>NC_139695.1:24009001-25392001 GCF_964106915.1 Podarcis gaigeae
ATGGTCCGCTTCTTCCAGGCGTGTCTGGAGTTGTTCAGCAACCACCCGCTCAATCACCTTGCCCAAGAACGGAAGATTTGAGACTGGGCGATAGTTGGCCATATTGGCCGGGTCTAAAGATGTTTTTTTAATAAGCAGTTTAATGACCGCATCTTTCAGTGGGTCTGGGAAGTCTCCCTCACAGAGGCAAGCATTCAGCACCCCGCAGAGCCCATCGCCCAGCCCTTCCTGGCTTGCCTTTATTAGCCAGGATGGGCAAGGATCAAGGAGACAGGTGGTTGGCTCTTCATGAAATTGCAATACAGTCGAAAGAGACCCAGTGTGGTGTGCTGGATAAAAGTGTTGGGCAAGGAGTTACCAGTTGCTGGCAACAGCAGGAGAGGAGAGTGCTCTTATGCTTGGGTTCTCCTTGCAGGCATCCACAAGCATCTGGTTGGCTACTGTGAGAACAGGATGCTGGACTAGATGGGCCATTGGCCTAATCCAGCACAGCTCTTCATATATTCTTAGGTGAGGGGAGCCCCAGGTTCAAAACACTCCCCACCCCAGCCATGAAGCTTGTTGGAGAACCTTGGGCCTGCCTAACTCCAGCAGCTATGTTCTACTTCTGCTGTCAGAGGCAGTATGCTTCTAATACCTGTTGCTGGAGACCACAGGAGGGGCAAGTAGTAGTATGCTCCCTGAAGAGGAAAGGATAATTTTTTTTTGTGGGGATCTAACAAAATTAGTCATCAACCTGTTTTCCTCCTTCTGCATTTGAACAGCAAGCAAGAGAGATGGTACTGGAGATCATTCGAGAGAAAGACCAGGCAGACTTCAGGGGCATACGCAACGAATTCACTTCCAGAATGGGCAGAGGCAGCATAGAGGTGTGGATTTATCTTATATGTTATAGACCCAAAGGGACATCTAGTCCAATTCCCTGCAATACAGGAATCTTCTCCCTAGGGGGAAAAGTGAAGTTGAGAGATGGTTTTATTTTATTTTATTTATTGATTTATACATGCATACATGCATATTGTGCATATTTGCACAGCTTTAGGAGGCTGAAGTAATTACTCATTTAAAATGATGCTTTCCTGGGCAACCAGCCTGGAGCCGCTGACAGTACCCTGACAGATTGTCCCAAGTCCTCTTTAATTGCCAGTTAAATCATAAATCATGACAAACGGGGCAGGAGCTGCCAGGGTGCAGCCTGCCAAGACTGATAACTGAAAGTAGCAATTTCAATGCCTTTTACAACAAAATTTAACGCTGAGAGGACACGTAGAACAATTAACAATGGCCGTCAACTCTCAACATGCAGAAATGGCCAGGATGGTGGGAGAAACCCAGAGACGGTCAATGAGACACACACACACCCCAATTTCCCCATTGAACTTCAATGGACAGACCTCTGAGTTGCTTGGGTTGAAAGCGAACATGGAAATGTTTTTGAAGGTGAGGCAAGATGACTTTTTGTGAGACCAGGAGCGTGTGTTTTTAGTTATTAATCTTCTGGAAGGAGCCGCCAGATGCTGGGTGATTACCTTACTAATTAATCAATACCTTTTTTGTTGAGGTTGAACAGTTTTATGGCTCATCTCTATTCCATGTCCCAGGACCCGCAGCAGAAACCTGCAAATACACGAAAGCTAATTAAGCTGAAGCAGGGGTCTAACTCAGTAATGGAGTACAGTACATAGTTCAGTTTGCTGTCGAAGGAGCTAGCGTGGGATCATGATTCCTTGATAGCTATTTACCGTGCAGGGCTGAGTGAAAGCCTGCTAATAGATAATTTATTATGGTCAAAGACCAGCTCACACAACACAATAAAAACAGCGTTCATAAAGATAAAATATACAATTAGAGCAGATTGCAGCAATAGCTCATGAGTTAAAATTGAGATATATACTTACATACACCTGTACAACTGAGATTTGGGCTACCATAAAAATTGACCCTGAGGTGCCCTAAAGGGCGACTTCAGCTTTTTCCTAGTAAGCTATTTCATTCTAGAGGATGATCTGTGCCTACAAATCTGGGCGCAGAATCTGATTACCAGCCAGGTCATCTTGTGATCTTTGCCTACCTAAGTGGAGAGAATTAAGTTTAGACTTGTCTGAAAGATTGGCAAGCCTCTTCAGCAAAGGATCAATGGTGTCTCTACGAATCTCAGCATAAAAAGGACATCTAAAAATATATATGTTTGGGGCTTCCTTATTTCCCCTAATGGGCAGGCGCAAAATCTCTGTGAGTACGAGACGCTCTATAGGAGCCTTCCAGAACTGATGAGGGCAAGGCCGAGCTTCTAGGAAGAGTGAAAGCCCTTCTTGCATTTCTGGATGCAAGGAAAAATAGATATGTTGCTGGAGTGGCTACATATCTCCCGTTTTCTTTTTTTAAAAAAAAAATATATTTATTGAAATTTTCAAAAAACAAAAAAAACAAAAGAAAAATTAAAAACACATAGCATTTACATTCCTTATTTTCAATAACATCTTCCCCACACCTCCCCTTCTTGTATTCCAGTTCCAATTGTTAGCTCAGCAAGTTCTTGTCCCCAAATTTTGCCTTATTATATTTAATTCGTTTTAATTAACCATTTTTAACTTATAAACCTCAATTTGTACGTCAATGCTCATTCTTTAAACCCTTTTCTAAAGTCGACCCAAGTTCCCTTCCACGAATTTCCCAGTTTTTATACTGATAACGAAACAGAATAAAAAGAAACAAAATGTAATTGTACACCTTTTGGATTCCCAAAATCCACCCCCCCTTTCCCGGTTTCGATCCCCAACAAATGTCCATCAGTCTATCAACTATCAGCCTGGAGACCTCACGTCCGAGGCTCTTAATTCTCTCTCAATTCCTCTCTGCCGGTTTTTTTGATAGTCCTTTGTATTGAACACCAAGTCTCGGAGAAGCTCTGTCCCAATAGGGTCCATGTTTCTTCCAGCCAGACCTCCATATTTAAAAGTGGGGCCCAAATCTTGTTTCTTACTCCTTTTAAGTCCAAATGTCCCAAAAGCTCCAGCTTCCACCTTAATCAGATTTGTAATCCATAGGTCTTCAGATCTCCCCATGAGGAGATCTCTCCATTCTTCATTCTCCAATTCAAACCAGATTCTCATCGTCCAAATCTTGTTTTCCTTTGTATCCATCTTAGCAGGCCTCTGGCTCTCCTTTATCATCTGCGGCATTCCAGCTCCTCCTTCCCTCTCCTCCAGAACAACACGTATCTCTTTCTCCACGCTCTCAAAAATCTCAGATTTCTTTTCTTGTTCAGCTGCATGGGCTTCTTGAGTCAAGTCCTTATAAAATTCAGTGAGTTTATTTACTGTTAAGTTCAAAATTGTAACATTTGTAGCCAAAACTTCACTTTGACCTTGTAACTTTCCCAAGAGAAAAAACATTCTGTCCAGTTCAGCCTGTATTTTTCCACCTGCAGCCATTCTTGTAGTGTCCCTGAACCCCCTCTAGAGGGATTGTGGTTACTTAGTATTCCTTCCAGCTCCAATCCAAAAGTCAAGTTAACTTGTTTCAGTTCTTCTTTGTTTTCAACAGTTTAAAACCAAGTTGTAACAAATATAGCCAGCAAAGACAACAGAAACAAAGTTCTATTTTTTCAGCTTTGACAGCTAGTTTGACAGCTGTCAAACTCTTCTATGTCTCCTCAACAGGCTCTCTCGCGGATCACTCCCGGGTCCCGGGGGGTTGCACTTCAGCTTTCAAAATCAACTCTTATCCTCCAGCAAAATTACTTATACTGCCCAATCGTAAAATTAATAACTTTTATCCAATAAAGAAAAAGATGTTCTCTCGACCTTAGTTATCTAATCCTTGCTTTAAATTATCTACAGGACGGGGAAACGGACTTCCTTTTTGCGCCTTCCCCGATCGTGCCTAATTCAGAAAAAAAAAAAGAATTTTCCCTTTGTAATTCCAATTTCCGTACTACTCACGGGTTGTTACTTTTAGAGTCCAATTGTTCAAAGGAAGAAGTCAGCGCTCTCCGGCCATGGCATGCGGCTTCGCTCCATAGGAGAAGCAATCGACTCTCAGCACCGCGCCGCTCCCCGTCCCCCGTTCCGCAGCTTTAAAAAGGCTCCTTCGCGGGTCGGGGGACGCAAATGGTGCCCACCGAGTCACCAGGCCTACAGGCTGCAGCGCCTATGGTTTCTGAGGGTCCCCGCGTCGCCGCTGCGGCAAGACCAGTCTTCTACGGAGCCGATTCCCTCCGGAGCTCGGAGGGAATCCGCCATTAGTCGATGGCGCTAACCCGGAAGTCCATATCTCCCGTTTTCTATGATTTTATAATTGGGGACCCTTATACAGTCCTGTTGTCTCTCTGTGTCCATGATTCTTTGCCTAACCACGGATCTAGCCCAGGCCCACAGTTATGAGGGTTTGGGGAGCAGGGCCCAGTTTCTGAAGAGTGTTTAAGACTGCTGTCTGCCAGCCAGACTGGCTCTGAGGAGTTTGGGTTGCACTCTTTCAAGGGGAGTGAACGAGGAGGGAGGTGGGCCCAGAAAGGATCCGTAAAGGAGCTGTGCCAATGTTTTGGCTTTATATAATTTTAGTGCTGTGGGGACATAAAAACCCCCTTGAGTTCTAAAAAATTTAAGGATAGCATTTGAAGATCTTTCTCCGGCACACTCATTTGAGTTAATATGAATTTTGTTGGATCCTGATGCCTGGACCACCATTCCTAAATATTTATAGTGCGAGATTTGCTCTAAATTTTGGCCTTGACGTTTCCAGTTTCTGAGCTTTGTTTTTTTCCCAAAAGCAAGAATTTTGGTCTTCTGATAATTTATTTTGAGGCAATCCATCTCACAATAGGCAGCTAATTTTCTTAGTGCTCTCCTAAGCCCTAAGGGGGTTCTGGATAGTATTACCGCATCGTCTGAATAAAGCAGAGCCGTGATATGCCGGTTTCCTAACTTCGGAGGGTGGAAGTCAAGGTTATGGAGAGTGGTTACCAAATTATTTAAATAAAAATTAAATAATAAAGGGGCCAAAAGGCATCCTTGCCTAACACCCTTAAATGTTTTGATGGGATCTGTTAAATGCCCTAGCACCTGACTCTAAGGGCCGTATTTGAATGTACTACCTGAATTAAATATAGTAGCCTTCTATCGATGGTAGTGGGCCAAAGCTTGTCCCAGAGTCTGGTTCTGGGAACTGAGTCAAAGGCTGCTTTTAGATCAACAAAGGCTGCATATAGTGAGGCCTGCCCTCCTGAGTTATATTTTTCTATAAGGTGTTGTAACGTTAGGCAGTGATCTAGCGTGGACCTGCCGGGTCTAAATCCCGCTTGTTCTGCTGCCAGAATGTCTTTATTCTCTAGCCACTCTGTGAATTTTTCCAGCAGGTGCTTTGTGTAGAGTTTGCTAATTACACTTAATAAGGTGATGGATCCCCTCTGTTGCCTTTTTTATAGAATGTGCCCCAGTCCCTTGGAATGCGGCCGGTATTGCCTATATGAGTGAAAATAGTGGCTAGGAATGTGATGATTTCTGGACGTCCGGCACGCTTCCTTGCGCCTCTGGGATACTCTCCCAGAAGCTGCGAATTCCAAACAGCGGTGTGTGCCTTGTGTGGGTGCAGAAATAACAGTCCATATACAGCTTCTTCCTAATCTACGAAGCGTTTTATTTACAGCAGAGAAATAAATCATCTGGGAGAACAAGCTGGCACGATTGACACTCTCAGACCAAAAATGAAAGTCACTTGGCTCACACACAAAGGACAATCCCCAGTGGGCAGGACGACACATAGAGCTATTGTTGTGGTTCTGGACAGTCAAGAGTTAACACTTCAGGAAACATTCTGATTCACTGGGTGCACTGCCCACATGACCTGGGCATTTTCCTTTGATCTGTGCTCTGTGGGTGCAAATCCAAAGCTAAACCCGGAGTATGTATTTAAAGATGAAGAAGGAAGAATGATGGCAATAAGGGTTAAAAAACAACAAAAAAAATAATTATAGTGGGAATATATGCGCCAAATGACAAAAAAGCCAAATTCTATAAAAAATTGGAGGATAAATTATTAGAATATAGTGATGAAACATCATACTAATGGGGGACCTAAATGGAGTCACTTCTTTGGAGATGGATAGAACAACACATGAGACGGGAGAATAAAGAAGGATGACTACCATTATTTTTTGCAACTAGTAGAAAATCTTGATCTGCAGGACATATGGAAGATTAAACGCCCAAATGAAAAGCAATTCATACACCACTCAGAAGCAAAAAAAACTTGGCGGGGTAGGTATCCAAAGAATTATCAAAATGTAAGAAAGCCAAAATCCACTCAAAAACAATATCCGGCCATAATCCAGTTACGTTGGAAATGATGGGAGGAAGGAAAATATCAAGAAAATGGAGAATTAAAGAATCCATTCTTAATGATGAGAAAATATTAGAAAAGGAGAAGGTAACTTTAAAAGAATACTTTGATAATAACTTGAATAAAGGAACAGATATTAATATTGTATGGGACGCAAGTAAGGCAGTAATGCGAGGCTACTTTATCCAACAAAATATAATTCAAATAAAAGAGGGGGGTGGGATTGGAAAAACTGTTTAAGGAGATAAGGGAAAACAAGAAAGAACTAACCAAGAATCCAAAAAAGTAGCTACCTTAAAAAAAATAAAGTTTTTACAAACACAGCTTTCCATGATTTAGAACTACGAAATTAAACAAAAAAATTAAAAATTAAGACACTTTTTTTTTTTAGTTCGCCAACAAGCCAGGCAGGTTACTTGCATGGCAATTAAAGAAAAAAACAAAAGGAGATATTAATAGAGAAACTGAAAGACGATGGGAAAATAGAAGACCCTAAAGTAATTAGTGAAATGCAAATTATTATAGAAAATTACAGTATATAAAGCAGAAGATGAAGATGAAGAAGGGATGGAAAGATGCTTCGCACAGAATAAACTTCTGAGGATAGACATTGGAAAAGTCGAACAACTAAAGCTTCCAATAACTATGATGGAGGTGCAACAAGCAATTTCCAAAGCAAAGACAGGGAAAGCATCAGGTACGGATGGCTTGCCGTTGGCGTATTATAAGAAATTAGAACACATACTAGCAGAACCAATGAAAACAGTATTGAACAGAATCTTAAAAGAAGAAAGAATACCAAAATCGTGGGAAGAAGCATTTATCACATTGATACCTAAGCAAGGAGTGGATCCGACATTAATCAAAAATTACAGGCCTGTATCATTATTGAAAAACGATTATAAAATATTTTCTGATATTCTTGCCAACAGATTAAAAAGATTTTGAATGAAATTCTACATAAAGACCAGGCGGGTTTCTTACCAGGTAGAAACATGCACAATAACATGAGGAATATAATAGATATACTAGAATATGTGGAAGAAAGATCCGATAAAAAGGCCATACTGATGCTGATAGATGCAGAGAAGGCCTTTGATAACGTATCATGGAATTTTTTGAAAAATATATAGAAAGAACATGACTCGGTGAAAACTTCAGCAGGGGTATTGAGGCAATATATTGAAAGCAGAGAGCCAAACATCCTCAACAATGAGACAACTGAAGAATTCAACATTGATAAGGGGACCAGGCAAGGCTGCACTCTTTCACCCCTTAATGAACACTTAATGATTGCAATAAGGAAAGATCCAAATATAAAAGGTATAACAGTAGGGAAGAAGGCACATAAGATAAAGGCCTTTGGAGATGATTTGATTTTAACCACCGAAAATCCAGAAGAAAGTGTTCCATAAATAATAGAAAGAGTTCTTGAATTTGGTAAAGCGGCAGGATTTAAACTAAACAAAAATAAGAACAATATGTTAGCAAAAAATATGATTACGCAGGAAAAAGAAGAATTTAAGAGGATATCAGGATTGGCAATAGTAAACAAAACTAAATACTTTGGAATCTGGCTAACGAATAAAAATAGTAATCTATTTAAGGACAATTACATTAAAATTTGGAAAGAAATCAGAGATTTGGGAATTTGGAATAAGTCAAGATTATCACTCAGCGACAGGATGTCAGTAATAAAAATGAATGTGTTACCCCAAATGATGTTTTTTTCCAAATGATACCAATTATTGGGGCGGGGGATAGTGTCATGGGCCAGGAGTCAGCTTCACCTGGTGAGCAGCAGCCTGAAGGAGCAGAAAGCGAAGTGACTCCACCTGCTGCTGATCAGCCTTGTTGCTCCTGATGAGAACCAGCTGGCTCCAGCTTTCTTAAGAAGGTTTTCCAGCCTCTGTCAGTTGCTGGCAACAACATTCGTCATTCATGGCCAGATCTTGCTGCTTCTTGTGACATAAGAGAGTCTGTGTACTGGTCCAGTAAATGCTTCCGCTGCGCAACCAGCAACAGTTCTCTTTGCAGAGCATTAATTAAGTCCAGTGCAGAGATTCTTGTTGCAGTACAAGCTTCAGAGTCTCAGCAGCAAAGAAATAACGACACAGGGAAGCCTGTCTTTCCAAAGACAGGTTTATTGCAGACAGATAACAGAAACACCTCCGGAGCTTTCAGACATTTTTGCTTCACGCCCCGCAGGCAGAGGAAAACAAACACTCTTTATATACTGAGCAACTTAACAACTTAACGAGCTTGACTACTTAAAGTCACATGACATTGCTAACTTGCCAGCGTCTTAGGTTTCACACCCTAACACCCCCTCTCGCTGGCAATACAAAAACAAAATTACTTCAGACCCATTTCTTCACAAAAGTTTTCATGCCGCTGAAACCCAAGCGGTTTTGTAAAACCATCAGCTTGATTTTCATGACTGGGACAGTAATTTAATTTAACAATTCCTGCTTTTACCGTTTGACAAACATTTTGAAAGCGGATATCCAAATGTTTTGTACGACCTTTAAACTGCCCATTTTGTGCTAACTTAAGACACGGTTGATTATCACCCCATACAGTGATTGGAGTGATGGTATTTTCATACATCTCTTGTGCCAAGCATTTGTAAAATTCTAGATCTCTACATAACTCAGATAAGGCACAGAACTCAGCTTCTGTTGACGACAAAGCAATCAGGTTCTGTTTCTTGGATCTCCACCCAATCAGAGAGTTACCAAATTTTATTACACAGCCAGACACTGATTTTCTATCCTTTAAATTTCCCCAATCACTATCTGCCCAACAAGTAATCTGTGCTTGTCCTTCAGCAGATAATTCAAGGCAAAAATCTTTGGTGTATTGTAAATATCTTAACACTCTTTGAATTCCTTTCCATGCATTTACACTAGGTCTTGAAGCTTCTCTGCTGAGTAAGTTAACAGCGTAAGCAATGTCTGGTCTACTCCATTGCGAAAGATGAAGTAAGCTTCCCAGTGCTGACTGAAAGATTTCAGCACTCTTGAATTCAGCACTATCCTTGAACTCATTGTCTTTTACAAAACCCATTTCCATTGGTGTTCTAACACCTGCACACTCTGTCATGCCAAACTTTTTCAACATTTGCAATATCTTGCCTTTTTGATTCAGTAGAAAACTGCCATTTTTGGTCCTATCTATCTGAACACCAAGATAGACCTTTACATCACCAAGATTCTTAACTTTGAAGTGTTTATTTAACTCTTTGGCTAGTTTTTTTACTTGTTCTTGTGTCTTTGAAGTATAAATCAGGTCATCTACATAAACAAGCAAAGATTCTTGAGCATCTCCTGAACCTCTGAAATATAAGCAATTGTCAGCCTTGCTCCTGCTAAAACCAATGCCTACCAAAACGTCATTCAAACACTCATTCCAATTATGAGCAGATTGCTTGAGTCCATAAATAGATTTATGTAGTTTCCATACCTGATTTGATTTACCAACTTTCAATCCTGGCGGAAGCTCCATATACAGCTCTTCAGCCAAGTCTGAATGAAGATAAGCTGTAGAGACATCAAATTGATTCACTTTGAACCCTTTCTGAGCAGCAACTGCTAATAGTGCCCGTAGGGTTTCACTCCTTGAAGTGGGTGCATAGACTTCGGAATAATGTAACCCCTTTCTTTGCGTAAAACCTCGAGCTACAAGCCTTGCTTTGTACGCTGGTTTCCCCATCGCTGTTGTCTTTATCCTGTACACCCACCTACAACTTACTGCCTTGGTACCTTCTGGCAGTTTGGTGATGGAAAACACACCCAGTTCTTTCATAGAATTCAACTCTTTTTGCATGGCCTCACGCCACCTACTGGCCTCCTCCTGGGGTAATTGCTCAACCTCCTCAAAACTTTCAGGTTCGCAATTTGCCAAACCAGCCCAAACACTAATAGCTTGGTACCTTTCAGGAGGTATACCTTTGTTGGCACGCTTGGAACGCCTTAACAGTTCCTGTGATGTTCCTTCAGTTTCCCCCTCTGACCCAGAATCACTAGTCGTCACCTGTTTGTCACTAGTAGTTGAAGAACTTTCTGATTCTGACTTTACACTCTCTTGCTGTACAGGTGAACTTTTAGAGCTAGAAGATTCTGACTTTACACGTCTCTCTTGCTGTACAGGTGAACTAGAAGAGCTAGAAGATTCTGACTTTACAGACTTGGGTGAACTAAACGATTTCTCACCCTTGTCCTCAGACTCAAATTCCTCAGCCTGTTCTGGAACTAATACCTGCCCTGGGGCCTGAGTTTCATTGTTACTGTTCACCACGTCAAATAGTATGTCAGGATTTCCATGAATTTTATTCCAACCATCCTGTTCACAAAATTCTGCACTTCTGCTAATTGTTGATTTTCGTTTGATTGCCTTCTACATTCACAAATCTCCAACCTTTTGTGTTTGCTTGATAACCACAGAAAAACATTTCTTTAGATCTAGGATCGCATTTCCTACGTTGTGCCCTAGGCACCAGCACATAAGCACGACATCCAAAAACTCTTAGATGATCAATTTTTGGTTTTTTCCCAAATAGCATGAAGTAAGGAGTGTTGCCTACTGTGCTATTGTACACTCTGTTAAAAGTATAATTCGCATACAGTGCAGCCTCAGCCCCAAACCGCTGTGGAAGTCCAGAATCAAACAGCAAAGCAGCAATGGCTTCCTGTAATGTTCGAAATTTTCTTTCAGCAACTGCATTCTCCTGTGGTGAATAGGGATTGGTAAGTCTATGAACTATACCTTTCCTTTTTAACCACGTCTCCAGCGTGTGGTTCACATATTCCCCACCACGATCTGATTGTATTTTACGCACCCTGGTGTCAAATTTACATTCGACTTCTTCAATCCAATCCATCAGGATGGAAGCTGCTTGCGATTTTTCTTTCAGAAAGAAAACCCAACTAGCCCTTGAAAAATCATCCACCAAAATTTGCATAAATCTCGCACCTCCAAGCGATTTGACTGGCATAGGGCCACACACGTCTGTGTGCACAAGTTCAAAGGGTTTCTTGCTTACTCTGTCAGATCTAGGATAGTTACATGTCTTAACCTTAGCATGTTTACAAGCACAACAATCCAGAAAATTTGGACAGGGTTTAATGTTACACTCCTCAGCTAAATCTGGCATCTTGCTTACATACTTAAAGCATATATGAGCTAACCTTCTGTGTAGTAGATGTGCACAACCTGTATGAGGAGCCTTATTTACACACTTAGCTTGCGCTTCACCTGTTGAACATCTACCTGCTGCTAACTGCTCTTCATCCAAAACAAAAAGCCCATCCTCACAGGGAATTTTAACTAGCTCCTTCCCCTGTTTCGAAATGGTGCACACATCATTTTCAAACTCAACCTTAAAACCACTTTTTACCAGGCATGACACACTCAAAAGTCCATTCTTCATTCCTGGAAGAACGAAAACAGGAAGGTTAGTTTGCAAACAATTAACATAAATTGTGCCTTTAAGGCTCATTTCTCGTTTACTATTGTCTGCTATAGCCACAGTTTTTGCAACTGGCAATGTCTTGCAGTTCTTCAAGCTGCCACTAGATGTCGCTGGAACTAAACTGTGACTGGCTCCACTGTCAATTATCCACTTCAAGGTTTGTTGGCTCCTTTTAGGACTCTGTTGTGCTGCCATTGCAGATAGTCCCTTATCAGCACCTGCTCCCCCTCTGGATCGTTGATTCTTGTAGCTCTCACTTCGTCTTCCCCTGTAGCTCCGGAAACTGACCTTGGACTGTTGAAATTCCTGTTGCTTTTCAGGACACTTTGCTATCAAATGAAACCTGCTGCCACATCGAAAACATGACTTGCTGGCCATAGCAGACACTTGTGAGGCTTCCTTACAGCTCTGCCTGCTAGTTCCCCCACGCTGGGAATTATCTGAACATCCAACCCTTGGGGTATTTGAATTATCAATACGTTTTCGATGATGTTGATATTCTTGCTCACACAATCTACCAGTCACATAATTCATATTCAGCTGCTCCTCTGGCAAAACTTGTAAAGTTAGTACTAAGTTTTCAAACCCTGCATGCAGGCTGCTAAGCAGAGTATAAACTTTAATATTTTCAGGAAAATTCACACCTAGAGATGACAGTCGGTTGAAATACTCAGTCATCTGTGACGTGTGTTCAACCACACTATCCCCTGGCTTCAGTTTCAACTCATACAAAGCACGTATAATGTTCACCTTCTCTCCGGGCGTGGCTCTATGGTGAATTTGCCTAAGAGCTTCCCAAATTTCAAATGCAGACCTTAAATTTTCCACATGAGGTAATTGGGAATCGTCTATCGATACCATCAACATGCATCTAGCTTTAGTGTCCATTTTATCATGTTCCCTGTTCTGAGCATGTGCAGCAGCCTCTTGCTCTGCTGTGGCATCTGCTGCAACAGCCACAAACGGCTTTCGCCTCTGGACATAGTCAGCCCACACTTCTTTGGCTTCCAACCAGACTTGAGCCCTCTTAGACCACTGCACGTAATTAGCAGAGTTCAACTTTGTAAAGGGAACCTGTAAATTTTCCACTGCCATTCTTGGGGTCTGCTGCTACTCCCTCTGTGTGCCCTTGCTTCTCTTTCCCCTTGGGATTTGTTTTACTCACTTTTCAGACGCCTCCAGCCTCCTCTGAAGCCTTTTAAACTTTTTTTCCCTCCGTCTCTTCACTAGCAACCTACCACCGTCCTCTGTTTTTATTAACAAAACAAAAACAGAACGGGAGGTCAAGCTAGCCTTTTGCAGCTAATGAAGCTGTAAATCTTCACTTACGTAGCTCTCTCAACTTTCTGCAGCCTCTCAGTTCCTTTAAGAGCTGGATTTACGACCAAGCCGGTCTTCTCTCATCCGAAAGCTGCTTTCACTTTCTCTGCACACAATACAGCTGTAGAAACGTAGAAGGAGCCATAACCTAAGAGAGTCTGTGTACTGGTCCAGTAAATGCTTCCGCTGCGCAACCAGCAACAGTTCTCTTTGCAGAGCATTAATTAAGTCCAGTGCAGAGATTCTTGTTGCAGTACAATCTTCAGAGTCTCAGCAGCAAAGAAATAATGACACAGGGAAGCCTGTCTTTCCAAAGACAGGTTTATTGCAGAAAGATAACAGAAACACCTCCGGAGCTTTCATACATTTTTGCTTCACGCCCCGCAGGCAGAGGAAAACAAACACTCTTTATATACTGAGCAACTTAACAACTTAACGAGCTTGACTACTTAAAGTCACATGACATTGCTAACTTGCCAGCGTCTTAGGTTTCACACCCTAACAACATTGGACCCTTGGCTTTCTTGACCCCCAGATTATCAGACAACTTGAATTTATATACTCCTGACATTAGAACTGGATTAGACCTTGTATATGGACTCTGCCTCCAGGCAAGTACCCACTGAGACTTGGGTGGTTGGCTGGCTTCTCCTTCCACTGAGCTCTGCTGTGACTGGCAGCACAGGACTACGGCAGCTGTTCCTGGACCCCTGCACCTCCATAGGCCATTTGTCGTAGAAACGGATGCCTTTGACAGAGTGGTAGGTGCTGTGCTGCTGCAGGAAGACCAAAACTGGACCCTATGCCTGTGCATCTTCCATTCTAGAAAATGAACCCTTCAGAACAGAATTTTTTTTAAATGAATATTTATTAGCATTTTCAAAAAAAGGACAAAACATATAAAAACAAAAACAAAAGTAAACAAAAAAATACAAAAATCCAAAACTTAAAAACAATTAAATCCACCTAAAAGTTCAAATACTTATTTTCTTTTAACTTATTTCTCAGACCTCCTCACACCTCCCCTTCTTGTATTCCAATTTAAATTATTAGCTCAGCAAATCCTTAACTTACTTCTCCATTTTAACTTAATTTAATTTATTCTAACATATTATTTTATTTTTCTTCTTTCTTCCATTTCCTCAATTTATATTTACAAACCTTATTTTCGTTTAATTTAGACCATTTACCCATCAATATTTATACCTCATTATTTTTTCTTAAACATTTTTCCTAAAGTCGACCAAAATTTCCCTTCCATGACTTTCCCAATTTCCATACCAATAGCCAAGCAAAGTAAAAACAAAGCAAACTATATTTAAATACCCTTTGGATTCCCAAACTCCACCCACCCTTTTCCCGGTTTCAGTCCTCAACAAAAATCTATCAGTCTCAATATACTGTTTAGCCTGGAGATCTCACGTCCGAGGCGCTCAATTCTCTCTCAGTTCCTCTCTGCCGGTCTTTTTGATAGTCTTTAATGTTAAACTCCAAATCTCGAAGAAGCTCCGGCCCAAGAGGATCCATGTTTCTACCAGCCAGACCTCCATATTTAAGAGTAAAGCTTAAGGGGTTCTTCAAATCTTGTTTTATACTCCTTTCAGGTCCAAATGTCCCCCAAGCTCCAACTTCCACCTCCAATTCAGGCCAGGCTCTCCACATCAGATTTTTATTTTCCTTTTTTGTCATCATGTCAGGCCTCAAAATACAGCTCTCCTTTAACTTCTGCAAAGTTTCAGCTCCTCCTTCCTTTTCTTCAGGAGCAACATATGTCACCTGCTCCATATTGTCAAAGCTCTCCGTTTTCTCTATTTGTTCAATTGGATAGGCTCCTTGTTTCAAGTCCTTATCAGGTTCAACAATGTTCTTTACTGCTAAGTCCAGAGTTGTAACATTTGTAGCCAAAACATCAGTTTGGCCTTGTAACTTTCCCAAGAGAACAAATGCTCTGTCCAATTCAGCCTGGATTTTCCTTCCTCCAGCCATTCCTGTAATGTCACTAAACCCCTCTAGGGGGACTTTAGTTCCTTAATATTCCTTTCAGCTCAAGTCCAAAAGTCAGGTTATTTTGTATCAGCCCTTCCTTATTTTCAACAAATTATCACAAATTAACCAACAGAAGCAACAAAAACAAGGTTTTCCTTTTCCGTCTCGACAGCCAACTTGACAGCTGTCAAACTTTTCAGTCTTTCATCCACAGGCTCTCTCGCGGGACACTCCCGGAATCCGGGGGGGGGGGGGTGAAACTTCAGCTCCCAAAATTAATATTATCCTCCAGCAAAAATTCTTATAATGTCAAAACCGTGAAATTAAAGTCTTTTACTAAAAAAAGAAAAGATTCTCTCGACTTTAGCTAGCAGGTCCTTTGCTTTAAATTGTTTACAAAGAGGGGGGTGGACTTCCTTTTCAACCCTTCCCCGCTTGTTCGTGATCCGCCAAATTTTTCTTTAAAGTTCCAATTTCCGTATTACTCACGGGTTGATGTTTTAGAGTCCAAATGTTCCAAGGAAAAAGTCAGCGCTCTCCGATAATGGCTTGCGGCTTCACTCCGCAGATGAAGGAGTACTCTCAGCACCGCGCCGCACCCTGTCCCCGTTCCGAAGCCTTTAAAAAGGCTCCTTCACGGATTGGGGGGGCGCAAATGGTGCCCGCCGAGTCACTACGCTCACAGGCTTCTCTGCGCCTGTGATTTTAAGGGTCCCCGCGTCGCCGCAGCGGTAAGACCCAGTCTCTGCAGAGCCGATTCCCTCCGGAGCTCGGAGGGAATCCGCCATTAAACGATGGCGCCAACCCGGAAGTCAGTCCCTTCAGAACAGAAGTACACCATCTGGGGAAACGAGCCTTTAGCTGTCAAAGAAGCCTTCAAAGTGTGGAGGCACTTCCTGGAAGGGCACAGCACCAGGTGGAGGTGTGCACAGACTATCTTAATGTGGAGTATTGGCAGATGACGCATTGCCTGAATCAAAGGTAGATCCACTGGGCACAGTTCTTTGCTCAGCTTGAATTCAGAGTCCAATATGTGTCAGGTAACTGGAATCAAAAAGCAGATGCTCTCTTCAGGAAGCCGGAATATCAAGACTTTGAGCTGGCCCCAGTGTATAGACATACCTTGGAGTCAGCACAGCTACAGCTAGCAGCTGGGTCAATTGTGGAAGTCACAAACTTCCAGTAGCTAACAAGAGGCAAGTTAACAGTGCTGCAGGAAGGCAGCAACGAAGCAGATGGTTTCTTAGAGAAGGATGGCCTATTGTATAGAGGGAGAGGTTCTCTGCATCCCAGCAGGAGACCGCCAAGCCAAGGTCCTACGTCAGTGTCATGACAACCCTACAGTGGGACACTTTGGGCAGTACAAGACGTTATACCATGTGGTGCAGCAGTTCTGATGGCCAAGGATGAGGGAGGAGGTCAAGGAGCATGTGAGAGCCTGTGAGACATGTCAGTGAACAGAGAGACCAAGAGAGGCACCAACAGGCTTGTTACAACTGCTGCCCTCCCTGCAAGGGCCCTGGGAAACCATAGCTATTGACTTCCTCACTGATCCGCCTAAATCATAGCAGCAGACAGTGATCTGGGTAGTGGTAGATCTGTTCAAGATGGTGCACTTCGTGCCCTGTAAGAGACTTCTGACAGCCCAAGAAACAGCTCAGCTCTTTGTAGATCATGTATTCAGGTTGCACAGACTCCCTCAACTGATAGTGTCTGTAGTAATGCTCCGGCCACTCACCCCCTCCCTCTCCTGTCCTACCATCCAGCTGGATCAGGTTTAAAGGAATGGCGTCCGGCAGCATATACTTTTTACAGGACAGAACACATCAAAAAAGGGTAGTTGCTGGAGACTTCTGGGTTGGCGCCTCCGGTAATGGCGGAATTCCTCTGATCGGGAGGAATTTACCTCGTGAAAATCTGGGTCTGGCAGCCACGGCGAAGGCGGAGACCCACTAAAAATCACAGGCGGGTGAAGCCTGTGAACGTGGGATTCGGCTGGCACCTTTTGCGCCTCCCCTACTCGCGGGGAAACCCGGTTTCGGGGATCCGGAGTGACGTGGAGTGAGCGGCGCGGTGCTTTGAATCGACTGCTGCTTCCACGGAGCGAAGCCGCATAGCTGTTGCCGGAGAGCGCTGACTTTTTCCTGTGGACTATTTGATCTTAAAGCAACTACCCGTGAGTAGAGCAGAGAATTGGATTTTCCAATCAAAATAATGCAACATTCTAAAAACATTCATTATAAAATTAATTAAAATCAAATTAAAATCAAATTGATGGCAACCATTAAGCAAAATTCTGTGCAGATTGCCAGAGGAGGGGGTCAGGCTGCGCCCTGACCAAAGACCTGGTGGAACAGCTCTGTCTTGCAGGCCCTGCGGAAAGATGTCAGGTCCCGCAAGGCCCTAGTCTCTTGTGACAGAGCGTTCCACCAGATTGGAGCCGCGGCCGAGAAAGCCCTGGCTCTAGTTGAGGCCAGCCTAACCTCTCTGTGGCCTGGGATCTTCAAGATGTTTTTATTTGCAGACCGTAAATTTCTCTGTGGGACATACCAGGAGAGGCGGTCCCGTAGGTACGAGGGTCCTAGACCGTATAGGGCTTTAAAGGTTAAAACCAGCACCTTAAACCTGATCCTGTACTCCACCGGGAGCCAGTGCAGCTGGTATAGTACCGGATGAATATGATCTCGCAGCGAAGACCCCATAAGGAGTCTCGCCGTGGCATTCTGTACCCACTGGAGTTTCTGGGTTAGTCTCAAGGGCAGCCCCACGTAGAGCAAGTTACAATAATCCAGTCTGGAGGTGACCGTCGCGTGGATCACAGTGGCTAGGTCAGGGCGAGATAGATAAGGAGCCAACTGCTTAGCTTGGCGGAGATGAAAAAATGCCGCCTTTGTTATAGCTGTAATCTGTGCCTCCATAGAGAGGGAGGTATCGAAGATTACACCCAAACTCTTAACGGACGATGCTGGCACTAATTGCACCCCGCAAGAGATAGGAGTTGCCCCCTCAATCCCATATCGCTCCATCCCAGCCAGAGGACCTCTGTCTTCGAAGGATTTAACTTCAACCGGCTCCCACGTAACCATCCAGCCACAGCTTCCAGACATCTGGTCAGTGTGTCTGGGGCCGAGTCAGGTTGATGGACTATATGGAATTGGCAGAAATGACTGGCAGAATCCGAGACCAGGGAGAAGAGATGGTGGAAGAAGATTGGAAAAAGTTTAAAGACTATTTATAGAAATATTGTAAAATTAATGAGTGTTAGAAAAATGTTGGAATGAAGTTATACGGCTTTAGTAGAAATGTTAGAAGGAATTAAGTACAAATAGATTATTGGAGTATTAAAGGGAAAATAAGGTTAAAATATGTTAAGACAATTATATGACAGAAAATAGAGGAAGATGGAAAGGAATTGCTGAAACAATAGAAGTGGAATACAAAAAGGGAGGTGTGAGGAGGTCGTTGAAATAAGTGAATGAAAGATATGATATTGAAATGGTATGATGTGTGTTTTAAATTGTTTTTGCTTTGTTTAGTTTATTTTATTGTGTTAATGTTGTGTTGTGTATTGTTTATACATTCTATTGTATTTTTTGTTTTTTCTCTTCTTTTTCCTTTTTTCTTTTTTGTAATGTTTAAAAGTAATAAATATTATTATTATTATTTTTAAAAAAGGGTAGTTGCTGCCACCACTCCCCTGTACCAGGGCACCAGAAGTCGTAACCCAAGGGAGAAGGTTATGCTTCCTATTTACCGGCTGCCCCACCCTGCAAGTCGCTTCCACAAAATGCAGGCTTTCCCTCAGAATGGCACACAAGACAGGAAAAGTTCTCTTTTTAAAATTTATTTTAAAAAACACGATTAAACATACTTAAAGCAGGCACATCTCTTATACATTTCAAACAGGTAAAACAAAAACATTGTAGAATATGGCTAGCTAGTATACTCACAATAAAAGAACAAAGGCAAAGTTAGAATGGTTTCAAAGTCCTTAGATGGCTCCGCATCTCCAAGGCAGGAAGAATCTCCACTACAAAGACTCACATGTCAATGCAGCAAGACGACTGTCAGCAAGGTGGCAAGCTGACAGAAGGGCGGATTGCAGAGCACGCTTTCTCAGTCCGTCCTTAGGATCTTTATTTCAAAACCTCACGTGGAAACAGAACTCAGACCCAATCAAAATTCTTGATTATGTTTAAATTCACCAATGGTCAGCTAGTTGGCTAATAATTTTAACTTGTGACAGCTGAGCTCATTAGTTCCCAGGACTTTGGATCAAAGAGTTCCTCCCTTCCTCAGATACTCAGCAGATACACATTCCCAGAGTAATTAGGGTTGATAACAACACTGTTTGGGTGTGAATGAGTTAGGTACCAGGTGTCAGAAGACCACTAATCAACCTGGAGAAGTTCCTTCCTGAGATAAGCAACCTCACACATTTGGAGACTGGTAGTCTGCAGTTTTAAAGTAACAAAACACATTCCCCATAAATCCTAACGGCCTTTGGTCTTCCCATAATACTTTGCTTCTTACTTGACCAAAGTTTGGTCTACTGAAATTTCCTAACTTCACTACAGTGTCTGATAGGGGAACACAGTTTGCCTTGCAGTTCTGGAAGAAGCTCATGCAGCTTCTCAAGGTGGAATGGGAATTCAGAAAGAAAAAATGCCACGATGCAGCAGTACCTATTTTGCTATGTGAACTATCTACAAGATGGTTGGGTTTCCAAGCTTCCCTTGGCGGAGTTCGCATACAACAATGCTCTCCATGCTTCTGTGCATCAGACTCCCTTCTTTGCCGGTTATGGATACCATCCTTGTGCCTTCCCAACCCCAACTGACACCCTGTTAGTGCCTGCAGCAAAAGACTTTGTAGAAGAACTTTCAGCAATACAGAGTTTGCTGAAAGAGCAATTGGACTGTGCCAAAGAGGCCTATAAGAGAACGACTGGTGTGCACTGGCAGCCTCGCACTGAGATTAAGGTGGAAGCTCAGGTGTGGCTGTTGACACGTGATTTGCCACAGAAGGGCAGATGCAGGAAACTGGACCCACAGAGGGTGGACCCGTTTGAAGTTGTGGACCAGAAGTGGCAATCCCTGATTGTGTGGAAGGGGGTATGGACCTGGAGAAAGTTCATGGGAGTATGCAGAACATGCCCATGCATCAGACTTGCAAAGGGTGTTCCATACATGCCACCCCAACCAATTGAAACCACTGGGTTGGGAGGAGAGCTCTGGAGAGGGGGGTGATGTCAGGGACTGGGAAGAGGAATGGTGGAGACCACCTTCCCAGCCTGACACTCCTGGAGGAGGAAGAGGAGGCAGTATAGATTTACAACAGTGGTTTGCAGGAGGTCACAGCTGAGAGGCAGATGAGGGGAAAAGGTGGGAAATAATGGGAGAGGAGGAGCAGGCAGAACCGAAGCAGCAGCTGAATGACAAGTTGTCACTAGAAAGCATTTCAGACCCACCATCTCCTGGAACCCGGTGAGTCTTAAAAGTAGGAGAGCAAAGAGCTCAAAGTGGCATCTGTAGAGGAGATGATGATGATGACAAATGAGGAAGTGGGAGAGAAGGGGGTGGAGATTCACTTGGGACAATTCCATTATCCAAGAGGCTGGGTTCTATAGCCTCTCTCTGTAGAATTTGAAATAAAAAAAGGACTGTAAGAAACGTTTCCTTGTCCCTCTTACTGCTTTTCTCTCTTCCTGGTAGGTCTCTGTGCCGAGGTTTGCCGTGGGAATCGTCATAGGAAGAAATGGGGAAATGATAAAGAAGATCCAGAATGATGCTGGTGTTAGGATTCAGTTTAAACCAGGTTTGTAGGCTGTTATCAAAAACAACGGTCTGTCTGATTTTGAGTGTACAACTCTCAGCTGGCAACCACTTTTTCTCTCCATCCTAAGAAAGCTGCCTTATATCAAACGTTTGGTATATTTAGCTCAATTAGTGTCTGTACATTGACTGGCAACAGCTCCCCAGGGTTTCAGGCAGAGGGCATTCCCAGCCCGACCTGGAAATGCTGAGAATTTAACCTGGGACCTATGGCTTTCCCCCACTTGCTAAAAAGAACGCAAGATTCTTTCTTTAAAATAATAATAATAATAATAATAATAATAATAATAATAATAATAAAAAATAAATAAATGGTTTTAAGAAAATACAAAGGTTCAGGATAATAGTGCAATGCAGCTTACAAATCTTAGTAGTAGTAATTTATTTGTACCCCACCCATGTGATTGGGTTGCCCCAGCCCCTCTGGGTGGCTTCCAGCATATATAAAAACATAGTAAAACATCCGGTCTTCTGACCTGTGAACCTCAGTCTGTAGTGCAAAGTCCCCTTCAAATAGCGGGCTATGCGCTTCAGAGCTTTCCAATCCTGAACAGTATGATTGTTGGCATGTCTGCTAAGCAGGTTAGTGCTTGCAGCTATATCAGGTCTTGAACATCTAGCAATGAAATTCAGCTTGCCTAGAATGCATCTGTACATTGTGGTGTCAGAAAATGCTTCAGCAGCACAATCTACCTGGTAACCTGTCACCATCGGTGTGTCTGCTGGGTTTGCATCAACCAAATTCAATCTGGTTAATACATCAGCAATTTTCTGTGTTTGTTGTACCAGAAAATTACCTGCTTGGTCCCTCTCCACCTGCAGAGAAAGATAGTTGGATACCTCACCAAGATCCTTCATGTCAAAGTGCTCCTTCAGCTGAGCTAGGGTGCTTTGGTTACAAAGCCTGATTCTTCCAAAACAAAAGCAAATTATCAACAAAACATAAACAATTCAGTTACAGATAGGTAGCCGTGTTGGTCTGCCATAGTCAAAACAAAAAAAATTCCTTCCAGTAGCTCCTTAAAGACCAACTAAGTCAGTTCTTGGTATGAGCTTTCGTGTGCATGCACACTTCTTCAGATACACTGAAACAGAAGTTTCCAGACCCTTCTATATAGTGAGAAGGTGGGGAGGGGTATTACTCAGAAGGGTGGTGGGAATGGGTTATTGGCAGATAGCTGTGATGAGCCTGTTGACGTCATTCCCACCACCCTTCTGAGTAATACCCCTCCCCACCTTCTCACTATATAGAAGGGTCTGGAAACTTCTGTTTCAGTGTATCTGAAGAAGTGTGCATGCACACGAAAGCTCATACCAAGAACTGACTTAGTTGGTCTTTAAGGTGCTACTGGAAGGAATAAACAATTCAGTTTGTTTTGCCCCTCTTTGACAAACACACAAGGATCAGCTTTGCCGTGGTGAAAACCTAGAGAAAGCAATGTCTCAATGAATTTTATGTTCCAACACCTGGCACTCTGCTTGAGATCAGATAGGAATTTCTGTAGTTTACAGACCATTCCCTTCTGTACCTCCACTCCATCAGGTGGAAGCATATACAGTTCCTCCCCCAAAAATCGCATACATACAAAAAAGCTGTGTTCACATCATGATGAGAAACGTGTAGCTTCTCCTCTGCAGCAATCTTGAGCATTAGCCTAATGCTCTCATACTTGACGGTGGGTGAATAGGTCTTGTGGTAATCCTGTCCTGGTACCTGTGAAAAACCTCTGGCGACTAATCTGGCTTTGTGCCTGACAACCTTGCCAGTCTGGTCTGTCTTGGCCTTAAAGACCCATTTGCTGCCAACTAGCCTCATTCCTTGGATTATTGGCACCATCTCCCAGGTTTGGTTCCTATTCAAGGAATCAACTTCAGCCTTCATGGCATTGAGCCATGGTTCAGCATCCTTCGAGTCTAAAGACTGGATCTATTGGAAGCTTGATGGTTCCCACACCTTCTCTGAGCTACTAAGAACAGCAGTTGCTTTTTTAGCAAACTCATCAGCAAATCTCTTTGGAGGTTACCTTTTGTGGCCCTTTCAGATCTGCGTACTAGACGCAAGTCTTCTGCACTCATTTCCTCTTTTTTAGGAGAAAAGTGGCCAATGGTGAACAGTGGTTCTTCCAGTTCAGTGTCAGACGCATCAAATGGTCTGAGTGAGGCCTTTGCGCTCTTGTAGTCTGCTGTGTCATCACTGTCGCTGACATCAGCAGCAGCGCCACCCACTGTGCTGGAATCCAAACTCTGATCATCATCCTCAGCTTCCGCTTCTTCCTCAGCCTCTTCATCCTCTTGTGAGTGACTATGGAAAATCCCCCCCCCCCCACTTAGGATTGTACTCAACACTCTTTGTGAACCTAACGGACTTTGAGTCAGTCATGAATACCCTGTATGCACCTTTTTCGTACCCCATGAACAAATCATGTGCCTCACGCTTCCCAAGCTTGCTGCTCTGTGGGGTGTGTACCCACATGTCAGAACCAAAGATTCTCATGTGCTTGACGTAAGGTTTCTTACCAAACATCTTCTCATAGGGAGTACAACCAATAGGTGATGACAGTCTCCTGTTATAGGAATAAACAAAAGTATTCAAAGACTCCGCCCAATATTTCTCAGGGAGATTGGCATCATGCAACAAGGCTTTTAGGCCTTGCAGCAAAGTTTGGCTTGCCCGCTCGCAAAGTCCATTCTCCCACAGAGATCTGGGACCTGAGAGGTCATGCTGGATTCCCTTCTCAGTCAGGAAGGCTTCAAACTTATGAGAAGTGAATTTGCTGCCTCGATCAGAAAATAAACAACCAATGCATGTATTGTGAGCATTTTCCAACCAAACACAGAACGCCTTGAACCTAAGAAACACTTCTGACTTCTGCTTGAGCATAAACACATGAATGTACCTAGAAAAAGAATCAATTAAAACCATGAAGTACCTTGCTGCACCCAAAGAGGGCGCAAGTGGACCAACCAGGTCTGCGTGGACTAGCTGATAGGATTTGGAAGCCTGTCGGCTAGACACTTTGCCTTTGGGAGCAATCTTCACTTTGTTTTCTGCACAAGAGACACATTTGTGAAACTTACAGGGCTTTGTGGTTAAACCCTGAACCATCTCCGGCATCTTGGCCAGTGCCTACCATGACATGTGACCAAATTTTCTGTGCTGTTTGTGAATACAACCTGAATGAAGAACTTTGTTAGTTGTGCAACACAAGATTCAACATTAGACACATCAACAGCTTTGTCATCATAAGTTATCAAGAACAAGCCATCTACAAACTTAGCATGCAAAATGTCCTCTTTGCCCTTCTTGATGATGCAAATGCCCTTCTTGAAGGAGATCTCAAAGTCTTGCTCAGTCAGCTGTGGGACGCTGAGCAAATTGTCTGCAGAATCTGGAACAAAAAGTACTTTGCTGATGGTGGTGTGCAGACTTGCCAGTTTCACTGTCCCGACTCCTGCAATTATCAAAGTCTTACCATCAGCCTGTTGAATTTCCCCATCCTGAGGCGTAAAGGAAATAAACAGGTGTTGATTTCCGCAGACGTGCCTCGTCGCTCCAGAATTGACAATAAATCTGCCTTTGGAGAAGCAGTGCCAGCAAACAAAGCCTTGTTTTTCACCAGCTTGGGATTCCCACCCCCCTTCTGCTTCTGGAGGCTTTTTCTTTTGTTTCCCTCCAGCCTTTGGGCAATGACGCTGAATGTGACCTTGGTTTCCACAGTTCCAGCACTTCACAGCTGTCAACGCCTTGGCTCCCCCTGGAGGCTGGAATGCTATCCCACACTGCTCCCCTTGAAGCACATAAGCTAGTTCAGCTGCATTCCTCCTATCATATTCGTTTTGCAAGGTTGCCAAAACTTTTGTAGCAGTGAGGTCCTGTGCAGGAAGAGTTGCCAGCTGGCTTGCCACAGCATGATAGCTCTCATCCAGGGAGTCCAGGATAAGGATTGCAAACAGAGACTCGCGCATATTAAAACCTCTCTGAGTCAATTCCTGTCTGAGATGCTGCAAATGCAAAACGTGGGCTCTAAGGTCTTTCTCTGGCCCCAAATGCTTCTTGTGCAGCTTTCTGAAGTAAAGCAACACAGACCCAGTCTCTTGACAGAGATGACAGGCCTGAAGCCCTTCCCACATCTCATGCAAGCTGGTCTTGCCAACCAGGGTAATGAACTCTCCAGGAGCTACTGAGAGCAAAATTATTCCCATGGCTCTTGAACCTTGTGCCACCCACGCACCCGTCAGAGGCGCTGGGGGGGGGGGGTCCTCAGAAACAGTGTGCCACACACCAAGCCTTCTCATCTGGCCCTCACAGTACCTCTGATAATTGTGGCCATTAAGCTTTGGGCACAGAACCCCATCTGAGGCTTGTAAAAGCTCCACTCCAGCTCTTTACTTCAGCCATGAGGCTCCTTATCTCTGGCAGGTCGTAAATTAAGAGGCCTGCTTCTCTCCGGCCTAATTACTTGGCTCGGACTTCAAAGACTCTCTGCCGCGGCACAGAAAAGCCTCACTTTTCTCCATATACCTCTGTCGCTGCCAGGATCTCGCAGGCATCAGCAGCCTTACTCTCCTGTTAATGCTGTGAATCTGGGCCCAAAACCCTGTTGCTGGGATACTGCTGGGGAGACGGGGGCATCAAGCAGGCCCCCAGCTGGCTCCAGATGATCACCGGTCTCCCGTGGAACAGCATCAGTCAGTCAGCGACACGAAAAATTGCAAACGAAAACATAAAAAGAAAACAAAGATTAAAAAATGTAAACAATAAAGCCTCACAGCCTGGAAGGACTAACTAACTAACTAATTTATACCCCACCCATCTGGCTGGGTTTCCCCAGACACTCTGGGTGGCTCCCAACATAATAATAATAATAATAATAATAATAATAATAATAATAATAATGATGATGATGAAAAAGCGATAAAAAAACATTAAAAACTTCCCTAGTTAGGGCTGCCTTCAGATACCTTCTACAAGTCAGATAGTTGTTTATTTCCTTGACATCTGATGGGAGGGCGTTCCACAGATTGAGCACCACCAACGAGAAGGCCCTCTGCTTGATTCACTGTAACCTCACATCCCGCAGGAGGGAACCACCAGAAGGCCCTTGGAGTGTCTGGGCTGAATGATGGGGGTGGAGACGCTCCCTCCAAAAGTGCAAAGATACTTAATTAGTAAACTATTAACACATACAAAGATTCCCTTTACAAATATTAAAGATTTATACAAAATTAAAGTATTTTCTATCTATGAATTCCATCATTATTGAGAATAAGGGTTCTATATACTCTTAAATGATCTATATATTTGCATATACTGATGACGCTAAGTGATCATGTGCTTTGTTATTTTTTTCCCTTTTCATATGAGAGGTTTATACCTCCTGCCTTTCCCCCTCTGTGTTTGTATTTAATTTAGGGTCTGTCTCCTCTTGTTCCACAGATGATGGGATTAGTCCTGAAAGAGTCGCGCAGGTCGTTGGCCTTCCAGATCGGTGTCAGCACGCAGCCCGATTCATCAATGAGCTCATTCTCACAGTGCAGGTGGGTGGGGCAACCTCCATCCAGACTGTATAAAAACATGGGGAACTGCCTGAGTTTCCAGGGGAAGGGAATTAAGTCTTACAGACCTCTCTGCACATAACCCTTTAAGATTGTGGCACATAGATGGTAAATATATAAAGACTGTGCTAGCTGTTCTCTGTCTTCTACATAGCTGTGTTGGGAATAGGGGTGGACAAATCTTCCAATTTCTTTTCTCATTTTTCCAGTCTTCAGCTCATTAGTTTCGATCTTTTTAATGTCCTGATTATAAAATTCTTACTCCAAGGGTCAGGCCAGTTCTCTTTGTCTAAAAAGATAACAGTGGTGTGAGGTTTGGGGGCAGCCGTTTCAGAGTGGTCAAATCATTCTCGCTCCTCTGCATGCCACTGCTTTGGAGACAGACAACCGCCTCAAGCACCCATTGGATTTCCATGATAAACATGGCAGTCTTGACAGATAGTACAGCCAGCCCCCTCTCTTGTCAAAGCTGCCTTTTAGTTCCATTTGATTAATTGCTTAGCAATTTTGCATCCAGCTGTGGGGGACGCCTCTGCTCAGGTGCTCTTGCCCTTTCCCCCACACCCACCTGTGGTCAGGTGGAAGAATGGAAGCTCTCCTGTTTTTGCCAATTATTTTTTATTGAGTTTCAAATATTTTTAACAATTTACTGTATTTTTCGCTCTATAAGACGCACCATAAGACGCAGCTAGTTTTTGGCTTCTGGGATAGCTTCGCAGCCTGCATTCGCTCCATAAGATGCACACACATTTCCCCTTACTTTTTAGGAGGGAAAAAGTGAGTCTTATAGAGCAAAAAATATGGTAACTTCAAATTCCATACAAATTAAAAAGAACTTTTATAAGTTGAGTTCCAATCTTTCCTCCCTGGTGTTTCCATTCTCGCCCTTTCTTGCTGCATTATATAGCATACTTTTATCTATTACATTTTTCCTTCAATACAATTAATTATTCAGTTAATTTCCCCTTATTTCAATTCATTATCCATCCACTGCTATGTTGGATCTTGCTCACGCTTCATCCTCTATTGTCCTTGTAAGAAAAGCTTCTGAATTTCTGGGAATAAACACCTCAATCTACCTCTTAAATCCTTTCCTGAAGTCCTTTAACTTTTCCATACAGCGACTCCCACTCCATCCATTTTGATAGTTCAGCTTTAAAATCCACAAATTAAGCCAAATTGTATCTGAGTCAGCATTGTTATGCAGATCATCATCCGCTGATTCAGTCAGATTCAACCATCTCTTGTTTACTCTTAGCCATATTCCCACAGCATAGCAGTCTGTTGTTGGCACCTTTCCAAACTTACTCTTCTCCCACAGAGTGCTTTACTTTTACCATGATAAAGTCAAATACAGTTGTAATTGAATTTTTTAATATAGTTATCTTTATATTTTTATTTGACATATAGTTAGATATTGACTACGGATCTCCTCCCTGTTTAGGTATTAATGTTACTTAGGCTTCCTTCCATGAGTCTGGAATCTTTCCTTTATTAAGAATGTTGTTCATTACTTCAACCAGTAGGGCTGTTAGGATTTCCTCCATTTTTTATAGAATTCTGCTGGGAGACCATCTGAGCCAGGTGTTTTCCCTAATTTAATTTTCTTGATTGCGTTCCTAATTTCTAATGTTATCGAAGAGTCTAGCATTTGTATTTTTTACACCAGACCATAGGAGGGGGAGAACAGGGGAAAATTTTTTTTTCCCTTCTTCTCCCCCTCTAAAACAAGGTGCGTTCTGTGCGTTTGAGGTGCATTCACCCGAAGCCTCCGGAGCCCAGCAGGAGTTCCCGCTGGGCTCTGGAGGCTTTGGGTTCCTTTCGACCTGCTCTTTGGGGCTGGCGGGGGGGGGGGAGCTGCTTTCCCCCACTGCCAGCCCCAAAGACCAGGTCGGGGAACAGCGGGAAGGTGGCGCTCTGCCTCCCTGCTGTCCCCCAAGCTTGTGGGGCTAGCGGTGGGGAGAAGCACTGCTTTCCCCACTGCCAGCCTCCAAACCAGGTCGGGTTTGGAGGCTGCTATCCGCAAGCCTTGGGAGCACAGCGGGAACTCCCACCCGGCTCCCAAGGCTTGCAGATATCAGGATGCAGGCTGCTATCCGCAAGCCTTCGGAGCGTGGCAGGCACTCCGAAGGCTTGCGGATAGCTTCTTGAAGCCTGGAGAGCGAGAGGGGTCGGTGCGCTCTCCAGGCTTCAGCGAAAGCCTGCATTCGCTCCATAGGACGCACACACATTTCCCCTTCATTTCCCCCCTTCATTCCTATAGAGCCAAAAATTTTCATAATATTTTTTTTTAAATTGTATTATTACTTTTGGATCATCTATAATTTTCTCTTCTATTTTTATTTTGTTTATCTGTCTTTGATTTTGCCTCTTTTTCAATTGCCACGCCAGATATCTTCCGGGTTTGTTGACAAACTCAAAATTATTTTGTTTCCACATTTTCACATTCCACTCTATTTCCTGATCTATTTTGGACATATATTCTGTCCGTAATAGCTTAATCTCTTTTTTGATTGTATCATTATTTGGTTGTTTGATTTGCTCTTTTTCTTTTTCCCTTCTTTTTCCCATTAATTCTATTTTTTCCTTTTCGCTTTCCTTTTTTATTCTTGCACCTTGTTGTATAAAGTATCCCCTGATCACTGCTTTATGTTTTTGTCCAATTCACAGTATTCTTCCAATGCATTTTTAGCTCCCTCTAATATTTTTTTCCTTTTTCAGTAATGATTCATTCAATTTCCATCTATGTATTCCTGATTTCCAGTCTGATTGTAGTTTTAACAGAACTGGATTGTGATTTGAAGTTATTTTTGGTAAAATCTGTGATTCTTCAATCTTTCTAAGCAAATCTAACGAAACCCAGATGGCATCTATCCTACTAGTTGTTTTGCTTGGTTCAGAGAAGTACGTGTATTCTCTCTCAAATCTATGTTTGTATCTCCATGAGTCCTTTAGATCTAGAATTTCTATCATCTTTGCAAATGTAGAAGGTAATTTTCCATGTCATTTACTTCCTTCCGATCTATCTATCTGTGGATCTGTTGCTCCATTAAGATCTTCAAGCAGTACTATTTTATCTTTTACATATTCCAACAGCTTTTTTTCTAGTTTCTTATAAAATACTGTTTTTTTCCATTCGGTGCATATATCCCTACTATTATGATGTTTTCTCCTTGACTTTTAATCTTTACAATCACTATTCTCCTTTTGGGGTCAGAAAATAAAAACTCTGGCTCTAACACAGGTCTGACATAAATCACTACTCTTTTTTTTTATCTGCAGCAATGAATTCTTTTCCTAATTTGGGGTTGATTAATACTCTTCTATGTTCGTTTATGACATGTTTCCTGCAAACAAGTAACATAATTCATTTGTTTAGTCAGAATATGTGCTATTTTCTTTTTTTATCATTTAAATCCATTAACATTCCAAGACAAAAAAATTAAGTTCATCTTTATTTGTTAAAATGTGTTATAACACGAAGTTTATTTACAATTTTTATTTTTGGCAATTCAATATGTTGTTTCTGTGAGGTATTTACTCACTCTCTGAACCGTGATATGAATTTGTGTTTTTTGGATTCTTTGGGCTGGACTCTTTTTCTGTAAGGTGTATATCGCCCCCTAATTCATTTTTATATGTTCTATAAAAAAAATTCTGCATCTTCCACTGTTTCCAATCTTCTTTTGACTTTAAAGTTGAAGGAGATTCCTTCCGGAAACTCCCATTTTAAAAATATTGATTTCATTTTTAGGGCTCTTGTCAGGAATTGGTATTTCTCTCTCTTTTTCAGCAAACAAGGGGGATCCCTTTCAAAATTATAATTTCCTTTCCTCCAATTTTGAACAGTTTTTTCCCTTCTTTGCAGTAGTATCCTGTTCCTTAGTATATTTGATGTAAACATAATTAGACAGTCCCCTGGCCATTTATTCATCTTTGCTTTCCTAGAATTTACTCTAAATATACTTTCTGTACTTTCTGCAATTTCATTTTCTTTTATTTCTAACCAGTTGGCTAATTATTTTACAATAGTTGTCAGGGAACTGCCATCGGAGCCAGAGGCTGAGGGAAGGCTCCAGAGGGATGCCGGAGAGGGTCCCAGTAGGGAGAGAGGCAGCCCATCTGCTGGGGAAGGAAATCAGCGTAACACCAGTGGAGAAGGGGGGCAGATGGGGGAATCGGAGAGGAGGCTCCAGGACTCCTCGCCGGAGACCAGCGGGGAGAGCACGGGTACTCCGCTGCCCACACCCTCCTGCGCAGAAGACTTCCGCGCAAGGAGAGTAGGAGGAGACTTGGCGTCAAAGAACTTCTTTGCTGGAAGAAGTTCAAGAAACGCCCACTGACGGATTCTGCCAGCGATTGAGACAGCCACGGGTGAGAGGCTGTCCAGACAGAAAGGGTTCAACCAGGTAACCTAGACAGGAGTGGCGACAACTTACGCACGAGCAACCCCTAGAACCATTACAAATAGTGTTTTGCACATTCTCTTCCAAATTCTCTGGGACACCACGTATCCTCAGAGTTCTTTCTTTAGTTTGCATTTGAAGGATGGATAGTGCATCCCATGTTGCTTCCTGAGTGACTTTAAAGTCATCATTTTCCTTTTAAACCTTATCCCATTCTTTTTTACTTTCTCTTAGATCTTTGGATGATTTCTTAGAAAATTCTTCTAAATGTTGGGTTTTTGCTTTAAGTCCCTGAACAGTTTTTGTTAGATCTTTCTTTTCCTCTGCAAATTCCTTTACTTGTCCTTTTAGTTCCATAATTGATTTAGTGTTCTCATCTCTCCCCCCCCATCTTTTCTAATTTGTCATCTAATCCTTTCACTTTGCTATTCATTTTAGAATTCCAAGATGGCGAACGGCACTTAGTCAGCGTGAGTGTGAGCTCCCTGATTTATCTTTTAAGACTGTTTTAATGAGTATAGAAACCTTTTAACTTTTAACTTTAGTTTTTAGTTTTAGTTTTAAATTAGTAAGTAGGAGGACGCCTCTTTCTATCGGGGAGACAACCATTGACCTTGAAACTGGGGCGGCTGCATGAAGAGAGAAATGACTAAGCAATTATACAGCCCTGCTTGTGGGAGAGGAACTGGGAAACGTACCAGAGATTCTAGAGATTTAGACGACACAGAGGAACTGAGATGCCTGCCTCTTGCTAAACAAACAAAAATTAGTGAATCTGAAGGTACAAAGGATATTTTTAATGTTCCAGTTTCGAACTCTTTCACACTGCTAGCAGAGATGAATGGCGAGGAGACCATTGTGAGAGAGCCTTTTGATAACCTGCCTACTAAACCTTCAAGCAAGGGTAATGCTGGTATCCACTCGAATGACTGCGCTAGAGCCCGTGAAAGCTGCATTGATGAGATACTATTTGAACACTCGACTACTCTAGACCTAGTTGCTAAAACGGTGCACTATATCTTTAAATACATAAAAGACATCCGAGGATCCTTGGAGAAGATTATTTCGCTTGTATCCCTAGTAGGTAAAGACACTTCCCCTGAGGTACCACCTGAGATGAAGCCCATACAAATGCCCAGAGCACCTGCTTTACCTCATACCTCCTGTATAATTCCTCAAGCTGCTGGCAACCAGAAAAGTGAGCAAAGTGAGCAAAATAAGAAGGAACGATACTTTGCACCTCCTCACAAACTGTTGCTGCAAGCTACCAAAATCTGCCTAACGGTTTGCCCCTTTAGAGGCAAGGTGATAAACTGGCAGTATAAGAGTGATATAAGGAGACACCTAGCGGAGCTTCTGAGGGTAAACCCTAGCTCTATTGACCTGAAGCATACTGAGCATATTAGCAGCAGACCTCAGAGGCAGAGAGTGCTGCTCTCCTTTAAAACCAAAAAGCTCCCTGCACTTATGTCCTCAAGAAGCCTTCTAATTAACTATGGGATCCTTGCTACAAGAGTCTTTACCAATACCAAGATCTGCCCCCTCTTACCAAACTGCTTGTTCAAAAAGAAAGCAGACAAGTCTGAGGGTCCGCCAATTGCCACGACCCCAACTCCCCTGGCCGCAGATCTAATCAGCTGGATTGACGCCCCCCTGCCTCCACTGACAAAGGCTATACATCTGGAGAATTCTACGGAGCGTGAGTTACTTCTATCCTTCTCCCAATTGCCAAAACTGGAGCGAACAGAGATAACGGACTGATTGGACGAGTTGCTACTCTGTCTCCGTAACTCAGAAGATCATGCTCATGTAAATAAGATGAATTCCTCACCAATTGTAGATCGGTCTACACAAGCCCAAGTGGTACCTGTTCTAACGACCTTTGATCTGCAACCTGGCTGTACACGGCCTCGGGATGTCAAGCCCGGGCAGGATACAGTGGAAGATTCGACAACCCTCTGGTCAAACTCGGAAGCTGTGGCAAGACTGGATGCTCTTTTGGAGGCAAACCGAAAAGGATGCCTTCCACCTGCCTTACACTGCATGTTCCCTACAGCAACCGCAGATCCAAAAGGCCCACCCCCCTCAATCTTAGAGCATACTTTAAATGCAGAGTCTATGGACCTGTCGTTAAGTGATACTCCCGTGCACCAGAATCCATCCCTGCAGCTACCAATAATTAAGCCTCAATCCATGGCTGCTGCTGCGGTAAGTGGTGCTCGGAAATTGCCTGGTAAGCAAGCTACAATTACTTCCTTCTTCCAGCCTATTGCCCCCCCTCGCCGCATGCATTCCCAGGTGGATTCTGCCATGCTGGTTCCGCAAGGCCCAGCATGACTCGAAGGGGAGACCAGGAGATTACTTACTTTCTTATCCTGGAATGTAGCTGGCATTAAACCTAAGCGGATGGATCCATCCTTTGTCGCCTACATAAAAGGCAGTCGTATTCTTTTGCTGCAAGAGACCTGGGCTTGTGAGGGCTTCTCCTTATCAGGGTATAAGGGCTTCTACCTGAATGCACAACAGAATCCGCTATCACCTGGTAGACCACAAGGTGGGTTGGCTACCTTAGTTTCTTTGGCCTTAAATCTGCAGGTGGAACAAATCGACATCCAGTCGTCATCCATGCTGGGTGTAAAGCTACAAACAGCGGAGGAAGTGTTCGTGGTGATTAATGTTTATTTGCATCCAACCTATAAGAAAAACCTGGTGGACCAAAGATGGAGGGGAATTCAACTGGCTCTTGAAACTCTCCTAGAGAAATATCCTGAAGCCACCTTCCTAGTTGCAGGAGATTTCAACGGTCGATTGTCTCACTCTGATAAATCATTATTTGCTAAATATAATAAATATCCCTCACTACCCATTTTAACCTCAGACCTTTTACCCAGGAATTTTAAAGACAGTGTTGCTACATACGCAGGTTTTAAATGTAGACAAACTTTGATGGCTCTTAATTTTCACCTCCTAAACGGAGCTCTCAGTTCTGATTACCCTGCCGAATTTACTTTCTGGTCAGGCTCCCGAGCCTCTACCATAGACTTTATTTGGACATCAGTAGACCTAATTCCCAAAATTTCCAACTTTAGGGTGGTAACGAGGTTGGAAAGTGACCATTTTCCATTAGAACTCTCTCTGACCCTGGACGGAGAATTGGCTACCTATTCCTGCGTGCCTATTACAAATAACCAGCTTCAGATGAGGCCCACTGCCTTAAAATGGACCGACAATATGGCTCAACGGATAAATGAACTCCTTTGGTCGGACCAACTGCAAGAGACAAGGGACTCCCTTATCCAGGCAGTTGAGCCACTGCCAATATATGACAATTTAGTAGAACTGCTAAAACCTTCGTTGGCTAAGGCCCTGGTAATGAATAGTAACCGTTTCCCTCATAAAAAGTGGTTTGACGAGGAATGTAGACACTTCAAGAGCAACCTATATAATGAATTCTTGGCATATAGGGCATCAAATGACCCCGCACCTAGCAGTCACCTTATGAACCTCAAGAGAAGGTATAAAGCACTATTAAAGGAAAAGAAGCTTGCGGCAGAAAGAAACGATTGGAAGAACCTTCTAAAAGCTGCAGAAAATAGAAATCCCTCCTCCTTTTGGCACCAAATTTCTCATTACCTGGGTAGACCGTTGTCAAGAATAGAACCTCAAATTTCAGCTTCTTCTCCGATTTATATGCAGCTCATGCTGCCAGCGGAGGAAGGTTAGACTTGGCCCCCTTGCCTGAGTGGGACCCTGTTACCTGCTCTGAAGTGGAAACACTTATAGGCCAATTTGAGGCGGGCAAGGCACCCGGAGACGATCTTATCTCCATAGATGTTATTAAAGCCAATAAGGATTGGTGGTGTCCACCCCTAGCAGCTCTTTTTACTTATATAAACAAAACAGCACAATTTCCTCCAAGCTGGAACTCGGCACTGATTGTGTTAATTCACAATTAGCCTGCTAAATGTTATCGGGAAGATCTATTCAAGATTTCTACTTAACAAATTAACGACCTGGATGGAAAGCAACAATATCATCACAGAGGAACAGGCGGGTTTCCGCCCCGGAAGATCAACAACAGACCAAATCTTAATCCTAAATCACTTGGCCACCAAGTACGCTGGCAATGGCCTAAAAGCCCTCCACGTCGCCTTTATAGACTTTAAGCAGGCCTTCGATCTAATTCCCAGGAACCAGCTATGGACAAAATTGGCAGCGACATCTATTGACTGCCGCCTTCTCCTGCTGATTATTAATTTGCATACAAATACCCTCCTGAGGATTAGGCTAGATAGTAAGGGGCTAGTCTCCAATCCGGTTGCCACCACTAGGGGGGTAAGACAGGGCTGTTTGCTTGCCCCTGCTCTGTTTAATTTCTATATTAATTCGCTAGTGGTGCATATGGCAAATGCTGATTTCCATCCACCAAAACTGGCAGGACGAGCCTTGAATGTCCTACTGTATGCGGACGATGCCGCCCTATTAGCTACCTCCCCTGTGATGGGATAATGAGCTGCTTGTGCGTAAAAGCTTGATCCCTCTGGGGTTTGGCTGGTCACCCAAACCTAGGCACTAACGGAGCCCCCAAAGCATGACTCCGTCAGTCGCTGGTAGAATCTGACAGTGGGAGTCTACGGAACTTACTCCAACATAAAAGCTGTTTGACGGACATGCGCCTTCGTGACTCTCTGCGTGACAGTTTCCGGCGAAGGGTGGGAGTTCCTAACGGGGGTCTTGTTACCTCTTCACTATTCTCACTAGAAGTATCCCAGAGCCTCTCCCCCGACTCCCCTTCCGCTGGAACTCCTGCTCTCCCCCTACTGGTTCCTTCTTCTGCTGTAGAGTCTCTCCTATTCTCCTGGAGCCTCTCCACCACCTGTCCCTCCGATGGCAGTTCCCTGACATCCACCTCCCCCCCAGGGCCCCCTTCACCCCCCCGCCTCCTCTCCCACTGGCGGTGAGGGCGGAAAGCCCCGGAAGGAACTCTCCTCGTCGTCCGAGGATTCAAACACTTCTAACCACGGCGTACCGTCTCTCTCCTCGTCTTCCTCTTCTTCGTTGGAGTCGGCTTCCTCACCCACCCCTGACTCTGGGAACCCTTCAGACTCCCCTTCCTCATCGGTGGTCCCAAAGTGTTCCCTTCTAAATCGTGCCACGGGTTGCGGTTTTTTTGGGAAACGCTGATGAAATGTTTCTATTAAAACCTCGTCCTTGACTAACTCTGCTGGTACCCAAGTGTTTTCCGACTCAACTTCCCCCTCCCATTCTACCAGATATTCCACCTGATTCCCCTTCCACCTGGAATCAATGATTCCTGCCACGTTCATGTCGCGTTATCTCTCTTCTATCACGGGCGTTTGGGTGACCTCTCTCTCACGCTCCCCCCACTCACGTCCCTTTCGGTACGGCGACAGTAATGACCTGTGAAATACTGGGTGCAATTTCATGTGACTGGGCAGTCTGAGTTTGAATGTTACTGGGTTGACCTGCTGTATGACCTCAAAGGGTCCCAATCTTTTGGGTCTCAATTTCTTACTCCCTCCCTTGAACGGTAGTCCTTGGGTGGATAGCCACACCTGGTTTCCCACCCTTATAGTTTCACCTTCCCTCCTATTTCTGTCTGCTTGTTTCTTATATTCCTCCTTGGCTTTCTCTAAGTTAAGTTGAAGCTGACGGTGGATCGCTTCCATCTCTTCAAAAAAGTGTTCCGCCGCTGGCACGCTCCACCTCTCCCCTCCTTCTCCTGGAAATGCCCGGGGATGACACCCATAATTTGCCAGAAAAGGACTCATCCCTGTGGACACGTTCTCCGCGTTGTTGTAGGCAAATTCTGCCAGAGGTAACTTATCTACCCAATCATTTTCTCTGTCTTTTACATAACACCTCAGGTATTGTTGTAAAATCCCGTTTGCCCTTTCCGCTTGCCCATTTGTTTCTGGGTGCCGGGCAGTTGAGAAATTGAGTTCCACGTGCAGTAAGCTCATAGGTTTCCTCCAGAACCTGGAAGTAAACTGTTTCCCTCTGTCGCTGACCACCCTCAAGGGGGCGCCATGCAACCTGAAAATATGCTCTACAAATAACTTGGCGGTTTCCTCCGCGGTGACCGCATGGGAACAGGCTATAAAATGACACATCTTAGTTAATAGATCTACCACCACCATGACAGCTGTTTTGCCCTTGGATTTTGGCAGGTCCGTCATAAAATCTATGGATACTGCCTCCCATGGCCTTTCTGGTGTGGGTAAGGGTTGTAATAGCCCCGCTGGCGCCACCCTCTCCCCTTTCGCTCGCTGGCACCTGTCGCAACCCCTGACATATTCCCGTACGTCCTCCCTCACCTTGGGCCACCAAAACTCTCTGGTAACCAACCACATGGTTTTGTGCTGTCCAAAATGCCCCGCTGTGGGGCTGTCATGCAACTGCTTGAGTACTCTGCCCCTCAGTTCCCCATCTGGTATGTACAGTGCCCCTTTGTAATACAACGCCCCGTTCTTTTCTTCAAACCCCCCTGTGTTCTCCTCTGTCCTCCTGAGTTCTCTGAATTTCTCTTGGGCGTATTCATCGTTCTCAGTACCCTCTATCAGTTCCCTCTGCCCCACCAATGCCGCCCCACACACCCAGCGGTCTTCAGGGATTACATGCCTTGCCTCAGGCGCTCCCTCCCCCTCTAAGTACTCAGGTTTCCTGGAGAGAGCGTCCGCCCTCACGTTCTCGGAGCCTGGCACGTAACGAATCTCAAAGTGGAATTTGGAGAACTCCTGGGCCCATCTCACTTGTCTCTGGTTCAGCACTCGTGCTGTTCTCCAGTATTCCAGATTTTTGTGGTCAGTTCGGACTTGAACCTTGTGCTGCGCCCCAATCAGCAAGTGCCGCCATCTCCGGAATGCTTCATGAATGGCGAGCAGTTCTCGGTCGTATACTGTGTAGTTCCTCTCGGATTTGTTCAACTTCCGCGAGAAGAAGGCACACGGTCTCCATTCTGACGTATCTTTTCCCGGCTGGAGAAGCACGGCCCCCACCGCTCGGTCTGACGCGTCAGTCTCCACCCTCATTGGTTGTTGTAGATCTACGTGCAAAAGTTGCTCTTCCGACGCAAACGCCTGCTTTAAGTGTTCGAACGCCCGCTGCGCTTCTTCCGTCCAAACAAATTTTTTCTTGCTGCTAAGACAATCCGTGATGGGCGCTGTTAAATGGGCAAAGTTTTTGATGAACTTCCTATAGAAGTTTCCGAAGCCCAGGAATCTTTGCACGTCCTTCTTGGTCTTTGGTGTTTTCCATTCCAGTACCGCTTGAACCTTGCTGGGATCCATGGCCAATCCCTTGTCAGACAACCGGTACCCCAGGAATTCCACCTCCCTGGTATGAAACTGACACTTCTCCAGTTTCACCCACAGCCGATTTTCTCGCAGTTTGCTCAGTACTTCTCTTACATCTCGCACATGCTGCTCCTCATTCTCTGAGTATACCAGGACGTCATCTAAGAACGCTACGCAGTTCTTGTAGAGCAATGGCCCCAGGACGTGATTCATGAACGATTGAAAACAGGCCGAGCCCGCCTGTAGACCGAAGGGCATAACGAGGTACTCAAAGGCCCCCAAGGGGGTGAACATAGTGGTTTTCCACTCATCCCCCTTTCTCACACGTATCAAGTTATATGCCCCTCTAAGGTCCAGCTTGGTAAAAATTTTCCCTTTTCTCACCCGTGTCAGAATGTCATCAATTCTAGGCATAGGGAACGTCACTGGTTCTGACACTGCATTTAGGCCCCTGAAATCACACACAAGCCTGGGTTTACCCGTGTGTTTTTTGTCCACAAAGAACACTGGGCTGCCCCCCACCGCTCGTGACTCTCTGATGAAACCTCGCTTGAGGTTCTTGTCAATGAACTCCCTTAACTCCTGCATCTCACTGTCTGACATTGCATACAGCTTGCCCACTGGCAATTGTGCTCCTGGGAGTAAGTTAATTTGACAGTCAAAGGGTCTGTGCGGGGGCAGTTTATCTGCTTCCTTTTCGCTAAAGACGTCAATCAAGTCAGCGTATTGTGGTGGCACCTTCCCCTTGTCTATCACTTCCATCCCTGCTAGAGTGGCTAGAGTGGCTGGTCACCCAAACCTAGGCACTAACGGAGCCCCCAAAGCATGACTCCGTCAGTCGCTGGTAGAATCTGACAGTGGGCGTCTACGGAACTTACTCCAACATAAAAGCTGTTTGACGGACATGCGCCTTCGTGACTCTCTGCGTGACAGTTTCCGGCGAAGGGTGGGAGTTCCTAACGGGGGTCTTGTTACCTCTTCACTATTCTCACTAGAAGTATCCCAGAGCCTCTCCCCCGACTCCCCTTCCGCTGGAACTCCTGCTCTCCCCCTACTGGTTCCTTCTTCTGCTGTAGAGTCTCTCCTATTCTCCTGGAGCCTCTCCACCACCTGTCCCTCCGATGGCAGTTCCCTGACATCCCCCATCGGACTAAGGAGGATGCTTCGAGCTCTTCATGAATATGAGACCCAACACGAGCTCCAACTAAATTATGCCAAGACCAAAATAATGGTCTTTGCTGCTCGATTGAAACCTAATTTATGGTCAATTAATGGTATTCCTTTAGAGCAGGTCAGCTGCTTCAAATACCTGGGTCAGGTTGTAAGATCAAATAGGTCCTTCTTGGCGCACAGAGAATACATAGCCTCAAACGCATCCAAAGCAGCCTTGGTGATTAGAACCCTGTACTCCAAGAAACAGGCACAAACTGTCAAAGTTGCCTTGCGACTCTTTAAAATGAAAGTCCTCCCTCTTCTGCTTGTGGGCATTGCCTTGGGCTCACGTAGCGACTTTGAAAAATTGGAATCTATCCAAACCCAATTCCTCAGGGCCATACTTAGGATCCCCCCCTCCGTGGCAGGCGCGATCATGAGATTGGAAACCGGTTGTCAAGCCTTTAGGTATGTGGCCCTGAAAGCGAAGTTATGGTTATGGCTCAAGCTCTGTTTCAGACCGGTGGGTTTGGCCCCCTTGATTCTGAGGGATAACTTTAAATCTCCATGGGAAGGGGAGATAGTGGAGGAAGTGCAGAAGTGCGGGTTGTCCTCCCTTTATATAGAGTCCATGACGTATAGCCACGCAAAGGCGGTGATCGCCCAAAGATTAAGGGATATTGCCAGACAGGAGGACATAGCCCGTGTGAAACCTGGGTTGTTTCTGGGGGAGCAGTTGTATCGGGCTGCTCCAGCTCGCTACCTGGCTGATATCCACTACGTGGAATACCGCAGACTATTTACTGCGGCTAGGCTGAATGTTCTTGACTCGGCGGTTCTGAAGGGAAGATATGGAGGAGTCCCATATGACCAGAGACTATGCCACTGTGCATTGGGTGAGGTAGAATCCACAGAGCACATTTTACTGAGCTGTCCCTTCTACAACGATTTAAGACAGTATCTTATAACTCCATACTTACCCCAGCTCACTTCCCGACAAAGAGGAGAGCAGACAGCATATCTGCTAAATGAGTCTTCTGGGAAAACAACTTTGTCAGTGGCTAAATTCCTTTTCCTGGCACTCAAGTGTCGGAAACGTATAACTGAATGCTTTGATGTGGGTTATCTGTGAGAGGTCAAGTACTGTGGCCCTACCTTATTTATGTACCCCTATGATGTTTTAGTTTATAAGTATTGTGTAATGTTTTATTTCTGACTATCGGTCGAATAAAGGAAATTGTTGTTGTTGCTATTCATTTCCAACTTAAGGTCATTAAATTCTTTCTTCATTTCCCCTTTATCGTTCTTCAAACTTAATATAAGATCTCTCAGATCCATTTCTTGTTCAAGTCCAGAATTCCTTCTGCCTTGCTGATTGTAAATAGGACCAATATTATATTTTTTGTTTGATGACATGGGGTCTTCTTATTTTTTCTTTGGCTCTTGCAGGGTTTTGAATTTAGATTTGATTGATTGGTTATCTATTTTTCTTCTAGATGAGGTATTTTGCCCCAGATGACAATTAACATATGAAGTTACAAATTTACACAACCAATTTCCTCTTCCCCACCAAGTTTTTTACACAACACATCAAAATGTCAATTAACACATAAAAATGCAGAACTACAAGTCAGCCTCCTCACTCCCATCCACTATTCCCCCTGAATCATTGGTTAAATCTATTAATCTGAAAAATAATTCAAAATTCTTTATATACCAATTCTTATCATCGTTTGGGTTCAAGTGCAGGTTTAATATAAAATGCTATGCCACGTCTGTTTGTATTGCCTGCTGAAATGAAATCCATCCCTACTTTTTTATTGATCAGAATTCTTTGGGAGTTTTTTGCTACATGTGTTTCCTGAAGGCAAATTATATCTAAGTTCTGTTTGAGAATTACATGTTCAATCCTATTTCTTTTTACCTTGTTACTCAGCCCTTTCACATTCCAATTTAGGAGTTTAAGATTTGCCATTCTCAATTTTGTTTTTTAAAATCTGTTTCTCCCCCTACTGCCCCCAGCTGTTCCAGTGCCTCCTTTTGCTGTTCTAAGGGGCTTTTCTATTTTGCCCCTTCTCTAAGTTCAAAGTCTCTTCCATGTACTTCCAGAAACTCATGGGCCTGACTCTCAGTTACCAATCTATATCTCTTCTTTCTGTAAGTAAAGGAAACTCCTTCTGGGAATTCCCATTTGTATTTTATGTCCACTTTTCTAAGGGTTGTTGTCAGGGTCCTATGCTTATGTCTCCTAATTCTTAATTTAAAAGGAATTTCCCTAAATATGTCCACTCTTTTACCTTCAACCTGCAGACCGTCTTCATAATTTTTTTGAAGGATTGCATCCTTCACTCTTTTTGTGACAAATGTCACCAAGACGTCTGCAGGCTGTTTTCTTTCTCTGGATGCTCTTGTCCTAGCTATGTAAGCATTTTCAATTAATTCATCCATCCCAGCTTGCCCTTCCCCTATCCAGTCAGTCAGAATTTTGCTTAAGTATGTGGCCAAGCCTTGCTCTTTTTCAGAATCCAGCAATCCCCTTATTCGAACCGTATTAGCATTCTGTCGTAATTGAAGAAGAATGTGTTCTTCCAGCTCATTTTGTCTATTAGAGAGACCTCCTATAGCCCGTGCCACAGCACCTTGTTCTGCCTTAAGATCCTCTACCTCCCCAGCAGACTTTTCCAATTTCTGAATTTTGGATTCTAAGGAATTCACTTTTTCATCTAATTTATCAAATTTCTGAGAGAGTACCTCAGTACTATTTTCTATGTCCGCTTTTACTTCCCTGGTTAATCTTTCCATTGATTGGTCCATTCCCCTTTTAAATTCTGCAAAATGTAGTGCCATGAGTTCTGAGAAATCTACCTTAGTCATTTTTCATGTTCCTCTTGAGCAGAGGCCCTTATTTTTGCTTCTGCTGTTTTCTATCTTGTTACGACTAATGGTTCCTGCTTACTCTTTTCCGCCATGGCTCTTATCAAAACAGTTACTTCAGTCCCCCTGACTTCAAGGTCATAGCTGTTAGCTCTTATCTCTTTCCCATTGGTAAGCTCAGGGTAGGAAAATTCCACTTCTGAGCCCACCAGTTACACACTCCTCTATACCACACAGCAACCTAATACCATACTGTGATGGGATAATGAGCTGCTTGTGCGTAAAAGCTGAATCCCTCAGAGCTTTGCATAGGTCTCAAAGCTCTGCCTTTACGGGAGCCCTCAAAGCATGACTCCCTCAATTGCTGGCAGAATCCGTCAGTGGACGCTTCCGGAATTTACGCCAACATAAGAGTTCCTTAACGGAAACTCTTCGTCTGGATTCTCTGCGTGACAGTTTCCTGCGCGGAGTGGGCGTCCCCAGCGGAGGTCCTGAGCCCTCCCCGCTGTTCTCACTGGAAGCATCTTGGAGCCATCCCTCCGCCTGAGTTTCTGCAGGAACTCTCCCTCTCCCCCTGCTGGTTCCTTCCTCAGCATCTGAGGGTCTCTTAGCCTCCTTGAGCCCTTCCACCACCTGACTCTCCGATGGCAGTTCCCTGACACATACCAAACAATATACAAATAAATCTGTGACTTTTGTAAATAGAGGTTGAAGATCTTGGAACTTTGAAGTGTCAGGCATAGCTCTAATGGCTTTAGCCCAAACGTAGCAGAGTTTTCCTGCACAGCGAAGAAGCTAGTTGAGGTGGAATGACTAGTCAGCTAGACTCAGAATAACTATTTACAGGATTTATTAAAAGGAAAAATAAAACCAGCAGAGTTTCTGCATACAAAACAAAGCAAAATAAATCCTTTCTTTCTCTCTTTCTCTCTCTCTCTCTTAACCATACACAGCACTTCTACTCCTAACACCCCCTCACACACAAACTGTGCTAGCATTCCTAGATAACAGAGTTGAGTGCTGGTCGTTAACCAATCAGAGTAAGTAGTTTCTAGGTCAAGCAGACCTTGGCTTTCAGCCAAGAGTAAATTGACACTGCCTTGAGTTAATTGTGTGAAGCCAGAATCTGTAAGTTTTCATGAGAACCAATTAACAAAAACTGAACAGAAGAAAATAAAAAGTAACTGCAAACATTAAAAAGTAAAAAGAGTGAAACAATATGTTACAGTCACTTAGGAAGATATAGTTACTTCAAGTTGATTAATGGGAAGTTCTCAATGTGGGTAAGCACAGAATGTTTTTCCTTGGGTTCCAGATTTCTATGTAAAATTGTTTTCCACTTATAATCCAATTATAATCCAAACATCTTTGATATATTTTATAATCCAGAAACGACCATAAAAGAATGGCAGTTGTAATCCATATATTCTTATAATCCCAAGTGAGTGGCAAGGTCAGATATTCAGTATTCCAAATGCTATGCCCTGGTCTTCATCAGATGTCACTATGGAAATGCTGCCTTCCGAATTAAACTCCCGCTATTCCAGGCACTCTGCCTCCCTGAGGTTACCCCCCCCCCCCCCCATGTTCGACAGAGTGTTCTCCTGCCAAACTTGGGTTGCAAAAGTGAAGTTCCAGGGTTTTTTAAACTTGTAGCAGTTTAAGTTGCCAGGTCTTTGTGTTTTTAATCCAACACAGAGCTTGCCTGCTGGTTGCCTGCTCACTCATCCATCCATTAACAGGATGCCTCAGTCCAAGTTAAAAAAAAAAAAGAGAGAGAGAGAAAGGGAAGTCTTTAAACACTTGTAAAAGTGCAACTTAAAATGTTAAGAGTACTCTGAAGGCTGTTTAAAAAAACAACAACTCTCCTCTCCCATTCACAAATCCCTGCTTGCAGAGCCTGTCAGTCAGAAAACGGAAGTTGACTTCCTGTTTAGATTCCAATTACAAAAGAAAAACCAAAGGATTTTAAGCTTGGAAAATCTGCTGCTTTCGGTAGCAGTTGGTAACTGCAGCTGTTGGGTGCGCTGGAGCCGTGAGTGGACTCAAGCTGCTTCCTGCCCCCCACTTGCCGCCAAAAACAGTGATGGGTTTGCCAAGAGGTTACGGTGAGTTTTTCCATGCTCTGCTGGTCCCCTCGAGACCCCACTCTTCCGTGGGAGTTTTTTAGGGGGTTGCCTAGCCCTGGCACAATCTCCTCTAGCCCAAAACAGCTCGAACCAGTCGTTTCTTTAAGCAGACGACACGGAACGCGCCGCCATTCTGCTCCACAGCAGACTGGAAGACCCAGATATTCTATAATATCGATTATGTTCCTTATATTATCCTTCATCTGACATCCTGGTAGAAAGCCAGCCTGATCATGATGAATTATGGCTGTTAAGACACCCTTCATTCAATTGGCCAAAATATTGACAAATAATTTATAGTTGTTACTTAATAAAGAAATTGGTCTATAATTTTTAACTAAAAGTCCATATCTTGTTTTGGGATCAGAGTAATATAGGCCTCCTTCCAGGTGTCTGGTACTTTACCTGATTTTAAAATCCCATTCATGACTTTTTTAAAAAATATATTTATTGAAATTTCAAAGGTTATACAAAAAAAAGTAATAAAAACAAAACACAAAAAATGACAAATATAAAAAACAAAATACAAAACTAAAAACTATTTAAAAACAAGTAAAGTTTCATTCCCTTATTTTCTTATAACTTACTTTCCCGACCTCCTCATACCTCCCCTTTTTGTATTCCAATTTCTAATTATTAATTCAGCAAATCCTCTCCCTTAATTTTCATTTAATTTTCAACCTTTCTTTTCTTTTACAGCTGAAAACCCCCTTAATTTTCTAAACCAACATCATTCTAACATTCATTAATTTTGCAATATTTCCCAAGATAGTCCTTAAATTTCTTCCAATCTTCTTCCGCCGTCTCTCTTCCCTGGTCTCGGATTCTGCTAGTCATTTCTGCCAGTCCCATATAGTCTATCACCTTCATCTGCCATTCTTCCAAGGTGGGTAGATCTTGTGTCTTCCAATACTTTGCGATGTGTATTCTTGCTGCTGTTGTAGCATACATAAAGAATGTTCTATCCTTCTTTGGCACCAATTGGCTGACCATGCCCCCATTCATTACTTTTTTTAATGGTTTTACCAGAAAATCCTGCAACTTTTTATAATACTTTGCTGAAAATCCATTCGGCCCTGTCGATTTACCTATCTTAGCTTGCTTAATTGCGTCTTGCACCTCAAGCATCATGGGTACAGGGATTGGGGCCACATACGGCATCCTTCGGGGGTCGAGATGCCAGCTGGCTAGCCCCCAGCTGGATCATGCCCTTCCAGCCGTGACGATCCCCCAATCTCTGGTGCGACGTAAATCAGCGACTCAGACTTCAAAAGCCTGAGCATTTTATATTATATTAAAATATAATATTAGCCGAGCATACTGTGCAAACAGAACAGGTGAGAGGCTTGTGGAAACATACTAACAGCTAAAGCTTTATTAAGCGTAAATCATGACAAAGAAAACATCTTCCTTTCTTCTCAGAGAGACAGGGAAAAGCAAAAGCTATACACACTACGGAAGTTCCCAGCCAGCTGTGCTGGAACGTAAACAGACATGTGACACGTTACAATCCCATGTCTGCTCCTTAAGGTGGAATGGAATTTTCCAACATCCTCCGCCTTTCCATGTAACCTATGGCGCAGTATTTCAACCCAACTGCAACCGCTGTACATATACCTTAAGTTGTTCCCTGTTAACAACTTTAGACAACAGATCAGCAGGAATTTCATTTCCTGGCATGTAGGACACCTGAATGAGTCTTTTCTGAACACACTCCCTTGCACAATGTAACTTTATTTGCAAGTACTTGGTACTTTGCCTGCAACTCTCTGAAGCTAGCAAACCCAAACAGGACCTGTTGTCTTGATAAACCTGTATAGGACATTTCACATTAACCCTGATGTCCTGAAACAGTTGCAACAACCATTCACAATCCATAAGTGAATGACAGTGCATTGAGTTCAGCTTCACAAGAACTTAGGCTCACTGTTGTCTGCTTCTTGCACAGCCTGTCAAACCGACACTGGTTGTACATGTAGCACACCCCAGAAGTGCTTGTGCCATCTGTGGTGTCACTTCCAAAAATTGCATCTGCAAAAATCTCAAGACCTCCAGACTTTTGACTAGTGAATCTCAGTCTGTAGTGCATAGTACCTTTCAGGTAACGAGCTATGCACTTGAGAGCTTTCCAATCCTGAACAGTAGGATTGTTAGCGTGTCTGCTAAGAAGATTAGTGCTCACAGCTATATCAGGTCTTGAACATCTGGCAGTGAAATTCAGCTTGCCTAGAATGCATCTGTACAATGTAGTGTCAGAAAATGCTTCACCAGTATCATCTACCTGGAAACTTGTTACCATTGGTGTGTCCACAGGATTTGCACCAACCAAATTCAGCCTGGTTAACACATCAGCAATTTTCTGAGATTGGTGTACCATAAAATCACCTGCCTGGTTTTTCTCTACTTCCAGAGAAAGATAGTTTGATACCTCACCAAGATCCTTCATGTCAAAGTGCTCTCACAGCTGAACTAGGGTGCTTTGGTACAAAGCCTGATGCTTCCAAAAGAAAAGAAGATCACCAACAAAGCATACACAATACAGTTTGTTTTGCCCCACCTCTTTGACAAACACACATGGGTCTGCTTTGCCCTGGTGAAAACCTAGAGAAAGCAATGTGTCTGTTAGTTTTGGCACTCTGTTTGAGACCATATAGGGATTTCTGTAGCTTACAGACCATTCCCTTCTGTACCTGCACTCCATCTGGTGGAAGCATATAAATCTGCTCCCCCAGAACCCCATACAAAAAAGCTGTGTTCACGTTGTGATGCAATCTTGAGCATAAGCCTAATGCACTCATACTTAACAGTGGGTGAGTAGGTCTTGTGGTAGTCCTGTCCTGGTACCTGCGAAAAACCTCTTGCGAACAATCTGGCTTTGTGTCTTACTACCTTGCCATTCTGATCAGTCTTGGCCTTAAAGACCCATTTGCTGTCAACCAGCTTCAACCCTTCTACTACTGGAACCAGTTCCCACGTCTCATTCCTTTCTAAGGAATCAAGTTCAGCCTTCATGGCTTTTAGCTATGGCTCTGCATCCTTTGAGGTTAACTCCTGGACCTCTTGGAAGCTTGAAGGTTCCCATACCTTCTCTGAGCTACTAACAACAGCTGTTGCTGTTTTAGCAAACTCATCAGCATAACTCTTTGGAGATTTGCCCTTTGTGTCCCTTTCAGATCTGTGTACTAGACGCAAGTCTTCAGCGCTCATCTCCTCTTTCTTAGGAGAATGGTGGCCAGTGGTGAACAGTGGTTCTTCCAATTCAGTGTCAGACCCATCAGATGGTCTGAGCGAGGCCTTCGTGCTCTTGAAGTCTGCTGTGTCACTGCCACTGTCAGCAGCACTAGCACCTCCCACTGAACTGGAATCTGAACCCTGATCATCATCCTCATCTTCCTCTGCTTCCTCAGCAACTGGGTGACTCTGGAAAATCCCTACATTGTACTGAACACTCCTGGGAAACCGTACCGTCTTTGTGTAAGTCATTAGCACTCTGTATGCACCCATTATGTACCCCACAAATATGCCATGCACACCACGCTTCCCGAGCTTGCTGCTCTGTGGAGTATGGACCCACATGTCAGAACCAAAAATTCTCATGTGCTTGATGTATGGCTTCTTACCAAACATCTTTTCATAGGGAGTACAGCCTATTGGTGCAGAATACCTGTGATTATAAGAATAAACAAAACAATTCAGAGATTCAGCCAAATACTGTTCAGGAAGATTGGCATCATGCAACAAGGTTTTAAGGCCTTGTAGCAAAGTTTGATTTTCCCTTTCACAAAGTCCATTCTGCCAAGGAGATCTTTGACTTGCGAGATCATGCTGAATCCCCTTCTCAGTCAGAAAAGCCTCAAACTGCTGAGTAGTGAATTCCCCTCCATCATCAGTAAACACTGCAGTTGCTTCCCATGGACATTTTGCAACCAAGCATAGAATTCCTTGAACCTAGGAAATGCTTCTGATTTCTGCTTGAGCATGAACACATGAATGTACCTGGAAAAAAGCATCAATCAATACCATGATGTACTTTGCCCCACCTAGAAAGGGTTCAAGCGGACGAACAAGGTCTGCGTGGACAATCTGGTAGGGTTTAGATGCCTGCCTGCCTGCCAGAAACCTTGCCCTTTGGTGCAACCCATACCTTTGCTCTGCACATGACTTACACTTCATGAAAACCTGCAGGGTTTATTGGTCAGGCCTTGAACCATCTCTGGCATCTTGATCAGTGCTTGCCATCCCAAATGACCGAACCACCTGTGGTGGGAATATATGCAATTTAAATGGAGAATTTTGTTAGTATTCATAACACAACAAGATTCATAGAATCATAGAGTTGGAAGAGACCACAAGGGCCATCGAGTTCAACCCCCTGCCACATTGACACCGACATAAGTTATTGAGAAAAAACCATTTACATAATCTGCCTGTAAAATGTCTTTGTTGTTCTTCCTTATGAAGCAAACTCCCTTCTTGAAGGAAATGTCAAAGTCTTGCTCTGTCAGCTGAGCAAGTTAACAGTGGAATCAGGAACAAACAGCACTTTGCTTGACCGTCCCTTCGCCAGCAACCTGTAACAATTTACCATCCACTTGGTGAATCGAACCCTCCTGTGGCATGAAGGAAACAAACAAATGCCGATTTCGGCATACGTGGCGAGTCGCTCCCGAGTCGACAACAAAGTGACCCTTGGCCTTTGGGGAAGCAGTGTGTGCAATCAAGGCTTTATTCTGCACTGTGGTCTTCTCGCCCCCCTACTTCCTGCTGCCTGTAGAATTGCTGCTTTGTTTACCTTTCGCTTTTGGATGCTGTTTACAGTCCCTGCGTAGGTGATCTTGGTTCCCACAGGAAAAGCCTCTCACAGCTGCCAACACTCTAGTGCCCTCTGGTGCCTGCATCACTGTCTGGGATGACTTAACAACACCTTTGATGCAGTTAAATCCTGCGCTGGCAATGCTGCCAACTGGCTAGCAATGGCACTGTAACTTTCGTCCAAGGAGTCCAGAATAAGAACAAAAAACAAGGCTTCTGGAATCGTAAAGCCTCTATGCACAAGCTCTTGTCTGAGAGATTTTAACTCCAGGACATCTGCCCTTAAATCCCCTCCAGGCTTGAGCTTCATCCTGTGCAATTTTCTGAAGTAGAGCAGCACAGATCCAGCCTCTTCTCTCAGATGAGATGTGCAGTCGTCTTGCCAGCCAGCGTTATCAGTTCCTCCTGAGAGAGAGACAGGAGAATTAAGCCCATAGCCTTAGAATCAGCAGCAGACCATTCTGCTGTCAACGGTGCAGGGGCAGCATCTTGAACTGTGTGCCACACTGCAGCCCTCCTCAACAAGGCTTCACAATAGCCAGCCCAGGTCTGATAATTCTCCCTATGAAGCTTGGGACACTGGGTGCTTCCCAGTGCATCCTGTAAAGGATCCATTTTCGTGCTCTTTGCTTCAGCCAGGAAAACAGTCAATTGCAGTCCTCTTTATCTGACATCTTGTAAATCAGACCCCCCCCCCATTTTTCCATTTTTTCCCAGGCCTTCCCATCTCTAGTCGTTATGTTTTTGCGGTCCTGAGCCATTTAAGGCTTTATATGTCAAAACCAGCTTTGAATTGGGCCCGGAAACTAATTGGTAGCCAGTGCAGTCGGACCAGGATCAGTGTAATATGCTCAAACCGTCTTGCTCCGGTGAGCAACCTGGCCGCTGAATTCTGCACCAGCTGAAGTTTCCGAAACGTCTTGAGAGGCAGCCCTACGTATAACGCATTGCAGTAATCTAACCTTGAGGTTACCAGAGCACAGACAACACTAGTTAGGCTATCCCTGTCCAGATAGTGTTGTAGCTGTGCCACCAGCTGATGGAAGGCACTCCAGGCGACTGAGGCCACCTGAGCCTCGAGCGACAGCAAAGGATCCAGGAGTACCCCCAAGCTACGAACCTGCTCCTTCAGGGGAAGTGTAACCCCATCAAGAGCAGGTGACCTCCCACCTATGCAGCCTAGGGAACCGCCCACTAACAATGCCTCAGTCTTATCTGGATTGAGCTTCAGTCTGTTGGCTCTCATCCCGTCCATTACTGAGGCAAGACACTGGTCCAGCACTGCCTCACCTGCAGATGTAAAGGAGAAATATTGCTGAGTGCCGTCAGCATACTGCTGACAATGTACTCCGAACCTCCAGATAACCCCTCCCAGCGGTTTTGTGTAGATGTTAAACAACATGAGGGATAGGATTGAGCCCTGTGGAACCCCACATTGAAGGTTCCATGGGGCTGAAAACCATTCCCTAAGTAACACACCCTGGGAACAACCATCCAAGTAGGACTGGAACCACTGGAAAGCAGTGCCACCAACCCCTAGTTTGGAGAGTCGCTCCAGAAGGATACCATGGTCGATGGTATCGAAAGCTGCTGAGAGGTTGGCCTAATGCAGCGAGCAGCCACAGATGCTCAACTAACTGATTTTGTTGGCTCAGATCACCAGACTGCCCTCTGCTTTTCCCTGCCCCCCATACTTTTGCATTGAGTTTTGGTTGTTGGTCATATCTAGGACCATAAGAGAGGTCAAGCATATCTCAACTCACCACCTGCTTTGTCTCTGTCTCCCAAGCTGAGGCTAACCTTCCCTCTTGTGTGAAATACTGACAGAAGAAGACAGTAACCATCAGTGGACGCCTTTGTAAAGCAAATTTCCTTAACAGACCAACCCTTTGGAGTTCTCCTTGCCCATCAAGTCAAGCTGCTACTGTTTCACACGCGCTTAAAAAAAATCTGAGATAGTATTGTTAAGGTTTTCTTGCCAGTCTCTCATAGGTGGTCTAGTTGAGATTCTTGTACCGCAAGGGATTGGACTAGATGACCCTCAGGGTCTCTTCCAACTGTACAATTCTATTATTCTGTGATTCTAAATCCCAGGATGTTAATGGGTGTGTCATTTTCTTTCCACTTCAAGGAGCGTGATGGTTTTGGAAGCCTTGTTGTGGCCCGGGGAAGGGGGCACGGACGTGGAGACTGGAGCATTGGCACCCCTGGGGGCATACAGGAAATCACCTACACAGTGCCAGCTGACAAATGTGGCTTGGTCATAGGCAAAGGTAAGCAGCGTGAATCATAGAATTGTAAAGTTGGAAGGGACCCCCAAGAGTAATCTAATCCAACCCCCTGCAATAAATATTTATATGCATGGGAATGTTAACACTTTAACTATGGGAAGGTGGTTCTGCATTGCCTGATCTTTGGAGTTTTTCCTATGTGCTGGTATCAAGTTTCGGTCTTCCATCAATGCTAGAGGCACAGTCGATGGTGACACAAGAGATTGCCTTTTTGGTGGGTTTCCCCATATTGTGGAAATCCTTCCCAAGAGAGGGTAGACTAGCTCCCTTTTTTATTATTCCATCAGCAGACCAAGCCCTTCCCATTCAGACGAGCCTTGGGAAACTATGCAGCAGAGGATTCTGCAGTTGCAATCAAAATTATTCAACCCCCATTGCAAATCAAGTTTATTATCAAAAGTTAGACTTTCAGCTGTTTGCAATGAGCAAATCAAACAAAAGCAATTGATATAGCTTAACACAACGGATGCAAAGCAGTCCCAGAGCATCACCGAGCCACCACCATGCTTCACTGTAGGCGGAGTGTTCTTTTCAGTGTATGCTTCATTCTTCTTCCTCCAGACACAGCGCTGATTCATGGGGCTGAAAAGTTCCAATTTTGTTTCATCACTCCACAGAACAGAATCCCAAAACTTCTGTAGCTTATTTATATGATCTTGAGCATATTGGAATCAACTTTCATTGTGCTTTTTGGTCAGTAGTGGTGTACGTCTTGGAGTTCTGGTGGCATGGAAACCTTATGTGTTTAGTACATGCCTTACTTTGCTCACTGAAACCCCAGTGCCTGCTGCCACCAAGTATTGCTGCAGCTGTTTTGCAGTCACTCAAGGGTTTTTCCCAGCCTGCCTTCTCAGAAATATGGTTGTTGCCACAGAAGCCTTCATTTTTCTTCCTCTTCCAGGTACTATAACCACTGTTCCTTTAACTTTGAACCTGTGAACTATGCTTCCAATGATGTCTTTAGGAACATTCAGTGCCTTTTGCTATCTTTTTGTATCTTGCTTCTTGTCTGTGAAGGGCAATAATCTCTTCTTTTACCTTCTTGGACCATTCTCTTGACTTAGCCATATTTCTAACATGCATTCAGTTTTGACACTCAGCAACCCCATAGCCAGCTTAGGTATTTCATGTGTTCCAGCTCAAGCACACCTGGTGCAACTGACAGAACCCTTGATTAGTTGCATCAAGTGTGCTTGAGACAACACCTGTTGTATTTGTGCTGTTGTGAGGGATTCTATTCAGGGGGTTGAATAATAGTGAGACTAGAGAAGCCAGTATAAGTTGCAATTTCAGCTGAATTTGGGGAGAACACTTGAAGCATCTTATGCTCTTGTTATCTGTCGCTTGGACTACTGCAGTGCGCTCTATGTGGGGCTACCATTGAAGGTGACCCGGAAACTACAACTAATCCAGAATGTGGCAGCTAGACTGGTGACTGGGAGCAGCCGCTGAGACCACATAACACCAGTCCTGAAAGACCTATGTTGGCTCCCAGTACGTTTCTGGGCACAATTCAAAGTGTTGGTGCTGACCTTTAAAGCCCTAAACAGCCTCAGTCCAATATACCTGAAGGAGCATCTCCACCCCCATCGAGAAGCCAAGTTACAGGGAACCAGGCAGAGGGCCTTCTCGGTAGTGGCACCCACCCTGTGGAACGCCCTCCCACCAGATGTCCAAGAGAACAACAACTACCAGACTTTTTAGAAGACATCTGAAGGCAGCCCTGTTTAGGGAAGCTTTTAATGTTTGATGTATTACAGTATTTTAATATTTTGTTGGAAGCCGCCCAGAGGGCGGGGTATAAATAAATTATTATTATTATTATTATTGTTGTTGTTGTTGTTGTTGTTGTTGTTATTATTATTTCAATTGCTTTTGTTTGATTTGCTCATTGTAAACAGCTGAAATGTGTTTTAATGTATTTTACTTATTGTTTTTAACTAGTTTGTTTTTATTACATTACATTTTACATAATGATGATTTTAAAAGTTTGAAGTTGAATTCCAACTTGGAGAAAGGATGGATATAAATATATTAAATAAATACACAGTAAATAACTAAGTAGCATCACTTTGCACCATGCAGTCATAAAACCCAGAGCAACCCAGACCCAGCAAAAAGTATTAACTCACTCCCACACCACCCCCGACAATACCAGAAAAGCAGCCCTTGAGGAAACCTGTCCCAAACAGCCTCAGCCCATTTCAACTCATTCAAGCCTTAGAAACCTTCCAGGAAGCTGAAACCTGGCAGAAAGTTTCCCGCCTCCGCTCCTGGCCTCCAGGGGGAGCCTCACTCTCTGCCCTTCTGGCTGCACTGAGACTCTCCCGGTTCCTGCAGAGGGAAGTGGCTTTCCTCCGCAGAGACTTACTGTGCCAAAGCGAGCAGGTAAGGAAGGCGGAGAAGTGCAGGAGTTATTTTTGTCCCCCTCCCTCAGTGATGACACCCAGGGCAGCCCACACCCACACCTTCCTTTGCCATTGGGTGCTGCAGCACTGGCTGGGCCACAGGCCAGCGGTGAGACTGAAGAAGCATAGATACAGTGGCTAATTCAACAGAATTTGGTACTCAGAGGTCATGTAGAAAGTCTGACAAACACAGTAAATCAGCAGCACCTGGCAAGCATGCAATAATTGGTGAGGCGAGCTGCGAGACCCCCATCACCCCAGCTACGTTCAGTGACAAAGTGATGGATTATCCAGGGTTCAAAGCGAATATGATGTTGCTCTTCAGAGTGCGGGGGGGGGGGAGATAGAATTCGAAGATGAGTCTGAGCATGTTTTCTTTCTGATTAACCTCTTAGAAGGAGCAGCAAGATGCTGGGTAATACCCCTAATGGTTAATCAGCACCAATGTTTGTCGGATTTGAACAGTTTTATGATGCAGCTGGATTTGATGTTCCAAGACCCTGAATGTCAATCCGCTGCCAACAGGAAAATTCTGATATTGTGTCAAGGGGACTCCTCTGTAATGCTTTACACCACGGAATTCAATTTAATCGCACAAGAATTAAATTGGAATCAGGAGGCTCTAATGGCGGTTTATTGGGCGGGGCTAAATGGGACTCGGCTAGATGAGCTGGCTAGGATGGCCCCTCCCTCTTCCCTGGAGGAGCTTATGCACATGACGTTGAGAGTGGATCAAAGGCTGCAAGAGAGGAAAGAGAAATGGAAGGCCCTTTTCTGGATGCCAGTGAAATTGGGGGGCATGCCTATCCTTCATGTCAGAGAGCCGGGGGGGGGGGGGAAGGGTTGCCAAGGAGCGAGCCAGAAGAACAGCCGATGCAGCTTGGCACTGCTTGTGGGCGCCACATGTGGCCACAGAGGAGAAAGAGAGGAGGAGAAGGGAGCGGCTCTCCTGTTATTGTGGGAAAACTAACCACACGGCCAGGAATTGCCAGCCAAAACCCCAGTGAGATCTCTTTCTGGAGCTAGTGTGGAGGGAGGGCCACCCTGTGAGACAGCAGGCAGGAAACGGCCGACCCCAGTTCCAGTAAGAGGCCCAGAACTGGGTGGAAGGTCAGCTGCAGACCCTCCATCTCCACGGGCGGTTCCCAGTCTCACAGTGCTTGCTGTGCTACAGTTCCCAAATGGGCGCAGAATGCAGTTGCGAGCTCTCATAGACTCAGGTTCCTCAGCGGATTTTGTGGATGTGGAATTTGCTAAGGAACATGGCATATCCATGCATAAATTATCCACCCCATTGAAAGTACAAACCATAGATGGGAGACCCCTGGTGTCAGGGATGGTCTCTTGTGCAACCGTGCCTTTGAACTTGGAGCTACCTGGCCACCGTGAGCAAGCTATTTTCCACGTGGCAAAGCTGGCCACATACCTTCTAGTCTTGGGGATGACCTAGTTGTCCAGACATGATTGTGTTATCGCCTGGGGACAGAGATCCATAATGTTTGCTTCAGTGTATTGTCACCTCAATTTTTTGGGCTACAGACCCTTGGAAGTTGCAGCAGTATTGGGTGCAGGAGTGCTGGGTCCTTAATAGGTAAGGAGAGCCAACTGCCCCAAGAATACCAGTCCTTCCGAGATGTCTTTTGTGAAAAAGAAGCAGACAAGTTGCCGCCCCATAAAATAGACCTTGTGCCAGGTGCGAAACTGCCCATAAGTCGCCTCTATTCAATGTCGGAAGTAGAGCTGGCGGTCTTGAGGGAGATTTTAGAGAAGAATCTGGTGAGGGGCTTCATCAGACCCTCCATGGCACCAAGTGGATCCCCTGTACTCTTCATGAAGAAAAAGGACACCACAGAACTTCATTTATGCACCGACTATAGAAAGATTAACCGGATAATGGTGTCCAATCGCTGTCCACTACCACGTATCGGGGATCTATTGGAAAGGTTGTGGTCAGCGAAGCTCTACACAAAGCTGGATTTGAGAGGGGCCTACACCTTAATCCACGTGGGAGAGGGAGATGAGTGGAAGACGATGTTCTGCACCAGGTACGGCAGCTTCAAATATCTGATCATGCCTTTTGGACTTCAGTCAGGTACAGCAATGTTCCAAGCCTTCATCAGCTACATCCTCAGCGGTCTAGTAGATATGTTTGTGGTGGTGTATCTCGATGATGTGCTGATTTACTCAGAGAACCCAGAGCAACATGTCCGACGTGACAGGTGCTGCAACGATTGAGAGAACACCAGCTTTATGCGAAGTTGGAAAAGTGCCAATTCCATGTCTCATCTGTAGATTTCCTGGGTTATAGACTCTCGCCTGAGGGGTGTGCATGGATCCGCAAAGGTAGAGAGTGTGGTGTTGTGGCACAAACCCAAAACAAAGAAAGACTTGCAGAGATTCTAGGGGTTCGCAAACTACTACCGCAAGTTTCTGCCAGCCTATTCAAGGCTAACTAAACCTCTCACAGATTGAGGGGCAAAAAGTCTTTCCAGTGGACAGCTGAGGCATGACGGGCATTTGAACAGCTCAAAACCATGTTCTCTTCAGAGGTATATCTAGCACATGCAGACCTGCACAGGCCACTAATTGTGGAAATGGATGCTTCAGACAGGGTGATGGCTGCGGTGTTGCTGCAGGCTGATCCGGGTGGCAACCTTCATCTGGTCACCTTTCACTCTAGGAAGCTGAATCCTTCTGAGCAGAACTACACCATTTGGGAGAAGGAACTTTTAGCTATCAAGGAAGCTTTTGAAGTGTGGAGACATTTCCTGGAAGGGGTGCGGCACCAGGTAGAGGTGCACACTGACCATCGTAATCTAGAGTATTGGCAGATGGCAAGGTGTTTGAAACAGAGACAGATTCGCTGGGCGCAGGTCTTTGCCAGGTTTGATTTGAGAGTCCAGTATGTGGCTGGGAGTCAGAATCAGGGGGCAGATGCCCTTTTGAGGAAGCCAGAGTACCAGGAGCTTGAACCAGTCTCAGTATATAGGCATATCTTGAAGCCAACACACCTGCAGTTGGCTGTAGGATCGGTAGGGGATATCACAGAATTTCTACAGCGGACAAGAGATGATAACTTCGCTGGAGGCAAATTAACTGCGTTGTAAGGAGAGACTAAGAATGCTCCAACTACCACACAATTGCACTCATTTCACACGTGTCAGGGGTTCAGGAGCAAAGACACAGGAGATGGAGCAAATGGAGAGTGAGGAGGAATCCGAGGGGGGTGTAGGCAGTGACAGTGGTCAGAGAGATTCCACGAGTCTCTCCAGCGAATCGGAAGATTCACAGAAAGGAGCGCCGATGGCCAGGGCAAGGGGGGTGCCAAGGGGGAAACCCCAGAAGGAAGGGGCCAGCGGGGACTCCCTGAGCAGCAGTTGGAAATCAGGACCAGCTTCCCCACCAGAGCGCAGTGGGGGGGAGGAGTCCCAGGCATCGGGACCAGTGTTCTCACCACCAGAGAGAGGAGATGAGTCAGGATTGACCACGCCTCCATCGGAGAGCGGGGAAACGGTCAAGAGGAAAGTCACAGGCTGGGCGCGTGCGCCAAGTTCAAATGTACAGGCGAGCGGCACAGCAGGTAGCCCGGATAGGGAGCCAGGTCCTAAAGCCCGCCGGAAGGAAGGGCAAGACTCAGGGGGGTCAGCGTCAGAAGAGTCCAGGAAGGAGGAAACCCCAGGGGGCAGAAGGACCCAGAGGAGGAAGGAACAGCGCAGGAGGTGGAGCCGGGCTAGGATCTTAAACTGGTGCGGAAGGGATAGTGACTCAGAGGGGACTTCGCCGATCTAGAGTCAAGACGTAGGGCTGCACACTCTGGGGTTTGAAATGGAAACTAAACTTCAATAAAGACTTTTGTACATTACATCAACCGGGCGTTGGTCCTCTGTGAGCTGGGACCTAGAGGCAGCTCTGACAACACGCTAGCAAGGTTATGCTTAAAATTCTACAAGGAAGGCTCAAGCAGTATATGGACCAAGAACTCCCAGAAGTGCAAGCTGGATTTAGAAGAGGCAGAGGAACCAGAGACCAAATTGCAAACATACGCTGGATTATGGAGAAAGCTAGAGAGTTCCAGAAAGACATCTACTTTTGCTCCATTGACTATGCAAAAGCCTTTGACTGTGTCGACCACAGCAAACTATGGCAAGTTCTTATAGAAACTGGAGTGCCTAATCACCTCATCTGTCTCCTGAGAAATCTCTATGTGGGACAAGAAGCTACAGTTAGAACTGGATATGGAACAACTGATTGGTTCAAAATTGGGAAAGGCGAATGACAAGGCTGTATATTGTCTCCCTGCTTATTTAACTTATATGCAGAATTCATCATGCGAAAGGCTGGGCTGGATGAATCCCAAGCCGGAATTAAGATTGCCGGAAGAAATATCAACAACCTCAGATATGCAGATGACACAACCTTGATGGCAGAAAGTGAGGAGGAATTAAAGAACCTTTTAATGAGGGTGAAAGAGGAGAGCGCAAAATATGGTCTGAAGCTCAACATCAAAAAAACTAAGATCAAGGCCACTGGTCCCATCACCTCCTGGCAAATAGAAGGGGAAGAAATGGAGGCAGTGAGAGATTTTACTTTCTTGGGCTCCATGATCACTGCAGATGGTGACAGCAGTCACGAAATTAAAAGACGCCTGGTCCTTGGGAGAAAGGCGATGGCAAACCTAGACAGCATCTTAAAAAGCAGAGACATCACCTTGCCAACAAAGGTCCGTGTAGTAAAAGCTATGGTTTTCCCAGTAGTGATGTATGGAAGTGAGAGCTGGACCATCAAGAAGGCTGATATATACCAATAGCCAACAATTATTAATATAATATTAGCACTAACGGTAAGAAAAGAAAAAGAAAACTACTTAATACACTCAACAATAAAACAGAAATAAATAACGAAAAAAGGGGGGGAACCAAATGCACGACTTCCGCTCTGTAGGAGACGCAAACGTTCACCCCTTTGAGCTCCTAGGTTCACATATATATAATAGGAGCTTTTAACTTGGCAGATAAGGAGCCCTTTATATACATAAGAAAACAACATATATTACTTAGCTTGATACTTATTAAATGGCAAATCAATATCTCCACGGACATTCAGCTTTTATAGTAATATTTATTGTACCACCGCCATTATTAAATTGCTAATTTATCTGGGGTTTCATAGCTCTATACTAAGGAAGCTTTGTTCAGAGGGTGAATCAACATGAGTCAGAGGTTCTTCAATCAGGAAAGTCAAGTTGAAAGAGAGCTTCAAAATGGAGGGTAGCTGCCCCACCCTTTTCCAAGTCAAGTAGGAGAGGGAGGAAGGAAAAAAATAGCCCCCTTACCCTTCACCTTGGCTCTTTATCCACATTTATTGCTTGTAAATGGGATATTGTATTATCATGATTTTGAAAACTGTACAGTTCATCATTTATCTTTAGGCAGAAAGTAGCCGGGAATATTGTGAAATGCTGTATTTTTAATTCCCTTGCTAGCTTACGAGCAGGGGCAAATAGTCGTCTCTTTTCTGCCACCATTGGAGCATAATCTGGGAAAATATAAATTTTGTTTTTCCTCCATTCAAGGGCTTTAGCATTTGATTTCCCCCGGAAATTTTTAAGAATATCATCTCGCACCCTTGTGCGTGCAAATTGAATTATTGTTATATATGTTTCCCCTCTTGCTTTCTTGGTTTTCAGTGGGGAACTTTTAACACCATTTATCTCCATCCTTAAATCCAGTTCTTGTAGCTCCAACAGTTCTGTTAAACAGTTCACAGTATATTCAATTGCCTGAATTCCTTCAGGTGGATGGTTTTTAAAACCTATAGGTTTAAGGTTGTTCCTTCTAAGTTCAGATTGCAGTTGGAGTAAGCGTTTCTTGGTCTGGTTCTGAGCTGCAAATGAAACTTTCTCCAAGACATTAACACACTGTTTAATTGTATCCATGCACGATGTTAGTACTTGTAAATCAATTCTCATTTGTGAAGTGTCTTGTTTAATCGCTGAAATTTCTGTCTTAAGCGCCCCCATGTCTTCTTTTATTTGGTTTTCCTGCTCCAGTTGCAATGCTCTGTTATCAAAGCTTTTCTTTCTTTCTGTGGCTTTGGGGGAGTTAGAACTGATGCACCTCACTTCATTTGTTTTGAGACCGTGTTATTATTTGACTTGGTCTTCTAGCCCTACGCAAGCCCACAGTGTCTTTTTGAAATTCGATATTCCCCAGCTGGTAAAGTGCCGATAAGCTCAGTTATAGTTGTTCTGAAGTTCCCTCCACAGCCTTCCTCCAGTCCATAAATCATTAAATAGGTTTTAATCACCTTTAATTTATGCTTCTCCTCGCATTCTTGCTGCGGAGCTTCTCAGCGTGTCTGCTCACATCTCCATCTCAAAAACGGAAGTGATGATTAATAGCAAATATTTAAAAAGCTACAATGGGACCAATAATAATATCAGATCATACTATGCTAGAAACCACATTGCAACTCTTACCAGAAGTTAGAGAAAGGCTTACTTGGAGATTAGAATCTGCCCTGTTACACATAAGGGATGTATTTGATAAAATTAAGGCAAGAATAGAATAATTTTATATCCATAATGATCCTGCACAATATGTTTTTTTCCCCAAAAGATTTTTATTAAGGTTTCAACAGATTTTATCATAACAAACAAAACAAGACAACACAATAACAAACAATAAACAATATAAAACACAAAAATCAAACAAAAATATATAAGTTCAACTCTTAGTTTCATGTAACTTACTTTCCCAACTTCCTCACACCTCCCTTTTCTGTATTCCAATTTCCAATTTAGTCTCAGCAAATTCTTCCTCTATTTGAACTGATTTTAATATTGCTTAATTTCTTTTAAATTAACCATTACCGCTGCAGATAATCTTTAAATTTCTTCCAATCTTCTTCTGTTTGTTCTTCTCCCATGTCTCGGATTCTGCCAGTCATTTCTGCCAGTTCCATGTAGTCTATCAGTTGCATCTGCCATTCTTCCAAGGTGGGCAAATCTTGTGTCTTCCAATACTTTGCAATAAGTATTCTTGCTGCTGTTGTTGCATACATAAAAAAGGTTCTATCCTTCTGTCAGGGAACTGCCATCGGAAAGGCAGGCGGTGGAGGGGCTCTCAGACGCTAAGAGAGACTCAGCAGCAGAGGAAGGTACCAGCAGGGGGAGGGAAAGAGCTCAGAGAGAAAGTGAGTCGGAGGGAGGGCTCCGAGAGACTGCCAGTGAAAACAGTGGAGAAGTCTCAGGACCCCCCATAGGTACACCCACTCCTCGCCGGAAGCTGTCTCGCCGAGAATCCCGAAGACGTGTTTCCGTTAAGGAACTTTTATGTTGGAGCAGATTCCGCAAACGCCCACTGTCGGATTCTGCTAGCGATTGAGGGAGTCATGTTTAAGGGGGCTCCGCTTAAGGCAGAGTTTGAGAACCATGCCCAAGCTCTGAGGGTCTAAGCTTTAACGCACAAGCAACTCATCATCCCATCACACCTTCTTTAACACCTTCTGGCCAACAATGTCCAAGAGAAAGGCCTCTGGTTTCTTAAGAAAGGTATACTTAAATACCTTTTTCAGTTCATTATATATCATTTCCCAGAAAGCCTTAACCTTTGGGCACGTCCACCAGAGGTGAAAGAATGTTCCCTCAGTTTCCTTACATTTCCAACACTTATTGTCAAGCAAATGATATATCTTTGCAAGCTTGACTGGTGTCATGTACCACCTATAAATCATTTTCATAATATTTTCTTTCAAGGCATTACATGCCATGAATTTCATACCAGTGGTCCATAACCGTTCCCAGTCAGCAAACATAATGTTATGACCAATGTCTTGTGCCCATTTAATCATAGCTGATTTGACCGTTTCATCCTGAGTATTCCATTTTAACAGCAAGTTGTACATTCTTGACAATACCTTAGTTTTAGGTTCTAACAATTCCGTTTCTAATTTCGATTTTTCCACCTGGAAACCTATTTTTTTATCCATATTAAAGACCTCTCTGATTTGGTAATAGTGTAGCCAATCTCGCACTTTATCTTTTAGTTTCTCAAAACTCTGCAATCTCCATGTGTCTCCATTTTGTTCTAGTATCTCCCAATATTTCGGCCATTTGGCCTCCATATTGAGTCTTTTCAGAGCCTTAGCTTCCATGGGTGACAACCACCTTGGGGTCTTGTTTTCTAATAAATCTTTGTACCTTGTCCAGACATTAAAAACTGCTTTCCTGACAATATGGTTCTTGAATGCTTTATGAGCTCTAACCTTGTCATACCACAAATATGCATGCCACCCAAACGCATTGTTAAACCCTTCCAAATCCAAAATGTCAGTGTTTTCAAGAAGTAGCCAGTCCTTCATCCAGCAGAAGGCTGCTGATTCATAATATAACTTCATGTCTGGCAGGGCAAACCCCCCTCTTTCTTTAGCATCAGTCAGTATTTTAAATTTTATTCTGGGCTTTTTGCCCTGCCAGACAAATTTGGAAATATCTCTCTGCCACCTCTTGAAACAGTCCATCCTATCCACAATCTGCAAGGTCTGAAACAAAAACAACATTTTTGGCAATACATTCATCTTTATAGCAGCAATTCGACCCAACAAGGAGAGCTTTAAGTTTGACCAAATTTCTACATCTTTTTTTACCTCTGACCAACATTTTTCATAATTATCTTTAAATAAGTTCAGGTTTTTGGCTGTCATATTTATCCCTAGGTATTTCACTTTCTTCACCACATTTAAATCTGTCTCTTTCTGAAGCTTTTCTATTTCCGTTGAGATCATATTTTTCTCCAATACTTTAGTTTTTTGCTTATTTAATTTAAATCCTGCCACTTGACCAAATTCCTGAATCAGTTCTAAAACTCTTTTCATACTAGATTCTGGCTCCTGCAACGTCAAAACCAGGTCATCTGCAAAGGCTTTAAGTTTATATTGTTTGGCTCCAACCTGAATTCCTTTAACCAACTGGTCCTTCCTAATCATATTCAAGAGCACCTCCAGGCCCGAGATAAATAGCAATGGAGAGATAGGGCAACCCTGTCATGTTCCTTTTTCAATTTTAATCTCTTCTGACACCACATTATTAACTATCAGTTTTGCTTTCTGTTCCGAATAGATTGCTTCTATACTATTTTCAAACCCTCGTCCCACACCCATTCCCTTAAGGTTTTTTTTAATAAAACTCCAAGAAATATTATCAAAGGCCTTCTCCACATCAATAAAAATTAACACTGCTTTTGTATTAGTATTTGTCTGCAATAACTTCAATATATCAATAATGTTCCTTGTGTTATCAGACAAATGTCTACCTGGGAGAAAGCCTGCCTGGTCTTTGTGTATTACTTCATTTAACACTCTTTTCAGTCTATTGGCTAAAATATCTGCAAAAATTTTATAATCCACATTTAAAAGGGATATGGGACGGTAGTTTTTAAGTTGTGCCTTTTCAGCTTCGGATTTTGGTATGAGTGTGATGAAAGCTTCTTTCCACGACTCCGCTGCCTTCTTCCCCTCCATAATCTCATTGCACACCTCCTTTAATGGATGAATTAAATAGTCTTTCAAAGTCTTATAGTACTTGGAGGTTAACCCGTCCGGCCCTGGAGACTTGCCCAATTGCATGTTCTGGATGGCACCTTTAATCTCCTGTTCCGTTATCTCATAGTTCAATATTGTCTTATTTTCTTGAGATAATTTTTGTAATCCATTAGTTCTTAAAAATTGGTCTATATCAGTCTCTTTCTGCGGCCCCTGTGTATAAAGCTGTTTGAAGTATCTCTGGAAGCACTTTCTAATCTCCACAGGATTCTGGATATTTCTCCCTTCTATCTCAAGGTTAGTGACCGTATTCAACTTCTGTCTTTTTTCAACTGCCATGCCAGCAGTTTTCCACATTTATTTGCCGATTCAAAAGTTTTTTGCCTCATTTGCTTAATTTTCCATTCGACTTCCTTGTTTACTAATTTCATATATTGTACTTGATATAATTTAATTTCTCTCAAGATCTCCTGTGACTTTGGTTTCGATCTTAGCTTTTTCTCTCCTTCTTTTATTTTTTCCAAAATTCTGTCGTTTTTCTCATTTTGAGTTCTCCTTTTTATTGCATTCTGCTGTATCAGAAACGCCCTCATAACTGCTTTGCTTGCGTCCCAGATTACCCTTTTTTCCACTGTAGTTTTCAGATTTACTTCAAAATAGTCCTTCAAATTTTGGGGGGCCTTCTTAACAATCTCTTGATCTCTTAGTAAGGTGTCATTCATCTTCCATCTGAAGGAACCAGTCGTAGTTAGTCTCATTTCCATCTTTACTGCATTATGGTCGGAGCAGGTTTTTGGGCAGATTTCCACTTTTCTAGTCTTCGGAGCCAGTCTTCTAGTTATCCATATTTGGTCAATTCTTGTCCATGTCATTTTAGCTTCAGAAAAGAAAGTCCCTTCTCTACCTAGGGGATTTTTTGTTCTCCAAATATCAATCAAATCCATATTGTCAGTTAGTTCAAAAAAGTCTTTGGTAGTCTGCCCTCTTTTGTTATACTTTGGCTTTGCGCTTTGTCCATATTTGTAGATACCACCCCATTCATGTATCCGATCCTGCACAATATGAAGAGGCCTTACTATGGGATACACTAAAGGCTGTTCTTACAGGTGAATTTATAAGTACAAGCATCTGTATTAAAAAGGAAAGAAACAAAATGAGAGACACTTTAATGACAGAGATCATTAAACTTGAACTGCATAAACAAATTGGGAACAAAAAAATCACATAGCAAATTAAATACAGAAAAGAGCTGAATTACAGACACTAGCAATTGCGAAAATATCTGTCTCTGCAATAGCTAAATCAAAAATTTAATGAATTTGGTGCTAAAAATTATAAATTATTAGCATATTAGTTAAAACAGTGAAATCTCAAAAATAGAATCAGGTCTCTAAAAACAATGGCTCACAAATATTTCATTCTAAATTGTTCAGAAATTAATTCAAAACATTTTATAATAAACTATATACAAAGGAAAACCTGAACTTGGGTTCAATCCAACAATACATAGAAACTAGTATGTTAGAGAAAATTACAGATGAACAAAAGCAGTCCTTAGCAGCACCAGTAATGCTGGAAGATATAACTAAAGCAATCAAGAAACTTGAACCACATAAAGCATCAGACATGGGTGGTTTACCTGGAAAATTAAAAACAAACAAACAAAAAACAACTGAGATATTCCCCCATATGCAAAGATTGTTTTACAGTGTATTCCTTGGCAAGACAGTGCCTAAATCATGGAAAGATTCTATAATCGTTGTGATACTGAAACCAGGTAAAGATCCAGAAAATCTAGAACCGTGCAGGCCTATCTCCTTAATTGGACAAGATGCAAAAGAATTAACAAGAATATTAGAAGATAGAGTGGCAAAATACTACCAAATGTAATCCACATTGCTCAAGCAAGGTTTGTAATAGACACATAGCAGATCCTATACAGAATGCAGCGTACAATGAAAAAGCCTCAGGAATACCCTGTGCAATAGCCTCTCTAGATGCCCACAAGGCTTTTGACAAATTTCATTGAAAATATTCCAGCTGCTATCTAAAGTGAACTTTGGAAATGACCTTATACTAATTTTTAAAAATCTGCACAGCAGTAGCAGAACAGGAATACAGGTAAATGGACAAGACTCAGAATACTTGAGCATGCAAAGAGGCACCAAACAAGGATGCTCTTATTATTTGCAGTGTCAATGGAAGCACTGGCTAGTGTTATCAGAACTAATCAGAAAATAAAAGGAATATTAAGAAATAGACGTAGAATATTATTGAACCTCTTTGTGGATGATATTGCCCTGATGATTTTGGACTCAGAGACATCCTTGTCAGAGGCCACCAGGGAAATTGAATCATTTGGGGAAATAGCTGGACTATTTATCAATAAAACAAAATCAGAACTATTACGCCTGAACGTCCCCTCAGAAATGCAAGCAAAAATACAAATCCATGCTGACATGACCTTACAAGGGGCTGCTCAGGATTTTGTGGGAAGCATGGCCTCCATGTGGCTGTCCCTGAATAAGTTTGGCCCAACTCATAGTTGCGGACATTCCTTAGACCTGGTGTTCACCTCTATGGACGTGGGTGATCTGACATTAAGTAAAAGTGAAACAAAATAAGTGCCATAGTGGATCTCTCATGGATCTCTCAGCAGCTGTTGATACCATCAACCATGACATCCTTCTGGACCGTCTAGAGCAGCTGGGGGCACTGCTATGCAGTGGTTCTGCTCCTTTATCCTGGACCGTGTCCAGAAAGTGGTGTTGGGGGATGAGTGTTCATCCCCCTAGGCTTTCACTTGTGGGGTGCTTCAGGTTTCCATCCTCTCCCCCATGCTTTTTAACATCTACATGAAGCTGCTGGGAGAGATCATCGGGGTTTGGGCTGGGTGTCCACCAGTATGTGCATGATACCCAGTTCTACCTCTCCTTCAAGTCAGAAACAGTGAGGGCAGTCAAGGTCCTGTGTAAGTGCCTGGAGGTTGTTGGAGGATGGATGGCGGCTAACAGATTGAGGTTGAATTCTGACAAGACAGAAGTATTGGTTTTGGGGGACAGGGAGCAGGCGGGTGTGGGGACTGCCTGGTCATGAATGGGGTAACTGTGCCCCTGAAGGACCAGGTGCGCAGCCTGGGAGTCATTTTGGACTCACAGCTGTCCATGGAGGTGCAGGTCAATTCTGTGTCCAGGGCAGCTGTCTACCAGCTTCACCTGGTATGCCGGCTGAGACCCTACCTGCCCAGAATCTGTTTCACTAGAGTGGTGCATGCTCTGGTTATCTCCCGCTAGGACTACTGCAATTCGCTCCATGTGGAGCTACCTTTGAAGGTGACTTGGAAACTACAATTAATCCAGAATGCAGCAGCTAGAGTGGTGACTGGGAGTAGCCACCAGGACCATAGAGCACTGGTCCTAAAATATGTACATTGGCTCCCAGTGCACTCCTTGAGAGAAAGGGCTGCTTTGGGGAGAGAGAGAGAGGGAGGGAGGGAGGGAGATGGTGCTGGACATTCCAGGATCCAGCCCTCGAGGAGAGGACTGCATTTCCTCCTCCCTCCCTGCTGTAAACCGATGAGCTCTCTCACCTTCAAGGGAGGGGGGGACCCTTCCTAGCTGCTGCCATCCCACCCACGCGGGAAGGTGTGTGCGCTGGCTCCTCCAAGAGAGAAAGGGCTGGTTTAGGTTTACTCGAAAGGAAGCGGTGGGTTGGATCCAGGGGAAAGGGCTTCTACAGGTTTTGTCCAGTTCTTAAGGTGGTGTTTGAAGGCTGTCAACTCTGCAGTTGAGTTTACCCAATTTCTGCTTCGAACTATGGGGGAAACCGTTGTGGTTGACATGTGCCCCCGACTCATTTGAAAAACAGCAAGAGTCCTGGGGCACTTTAAAGGTTTAACACATTTATTATGGCATGAGCTTTTTGTGAACAACAATCTGTGCATCATGTTCTGATTATATAGGACCCTGTCCTCAATGTTATTTTCTTATGTTATTACAAGTATACAAAGTATGTATTTTTTAAAATATATTAATTTAGGATGAACTTTTCAGGTTTTATGGAAGCGACTGTTAGGATATTTCCGTTCCACCTTAAGAGGGAGCAGGCTGTGTGAGTCAGAGTCTGCGTATTTCCTGTTCACAGGATGTTTATGTTTGCTATTGCTTTCGTTTCTCTCTCTCTCTGTGCCTGAACACGCTAGCAGGCGGTCATGTTTGTTCTTTGTTCTGACCAACGCTGAATAAACTTGTAAATATGCTCTCCTGCTGTGCAACTTTCACTGTGTGAATTCTGCTGATAGAGTGTGCATCAGCCTAGGAATGTGGCAATCTATTTCTGGAGCTCATGTCGCTCGCTACTTGCTGATACTGTATCTACGGGAGGTCGATGGACGTCCGGAGTCCGGAGTCGGCGTGGAGGCAGTGATGGCCTTTGTCTCCCTGGCAGTATCCCAACAACAGGTTATGGGCCCAGATTCACGGCACTTACAGGAGAGTAAGACTGCGACAGACTGCTGAGGTATGTGTGGAAAAGCAAAAGGAAATAAGGCTTTTCTGAATGCCGGCAAAAGTCTCTGATGTCCGGCTGGTCTAATTGGCCTGGGAGCCGAGCCAAGCAGGCATCGTGATTAATGAGCTGCCGAGATAAGAAGTCTTTGAAGGCATAAAGGCTCACGGCTCAAGTAAAGACCTGGAATGGAGTTTTTACAAGCCTCAGAAGCTGCAGAGTGCCCAAAGTTAAATCGGCACAATTATGACATCTGGGTTGTGTACTGTGAGAGCTTGCTGTGACAATTTGGAGTGTGGCATACTGTGTGTGAGGCCCCTCCAGTTCCTCTGACAGAGAGATGGAAGGCTCAGAATTCGACAGCTGTAGACATAATAGTCTTGTCCGTCTCTCTGGAGGAAATTAAAATGCTTGCTGGCAACGTGACTGCACGACAGATGTGGAATGCTTTGAAGAAAGCTCATCTGCCAGTCATCCCAGCTCAGAGTCTGAATGCCCAGAGTGTGAATGCATCGGAGGTCCTGGCTGTTTCCCAGAATGCGAATGAATGCAGGGATGCTGAGGGCACCGGTTGCAAGCTGCAGGGGGAGCTGACTGTAATGTCATCCCAGGCAGCATTCCAGCCTCCAGGGGGAGCCAAGGAGTCAGGAGCTGAGAGCTCTGTTTCTCGTGGGAACCAAGGTCATCGTCTTCGCAGAGGCCGGAAGGCCAGAGGTAAACAAAGACAGATGCCTGCAGATGGCCTGAAGCAGAGGGAGGGTGAAGAGCCCACGCCAGTGGAAAACAAGGCTTTGTTTGCTGGCACAGCTTCACCAAAGGCTAAAGGCAAGTCTGATGGCCAGGAGCAGGGGGGCAAGCAGCAAAAGCCCACGCCGGTGGAAAACAAGGTTTTGCTTGCCAGAAAAACTGCTCCAAAGGCCAGATTTGTTATTGATTCGGGGTGTACCCGCCATGTTTCAAAAGACAAGCACCTGTTTATCTCCTTCACACCTCAAGACGGAGAGATCCACCTGGCTGGTGGAAGGACGTTACAAATTGCAGGAGTCGGGACTGTGAAACTTGCAAGTCTGCACACTACCATCAGAGATGTACTTTTTGTTCCAGGTGCGGCAGACAATTTGCTCAGTGTCCCACAGCTGACTGGGTGTGGCTTTGAGATTTCCTTCAAGAGGAGCGTCTGTGTCATCAGGAAAGGCAAAGAGGACATTTTGCATGCAAAGTTTATAGATGGTTTATTCTGTATAACTTATGATGACAATGCTATTATGTCTAATGTTGATTCTTGTTGTGTTGCACAAACTAACAAAGTTCTTCATGCAGAAGGAATTCATGAAGCACATCGAAGATTTTGTCACATGTCTTGGCAAGTGCTGGCCAAGATGCCTGAGTTGGTTGAAGGTTTGAACATCAAACCCTGTAAGTTTCACATGAAATGTGTATCTTGTGCAGAGAACAAGGTGAAGGTTGCTCCAAAAGGCAAGGAGTCTAGCAGGCAGGCTTCCAAACCCTACCAGCTAGTGCACGCAGACCTGGTTGGTCCACTTGCGCCCTCTTTGGGTGGAGCAAGGTACTTCATGGTTCTAATTGATTCTTTTTCTAGGTACATTCATGTGTTTATGCTCGAGCAGAAATTGCAAGCGTTTCCTAGGTTCAAGGCATTCTGTGCTAGGTTGGAGAATGTTCATGGTAAACGTATCGGCTGTTTATTTACTGATCGAGGCGGGGAGTTCACTTCTCAGCAGTTTGAAGCTTTCCTGACTGAGAAGGGAATCCAGCATGACTTGTCAATGCCTAGGTCGCCATGGATGAATGGGCTTGCAGAGCGAGCAAATCAGACTTTGCTTCAGGGCCTGAAAACCTTGTTGCATGATGCCAACCTCCCTGAGAAGTTTTGGGGGGAAGCTCTGTCGACGTTTACTTATTCCTATAATCGGAGACTGTCATCACCTATAGGTTGCACTCCCTATGAGAAGATGTTTGGTAAGAAACCTAACGTCAAGCACATGAGAATCTTTGGTTCTGACATGTGGGTACACACCCCACAAAGCAACAAGCTTGGGAAGCGTGGGGCACATGGTTTGTTCATGGGGTACGAGAAAGGTGCATACAGGGTATGGATGACTAACTCTAAGTCCATTAAGTTCACCAAGAGTGTTGAGTACAATCCTAAGTGGGGGGGAAATGTGGGAATTTTCCAGAGTTACCCAGAGGAGGATGAAGGTGATATGAAAAAGGCAGATAATGTTGAGAAAGCTGAGGATGATGATGATGATGATCTGAGTTCGGATTCCAGTTCAGCGGGCGGTGCTGCTGCTGGTGTCAGCGACAGTGATGACACAGCAGACTACAAGAGCGCAAAGGCCTCAGTCAGACCATCTGATGCGTCTGACAATGAACTGGAGGAACCACTGTTCACCATTGGTCACTTTTCTCCTAAGAAGGAGGAGATGAGTCCAGAAGACTTGCGTCTGGTCCGCAGGTCTGAAAGGGCGACCAAAGGCAGACCTCCAAAGAGGTTTGCTGATGAGTTAGCTAAGACAGCAACTGCTGTTCTTAGTAGCTCAGAGAAGGTATGGGAACCTTCAAGCTTCAAAGAGGTTCAGGAGTTAACCTCTAAAGATGCTGAGCCTTGGCTAAATGCCATGAAGGCTGAAGTTGATTCCTTGAACAGGAACCAAACTTGGGAACTGGTACCGGTAGTCCCAGGAATGAGACTGGTTGGCAGCAAATGGGTCTTCAAGGCCAAGACAGACCAGAATGGCAAGGTTGTCAGACACAAAGCCAGATTGGTTGCCAGAGGTTTTTCACAGGTACCAGGACAGGATTACCACGAGACCTACTGTCAGAGCCACCCGAGGTCCCAGCTCACAAGAGACCAAAATCCAGTCCAAGTTATATACAAAAGGTTTTATTGAAGAACATTGTTGTCGTTACATCCAAGCTCCGTGGCTCAGCATCTGTTACCCTTAGATGTTTGAAGTCCCCTCTGAGTCAGTCCCGCCCCTGCACCAGCTTAAGAGGCTTGTACTGCTCCACCTTTTCCTCTCCTTCCTTTTCTGCAGGGTCTTCCTGCCCCCCTGTGCTCCCTCCCTTCGGGACTCCCCCGAGGCTGAGTCTTCTGACGCCTGCTCCCCCCTCCTTCGTGCTTTGGGACCAGGCTCCTCCTCAGGGCTCTCCTCATTTCCGCGCGCCTCCACATTTGAACTTGGCGCGCGTACGTTGCTTCTGACCTTCCTTTCGACCGTTACGCTACTCTCGGTACTACACTCCTCCCCTTCCTGCAGGACGTTCTGCTCCGAACTCCTTCCCCTCTCTGCTCCCTGTTCTGCTCCTTCTGACACACTGGTAACTCCACCCCCTTCACTCCGTTCCGACGGAGAGGCCGGTCCCGATCTCCAACCCCCACTGGGGATTCCCTCTTCGTTCCCCTGCTTCTGACTGCTTCCCTCTCTACTGCCCCTTGGCCTGACCAGGGGGGCTCCCTTTTGGGAATCCTCGGATTCACTTGACGGACTCACTGACAACCTCGGGTCATCGTCGTCCTCTTCCTCGTCACCCTGGGACCCCTCCCCCTCGCTCTCTGTCCCTGAAACCCTGACATCCATCCCCCCCTCGAAGCCCCCCCTTCCCCCCTCCCGCCCATCGGGTGCAGGTTGTAGGAGCTGCAGCTCTTCGGAGGTGGATGCAGGATACAGGTTGTGTACCTCCATATCCTCTGCTTGCAGTTCGGTGTATGAGTGTTCGAATTCGGGTTCTTGACCCAAAGTGTTCTCTTCTCCCTCTTCCATTGGTACCTCGTCTGGTGCTGCCGGCCAAGGTCCCGTCAGCCATTTCCTGCGCCAGTCCTCCTCTGGTTGCTCGTCCCACCAATAGGAGGTTTCTGTGTCCACCCCTGAGCACGATCCCCTGGGCGGGCTAGATTCTGGCGTTCTCTCCTCGGCTGAAGAAAAACCCCGGAAAGTACTGCCTGAGAGTGTGGGCGTAAAGAGCCAGTCATCAAAGTACTCGGCTGGCATGGGTCTATGCGGGAAAAGGGCATGGAACTCGTCTTTTAGAAGAGGTTCGTCTAAAGCGTAGCCCGGCACCCAACCGTTGGCACTGGCTGGAGTGCCCTCTGTGGCTAGAAAGTATTCTACCCCCTCTTCCCCCCATCTCGAGTCCAGGATTTCTGTGACCTCGTTGAGTGGTTCGGCCCTAGGCGCCCTCTCCCTCTCCTGTGACTTAGTGTGTATTTGCGGGACTGTTTCAGACTCCTGAAACCTGTGCGGTGCCTTGTAGGGGGTGAGCACCGACCTATGAAATACCGGATGCACTCTGGAACCTTCGGGGAGGGCTAGTCGAAAGGCTACAGGGTTGATCTTAGCCTCCACTTGGTACGGCCCTAACTGCCTGTGCCCTAGCTTCTTCTTGGCCAACGACTTGGCTGGCATGGCTTGGGCGGCTAACCACACCCAGTCCCCCACCTGGATCTCCTCCCCCGCTCTCCTGTTTTTGTCTGCCTGCACCTTATATGCTTGCTTGGCCAGCTCCAAATGTCTCCGCAACTCTTCGTGCACCTCCTGCAGCTCCGCTGCAAACTGGTCGGCTTCTTGCGGCACCCCCTCTCTCGGTGCCCCGAACCCCGGGAAGGTTCTGGGATGCCGACCGTTGTTCGCGAAGAACGGCGTCACCCCCGTGGACGCGTGCTTCGTGTTGTTATAGGCAAACTCTGCCATCGGCAGGTAGTCCACCCAAGCTGCGGGTCGCTGATTGGCGTAACATCTCAGGTACTGCTGCATGATCGCGTTGACCCTCTCAGCTTGGCCGTTGGTCTGTGGGTGTCTCGCCGACGTAAGGTTGATCTTGACGTTCAGGATACCTAAAAGCTTCTGCCAAAAATTGGAAACAAACTGGCGCCCCCTGTCGGACAGGATGGACTGCGGCAGCCCATGCACCTTGAACACGTGATCAATGAAGAGTTTGGCAGTCTGCTCCGCCGTCGCCACGTTTGCGCACGGAATGAAGTGCGCCATCTTGGTGAACAGGTCCACAACCACCAGTACCGCTGTCTTCCCTCTGGAGCTGGGCAGGTCAGTAACGAAGTCCAGGGCTACCCTCTCCCACGGTTGCTGTGGCGTTTCCAGCGGTTCCAACAGCCCCGCTGGCTTCTGGTGTACTGGCTTGAACCTCTGACAAGTGTCACACCTGGCGACGTAATCCGCTACCTCTCCGCGCATCCGGGGCCACCAAAAGTCCCTTGCCACCAGTTCTATTGTCTTCTCCTTACCGAAGTGGCCAGCACTGGGGGCGTCGTGCAACTGCTGCAGAACCTTTGCGCGAAGCTCGTCGCTTGGCACGTAGAGGGCACCTTTGCGAGTTAGCAGTCCGTCGCGCAGTTGGAACTCTTCTCCACTCTGCACACCTCTGCGCAACTCCTCCATTTTGGACTGTGCGAACTGATCCACTTGCAACGCGCGTCGCACCGCGTCCAGATCTACTGCGATGGCAGCGCACGACCACGCCTGCGATGCGAAAATGTGCTTGGCTGCTACTGGCGCCGCTTCATCGAGATATTGCGGTTTCCTGGATAGCGCATCGGCTATAACGTTGGAATCTCCTGGGATGTACTCTATCCGAAAGTCGAAATCCGCGAAGAATTCCGCCCAGCGCATGTGTCTCTGGCTTTGGAGCTTCGCCGTGCGCCAATACTCTAGGTTCTTGTGATCCGTGCGGACCTGTACTGTGTGCTTGGCTCCTATGAGGAAGTGTCGCCACGCTTTGAAAGCTGCGTGAATGGCTAACAGCTCCCTGTCCCATATGGTGTAGTTTTGCTCCGCCTTGCTGAGCTTTCGGGAGTAAAAGGCACCGGGTCTCCAGTTTCCATGTGGATCTTCTTGCAGGAGTACAGCTCCAACCGCCCTGTCTGACGCGTCGGTCTCCACTCGCATGGGCCTGCCTGGATTCACGTGCAGCAGTTGCTCCTCGGAGGCGAAAAGGCTTTTAAGCTTCCGAAAAGAGCGCTCCGCCTGTTCCGTCCACACGAACCTCTTCTTCTTGGAACTCAGAGTGTCCGTGATCGCTGCTGTCTCCTTTGCAAAACCTCTGATGAATTTGCGGTAGAAGTTGGCGAAGCCGACGAATCTCTGGACTTCCTTCCGATTGCGTGGGCTCTTCCAGTCCAACACCGCGCGGACCTTGACGCTGTCCATGGCCAGCCCCTTGTCGGACAGCTTGTAGCCCAGGAAATCCACCTCCGTCACATCAAACTGGCACTTCTCTAACTTGGCGTAGAGCCTGTTCTCCCGTAGTCTTCGCAGGACTTCCTTTACGTCCCTCTCGTGGGCCTCTTCCGTCTCCGAAAAGATCAGGATGTCGTCGAGGAAACACACACATTTATTGTAGAGGAGTCCCGCTAGCACGTGATGCATAAAGGCTTGGAATACGTGAGATCCATTTTGGAGACCAAACGGCATAACTCTGTATTCATACGTGCCCAGAGGCGTGAACATGGCCGTTTTCCACTCATCGCCCTCCCGGATGCGTATGAGGTTATACGCTCCACGCAGATCCAATTTGGTGAAGATCTTCCCCTTCCTCACGGTTGCTAGGAGATCATCTATCTTGGGCATGGGGAAGGCCTTGGGCTTGGTCATACTGTTTATGAACCTGTAATCCACAATGAGTCTTTTTTGGGGCGTGTCTCTCTTCTTTACAAAGAACACAGGACTGCCCCCCACTGCTTTCGATTCCCGGATGAATCCACGCTTCAAATTGTGCTCTATGAACTCCCTGAGCTCTTGCATCTCGTCCTCAGACATGGAATACAGTTTTGCAGTCGGCAACTGCGCCCCCGGCACCAGGTCGATGGCACAATCATAAGGTCTGTGGGGCGGCAACTGGTCAGCTTCCTTCTCGCAGAAAACCTCCAGGAACCCTTCGTACTTGCTAGGTACTGCCTGCACCATGCCAAGTCGCAGCTGGTGCTCAGCCCCCTCCTCCTGGCAGGACTGGATGCAATTTTGAGCACAGTACGATGAGCAAAAGGTGATCTGGCGTTGGTACCACGCTACAGCAGGACTGTGTTTCTCCAGCTAACTCATGCCTAATACTATAGGCGTGTCAGACAGTTGGGTGACATTGAAGCTAATGACTTCTCGGTGATCTCCTATCCGCATCACCATGGGAGGTGTCTGTTGCACAACTTGCCCTCCTAGCAATTTCCTGCCATCCACTGTGACTACGTTCAGAGGCGTTGTGGCGGGCAGAAGCGCTATGCGATGCTGCTTGACGAATTGCATCCCCACGAAATCGGCATTGCTCCCCGAATCGATCGTGAGGGGCACTTCTAGGGTGGTCCCATTTGGCAACTGAAGTGTTGCAGTGAGCTGCACCGCTGGCTTGGGTGGTAAAGGGTCTGTGGGTTGCAAAGACGCTGGGGACTGTTCTACAGATTCGCCTGGCTGAGCCCCAGCAATTCTGCTTGCAGCCAGGCATTGTCGTTTCCCTGAGGTTCCTCTTCCTGGATCACTTCTGCAGCTACCGTCGCTAAAGCTGCAGTGTGTTTCTGGAGCCTCTGGGGGCACTCTTTCGCCATGTGCAGTGCACTGTCGCAGATGTAACACTTCCTGGTCCCTCTAGGAGGCTTCGCCTTTACTGCACCGGAAACTGGGGCTCTGGCTGTTGCTTGAGCCTTAGCACCACCAAGTTCCATCGGCTCCTCCCCCTGCCTCCCGAGCGGCGAGGGATGTGACTGACTGAACTCCCTGGGGATGAAAGAAGACGTCCTCGCTGGTGGACGCACCTGACGTTCTTCCTCATTGTGCCAAGGACGTCCCTCGTGACGTATGCCAATCGCCAGAGCCCTCTGCACCACCTGCTCCAGGGTCTGAGGTCTGTCTCCCCTGGCAAGTTCGTCCTTTATGGAACCGCTGAGACCCTCCCAGAACAAATCCCTCACAGGTGTGCAGTCTTTCTCCCAGCGTAACGCAGTCAGTAAAGCAAAAAATCTGGAATGGTACTGACGCACAGTGGCTTTGCCTTGCCGCAGTCCAAATATCTCCCTGCGTGCAAGATCCAAATCTACGGTTGACTGGAAGCAGGCATCCATCGCTTTAATGAATTCATCAGAATCGCGGCGGGCAGGGCCATCTTCACGCCACAAATTGCGCAACCAGTCTCTGGCTGGCCCATGCAAGTGAGAAACAATAAACCCCACTTTCTCCTCCTCATCTTTAAAGTCATGACGAAGCAAGTGTAATGCATACAAAACGTCTGCTCTGAAACTGGGGTAGTGCTTCAGGTTCCCATCGAAGTGGGTGACTAGGCTGCCCCCCTGCCTTCCAAGTCCAATGCCCTCTGATCTGGACCCTGGGAACCCTTCCCTGTTTGCACGCTCCCACCTTGTTTGCAGGTCCTGGCAGCGCTTCTCCATTTCGTCATGCTTCTTCTGAGACGCAAGGACTGCAGCGGTGAGTTCGGAAACTGTAGTTCGCAGTGCTGTCAGCTGATCCTCCGCACTCATGGCTGTCACCGTTTGTGAGCTTTGCAAAAAAAAAATTTGCGTTCTTTGGGAGGGGACTTACTGTCAGAGCCACCCGAGGTCCCAGCTCACAAGAGACCAAAATCCAGTCCAAGTTATATACAAAAGGTTTTATTGAAGAACATTGTTGTCGTTACATCCAAGCTCCGTGGCTCAGCATCTGTTACCCTTAGATGTTTGAAGTCCCCTCTGAGTCAGTCCCGCCCCTGCACCAGCTTAAGAGGCTTGTACTGCTCCACCTTTTCCTCTCCTTCCTTTTCCGCAGGGTCTTCCTGCCCCCCTGTGCTCCCTCCCTTCGGGACTCCCCCGAGGCTGAGTCTTCTGACGCCTGCTCCCCCCTCCTTCGTGCTTTGGGACCAGGCTCCTCCTCAGGGCTCTCCTCATTTCCGCGCGCCTCCACATTTGAACTTGGCGCGCGTACGTTGCTTCTGACCTTCCTTTCGACCGTTACGCTACTCTCGGTACTACACTCCTCCCCTTCCTGCAGGACGTTCTGCTCCGAACTCCTTCCCCTCTCTGCTCCCTGTTCTGCTCCTTCTGACACACTGGTAACTCCACCCCCTTCACTCCGTTCCGACGGAGAGGCCGGTCCCGATCTCCAACCCCCACTGGGGATTCCCTCTTCGTTCCCCTGCTTCTGACTGCTTCCCTCTCTACTGCCCCTTGGCCTGACCAGGGGGGCTCCCTTTTGGGAATCCTCGGATTCACTTGACGGACTCACTGACAACCTCGGGTCATCGTCGTCCTCTTCCTCGTCACCCTGGGACCCCTCCCCCTCGCTCTCTGTCCCTGAAACCCTGACACCTACTCACCCACCGTCAAATATGAGAGCATTCGACTGATGCTCAAGATAGCTGCAGAGGAGAAACTGCATGTTTCCCATCATGACATTAATACAGCTTTTTTGTACGGGATTTTGGGGGAGGAGCTGTACATGCTTCCACCTGATGGAATGCAGATACAGAAGGGAATGGTCTGTAAACTGCGGAAATCCTTATAGGGGCAAAACAAACTGTATTTTTTATGTTTTATTGATGATCTTCTGATGTTTTGGAAGAATCAGGCTTTTTACCAAAGCACCCTAGCTCAACTGAAGGAGCACTTTGACATGAAGGATCTTGGTGAGGTATCCAACTATCTTTCTCTGCAGGTGGAGAAGGACCAAGCAGGTAATTTTCTGGTACAGTGGTGCCCCGCAAGACAAATGCCTCGCTAAACGAAAAACCCGCAAGACGAAAGGGTTTTCCGATTTTTTAGCGGCTTCGCAAGACGAATTTCCCTATGGGCTTGCTTCGCAAGACGAAAGCCCATAGGGAAATCTCCGGGGACAGCGGGGAAGCGCAGCGCGCCTTCTCCTCTGTTCCCGGACCTGTCCTAAGGCTTGCGGTGGGAGGTCCGGGAACAGAGGACAAGGCGCGAAGGGCTTCTCCTCTGTTCCCGGGGCTTGCGGTGGGAGGAGGGTTTTTCCTCCCCACCGCCAACATTCAGAACAGCATTCTGAATGTTGGCGGTGGGGAGGAAAGCCCTCCTCCCACCGCAAGCCTTCAGGACAGGTCCGGGAACAGAGGGGAAGGTGCGCAGAGCTTCTCCTCTGTTCCTGGGGCTTGCGGTGGGAGGAGGGTTTTTCCTCCCCACCGCCAACATTTAGAACAGCATTCTGAATGTTGGCGGTGGGGAGGAAAGCCCTCCTCCCACCGCAAGCCTTCAGGACAGGTCTGGGAACAGAGAGGAAGGCGTGCAGAGGGGAAGGAGTTCCCGCCTAGGCTGCGGATAGCAGCCTGCTGCCCCGTGTGAGGGGCACTCTTAAGCAGAGCGCCCCTCACGCGGGGCAGACATTCGCCGCTTGGGGAGCCCTGCAGGGGAAGTCTTGCAGGGCTCCCCAAGCTGCGAATGTCTGCCCCTCGCGCGGGGCAGCAGGCTGCTATCCGCAGCTTGGAGAGCCCTCTGGACCTCTTCTGAAGGCGGACGGGGGGCAAAAGTCTTTGCTTCCCCCACCTGCCTTCAAAAGCCTTCCGGGACAGCGGAGAAACGCTTAAGAGGGAGCGCTGCGTTTCTCCGCTCTCCCGGGAAGGCAGGCATGGGGGAGCAAAGACTTTTGCCCCCCGCCCGCCTTCAGAAGAGGTCCAGGACCTCTTCTGAAGGCGGGCGGGGGGCTAAAGTCTTTGTCCCCCCTGCCTGCCTTCCCGGGGGCTTTTAAATCGCCCCGGGACAGCGGAGAATTCATCCGCTGTCCCGGGGCGATTTTAAAATGCTGGCGGGCGGCAGCGCTGCCGCCCGCCAGCATTTTAAGATCGCCCCGGACAGCGGAGAAGTCCTCCGCTGTCCCGGGGTTTTTAAAATGCTCGCGGGCGGCAGCGAAGGCTTCGCTGCTGCCCGCCAGCATTTTAAAATCGCCCCGGGACAGCGGAGAAGTCTCCGCTGTCCCGGGGGCTTTTAAAATGCTGGGGGACGGCAGCGAAGCGTTCGCTGCCGCCTGCCAGCATTTTAAGATCGCCCCGGGACAGCGGAGAAGTCTCCGCTGTCCCGGAAAGGCAGGCGGGGGGAAGCAAAGACTTTCGCTCCCCCCCCCCCCCGCCTTCAGAAGAGGTCAGGGGACAGACTGTCCCCGGACCTGGTCTGAAGGCGGTTTCCATAGGAACGCATTGATTGATTTTCAATGCATTCCTATGGGAAACCGTGCTTCGCAAGACGAAAAACTCGCAAGACGAAAAGACTTGCGGAACGAATTAATTTCGTCTTGCGAGGCACCACTGTACACCAAACACAGAAAATTGCTGATGTATTAACCAGGTTGAATTTGGTTGATGCAAACCCAGCAGACACACCGATGGTGACAGGTTACCAGGTAGATAGTACTGCTGAAGCGTTTTCTGACACTACACTGTACAGATGCATTCTAGGCAAGTTGAATTTTATTGCTAGATGCTCAAGACCTGACATTGCTGTAAGCACTAACCTGCTTAGCAAACATGCTAACAATCCTACTGTTCAGGATTGGAAAGCTCTGAAGCGCATAGCCCGCTATTTGAAAGGGACTATGCACTACAGGCTGAGGTTCACCAGTCAGAAGACTGGAGGTCTTGAAATCTTTGCATATGCTAGTTTTGGAAGTGACACCACGGATGGTACAAGCACTTCTGGAGTATGCTACATGTACAACCACTGTCTGTTTGACTGGTTGTGCAAAAAGCAGACTACAGTGAGCCTAAGTTCCTGTGAAGCAGAACTCAATGCTCTGTCATTTTCACTCATGGATTGTGAATGGTTGATGCAACTGTTTAAGGACATCGGGGTTTCTGTGAAATGTCCTATACAAGTGTATCAAGACAAATAGATCCTGTTTGGCTTTGCTGAACTCTAGAGAGTTGCAAGCAAAGAACCAAGTACTTGCAGATTAAGCTACATCGTGCAAGAGAGTGTATTCAGAAAGGACTGATTCAGGTGTCCTACATGGCAGGAAATGAAATTCCTGCTGATCTGTTGTCTAAGGTTGTTAACAGAGAACAACTAAAGGTTTACGTACAGAGGTTGCAATTGGGTTGAACCACAGGTACTACAGGTTACACGGAAAGGGGGAGGATGTTAGGATATTTCCGTTCCACCTTAAAAGGGAGCAGGCTGTGTGAGTCAGAGTCTGCGTATTTCCTGTTCACAGGATGTTTATGTTTGCTATTGCTTTCGTTTCTCTCTCTCTTGGTGCCTGAACACTCTAGCAGGCGGTCATGTTTGTTCTTTGTTCTGACCAACGCTGAATAAACTTGTAAATATGCTCTCCTGCTGTGCAACTTTCGCTGAGTAAATTCTGCTGATAGAGTGTGCATCAGCCCAGGAATGTGGCAATCTATTTCTGGAGCTCATGTCGCTCGCTACTTGCTGATACTGTATCTACGGGAGGTCGATGAACGTCCGGAGTCGGCGTGGAGGCAGTGATGGCCTTTGTCTCCCTGGCAGTATCCCAACAGCGACTATCATTTGTTATTATTTTTCTCATAAGCTCAGCCAAATATAATATGTTTAAGTTGAAGAATGACAATGGGAGTGTGTGGTAGATCACTGCAAGTTTTTGATATTGGATGGTAGATCTCAGGCTACTTGTAGCTGGACCTGCCTGCTGTAAGCCACCCAGAGTGGCTGGGAAAATCCAGCCAGATGGGCAGGGTAGTAGTAGTAGTAGGCTACGAGTGATTGCCGAAGAAGAAAAGGCTTGCAGTGTAAGGCTTCATTTACAATAAATGAATCAACACTCAATGTGTTTCCTAAAAAATGGCTAGCTGCTGAAGTATTGCAATTAAAGAATTTAAAGTGGATTGGTGGCATTTTCCTTCAAAACAATAGCAAGGGCTTCATATGGCAGCTTCACCATTTCCTTCCTTTGGTGCAGGTATTGTATTTTCAGTATAAACAGGACTCCATTTTTGCACCTATACACACAAACACCACTTTTAAATGTTATCCAAGACATGGCGGGAAGGAAAAAGGCCAAGCAGGACATTCTGGGATCAAATCAGAAATCAGCATGGCTTCTGTAATTCCGGAACTCTCCCTGGAAAATAGAGACACCAGGAAGGTGTCAGGCTTTGGGGAATTCTATCCCCCCCCCCCCCAGTGGCAGCAAGAGGCACAGAAAAACAAGGGAGTTCTTACTAATGAATTTATTATTTTTTTCAAATTAAAAAAAGGTGGCCCTGAATATAGGAATCAGGCATTTAGTGTTGTGGTCCTTACCTGTCAGGAATGAGCCAGCTCCTAAGTGGAACTTTTCAGCCGGCTGCAGAACAGAGAGGTTTAGATTTGATGCAGGTGGAACAGTGGCCAGTGCTGACTCCCCTGGACATTGGAATGCCGGTTGCCAAGGGAACGACTGAGAGTGGGCTGGAACACAGCCAAAGCTCTCAGGAAGCTCAAACAGGCGTGAACAGACACAGAGATAGTCTATCAGAAAAGGAAGAGGCTGGAGCTAATCCAATAAGTCTGAAGAGTTGGTGAATGGGGGGGCTGCTAGACGGGAAGGAAAGCAAGAGATTAAAGGTGCAAAAGTTCAATATCTTCTGTAGGAACCGGAAGAAGTCTTCAGAAGGGTCATCTTCAGTGATAATGTCAGCGGCTTCGTTAGAGCCATCCGGAGCTGTCTGTTTGTTTTTGCAATAAATCCTCCTTTTTAATTACGTACGTTACTGTATTATCAAGCTGGAACCTGGACTCCTGACACTAGCCTTTGAAATTCCCTCCCCCTTTGAATGTTAGATGGGCACAATCTCTGTTGTATTTCCAACACCTATGGAAGAGCTCCCTCATCCCAGTGTGCATCTGTATTGGAATTGTTTTTAGATATTTTGATTGGCTTATTGCTTGCATTTTTTATGCTGACCAGAGCATGATGAGAATTGCAGTCCAAAACATCTGAAGGGCATGCCAGGGTGGCAAGGACCGATCTAATCTATGTGATTGGATATTCCTACTTCCACGCATCTTTGATAACTGCTGAAAATATAAAGTGGAAGACTGAGCAGGTTCTACCTCCCTTTTATTCCTCCCCTCTTGCTTCCTTGCAGGTGGAGAGAATATCAAGAACATAAACCAACAGTCTGGGGCCCATGTAGAGCTCCAGAGAAACCCACCTCCCAGCACAGACCCCAGCATACGGATGTTCACCATTCGGGGTGTCCCCCAGCAGATTGAGCTTGCGAGACACCTCATAGATGAGAAAGTTGGTGTGAGTTGCTGCTCCTTCTCTTCCCTTCTGTTTGCTTCTTCCTTTTTAAAAAATAAAATAATGTTTTGCAGATTACAATACAGTATGATCACATCTTACACACAATTAACTTGTGTGATTTCAACCTTGTGTGGTTGAAAACTAACTGCTTGAAATCCTGCAAATTAATTGCACACAAGCTTGGCACAGAAAGAGCTTTTAAACTCTCTGCCTTGCTTAGAAGGTAAAGATGGTCACGCAGGGACAGATATGCCATTCCCAGAATGTAACCCTTGCACAGCACACAATCATACTATACACTAAAGACCAATGATACCAAAACATTTACATAATTTTATTGTGCCATCATTACACCTTTGAGAGAAGAAAATGCTAAGGAGTAAACCTACAAAAATCCAGACTGGAGTCCCTAAAATGGTTGGATGGCGCCTTGTATGCCTACTTCGGGCAACTCCTGCAGCCAAGCTGGTGCCAAATATATTGCTCTGCTTTCATTTGGACCACATCTCAAGGCAGAGAGGTGGGTTTTGTTGTCTGGGTGACCCAGGACCTCCATACACACTGCCCAGGCTTGCACTCCAGAAGAGGTCGATTTGATGCTGCTAACGCAGCGGTTTGACTTCTCGAGACAGATGGATGCCAACAACATTTTTGCTAGGTGCCCAGTCCCATTATGTGACGTGGAGCACTGTTGTTCCCACTGTACAGACAGGAAAATTGTTCTGTGGCCCAGAGCCCCATTCAATACTCACTATGTACCTTGCATAAGAATTTTGGAGTCATTTACCAGCAAAATTAGGCAGGCACCTAATGTCACAGTGTTCAGATGCCTATTTGAAGGCATTTTTTATTTAAGAAGACTTTCCCCTTTGGGTGACCTGATCACTTATGGAATATTAATTATTTGCAACTACAGTTTTATTGTTTCTTTAGGATTTGTAAAACAGGGATTGATTGCTTTTAGAGGTTTGTAGGAATGATTTTATTGCTTTTTTTAGAAAGCAGGTTTTGTTGTGTTTATCCTATTTTATCTTGTACTCTGCTTTGAATAGCCTCTGGCCATGAATCTGTTTATAAATCTGTTAAATGAAATAAAATTATTCATATTGAGAAGCCTTCCACAGCTCCTTAATTATTAGATGCATTCTCAATTACCTTGTAGCCTGAGTGACAGAAAGGTCAATTAATTACCTGTTTGTTCCTTCTCCAGTGTACTGGTCTGGGTGGCCCTGGGGGTTTCAGCCAGAGCCCCTTCAACCAAGCACCTGCTGCACCTCACCAAAAGTACGTAGCCATCTTGCTTGCATTTCCATCACCGTTAGATCCTCCCCACTCCCCGGCCCACCAAATATAGCTGTAGTTGTGATGGTAGCATTAAGCAGCATCCTGGGTTCATTATGCTTTTACAGAAGAACAAGTCGTCTATGCTTTTTCCTGAGAAACCTAAATAAATTTTGTAGTTTTGAGGAGCCTGGATTGGGAGGGGGGAGGGGCAGGCAGGGGCTGTGGCCACATGCAGCCTTGGATGGCCAATAAATATAGTTGGGACTTTCCTTCCCATCATAAAGCTCATTGATACCTTCCAGGAAGACTCTTGGATTATTGGTTGGGCAGGGAACTTTCTTGCCATTAATTAAAATCAAGTATGGGAAACCTGTGGCCCTCATGTTGCTGAACTACAACTCTCATCATCCCTGAACATTGGCCATGCTTGCTGGGGCTCATGGGAGGTGTAGTCCAGCAACATGGGGGGGGGGGGCAGTAGCAAAATATTCTCTACACCTGATTTTTTTTTTTTTTAAACTCCACTGGAATCAGTGTTCTTTTTTAATATTGATGAGTTGGTAGTGAAACGAGTCCAGAGCTAATCTTGTGCATACTATGGTCTCTTTCAACCCTTTTTGACAAATTTTAATATGGACACATCATTGTGGATGGACCAGCTCCTTTTCCCTTCAATCACTAATGATCTTGTTCTCCACAGCGGTCCTCAGACCTTCATGACGCAGGGTTGGGGTGGCACTTATCAGACGTGGCAACAGCCTGGGCAGCAGGTTCCAAGTAAGTGTCTTGTAATCGTAGAGCTTCCAAAAATCACCCAGTTTAAGTTGATTGAGTTAAAGAGTGGGGGGACCTCTTGCCCTCTGTATTTTTCTGGGCTACATCTCCCATTGACCATTGGCCATGCTGATGGGAGTCATAGTTTGGCTACATATGGAGGGCCACAGGTTCCCCACCACTGGACTCTTAAAGGAAACGTTTCTTCAAACATGCAATATCTGGAGTTGTATATCATGCAGCACCTCAGTTTGCTACTGCTTAAGCACTGGTTAAACATGAGCATGTGGGCAGGGCAAAAAGCTGAGAATTAAATATAAATTACTAACAGATGTAAAAGAAAGAGGAGGCTTTGCCCTGCCAGACTTTAAGTTATACTATGAGGCATCATGTCTTTGCTGGTTAAAAGAATGGATAAAACTTTAAAATACAAAACTATTGGATTTAGAAAGATTTGATAACAGATTTGGGTGGCATGCGTATCTATGGCAAGAGAAGAAAAAGGGTTATAAATCGTTTGAAAACCATATCTTCCAGAAATCGTTAATTGAAGTATGGGACAGATACAAAAATTTATTAGAAATGGGGGTTCCACATTGGTTATCGCTACTAGAGGTTATAGGAGTTAAGAAAATTAATATGAGGAGTGAATGGATTACTTATGGAGACTTGGTGGTGAAAGAAGGAGAGAAATGGAGATTGAAACCATATGAGCAAGTAAAAGAACATGTATTTGACTGGCTGCACTATTATCAGATAAGTGATATGTTCAAAAAGGATGTGAAAGAAAAAGGGTATAAAGAAAAAGATTCGAAATTTCAAACAGAAATTGTTAATAATGATTGTAAAATAATCTCAAAAATGTATAAAATTTTATTGGAATGGCACACGATAGATGAGGAAGTTAAAGCGGTAATGATTCATTGGGCCAGAGATTTAGGGTATAGTATAGATATGGAAGACTGGCAAAAAATATGGAATGAAAATCTGAAGTTTACAGCATGTACTACGTTAAAAGAAAATGTTATGAAAATGGTATACAGATGGTATATGACACCAGTTAAATTGGCAAAAATGTACAAAACCTGTAACAAATGTTGGAAATGTAAAGAGAAAGAGGGTACATTTATTCATATGTGGTGGGAGTGTAAGAAAGTGAAGGGGTTCTGGGAAATGATATATAATGAGTTAAAGAAAATGCTGAAATATAGCTTTGTAAAGAAACCAGAAACCTTCCTACTGGGAATAACTAAAAAGGAAATAAATAAGAGGGACTGTAAACTCTTTCAGTATGCAATAACAGCAGCGAGAATATTGATGGCCCAAAAATGGAAACAAGAAGAACTACCGACTTTGGAAGAATGGAGAACAAAACTAACAGACTATGCAGAACTGGACAAATTAACTGGAAAAATTAGACTTCAAAGAGACCATAAGTTTCTAGAGGACTGGGGGGAAAATCAGAGAATATTTGAAAACTGTATGTGAGGAACATACAATGCTAGTGTGTTTTAAAGAAGCTTTGTGAAAAAAATAAGGAATATTGCAAGAATGTAAATGAGGACAGAAAATTTTTATTTAAAGGCGATACTATAATTAAGGAATGTGAAGATAGAAATTTAACTACGGATGATTGTCAGAGGAGTTGAGGGAGGTTCAGTAAGTCAAAATATGTGATGTGGAAATTTGTATGACTGGAGATTTTATGAAAAAAAAAATAATAAAAACTTATTATAAAAAAAATAAACATGAGCATGTGAGAACTACTAGCAAGAATAATAGAATCTTAGAGCTGGAATGTACCCAAGGGTCATCTACTCCAATGCCCTGCAATGCAGGAATCTCGACGAAAGCATTCATGACAAATGGCCATCCAAACTCTATAAACCTCCAAGGAAGGAGAGTCCACCACCTCTCATGGGAGTCTGTTCCACTGTTGAATAGCTCTTACTGTCAGAATGTTTTCCCAAATGTTTAGTTGAAATCTCCTTTCTTGTCACTTGAAGCCATTGGTTCGAGTCCTACCCTCCAGAGCAGATATTTGAAGATGGCTATTTCTTTTCAGTCTCCACTTTTCCAGGCAAAACATACCCAACTCCTTCATGCGCTCCTTGTAAGGCTTAGTTTCCAGACCCTTGATCATCTTGGTTGCCCTCCACTTCACACGTTCCAGCTTGTCAACATCCTTTTTAAATTGTGAAGCCCAGAATTGGACACAGTATTCTAGGTGGGGTCTGAGCAAGGCAGAATAGAGTGGTACTATTACTTCCCTTGATCTGGACATTATACTTCTGTTGATGCAACCTAAAATAGTGTAACCTTTTTTGCTGCTGCATCACACTGGTGGTTTTTTAAAAAATGTATTTTTATTTTTTAAAAATATTGGTTTTCAAAAGTATGAGCAGTGCCGGTTTCCGGTTTGGCAGGGACATCAGGAAGAAGTGCGGAATAGCCTCTCGGGGAATTCTGAGCAGCGCGGGGGCTTTTTAGAGGTCCGCAAGTACCCTGCGGACCTTGGATCCTCAAGGGGAATACCTTGAGGGACGGAGCACCCAGCGGCGCCCAGACGTGCTCTCCTGCTTCTTGGGTTTAAATAATAATCCGAGGACGGGATAGAGCTGCGGGCGCGAAGGGGAAGCACCTCAGACCTCACGCTGTGCAGTCTCAGGCTTCTGATTAAAGTGCCAAGCTTCCACGATAAAATTGAATTCTGAAGAATGGGATATTTTTAAACACTGACATTCGGGAGGAATTCAAAGAATTTGACCAGCCAAGGGATGCAAAAAGGGAGTCCGTCCTGGCTGCAGTGTAAAGATGGTGCAGAGAACAAAGACATAAGAACAAAGGTGGAAGTGAAAGTTCCTGCTGAGTAAGTGTAAAACTGAAAGTCCTCAGAGGCACTGCACTGAGGCAAACGCCATTTTATAACGTTGAAAGAGGGAAAAGAGTTAAAAAGGGACTTTGTTTCTCTTCTTTTCTTGCGAAGACTTTGTGGCTCGGTGGGAGAAACAGTAACGTGCTGAGCTCCAGCCCAGAGACTCAGATACTTTGTATAAAACTTTATATAAAACAGAGGGGAATGCTGGCAACATTGGAAGGGACTGACAAGTGAAAGTGGGACAGAGCAGTAAAAGTTTTAAAGTGTGTTGCAGAGATCCCTAAGCCTCTCATCTCTGATTAAATGGACATAGAAGAGGTTTGAATTGAAACTGATCATTCTCATACCCCCACTGGAATGAGAAGGGAGGAATTTAATTTGGAAAAACGCTTTATACCCAAATATCCTTTGAGGATTAAGCCTGCGAGTGGCTAGAAAAATCACCTCCCTGGCTCCCTGATTGGATTACAACTCCACCTGGATCTATAAGTTGGATTGAGCCGACAAGTGGCAGAAGACCAGAAAAGGACCTTTAAATTGAGACAGTAGTTGGGACAAGGTCTATATATTTCTGACTTGTATTACTTCTTTTTTCCTTTCCTTTTCTTTTGAGACAGTACTTGATGTGCATTTAAATGGGTGATCTTTAAAGTGTGTGGCTAAGACAAAGAAATTGAAAGCTATAGTGAAGAGAAGGAAAAACATCTGAGGGTTATTGCCCAAATTACAATTTGTCATTAACTCGCTTTTCGGCTCTTTGGAGTACATGCTCCCTCTAGTGGTGAAAGTATAATATTGAGTTATATGCTTAAAAATGCCAGGGGAAAATGGGGGGGGGGGGGGGAATGGAGGAACGCCAGGGGATAGAAGACAGTTGAAACAGGAAGAAATGAAGGACTTGGACATTTTATGGTTAAAAATAAAGGAAGAATTTAAACAAAATGAACAACATATGGAGAAAAAATTGGCAGAAGTACAAGAAACTCTGGATAAGAAAATAGAGGGGTTAGATCAAAAACAACGGAAGAGCTAGCGAAACGAACTCAGAAGGAAGTTAAGGAAAATAGGAAAGAGACAGATAGAATTAAAGAGGAAATGACAGAGGTTAGTAAAATACAAGAACAGATCTGGGACAACATGGCTCTGATGGAGATGAGGCAGAAGCAAAGAGGGGTAGTATAAGAAGCAAATGAAGATATAAAAGCAAAAATGATTAAAGAATTGGCAAGACGGATGGATATGAAGGAGGAAGAAATTGAATATACAATTGAGAATGTGTTTAGAATTAAAGTGAGATCGGTAAAAGCCAAAGCCAAAAAACTGCCTAGAGATTAATTTTTAATTCATTAGAGATGAGTGATGCAATTCTGAGAATGAGTTATTGTAATGGTTCTAGGGGTTGCTCGTGCGTAAGTTGCCACCACTCCTGGCTAGGTTGCCTGGTTGAACTCTTTCTGTCTGGACAGCCTCTCACCCGTGGCTGTCTCAGTTGCTGGCAGAATCCGTCAGTGGGCGTTTCTTGAACTTCTTCCAGCAAAGAAGTTCTTTGATGCCAAGTCTCCTCCTACTCTCCCTGCGCGGAAGTCTTCTGCGCAGGGAGGGTGTGGGCAGCGGAATACCCGTGCTCTCCCCGCTGGTCTCCGGTGAAGAGTCCTGGAGCCTCCTCTCCAATTCCCCCATCTGCCCCCCTTCACCACTGGTGTTACGCTGATTTCCTTCCCCAGCAGATGGGCTGCCTCTCTCCCTACTGGGACCCTCTCCGGCATCCCTCTGGAGCCTTCCCTCCGCCTCTGGCTCCGATGGCAGTTCCCTGACAGTTATAATAACAAATTATTAATTGATGGAAGACCAATCATCATTTTTAAAGAGATTCCTACCAGATTTTTACAAAAAAGAGACGGATACAAACAACTGGTGACTCTACTGAAGAAAAATGGAATCCAACATAGGTGGGAGTTTCCTGAAGGAATCTTTTTATTACAAAGACAAAAGATTTAGACTAACAGATCTCCAAGAGGTAAAGAAATTCTCTAGAAGATATGAGAAAGAATTAGGCAAGATGGAAGGAAGCCTTGTTGGTCTCACATCCACCGGAGCAGACCTTTATGTCGAAGAAGAGAACAAAAAGAAGAGGAAAGACAGAAACAAAGGAGAAGTAGAGGGAGAAGAAGAAGAGGTAGAAGAGGAAGAGGAGGAAGACAACACTAACAAAACCACCCAAATTTAATTCATCTCTTTGTCTCAAAAGTAGATTAAGGAAATGACGTTGAAATTGATAACCTGGAATATTAATGGGTTTAACAAGAACTCTAAACGAAATAAAGTTGAAAATGTTTTGAAAAAAAGGAATCTTGATGTAATCTGTTTACAAGAAACTCATGTTGCTAAAAAACATAGACACATTTTGATTAATAAGACTGGGTAGAAAGCTCATAACTTCAGATGTTAATAAAAAAAGAGGGGTGGTTTTATATATAAAGGAGAGATTAGATCCTAAACTGATTTCTAAAGATGAGGAAGGAAGAGTGATTGTGATACAAATAACGCTGCAGGGCGAGAGGTTAATTGTAGTGGTAATATACACACCTAATGGAAACAAAGCGGAATTCTTTAAGAGATTAGAGGAAAGATTGATGGACTTTATGGATCAGAAGATAATTTTGATGGGGGATTGCAGTGGAGTGGTAATGCTGGAAATAGATAGAATGTCAAAGAAAAAAGGTATAAAACAGGGTAAACTTCATAAGACATTCTTTGATTTGGTTGAAAATTTTGGCTTAATAGACATTTGGAGGTTGAAACACCCAATTACAAAACAGTTCACTTTTTTCTCGGAACCCCATCAAAGCTCGAGCAGAATAGCCTATGTATGGGTATCCAAAGAATTGGCCCCAAGAGTAAGTAAAAATGAGATTATTCCACAAACCCAATCTGATCACAATTCAATATATTTGGAATTGAGAGGTAAAGAGCAATCTTCTTTCAGATGGAGGATGAATGATACATTGTTTGAGAACCCAAAAATAGTAGAGAAAGCAAAAGAGGCAATAAAGGAATATTTTGATTGGAATTTACACAAAGAGGCTGGTTCGGATATAGTGTGCGACATGAGTAAAGCAGTTATGAGGGGTTTCCTGATACAGCAAAACAGCTTCAAGAAAGAAAAGAAAAGAAAAAAGAGGAAATCCTGACTCAACTCATGGATAATGAGAAAAAAATAGTAATAAAACCAAAAGATGAACAAATTAAACAGACTATTAAAATGTTACAAACTCAGTTTTCCATTTTGGTGAACCAAGAAGTGGAATGGAAATTAAAATTAATGAGACAGAAGTATTTTGAATCAGCTAAGAAAACCGGGAAGCTACTGGCATGGCAACTAAGAAAACGTCAAAGTCAAAATACAATTAATAAAATCAAGATAGGAGAACAATTGACAGAAGACCCAAAAGAAATAAGAAGAGCCTTTCAAGGATTTTATAAGGAACTTTACAGGAAAGACAAGGAAGACATAAAAAAAATAGAGAGATAGTTGGAAACACATAAAGGAAAACAGATTCCACCAGAACAAAGAACAACTAAACGCCCCAATAACAAAACAGGAACTCCAAAGGACAATAAAGAAGATGAAACAAGGTAAAGCCCCAGGACCGGATGGGCTTACCTCAAAGTATTACAAAACCCTTAGTGAACAGCTGTTACCGATTCTCTGTGAAGTAATGAACTCTATCCTACAAGGAGGAAAAATACAAAATTCCTGGAAGGAGGCATATATAAGGTTGATCCCCAAACAAGACACAGACCATTTGAATGTCAAGAATTTCAGACCACTATCATTGTTAAACAATGATTACAAATTATTTGCGGACATTATGGCAAACAGATTAAAAATAATACTAAATGAACTAATTCATAAAGACCAAGGAGGCTTCTTACCAGGCAGGCAATTAAAAGATAATGTAAGACATATTATTAATATATTGGAACACTTAGAGGTAAGAAATGACAAACCAGCTTTATTAATGTTTATTGATGCTGAAAAAGCATTCGATAACACTGGCCAACAACAAATTTGTTGTCTGTGTTTTTTCAGTTAATTTAGGACGAATCTGATGCACTGAATCCAAAAATCACATTGGTTTTGCTCAATCAGGTCAAGTTTTTAAGCTATGGCCACATGTCTTTTTTTACGCTTTTGTTCACATGTACGCTTGTGTGGAGCATTTTAGAAGAAGGTGGGGGTAAAATGCCATGTGGAATAATTGTTTTGATTGGAAATGATTATTTTAATGACAGGAAGTATTCAGGTCCGATAGTTCTGGGTGATTATGTCGAAAAGGGATCAGTTTGAAGTCATAAAACCTCGAAATCTTCTATAAATTGGTGCGGCAAAGCATAAAGTTGGGGGATCAAAACTAAGTTAATGGGGCAGCCGCCCCACGAAGTGTATAGGAAACTCCACCAACTTATGACTAATTTGTAACTATTTCTGTTTGGAATTCCCATGGTTTGGAGGGAGCCGACAAACCATGTCACTGACTGCTACTTCTGCGCTGTTGATGTGACTGGGATCAACAGAAAGAACTGGAGCAGCCTCAAGTATCCTGATCTTCAATCAGCACATCGTCCTGTAGCTCATTGTGATGAAATTCCAGTGCCTATCTTCGGAGAACTTCCTAACATTAGTGACGAAGATGCCTCCAGTATTGAAGGACATGAAGAAGAAGAAGTGGTTCCTGAAGATGATGCTCCACATCCATTTTCCCAAAAGGAGTTGAATGATCTAGTTCGCGGCCTCAGCTTGTCAAAGGACTCTGCCGAACTGTTGGCATCCAGATTGAAGGGAAAAAAACCTCCTCTCTGACAGTGCTCGCATCAGCTTCTTCGCAACAGGCATCAAGAGTACCTCCGTTTTTTCTCGGAAGAGAAGGACTTGGTGTACTGTGCAGATATTGTGCAGCTTCTGCTCAAGCTTGGAGTGCCACAGTACGAACCCAAAGATTGGAGACTGTTCATTGACAGCAGCAAGCGATCACTGAAATGTGTTCTGCTACACAACGGCAACCAGTTTGCCTCTATACCCCTGGCTCACTCAAGTACACTGAAGGAGAACTATGAAGCGGTGAAATATGTGCTGGAGAAAATTGGTTATGATCAGCATAAGTGGTTAATTTGTGTTGACCTGAAGATGGTGAACTTTTTGTTGGGACAACAGTCTGGCTTCACCAAGTACCCATGTTTTCTGTGCATGTAGGATAATAGGGACCGTGCTCAGCATTACACGAAGAAGGACTGGCCTGTGCGGGAGGAATTGGTGCCTTGCAGAAAAAGGAACGTCATCAACGGCCCTCTGGTGGACAGAGACAGAATACTCTTCCCACCGCTGCACATCAAGCTCGGCTTAATCAAGCAGTTCACCAAGGCTCTGGACAAGGATGGTGACTGCTTCACTTACTTGTGCCAGGCCTTTCCAGGATTGACCATGGAGAAGTTGATAGCTGGCATCTTTGACGGTCCTCAGATCCGTCAGCTCATCAGAGATCCAGAGTTCGGAAACTCAATGAACAAAGTGGAACTGGAAGCGTGGAAGGCATTTGTTCTGGTAGTGAAGAACTTTCTTGGCAACAATAAGGCCAGAAACTACACAGAACTTGTGAACAACATGCTGACTGCTTTCTGAAACCTGGGCTGCAACATGAGCGTCAAGATGCACTACCTATTTTCACATAAGGACCGGTTTCCTGAGAACCTGGGCTCAATGAGTGACGAGCAGGGGGAGAGATTCCATCCGGACATGAAAGAGATGGAGACCATGTCTCAGGATCGCTGGGACGCAGTCATGATGGCATTCCAGGAGTTCCAAGAAACGGAAGTTCAAGCCCTGAAGTTTGAAAAATGGTGAAGCAACATGCAATTTACGTGTACTTACCTTTATCAATGCCCACCATTCAGTTTACAGAAATCAATGTTTCTATCAGGTAATCAATATATGTTGTTGGAAAAACTTTTTTTTTCTCCTAAAAACATATTTAGGATGATATGTGTTGACAAAAATCAGCTGATAATGCCACAAAAATGTAATCGATTTTGTCACAAGATCTGATTTTTTTTCGAATCAACATAGCACAAAAACCTGACCTGATGGAGAGAAACGGATGCCATTTCCTCATTCAGGAGTGCAGAAATAACCTAAATCAATTGTAGAAATCTAGACAACATTCAAAAAGTAAAAACTTGTTGCCCAGTGTAATATATCTTGGTTATTTATGAAGAAAAGTATGGGGATGATGGGGGTTTTGTGGCTCTTTCCTGAGAGGAATTGAGGCAATTTATTCGGAACAGAGAGCGAAACTAATAGTGAATAACGCTTTGACAAAATCATTCGACATCACAAAGGGTACCAGACAGGGGTGCCCACTGTCTCCGCTATTGTTTATAATAATGGACAAATTTGGACAACTGGCAGGATTTAAACTGAACAAGACAAAGGCGAAAATGGTGGTCAAGAATATGGAAAATAATGAGATAGAAAGGCTGGAACAAGAAAATGAAATTAAGGTGGTTAAGAAAGTAAAATACTTGGGAAATTAGATGACAGCAAAGAATATAAATTTGTTTAATGGCAATTACCAACCAGTGTGGAAAGAGATTAAAAGAGACTTGGAAATATGGGATAGATTAAAGTTGTCAATAAGTGGAAGAATGTCAGCGATCAAAATGAACATATTCCCAAGGATGCTATTTTTATTTCAAACGATTCCGATAATCAGAGGCTTAGGACAATTTAGAGAATGGCAGAAGGTTCTCTCGCACTTCATATGGCAAGGGAGAAAACCGAGGATTAAATTTAAAATACTGATGGACAGAAAGGAAAGAGGGGGGGTTTCTCAGTACCTGATTTGAAACTTTATTACGAAGCAGCCTGCTTATGTTGGATAAAGGATTGGATAACCCTGGAAAACTCAGACCTCTTAGATTTGGAGGGATACAATAACAGATATGGGTGGCACTCCTACCTCTGGTATGGTAAAGTGAAAGTGCACAGAGGTTTTACAAACCATGTGATAAGGAATGCCCTATATTGTCGGGATCTCCGTTCGACCGAGCTGATAAAGTTCATCTTCCTCCGGCCGAGTCCTTCGGAATTGCCTCCGACGTGATTGATGACCTGAGCCTCTGATAAGGCTCCAGGCACATCCCCCATTCAGCAGAGTTTCCAGCACAGGGAAGAGACGAGAGGTTTGGGCTACATTCCTAGGAGTTTTATTATCTAGCTACACAGACAGAAAAATACATCCTCTCTCTGTGAAAGCAGAGAGCAACTGAACAACAAAGGAACATGAAACCAGTTTGTCACATCCATCTCCTGTCTCCCGTGAGACTTCCAACAGTATGAAATGTGTGGCACAAACACAAACTAACATCCTCCCCCTTTCTGTGAATACCACTGGGCAGTGTGTCAGTACAATCTCAGTACAAACCCAGTTTCTGTACATAGGTACAGTGTTGATCCTTCGGAACAACCTTTCATAATAAATCAGCAGGAATTTCATTACCTGGCATGTAGGACACCGTTACGAATCCTTTCTGAACACATTCTCTAGCATGTTGCAGCTTCACTTGCAAGTGCTTTGTGCTTTGCTTACAACCTTCAGAAGTCAGCAAAGCCAAACATTCAGTTCCGCTTCACAAGAACTCAAGCTTACTGTTGTTTGCTTCTTGCACGACCAATCAAATAGACCCTGGTTGTACATGTAGCAAACTCCAGATGTGCTTTTCCTGTCTGTAGTGTCACTTCCAAAACTCACATCAGTAAATATCTCAAGACCACCAGACTTCTGATTGTTAAATCTCAGTCTGTAGTGCATATTGCCTTTCAAATAGCGTGCTATGCGTTTCAGAGCTTTCCAATCCTTAACAGTAGGATTGTTGACTTGTCTGCTTAGCAAGTTTGTGCTAACTGCAATGTCAGGTCTTGAACATCTGGCAATGAAGTTTAGTTTGCCTAGTACACTTCTGTACAGTGTAGTGTCAGAAAATGCTTCTTCAGTATCATCTACCTGATAGCCTGTTGTAATTGGTGTGTCTACAGGGTTAGCATCCATCAGGTTTAGTTTGGTTAACACATCAGCAATTTTCTGTGATTGGTGTACTAAAATATTGCCATCTTGGTCTCTCTCTCTCTTTCCAGAGATAGGTAGTTGGTGTTAGGATATTTCCGTTCCAACTTAAAAGGGAGCAGGCTTTGTGAGTCACAGAGTCTGCGTATTTCCTGTTCACAGGATGTTTCTGTTTTGATAGAGCTGTTGTTTCTCTCTCTCTGCCTGAGGAGACCGAAGCAGGCAGTCATGTTTTTTCTTTGTTCTGACGAATGCTGAATAAACTTCTAAATAATACTCTCCTGCGTGCATCTTTCGCTGTGCGAATTCTGCTGATAGAGCGTGCATCAGTTCTGGAATGTGGCAAACTATTTTCTGGAGCTCGTGTCGCTAATTGCTGATACTGTATCTACGGGAGGTCGATGGATCGTCCGGAAGTGACGTGGGGGCCATGATGGGCCATATCTCCCTGGCAGTATCCCAACAACAGGTTTCGGGCCCAGATTCACGGCACTTACAGGAGAGTAAGGCTGCGAAGGACTGCGTTGAGGTGTGTGGGAAAAGCGAAAGCAAATAAGGCTTTTCTGTTTAACGCAGCAAGAGTCTCTGATGTCCGGCTGGCCTAATTGGCCTGGGAGCCAAGCCAAGCAGGCTTCGTGATTAATGGGAGCCAAGATAAGGAGTCTCTGAAGTGAAAAAGACTCACGGCTCAAGTAAAGAGCTGGAATGGAGTTTTTCCAAGCCTCTGAAGCTGCTGAGTGCCCAAAGTTAAATCAGCACAATTATGAGACTTGGGCAAGTTGCTGTGAGAGCTTGCTGTGACAGTTTGGAGTGTGGCATACTGTGTGTGAAGCCCCTCCAGTTCCTCTGACAGAGAGATGGAAGGCCCAAGATTCAAAAGCCATAGACGTAATAGTATTGTCCGTCTCTCTGGAGGAAATTGCTACGCTAACTGGCAACACGACTGCACGTCAGATGTGGAATGATTTGAAAGTAGCTCATCTGCTGGTCATCCCAGCCCAGAGTTTGACTGCATAGGAGGTCCTGGCTGTTTCCCAGAATGCAAGTGAATGCAGGGATGCTGAGGGCACTGGTTGCAAGCTGCAGGGGGAGCAGACCGTGATGTCATCCCAGGCAGCATTCCAGCCTCCAGGGGGAGCCAAGGAGTCGGCAGCTGAGAGCTCTGTTTCTCATTGGAGCCAAGGTCAACTTTGCAGAGGCCGGAAGGCCAGAAGTAAACAGAGACAGATGCCTGCAGATGGCCCGAAGCAGAAGGGGGGTGGAAAGCCCAAGCCAGGGAAAAACAAGGCTTTGTTTGCTGGCACTGCTTCACCAAAGGCTAAAGGCAAGTCTGATGGCCAGGAGCAGGGGGGCAAGCAGCAAAAACCCACACCGGTGGAAAACAAGGTTTTGCTTGCTGGAAAAGCTGCTCCAAAGGCCAAGGCCAGATTTATCGTAGATTCAGTGCGCACCCGCCATCTGACAAAAGATAAGCACCTGTTTATCTCTTTCAAACCTCAAGATGGTGAGATCCACCTGGCTGATGGAAAGACGTTGCGAATTGCAGGAGAAGGGACTGTGAAACTGGCAAGTCTGCACACTACCATCAAAGATGTACTTTATGTTCCAGGTGCTGCAGACAATTTGCTCAGTGTCCGACAGCTGACTGGGCGTGGCTTTGAGCTTTCCTTCAAGAGGAGCGTCTGTGTCATCAGGAAAGGCAAAGAGGACATTTTGCATGCAAAGTTTATGGATGGCTTGTTCTGTATAACTTATGATGACAATGGTGCTGCTATGTCTAATGTTGATTCTTGTTGTGTTGCACAAACTAACAAAGTTCTTCATGAAGGAAAAACAAAAAAATTTCCTTCCAGTAGCACCTTAAAGACCAACTAAGTCAGTTCTTGGTATGAGCTTTCGTGTGCATGCACACTTCTTCAGATACCTTCAGATGCACATTCTTCAGATGCATTCATGAAGCACATCGAAGATTTTGTCACATGTCTTGGCAGGCGCTGGCCAAGATGGTTGGCTGAGGGTTTGAACATCAAACCCTGTAAGTTTCACATGAAATGTGTGTCTTGTGCAGAGAACAAGGTGAAGGTTGCCCCAAAAGGCAAGGAGTCTAGCAGGCAGGCTTCCAAACCCTACCAGCTAGTGCACGCAGACCTGGTTGGTCCACTTGCGCCCTCTTTGGGTGGAGCAAGGTACTTCATGGTTCTAATTGATTCTTTTTCCAGGTACATTCATGTGTTTATGCTTGAGCAGAAATCGCAAGCGTTTCCTAGGTTCAAGGCATTCTGTGCTTGGTTGGAGAATGTTCACGGTAAACGTATCAGCTGTATCTTTACTGATCGGGGCGGGGAATTCACTTCTCAGCAGTTTGAAGCTTTCCTGACTGAGAAGGGAATCCAGCATGACTTGTCAACGCCTAGATCGCCATGGATGAATGGACTTGCGGAGCGAGCAAATCAGACTTTGCTTCAAGGCCTGAAAACCTTGTTGCATGATGCCAATCTCCCTGAGAATTTTTGGGGGGAGACTCTGTCAACGGTTGTTTATACCTTTAATCACAGACTGTCATTACCTATTGGTTGTACTCCCTATGAGAAGATGTTTGGTAAGAAACCTAACGTCAAGCACATGAGAATCTTTGGTTCTGACATGTGGGTACACACCCCACAGAGCAACAAGCTTGGGAAGCGTGGGGCACATGGTTTGTTCATGGGGTATGAAAAAGGTGCATACAGGGTATGGATGACTAACTCTAAGTCCATTAAGTTCGACAAGAGTGTTGAGTACAATCCTAAGTGGGGGGGGGGGGGGAATGTGGGAATTTTCCAGCGTTACCCAGAGGAAGATGAAGGTGATGTGAAAAAAGCAGATGATGTTGAGGAAGCTGAGGAAGCTGCTGCTGCTGATCAGAGTTCGGATTCCAGTTCAGTGGGCGGCGCTGCTGCTGGTGTCAGCGACAGTGATGACACAGCAGACTACAAGAGCGCAAAGGTCTCAGTCAGACCATCTGATGCGTCTGACAATGAACTGGAAGAACCACTGTTCACCATTGGTCACTTTTCTCTTAAGAAGGAGGAGATGAGTCCAGAAGACTTGCGTCTAGTTCGCAGGTCTGAAAGGGCGACCAAAGGTAGACCTCCAAAGAGATTTGCTGATGAGTTTGCTAAGACGGCAACTGCTGTTCTTAGTAGCTCAGAGAAGGTGTGGGAACCTTCAAGCTTCAAAGAGCTTCAAGAGTTAACCTCTAAAGATGCTGAGCCTTGGCTTAATGTCATGAAGGCTGAAGTTGATTCCTTGAACAGGAACCAAACTTGGGAACTGGTACCGGTAGTTCCAGGAATGAGACTGGTTGGCAGCAAATGGGTCTTCAAGGCCAAGACAGACCAGAATGGCAAGGTTGTCAGACACAAAGCCAGATTGCTTGCCAGAGGTTTTTCACAGGTACCAGGACAGGATTACCACGAGACCTACTCACCCACCGTCAAGTATGAGAGCATTCGGCTGATGCTCAAGATCGCTGCAGAGGAGAAACTGCATGTTTCCCATCACGACATTAATACAGCTGTTTTGTATGGGATTTTGGGGGAGGAGCTGTACATGCTTCCACCTGATGGAATGCAGATACAGAAGGGAATGGTCTGTAAACTGCGGAAATCCTTATATGGTCTCAAGCAGAGTGCCAGGTGTTGGAACACAAAACTCACTGAGACACTGCTTTCTCTAGGTTTTCACCAGGGCAAAGCTGATCCGTGTGTGTTTGTCAAGGAGGAGGGGCAAAACAAACTGTATTGTTTATGTTTTGTTGATGATCTTCTGATGTTTTGGAAGAATCAGGCTTTTTACCAAAGCACCCTAGCTCAGCTGAAGGAGCACTTTGACATGAAGGATCTTGGTGAGGTATCCAACTATCTTTCTCTGCAGGTGGAGAGGGACCAAGCAGGTAATTTTCTGGTACACCAAACACAGAAAATTGCTGATGTATTAACCAGGTTGAATTTGGTTGATGCAAACCCAGCAGACACACCGATGGTGACAGGTTACCAGGTAGATAGTACTGCTGAAGTGTTTTCTGACACTACGCTGTACAGATGTATTCTAGGCAAGTTGAATTTCACTGCTAGATGTTCAAGACCTGACATAGCTGTAAGCACTAACCTACTTAGCAGACATGCTAACAATCCTACTGTTCAGGATTGGAAAGCTCTGAAGTGCATAGCCCGCTATTTGAAAGGGACTTTGCACTACAGGCTGAGGTTCACCAGTCAGAAGACTGTAGGTCTTGAAATCTTTGCAGATGCTAGTTTTGGAAGTGACACCACGGATGGTACAAGCACTTCTGGAGTATGCTACATGTACAACCACTGTCTGTTTGACTGGTTGTGCAAAAAGCAGACGACAGTAAGCCTGAGTTCCTGTGAAGCAGAACTCAATGCTCTGTCATTTTCACTCATGGATTGTGAATGGTTGATGCAACTGTTTAAGGACATCGGGGTTTCTGTGAAATGTCCTATACAAGTGTATCAAGACAATAGATCCTGTTTGGCTTTGCTGAACTCAGAGAGTTGCAAGCAAAGAACCAAGTACTTGCAGATTAAGCTACATCGTGCAAGAGAGTGTATTCAGAAAGGACTCATTCAGGTGTCCTACATGCCAGGAAATGAAATTCCTGCTGATCTGTTGTCTAAGGTTGTTAACAGAGAACAACGTAAGGTTTACGTACAGAGGTTGCAATTGGGTTGAACCACAGGTACTACAGGTTACACGGAAAGGGGGAGGATGTTAGGATATTTCCGTTCCACCTTAAGAGGGAGTAGGCTGTGTGAGTCACAGAGCCTGCGTATTTCCTGTTCACAGGATGTTTCTGTTTTGATAGAGCTGTTGTTTCTCTCTCTCTCTGCCTGAGCAGACCGAAGCAGGCAGTCATGTTTGTTCTTTGTTCTGACCAACGCTGAATAAACTTCTAAATAATACTCTCCTGCGTGCATCTTTCGCTGTGCGAATTCTGCTGATAGAGCGTGCATCAGTTCTGGAATGTGGCAAGCTATTTTCTGGAGCTCGTGTCGCTAATTGCTGATACTGTATCTACGGGAGGTCGATGGATCGTCCAGAAGTGACGTGGGGGCCATGATGGGCCATATCTCCCTGGCAGTATCCCAACAGTTGGTTACCTCACCAAGATCTTACATGTCAAAGTGCTCCTTCAATTGAGCTAGGGCGGTATTGTACATTTTGACATCCTTCCAAAAGAAAAAAATATCATCAACATAAAATAAGCAATACAGCTTCTTTTGCCCTTCCTCTTTGACAAATACACATGGATCAGCTTTACCTTGCTGAAAACCTAGAGAAAACAACACTTCAGTGAGTTTAGAGTGCCAGCATCGTGCACTTTGTTTGAGACCATATAAGGACCTCTTCAGAGAGCAAACAAATCCCTGTTTTGCCTGTACGCCATCAGGTGGAAGCATATAAAGTGATTCACCTAAGGTTCCGTACAAAAATGCTGTATTCACATTGTGGTGAGAAACGTGTAGATTCTCTTCTGCAGCAAGTTTGAGCATAAGCCTAATGCTGTCATATCTCACGGTGGGTGAGTAGGTCTCGTGATAGTCTTCTCCTGGTACCTGTGAAAAACCTCTGGCTACCAATCTGGCTTTTTGTCTGACTACCTTGCCATTTTGATCTGTCTTTGCTTTGAATACCCATTTGCTGTCAAGCAGTTTCATCCCTGGAACTGTTGGAACTAGCTCCCATGTTTTGTTCCTCTCTAAGGAATCAAGCTCAGTGTCAGGATGATATGTGGGTGCTAGCCGAGATAACAACCCAGGACTCCAGCCAGCATTACAAGATTTATTAAGTCCAAAAACTATGTACAATCCGGAGCTCTTAAAAGCATGTCTTCCTCAGTAACTATCAGTTGCCGGAAGTGGCTCCTGCCTCTTCCCTTTCCAGCATAGAAACTTCCTGAGCCCCCACCCCCTTTTCCTTCTCTCTCTACGTAAAGACCGAAGCGTTGGAGGCTGTTCCTTTCTGTTTCCGTGTTTCCTGACAGCCCCTCCTCCTCTTCTCTCTCTTATGAAGTGCAGCTGCTCATTAAAGGAGGCGGCTCCCTGTACATTCCGATCTCTCCCCCCTTCTCAGCCAACAGATCCCTGACATCCACCCCCTCCTCAAAACCCCCCTTCCCATCCTCAGGACAGACGGCTACCTCTTCCTCACTGATATCGTGAGGCGAGGAAGAGAATCCTAGAAAGATGTCGTCATCGTCTTCTGTGTCCACAAAACCATCCTTCCAGCCCTCCCCCAACCCCGTTGTTTTGAGGTGATCCTCGTTCCGCCGACCCCCCCCCCCCCGGTGCCCACTTGTCACCCTCAGATGGTGTGAACCCTTCGAAGTCCTCCTCGTCCTCCATCGGCCCCAAAATCTCCCTAAACCTGGGGGTTTTGGCTTGTCGGGAAATAAGGCGTGGAACCTCCACCAGAAACTCCTCAGTGATACAACTCTCTGGCACCCACGTGTTTTCTGAGCTAGGTGGCCCCTCCCAGGCCACTACATACTCTAGTTGCTTCCTGCACCACCAAGAGTGCAGTATCTCTGTCACCTCGTTGCATTTCTCGCTCTCCGCCATGTCTGGTGTTGTGGTTGCCCCCTCCCTGGATGGCTGCTCCCCTCCCTGTAGGGCGACAACAGTGACCAGGAAGGTCTCATATTACACAGAGAACAAATCCCTGAGAATTGCCTGGAACATCCTGTCCCACAGTTAGACCCATCATGTGATGTAAACATCAAACTGCTTGTTCGCAGCTGCGTAGTACTCATATCCCAACATCGGCATCCATCACCTCATAAAACTTCCCCAGATCCCGGAGTGCATCATTATCGGTGGCAATTAGGAGCCGCACCCATTCCCTCGCTGCCCCTGCCAAATGACTGATTACGAAAGACACCCTCTGCTGATCGTTGGCAAATTCACTCCTCTGGAGATCCAGGGCATATTTCATTTCAGTATTAAAGCTAAAATATTCCTGGGGGTCCCCATCGAACCTACCGACCAATGAAGGCATTTTCCTTCCCAGCGGGGCACCCCTCAATTCCTGATCTTGCGACCTGCGTTCCTCCAGCCTAATTCGCAATTCCTGCGCATGTTGTTCCAGTTCTACGTGTCGTTGTTTCAAAGCAGCAAATTCTTTCCTCGTCCCCTCTTTTGTCTCTCCCTCCTTGCTAGCTCCCGGCAATGGACTTCCGGGAAACTGTCAGGATGATATGTGGGTGCTAGCCGAGATAACAACTCGGGACTCCAGCCAGCTTTACAAGATTTATTAAGTCCAAAAACTATGTACAGTCCAGAGCTCTTAAAAGCATGTCTTCCTCAGTCACTATCAGTTGCCGGAAGTGGCTCCTGCCTCTTCCCTTTCCAGCATAGAAACTTCCTGAGCCCCCCCCTTCCTCCTCTCCCTACGTAAAGACTGAAGCATCGAAGGCTGTTCCTTTCTCTCTGTTTCCGTGTTTCCTGACAGCCCCTCCTCCTCTTCTCTCTCTGACGAAGTGCAGCTGCTCATTAAAGGAGGCGGCTCCCTGTACATTCCGATCTCTCCCCCCTTTCTCAGCCAACAGATCCCTGACGCTCAGCCTTCATGGCAGTTAACCATGGCTCAGCATCCTTCGAGTCCAAAGCCTGGATCTCTTGGAAGCTTGAAGGTTCAAATACCTTCTTGGAGCTATTAACAGCAGTTACAACTTTGGCTGCTTTAGCAAATTCATCAGCAAATCTCTCTGGAGGTCTATCTTTTGTGGCTCTTTCAGACCTGCAAATTAGATGTAAGTCTTCAGCGCTCCCCTCTTCTTTCTTAGGAGAAAAGGGGCCTGTAGTGAACAGTGGTTCCTCCAATTCTCGATCAGAGCCTTCAGTGTCGCAGAGAGGCCTTAGCACTCTTGAAATCCTCTGAATCATCTGATTCAGTTTCAGATTCAGAATCAGAACCTTCATCAGTGGGTGTGGGGTTTTGCTGCTGTTTATCCTCAGACTCTTCACTGTCATCAGGATAACACTGGAAAATTCCCACATTCTCCCCCCATTTGGCATTGTACTCAACACTTCTAGTGAGTCTAATTGTATTAGTGTCAGTCATCATTACTCTGTAAGAACCTTTCTGATATCCTAGAAAGATACCATGCAAACCATGTTTGCCTAACTTGGAGCTTTGTGGTGTGTGAACCCACATGTCAGAACCAAAGATTCTCACGTGCTTGATGTATGGTTTCTTGCCAAACATCTTTTCATAGGGGGTACAACCAATCGGTGATGATAATCTGCGATTGTAAGTATAAACAAAATAGCTGAGCGCTTCTACCCAATAACTCTCTGGAAGATTGGCATCATGCAGCAAGGTTTTCAAGCCTTGAAGCAAAGTTTGGCTTGCTCTTTCACAAAGTCCATTCATCCAAGGAGACCATGGACTTGACAAATCATGTTGAATTCCTTTCTCAGTCAGAAAAGCTTCAAACTGCTGAGAAATGAATTCTCCCCCTCGATCTGTAAATAAACATTTCACCTGTTTATCATGCACATTTTGCAACCAAGCACAGAATTCCTTGAACCTAGGAAACGCTTCTGATTTCTGCTGGAGATTGAACACATGGAAAATGTGTTCATACCTGGAAAATGAATCAGTGAGGACCATGAAGTACCTGGCTCCACCCAAAGAGGGTGCTAGAGGACTAACGAGATCAGCATGCACTACCTGATATGGTTCTGTAGCTTGTCTACTAGATGCCTTACCTTTTGCAGCCATTTTAACCTTGTTTGCTCCGCATGCCTTACACTTTATGTGGTACCTGCAGGGTTTAATAGTCATACCTTCAATTAAGGCAGGCATTTTGGAAACTGCCTCGAAGTTTAAGTGACCAAGTTTCCTGTGATAATCATGAATACATCCTGCATGCAAAACCTTGCTAGTATCTTGCACAACATCAACAGAATCATCATAATGCAATACAAACAAATGATCAACATAATCAGCATGCAATAGAAAGTCATCTTTCTTGGTGATGGTGCACTTCCTCTTCTTGAAGGAAACGTCTGTGTCCTATTCAGTCAGCTGTGACACGCTCAACAGGTTGTGTGCAGCATCTGGAACAAAAAGAATGTTGCGTATCGAAGCATCCAAGCCTTGACTGGAGATCGTATGGTCATCCGCTTGGTGAATCGCACCTTCCTGTGGAGTAAAGGACACGAACAGGTGTTTGTCTTTGCAGACGTGCTGGGTGGCTCCCAAGTCGACGATGAAGAAAGATCTAGACGTCTTCTGGACCTTTGGAGTGAAGCATGAGACCATAGCCTTGTGTTGTGTTGTCATGGACTTCTGACCTTTGCCTTTTCCACGCGTTGAGCTTTAACTGTGCTGCTCTGTTGCTTTGGCATTGGGAGGTTTGCAATCCCTATTCACATGGCCTAGACATCCACACAAGTAGCATTTCACTGCCTTCAAAGCTTTGGCACCATCTAGTGGTTGCACTGCATTCTGGGATGACGTCTGTGAGGACTCCCCCTTAGTGATACAGCTAGTACTACACCGATCCGCTTCATTTAATACCACAGCTGTGACATGCGCTACCGTTAGCTGAGCAGTAGGCAAAACAACAAGCTGGCTGGCAATCGCTTCCCAACTTGAACCCAAAGAATGTAGAATCATGAAGGAATACACAGCCTCTGGAAAGGTGATTCCACGCTGTTGCAACTCGTGCCTGAGATTCTGCATTTCCATGAGGTGAGCACGTACGTCTGCTCCTTCAACAAGTGCCATATCATGCAACTTGGCATAAAAGAACAAAGAAGCTCCCGCGTCTGTTCTTAAATGTGAGTGTTGGAGACTGTCCTACATCTCTTTGGCTGAGGCCTTGTCACGCAAAAGACATTACTCTTCAGGAGACACGATAAGCATCAGATTTCCCTTGCTTTGGAATCCTTAGCCTCCCATGCTTCGGTAACTGGAGCTGGGGCGGGCATCTGTTATCACATTAAACAGACCCTCTTTTCTTAGCAGAGCTTCTGCATACTGCACCCACTCCTGATAATTCCCCTTTGAGAGCTTAGGAATTGCCATCGCATTTTGAAGGGCCTCCATTATTCTGGCATTGGCCTTCTGTGTCATTGAAGCATGCTGCGTCTGTTTACAAGCAGCTGCGTTTCATACAGCATACTGCTTGAGGCTTTTGCATGCTCATGAACTTCTGCCGCAACCGGTCAGTGCTTTGGCTAGAAGTTTAAAGTCCACCCTAATTGCCAATTAATTAGGGACTGGCAGGCTTCCCGGGGCAATGAGCACATACCTCTCATCAATCTTCTTGACAGACAGAGAAGATAAGCTGCATTCCGTTCTTCTGGGCCGGAAACAAAAAATGTCAGAACCTGCGTTCGACCGAGCTCCTCCAAGCTCCTCCGGAATCGCCCTCCGATGATAATTAACGATCTGAGCCTCTGATAAGGCTCCAAGCACGTTCCCATTCCAAAACGTTTCAAAGCGGCAGAAGTGACGAGAAATATGAGCTACATGCTAAGAGTTTTATTGCTAAGCTACGCAGACAGAAAAGAAATATATCCTCTCTCTGTGAGAGCAGAGAGCAACTGAACAAACAAAGGAACAGGAAACCAGTAATGTCACATCCGTCTCCCATCTCCCGTGAGACTTCCAACAGCCTGGAATGTCTCTGGAATTTAAACAGAGTCTTGTGACTCTAAGCAGCTGCACAGTGGCACAAATAGAAACCAGCCATTTTTTCCACATCTATTTGCTAATAGTCTGGAGTTTTCCCCTCTAAAGAAGCGTTGTTTAGAGTATAGAATGCTGATCATTGTTTTGTTGATTTCTAGGGAGTCTTCTCTTGTGACTGCTTTCATTGCGTCCCATAGGAGGGGGGTTATTATATTGTCTACATCGTTTTCCTTGAAGCAGTTTTGGAGAGTTTTGGTGAGACTCTCTTAATTTGATTGTTTGAGGTTAGGATGGGACTGAAGGACCATGATGGGGTGGTTTGTGTCTCCTCTCCTATATTAACTGTGACTTCTACTGGGGCGTGATCTGTGATTTTAATGTTACCTATGCTTGTTGATTCCACTGAGGGGATCAGACCCTGTGTGAGCAGGATGCTGTCCAGCCTGGACACTGTATTCTGGCATCTGGATTGGAATGTGTGGCTGGTGTCTCCCGGGTTTTGCTCACTCCAAATGTCGTAGAGACCTCTGCTTTTTTTAAGCATTTTTAGTTTGTTTAACTTTTTCTCATTTTCCATTATCTGATTTAAAATTTCCTTTTTTCCTTTCTCTCTAAATTTTTTCCTGATGCTGTTTTGTTGAATAAAGAAACCTCACATAACCGCTTTACTGGCGTCCCACACCATGTTCATTTTGGTTTCTTTGTAACAATTATTTACAAAATATTCCATTAGCATCTTCTGTGCCTTCTCATCTCTATCCTCTAATAGATTTTCATTTAACCTCCATCGAAAAGTCCTTTCCTTTAATTCTTTTATTTCACACTTAATTGCATTATGATCTGAAAGTATCTTTGGTTGTATTTCAATTTTTGTGACTCTAGGTGTTAATTCACTAGATGTCCACACGTAATCTCTTCTTGAAGCTGATTGATTTGGCTCTGAAAAGTGGGTAAATTGTTTATCTAATGGGTGTCTCAGTCTCCAGACATCTATCAAATTACAGTTCTCTATCATAGAGAAAAAGGTCCTAGGTAATTTCCCTTCCTTCGATTTTTCTTTTCTCCTTGATCTATCCAATGAGACCACTCCATTCATATCTCCCATTATTATAATTTTTTGATCCATAAATTCCAATAATTTTTCTTCCAGATCTTTATAAAATTCCATCTTATTACCATTTGGTGCATAAATTCCCACAATTATCAGTTTTTCGCCTTGCCAAGTGACTTGTACTGCAATTACCCAGCCCTCTTCATCTTTGAAGATTTGCCGAGCTTCTAGTTTGTTTTTTTATATACATCATCACTCCCCTCTTCTTACTTTTATCTGATGAGATAAATTCATTTCCCAATTTTTTATTAACCAGTACTCTTCTATGTTTTCTGGCTGCATGAGTCTCTTGTAAACAAATAATGTCCCAATTATTGTTTAACAAAAAATGCTCAATTTTGTTCCTTTTATTTTTATTATTTATGCCATTCATATTCCAAGTCCATAATTTTAATGCCATTTTGGTTTCTTTTGATAAATAAAACTATAAAAGTTCTAAACCTGTTCTTCTTCCTCCTCTTCTTCCAAATTATCAATATCTTCTCCTTCCGGGGCCACTGCTGCTGCTTCTTCTCCTCTTCCCAACTCTTTATATCTCCTCAAAAATTTATATGTCTCATCCACACTCTTGAATTTGAATTTCTTTTCTTTATAATAGAATGAGATTCCTTCTGGGAACTCCCATTTAAATTCAATTCCATTTTTCCCTCAATATTTGTGTCAAAGTCTTATATTGGTCACATTTTTTCAACAAACGAAGTGGAACGTCTTTAAAAATTATTGTAAATGTTCCCTCAATACATACCGTAATCTCTTCTCTATTTTTCTGCAAAATCAAATTTCTCATTTCTCTATCTTTGAATATAATCTAACAATCTCCTGGAATTTTTTTTGCCTTTGTAGTCTTTGTTTTGATCCTAAATGCATTTTGTATTGTTTTCGCCACTTCCTCTACCTCCATATTTAACCATTGTGCGATTTCTGTTGTTAGTTTTTCCAAAATATTTTCCCCTTGTGATTCTGGAACTGATCTAAACCTCAAATTCATTTCTTGTTGCCTCAATTCATTCATAGCAATCACGTCCCACAACTCCTCCTGTGTTTTGTTCATTTCTGAGACTTCTCCTTTTTTTCTTCCTCCTTTTTCATATCTCTTACTTCTTGCTTTGTCTGATTCATTCTAAACTTTGTGTTCTTTTAGTTATCTCTTTCATCTGACCTCTCAGTTCAGAAACAGTCATATCAATTTTTTTATGCATTTGCTCAAGCCTTGTCTCAAGATTTTTTTCACTTTGTTTTATATCTGTTTTTATATCATTTTTTATTTCTGCAAACATTTTCAAAATGCCTCCTTTATTTTTACTTTCTTGTTTCGATCTCCTCCTTTCTAATGGTGTTCGTCCTTCTCCTGCCTTTTTCTGTGCTGACATTATGCTTCTATTCTATTATAAATGTTACTTCACTCTTCACCACTAGGTGTCCCCCACCAATGTTAAGCATTCAGAAAGAAAAAAAAGGAGAAAAAAGCAATATTTTCCGCCTCTTGTTTGGCTAATCCACCGTGTCAGAACAAAAGGATTAAAATCCCCAAAATGACTCAAATTATTCAAAATCAAAGATAATAAATTTCTTCTGCCACTTGCTTGGCTAATCCACCACACAGCTTTCCCCACACAATAAACACAGGAACAGCGAATCCGTTAATATCAAGGAACAAGAAATCTTCTATTTGCCTTCAAGTGTTTTTATTTTTTAAAAAATCGCCAAATAAAAATCAAACCAATTCTTCAGCCACTTGCTGGCCTAATTCCATTTGAAATCCCACAATCCAAAAAGTAAAGAAGAAGAAGAACAGGCAATATCTATATTTAAAAAAGAAATCCAAATAAAAAACAACCCACCAATCCAATATCAATCCGTAAAGAAGAAGGCGGGGGGGGGGGGTAATTTATTTATTTATTTATTTATTTATTTATTTATTTATTTATTTATTAAATGAATATTTATTAGCATTTTCAATAACAAACATAACAAAAATAAAACAAAAAAGTAACAAAAATACAAAAAAAGAAAAACTTAAAAAGAACAATTAAAAAACATATAGGATTTCAAATGCTTATTTTCATATAACTTCTTTCTCAGACCTCCTCACACCTCCCCCTTTTGTATTCCAGTTCCATTGTTATTCCAGCAAATTCTTATACTTATTTCTCAATCTTCAATTAATAAATTTTTACATATTATAATATTACCTTTCCTCTTTCTTCCATTTCCTTAAATTATTTTTGCAATTCTTATTTTCATTTTAATTTAACCATTCTAAAAACCAATTTTCATTTATCTAAACTTAAACATAAATACCTATACATCATTTCTTATACTTAAGCATGTTTCTTAAAGTCGGCCAATTTCCCATCCACGGCTTTCCCACCTTCTATTCAAATCATCAACACATTTCAACAAAGTAAGTTATAATTATATACCCTTTGGATAACTAAACTCCACCCTCCCTTTCCCGGTTTTGGTCCCCAATAGTTCATCATTTACTGTCTAGCCTGGAGATCTCACGTCCGAGGCTCTCAAGTCACCCTCAGTTCCTCTTTGCCAGCCTCTTTGAAAGTCCTTGATGTTAAGCCCCAGGGCTCGGAGGGACTCCAACCCCTCAGGGTTCATGTTTTTTCCAGCTAATCCTCCATATTTAAAATTGACGCTTGTGGGGTATTCCAAAGCTAATTTCATCTTCCTCTCAAGTCCAAAAGCTCCCCATGTTCCATCATCCCCTTTGGTCAGATTTGTAATCCTTAGATCTTCATTTTCCATCTCAAGGCAGGTTTTCCATCTCAATTTTTTATTCTCCTTTGTTGTCTTCCTGTCTGGCCCCAAATTGTAGCTCTCCTTTGACATCTGCAAAGTTAGAACTCCTCCCTCCTTTTCTTCAATAACAGCATGTATATCTTTCTCCATATTCTCATGGCTCTCCGCTTTCTCTGGTTGTTCAATTGTGTAAATTTCTTGCTTCCATTCCTTGTCAGTATCAACAATGTTATTTACTGCCAAGGCAAAAGTCTTCACGCTTGTAGTCAAAACATCGGTCTGGTTTTGTAATTTTCCCAGGAGAACAAGTATTCTATTGAGTTCAGTCTGCTTTTCCTTTCCTTCAGCCATTCTTGTAATGTCCCTTGCCCCCCACAAGGGGGATTTTAGTAGTTTAATGTCTTCCGTTTAGACCCAGTAAACAAGTTAGTTTGTATCCACTCTCTCTTATTTTCAAAAAGTTGTAACAAATATAGCCAACAGAGGCGGCAAAACAAAGTTCCCTTTTTCCTTTCCCTTGACAGCTGGTTTGACAGCTGTCAAACTCTTCAGTACTTCATCAACCGGCTTTTTTCACGGGACGCCCCCGGGTTTTGGGGGGTGCAACTTTAACTCCCAAAGTTACTTTTATCCTCCGGTAACACTCTTGTAGTGTCAAACCGTGAAAGTTCAAAGCTTTTAAAGAAAAAAAAGAAGATTCTCTCGACCTTAGATAGCAAGCTCTTTGCTTTCAAATATCTACAAGGGGGGGGGCTTCCTTTTTGACCCCTCCCCGCTCGTTCCTAATTCATAAAAAAAAATTCTTTAAATTCCGAATTCCGTATTTACTCACGGCTTCTTATTTTTAAGTCCAAATGTTCCAAGGAAAAAGTCAGCGCTTCTCCAACAATGGCATGCGGCTTCGCTCCGCAGAAGTAGCAGTCTGCTCACAGCACCACGCCGTACCCCGTCCCCGTTCCGTAGCCTTTAAAAAGGCTCCTTCGCGCTTTGGGGGGGGCGCAAATGGTGAAGGCGGGGGGTAATTTAAGGTCTTATTTTCTGCTCCACTCCTCCTCAAAAATATAAAAATATACAATCCATAATTCCAAATCAGTTCCTGCTTGGGCTTAGTAGCTTTCCCCCAACACACTGCTATCTGGCAATAACAAGAACTAAAAGAAATAAAAAATATGAAGCTTTTTAACTTTAACTACGCAGTTCCACAAAAACAAAAGTAAAAGTTTTCCAGGAGGTTCTCCTCCTGCCGTCTCAGAGATCCTAAGATAGACAAACAATATCCACAGTAAGAGGTATTCAACCCTTTTAAATCAATATATAGACAGTTCTACTTTTCAGCAAATGTGTTTGTGTTGAAGTTTATATTTCCGCTGTAGGTAAGATCATATGTTTGTTGTTCCATAGGAACGTCATGTATCTAAGTTCAAATCCCAGACAGGGCTGACCTCCTTTTTTCCACCCCGCTGCTTCCGAATTATTCTAATTATTAAAGTTTTTTATTTCTCATCAAATTAATCTGAATTTTCTTCTTCTTTTGGAATCGATCGCTGTGCCAGGTAAGCTTAAGGCTGTGCTTCTCAGGAGTAGAAAATGGCGTCCCGCGCTGGTGTCTCGATCTCGCCGATCTTCCCACTCCTAAAAGGAGCGTATTAGGCAGTGGAGAGACCGCTCTTTGGCTTTGCTGGGAACCTGCCCTCAGAATCTTCCTCCTGAGGTTTTTGGGGGCTTGCAGCTCCCATGCAATGCCCCCCTTTCCCCCGAAAAGCTGGATTCTCCCCTAAGAGCTGAATCCCACTTGCTCATGGCTTTGCGATCAACCACAAGTTGTTTGCTGTTGTTTCATCGTGGTCATTGCTGTCACTTGGTGTGTCTGTCAGTTGCCATTCCGGTGGAGGGTTGAGTTCAAGGTTCTTTAGTAGTTGCAGGGCTTCAGGTATTTGATCCCTGCTTGTTGGAGATGCTGGGTGCATGGGCATAGGCTTTTTCTCTGTTTTAGGGTGTCCTGAGATAAATCCTGTAAGGCCAGTATGGGTTTGTCTCCATATCGAAGGTTGATTGAGTTTCTGAGGTTATTCCATGCCTCTTCTTTATTTTTGCAGCATGTGAAGCACACAATTATGTCTCTTGGGGGGGGCGCTGGGTTTCGGCATAGGTTTTAGGGCTCTGTGAGCCCTCTCCAGGTCGTCTACTTCAAGTGTCATGTTTGGGATTATATTTTTCAGCCAGCGTACAATTAGGTCTGCTGGGCTTTTCTCCTACACTTTTTCAGGAAAGTTGTGGAAGCAGATGTTGCAGCGTCTACTACGGTCCGCGAGGTCCGCCTGTTTGATTTTCATGACTTTATTTTCCGTTTCTATTATTTCCAGGTGACTTTCCAGTTCAGCCAATTTATTATTCACACGTGTGTTTTCCTCTTGGTACTTGTCTAGTATTCTTTCTTGTATTTGGTTCTTGTTTTCTAGAGTTTCCACTTTAGAGGTTAGGTCACTTAATGCTTTCAGTAGTTCTTTTAGTCTCATTTTCACTTTCTTCAGTTCTCATTTTGTTGCTGGGTCATTGTCATCTTGGGGGGGGGGGGTGTTCTCAGTGCTGTTTGCCATCGCCCTGGTTGGTGTCATCACAGTCTCACTGATGTTTTTGGTTTGAGACCTGCTTGGTGTTCTCTTGGAGAAGGGTGTGTTGTGGTTAGGAGTTGTGGTGGTGGCTTCTGGGTGTTGTTGAGCTGAACAGGCGTTGTTGACTTGTGGCTTTTACAGAGTGTCTGGATTAGGCAGCCATTAGTGTTCCGTCTGGGCTGTGCTTTAAGGGCTTCTCTGGGGTTCCTGCATGTCTCCTCAGCGGTGTTGCCAGGGCCAGGGGGGGGGGGGCAGACAAGCAGGCAGATGAGTAAGCCAATAGACAGACAGTTCACATAAAGGGGTTGGTAGGCAGGGGTGTGAGATATTGATGGGGTGGGGCCAGAGGAAGGGTGTGTGTTTGAGGGGGTTATTCGGGGGTGCACCTGTGTGTACATGTCTGTGCAGTCATATGCACCAGGGGGGTATTGGGGTCCAGTTGAGGGTGGAGGGTGGGGTTATGGGTTCATAGAAAAGAATTAAGAATTTAAGGTTGGCAAGGGTGTGTTCAGGAACAGAGCCAAACAAAACAATATAGAGGTTAAAGATGAAAAAGAAGTGGAGGAAAGGGGGAAGAGCAGAGGATTGGAAGAATGGAAGTTAGGGTAAAATAAAAAGGAGAGAAAGAAAAAGAGGGAAAGAGAAAGAGAAGAGAAGAGAAGAAAAGAAAAGAAAAGAAAAGAAAAGAAAAGAAAAGAAAAGAAAGATGAAGATACTTGGTTGCAAGTGGTGGTTTTAGTTTTAGTAAATAATAACTTTATTAACCTCCTCCTCCTTGACTTCCCAGTCAAGGAGGAGTTGGTATGTTTTCGAGAGAGCTTTGGTTTTTGTCCTAATTAAGTCTAACTCAAATCTTGAACTTTCTTGAGCAAAGCTTTTCCCTTTGTCAACTTTGAATCTCTCAAATAATTGATAATATTGGAACCAGTCAACAACATATTCTCTTACTTCTTCAAATTTCTTCAGCTTTAGCTGGTTCTCTTCTTCCTTCAACAGTACTTGGTACATCAGCCAGTTTCCTTCTGTGTTTTTTCTTTTAACTCCTAGGGCTTCCATTGGTGATAATCCACCTGGGCATCTTAGGTTCCAGAAGGTCTTTATATTTTTTCCAGACCTTATACAAGGATTTCCCAGCAATATGGCTCAGGAAGTTTTTATGTACAGTGGTACCTCGGGTTAAGTACTTAATTCATTCCGGAGGTCCGTTCTTAACCTGAAACTGTTCTTAACCTGAAGCACTACTTTAGCTAATGGGGCCTCCCGTTGCTGCTGCGCCGCCGGAGCACAATTTCTCTTCTTATCCTGAAGCAAACTTCTTAACCCGAGGTACTATTTCTGGGTTAGCGGAGTCTGTAACCTGAAGTGTATGTAACCTGAAGCGTATGCAACCTGAGGTACCACTGTACTTTAACTTTCTCGTATACTAGGTACGCATGCCAGCCGTACCTATTGTTGTGTCCCTCTAAGTCAAGCAATTCTGAATTTTGGAGTGTACACCAAACTTTTAGCCACATTAGACAGGCCACCTCATAATACAATCTTAGGTCTGGCAGGGAGAGACCCCCTCTGTTTTTAATATCAATTAAGATCTGATGCTTGATTCTGAGTCTCTTCCCCTGCCAAATAAACCTTGAAATAGATGCTGCCATTCCTTGAGGTGGCCTCCTGCCCAGTATTAGGATTGATTGGAATAAAAAAAGTAGTTTTGGTAGAAAACTCATTTTTATGACTGAAATTATTCCTGTAAAAGATAGTTTAAGTCTGGCCCAAATATCCAAATTTATTTTGATCTTCTCCCAGGTTTTTACATAATTATCCTGAAATAAGTTACCATATCTTTCGCTCTGTAAGACACACCTGACCATAAGACGCACCTAGTTTTGAGGAGGAGAACAAGAAAAAATATATATTCTCTCCCTTTCTGCGCAGCGCCCCTCCAGTGAAGCAGCAGGAGAAGCGGAGCCCCTTCTGTTTCTCCTCCCGCTTCGCTGAAGGGGTGCTGCGCAGAGAGGGAAAGCTTCAGCGAAAGCAACGCGAAGCCTCCTGAGCACAGCGGTAGGCTCCCGCTGCACTCAGGAGGCTTTGGGTGGCTATCCCTGAAGACAGGAGAGCAAGAGAGATCGGTGCGCTCCTGGCTTCTGCGAAAACTGCGCAGCCTGCACGTTTCCTTACTTTTTAGGAGGGGAAAAGTGCATCTTATAAAGCGAAAAATATGGTAATATTCTTTGAAGTTAGCCAGACGCCCAAGTGTTTTGCTTTTTGGCAGATTTTCAAGCCAAACATTTTTTTCAGTTCTTTTTCTTTTTAAAAAAATATAATTTTTATTAACAGGTCAATCAAATCACATCAATTCCAAATCACATTAGTTCCAAATTATACAGCCAAATTTTGTTGGGGGTACCCATACTTCAAGCCCCGAAAGCTATCCAAACATCACTTTTGCTGCTGCTTTAATTAAACAGTTCTGTCCAGTTCTTTCCAGATAGTCTCTTTGTTATTTTCCTCATCTTCTTGTTGTTATCATATATTCCTTTCTTTGTGATATCTGATAATCTTCACAAGCGGGTTGAAAATAAACATGTCCTGTGTGGGTTTTACACTTTCCAAGAGTCCTATCACATAATGACAGACACCATTTCCACACCTCCATAAAAAACATTCCGACAGTCTGTCCGTTGATTTCACAGGCTTGCCAATCTATATCTCAGGGGGCTCTGCCAGGTCAAGATCACATTACGATCACCATACATTCACATTCCAATGACCCTGGTCCTCCTCCCCCTCCCCCTCCTATGAGCAAGCCTGTCTTAACGAAGCTCCATTTTTAGCTGCGTCATAAAGCTTTCTTTCCAATCCCCGATGTTTCCACCAGTCCTCTCTTTAATCAATAATTCATTTCCACACAGTTTCTTATTCTCCTGCTTCTGATTAGTAATTTGCAACGATTCTTCTCTCTGGAGGGTTCAGTCCAACATACCGATCCTTTCCGGTTCAGTCCACCATACCGATCTTTTAATGATGATTCTTCACTTGATTTATTGTCCAGCCCGTCGCTCCGCTCATAGAGATCCCATTATGTGCATTAGTTTCTTTCCAATTATATATTTCGAGCTAATGTGTCAGGGAACTGACATCGGAGCCAGGAGTGGAGGCAGGGCTCCCAAGCGATGCCGGAGAAGGGCCCAGCAGGGAGAGAGGAGGCTCAGCAGCTGGGGAAGGAAATCAGCGTAACACCAGGGATAAAGGGGGGCGGATGGGGGAATCGGAGAGAGGGCTCCAGGACTCTTCGCCGGAGACCAGCGGGGAGAGCACAGGTCCTCCGCTACCCACACCCACCCTGCGCAGAAGACTTCCGCGCAAGGAAAGTAGGCGTAGACTTGGCGTCAAAGAATTTCTTTGCTGGAAGAAATTCAAGAAACGCCCACTGACGGATTCTGCTAGCGACTGAACAGCCACGAAGTGAAGGGCTGTCCAGCCAGGAAAGGTTTAACCAGGCCACCTAGCCAGGAGTGGCGGCAACTTACGCACGAGCAACCCCATATAACCATTACATAATGCTAACCAGTGCGCAATAGAGACAGCGTCAGGGAGAGCCGACCTCACCCGAGGGCTTCGTGCCTAGTGCCCACACCCCCTTCTTTCGAATCCGGGGGTGAATTATGGGCACAGCTGCCAAGACAGTCCCCCCCATTCCCTTGGGGGGGGGCAAGGGAGGCTGCATACTCCCATATCAGCCTCTTAATTACCTCGTGTGGGTTAGAGAGATGTTATTGCCGGCCATCTTCCAGTGCGCCCCCTGGTGGCCCTCTCCAGTTCTTTTTCTTGATTTGATGTGTTCTTAACCAGTATTTTTGTTTTTGTTTTATTTCGTTTGAATCCTGCTACTTTGCCAAATTTTTGTATTATTTCCATTATTTTTGATAAGCTCTCTTTTGGGTTTTCCGTCATTATAAGCAAGTCATCAGCAAATGCCTTTATTTTATAAGACCTATCTCCCTTTAATTTGGCTTTCTTCTAGTATTCTTCTATTTAAAATTTCCAAAACCAAAATAAATATTAAGGGATATAAGGGGCAGCCTTGGCATGTACCTTTATTCATTTGGCATTCCTTCGTAATATTACCATTAATAATTATTTTAGCTTGCTGTTCAGCATATATGTCCCTTATTCCTCTACAAAAAATTTCTCCAGACTTCATTTTTACCAGTAGTTCTTTCATAAATTTCCACGAGATGTTATCAAATGCTTTCTCAGTATCTACTAGCATAATCACAGCAGGTTTGTCTATTTTGAGAGCCAAATATTCCAACACTTTAATAACATGTCTAATATTTTCCTGCATTTTGAGCCCTTGTAGAAATCCAGTTTGGCTTCTGTGTATCAGTTCTTGTAGAGTTATTTAGAGCCTGGAGGCTAGGACATCTGCGAATATTTTGTAGTCATTATTTAAAAGCACAATTGGCCTGTAGTTGGCTTTGTTTGTTAGGTCAGCTCCTTGCTTTGGATATACTGTTCATCAGTATATCATTCATTAGATCTTTTAGGGGGAGAAATAGAATTTATTCCTTTTTTTTGTAATATATTGCTGGGAGCCCATCTGGACCAGGGGTTTTCCCTGTTTTGGATCTTTGTATTGCTTGTTGAACCTCTAAAGGCGTAATTGGTGAGTTCAATAAAGTAATTTTATCCTCTGGGATCTACGGTAATTTGTTTTCCTCTAGGTAGTTTTTAATTTTGTCTATTCCTTCTGACCCTTCCTGGTATAGTTCTTTATAATATTTGATAAAGTTATTATTTATTTCATTTTGGTCATCAATCCATTGATCTTCTATTTTGATTTTATTAATTAATTATTCTTTCCTCTCTCTTTCTTTAATTGCCAGGCCAGAAGTTTTCCAGGCTTATTCCCAAATTCAAACTGTTTTAGGTTCAACCATTTAATTTTCCATTCCAGCTCTTCATTTATCAACATTGAGAATGACATTTGAAGAATTTTGATGTTTTGCTTAATGTTTTCATTATCTGGATGTTTGAATAATTCTCTTTCCTTTTGCTTTAGTGCTTCCCATATTTCAATGTTTTTCCTTTCTTTCATTTTTCTTTCATATGCATTTTGTTGAATAAAGAAACCCCTAAGCGGGTGGCGCTGTGGTTTAAACCACAAAGCCTAGGACTTGCCGATCAGAAGGTTGGCGGTTTGAATCCCCACGACGGGGTGAGCTCCCGTTGCTCGGTCCCTGCTCCTGCCAACCTAGCAGTTCGAAAGCACGTCAAAGTGCAAGTAGATGAATAGGTACCGCTCCGGCGGGAAGGTAAACGGCGTTTCCGTGTGCTGCTCTGGTTCGCCATGCTGGCCACATGACTCGGAAGCTGTACGCCGGCTCCCTCGGCCAATAAAGCGAGATGAGCGCCACAGCCCCAGAGTCGGTCACAACTGGACCTAATGGTCAGGGGTCCCTTTATCTTTACCTAAGCTTTACTTGACTCCCAGACAGTTTTCATATCTGTTCCTTGATTTGAATTCAATTCAAAATATTATTTTAGTGTTTGTTGGGCTTTTTGTAAGATCTTTTCATCTTTTAATAGATTTTCGTTCATACGCTACCTCTTTTAACTATATTTCCACCAGGTTATGGTCTGAAATTGTGCTGGGGTGAATTTCAGCTTTTTGGAATTCACTCAACATGTCCTTTGTGATCCATATTTCGTTGAGTCTTCCCACTGAATTATTGGGATCAGTAAAGTGGGTAAATTATTTTCCCGTTGGGTGATTAAACTGTTGGGATAATGCTCTGGGCTATCTGCAGCCCCCCCCCCCCCCCGGATCTGTGAGCATCCTCTGGTGAGCATAGCTCTGGAAAATGCATCCCCGTCTTCTCCAGGGTGCTCCAGCAACATAAACCAACTTGATTTATGCACACTAGCCTTCTCTCCTGACACAGCAAAAGAAAGAGGCATTGTAGTTCTAAACTACAGTGGTACCTCGGGTTAAGAACTTAATTCGTTCTGGAGGTCCGTTCTTAACCTGAAACTGTTCTTAACCTGAAGCACCACTTTAACTAATGGGGCCTCCCACTGCCACCACGCCGCTGCCACACGATTTCTGTTCTCATCCTGAAGCAAAGTTCTTAACCCGAGGTACTATTTCTGGGTTAGTGGAGTCTGTAACCTGAAGCGTCTGTAACCTGAAGCGTCTGTAACCCGAGGTACCACTGTACTATTTATTTACACTGTATTACACAGACAAGGAATCATGGTGCTCTCTCTCATCCAGCTCTGAGAGAGAACAGGCAGACAAAAGTGAAAGTACAGTTTCACAGTCTTACAACGGAAGAGTGATAAGACAGACTTCCTTTCTCAGGCTTTACTCAGACAGGCTTGGGAATTATACCAATCATAAAAAAAACAGCATTGGGAAACATGAAATGCTAACATAAACCTTCAAGTGTCATTCAAACCCATTAAATCTATCAATTGGATGAACGTATTTGGTAGCTTATTTTGTTTGCTGTCTTTTTTATTCTTTGTTCTGACTAAGTAAGGGTGAGTGACTCCATTGAAGTCACCTAAAAAAAAAAATTCCCCTAAAAGTCCACCATAAACAAAAATTCGTTGTAGCTCGTGTGGAGTGAGACAAACCATGAGCTCAGGCTGGTATGTAACTCTTAAGCCAATCCATAGCTCAGGTCCGGGTAATGTGGCAGCAAGGTGACAGGAGAGAAGCAAAGCAGCTACCATTTCTACTAGGAATGCTAGCACATTCATGCTTGGCCATGGTTAACTGAACCAGGCCCCAATGTGATAATAGACACTAGCTCAGATTGGAGGGGGATTGTGTTGGATGGTTTGTGATGATAGGTAAAAGTGTGTCTCCACAATCAGAGGCAGTTTGTCACTGGAAACCAGTTGCTGGGGATAAATGGGACAGCCACTCTCTCCTTTGTGCCCAGACTGTAAACTTCCAGCTGTCTGTTGCCAGAAGCAGAATTATGGTTTAAGAACTGTGGTGGGCATTATGGGAAATGAGGCAGCAAAATTCTGGATTGAGCTGCTTCAACATTGCAAATGTGGTCATTGTTTGCCTTAACTCTTCAATGCTTTCCCACATAAAAATATGGCCTAACTAGTCATTTTAAAATTAACTGCTCATGGATAAAGTACTTCTTCCAAGCATATAATTGTCATGTTTCTGCTCCATATTGATCCAGAGCAGAGCTCAACTTATGTTAGCAGAGTAAAAACTTAATTTTTATAATAATTTTTTATTATTTTTACAAAACAAAAAAAAAACAGGGAACAAGGGTATAGGAAAAACAAACAAATCACAAACAAATACATAAAACATGACTTCCCCATACCTCCCCTTCTCTGCATCATTATTTTATAATGTGTCAGCAACCCTTCAGTCAATTTCTCTATATATTCTCATTAAGTTTCCCCCTTTAATTTACGATTTACAGCTGTAGTTCTTTGTTTCTAGCCTCTCGACATCTTAACCGTCCAATATTTTACAGTAGTTCTTAAGGTATACTTTAAATTTTCTCCAATCTTCCTCCACCGCCTCCTTCCTCTGGTCACGGATTCTGCCGGTCATCTCTGCCAATCCCATATATTCGATCACCTTCATCTGCCATTCCTCCAGAGTGGGTAGTTCTTGCATCTTCCAATACTTTGCTAAAAGAATTCTTGCTGCCGTGGTAGCATACATAAAGAAAGTCTTATCCTTCTTCGGTACCAATTGGCCCACCATGCCCAGAAGAAAAGCCTCTGGTTTCTTTGAAAACGTCCATTTAAGGACTTTCTTAATTTCATTATAGATCATTTCCCAGTAGGCCTTAATTTTTGGGCAGGTCCACCAAAGGTGATAGAAGGTTCCTTCAGCTTCCTTACATTTCCAACATTTGTTATTGGGCAAATGATAGATCTTAGCAAGCTTGACTGGAGTCATGTACCACCTGTAAATCATTTTCATAATATTTTCTTTCAAAGCAGTACATGCTGTAAATTTCAAACCGGTGGTCCATAACTGTTCCCAGTCAGCAAACATAATGTCATGACCAACATCTTGTGCCCATTTAATCATGGCTGATTTTACCGTTTCATCCTGTACATTCCATTTCAGCAGCAGGTTATACATTCTAGATAGGTTTTTTGTATTGGGTTCTAACAGTTCCGTTTCTAGCTTTGACTTTTCACTCTGGAATCCTACTTTCCTGTCCAGCTTAAACACTTCATTTATTTGGTGGTAATGTAGCCAATCTCTAACTCTATGTTTTAATTTTTCATAGCTCTTTAATTTAAACTTTTCTCCATCCTTTTCTAGCATTTCATCATATTTTAACCAATTTGAGTCCATGTTAAGTTTTTTAACTGCTTTTGCTTCCATTGGTGATAACCATCTGGGGGTTTTATTTTCCATTAAATCTTTGTACCTGATCCAGACATTATACAATGCCTTCCGTACCATATGGTTTTTAAAACTCTTATGCACTTTCACCTTGTCATACCACAGATACGCATGCCAGCCGAGGTTATTATCATAACCTTCTAGATCTAAGATGTCTGTGTCCTCAAGAAGTAGCCATTGTTTTAACCAGCAGAAAGCTGCTGCCTCATAGTAGAGCCTCAAGTCCGGCAGGGCAAACCCCCCTCTATCTTTTGCGTCTGTTAAGATCTTAAACTTAATTCTGGGCTTTTTGCCCTGCCAGACAAATTTAGATATATCTTTTTGCCACCTCTTGAAACACTCCATCTTGTCCAGAATTTGTAAAGTCTGAAACAAGAATAACACTCTCGGCAATACATTCATTTTGATAACAGCTATACGGCCTAACAAGGAAAGTTTCAGTCTAGACCATATATCTAGATCCCTTTTGACTTCTGTCCAACATTTCTCATAATTGTCCTTAAATAAATTAGCATTTTTTGATGTTAAGTTTACCCCCAGATATTTAACTTTTTTAACAATTTCCAAACCCGTTACGTTTTGAAATCTATCTTTTTCTTCCGATGTCAAATTTTTCCCCAACACTTTGGTTTTTTGTCTGTTCAATTTGAATCCTGCCACTTGACCAAATATCTCAATTAGGTCCAACACTCTTTTCGTACTCTCCTCTGGCTGTTGTAATGTTAGAACTAAGTCGTCTGCAAATGCCCTTAATTTATAATGTTTCGCTCCGACCTGAATACCTTTAACCAGCGGGTCCATTCTAATCATGTTTAACAAAACCTCCAGGACAGATATAAACAGGAGGGGAGACATAGGGCATCCCTGTCGTGTACCCTTTTCTATTGATATATCATCCATCACCATACCATTCACGATTAATTTTGCTTTTTGTTCTGCATATATCGCACCTATACCATTTTGAAATCTTTGGCCTACCCCCATTCCCTGGAGATTCTTCATCATAAAACTCCAATTGATATTGTCAAAGGCTTTCTCCGCATCCACAAAGATCAAAACTGCCTTTTTGTTAATGTCCATTTCCAACAGTTCCAGAATGTCTAAAATATTTCTCACATTACTTGACATATATCTCCCTGGGAGAAAGCCTGTTTGGTCCTTATGAATCTCCCCTACTAGCACTCTTTTAAATCTTTTTGCCAGAATGTCTGCAAAAATTTTATAATCCACATTCAACAGTGATATAGGCCTATAGTTTTTTACTTGGCTTTTGCCAGTCTCTGTCTTTGGTATAAGTGAGATGAATGCCTCTTTCCACGATTCGGGAGCCTTTTTCCCCTCCAAAATTTGGTTGCAAACTTCTTTCAATGGTTGAGTCAACCATTCTTTTAACATTTTGTAGTATCCTGCAGTTAAACCATCCGGTCCTGGAGATTTCCCCAATTTCATATTCTGAATGGCACCCTCTATTTCTTGTTCTGTTATTCTCCCATTTAGGGTCATCTTATTCTGTTCTGAGATTTTTGAAAGTCCATATTTTCTGATGAATTCCTCTATTTCTTGCTCGTTTGTTGGGCCTTGTGCGTACAGTTTTTTGAAGAAGCTTTGAAAACAATTACTTATCTCATTTGGTCTAGTGATTATTCTTCCATCTTCTTCCAAAGATGTTACAGTATTCAGTTTTTGTCTTTTTTTCAATTGCCATGATAGCAGTTTCCCGCATTTATCTGCCGATTCAAATGTCTTTTGTCTCATCTGCTTTATCTTCCATTCTATTTCTTGATTCATCAGTTCCATATATTGCATCTGATAGAATTTTATTTCTCTTAATATTTCTTGTGACTTTGGTTTAGATCTTAACTTCTTCTCTTCTTCCTTTATTTTTTCCAGGATTTTCTCTTCCCTCTCCTTTTGCTTTCTTCTCTTTAGGGAATTCTGCTGAATAAGAAAACCACGCATCACTGCTTTACTTGCATCCCAGATTGTTCTTTTCTCCACATTTGTTCTTAAATTTATCTCAAAGTATTCTCTTAAAGTTTTTTGGGCCTTCTTGTAGATTTCTTCATCTTTTAAGAGGGTGTCATTCATTCTCCATCGAAATGTTCCCGCCGTTGTTTGTTTCATTTCCATTTTTACAGCATTATGGTCGGAGCAGGTTTTTGGGCAGATTTCTATCTTCTTAACTTTTGATGCCAGATTGCTGGAGATCCAAATTTGGTCAATTCTAGTCCATGTCATCTTTGCTTCGGAGAAAAAGGTTCCCTCTCTTTCTAGAGGGTTCCTTGTTCTCCAAATGTCTATTAAGTCCATATTGTCGGTCATTTCAAAGAAAGCCTTTGGTAGTCTCCCGTCCTTGGATATCACAAGTCTTTGGGCTTTGTCCATGTTTGTGGAGACTACTCCGTTCATATCGCCCATCATTACAATTTTATAGTCCATAAAGTCTGATAGAGTCTCATGCAGTTTCTTGAAAAATTCCGCCTTCCCCTCATTAGGTGTATACACCCCTACTATTAAAAGTTTTTCTCCTTGCGATTGAATTTCAACTGCCAAATATCTTCCTTGCTCGTCCTTAAATATCATTTTTGGGGCCAATTTTTCTTTAATGTACATCACTACGCCTCTTTTTTTGACTTTATCTGATGATATAAATTCCAATCCTAGTCTCTTATTTATCAGAAGCTTCCTGTGGGTTCTGGCTATATGTGTTTCTTGGAGGCATATTATGTCCAATTGTTCTTTTTTTAGAATGTAAAAAACTTGTTTTCTTTTTCGGGGAAGGTTCAAACCATTGCAATTCCAGGTTAATAGTTGCAGAGACATCTTTGTTTATTGATGGGTATCTGTTCCTCCGACCGCACCCAATAATTGTTCTTCTTCGGTTGGTGGTGGTGAAGTAAGTCCAAATGATAGATTTGAAATGTCTGTTGGTTCTCTTAGGGTCACAGTCCCTTTTTGTAAGTCCTCAAAGTTTCTTTCCAAAAACTGGTCCTTGTCCTGTATTGTTTTGATCTTTATCTTCCTCCCTTTAAAGTTGAAGGACAATCCTTGTGGAAATTCCCACCTAAATGGGATGCTATTTCCCTTCAGCAGGTCAACAAGGTCTTTAAAGTAGGTCCTTACTTGCAAGATGTAACGAGGGATGTCTTTAAAAATCTGTATCTGAGAGTTTCCTATCACCAATGCCTTCTGGAAATGTAGATTTAATATTTTGTCTCTCTCTTCTCTGGATCTTAATGTGATTAGACAATCCCTCGGCTTTTTGCCTTGTCTCCTGCCCAGCCGAAAGGCTGTGGTTATCTCAAAATCTTCTTCTCCTTCCCAGTCCTCCAACCAAAATCCATGAATATTCTCTGTGAGGAATTCCTTAAGGTCGTCCTTTTCTTCCTCAGGGACAAGTCTCAGCTTCAGATTCTTCCCTTTTCTCTCAAGTTCCATCAAGGCCAAAGTTGCATCATGTTCACCCACTTTCCTCTCAATTGGAACAAATTTTCCTTTAAATTCCTCAACCGTACTTTGAGCACTCTCGGCTATCCTCCTCGTTTCTGTATTTTCCTGTATTAATTTATTTATGGAGTCAGTATGAGATGAAATCGTTGTTGTGTTCAGGTCTAATCTTGTTGTAAGTTCTGTCAATTTTCTGGAATTTTCTGCCAACTTCTTGGAGTTGTCTGTGGATTGCTTTGTCAATGCCTCTAGAGACTGGTTTATTTTAAGCAGTGCCTGTGTCATAGAATCCATTGATGCTGTTGTTACTCTTTCCTGTGCAGCTGGTAAGCCTGCCGTGGAGGCCCTTTTCTTTTGTGCTTGTGCTTTTGTTCTGGCCCTTGTTGATATTTCCTCCACTGGATTGCTCATAGCCAAGGTCGTTCTCACAGGAAAGGTTTAAGTGGAAAATCCCACTGTTATTTTTTCCAATGGAACAATGTCTCTCTTTCCCTCTAGGGGGAGTAGAATGTATCCCAAAAGTGAAAGTCACAAAGAAGCCTTAAGCATATATCGATACAAATCCAATAGTCCAACACGAACTTTACTTTGTATCAAGGTAAAACAATCTTCTAAATAAGCCAAAACCGTTACTTTTTGTCAAATAGAGTCATTCACATCTGCCGTCCGATTTTGACAGCTCCCTTTTGACAGTTCCCCTTTTCCGGCGATACAACTCTGATCAGGCAGCCCCTACCAGGAGGGTTTAGCGGTGAGGGGGGATGACTTCTCTTAATGTTTTCAGCAGGTTAATAATGTCTCTTTTTTTCTTCTTCCCCCCCCTATTCCTGCCCAAAAGGGGGGGAGGTTACTCTCTGATGTCGGGCTTGTAGTTTTAAAAAGCACTTGTCATATAAAAACAACTTGATTTTTTCGTTGCTTGATTAAACATGCAGTTTCCGGGGGGCAGACTTCCTTGATTTAATGCCTCCCGTTTTCAGCCAAATCCAAGTTTTTAAGTCCCATTAATGGTTGTTTTGAAGTTCTTACTCACGGGTATCGATGCCAATTGTAGTTTCAGGAAGGAATCGGCGCTCTCCGTTAATGGCGACGCGGCTTCACTCTGCGGGCTGGGTAGCGACTCTCAGCACCGCGCTCACACCCGATGCCGCTCCGGAGCCTTTAAAAAGGCTCTTTCGCAGTACCGGGGGGCGCAAAGGTGCCCACCGAGTCTCCTTGTTCGCAGGCTTCAGCGCCTGCGATTTTAGGGGTCCCCCGCTCGCCGTAGCGGGTCAGACCCGAACTCGCAGAGCAGTCTCGCCTCGGAGCTCGAGGCTAAGACCGCCATTAAAACGCTGGCGCCGACCGGAAAAAAAAAAATGACTCAGAGGGAATCCGCTTCATCCAGCAGAGCTTTTCACTACTGAAGGCAGCTGAGCATAACAGTTACAAATCCATAAACTCAGGATTGATTGATTGGTTTATTGATTGATTGATTGGTTTATTACGGCCATTGGCCCATATCTAAAAACAATACATCAAAATTTATCCATAAACAATACAATTTAAACAGTTCCAAGTTAAAACACCCCTATAAAACCAATTTTACTTCAATTAAGTAAACTATACACAATAAGCTCCCTCTATGTCAACCGCAATTCAAATCCCTCAGATTTTGGGGGATATGCGTCTTAGTTCTGGCACTTATTGATGGTTCTTAAGTTTGGCTAAGCTGTCAGAGTCATACAGTGATCCATTTCTCCTCTTATGAAATAAGACATTAATCAGGTATCTAGCGACTGCAAGGGATCTACTTGAGTCTTCGTCGTTTAATAAGTATATTATTTGGGCTTCCTGAGGTCTGTCAGCTATTCTCGATAAATATGGGGCCAGAAACTTGGACCGTGAAGCCGAATGTATAGGACAACAGAAGATTATATGATATAACGATCTGTAGATCCACTTTTACAGTCACAGAGGAGTGAGATCTGTCCGTTGGAGAGTCTATTACCCAACACATTTGATGGGAAAACATTGAATCTAGCCTTTATAAAGGCGTACCTGTGCATCACCACAGATAAGGTAGTTAAATAAGATGGAAGCTTTGTTGGTGGTGTTAAGGCAAGGTTTATCGGCGAACAGGTGCCACCACCTGTTGCAATATTAAATTGTAAATCCATCTCCTCTAATTTGTGAGTTATAATTCTCTTGGCAGAAATTAAATCCAATTTTAGTAGTTCAGATGGAGATAGTCCTAAGGACACAAGTTTCCCATGTATTATTTTTGCCCAAGGGCTAGGGAAGTCGTCTCTCCAGAGACACTGTATCAAGTGGAGATTTGGAAGTTTATGCCATAATGCCAACCAGTAACAGAGGATGCATTTCCATAATGTGGTTTCTAGAGATGTAACATTTAGTTCGAGACGTATAGCAGTATTGCCTACACACCTGGGTAATTTTAGCAACCTTCTTAGCAGCTGGTTTTGGATTACCTCCAATTGGGTTAGATTAACAAAGGACCCCCATATTGGAATTGCATATGCTATTGTTGCAATCACCTTTGCCTTGAAAACTTTTAACACTGATGGAATATGGAAAGCCCCATCTGAAAAGAAAAAACGCAGTAGCGCAAAGGAAAGGGCTTTAGCTCTATTTAATACATATGCCAGATGGACCTTCCAGCCCATGTTGTGTTGGAGAAGGACTCCCAAGTATTGAAATTTAAAGCCTTGGTCAATGGCTTTTCCGTCTATTCTCCAATTATAGGTTTTTCGACTCTTGGTGAAAATTAGAACTTTGGACTTGGCATGATTAATTGTAAGAAAATTTGATTTGCAGTAAGCATCAAAAATTTTCAGTGCCCTCCTAAGGCCTACTCTTGAGAAAGATAGGATCACTGCGTCGTCTGCGTAGAGTAGAAGGGGGCAACGATATTGGGCAAGGCAGGGGGCATGGATCGTTTCTTGAGAATCTATCAGAGGCGCCCTCATATCACTTATAAATAGATTAAAAAGGGTCGGAGCAAGGATACATCCTTGACGGACACCTCTATTGATGGTTACTGAATTTGAGAGGTCGCCGGCCGGAGTGATTCTCACCCTTGCGGCTGATCCGTCATGCAATTTAGTTATTAGCCACAAAAGTCTTTTGTCTATTCCCCATCGGGCTAATTTCCCCCAAAGTAATCCTCTGGGGATGCTGTCAAAAGCGGCCTTTAAATCAATAAAGGCCGCACAAAGTTGGCCTCTATTTGGGGAGGAATATTTCCGGGCAAGGTGGTATAAAACTAAGACATGATCAACCGCTGACTGATTCGGTCTAAAACCAGCCTGTTCAGGCCCAATCAGGTTGTTCTCTTCGGCCCACTTAGTAAGCTTAGTTAACAAGAACCGTGCATATATTTTCCCAATTATTGACAATAAACTGATATTCCTGTAATTTCCCGGGTCATCTGTCGAGCCCTTTTTATGAATTGGAATAATAATCGCATCCTTCCATATTCTTGGAACCTTCCCACTGTTGTTTACGGCATCAAAAGTTATGAAACATAAACTCAGGATTGGCATAGTCCATAACAAATCCAATTGCAGCAGACTTACACTTACAATAAGACTAAAACCTTAACACTTAAGCATACTACGTACAGAACACCACACCAGAAGGAGAGACAGAAAGTGAAACCCAGACTCCTTCTGACCTTACTATTATAGTCAGCATGACCTTGCATGAAAGAGATAACAAAACCAGTTCGTGTTTTTGTTTGATAACATTTTTTTGATTTTCCAAAAATAACAAAAAGAAAAAGAAAAAAATCATAACCAAATTAAATCATAATTTTTGGGTTGACTTCACTCCCCCTCTTGGTTCCATTATAATATACTTGTTCATGCACGTCCATAAAATCTTATATACTTAACAATCCCATTTCAAAACCTTCTTCATCTTATTACAAGTGACTTTTAAAAGTTATACTAATGTAAAAATCTATACACAAAGCTTTAAAAATATGCATTAAGCAGTTGCCCTTTTTTGTAATAATTTGTCCTGCATAGTTCAGTAACTTATTTTGCCAATCTTCTTTATCTTCTTTGGCCAAGGCTTCTTCCTTCCATAGGGGCTGGCTGGTCTTGGCCTGGCATCCAGTCTCGCATATCGGAACAAAGTCTTTTGCTCAAACAATCCATCAAGTCCTGTACATTTCAAGATCATAACTTCAATTTTTTTAACAACAATCATTTCCCACAATTTCTTCAAATCTTTATATGTCTTTTCCCAGGCCTTTTTGATAACACTGGGCAGCAATTTTTTACTTTTTGAATGTTGTCTAGATTTCTACAACTGATTTAGGGTATTTTTGCACTGCTGAATCAGGAAATGGCATCCGTTTCTCTCCATCAGGTCAGGTTTTTGTGTTATGTTGATTTGAAAAAAAATCAGATCTTGTGACAAAATCGATTACATTTTTGTCAACACATATCATCCTAAATATGTTTTCAAGAGAAAAAAATGTTTTTCCAACAACATATATTGATTACCTGAAAGAAACATTTATTACTGTAAACTGAATGGTGGGCATTGATAAAGGTAAGTATACGTAAATTGCATGTTGCTTCACCATTTTTCAAACTTCAGGGCCTGAACTTCCGTTTCTTGGAACTCCTGGTATGCTCAGCGGCAGGGAAGTCTCTCTTCATAGTCCAACAGTAGTTAGCCATCATGACTGCGTCCCAGAGACCCTGAGACCTGGTCTCCAATCTTTGGGTTCGTACTGTGGCACTCCAAGCTTGAGCAGAAGCTGTGCAATATCTGCACAGTACACCAAGTCCTTCTCTTCCGAGAAAAAACGGAGGTACTCTTGATGCCTGTTGCGGAAGAAGCTGATGCGAGCACTGTCAGAGAGGAGGTTTTTTTCCTTCAATCTGGATGCCAACAGTTCGGCAGAGTCCTTTGACAAGCTGAGGTCGCGAATGAGATCATTCAACTCCTTTTGGGAAAATGGATGTGGAGCATCATCTTCAAGAACCACTTCTTCTTCTTCATGTCCTTCAACATTGGAGGCATCTTCGTCACTAATGTCAGGAAGTTCTCCAAAGATAGGCACTGGAATTTCATCACAATGAGCTACAGGACGATGTGCTGATTGAAGATCAGGATACTTGAGGCTGCTCTGGTTCTTTCTGTTGATCCCAGTCACATCAACAGCGCAGAAGTAGCAGTGAGTGACATGGTTTGTCGGCTCCCTCCAAACCATGGGAATTCCAAAATTCAGACTCCTCTTGCCATTGGTCCACCCACATAGAGTCTCGGTGCATGCCTTGCACACCATGTGTGGCGCCCAAGCTTTATCCTGGTCACCAAGTTTAATACTCAAATAAGCATGGTAAGCACGCCTTATGAAATGCCGCACCAATTTATGGAAGATTTCGCGGTTTTATGACTTCAAACTGATCCCTTTTCGACATAATCACCCAGAACTATCGGACCTGAATACTTATTGTCATTAAAATAATCATTTCCAATTAAAACAATTATTCAACATGTCATTTTACCCCCACCAACTTCTTCTAAAATGCTCCACACAAGCGTACATGTGAACAAAAAGGTAAAAAAACGACATGTGGCCATAGCTCAAAAACTTGACCTGATTGAGCAAAACCAATGTAATTTTTGGATTCAGCGCATCAGATTCGTCCTAAATCAACTGAAAAAATGCAGACAACAAATTTGTTGTTGACCAGTGTAATTTTACATTGCCACCACATAAAGTAGCCTCTTAAACCTTTTGCCCTCCCTTCTTGTTTCTTCTCTAGCATAGTCAAAGCCTCCCTAAACATTTCACACAAGGTACCATCTTTATCAGTCAGGTCCTCCCATATCATATCACATTAAATTCCATTTTTGTCTTTGACTATTCTCACTTTCCCTCATATGTTCTTCAGACCTCGTTTTTCTACCCGTCCCACCTTGGTGGTTTGTGCATTCACTTCTTTTAATTGTCTTGCAGCCTCTGAAAGTACATTAGTATTTTTTTAAAAAGTAGAGGCTGTTTTGTTAACATCTTCCTTTATCTGCTCACATTCTCTTTTAATATCTAAAAGCAAATCAAACCATTTGTGTTTTAAATTCTCTTGCCTTGCGTCTTGACTAGTTAGTTTTAGCATTGAACTTTTTCCTTTTGCCATTTCCAGTTTAGAGTGAGGGGGGTCAATTCTCTCCCCTTTTCCCAACACAGAACCAGTTTGAACTGGCTGTTCAGCTTCTCTGAAGGAATAACCCAAACATCAGGAACCTTCTGCTTGTTTCCAGGCAGAATAGAAGCTTACTTGACAGCTAGAAACTTTCAGCTTGCACTAGCGTGTATCACACAGAGAAGCTTCCAGAACCTTATTGAATTAAATAGAATAGACTTCCGGGTTGGCGCCATCGCCGAATGGCGGACTCCCTCCGAGCTCCGGAGGGAGCCTGCTCGGCAGGGGCTGGGTTCTACCGCGTCGGCGTCGCGGGGACCCTCAAAAACCATGGGCGCTGAAACCCATGGCCATGGTGACTCGGCGGGCACCGTTTGCGCCCCCCAACCCGCGAAGGAGCCTTTTTAAAGGCTACGGAGCGGGTGCCGGGGGGGGGTTGTGGTGCTATGAGTCCTCCGCTTCCCCTGCCGAGCGAAGCCGCATGCCATTTGGCGGAGAGCGCTGACTTCTTCCATTGAAAATTCGGATTAAAAGAACAACCCGTGAGTAATTGGAAACTGGACTTAAAAAGGGGGAAAAGTTTAAATTTTAAATTCGGAGCGAGCGGGGGAGGTGCAAAAAGGAAGTCAGCCTCCCCCCTGTCGTAGAGGATTTAAAGCAAAGGATTTAACAGCTAAGATCGAGTGCTACCTAAGTTTGACAAAGTTACTAATTTCACGATGGAAAATTATAAGACTGGGCTGGAGGAGAAAAGTAGAATGTGAGCTAAAATGCAACCCCCCCCCCCGGGAACCGGGAGTGATCCGCGAGAGCGCTGGGAGAGGAGAAACAGAGGCTTTGACAGCTGTCAAAGGAGCTGTCAAAGCTGAAGAATAAAAAGAGAACTGTGTTATGAGGACTTTGCTGGTTACATTTGTTACAAATTAGATATAAATTGTTTAAAACAAGGAATAACAAGTTACTTTGACTGTTGGGTGTGATCTGGAAGGAAACTGAGTTACTATAATCCCTCTAGAGGGGCTGTGGGACACTACAAGTATTGCTGGCATGGAATTCGAATTGGACTTTTTATCTCCTGGGAAACTGCAGAAATGGAACACTATTTTGTCTACAGAGGTCTCTACACTAAAGGAGACAATAGACTTATCTATTGAAGAATGGAAGGGACTTGACGTAAAGTTTTGTTCCTGAATAACAAAGCCTCTGTAGGGGATTTAGAAGCTTTTGGAATTGGAACATTTTTGCAGGAGAGCAGGAAAAGAAACTAGAGGAAAGTGAGGAGAGAGAACAATAAAAACAACATGAACAACAAGAATTGGACAAAGTTGGGAGTGGGAACATTTGGGACATCCAGATTTGAAAGGTCTAAAGAAACAAAATTGGAGTTTTTATTCTTAAATACAGAGATCTGGATGGAAGAAATGGACCTTTTTGAGATAGAGTTTTTCTAAGATTGGACGATCGAAACTAAAGATGATCAAAAAGACGGCAAAGACTATTAAAAAGACGGCAAAGTGGACTTGTGAAGGATTTCGGCCTAGATGTGGGATCTCCAGGATAACAACAGGCATTGATGGACATTGGGGAACGTAACCGGGAAAGGGGGGAGGGAAATTTGGAATCCAAAGGGTGTTAAATTATATTTTATTCATTTTTCTATTTTCTTTTATTTTAATCTGTTCTGCATATTAAAGAGGGGAACTCGTGGAAGGGAGCGGGGTCGATTTTAGGGGATGGAAAAACATTTTTAACATTGGGTTAATTATAATAAGTTTAAAATTTGGGGTAAGAACTTGCTGAATCTATTTGAAGGAATTGGAATACAAGAGGGGGTGGGGTGGGGAAGTCCTGGAAAGATGCTAATGAAAACAAGCTTATAAAATGGATGTTTTATTTCTTTTCTTTTTTCTGTTATATTTGAAAATGTTCAATAAATATTATTTTTTTAAAAAATGAATTAAATAGAATAGTAAAGATCTCTACACCTTAAACCAATAGTTTCTGTACAAAAAAAAATGCAAACCTGTCAATAATATCTGGAGTTCTTTGCCACACCATGCCCCAGTAACACTACTCCAAACCATGGCTAAGTGTCCAACTTGGATGGCTTTAAATTAAACAAATTCATGGTGCACGAGGCTGTAAAACAAATTAAGACAAATTTAACATTTTTTTCCAAATCTGACTGACTGACTTCCCACATGCTTTCCTGGATGTGTCAATGGTTCTCAATAGTGCTGCATCATATTTCCCACTTATTTCTAGTTTATCTTCAAACATTACACATACCTTACATCACCATACAATATATTTGCTTTTCAACTTAATTTGTTTTCAAACAACTATCCATCAATCAATTCCTGCATGTATATTAAGTTAACATTTCCAACTTCAACAAGTGAGGTTACTTAATCAGATTGTCAATCCCTGCTAAATCATTAATTAATATTAATTAACATGAAATAAACTTCTCCTTCCATCTGTGTGTGTCGAGACATAACAATCTTCTTGCTGCTCAGCTCCTTTGTCCCATGTCCCATGTAATCTGTAGTCTTCTTTTTTTAAGATAGGAACTCCAAGGTTGACCATCTCACTTGATATATTTTCCCACCAGCAACTTCAAAGCAAACAGCCCATAATGTCAGGGGGCTAACCGCCTTCTCCTAGATATTTCATAATCCTTATTGCAGCCTCTCCCCCTGATGCTAACCGCTCAAGTGGATGTGTCCCCCCAATGGAATTTCCAGTTCTTCTCTATGCAGACAAATCTGCTCCTTTCTGGCCAGTTTGCTTTTAATGTGGTGTAGTGGTTAAGAGCGGTAGTCTCGTAATCTGGGGAACTGGGTTCGCGTCTCCGCTCCTCCACATGCAGCTGCTGGGTGACCTTGGGCCAGTCACACTTCTCTGAAGTCTCTCAGCCCCACTCACCTCACAGAGTGTTTGTTGTGGGGGAGGAAGGGAAAGGAGAATGTTAGCTGCTTTGAGACTCCTTAAAGGGAGTGAAAGACGGGATATCAAATTCAAACTCTTCTTCTTCTTCTCTTCTTCATCATAGAATATCCAATGATCCAAAAGTCCAAATTTTAATTTGCTTCATTGGTAGTTCATTAATAGTTTTGTCCTCCGTAAGTCTCATCAGTCTAGGAAAGGAAAGGCATTTCTGTATTAGCAAAACATCTTACGGCAGCCTTCGCTTTCTCCATTGTTCCAGCAGTGTCACATTACCCTGAACCACCTCTCCCTCACAAGTTTCCAATCTCTCTCTATCTTGTTTAAAAATCCTCACTTGTACTCTTATATTTCCATGGTCAGGGGGGGGGGGCGGATTCTGAACCCTTACTTAATAAAAATAAGTTTTAAACTTTGTTATCATAAATGTTTACAAAAATAATAACAAAAGATGATCTAACCCCCCCATCTTTAATCTAGTCTATGCAGGAATTGTCATTCAAGTCTCATACCTCATTTTTTGTGGGGATAGCCAAATAGTTTGTAGCTTGTAGTTCACATCCAGTCCTGGGTGCTCCTTTAGATTTATTCCAATGGTCCCAATTGCAAAGGTGCTCGGCTGCTTAACATGGCGGTCTTGGAGACAGCTTTAGTGATGGAGGACTTTGCACCCAGCACCTCACTCCCCCCTGCTTCCACGGCGGCAGGAACAAGCTCAGGATATGACCATGAGTATCCTTTCCCCTCAAGGGGAAATGGAAGGCAACTCTGCCTCAGGTTACCCCCTTCTCCTACGCCAGAATCTCTCCCACGAGTGAGAGAGGCACCACCATTGCTGCACACTGAAACAGGAAGCTGGTTGCTTATGTTCTTATACTAAGCTAGAAGGACCAATTTAGTATAAGGCAGCCTCTTGCATTCCTGGGGTACGTAGACACCACTTTTCCCAAAGGCTGAAAGAGGGTGACAAAAAAATAAGTATTGTAAACACAAAAGATAAAGTTTTGTTGTAAACCCTTATTGTTTTGAAAGATGCACATTCAAACCTACAGGCACCTGGTGACATCTCCAAAGTTAAGAGTGGGATAAGATTCCCAGTGGCACTTCTCCATGGCTAGGAAAACCAGAATAAAACAAATTAACCATGATGTTATGACTATGCAAAGCTGCCTTTCAATTTCCATGATTGACTCAGTCCATGAAAACGTGGGTTTCCTTAGCAAAGAATGGTGGTTTATCTTGTTCCTTTTGGAGTACAATCCAATCCACACATAACATATGTCATGTTGCTGCATGTGTTTCCTGATACAAAGAGCACACATAACAGAGGGAAAAACCCCATTTCTGTAGCATCCTACAAATTTGGGCTTTCCATTTCCCCCAACCCCATAACAACAATGTTTTAAGATTGAAACTGAATCGTGCTCCAAAATTATATGCTTAGAAGAAGTAGCCAAGTGAAGGTGGTAAATGTCCTGTGTAAGTGTCAGGAGGTGGTTGGCGAATGGATGGTGGTCAATGAATTGAGGCTGAATCCTGATAAGACAGAAGGAATGTTTCTGGGGCACGGTGCAGGTAGGTGTGGGGGACTCCTTGGTCCTGAATGGGGTAAATGTGCCCCTAAAGGACTAGGTGCACAGCCTGTGAGTCATTTTGAACTCTCAGCAGTCCATGGAGGCACAAGTCAATTCTGTGTCCAGGGCAGCTGTCTACCAGCTCCATCTGGTACACTGGCTGCGACCCTACTTCCCTGTGCACTGTCTTGCCAGAGTGGTACATGCTGTAGTTATCTCCCGCTTGGACTATTGCAGTGCACTGTATGTGGGGCTTTTTTTGAAGATGACTCAGAAACTACAACTAATCCAGAATGCGGCGAATGGTGACTGGGAGTGGCCGCCAAGACCACATAACACTGGTCCTGAAAGACCTACATTGGCTCCCAGTACGTTTCCGAGCACAATTCAAAGTGTTGGTGCTGACCTTTAAAGCCCTAAATAATAATCATCCCATCCATTCTATTTTTCCCTCTTTTTCTGTCCCACGGTGCCTTGCACAGATCAACAAAGCCAGCAACAGAACAACCAACCAGACTACAGCAAGGCATGGGAGGATTATTACAAGAAACAGAGTGAGTAAAAGTCTGTATGTGTGCATGTGCGTGTTGCATCAGTTAAATGTGTTGGGCTAGGATCTAGGAGAGGCCAGGGTTCAAATCTCCTCTCAGCCATAAAGCTCACTGGGTGACCTTTTAATTTATATATATATAACAATTATTCAATATCATCATTTAACATCCATTTCCTAGTTTTCCCCCTCCCTGTTGACTTCCCCCAACTTCCATTTCTGGTTTGTTACACCAAATGTTACATTCTGCTGTTTATACATAATGTTCTGTTATTACTGATTATATTTCTTGTTCTCTGTAAATAAAGTTGTAAATGTTTATTTAAATCCTGACAACGATTGACAAATAGTAAATTTTGAAGTAGAAAACAATATACGGTGGATGAAACAAAGATCATTCGAGTTTGCAGATAAACCTGGAAACATGTTGGCATGGCAACTGAAGAAAAAACAGAAAGAGATGATAATCGACAGAATAATGGATGAAGGGAAACTCCTAGACAACCCTAAAGAGTTAAACAACAGTTTTATGAGATACTTTTAAAAACTATACAAGAGGGAGACCGAGACTGAAGATGAGATAAAAGAATATCCGAAAGGGAAACAACTACCAGTGATACCAAAAGGAAGAACTGAATCTTTAAATGCCCCAGTGTCTATGATGGAAATACATGAAGCCATAAGAAAAACAAAGAAAGGAAAATCCCCTGGTCCGGACAGAATTACGGCCCTTCACTATAAAAAATTAGAATAATAATTTTTTTTAAAAAAAAACCTATATCCCGCCCTCCCCAGCCGAAGCCGGGCTCCGAGCGGCTAACAACAGTAAAATAATATAGCATTCTAAAATCAATTCATTATAAAATCAGTTCAAATAAAATTAATGGCAACCATTGGGCTAGAGTTCTGTGAGGATTGCCAAAGGCCTGGTGGAACAGCTCTGTCTTGCAGGCCCTGCAGAAAGATGTCAAATCCCACAGGGCCCTAGTCTCTTGTGACAGAACGTTCCACCAGATTGGAGCCAAAGCCGAAAAAGCCCTGGATCTGGTTGAGGCCAGCCTAACCTCCCTGTGGCCCGGGACCTCCAAGATGTTTTTGTTTGAAGACCGTAAGTTCCTCCGTGGGACATACCAGGAGAGGCGGTCCCATAGGTACGGGGGTCCTAGGCCGTATAGGGCTTTAAAGGTTAAAACCAGCACCTTAAACCTGATCCTGTACTCCACCGGGAGCCAGTGCAGCTGGGATAGCACTGGGTGAATGTGATCCGGCAGCGAGGACCCCATAAGGAGTCTTGCCGTTGCATTCTGCACCCGCTGGAGTTTCTGTGAGTTTTTGATCAGCTCCGGCCCATCTGGAGCTGATACAGCCTCGTTTTATCTTGAGTCCAAGCAGAGCGTAGTCTTGCAACGAAAGGATAAGCAGGTAATGTGCTACATGCTGAAGTTTATTTACAAGCTATGCTGAGAGCATACAAGCATGCATCCTGCCTCTGTGAGAGCAGAGAAGCAACTCTTCTCGACACAAAGAAACCGAGAGAACACTGAAAAACAGGAAACCAGTGTACGTCACATCCAGTCTCCCATTCCCGTGGGAACCCAACAGTAACTCTGACTGTGGAATGTAAACAATTGTCTTGTGACAAGCATTTTGCTGCTCAGTGAGGGAAATAGAAACCAACATCCTCCCCCTTTCTGTGAACATCACTGTTCGTACAATATCAGTACAAACCCAACTTCTGCACATAGGTACAGTGTTGATCCCTTGATACAATCTTGGGCAATACATCAGCAGGAATTTCATTACCTGGCATATAGGACACCATTATGAGTCCCTTCTGAACACGTTCCCTAGCATGTTGCAGTTTCAATTGCAAATGCTTCGTGCTTTGCTTACAGCCTTCAGAATTCAGCAAAGCCAAACATGCTTTGTTGTCCTGGTAAACCTGGATTGGACATTTGACAGGAATTTTCTTTTTTTTAAAAATAATTTTTATTAAGATTTTCAGAAATACAGAAAGAAAAGATTAAAGTACATTCAAAGCCTTATTTTCATACACCCACTTTCCGGGACTCCCTCTTTCCCCCACCCCTACCATATTCCCCTATCGTATTGTTGGCTCCACAAGCTCTCAGTTCTAATTAAAACTTAGTTTGTTTAAACCATTAGTCGAATTTAAGTTTAATTTTGTACAATCCCCATCAATACCCTTACTAACAAAACAAAAGTTCTTTCCCCAGGGCCCACCCCCTTTCCATTCCACAATTTCCCTTTTTTTTTAATGATAAAGACACCCCACACAATAGAAATATAAGAAAATAAGAAATAGAAAGTATAGTAAGTAAAAGAAAACCAATTCAGAAAATAGTTGACAAGCCTTTGGATTCTATTTCTCCCCCCCCCCCCCCCCGTCCCCGGTTTAGTTTCCCCCTGACCACCAATCCATGTTGTCTGCCTGGAATTTTTAAAGTCCATAAATCACATTTTTCCCCCAACTCCTTGCTGGCTTTTTCTTTTTATAATTATTTTTAGAATTATTTTTAAACCATTTAGCATCAAATCTTTAATAACGCTCCCCCTATTGTTCTTTCCAAGTTGTAGTCCAGTTTCCTCTTGTTCCGCTGCTAAAACGTTCTAGTTCAGAAATTTAGTAAGTCTGCAGGGGTTATTGTTATTCAGGAACAAAAACTTGCGTTCAGTCCCTTCCTTTCTTCAATAGAAAATTCTATTGTCTCCTTTAGCTGAACACCCTGTAGACACAATATTGTTTCCGTTTTGCAGCTTTCCCAGAAGATAACCAGTCCTGTAAAATTCCGATGGTATTTTTCCACTTACGACCTTCTTTGTAATGTCCCGAAGCTCCTCTAGGGGGATTATTGTAACTTTGTTTTCTCTAGTCCAAAAATCCGATTGTTATCCATGTTTTCGCCATTTTGTATCCAAGTTTTAACGGGTTGTAACTAATTGTAACAAAATTTAACCAGCAAAGTCCTCGTATTAAGGTCCTCTTTGAATTTCCGACTTTGACAGCTACTTTGACAGCTGTCAAAATCTCCTTCGCTTTTCACCAGGCTCTCTCCTCAATCACCCCGGTTCCCAGGGGGGGGGGGGGTTACGTTTTCCTTCTCCCTCAATTCTTCCTCCAGCACAGTTCTTGTAATTTCCCATCGTGGAATTCTTAGTTTTTATCAGCAATACAATTCTTTTTGGACCTTGGTTTCCCAGTCCTTGTTTTGGAAGGTTTACAGTAGGGAGGGGGACTGACTTCCTTTTTGGATCCCCCCCCGCTCGTATCAAATCCGAAAAAAATTTCTTTTTTCTCTCCTTTTAAACCCGGTTTCCAAATTACTCACGGGTTGTTGTTGAAAGTCCGAATTCTCAATGGAAGAAGTCAGCGCTCTCCGCCGGATGGCATGCGGCTTCGCTCGGCAGGGATAGCAGAGGACTCAAAGCACCACGCTTCTCCCCGGCACCCGATCCGTAGCCTTTAAAAAGGCTCCTTCACGAGTCGGGAGGGCGCTAGCGGTGCCAGCCGAGTCTCCATGTCCACGGCCTCCGTGGCCGTGGTTTTTAAGGGTCCCCGCATCGCCGGTGCGGTAGGACCCAGCCCCTGCCGAGCAGGCTCCCTCCGGAGCTCGGAGGGAGTCCGCCATTCGGCGATGGCGCCAACCCGGAAGTTGACAGGAATTTTCATGTCTTTGCACAATTGTAACAACCATTCACAATCCTTAAGTGAATAAGACAGTGCATTCAGTTCAGCTTCACAAGTACTTAAGCTAACTGTTGTTTGCATATTGCATGACCAATCAAAAAGACCCTGATTGTACATGTAGCAAACTCCAGACGTGCTTTTCCTGTCTGTAGTGTCACCACCAAAACTCGCATCTGCAAATATTTCAAGACCACCAGACTTCTGACTGTTAAATCTCAGTCTGTAATGCATAGTGCCATTCAAATAGCGAGCTATGCGTTTCAGAGCTTTCCAATCCTTAAGAGTAGAATTGTTGACTTGTCTGCTTAGCAAATTACAGCTAACAGCAATGTCTGGTCTTGAACATCTGGCAATGAAGTTTAGTTTGCCTAGGACACTTCTGTACAGTGTAGTGTCAGAAAATGCTCCTTCAGTGTCATCTACCTGATAACCTGTTGTCATCGGTGTGTCTACAGGATTAGCATCCATCAGGTTTAGTTTGCTTAACACATCAGCAATTTTCTGTGACTGGTGTACTAGAATGTTACCATCTTGATCTCTCTCTATTTCTAGAGATAGGTAGTTGTTTACCTCACCAAGATCTTTCATATCAAAGTGCTCTTTCAGTTGAGCTAGGGTGTTATTGTACATTGTGACATCCTTCCAAAGAACAAAATATCATCAACATAAAACAAGCAATACAGCTTCTTTTGCCCTTCCTCTTTGACAAATACACATGGATCAGCTTTCCCTTGCTCAAAACCTAGAGAAAACAATACTTCAGTGAGTTTTGTGTGCCAGCACCGTGCACTTTGTTTGAGACCATAAAGAGATTTCTTCAGAGAACAAACAAATCCCTGTTTTACCTGTACGCCATCAGGTGGAAGCATATAAAGTGATTCACCTAGAGATCCGTACAAAAATGCTGTATTCACGTCGTGAGAAACGTGAAGATTCTCTTCTGCAGCAAGCTTGAGCATAAGCCTAATGCTCTCATACCTCACGGTGGGTGAGTAGGTTGTCGTGATAGTCTTCACCTGGTACCTGTGAAAAACCTCTGGCTACCAATCTGGTTTTGTTTCTGACTATCTTGCCATTTTGATCTGTCTTTGCTTTGAAGACCCATTTGCTTCCAAGCAGTTTCATTCCTAGAACTACTGGAACTAGCTCCCATGTTTTGTTCCTCTCTAAGGAATCAAGCTCAGCCTTCATGGCATTTAACCATGGCTCAGCATCCTTTCAATCCAAGTCCTGGATTTCTTGGAAGCTTGAAGGTTCAAATACCTTCTTGGAGCTTTTAACAGCTGCCACTGCTGTTTTAGCCAATTCATCAGTCTTTGTGACCTGCGAATTAGCCGTAAGTCGTCAACACTCTTCCTTTTTAGGAGAAAAGTGGCCAATAGTAAACAATGGTTCCTCCAATTCTTGATCAGAGCCTTCAGAGGGTCGCATAGAGGCTTTCGCACTCTTGAAATCCTCTGAATCATCCGATTCAGTCTCTGATTCAGGATCAGGACCTTGATCAGTGGGTGTGGGTGGTTGCACATACAGTCTCCCATTCCCGTGGGAACCCAACAGTAACTCTGACTGTGGAATGCAAACAATGTCTTGTGACATGCAGCTGCTGCTCAGTGAGGGAAATTGAAACCAACAGTTTCTGGGTCAGTCTCAATGAGGGCAGCCCCACGTAGAGTGAGTTACAATAATCCAGTCTGGAGCTGACCATCGCGTGGATCACAGTGGCTAGGTCAGGGTGAGAGAGGTAAGGAGCCAACTGCTTAGCTTGGCGGAGATGAAAAAATGCCGCCTTTGTTATAGCTGCAATCTGCACCTCCATGGAAAGGGAGGTGTCAAAGATTACACCCAAACTCTTAATGGATGGTACTGGCACTGATTGCGCCCCCACAAGAGATGGGAGTTGCCCCCCAAATCCCATATCGTCCAGACCCAGCCAAAGGACCACTGTCTTTGAAGGATTTATCTTCAACCGGCTCCCACGTAACCATCCAGTCACAGCTTCCAAACATCTGATCAGTGTGTCTGGGGTCGAGTCAGGATGGCCATCCATCAACAGATAGAGTTGGGTGTCATCAGCATACTGATGGTAGCCCAGCCCAGCCCAAAACGCCGGACAAGCTCAGCGAGGCGGCCTATAAAGATGTTGAAAAGCATCGGGGAGAGTATCGCACCCTGCGGCATTCCACACACCAAGGAGTGGTGCGAGGACAGTTTCCCCCAAATGCTACCTTCTGTCCCCGACCAGAGAGAAACGAGCGCAGCCATTGAAGAACTGTGCCCTGGATCCCCACATCGACGAGGCGGTGGTCCAGGAGTTCGTGATCGACCATGTCAAAGGCTGCTGACAGGTCTAAAAGAATCAGCAGCCTCAACCCGCCTCGATGCAGCTGCCTACTGAGATCATCTGTTAGGGCGACCAGAGCCGTCTTGGTCCCATGACCAGTTCGGAAGCCGGATTGGAATGGATCCAGAGCCGATGTTTCATCCAGAAACCCACCAAGCTGTTCAGCAACCACTTTCTCAATCACCTTACCCAGGAACAGAAGATTCAAAACCGGGCGGTAATTGGATAGATCTAAAGGATCTAATGATGTTTTCTTTAAGAGCGGGCACACCACTGCCTCCTTCAATTACTCTGGGAATGTCCCAGTGCCAAGGGACAAATGGATTATATCCCGGGGGGGGGGTGCACCTTGTCTGGACACGCTCTAATCAGCCAGGATGGGCACGGGTCAAGAGGACAGGTGGTGGGCTTTCCAGCTCGGAGGAGTCTGTCCACATTGGCTGGGGATATCCAGTCAAAGTGGTCCAATACTGGACCCGAGGTATGGTTTTCCCAGTAGTGATGTATGGAAGTGAGAGCTGGACCATAAAAAAGGCTGATCGCCGAAGAATTGATGCTTTTGAATTATGGTGCTGGAGGAGACTCTTGAGAGTCCCATGGACTGCAAGAAGATCAAACCTATCCATTCTTAAGGAAATCAGCCCTGAGTGCTCACTGGAAGGACATATCCTGAAGCTGAGGCTCCAATACTTTGGCCACCTCATGAGAAGAGAAGACTCCCTGGAAAAGACCCTGATGTTGGGAAAGATGGAGGGCACAAGGAGAAGGGGATGACAGAGGACGAGATGGTTGGATAGTGTTCTCGAAGCTATCAGCATGAGTTTGACTAAACTGCGGGAGGCAGTGCAAGACAGAAGTGCCTGGCGTGCTCTGGTCCATGGGGTCACAAAGAGTCGGACACGACTAAACAACAACAACACTGGACCCGAGGACAGTCAAGGGGCCTCCAGTTCTGTTATTGTATCCAAATTGGCAGGGAGGTCACGGCGGAGCAACAGGACGTTCTCCGCAAAAAAGCTCGCAAATGCCTCACAGCTGTGTGTCAAATTGTTATTTCAATTTGGCTGTCCCTCCAGGGACGTTAAAGACATAATTATACTAAATAATTGCACCAGGCAAGAGCTAGCGGATGGAATGGAGGGCGAGAAGTAAGACTTCTTAGCGGCCTTCACTGCCATCTCATAGGTTTTCATAAAAACCCTATAAGATGTTATTGAAGCTCTGTCGCAGGCACCCTGCCATACTCGCTCTAGCCGTCTGAGGTCCCGCTTCATTTTCCGGAGCTCCTCGGTAAAACGGGGAGCCCGGTTTCTGCGGGGGCCCCGGAGGGCGCTTAGGTGCAATGTCATTGATGGCTGCCAGGAGCTGGATACTCCAGCCCTCAACAAGCTCAGTCAATGAGTCGCCAGGGGGAGCAAGGTCCCACAAGGCTTGACGGAATCTATCAGGGTCCATCAGCCTCTGCGAGCGAGCCCAAATCGGCTCGCCACCTAAGCAGGGTGGGGGTGGAAAGTCAATCCTGGCTTTCAGAGCGTAGTGATCAGACTATGGCGCCTTCATCGAAGGAAACATGATCACATCTATGCCTGCACCAAAGATCAAATCCAGTGTGTGACCTGCTTGATGTGTGGGGCCCAAAACAAACTGGGAAAGCCCTAGTGTCGCCATGGAAGACACCAGGTCCAGAGCCTGTGAGGAGGGACTGGCATCAGCATGGATGTTGAAGTCCCCCAATACCAATAGGTTAGGGAACTCCAAGGCCCAGCCGGCCACTGCCTCCAGTAGGCCTTACAGGGTGGCTGCTGGTGTGCTAGATGGCTGGTACACCAGGCAGACAGCCAAGCTCTCCTCGGAACCCCACACTAGGCCAACATATTCAATGCCGGGGATCAATGGCGATGGTAGAGCCCTGAAAGGACAATTTTCCTGGATTAATAATGCCACCCCTCCCCCCCGGCCCACAGCCCGTGACTGGTGGAGGACAGAGAAACCCGGGGGGTGCCATCTCTTGTAAGGCAACTGTTTCCTCTTCGCGCACCCAGGTCTCCGTCGCAAAAGCCAGGTCGACCCCCTGTGAGGAAAAGCAATCTCACAGGGTGGCAGTTTTGCTGCCTATAGAGCTGGCATTGCACAACACCAGTGACGGAGGTGAGTTATCCTTGCTCACCCTACCGTCGTCCCTCGAGATGGGGCACAGATTGGAAGGGGTATGAGCATATCCGTATCTCAATCCCCTTCACCTATAAAATCTGCCCCCACCGCCATACCTCCCTCACCCCTCCACGGTAGCAATCCCAAGCCTCATACTATCCTCCATTGATGGCATTGATGTTACTCTTTCCCAGCCTAGTTATTCTGCTTATAATAGCAACAACTCGATAAACTCTAATAGTCGAGTAGGACAAACCAGCTAATCATCAGCTACCTCTCTGATTATATGAAACTATTATATTATTTGTCAACCTTCTATTATAATATTAGACTAACCGATTAATTAAATCGGAAAATAAACCACAAAACATTCCACAGCTAAACAGAACTACCATATAACATGCATTCAGGGAAGAAAAACCACCTAAATAGCAGGAGAACAACAATCAAGCATCTAACAGTAAACAAGCAAAACTTAAATATAATCATGAAACAATGGACTATAAAGAACTAAAACAGATGGCAAAGGAAGGGGGGGGGGAGAAAGAAAAAAGAAAAAAGTTTATTGTAGCAGAGGAAGTTCTTGTAGCATCACATGCCAGCTCGAGAAGATTCATTAGCACTACCGATGAAGACACTAATAAACAAGATAATGGATGAAGGAAAAACACCAGATACTTGGCAACAAGCGCACATTGTAGTGATACCTAAACAAGGACAAAACAAAGAGAACATCAATAATTATCGACCGATTTCACTACTTAATATTGATTATAAAATCTACACAGACATACTGGTTTTAAAAGACTACATTAATGAAGAGCAAGCGGGGTTTTTACCAGAGAGGAAAATCAGCAATAACATAAGAATAGTAATAAATGTAATAGAATATCTGGAGCTGAGACCGAATAAAAAAGTGGCCTTTATATTTATAGATGCTGAAAAAGCATTTGACAACGTATCGTGGAAATTCATAGAAAAAGTTATAGAAAAAAATGGGCATGGGAGAACAATTTATAAAAGGGTTAAAAGCGATATATAAGGGGCAAACAGCAAATTTAATAATTAATGGGGAAATGACCGAATATTTTGATATTGAAAAGGGGACCAGGCAGGGATGCCCTCTTTCCCCATTACTTTTCATATTAGTACTGGAAGTGCTAAATCAAGAGATAAAACTGGATCAGGATATAAAAGGAATAAATTTGTGTAACAGATCATACAAACTACGGGCATTTGTGGATGATTTGATATTAATGGTAGAGAATCCAAAGGAAAGTATTGCAAAACTATTGGGTAAAATGAGACTTTGGCAAGGTCTCGGGCTACAAGCTGAATAAAGAAAAAACAAAATTAATGGTAAAAAACATAAGTGATCGGGAGGAAAACGAACTTGAGGACAAGACTGGGATACAAATAGCAAAGAAAGTAAAATACCTAGGAATACAAATGATGATGGAAAACATAAGCTTATTCGAAGATAATTATAATAAAACCTGGTGAGAGGTGAAAAAAATATGGAAATTTGGTCAAGATTAAATTTATCTCTGTGGGGCAGAATATCAGCCATAAAAATGAGTATATTACCAAAATCATTGTTTCTTTTCCAAACGATACCAATAATAAGCAAAATGGACTGTTTCAACATATGGAGGAAAGACATAGTAAAATTCTTATGGCAAGGGAAAAAACCTCGTATCAAGTATAAATTATTAACTGAGAAAAAGAAAGAGGGGGCTTTGGTCTTCCTGATCTGAAGATTTATTATGAGGCAGCATGCCTCAACTGGTTAAAAGACTGGATAACATTGAAAAAGGCAGACATTCTAGACCTAGAAGGCTGGAATACGAGGTTTGGCTGGCATGCCTACTTAATTACAACAAAGTGGCATTGCGTAAGGATTCTTTAAATCATATAGTTAGAAACTCATTATATAAGGTCTGGGACAGGTATCACAGATTATTAGAGCCTAAGATATCCTGGTGGGTATCCCCAGTGGAGACGATATCGGTAAAAAAGAAGAATATGGATACAAATTGGGTAACCTACCAGCAACTGATAAAAATAGAACAGGGCCAATTAAAGATAAAACCATATGAATAAATCAAACAGTTCTGTAACAGTTGGATTCAATATCACCAAATAGTGCATATATTCAATCAAGATAAGAAGATTGGTTTTGGAGAAAAGGAGTCATTATTACAAAAGGAATTACTACAAATTAATAAAAGACCCTATCTAGGATGTACGACCTACTTTTGGAATGGAAACTCAAGGATGAGATGGTAAAGGATGTTATGATAAAGGGGGCTCAGGACCTTGGACATAACATAATGTTAGAACAATGGGAACAGCTGTGGAAAATTGACATTAAATTCACAGCATGTTACACAATAAGGGAGAACTTAATGAAAATGATCTACCGCTGGTATCTAACCCCCGAGAAATTAGCAAAAATTTATAAGCAAAAAACCAATGCGTGCTGGAGATGCTACAGCGAAACAGGAACAATGTATCATATGTGGTGAGGGTGTAGCGTGATAAAAAAACCTTTTGGAATAAAGTTCATGAAGAGATAATAAAGATTTTTCAAAAATCATTCAACAAGAAACCAGAAGCGTATCTTCTGGGATTAATAACAAATGACATCCCCATAAATAAGAAAAGGATATTCTTATATGCATCCGCTGCCGCAAGAGTTCTTATAGCAAAGAACCAGAAGGGAGACAAAATACCCACAATAATAGATTGGCAAATCAAACTTACTGAATTTCTTGAATTGGCCAAAATGATGGCAGCTATCAAGGTCAAACAAATCAAAATTTAATAAAAGAATGGAGTTGCATGAATGAATATATGAAAAAACACTGCTCTGGTACAGAAATATTGATATGTAAAGAACAAAGTTTGTAAGGGGGAAAGCTTACAAATGCAAGTAAAATCAGAATATTTGTCAAATACAATATAACATCACAACTGTAAATATAAGCTATAGAATTAACATCACAACTGTAAATATAAGCTATAGAATTAAGGTTAAGCAACGATGAGTTATGTTGAACCAAGGGGGGGTGAGGTGGGGGGATGCTTTGTGTTACTAACATGTACATATGTGTAAACCTTTCTGTTATTTTGTAGAGATGAAAGCTACAATAAAAATTACCGTATTTTTCGTTCTATAAGACGCACCAGACCACAAGACGCACCTAGTTTTTGGAGGAGGAAAACAAGAAAAAAAATATTCTGAATCTCAGAAGCCAGAACAGCAAGAGGGATCACTGCGCAGTGAAAGTAGCAATCCCTCTTGCTGTTCTGGCTTCTGGGATAGCTGCACAGCCTGCATTCACTCCATAAAATCGCACACACATTTCCCCTTACTTTTTAGGAGGGGAAAAGTGAGTCTTATAGAGCAAAAAATACAGTAATTAAAATAAATAAATAAATCCTGGCAACGAGTCCATGTTTTTGTTGTTGTTTGTTGTAAAGGGTTCCCATTCTTTTCCAAAGTCACTATTGTCCTTCTCACGCAGTTTGTCCATTAACTTTGCCAGTTCTGCATAGTTCATCAATTTTTCTTGCCATTGTTCTGTAGATGGTGTTTCTCCAGTCTTCCAATTTTGTGCTATTAGAATTCTTGCTGCCATAGTAGTGTTCATGAATAATGTCCCATTTTTCTTTGGCATTTCTTGTCCTAGAATACCTCACAAAAAGGCTTCTGGTTTTTTCACAAAGGTTATTTTGAACATTTTTTTTCAATTCATTCTATATCATTTCTCATTTTTTTAGAATAATCTTACAATCCCACCACATGTGATAAAATGTACCTTCTTCTTTAAATCTCCAACAGTTCTTCTGTTCTGTTTTATACATTTTGGCCAGTTTTAATGGTGTAATGTACCACCTGTACATCATTTTCATATAATTCTCTTTCAACAATATACAATCCGTAAATTTCAAGTTCACTTTCCAAAGCCTTATTCAATCCTCAAATTGTATGTTATGACCTATGTCCTGTGCCCACTTGATCATTACTGCTTTAACTTCCTCATCTTTAGGTTCCCATTCCAACAGAATATTATACGCCTTCTTTAACAATTTAGAATTATCATCAATTATATCCTTTTGGAATTTGGAAACTGTGTAAGTGAATCCTCTCTTATTATCTTCGTCGAAGATTTCATTTAATTGCCTATAATGCAAGCAACTCTGAAGGTGTTCCTTTATCTCATCATAATCTTTCAATTTCCACTTTCCTTCTTGTTCTACTAATAAATCTCTATATGTTGGCCATATCCCTTTCATTGTTAACGTTTTAAGTGATAATGCTTCGATAGGTGACAACCACCACAGAGTTTTGGATTCCAGTAATTCTTTGTATTTTCCCCATACCCTTATCAGGGACTTTCTAATTATGTAATTGTGGAATCCTTTGTGTACTTTTACTTTTCCATACCACGGGTATGAATCTGTCAGGGAACTGCCATCAGCTCAGAGGTGAGAGGTGGAAGGGCAGTTGTGTTATAGGGAACCTCCGAAGATCTTGCGAAGCAGTTCCTCCTCCAGTGGGGAGGAGGTGCAGGGACCAGGAGATGCTAGGGAGAGCCTTAACACCGAGCCTGAGCAAAGCGGAGGGGAGGGAAGTACCCCTTTGCCAGCGCCCACTCTGCACAGTAGGTTTCAGTGCAGAGAGGGGAGGAGAAGGCTGGGGGACACGCGACTGTTATGCTGGGGGAGGTACAAGGACCGGCCACTCCCAGATTCTGCTAGCGACTGAGCCAGACATGAACTTGCGACACTCTTCACTGTAAATAGTTTGCACTAAGAATAAAGCTTGGAAAAGACAGGTCAGAGTCTTGCCTGTTTGCTCTCGAGCAACCACACCACCACCTGACAGAATGCCAATCAAATCTGTTATCGTGTCCTTCTAACTATTGCCTCCTCTTTTTCCAATTTAATCCAATCCCGAATCCAAGTAAGGCATGCTGCTTCATAGTAAATTTTAAAATCTGGAAGAGAAAAGCCTGCTCTCTCTTTTAAATCTGTAAGTATTTTATACTTTATTCTTGGCCTTTTCCCATTCCAGATAAATTTTGAAATATATTGCTGCCATTTTTTGAAGCAAGCATTATTATTATTATTATTATTTTTATTTGTATTGTCTGAAAAACGAACAGCATTTTTGGCAATACATTCATTTTTATTGCAACAATTCATCCTAAAAAACAGAGATTAATCCTATTCCCAAATTCCTTTTTATTTCATTCCAATTTTTTTTCATAATTGTCTTTATAAATATTAAGAATCTTTGTCAGTAATAACCAAATCGTCCGCGAAAGCTTTCAATTTATGTTCATTTTTCTTTATTCTTATTCCTGCTACTTCTTTATCCATTCTAATATTCCTTGCCAGAACCTCCAGGACCAGAATGAACAAAAGCAGTGATAATGGACATCCTTGTCTAGTTCCTTTTTGTATTTTACATTGATTTGGTTAATAATCAACTTTGCATTCTGTTCTGAATAAATAGCTTGTATTCCCCTATTCAATTTTACTCCAAATTCCATTTCTTCAATAACTTTTTTCATGAAGTCCCAAGAAACATTATCAAATGCTTTTTCTGCATCTATAAACATCAATGCTGCTTGTTTTTTCTCATTTTGCACTTCCAGGTTATGTTTATGTTTAAGATGTTTCTGATATTATCTTTCATTTGTCTACCTATTTCAGTTGTTTTTTTTACTTTTGATTCTAATTCTTTTGAAATCCAAACTGCATCCAGTCAGGCACTACTGCCATGTACATGTGAAAAAAAGGTGAACTCTTTATCAAACACATGTTTTACCCTCCAGATATTTATTAAATTCAATGTCTCTGTCATATCAAAAAAGGTTTTGGGTAGTCTACCTTCTTTGGTGTCTTTTTTCCTAATTGTTCTGTTGATCTCTAATGATGGTACCCCATTCAAATCTCCCATTAGTATTACCTTCTCATCTGCAAACTCCAAAAGGTTTGTTTCCAATTTTGGAGAGAATTTTGATTTATTTTCATTTGGTGCATATATTCCCACCAATACTATATTTTCTCCTTGAACTTTAATTTATACCACTAGAATTCTCCCTTTATCATCTTTTTGGATTAGCTTGGGTTCAAGTGCAGGTTTAATGTAAAATACTACACCACGTCTTTTAGCATTGTCTGCTGAAACAAAATCCATCCCTACTTTTTTATTAATCAGAATTCTTTTGTGTTTGTTTGCTATGTGTGTTTCCTGAAGACAAATTATATCTACATTTTGTTTAAAACAAAAATAATTTTTATTAAATTTTCCATTTTAACAATCCAATCAAATCACATTAAATATTCCAAATTATACAAATACATATCATATAGTCCAAATATTCCACCAAATTATAAATTTTTATTGGGACTTCCCATGCTTCAAGTTCGGTGGGGCTCTGATCATCTTATATCTCTACTGCCTTGAGTTTCCAATAGTTCCTTTAAATCTTCCTGTTGTTACCCTTCCTTCTTTCATGGCCTCTGAGTTGTTTCCACAAGCGAGTTGAAGTAAATAATGATATGCCTCTGTGTGAAATTAGTATTCTTGACTCTCCCACTATTGCAGCTGGTAAGCCTATTGTTTGCACTATCTCCTCACACGCTGGTGTTTATGCCGAATCAATGCAAAAGTTCATTTCGCCGCTGGCAGACGCCATCTTCTCTCAGTTCTGATGAAATCAAATCTTAGGCATTTACTCATTAATTTTCCCAGACCGGTTGCATCAAACATTAGCCTTTCCAGGGGAGATTTGCCAAGTTGGACTTGAAGTGCAGCTATATTAACAAATTAAGAGCTCACCTTCCCCTATGACTATTTATCTCTGCAGCCCAGTCTTTCCAAAGTTTTTTGAAGTCTCTCCAGCAGCTAGCGAGATCCTGCTCCTTTCTAATATCCATATTTGGAGAGTCTTTTATCTTCTTCCAATCATTTCAAAAAACAAAAGCTTTAGTTATATAGTATTGTTATTTTCACACAGTTAATTTTTCCCCCCATCTCACTTGCTATAAATAATGTAAACGGTTCTTCGGGGGGGGGGGGTGTCAAGTATTGTAATAAACCGTGGTAAAAAACATACCGGCTTAGATGTTATTCTTAGATGTTATTCTTTCTTCCTCTCCATCACTCTTGGCACCTCAGTGGCTGGCTTAATTGGCAGATTAATTTCCCCCTCTTTGCTTGAAGCATGTCCAAAACTTATATCCAATTTTTCATCTTAAGAAATGGAACTTGGTGCGCTTGCGGGGACAGCGTCCAGGAGATCCGAACTCCCTCGGGGGCTTTCCATCCAGTGCCCCCACCCGCTCCTTCTTTACGAACTTGGGGGTGGTTTATTGGGCATCCGCAGATGAGACTGCATCTTCCCTTACACCGGGAAGAATTTGGGAGGCTGATTACTCCCATCTCAGCCTCTAAATTGCCTCGTGGGAGCTGGAGAGATGGTATTGTCGGCCATCTTCCGTGGCACCTCAAGAGGAAGAATTACATGTTCAATCCTGATACTCTTTCCTTTGTTATTCAATCCATTCACATTCCAACTTAGTACTTTAAGATTTGCCATTGTCATGTTTGTTTAAAGAATTTGTTTTTCCACCCACTGCTCCCTCCAAGTGTTCCAGTGCCTCCTTTTGCTGTTCCAGGGGGCTTTTCAGTTCTTTTGTCCCATCTCTAAATTCAGGATCCCTGCCATGTTTTTGCAGAAACTAATGGAGCTGACTCTCCGTCACCAGCCTGTATCTTTTCTTTCTATAGGTTCAGGAAATTCCCATTTGTATCTTATGTCAATTTTTCTAAGGGCTGTTCTCAAGATCTTCTACCTCTATCTCCTAACTCTTAATTTAAAGGGAATTTCCCAGAAAATGTCCACTTTTTTACCCTCAACCTGCAGACCCTCTTCATAATTTTTTTGAAGAGGGTCTGCATCCTTAACTCTTTGTGACAAAAGTTACCAAGACGTCTGCAGGCTGCTTTCTTTCTCTGGGTGCTCTTGTCCTGACTCGGTAAATGTTTTCAATTAATTTGTGCATCCCTGCTTGCCCCTCCCCCATCCGACCTGCTAGAATCTTACTCAAATACGTGGTAAGGCCTTGCTCTTTTTCTTTTTTAAAAAATGAATTTTATTAGTATTTTCCACACAACATACACAACACACAAAAACTTTAAAAAAAACAAAACAAACAAAACAAATCCATATCTTACAAGTTAACATTATAAACACTAAAACAACAACCAGACATTGACTTCCACCAATCCCACAGCACCTCCTTTATCTCTCATTGTGTCTTCCTGTTTTCCTATTTTCTTTATCATCTCTATCCTAACATCTAGATATAAATCCTTCTTTCATATCCTTTCACTTCACAAGGTTATTCCAGACTCAGCCAGATTTCTGCCCTCGAACCTTGACTTTTGAGGTATTCATTTAGGCTCTCCCATTCTTTTTTTACTTCACTTTTTGGTTTTTGTCTTATTATGTCTGTCAATTTGGCTAATTCTAAGTATTCTGAGAGCTTACATAGCCACTCTCCCCTAGTGGGTAACTGATTCCCTTTCCAGTACTTAGCCACCAGGATTCTTGCTACAGACGTTGCGTATAAGAAAAAATTAATTTTGTCTTTTGGAATATTGTCATTTAAAATTCCTAAAAGGAATGCCTCTGGCCTTTTACTATATGATATTCTTAATATTTTCTTTATTTCTTTGTGGATCATGCTCCAAAATTTCCCAATTTTGGGGCATGTCAACCACATATGGTAGAAGGTTCCTTTTTGTATCTTGCATCTCCAGCACTGTTGACCTTTGAAGTGCTTTCACCTGCTGCACAGCTTAGCAGAGTATTGCAGCATTTCTTAGGCAACTCTCAAGATTGTCCAGTCAGGACGACAATCAGGAACAAAGACTTGACGACTAGTAACTTGATTATTGTGGTCATGCTGCCTATATGAGAGACCTCAGCCAATCACCAAGCTGTTACTGTGTCCTCTTATCTCTAGGCAGATTCTTTCTGTGCTCCTCCTCCCCAGCATGTAGCAGAGACGCTAATTGCTCACTTGCCAAGCTGCACTTAGACTATGAATTCCAACAGTTTCTCCCCAAGATCAACAAAGTGTTCTCCTGCCAAGCTTAGGTTGTTCATGCAATGTTCCAGGGTCCTTTTAGCTTAATTCCAAGATTGTTTGTCCAGGTCTGTGTTTTAATCCATCTCCAAACCTGTCTGCTAATTACTTGCTCACCCAGCCTTCCATTCACAAAAATCTTCAATCCAAATTCAAAAGGACAATAGTTCATCCAATTTAGTTGATTCCAAGAGAAGAGGAATCTTTAACTACTTGCCAAAGTGCAGCTTAATAGTGTAAAAGATGCTCAAAAGGCTGTAGAAAGGCTCTCGTCTCCCATTCACAAATCCCTGCTTATAGAGCCTGTCAGTCAGAAAATGGAAGTTGATTTCCTGTTTGGTTTCCGTCTTCACCAAATTACTTTAAAAGTCCAAATTTATTAAATAAGATTCTAAAACATTTTGGCATTAATTACCTTGTTTGGAAAGTCTGCTGCTTTTGGTGGCGACTTGTGGCTTCAGCTACTGGACTGCGATATCACCGTGAATGGACTCAAGCCGCTTGCTGCCCCCCCCCCCACTCGCTGCTGACGCAGTGGCAAGAAGAAAGAGAAGCTGTGGCGAGTTACCCCCGTTTCAGCTGGTCCCCTCAAGACCCCACTCTTCTGTGGGGCTTTTTCAGGGGAGCGCGTAGCCTTGGCGCTTCCCCTACGGGTCCGAAGTAGCAGACTGGAAGTCTCTCACTGGGTGACCTTGAGCCAGTCACTGCCTCTCAACTGGGCCTCCCTCACAGGGTTGTTGTGGGGATTGAAGGGGGAGAACCATCTGTGGCAACATGGGCTCCTTCAAGGATTGGTGGTGTGATATTATTATTATTATTTTGCCCACCTTTACCTTAAGGTCCCAGGTAGGGCTGGGCGATATCAGGTTTTCAACATCACAATATATCACCAGCTAAATATCACTATCTCTATCTCTATCTCTATCTCTATCTCTATCTCTATCTCTATCTCTATCTCTATCTCTATCTACATCTATCTAGCTATCTAGCTATCTAGCTATCTATCTATGGTGGTGGAGGGCCTCACTGAGCATCCCCATGGTGTCAGAGGGTCCTGCCATACTTCCCCATGGTGGCGGAGGGTGTGCTGCACTTTCCTGCAGCAGCCGAGGGCTTTAACGAGGCTCCCTGTGGCAGTGGAGGGCCTTAATATGTAAGGAAGTAGTAGATTTAATAAAAATATTAAATAAACTTCCATATATTATATTTAATATATTTTCAACTAATTTAAGAATAGTTCAAGTGATTTACTAGTCAAGCTGCATCTGCTTCCCCACTCAGAGATCTAAGTACAATCTATGCACAGAGTTCAACTAAACCTACTTCTACTTTCCTGGGAGTAAGCCCCATTGAATTCAGTAGGGCTTGCTTGTGAGTAGACACACATTTGCTTGCACCCTCCCCATCATTCTCACACATTATCCAACCTCCTATTTCAGGATAAAGTAGCCTGCTAAATCTTCTCCCTTCTATCCCCCCCAGGGCCCCCCAAAAGCCCTCATTCCGCCAATCTCTCCCTTTTTATCAAAGGGAGGGAGGGCAAGCAAGCAAAAAGATAAGTCTCCTTTAACTTACTTACTAACTAACTAACTAACTAATTAACTAACTAGCCCTTCCTTTTTAATATGGAGGAGAGCAATTTAGGAGAAACCAACAACATAAGCACCACCAGAAAATAAAAATAATAACTTTTCCCCCTCTTTTTTTTCCACCTGTGGGAGTGAGTGTGAGGGAAGAAAGAAGAGCTTTCCAGTTCTTTGTTTACATTCTTTGTTTACTCCCCCCCCCCCCGCTGGATTTTTGTCCAACTATGGGACGTTCCTCCTGGATTGGTAGCAGGCTCTGCATAATTAACTGAGCTCTAAGTGGAAATATACAAGTGAAGCTGAAAGAGTTTGCTGGTTTGTGTGAGGGCTTATCTTCATTTATTTTCAGGGAGGAGGGAGAGAGCAAGCAAAGCTGGAGTATTGTACAGCTGAGCTACACCCTGGGAAGCTGTTAAGTCTCCACCTTTTGTTCATTGGTATATTGCCTTGTTGAAACACTTATCACAATGTTATTTCAGTACAATGGTATGGTGATTTATTGCATAGTACTAGTCCCAGGGCAGGTTACAGCAATATAAAAGCAATATTAAGAACATTTTAAAACAACTTACCATCAAAGGAATAATGTGGCTCCCCAAAATATACACCTTAAGTTGTCAAAAGCCAGAATAAAGAGGCACATCTTTAATATTCACCTCTGTGGGGAAGGAGTTCCACAGCTTAGAGACTGCCACAAATAATGCCCTCTCCTAGCCCACTTCTCCCACCTCCCAAACTTCTGAGGGTGGTGGATCAACTAAGAGCCCCCCCCCCCCCGCTGATCTTAACAGACAAGAGGGTCTGTAGGAAAGGAGGCAATCTTTCTTCTTCTTCTTCTAGACCTGTCAGCAGCCTTCGACATGGTCGATCACGAAGTCCTGGCCTTGCCAACGTGGGGATCCAGGGCACAGTCCTTCAATGGCTGCGCTTGTTTCTCTCTGGTCGGGGACAGAGGGTGTCGCTTGGGGGGAATTGTCATCGCGCCACTCCTTGGAGTGTGGAGTGCCTCAGGGTGTGATACTCTCCCCGATGCTTTTTAACATCTTTATGCACCCCCCTCACCCAGCTTGTCCAGAGTTTTGTTCTGGGCTGCCATCAGTATGCTGATGACACCCAACTCTATCTGTTGATGGATGGCCATCCTGACTCGACCCCAGACACACTGATCAGATGTTTGGAAGCTGTGACTGGATGGTTACGTGGGAGCCGGTTGAAGTTAAATCCTTCAAAGACAGAGGTCCTCTGGCTGGGACGGGACGATATGGGATTGAGGGGGCAACTCCCATCTCTTGCGGGGATGCAATTAGTGCCAGCACCGTCCGTTAAGAGTTTGGGTGTAATCTTTGATACCTCCCTCTCCATGGAGGCACAGATTACAGCTATAACAAAGGCGGCATTTTTTCATCTCCACCAAGCTAAGCAGTTGGCTCCTTACCTCTCTCGCCCTGACCTAGCCACTGTGATCCACGCGACGGTCACCTCCAGACTGGATTATTGTATCTCGCTCTACGTGGGGCTGCCCTTGAGACTGACCCAGAAACTCCAGCGGGTGCAGAATGCCGCGGCGAGACTCCTTACAGGGTCTTTGCTGCGAGATCACATTCACCCGGTGCTATACCAGCTGCACTGGCTCCCTGTGGAGTACAGGATCAGGTTTAAGGTGCTGGTTTTAACCTTTAAAGCCCTATACGGCTTAGGACCCTCGTACCTACGGGACTGCCTCTCCTGGTATGTCCCACAGAGGAACTTACGGTCTTCAAATAAAAACATCCTGAAGGTCCCAGGCCACAGAGGTTAGGCTGGCCTCAGGGCTTTCTCGGCTGTGGCTCCAATCTGGTGGAACACTCTGTCACAAGAGACTAGGACCCTGCGGGATTTGACATCTTTCCGCAGGGCCTGCAAGACAGAGCTGTTCCACCAGGCCTTTGGTCAGGGCGCAGTCTGACTCCCTCCTTTGGCAATCTTTACAGAACTTAAGCTTAATGGTTGCCATCAATTGGATTTTAATTAATTTTTATAATGAAATGTTTTTAGAATGTTGCACTATTTTATTGTTAAAACAAAAAAAATTCCTTCCAGTAGCACCTTAAAGACCAACTAAGTCAGTTCTTGGTATGAGCTTTCGTGTGCATGCACACTTCTAGTTTTGTGTGCATGCACACTTCTAGTTTTGACTATGGCAGACCAACACGGCTACCTATCTGTAACTGGAACTATTTTATTGTTGTTAGCCGCCCTGAGCCCGGCTTCAGCTGGGGAGGGCGGTATATAAATAAAAAAATTATTATTATTATTATTATTATTATTATTATTATTATTATTATTAAGGTATTTGGTGCCTGAGTCATTGGAATATGAACCTGGGACCTTCTGCATGCAAAGCATGCACTCTGCCACTGAGCTATGGCCTTTTCCCTAAAAATAAAGATTTCTATTCCTTGTGAGAATGATTTAAAAAGCTGCCTTAGAATGAGTCAGATGCTCTCCAGGGTTTCAGACAGTGGACATTCTCAGTGTGAATGTCTGTGATCTTAACCAGGGGTTGCGGGCAACTAATCACAATTAAGCACGGTCTGCCCTGGGGTCCTGTATTTGGAAAGGGGGCAGGGGGGATCTGGGTTTGTTGACCGCATTTGGAAATTTTCTTACTTGATTCCTCTGACAATTGGCTTTCTCTGAGTGCGTTGTTCTTTTTCCCCTCCAGGTCATGCTGCCACTGCTGTGTCTCAAGCCAGCTCCCAGCCTGACTACACAATGGCCTGGGCAGAGTATTACAGACAGCAGGCTGCTTATTATGGCCAGACATTAGGACAAGCTCAGACTCACAGCCAGGTGGGTCTCGCTTCTCTGCCGTATCTGCATCCCCCTTACTGACAACTGCTCCTTGTTCAGTTCAGCCTTGAAAACAATTAAACAGAAGCACCTAGCCCTGTGTACAGTGGTACCATGGGTTAAGAACTTAATTCATTCTGGAGGTCTGTTCTTAACCTAAAACTGTTCTTAACCTGAGGTACCATTTTAGCTAATGGGGCCTGCCGTGCTGCCGCCGCACGATTTCTGTTCTCATCCTGAAGCAAAGTTATTAACCCGAGGTACTATTTCTGGGTTAGCAGAGTCTGTAACCTGAAGCGTATGTAACCTGAAGCGTGTGTAACCCGAGGTACCATTGTATCTTATTATGTTGCTTGTGGCCACTCCCACCCCCCTAAAAAAAGAGAACCAAGTCAAAGTTTTTGCAACATTTTCTACCTTGGTTGCTTGGAAGGGATTCTGAAGTCACACCGGGCGACTGTATTCCAAACTTAGTTTAACTTAATTTAAACTTAAAACTTAAGTTTTTCTCCTCTCTCATAACATTAGGACTCATGGACAAACAGTGCAGCTGAATGTTGGAATGTTGTCAGATTCAAGGCATATAAAAGAAAATGACTTATTCATGCAGTGCATAGTTTAACTATGGGACTAGCTCCCACGGGAGGAAGTGATGACCACTAAGCTGAATGGTTTAAAAATAATATTGGACAAGTTCATGGAAGAGAGGGTTATCAATGGCTACTAGCCATGATGACTATGCTCTGCCTCCACAGTTGGAGGCAGCAGTGCTTTCAAATACCAGCTGCTGAAAACCACAGAGGGGTGAGTGCTCTTGTGTTGAAACCCTGTTTTCTGGTTTCCCACAGGCATCCAGGTGGCCACTGTGAGAACAGGAGGCTGGACTAGATGGGCCATTGTTCTTAGGTTATGATTCCCAAACTTAGTTTAGCCTCTTCCGGATCTGGTGAAAGCAAAGTCAAAACTGTAACAGTGTAACGTACATTTCCAAGTAATGAGCTGCATACTGGCAAGCAGCAGATTCTGCATTTCTCAGATTTATGAGAGCTCAGGTTCATTTGCGCTCACATTTTCTGAATTAAAATTGGAGTCAATGCTTTGCTCTTACTCTTTGCCTTTTAAGGTGGTGTGAGATAGCATGAAATACTGATAATTACCAGCTCCTTACATTTCTGTGGAGAAGCCAATGGTGGTCTCTGCTAACAAAAGCGTAGGGGATGATTTTTGCCCATTCTCCACCTCTTTGTGGCCCCTAGAGAGAGGGGCCATAGCTCAGTGGTACAACATCTGCTTTGCATGCAGAAGGCCCCATGTTTGATCCCCGTTGGCATCTCCAGGTAGGGCTGCAAATGTCTCCTGCCGGGAGAGCTGCTGCCAGTCAGGGCAGACAGTATTGAACTAGATGGACCCAATAATCTGATTTAGTAGAAGGCTACCCCTTTTAATGAGGAGGACACCACTCAGTGTTTATAGCATCTTTCTTGCATGCAGAATATTCCAAGTTCAATCCTTGGCATTTCTAGATAGAGTAGAGAGAGACTCCCTGCCTGTGTAAACCCTGGAGAGTTGCTGCTGGTTAGGGTAGACTATATTGAGCTAGATGGGCCACCTTTCACTCTTTTATGGAGGGTCCCCCAACTCCTTTTCCATTAGCAGACACCTCTTCCAAGATCCAAAAGCTGCCTGTGATTGTAAGGCACAGAAGCCACAGCCTTGCTCCACTGTTAGCTAGCCCACTCATGCAAATGGTGCTCAGGGGACAATGCTTCTCAACATGAGGGCTTTGCCTCTGAACACCAGTTGCTGGGAGCACACAGTTGGAGTAGGGGAATTAGAGGCATCTGGCAGGTCACTATGGTAAACTGGGGTAGAGTGGAGAGAACCTGTGGCTTTCCAGATGTTGCTGGACTACAACACCCACCATCCCTGGACCATTGGTCGGGAACCTGATCTAAGAAGAGGCATTCCCCCACCCCCGCCATCTTGTGGGAATGCCTCTTTAATCTCTTGCATGCAGCAGGTAATGTTGCTTCTCAGATCAGGGAATGGTGACCCTGTAGCCTTCTAGTTGCTGCTAGACTACAGCTCCCATCATCCCTGACCACTGGCTATGCTCGCTCGAGGTTGATGGGAATTGTAGTTCAACATCACAGTTTAGCTACTTCTAATTCAAATTAGCCCCTTTGGTTTGATCCAGCCACAAGTTATTTTGTTTTAATTATTTCCTGAAAGTTCTCTTTCCTTCTTAACACAGATTTTTCATTTTGTCTTTTTCTACTCTTTGCAGGAACAGTAGAACTACATCCTTGACTCGTCTTCATTTCCCTCACCAACCATTTTCTCTCTTTCTTTCTCATAATCATTGTGGAAATTAACCTTTTTGTAACAGAGGGTTTCTAGATTTGCAACATTTTGATGAAGAACTCTTGGGTTTTTGTGTGTGAAACACTAGTTGTTAGGATAATCTATACTGAACTTTTTTCTAAGAATCAGGAACAAATAGTAATGTACTAAACTTTATGGACTTTGCTGGGTAATCTTTTATTTTTCGGGTTTTTTTTGGGGGGGGCTTTTTGATTTTCCAAATTTATAAGGAGAGAGAGAGAGAGAGAGAGAGAGAGAGAGAGAGAGAGAGCGCAAAACTCTTGGATCTGTATTTTGGGGTGGGAGGAGAGAAGAATAACTGTCATCTAATCTTACCCCAGAGCTGTGAGATTTCAACAAGTGGTTTTTCTTTCTTTCTTTTCTGTTGTAGCAGAAAAAGGCTTGGAAGTCTTAGGTGATATGTAACAAATGTTAAAAATAAAAAATGGGAAATTATAAAAAACAGTCTTTAAAAATTCTTAAATATGTAAATTTATTAAATATTCTACTACTAATTTCTTGTACCTTTGCTTTCTTTTTGATTATATTGCATTTTTTAAAAAAAGAAAAAGAAAAACTGAACTATAGTATATTATTATAATTAATTGTGTGAATTCTTATCAGGATGGTTACTGTTTACTGTCAAGCTGGTTATCAGCGGGCAAATTTTTGTAATAACGGCTGTATAATTTCTAGAAATCTAAAGGGATAATATAAAAAATGATGTGTTTAATTTTTTTAGCAATTCTGGTTTGCTTTCCACATTTTCCATTTTCTGGTTGCATCTGTGTATCTAAGACCTCCAAGCTTTGTCTAAAAAAATAAAAAATAAAAACAAAATACCCTTTGTCTATTTCAGAAATAAATACTGTTATTTTTAATATTAAGATGAAACTGCTATTATTAGTACCTTTAACAAAAACTGTGGAACATTAAGTCATATAAAATAGTAGTAACTATTTTTTAATTCCAGGGTTGGTGTGTGTTGCTTCTCCCTCCCCATTTTTATTTGTTTTTAAGTATTTTGTTATCTTAATAGTTGTCAAAAAAATTACCTAGAGAAATAAAATAAAAGTGACATCTAGTATTAACCCCAGGTATGCCAATAAATAATGTTTTGATTTAATAAAGGGGATAATATTATTTCCAGTGTTTACTTGTAGTACTTTCTTGTACAGATAAGTGTATTTTTAAAGGAGAAAAAAATAATAATAAAGAAAGTAAAGCTAATTTTCTTGACATTTTTGACTGACCTGCAGGACATTTCATTTTGAACTGTACTAAAGTTATTGATCTAGGTTATTTCCCCCTCCCCCTGATTTCTTTATAATACTTGAAATGTCTAACTATACGGAAACACAATTAGAGAATGTTGAGCATGATGTGTTTTAAACAAACAAAAATTGTTCATTTTATTTGACTGACAGTTGCATTTCACAATCTCTATAATAATAAAAACCAATCCACAAGGCAATTTGTGGGTTAAGTATTAAGACTGTTTGATCACTGCTCCATTTCCTGAAAAGAGTAACCCCCATCTTCCGTTTTAGTTTTCCGGAGGAAGTGGGACATGTTTTGTTTGTGTGTGTGACTTGCTGGTGAGAGTCTTTTATAAGACATCTGAAGGCAGCCCTGTTTAGGGAAGCTTTTAATGTTTGATGTATTATAGTATTTTAATATTTTTTTTGGAAGCTGCCCAGAGTGGCTGGGGAAGCCCAGCCAGATGGGCGGGGTATAAATAATAAATTATTATTATTATATTATTATTATACATCTATACTGTAGTGGCTGATAGTTCCCAACCAGTCCTTTTCATCCCTTGTGAACTCTGTTTCAATGTTACACCAATGTTTTTTCCTTTTCCTCCATGCTCCCCCCCCCCCCCCCCAATGTGCTGTGGTGGTTATGGAATGCCCCAGGCCCAGGGCAAAGAAACAGCTCCTCAAAAGAAGCATTTTATAAGCAGAAAACTCTTCTGATTATTTCCTGCTGCTCTTCGCAAGTCAAGCTTGAGGGTGGATGGGGTGGCATTTTCTCTGTCTACGACTCTCACTCTCCTCCATCCCAACTGTTGCTCTTCTAACTTCAAGGCTGCAATCCTGGTCCCACTTACTTGTGAGTAAGCCCTATTGAACATAATAGGCATATTCCATGAGTTGATTGTGGTTTGGATTACGTTGCAAAATATTGCTGTGTTTCCCCAAATCCTTGGCAGCATAAAATTTCTTCCTGGAGATTAGTTCTTCTTTGACACTCTTGGTAGCATTTTGCTCCTTTGTTGCTGGATGTGTGATTGTTACATCACATGTCTGTGTTTACTTTCTAGGCTTGGAAAGTCTGAGAACGGAAGTCAGTCTTATCTCTTCTGCTGTACTGTACTTTTGTACTGTTTCTTTTTTTCTCTCAGAGAAGAGAGAGGATGCCATGGTTACTTTGTCCTGTATATATTGCTTAATAAATCAGTTATAATGCTACACTCACGCTCCACGATCGTTTCTGCTATACTCTGCTGATAGAGTGTGCACGTCTTTAGGTATGTCTTTAGATATGTGTCGCTGGTGCACACCAGGACTGATTTGTGAACGTCCCGGGCTGCACTTCATCAGGAAGACGCCCGGAGAGGTCTGTCTCATTCCGGGGGCTGCGTCTGCCACCCAGGCGTGTTCTGACAATGGTTTGTGAGATTCTGACCAGCTTCGGCCCATCTGAAGCTGATACAGGCTCGTCTTATCTTGAGCCCAAGCAGAGTAGTCCACACAGCAGAAGGATAAGCAGTATGTGCCACATTCTTAACTTTATTTCCACTCTATGCTGAGAGCATACAAACATGCATCTTCCCTCTGTGAGAGCAGAGAAGCAACCTCATCTCGGAAACAAAGAACACCGAGAGAACAGTGAAAAACAGGAAACCAGTGTACGTCACATCCAGTCTCCCATTCCCGTGGGAATCCAACAGTAACTCTGACTGTGGAATGTAAACAATTGTCTTGTGACAAGCATTTTGCTGCTCAGTTAGGGAAATAGAAACCAACATCCTCCCCCTTTCTGTGAACATCACTGGGCAGCATGTTCGTACAGTATCAGTACAAACCCAACTTCTGCACAGAGGTACAGTGTTGATCCCTTGATACAATCATGGACAATACATCAGCAGGAATTTCATTACCTGGCATATAGGACACCGTTACGAGTCCCTTCTGAACACATTCCTTAGCATGTTGCAGTTTGAATTGCAAATACTTTGTGCTTTGCTTACAACCTTCAGAATTCAGCAAAGCCAAACATGCTTTGTTGTCCTGATAAACCTGGATTGGACATTTGACAGGAATTTTCATGTCTTTGCACAATTGTAACAACCATTCACAATCCTTAAGTGAATAAGACAGTGCATTCAGTTCAGCTTCACAAGTACTTAAGCTAACTGTTGTTTGCTTCTTGCATGACCAATCAAAAAGACCCTGATTGTACATATAGCAAACTCCAGACGTGCTTTTCCTGTCTGTAGTGTACACTACCAAAACTTGCATCTGCAAATATCTCAGGACCATCAGTCTGTAATGCATAGTGCCTTTCAAATAGCGAGCTATGCGTTTCAGAGCTTTCCAATCCTTAACAGTAGGATTGTTGACTTGTCTGCTTAGCAAATTACAGCTAACAGCAATGTCAGGTCTTGAACATCTGGCAATGAAGTTCAGTTTACCTAGCACACTTCTGTACAGTGTAGTGTCAGAAAATGCTTCTTCAGTGTCAACTACCTGATAACCTGTTGTCATCGGTGTGTCTACAGGGTTAGCATCCATCAGGTTTAGTTTGCTTAACACATCAGCAATTTTCCGTGACTGGTGTACTAGAATGTTACCATCTTGATCTCTCTCTATTTCCAGAGATAGGTAGTTGTTTACCTCACCAAGATCTTTCATGTCAAAATGCTCTTTCAGTTGAGCTAGGGCGTTAATGTACATTGTGACATCCTTCCAAAAGAACAGAATATAATCAATATAAAACAAGCAATACAGCTTCTTTTGCCCCTCCTCTTTGACAAATACACATGGATCAGCTTTCCCTTGCTGAAAACCTAGAGAAAACAATACTTCAGTGAGTTTTGTGTGCCAACACCGTGCACTTCGTTTGAGACCATAAAGGGACTTCTTCAGAGCACAAACAAATCCCTGTTTTACCTGTACGCCATCAGGTAGAAGTATATAAAGAGATTCACCTAGAGATCCGTACAAAAATGCTGTATTCACATCGTGGTGACTAACGTGAAGATTCTCTTCTGCAGCAAGCTTGAGCATAAGCCTAATGCTCTCATACCTCACGGTGGGTGAGTAGGTCTCGTGATAGTCTTCACCTGGTACCTGTGAAAAACCTCTGGCTACCAATCTGGCTTTGTGTCTGACTATCTTACCATTTTGATCAGTCTTCGCTTTGAAGACCCATTTGCTTCCAAGCAGTTTCATTCCTGGAACTACTGGAACTAGCTCCCATGTTTTGTTCCTCTCTAAGGAATCAAGCTCAGCCTTTGTGACATTTAGCCATGGCTCAGCATCCTTTGAATCCAAATCCTGGACTTCTTGGAAACTTGAAGGTTCAAATACCTTCTTGGAGCTTTTAACAGCTGCTACTGCTGTCTTAGCAAACTCATCAGCAAATCTCTTTGGAGGTCTGCCTTTAGTGGCTCTTTCAGACCTGCGACTTAGCCTTAAGTCTTCAACACTCTCCTCTTCCTACTTAGGAGAAAAGTGGCCTATAGTGAACAATGGTTCCTCCAATTCTTGATCAGAGCTTTCAGAGGGTCACATAGAGGCTTTTGCACTCTTGAAATCCTCTGAATCACCCAATTCAGTCTCAGACTCAGAATCAGGACCTTCGTCATTGGGTGTGGGTGGTTGCGGCAGCTGTGGCTGCTGCTGTGGCTGTTGCCTATCCTCAGTCTCATCACTGTCATCAGGATAACATTTGAAAATTCCCACATTCTCCCCCCACTTGGCATTGTACTCAACACTTCTTGTGAGCCTAATTGTCTTAGAGTCAGTCATCATTATTCTGTAAGAACCTTTCTGATAACCTAGAAAGATGTCATGCAATCCACGCTTGCCTAACTTGGAGCTTTGTGGTGTGTGAACCCACATGTCAGAACCACAAATTCTCCTGTGTTTGATGTATGGTTTCTTGCCAAACATCTTTTCATAGGGGGTACAACCAATCGCTGAAGATAACTTGCGATTATAACTGTAAACAAAACAGGCCAAAGATTCGGCCCAATAACTCTCTGGAAGATTGGCATCATGCAGCAAGGTTTTCAACCCTTGAAGCAATGTCTGATTTGCTCTCTCACAAAGTCCGCTCTGCCATGGCGAGCGAGGACTAGACAAATCGTGCTTAATTCCTTTCTCATTCAGTAAAGCTTCAAACTGCTGAGAAGTGAATTCCCCCCCGCGATCAGTGAAAAGAGTCTTTATCTTCTTACCATGCACATTTTCCAACCAAGCACGGAATTCTTTGAACCTTGGAAAAGCCTCTGATTTCTGCTCGAGATTGTACACATAAATATACCTGGAAAATGCATCAATGAGAACCATGAAGTACCTGTTTCCACCCAAAGAGGGAGACAGTGGACCAACCAAATCAGCATGCACTACCTGGTATGGTTCTGTAGCTTGCCTACTAGACACCTTACCTTTCGCAGCCATTTTCATTTTGTTTGCTGCGCATGCCTTACACTTCATGTGGTACCTGCAGGGTTTAATAGTCATACCTTCAACCAAGGCAGGCATTTTAGATACTGCCTCAAAATGCAAATGACCAAATTTCCTGTGAAAATCATGAAGACATCCTGCATGCAAACTTTTGTTAGAACCTGCAATGCAACAAGTTTCATCCTGCACATCATCATCAGAATACAAAACAAACAAACGATCAACATATTCAGCATGCAATACATAATCGTTTTTCTTTGTGATGGTGCACTTCTTGTTCTTGAAGGAAATGTCAATTTTCCATTCATTCAGCTGCGCAACACTGAGTAGATTGTGTGCAGCATCTGGAACGTAGAGAACATCTTGTATCGATAAGTCCAAACTGTGAAGAACAACAGTTCCGTAGCCTTGACTGGGGATCGTGTGGTCATCCGCCTGGTGAATCGCACCTTCCTGCGATGTAAAAGACACGAACAGTCGCATATCATTGCATAAGTGGTGCGTTGTGCCCGAATCCACCACGAAGAAAGATCTAGACGTCTTCTGGACCTTTGCAACCTTTGGAGTGAAGCGTGAGACCATTGCCTTGTGCTGCGTTGTCCTGGACACCAGACCTTTGCCTTTGCCTTTTCCACGCGATGAGCTTTCGCTGCGCTGCTCTGTCTTGGCCCTGGGAAATCTGCATTCCCTCTTCATATGGACTAGACGTCCACACGAGTAGCATTTCACTGCCTTCAAAGCTTTGGCGCTATCTGGTGGTTCCACTGCATTCTGGGATGACGTCTGTGAAGACTCCCCCTTACCCATGCAGCTAGCACCTCGCCTGTCCGCTTCATTCAGAACAACGGCAGTAACATGGGCTACCGTTAGCTGAGCAGTTGGCTGAACAGCAATATGAGTGGCAACAGACTCCCAACTGAAGAAGTGTGCATGCACACGAAAGCTCATACCAAGAACTGACTTAGTTGGTCTTTAAGGTGCTACTGGAAGGAATTTTTTTTGTTTTGACCAAAGAATGTAGTATCATGAAAGAATACACAGCCTCTGGAAAGGTGAGTCCTCTCTGTTGCAGCTCATGTCTCAGATTCTGCATCTCCAGCAGATGTGTTCACACATCTGCACCTTCAGCAAGTGCCATATCATGCAGCTTGGCATAGTAGAACAAAGAAGCACCAGCTTCTGTCCTCAAATGAGCATCTCTCAAAGTGTCCCAAATCTCTCTGGCTGAGGTCTTATCACGCAACAGACAGAGCTCTTCTGGGGAGACTATCAATGTAAGAGTTCCCCTTGCTTTGGAATCCTTAGCTGCCCATTCATCTGTTATTGGAGCTGGGGGGGGGGTGTCTGTAATAACATTAATCAGACCTTCTTTTCACAGAAGAGCCTCTGCGTACAGTGCCCACTCCGCATAATTCTTCTTATTGAGCTTAGGAATCCCACAAGCATCAGCCAGTCTTGCATTAGCCATCATTGCTGCTTTATTAATCAAGCTGTGTCTGAGTACAGCTGCTACCAAAAGCACTTGTAAAAGCACTTTCAGTTTTCAAGCCTCTCAAGCCTTTGAGCCTGTGCCGTGGCAAATGGCTTTAAAAGTTCAAAGTCCAGCCATAAAGCCATTAATTAGGAGTTGGCAGGCTTCCCGGGGCAATGAGCACATACCTCTCATCAATCATCTTGACGCACAGAGCAGATAACGTCCGATCCGTTCCTCTGCCAGCAGCCATTCTTCAGTCCGATTCTGTTTTCCTGGGCCCGGAACCAAAAATGTGAGATTTTGACCAGCTTTGGCCCATCTGAAGCTGATACAGGCTCGTCTTATCTTGATCCCAAGCAGAGTAGTCCACACAGCAGAAGGATAAGCAGTATGTGCCACATTCATAACTTTATTTCCACTCTATGCTGAGAGCATACAAACATGCATCTTGCCTCTGTGAGAGCAAAGAAGCAACCTCATCTCGGAAACAAAGAACACCGAGAGAACAGTGAAAAACAGGAAACCAGTGTACGTCACATCCAGTCTCCCATTCCCGTGACAAGCATTTTGCTGCACAGTGAGGGAAATAGAAACCAACATGGTTATGGGTGCCAGAGTGGAGCTGCGACATTGGTACCAAAGCCCAGAGTGGAGCAGCGTATCGGTTCCGAGTCTGGAGTGTGCTGCAGAGTGTCCTGAGTCCTGTCTCAGTGATTTAATGAGGTATGTAACCTCTCAGTTCAGCGAGTGGGGCTTGGTAAGCCGCTTACAAGATTTATGACTGTTTGCTGTGGAATTTCCCCGGCTGAAGTAAAAGAGCCAGAGAGGGATCTATTACAAGGATTGGGAATTTCCTCATGTCCTCTTTTAACGAAGGATAATTATGCTACCTGGAATCTCAAGGTTGAGGCTTTGCTGCTGAAACAGGGTGTTTGGCACACGGTTGACCTTTGGCACACAGGTGTCTGCCAGCCCAGCCCTCCCAAAGGTGGAGGAAGGCAGATCAACAGGCTAGAGCTATGCTCACACTGGCTGTATGTGATCAGCAGCTGATCCATCTTCAGGTGAAGAGGTCAGCTCAAGATGTGTCAATTGCTCTTTGAGAGGCACATCTGAGAGTAGCTGCGGGATCAGCGTTGCTTCATTTCCAGAGGCTGTCCAAGATGGCATTACAGCCTGGGGGAGAGCTCCAAAGGCATCTGACGCAGATGAAATACCTAAGGGAGCATCTGGTGCAGAGGGAAGTCGCACTTCCAGAGTCTTTATTTTGCTTTATGATCTTGAATTCCCTGGACGACAGTTACTCAGCTGTCACATCTCAGCTGGCTGTTCTGCCAACTGCTGATTTATCTGTTTCATGTGTTTGCTCTGTCCTGCTCAATGAGTCTGACCGCAGGAAGGCTATTGCTAATGATCAGGGGGAGGCTGTTGCTTCTAAAGCACCCCAGTCAGTGGCACAGAGTGCAGAAAGTGCCACAGCTTTGAAAGCACAGCAGTGCTACAATTGTGGTGAGAAGGGGCATCTGCAAAAGGATTGTAGAAAGCGCCCAAAAGCCAAGGAAGCTACCAAGAGCTTCAAGGACAGAGGGGCCAAAGGCAAGGGTCAAGCCCAGCCCAGTTCTACCCAGGCAAAGGCTTTGATCATGCAAAGCACCAACCCAAAAGCCCAGAATGTGTTCATAATAGACTTTGGGGCATCAAGACACCTATGCTGTGACCGTCACCTGTTTGTCACCTTTAAGGCGCAACAAGGGACTGTACTTCAGGCAGATGGTCATCGCTTGCAGAGTGAAGGTGTTGGTACTATTAACCTTCAGAGCATCGGGACAACTGTGCAAAATGTACTTTTTGTTCCTGGTTTGGCTGATAATCTACTCAGCATTTCCCAGCTTACTTCGCAAGACTTTACTGTTGCCTTCAGTAAAGAGAAGTGCATCATTAGCAAGAACAATGAGAACATATTGTACGGCTATAATGTAAATGGATTGTATTTACTATCATATGGTGGTGGTGGTGGTGATGTGGTGAAAAATGAAACATGTTGTGTTATGTCTGAAAATAAGGATCACATGAAGTGCAAGTCATGTGCAGAAACAAAGGTTGAGATAGCTCCCAGAGGGAAATTGTCTGGGGGGAAAGCTATAAAACCTTATCAGCAGGTGCACGCTGATTTAGTTGGTCCTCTATCTCCCTCTAGAAGCAATGCTAAGTATTTTCTGGTTTTGGTTGATTCTTTTTCCAGATTTACTTGGGTGTATATGCTGCAACAAAAGGATCAAGCCCTAACCAAGTTTAAGGAATTTTGTGCATGGTTGAAAAGTGTTCATAATGTGCAAATTGATTCTCTTTTCCAAGATTGGGGAGGAATCTTTTGTTCAACAGGTTTTGAGAGTTTCCTGGCTAAGGCATTCAGCATGATGTTGGTACCCCAATATCACCATGGCAGAATGGTTTGTGTGAAGGGGTGAACCAGATCTTGCTACAGGGCATGAAATCATAGTTGCATGATGCAAATTTGCCAAATTCATTTTGGGCTGAAGGACTGAATTGTTTTCTGTATGTTTCTAGCAGGAGATACTCCTCAGCTGTAAACAGCACACCCTATGAGAAATTGCACCAGAAGTAGCCTTTTCTCAAGCACCTGATATAATAATAATAACAACAACAACAACAACAACAACAACAACAACAGTTATTGTGGAGTATGGTGGTTATAGGGTTAACCTTCTTGGTGTTCTGTATCGGGGGGGGGGGGAGCGTCTACGCGACGCTATGCTATCGTCACAGTCTTTGTTCTGTGAGTTGGTTTCAGTTTTAGACTGAGAGTGCTCCGGCACGGAACAGAGAGGAAATGTCTGAAAGTTCTGATGGTGATTTACTGCTGTAAATAAACGCTTATAGATAGAAGAAGCTGTCTCTGGACTGTATCACTCCCTCTTCTCTCACACGGAAGGCAAAATGCTGCATCTCTGCAATTTTTTCCTACCTAGGTCATTTTTCTCAGAGTGTGCGCAAGGGGAAATGGCTGGACGGTGGAATCATATTTCCTCAGTTATAATTATAATTATAATTATAATTAATTATTTATACCCCACCCATGTGGCTGAGTTTCCCCAGCCACTCTGGGCAGCTCCCAATCGAGTGTTAAAAACTTGATTTAGTTTTAAATATTAAAACTTCCCTAAACAGGGCTGCCTTCAGATGTCTTTTAAAGATAGGATAGCTGCTTATTTCCTTCACATCTGAAGGGAGGGTGTTCCACAGGGTGGGCGCAACTACTGAGAAGGCCCTCTGTCTGGTTCCCTGTAATCTCACTTCTCGCAATGAGGGAACTGCCAGAAGGCCCTCAGCACTGGATCTCAGTGTCCGGGCTGAATGATAGGGGTGGAGACGCTCCTTCAGGTATACAGGACCGAGGCCGGTTTAGGGCTTTAAAGGTCAGCACCAACACTTTGAATTGTGCTCTGAAACGTATTGGGGAGCCAATGCAGATCTCTCCGGACCGGTGTTATGTGGTCCCGGCGGCCACTCCAAGTCACCAGTCTAGCTGCCGCATTCTGGATAGTTGGCCATATTGACCGGGTCTAAAGATGTTTTTTTAAGAAGTGGTTTAATGACCGCCTCTTTCAGCGAGTCTGGGAAGGTTCCCTCACAGAGGGAAGCATTCACCACCCCGCAGAGCCCATCGCCCAGCCCTTCCTGGCTCGCTTTTATTAGCCAGGATGGGCAAGGATCAAGGAGACAGGTGGTCGGTTAGAATTTTTGGTTTTGATATGTGGGTTCAGACACCACAGAGCAACAAGCTCAGCAAACATGGTTTGCATGGTATTTCCCCAGGGTACGAAAAGGGTTGTATAGAGTACTAATATCTGATACCAAGAATGTAAGACTAACCAGAAGTGGTGAGTACAATGCAAAATGGGGAGATAATGTGGGCATTTTCCAAAGCTATCCCATTTCTGCTGGTTCAGATACTGAATCTGATGATGACAGTGACAGTGATAGCGGAGATGTGAGTTATACTGATACAGTGGACTACAAAAGCGCACAAGCATCTTTCAGACCATCTGAACAGTCTGATCGAGAATTGGAGGAACCACTGTTCACAATAGGTCACTATTCTCCTAAAGAGGAAAAGCCTAGTCTGGAAGACTTGCGTCTCATACGCAGATCTGAAAGAGCTACTAAGGGTAAGCCACCCACCAGGTATGCTCAGGAGTTTGCTAAAACAGCTACTGCAAATATAGCTGTTGCTAGCGGCTCAGAACAAGTTTTGAACATAAAAGCTTCCAAGAGGTACAGAGTGTGTCCTTAAAGGATGCTGAGCCATGGCTAAAGGCCAGGAAGGCTGAACTTGATTCCTTAGAAAGGAACAAGACTTGGGAACTAGTCCCGATAAACCCAGGTATGAAGCTTCTTGATAGTTGTTGGGTCTAAAAAACTGACTGAGCAGAAGCGCAAGATGGCCAGGCACAAGGCCAGACCAGTTGCAAGTGGTCCCACATACGGGAAAAGAACTACAGGAGTCTGTTATGGGTATGACAACTGTATGTTTGATCGTGTTAGCAAATGCAGCAGCGTGGTTTGCGTGGTATTTTCCTAGGTTACGAAAAAGTCTCCTACAGAGTACTAATGTCTGATACCAAAGAGGTAAGGCTAACCAGGAGTGTCGTGTACAATGAAAAATGGGGAGACAATGTGGGCATTTTCTAAAGCTACCTGTCAGGGAACTGACATCGGAGCCAGAGGTGGAGGCAAGGCTCCCAAGCGATGCCGGAGAAGGGCCCAGCAGGGAGAGAGGGAGCTCATCGGCTGGGGAAGGAAATCAGCGTAACACCAGGGATAAAGGGGGGCAGATGGGGGAATCGGCGAGGGGGCTCCAGGACTCTTCGCCGGAGACCAGCGGGGAGAGCACGGGTCCTCCGCTACCCACACCCACCCTGCGCAGAAGACTTCCGCGCAGGGAAAGTAGGCCTAGACTTGGCGTCAAAGAACTTCTTTGCTGGAAGAAGTTCAAGAAACGCCCACTGACGGATTCTGCTAGCGACTGAAACAGCCACGAAGTGAAGGGCTGTCCAGCCAGGAAAAGGTTTAACCAGGCAACCTAGCCAGGAGTGGCGGCAACTTACGCACGAGCAACCCCATATAACCATTACACTACCCCATTTCTGCTAATGGCTCAGATACTGAGTCTGCTGACAGCAGTGACAGTGACAGTGCAGATGTGAGTTCTACTGATATAAAAAGGTAAAGGTAAAGGACCCCTGACAGTTAAGTCCAGTTGCGAACGACTCAGGGGTTGCAGCGCTCGTCTCGCTTTACTGGCCAAGGGAGCCAACGTTTGTCCGCAGACAGTTTTTCCGGGTCATGTGGCCAGCATGACTAAGCCGCTTCTGACGAAACCAGAGCAGTGCATGGAAACGCCGTTTACCTTCCCGCCGGAGGTATTTATCTACTTGAACTTTGACGTGCTTTCAAACTACTAGGTTGGCAGGAGCTGGGACTGAACAACGGGAGCTCACCCCGTCACAGGGATTCGAACCGCCGACCTTCTGATTGGCAAGCCCTAGGCTCAGTGGTTTAGACCACAGCGCCACCCGTGTCCCAAAAGTGCACAAGCATCTCTCAGACCATCTGAACAGTCTGAGCGAGAATTGGAGGAACCACAGTTCACAATAGGTCACTATTCTCCTAAAGAGGAGATGCCCAGTCTGGAAGACTTGCGTTTCATACACAGAAGTGAAAGGGCCACATAGGCCAAACAACCTAAGAGGTTTGCTCAGGTGTTTGCCAAAACAGCTACTGCAAATATAGCTGTTGTTAGTAGCTCAGAACAGATTTTTGAACCTAAAAGCTTCCAAGAGGTACAGAGTGTGTCCTCAAAGGATGCTGAGGCATGGCTAAAGGCCATGAAGGGCAAGATGGTCAGGCACAAGGCCAGACCAGTTGCAAGTGGTCCCACAGGTTGGGGGGGGGCACTGCAGGAGTCTGTTATGTGTACGACAACTGTATGTTTGATTGTGTATGGCTGCGTTAGCAAATGCAGCAACGGTTACCTGAAAAGGGGGAGGATATTAGCATTTCACTCCTCCGTTGCTGGATGTGTGATTGTTACATCACATATCTGTAACAATTATTGTTACTTTCTAGGATTGTTACAAATACAAAATCAATCAATATCTGAGTATATCATTTTATTACCGTCTTTGGGAGTAGAGAAACTTTTCAACTATAGTATTTTTCGCTCTATAAGACGCACTTTTCCCCTCCTAAAAAGTAAGGGAAAATGTGTGTGCATCTTATGGAGCGAATGCAGGCTGTGCGGCTAAGCCAGAAGCCAGAACAGGGAGAGGGAGCGCTGCGCAGCGCTCCGTCTCGCTGTTCAAGCTTCGGGCTTTGCTGCGCATCCCGCTGTCCTGCGGAGGCTTTGCAGAGTATCCCAGAAGCCTCCGCAGGACACAGGGATGAAGGCTCCCTGTGCCCTGCGGAGGCTTCGCACGAAGCTAGAACAGTTAGAGGGAGCGCTGTGCAGCACTCCCTCTAGCTATTCTGGCTTTTGGATAGCCCCTGCGAAGCCTCTGTAGGGCAGCGAGACGAAAGCTTTCCGCTGCCCTGGGAGGCTTCACGCAGCTCTTGTGGGAAGTGGGGGGCTCTGTCCCTTCCCCCACCACCCAGAAAAGCCCCCAAGAACCGCGTTCCCTTTAAAGAACGTACAGTTCTTGCTGGAGATGGGGGAAGGTACAGAGGGCAGCTTACCCGCGCGCAGCCTCTTCCAGGCAGGGGGAGCCTTCATCCTGCTGCCCAGGAGAGGCATCAGTGGCTATCCCAGAAGCCAGAACAGCAAGGGGCTATCCCAGAAGCCAGATCTCTCTTGCTGTTCTGGCTTCTGGGATTCAGAATTTTTTTTTCTTGTTTCCACCCCCCCAAAAAAAAACCTAGGTGTGTCTTATCGTCTGGTGCGTCCTATAGAGCGAAAAATACGGTAGTTTCCCAAATATCACTTAGCAGAAGAAGGAACAGTTGGATGTTATCCCGGAGTGAATACTTTGAATAATCTTTTTATATGTAACTGACAGATGGAGAATCATAAGTCCTTTTAATTTTTCTCTTATTATCTTCTCTTTCTTCTTTTTCCCTTTGCTTTTTGTGTGTGTGTTTGTGTCCTCTACTCTGGCCCCTGTTGGGATTTTATGCACATGAACGTGTGATGGATTCAACCTGTTTTGTGTCACAAGAGCAGTACCTTTCAAAATATGGGGTTTTCGAGGACCTACCTTGCAAAACTGCAGAGGGCAAAACATTGAATCTTGCAAGGTAAAGAGCTCTGCGTAGATGGGGATCCTAAAGGTGATTTAAATATAGAGTATCCTGTCCAAACGAAGGTGGAATTCCCAATCCCAATGGGGAACAGGGTTTTTTGGCTGCACTGCTAGTGGTTTGGAATTCAATCTCTAGAATTCTATGCTTGATTGTTTGGAATGCTTCCAATTGTGGGAGCATCAGCAGTGACTTGAGTGATAGGCCACAGGTTTTGATTTTGCTCTCAATGTGAGCTAACCATTTGGAGTGGTGGGATTCCGCCAGCATATAGAAAGTTAAAGAAGTTGGGTTGGACTTGAAATATAGGCGGAGCCAGAATTTTATAGTGATGAGTCATGCTTTGTTTTCCAAAAGCCCTTGGCCAGTTTCCAGACACATGGCTGCATACGGCACACAATTTGGAAGCCCTAGGATCACCTCCAGAAAATCAAGAGGCACATATTGATAGATGGGGATGGTAATAGTCACATGGGCAGAAGAGAATAAAAGCCCAAGGGGATGGACATGAGGGGTATACAATAGAAAAGAGGAGTTATAAATTTCCCCAGGGAGCAATTGTGTGATAATAAACCCAAAGGTGTTGTCAGGGGTTCAGGAGCAGAGACACAGGAGGGGGAGCAAATGGAGAGTGAGGAGGAGGAATCCGAGTGGGGTGGAGGCAGTGACAGTGGCCAGAGTCATTCCACGAGCCTCTCCAGCGAATCGGAAGATTCACAGAAGGGAGCGCCGATGGCCAGGGCAAGGGGGGCTCCAGGGGGAAAACCCCAGGAGGAAGGGGCCAGCGGGGACTCCCTGAGCAGCAGTTGGAAATCAGGACCAGCTTCCCCACCAGAGCACAGTAGGGAGGGGGAGTCCCAGGAATCGGGACCAGTGTTCTCACCACCAGCAAGAGGAGATGAGTCAGGTTTGACCACGCCCACATCGGATAGCGGGGAAACGGTCAGGAGGAAGGTTACCGGCTGGGCGCGCGCGCCAAGTTCAAATGTACAGGCGAGCGGCACAGCAGGGAGCCCGGATAGGGAGCCAGGTCCTAAAGCCCGCCGGAAGGAAGGGCAAGACTCAGGGGGGTCAGCATCAGAAGAGTCCAGGAAGGAGGAAACCCCAGGGGGCAGAAGGACCCAGAGGAGGAAGGAACAGCGCAGGAGGTGGAGCCGGGCTAGGATCTTAAACTGGTGCGGAAGGGATAGTGACTCAGAGGGGACTTCGCCGATCTAGAGTCAAGACGTAGGGCTGCGCGCTCTGGGGTTTGAAATGGAAACTAAACTTCAATAAAGACTTTTGTACATTACATCAACCGGGCGTTGGTCCTCTGTGAGCTGGGACCTAGAGGCAGTCCTGACAGGTGTATTTTAATTGAAGACAGGAGAATTGCGACTCATTTGATCCAAGACCTGTCAATTGTCCAGGAGAGAGGAGTTGGAGGATCCATGTAAGTACAGATGAGATAGCAGCTCCCTAGTGGAAATGTTCATAACATAAATTATGGAAACTAGTTTTCAGGCAGTCCTATTCCTCCTCCCACCCCCTCCTTTTTAATATCAAGTGGGTGGGGCAACCAACTTTTGCTTGACCCTCATTGTGAATGATGCCTCACAAAGGCATGCTTTTCATAAGCAGTCTGGTGTCTACTTGAAATCTTTAAGTGCTTGAAACATTACCAAATCAAGCAATTGATTTTTTTATCTGTTTATCTATGGCACTCATTAAGTACTGCAGGAAAGTCAATGGTGAAAGGAGCACTTGGCATTCAGAACCAATGCTGAACAATTTTGTATTTGCAGAACCATATCTTTCAGCATCTGGTGACATGCCTTTTCCTTACCAGAATTGTTCTGAGCTACCACTACCACTGCCTCCACTTTTTATAGGCCACTCTATACTTTCTCTGTATGTACTGGAAATTACAACTATATTTAGCCCTATATTTAAACTTCCTGTGTCTTTCGCTGTGAAATTATTCCAGTATCAGTGTGTGGAATTTATTTATTTCATACAATATATACACCACTCAGTTGTAAAAAAATACCTCAAAGTGGTTCAAAAAAGATAATAACAGTAAAACAAAAAAATACAACCCTACTTTAAAACATACAAAAATTAAAACACTGAAACACATTAAAATTACCTAAACTTTCTAAGCATCTGGGTAGGATTGTTTAAAAAGGAATGTTTTTAGCAGGCGCCAAAAAGAGCGCTTCCTCCCCCCTTCATTTGCATAACAATTGACCCCTGCCAATGCCTAACCGCCACTCGAGCAAAGCTCGCCGCCAATACCTTCAAACCTGTAACCAATTCCTAATCCCTGCGATGATATCCCCCAACCAAATGTCGTTGCCAGCATCTGACAAATGCACGCCATCCACTCTGTAGAGGGCCTCGTTGCTGTACTGGATGCATGGGTAGCTGATGACGCCCCCGCCCAGAGCTGCCACTCTACGCTCAACAGCCCGCTGTAAGACCTTTCTTGCTTTATTAATACCAGCCGGGCTCACGCAGTCCCTCCATGTCCTCCTCTCAAGCAACGAGGACCACAGGATAGTAATGCCTGGGTAGGCCGCCATCAAGTCAGCAAAATCATCAAAGCTGTTCCATCTCAAATCAATAGCCTTGCGGTACGCAAGGTCATTTTCCCCCAACTGGATGATCAAGGCATCAGGGGGGCTCTCGTCATTACGGCTGGCTTAAATTCGCTCCAGCGCATCCCTCTACGTGCTATCCACGTCAGCTCAACATTTGAAGGTAGGTTCAAATTTTGCCCCAGCCCGATTCCTGGCCCAGTGCACAATGCTATGCCCCACCAACCAGATGCGTACCTTTTGGGAATCTGAAAAACAAATAGACGGAGAAACAGAGGTCAGAGGAGCGCCCACCAGTCATAGATTCTTCCTTACTGGATTCTTCCAGTATCAGTGTGTGGAATTTATTTATTTCATACAATATATACACCACTCAGTTGTAAAAAAATACCTCAAAGTGGTTCAAAAAAGATAATAACAGTAAAACAAAAAAATACAACCCTACTTTAAAACATGCAAAAATTAAAACACTAAAACACATTAAAATTACCTAAACTTTCTAAGCATCTGGGTAGGATTGTTTAAAAAGGAATGTTTTTAGCAGGCGCCAAAAAGAGTGCATTGAAAGTGCCTGCTTGATCTCAATAGGCAGGGAGTTTCAAAGTGTAGGCACTGCCACACAAAACAATTGAATTCTTACAAATGCAGAATAGGTATTATGTGACACCTGTAGTAGTGCCAATTCTGCCAATCTAAACAGTCAACTGAGCACATGTAAGGTAAGGTGAGCTCATAAATAAACTGGTCCTTAGTTGTTAAGGGCTTTATATACTAATAGTAACACCTTGAACCTATCCCAATAGCAAAATGGCAACCAGTGCAGATCTCTGAGCACGGGTGTTATATGCTGACAAGGCCTTACTCCTGTCAATCGGGCTGCAGCATTTTGCACTAACTGCAGTGTCTGGATCAAGCACACGGGAAGCCCCACATAGAGCACATTGCAGCAATCCAGTCTGGAAGTAGCCAATACATGAACTACTGTGGCCTTTCCCTGTCCATGAATGGTCATAGCTGTCAAACCAGTCACAGCTGGTACTGTCAGAGGCAGTAAACCCAATACAATATTGTGAGATATTGTGTCTGTACTGTGGAGGAGGGAGCCATTTTGCTTGCAGTTGTCCGGCCAAAAGCTCTTCCAGCACTCTCTGTGTTGCCATGGAGAGGAGAAGACCAGACCAGGAGGATCAGCAGCAGGAAAACTCCAAATTCTATCTCTGGTAAAGGTCAAGCTCTTCTTCACAGGGCTGGGAAGAAGACAGAACACAGGGCCTCATCCTTCGATACCTCTTCCTCCCCCACTGGCCTTACTCTGAGAGCAGTGCTACAATTCCATGATGGGCGCAAAGTGCAGCTGTGTGCTGCTTTGGACTGGTGCTTCCAACAATTTTCTGGACTGTGACTTTGCCCGGCAGCAAGGGGTGGGAACACAGGAGCTGGAGTCCCTGTTATTGGTCACAACATCTGTCTGTCCCACTGCTTTCAGGTTCTATCTCCAACACTACTGTGCCATTGCCCCTTGAGCTGCCGGGACACCAAGAGCAGGCTGTATTTTACCTAGCCAAGCTAGCCACGTTTCCCCTGGTGTTGGGGATGTCTTGGTTGACATGCCATGATCCTTATGAGGCCTCTCCCTCCGGTAACAGGATTGCGTGGCAAGTCCCCTCCCCCCATGTGAAATAAAGACACGGACACTTTAATTAAGGTTAATGGGCGTAAAAGGCCACAACTTTATTGATTAAAGAATTGAAGGTATTGGCCTTAGGCATTGGCTCCTATTGACTACCCGGCATGGTGACCGGGAAGGGTTGCACACAAGCCGTGGAGGTCCTGTTGAAGTACGCCAACTAGGATCCCACGGGTGTCACCGCTCGGGGGCGTGCCGGAGGCCCTACCTTCCAGGTTGCGGACAAGGCCACGCACCCCGGAGTCCTCTAATGGACTACCCCTTCCATTGGGGGAAGGTGATGGCAGTTCCTTCCCCCCCGTCCATTTGCATAACAATTAACCCCGGCCAATGCCTAGCCGCCACTCGAGCAGAGCTCGCCACCAATACCTTCAACCCTGTAACCAACTCCTAATCCCTGCTACAATGTCCCCCAACCACATATCATTACCAGCATCTGACAGATGCACGCCATCCCATCTGTAGAGGGCCTCGTTGCTGTACTGGATGCCTGGGTGATCTATGATGCACCCCCCCAGAGCCGCCACTCTACGTTCCACTGCCCGCTCCAAGACCTTTCTTGCCTTATTGATCCCCACCGGGCTCACACAATCTCTCCATGTCCTCCTCTCAAGCAACGAGGACCACAAGATAGTAATGTTAGGGTAAACTGCCAACAAATCCACGAAGTCGTCAAAAATATTCCATCTTAGATCAATAGCTTTGCGGTACGCCAGGTCATTTTCCCCCAATTGTACAACCAGGGCGTCGGGTGGCCCCTGAGCGGCAGCTCTCATCATCACTACTGGCTTGAATTCGCTCCAACGCATCCCTCTACGCGCTATCCAGGCCAGTTCCACATTTCAGGGCAGGTTCAGATTTTGCCCCAACCCAGAGCTCTTGGCACGCATCCTAGCCCAATGCACTATGCTGTGGCCCACCAACCAAATGCGCACTTTCTTGCATTCTGTAAGGCAAATAGATAAAGAAACCAAGGTCAGGCATACCCATGCTAGTCAAAGATTCTTCCTGACGTAAACTCTGTACGCATTAGATTTCCACCTCCCCAAATCTTTTATCCTTTCCATGGAGAGCCCCAGGTGCACCGCGGTGGTGGCCGCACCAATCCGAAAGGAGTGGGCCGCGAATTCGGCCGTTGAAATCAGGCCTGCTCAGAGGAATGTACCACTCTTCAGGCACCCGGCTGATTTCCTTGTTGACCTCCCTGTCTGCGACTCCCGGCAGGAAACAGGCGAGGTCTGTAATCGGCGATCCTTCTCAAACGTGAGAAGAACACACCACTCCTCCCCTCTCCTCCCTGCTATCCCCAGGGAGGGGAAAGAGACAGACAGAAATGTATTTACATGCCTTTATTTTTGTCTTTTGCAGCAGTACAGAGAAACATGTCTGCACTCTCTTGACATCAACAGCAGAGAGAATAGACTCCTCCCATGTACTTCCAGTACAGGTCAGATGACACACTGAGCTAACATCCGGTGCTCAGTACAGTGAATGGACTGCCCCTTTCTTCCCACGGTAACAGTCACAAACATCAACATCCTGTTTGGCTTTCCAGCCAGCTGCTGAAGCTTCTGCTCGCTGCTGCATTGCTCCTTTTTGGTAACAGTCCGCAAGCTGTTAATGCCATGCGCATCACACGCGTGAATTGGTGTCTGGCTAGAAGGGATCTATCCGCATGTATAAGTAGGGGGCCAAGGCCATTGGGTCTTAAATAGAGGAAACGCCTCGTGTCCCTAACCGGACAGGGCCCCTTGCCCTGCGCTGCTGGTAATCGGAGGAGAGCCCCCTTTCCTTGTTGATCTGTCTTGGAGCTGCGCACCTGAACGAAGAGGTCAGACTCGGAGAGGGTCAGATCGCTTAACATAATGCCCCTTTGGGAATGGGCGACTCCCCCCTCGCAAACTACCTCACCCACTCGTAAGGCACCAAAGAAGGCGATGGAGTAAGCGGCCGAGAATAGGCGAGCTTCATATTTTGACCAGCATATAGCTCACAAAGTTTTGTGAATCTGGGTCAGGATATCATAAGTTATGGGCCTCCTCTTATCTGATCTGGGAGGTTGCTGCCGGCGCCAACCTTCCAAAGACTTACGCACGATAAATGCCGCGCAAGGGTCGGTGGCGAAAAAGGCTTTACAAAAATATGATATGCCCGCGGATTGGATATTGAGCGTCTTTGGTGCCCTGCCAAGCTGTTTCAGGTGAGCTAAGTAACGGAGCACCTCCTTAGTTGTAGGAATGGAATTTCGACTTGTGCTGGCTATCACACTGCGAAACTTTAAAAAATCGGCCCAAGCCTTTTTATAAGATCTCATTGTGGAAGGGGCCACTGCTCCGAATACTCCCTTGATCACTTCATGCTCCCAAGACTCCAGAGATGCTCCGGGAAAGGCATTGATGATGGCTCCGCGTCCGGCGCTAATGAGCGGAAGCGCTCCATCTGAAAACGAGACAGAGCGTCAGCGATGTCATTATTAACGCCAGGTACGAATTTGGCCGAGAAATATATATTTTGTTCCAGGCACAGAAGGACGAAGGATCGTAAAAGGTTTCCTACCCTGGTGGAGCGCGCGGACTGTCTAACAAGAACCGATACTACCGACTGGTTGTCCGTATTGAAACAAACCCTGTGGTTGCGAAACTGCTCAGCCCAAAGGTGTACCGCCACTACAATAGGGAAAAACTCCAGGAATGTGAGGTCCCGGGTGATGGGACGGCCCTGCCAGTCGGGAGGCCACTTTTGTGCACACCACTGGCCCCTGAAATATACCCCGAAGCCCAATGACCCTGCGGCATCTGACTGGACCTGGAAGTCCGCCTCGAGTGCCATGGAATCTTGCCATAAGGATATACCGTTATAACTGTTGAGGAATCGCAGCCATACACCCAGATCCGCTTTAACTTCTTTGGAAAGACGTACCCTATGCTGCGGTGCCCTGAGTCCCGCTGCCAATTTGGCCAAGCAGCCACAGAAGGGGCGGCCTGGTGCCACCACCCTACAAGCGAAGTTTAAGTGACCCAGAAGGGATTGAATTTGCCTCAGGGTAATCTTCTTTAGTGGCAGTAGTTGTTCAATCAGCGCCTTAAGGGCAGCCAGTTTTTCGTTGGGCAGCCTAGATGTTTGGGCCACCGTGTCTAACTCGATGCCTAGATAGACCAAAGTAGTTGCTGGCCCCTCCGTTTTTTCCGCGGCCAGGGGCACCCCCAGTTCCCCTGCCAGTGTTGTGAAAGCCTCCAAAAGGGTAGCGCACCGTTGGGTGCTACCAAAATAAAATCATCCAGGGCTCCTTAAAGATGAACCTACGCTCAGCCAAAAGCCTTATCAAGCAAAGATTAGCAGACATTGAAAATCAACACAACCTCTCCAGGGGTGGGGGTGTCTGCTCCCCCAGGTATCATGGAATAACCCCACCACTTGGCCTTCCATCATATATGTCATCTCTTTCATCTGTACCACACCGACTTGCATTTATTCGTGCAAGGTTCAATGTTTTTCCATCGAACCTGCTGAGCCACAGATTTTCCAAGGGTTTGGTGTCTCCGCTATGCGAGTGTGACGGGAAAACAGTTGAATCTCTTCCACATATAATGTTCAACTGTCCCTTACATAGCATAGCCAGGACAAAATTCCTGGGTCCTGCTTTACTGTGCTTGGTTGGCAGGCCTGTTGAGTCACATGCCGCACTGCTTTTGCAGGATACAGATCCTTCTGTAACTCTGCAGGTGGCGAGATTCCTGAATGCGGTTATCTCACACACAAAAACCACCAAAAAACAACATCAACAACAAAAACTAATCGGACAGTTATGATGAGAGTGCATGACGGATCTCGTCTCCAGTTCTCCTTTTTATGTGAACCGTCCCTTGGATCTTTCCAGGCCCCAAGCTGTTATTTGTCACTGCTCAATGACCCACCCTTGCATCGTGGTGTTCCCCTTCTGCTGTTAGATGTATTGGTTTTTATGTTTCTGTGCTTTTATGTTTGTACATATTTTATGGGCTAATAGCCGTAAATAAATAAATTTGAATTTGAAAATCATCCAGGTAGTGAGAAACGCCCGACGACCCTGTCCTGTGGTGCAAGGCCCAATCGAGGAATGTACTGAACGTCTCAAAGGCTGAGCAGGCGACGGAGCAGCCCATCGGCATTGCTTTGTCAATGAAATACGCCCCCTCAAATCTAAATCCTAACCAACGGAAGTCATCAGGATGAACGGGGAGAAGGCGGAACGCCGACTCAATGTCGCACCCTCCACTTGAGGAAGTTGAATCCCTTGGAGTGGAATTATACTATCTGGGAAAGGAACTGCTGGTCATCAAGGAAGCCTTTAAAGCAGGCATGGGCAAACTCGGCCCTCCAGATGTTTTGGGACTACAACTCCCATTATCCCTAGCCAACAGGACCAGTGGCCAGGGATTGTGGGAATTGTAGTCTAAAACATATGGAGGGCCGAATTTGCCCATGCCTGCTTTACAGGCTGGAGACATTTCCTGGAAGGTGCCCAGCACCAGGTGAAGGTACGCACCGACCATCGGAACCTCGAGTACTGGCAGACAGCACACCATCTCAATCAGAGGCTGATCCATTGGGATCAATTCTTCGCAAGGCTTGATTTCAGAGTCGTATATATACCAAGCAAGCAGAATGAGGGAGTGGATGTTCTATCCTGGAAGCCCAAGTTGGGGGGGGGGGGGTTGGCCCTACTCTAGAGCCGTGAAACATTGAGCCTGGGACAGCTACAGCTAGCAGCAGAGTCAGCCATGGTGGTCTCTGATTTCCAACAACAGATGGTGGCTGCCACCTTCACCAAAGACAAGCTGGCAGCGCTGAGGGAAGGCAGCACAGAGGTGGAACTGTTTTCTAAGAAAAATGGCCTGCTTTACCATGGAGAGGTGCTCTACGTAACCACCAGAGAAATCCGAGTGAAAGTTCTGCATCAGTGCCATGACAGCCTGATGACGGGCCGCTTCAGACAGCTCAAGATTTTGTATTATTTGACGTAGGAGTTTTGATAGCCTTGAGTATGCGAGGGCATCAAAGAGTATGTCCTTCTTCTGTAGGGAGGGAAATATGATCCTTTGTGGGTTGTCACTGTCCATCTCACCACTGGCAGGAAGTTACTGAGAGAGAGAGAGAGAGAATGTATACCTAGGTAAACCAAGAGGAAGAAGAATTTAAGATAACAGCTGCCTTCAGATTGGGTAGGAGACAAAACAGGAAGAATCCAAGGGATTGCCTGATAACCTTAAGATCCAAAGAGGAAAGAGACAAAATATTAAATTTACATTATCAAAGAACTCTTGAGATTGAAGACGCTTTTGTTCAAATTTACAAGGACATCCCTAAATACATCTTGGAGGCAAGAACTCATTATAAGGACCTGGTTTACCTGCTGAAAAAGAACAAGTTACCCTTCAGGTGGGAGTTTCCACAAGGTTTGTCTTTCAACTACAAAGGGAAGAAAGTAAAAATAAGAACAATGCAAGATGGCTGGACTTGATGTTTTCCAGCCAGATTGAACAGGGCGTGGTACGCAGACAGTTAATGGCATGCAAACAGGGAAATCAATCAGTCAGAGAGTATTGGACACAGTTTACCATGCTTATACATAAATTGGGGTGGGATCTGTCTTCGGACCCGATACAAATGCTGTTTGAAGAAGGCCTAGCCCCAGCGGTGAAAGATGAACTTTCCCGCGCGCCCCGTCCAGAGTCCATGGATCAGCTAACCAAGGCAGCGCTTGCGATTGGTGCGCGCCAGGAGGCGAGAGCGCTGGAGAAGCGGGAAGGGAGAGGAGAGCGTTGGAATGATTTCCGCATTCGAACAGTGCAAGATAAAGAACAATTCCTGGAAGGAAACGAGGAGGACCTTCATAAGGAAGTGGTGGAATCGACTCCAGAAGCAGATATTTTGAATCTAACATTTGGACTTAAACCACCGACTGAGGAAGAACAGCCGCAGGGAGCAGCTGGAGAGTAATCAACTAAACAACAAGATGTCTCTGCAATTTCTAAGTTGGAACTGTAATGGTTTGAACCTTCCCAGAAAAAGGCGTGAATTATTTCATATTTTAAAAAGAGAACATTTGGACTTAATTTGTTTACAAGAAACCCATGTGACTAGGGCACATAGAAAATTACTTATAAACAAAAGATTAGGACAGGAATTTATTTCGTCAGATAAAGTCAAGAAAAGAGGAGTGGTGATCTATGCGAAGGAGAAGTTGGCCCCAAAGTTGATCTTTAAAGATGAACAAGGAAGATTTTTGGCAATTGAAATACAAGTCCAAGGAGAAAAATTTTTGACAGTTGGAATTTATGCACCAAATGAAGGGAAGGCAGAATTTTTTAAGAAGTTGCATGAGATATTAATGGACTATCTGGATCGTAATGTAATCTTGATGGGAGATATGAATGGCGTGGTCTCCACAAACATGGACAAAGCACAAAGACAGGTGGTCTCTAAGGATGGGAGATTACCAAAGACTTTCTTCAAAATGACTGAAAATATGGACTTGATTGATATTTGGAGAACGAGGAACCCTCTTGAGAGAGAGGGAACCTTTTTCTCTGAAGCAAAAATGACATGGACAAGAATTGACCAAATCTGGATTACTAGTGGGATGGCTTCAAAGATAAAAAAAGTAGAAATCTGCCCAAAGACTTGCTCCGACCATAATGCTGTAAAGATGGAGATGAAACTAACAACAGCTGGTTCCTTTAGATGGAGAATGAATGACACCCTATTTAGAGATGATGAGATCTACAAAAAGGCCCAAAAAACTTTAAAAGATTACTTTGAGATAAACCTGAAGACAGATGTTGAAAAAAGAATAATTTGGGACGCAAGTAAAGCCGTGATGCGAGGTTTCCTAATACAACAGAACTCTTTAAAGAGGAAGAAACAAAATGAAAAGAAGGACAAGATACTGGAAAAGATGAAAGAAGGAGAAAGGAAATTGAGGTCAAAACCAAAGTCTCATGAGATTTTGAGAGAAATTAAGTTCTACCAGATGCAATATATGGAACTGATGAATCAAGAGATTGAATGGAAAATTAAGCAAATGAGACAAAGGACATTTGAATCAGCAGACAAATGTGGGAAACTTCTAGCAGGGCAATTGAAGAAGAGACAGAAATTGAACACAGTTACAAGTTTGGAGGTGGAAGGAAGGAACATCCATAAACCAAATGAGATCAGTAATTGTTTTCAGAGTTATTTCAGAAGATTATACGCAAGAGGGCCGGAGAATGAAGGAGAAATAGACGATTTCCTTAAGAAATATGGATTACAAAAAATTTCGCAACAAAGTATAATGATTTTGAATGAGAAAATAACTGAACAAGAAATAGAGGGTGCCATTCAAAATATGCAATTAGGGAAATCTCCAGGACCAGATGGATTGACCTCCAGATACTACAAAGCTTTGAAAGAATGGTTAGTACAACCACTGAAGGAGGTCTGCAATGAAATTTTAGAGGGGGAAAAGGTGCCTGAATCGTGGAAGAAGCATTCATTACACTTATACCAAAAACTGAGACTGAAAAGAATCAGATTAAGAACTACCGCCCTATATCATTACTTAATGTGGATTACAAAATATTTGCTGACATTTTGGCAAAAAGACTAAAGAAGGTGTTGGTGGAGGAGATTCATAAGGACCAGGCTGGCTTTCTCCCAGGGAGACATATGTCAGATAACGTAAGAAACATAATTGACATTATAGAATTGTTAGAAGTTAATATTAATACGAAGGCGGTACTTATATTTGTGGATGCGGAGAAAGCCTTTGATAATATTTCTTGGAGTTTTATGAAGAAGAATCTCCATGGGATGGGGGTAGGCCAAAGGTTTGAAAATGGTATAGGTGCAATATATTCTGAACAAAAAGCAAAGTTAATTGTAAATAATGTGGTTACTGAAGAATTTCCCATAGAAAAAGGGACACGACAGGGGTGCCCAATATCCCCACTACTTTTTATATCTGTCTTGGAGGTATTGTTAAATATGATTAGGGGGGACCAGCTGGTTGAAGGAATTCAGGTCGGAGCCAAACAATATAAACTGAGGGCCTTTGCAGATGACCTAGTATTGACTTTACAACAGCCAGACACTAGTACGAAAAGAGTTTTAGAACTAATTCAAGTTTTTGGTCAGGTAGCAGGATTCAAGTTGAATAAGCAAAAAACTAAAGTCTTGGAGAAAAACTTAACAATTGATGAAAAAGAGAGGTTTCAAAGTGAAACTGGATTAATGGTGGCAAAAAAAGTGAAATATTTGGGGATTAATATGACATCTAAGAATGTGAATTTATTTAAAGATAACTATGACAAATGTTGGACAGAGGTAAAGAAAGATCTAGAAATATGGTCAAATTTGAAACTTTCCTTGTTAGGTCGAATTGCTGTAATTAAGATGAATGTATTGCCTAGAATGCTATTTTTGTTTCAGACATTACAGATTGTGGACAAAGTGGACTGTTTCAAGAAGTGGCAGAAAGATATATCTAAATTTGTCTGGCAGGGCAAAAAGCCCAGAATAAAATTTAAGATATTAACTGATGCAAAAGATAGAGGGGGGTTTGCCCTGCTGGACTTAAGATTGTACTATGAATCGGCAGCTTTCTGCTGGTTGAAAGACTGGCTACTTCTTGAGAATACAGACATTTTGGATTTGGAAGGATTTGATAATAGATTCGGTTGGCATGCATATATATGGTATGACAAGGTAAAAATTCACAAAGGATTTAAAAACCATATTGTCAGGAAAGCATTATATAATGTTTGGATTCGATATAAGGATTTGTTGGAAAATAAAACCCCTAGGTGGTTGTCACCAATAGAAGCCAAGGAAGTGAAAAAACCTAATATGGAATCCAAATGGCCAAAATACTGTGAAATCCTAGAGCAAGAGAGTGGAAAAATTAAATTACAGAGTTTTGAGAAAGTAAAGTCTAAAGTACGAGATTGGCTTCATTATCATCAAATAATGGAGGTGTTCAAACAAGACAGGAAAATTGGCTTCCAGATGGAGAGATCAAAACTAGAAACAGAGCTGTTAGAACCCAATACTAAGAATTTATCAAGAATGTACGACTTGCTGTTGAAATGGAATACATTGGATGAGACAGTTAAATCAGCCATGATTAAGTGGGCACAAGACATTGGTCATGACATTATGTTTGCGGATTGGGAACAGTTATGGACCACCGGTATAAAATTTACAGCATGTAACGCCTTAAGAGAAAATATTATGAAAATGATTTACAGGTGGTACATGACCCCAACCAAGACCTGGGTGAAGAAAGGATTGAAGAAGATTGGAGGAAATTCAAGACTTATTTACAAAAATATTGTAATTTGGTGGAATGTTAAGAAGGGTGCTTGACTATAAAAAATTGGCCATCACTAAACTGGATTCGAATTGAAAGATAAGTGAGATATTAGAAAACAAAAATTGCTGAAGAATTGTTATTTAATACTTAAATGAGTGGCTACAAATTGCATGATAATTTGCTTGGGAAAATGTATTAATAATGCAAGTGCGAGCGGGAAACGTGAGGAAGTCCAAGAAGGTTGGAAAATTTGTTAAGACAAAAGGAATGTTGTTGATTATTTTTGTACTTTTTATAAAAAACCCTAATAAACATCTTTATAAAAAAAAAAAAGAAAATGATTTACAGGTGGTACATGACCCCAACCAAGGTCGCAAAAATCTATCATTTGCCCAATAATAAATGCTGGAAATGTAATGAAACTGAAGGAACCTTTTACCACCTTTGGTGGACCTGCCCGAAGATTAAAGCCTTCTGGGAAATGATTTATAATGAAATTAAGAAGGTACTTAAATGTACTTTTCATAAGAAACCAGAGGCATTTCTCCTGGGTATGGTCGGCCAATTGGTGTTAAAGAAGGATAGGACGTTTTTTATGTATGCTACCACAGCAGCAAGGATCCTCTTAGCAAAGTATTGGAAGACACAAGAACTACCCACACTGGAAGAATGGCAGACAAAGGTGATCGACTACATGGGACTAGCGGAGATGACCGGCAGAATCCGTGACCAAGAAAAAGAGACGGTGGAAGAAGATTGGAAGAAATTTAAAGTATATCTTAAAAATTGTTGTAAAATTGAAGAATGCTAAAATGTCAGGGGAAAGGAAAATATAGAATTACAGCTGTAACTGATTAAGTGTTAGAAGAAGTTTAAAAAGAAAATAAGTAATTAATTAATTGGTCTGAAGAGTTGCTGAAAAAAAATTTAAAACAAGGATGCAGAAAAGGGGAGGTAAGGGGAAGTCCGAGAAGTAAGGTTATGAAAAAAAGGTTTTTGAAATTATACATGTTTATATGTTTTCGTTTGTTTATGTGAGTGTGTTGTTTTGTTTTTTATTTGTGTTGGAAAACCAATAAAAAATTATTATAAAAAAAAGAGAATGTATACCTAGGGCAGGGATAACCCCTTTATCTATAGTTCCAACTTCCTGCCAGCCACTGGTAGGATGTTCTGTTGGCTTCTCTAGGTATGACAAAAGAGAAGAGGCAGGAAGGCCATCTTGGAAGGGATTAATCCTTTGTTTACTCCTTGATCCTCCTTCTGCTCCCTTCTGCTACTTACAGCCTGGGAGGCCATCTGGGTGTTCAGGGGAGGGGGGAAGAGACTTGGGAAGGGCTTAAACAGGCGAAAAGGACTTTGCTCAGGAGGAGAGTTGCTTTTGGAGATGGATCTTTCTGCAGGCTCATCAGAGGAGTCACTGGGCACCTGTGCAAGGGGCCATGTGATTGTTAGTTTCTGTTTCTCACTGTGCAGCTGCTTGGAGTCACAGGACTGTGTTTACATTCCAGACACAGTCCAGGCTGTTGGCAGTCTCACGGGAAAGGGAGACGGGATGTGATGTTAGTGGTTTCCTGTTTCCTTTGTTCCTTTGTTTCAGTTGCTCTCTGCTTTCATAGAGAGAGGATGTCTTTTCTGTTCTGCGTAGTTTAGAAATAAAACTCTTTAAAATGTAGCCATAAATCTCATCACTTCCGCATGCTGTTTTGATGCTCTGCTGGGAGGACGTGCCTGAGGCCTTATCAAAGGTTCAGGTCGTCAATTAACCGTCGGGAGGCGATTCTGAAGGCTCGGGAAGAAAATGAGCTTTATCAGCTTGGCCGAGCAGAGATCATGATATTTTTGGTTATGGTCCCAGACAAACGGCAGAAGAACGGAACGCAGCTTATCTTCTCTGCGTGTCAAGAAGATTGATGAGAGGTATGTGCTCGAGCCCCGGGAAGCCTGCCAGTCCCTAATTGATGGCATTAAGGGGTGGACTTTGGACTTCAAGCCAAAGCTTTGATCGGCTGCGGCAGAAGGCCTCAGGAAGTGTGCTTTTGGAATGCAACTGTTAAATAGACGCAGCTTGCTTTAAAAGTCACTGAGATGGCCAGTCCAAGAGTAACAGAGGCTCTTGAGAACGTGTTTGGTTTTCCAAAGCTCGGGAAAGGGAATTATCAAAACTGGGTGCAGTATGCAGAGGCTCTGCTATGAAAAGAGGGTCTGTTTAATGTGATATCAGACACCCCCCCCCAGCTCCAATGACTGATGAATGGAAGGCTAAGGATTCCAAAGCAAGGGGAACTCTGACGCTTATTGTGTCACCTGAAGAGCTATGTCTTTTGCATGACAAGGCCTCAGAGAAAGAAATGTGGGACAGTTTGCAAGAGTCACATTTGAGAACAGAAGCAGGAGCTTCTTTGTTCTTTTATGCCAAGTTGCATGATATGGCACTTGTTGAAGGAGCAGACGTACATGCTCACCTCATGGAAATGCAGAATCTCGAACATGAGTTGCAACAGCGTGGAATCACCTTTCCAGAGGCTGTGTATTCCTTCATGATTCTACATTATTTGGGTTCAAGTTGGGAAGCGATTGCCAGCCAGCTTGCTCTTTTGCCTACTGCTCAGCTAACGGTAGCGCATGTTACTGCTGTGGTGTTGAATGAAGCGGATCGGCGCAGTGCTAGCTGCATCACTAAGGGGGAGTCCTCACAGACGTCATCCCAGTATGCAGTGGAACCACTAGATGGTGCCAAAGCTTTGAAGGCAGTGAAATGCTACTTGTGTGGACGTCTAGGCCATGTGAAGAGGGAGTGCAAACATACCAAGGCCAAGGCAACAGAGCAGCGCAGCGAAAGCTCAATGCGTGGAAAAGGCAAAGGCAAAGGTCCGATGTCCAGGACAATGCAACACAAGGCAATGGTCTCACGCTTCACTCCAAAGGTCCAGAAGACGTCTAGATCTTTCTTTGTCGTCGACTCGGGAGCGACCAGACACATTTGTCGGGACAAACACCTGTTCGTGTCTTTTACTCCGCAGAAAGGTGTGATTCACCAAGCGGATGACCAAACGATCTCCAGTCAAGGCTATGGAACAGTTGTTCTTCACAGCTTGGCTGCATCGATACGCAACGTTTTTTGTTCCAGATGCTGCACACAACCTACTGAGTGTCTTGCAGCTGACTGAACAGGACATAGACGTTTCCTTCAAGAAGAGCAAGTGCACCATCACCAAGAAAGATGACTTTGTATTGCATGCTGATTATATTGATCGTTTCTTTGTATTGCATTATGATGATTCTGTTGATGTTGTGCAGGATGAAACTTGTTGTGTTGCAGATACTAACAATGTTTTGCATGCAGGATGTATTCATGATTATCACAGGAAGTTTGGTCATTTAAACTTCAAGGCAGTTTCCGAAAGGCCTGCCTTAGTTGAAGGTATGACTATTAAACCCTGCAGGTACCACATGAAGTGTAAGGCATGCGCAGCAAACAAGGACAAAATGGCTGCAAAAGGTAAGGTGTCTAGTAGACAAGCTACAGAACCATACCAGGTAGTGCATGCTGAAATGATTCAGCAGAGGACTTCCGGGGTGGCGCCACCGGCAATGGCAGACTCCCTCTGAACTGAGGGAATAGCTCCGCGGGAAACGGGTCTTCTCCGCTACGGCGAAGCGGGGACCCTTTCAAAAATCACAAGCGGATGAAGCCTGTGACCATGGGACTCGGCGGGCACCTTTAGCGCCCCCCCAACCTGCTAAGGAACCCACTAACGGGCTCCGAAGTGAAGAGGGGGAAGTGGCGCGGTGCTGAGAGTCATCGGCTATTTCCGTGGAGCGAAGCCGCATAGCTGTTGCCGGAGAGCGCTGCCTCTTTCCTGGGACAATTTGGACTCTAAAACAACAACCCGTGAGTAGTACGGAAATTGGATTTTTAAAATACTTTTAAATTCGGCACTGATCGGGGAAGGTCCAAACAGGAAGTCTGCCTCCCCTTTCTGTAAATAATCTAAAGCAAAGAACCTCCAACTAAGGTCGTGGAGAACCTTATTTTTTGTAAAAGATTTTAATTCTACTGATTGAGATTACAAGAAAATTTATTTGGAAGCAGGGGAACCTGCGGGAGCAGAACTAAATTTAAAAATTGATGTGATACCCCCCCACCCGGACCCGGGAGTGGTCCGTGAGAGCCGGTTGATGAGCAATTTGCCAGCTGTCAAGTTAGCTGTCAAGATACAAAAAGAGGACTTTGTCTCTAATGTCTATATTTGTTACAAGTTTATGTTTTAAAAGAAGGAAGGACTGTTACAATTTAACGTATGGAACTTTTGGTTTGTGCTGAAAGGAGTAAAAAGAAACTTGAATCCCCCTAGAGGGAGCCTTGGGACATTGCATTAAGAACCAGCTGAGAAATTGTTTTTTGACCTTGATATGCTTAAGAATGGCAGTTGGTAAGGAAATCCAGTCTGAACTGAACAGGACTTTCTTTCTCTTGGGAAAGCTGCAAGGTCAAATAGGTGTTTTGACTACAAATGTCACAACTTTGGGCACAAGAGTTAGTACCAGCAATGAACTTGATAAGAATTTGGTACAGGAATTCTACTTAACTGAACAAACAGAGAAAGTTGAGAAGGAGAATAATGTTGCCTTTGAAGAGAAAAAAGGGGGAGCCGTAACCCTGCAGATGCAAAAGGCGAGCCGCAACTTGAGGCCTGACATGATGGTAACAAGGAGAAACAAATCTCTGAAGATGGAAGCCTGGCCTGAATTGGAAAATGAAAGATGGAGAGACCTCCTTATGTGGAGATCACATGACCCTTGGATTATAAATTTGATTTAGCTGGAAGTTGGAGCTATGGGGACATTTGGAACTGAAAGGAGAATGAAACATGATGTGGAATACCCTATAGGCCTTATCTTTAAGTACGTAGGCCTGGCTGGAAGAAACGTGGATGCTGTGGGGCGTGAGTCTCCCCGAGATTTGGTCTTTAATATCAAAGACTATCAAAAAGACTGGCAGAGGAGTTATGAGAGAGATTTAAGAGCCTCGGATATAAGATCTCCGGGTTGATGGTCTTTTTTTTTGAGATTTGTTGGGGACTGAAACCGGGAAGGGGGTATGGGTGGAATGAAAAATGGGAATTTAAAGTGTATATAATATAAGTTGCTTTTTTGTTTTACCTTTTTGTTTTACTTTTAGGAGAATTGGGAAATTCGTGGAAGGGAATTTTCTTTCGACCTTAGGGAAATGTATTAAGAACAAGTATTGCTATATAGGTTTGGATGAGAGTTAAGTTTGGATAAAGTAAAAGTAAAAGTGATTTCTAAAAATATTGTAAAATCAAGGATTTTGTTGATAAGATGTTTGAGAAAGGTATTAATGTGGCTTTGGTAAAAAGACATTAAAGGATTAAGTAAAAATGAATTGATGAAAGAGAGAATGTAAGGATGCAGTATGTTAAAATAAATTATTAAGATAAAAATTAGGTTAGATGGATTTGCTGAAACAACAATTAAATTAGAATACAAAAATGGGAGGTGCGAGGAGGTTCAAGGAAATAAGTAAAGGAAGATAGTTATGTAAAGGTTTGATTTGTTTCTTTTTTCTTTTTTCTTTTTTTCTTTTTTTTAATGATTGTATGTGTAATGGGAAAAGGGGGCTGCTCGTGCGTAAGCGTTTAAGTCCTCCAAGCTTTACCATCAGTTCCTAAACTTTCCCAGTCCGAGGAGCCATGGGTGCGTGGCTACCTCAATCGCTGGCAGAATCCGTCAGTGGGCGTTTCCGGAATTTACGCCAACATAAGAGTTCCTTGACGGAAACTCTTCTTCTGGATTCTCTGCGTGACAGTTTCCTCCGCGGAGTGGGCGTCCCCAGCGGAGGTCCTGAGCCCTCCCCGCTGTTCTCACTGGAAACATCTTGGAGCCCTTCCTCCGATTGAGTTTCTGCAGGAACTCTCCCTCTCCCCCTACTGGTTCCTTCCTCCGCATCCGAAGCTCTCCTAGCCTCCTTGAGCCCTTCCACCACCTGACTCTCCGATGGCAGTTCCCTGACATCCACCTCCCCTCCAGGACCCCCCTCACCCCCCCATTTCCCCCTCTTCTCTGGGTGGTGAGGCTGGGAACCCCCTGAAAGAATCCTCCTCATCTTCGGATGACTCGAAAACCGCCCTCCACCTACTACTATCCCTTCTTCCCCCATACTCTTCCCCATCTGATTCTTCTTCCTCTTCCTGTCCTGATTCTGGGAACCCCTCAAACTCCTCTTCCTCATCAGTGGTGCTGAAGTGTTCCTCCCAGAACCTAGCCAAGGGCTGGGGCTTCCTCGGGAACCGGCGATGAAACGTTCCTACTAAGACCTCATCCTTGACCGTTTCTGCCGGTAACCAGGTATTTTCGGACTCCGGTTCCCCCACCCTTATGGTCTCTCCTTCTCTTCTGCTCCTATCTGCCTGCTTCTTGTATTCTGCCTTGGCCCTATCCAAGTTCATTATGAGCTGTTGGTGTATTGCTTCCATTTCTTCCACAAAATGTTCCGCTGCCGGTACGCTCCATCTTTCCCCCCCTTCCTCTGGAAAGGCCCTGGGGTGACACCCATAATTAGCCAAAAATGGACTCATGCCCGTGGACACATTTTTCGCATTATTGTACGCGAATTCGGCCAGGGCTAATTTCTCTACCCAATCATTCTCCCTGTCATTTACATAACACCTCAGATATTGTTGCAGAATACTGTTTGCCCTTTCCGCCTGCCCATTTGTTTCTGGGTGTCTGGCGGTTGAGAAATTGACCTCCACGTGCAATAAGCTCATGAGCTTCCTCCAGAACCTGGACGTAAATTGTTTCCCTCGATCTGAGACCCCACCCTCAAGGGGGCGCCATGCAACCTAAAAACGTGTTTTACAAACAACCTGGTGGTTTCTTCCGCTGTTACCGCATGTGAGCAAGCTATAAAGTGGCACATCTTGGTTAACAGGTCTACCACTACCATTACCGCAGTTTTCCCCTTGGATCTTGGTAAATCCGTCATGAAATCTATGGAAACTGCCTCCCGTGGCCGTTCAGGTGTGGGTAATGGTTCCAGCAACCCCGCTGGTGCCGCCCTTTCCCCCTTTGCTCGCTGGCAGCGGTCGCACCCCCTTACATACTCTCGTACATCTTCCCTCACCTTGGGCCACCAGAATTGCCTGGTAACTAACCACATTGTTTTGTGTTGCCCAAAGTGCCCCGCGGTGGGGCTGTCGTGCAGTTGTTTGAGTACCCTACCCCTCAATTCCCCTTCTGGTATGTACAAGGCCCCCTTGTAGTACAACGCCCCGTTCTTTTCTTCAAACCCCCCGGTGATCTCCCCGGCTCTCCTGAGCCCTCTGAGCTTCTCTTGGGCGTATTCATCGTTCTCTGTCCCTTCTACTAGTTCTCGTTGCCCTACCAATGCTGCCCCACACACCCAGTGGTCCTCGGGGATGACATGTCTCTCTTCGGGCGCTCCCTCCCCCTCCATATACTCTGGTTTTCGAGAGAGAGCATCTGCCCTCACGTTCTCTGGTCCCGGTACGTAGCGAATCTCAAAATGAAATTTGGAAAATTCCTGCGCCCATCGCACTTGTCTCTGGTTCAGTACTCTGGCCATTCGCCAATATTCCAGGTTCTTGTGGTCCGTGCACACCTGGACCTTGTGCTGCGCTCCTATTAGCAGGTGCCGCCATCGTCGTAACGCTTCATAAATGGCGAGCAGTTCCCTGTCGTACACTGTGTAGTTCCTTTCGGATTTATTCAACTTCCGCGAGAAGAAGGCACACGGTCTCCAGTCCGACGCATCCTTCCCCGGCTGGAGCAGAACCGCCCCTACCGCTCGATCTGATGCATCTGTTTCCACCCTCATCGGTTTCTGTAGATCCACGTGCAAGAGCTGTTCTTCCGAAGCGAACGCTTTCTTTAGCTTTTCAAACGCTCGCTGCGCCTCTTCCGTCCATGCAAATTTCTTCTTACTACTGAGACAATCGGTGATGGGAGCCGTTAAGTGGGCAAAGTTTTTGATGAACTTCCGATAGAAGTTTCCAAACCCCAGGAATCTCTGCACGTCCTTCCTGGTTCTGGGTGTCTTCCATTCCAGTACCGCTTGGACCTTGCTAGGATCTATAGCCAATCCCTTGTCTGACAAACGGTACTCCAGGAATTCCACCTCTCTAGTATGGAACTGGCACTTCTCCAGCTTGACCCACAGCTGGTTTGCTTGCAGTCGGCTTAGGACCTCTCGGACATCTTGGACATGCTGCTCTTCGTCCTCTGAGTAGACTAACACATCGTCTAAGAAGGCTACACAGTTCTTATAGAGCAAAGGTCCCAGCACGTGATTCATGAATGATTGGAAACAGGCTGAGCCCCCCTGTAGTCCGAAGGGCATAACGAGATACTCAAAGGCCCCCAAGGGGGTGAACATGGTAGTTTTCCATTCATCCCCCTTCCTCATCCGTATCAGGTTATACGCCCCCCTCAGGTCCAGCTTGGTAAAAATCTTTCCCTTCCTCACCCTGGTCAAAATGTCGTCAATCCTGGGCATGGGAAAGGCCACCGGTTCTGACACTGCATTGACGGCCCGGAAGTCCACGACCAGCCTGGGTTTATTAGTGTCTTTTTTGTCCACAAAAAACACTGGGCTGCCCCCCACCGCTCTTGACTCCCTGATGAAACCTCGTTTCAGGTTATTGTCTATGAACTCCCTTAACTCCTGCATCTCCCTGTCTGACATGGCGTACAGCTTGCCCACTGGTAGCTGGGCTCCCGGGAGTAGGTTGATTTGACAGTCAAAGGGTCTATGCGGGGGCAGTCTATCTGCTTCCTTGTCACTGAAGACGTCACTCAGATCGGCGTATTGTCGGGGTATTTCTCCCTTTTCCCCCACCGCCATCCCTGCAAGACTGGCCCTAGCCAGCTCCTGCATTTCTCTTCCCTTGCAGTGCTCTAGGCAATGCGCTGACCCAAAAGAGACTGTCCGCTGGTGCCATCCCACTAGTGGGTCATGTAGTGCCAGCCACCTCATTCCCAAGATGATGGGAGGTCCCGCTAGTGTGGCTACATGAAATGCAATGACTTCCGTGTGCCTTGCCACTCTCATTGTCATGGGGACCGTCTGTTGGTTCACTTCCCCTCCCAGCAGTTCCCTCCCGTCAATCGTTGTCACCTGCAAGGAAGGAATTAAGGGCAGCGTTTGTATTTGGTGTTCTGACGCAAACTCCTTACTCATGAAATTGCAGGAGCTGCCTGAGTCTAAGAGGGCTTTTATAGTGAGTGGATGTCCGTTGGGTAGCTCTAGCAGCACCTCCACGACGAGAGCAGCTCTTGGGGGTTCAGGCTTGGGCACGTTCACTGATCCTTGGCCTGACTGCTGTGCCCTGTCGTTGGCAGCCAGGCATTGGCTTTTACTTGCTCCTTAACCCCCTCCTCCTCACTCCCAACAGCCCCCACCATTCCTTGCCATCCCTTCCTTTGCGGGCAGACCCTGGCAAAATGTCCTGGCTGTTGGCAAAGGAAACATTTCTTGGCGCTCTTCCCTTCCTTCTTCCGCCCTTCGTTAACATTTGAAGTTCCACGCGCGCTTGCTCCTCCAATCTCCATCGGTTCCACTGGCAGGGAAGGTTGCGCCGGCATCTCAGGAATGCAGAAATCATTCCTTTTTTTTAAATAATTTTTTATTAGTTTTCCAACACAAATTAAAAACAAAACAACACACACACATAAATAAACAAAAACATATAAACATGTATAATTTCAAAACCTCTTTTTCATAAACCTTGCTTCTCGGACTTCCCCTTTACCTCCCCTTTTCTGCATCCCTGTTTTAAAATTTCTTCAACAACTCTTCATACCAATTAATTAATTACTTATTTTCTTTTTAAGCTTCTTCTCATACTTAATCAATTAGAGCTGTAATTCTATATTTTCCTTTCCCTTGACATTTTAGCACTCATCAATTTTACAACAATTTTTAAGGTATACTTTAAATTTCTTCCAATCTTCTTCCACCGTCTCTTTTTCTTGGTCACGGATTCTGCCAGTCATTTCCGCCAGTCCCATGTAATCAATCACCTTTGTCTGCCATTCTTCCAGCGTGGGTAGTTCTTGTGTCTTCCAATACTTTGCTAAAAGGATCCTTGCTGCTGTGGTAGCATACATAAAAAACGTCCTATCCTTCTTTAACACCAATTGGCCGACCATACCCAGGAGAAATGCCTCTGGTTTCTTATGAAAGGTACATTTAAGTACCTTCTTAATTTCATTATAGATCATTTCCCAGAAGGCTTTAATCTTCGGGCAGGTCCACCAAAGGTGATAAAAGGTTCCTTCAGTCTCATTACATTTCCAGCATTTATTATTGGGCAAATGATAGATTTTTGCGAGCTTGGTTGGGGTCATGTACCACCTGTAAATCATTTTCATAATATTTTCTCTTAAGGCATTACATGCCGTAAATTTTATACCGGTGGTCCATAACTGTTCCCAATCCGCAAACATAATGTCATGACCAATGTCTTGTGCCCATTTAATCATAGCTGATTTGACAGTCTCATCTAGTGTATTCCATTTCAACAGCAAGTTGTACATTCTTGATAAATTCTTAGTATTGGGTTCTAACAGCTCTGTTTCTAATTTGGATCTCTCCATCTGGAAGCCAATTTTCCTGTCCTGTTTAAACACCTCCATTATCTGATGGTAATGAAGCCAATCTCGTACTTTAGACTTTACTTTCTCAAAACTCTGTAATTTAATTTTTCCACTCTCTTGCTCTAAAATTTCACAGTATTTTGGCCATTTAGATTCCATATTAGGTCTTTTCACCTCCTTAGCTTCCATTGGTGACAACCATCTAGGGGTTTTATTTTCCAACAAATCCTTATATCGAATCCAAACATTATATAATGCTTTCCTGACAATATGATTTTTAAATCCTTTGTGAGTTTTTACCTTGTCATACCATATATATGCATGCCAACCGAATCTATTATCAAATCCTTCCAAATCCAAAATGTCTGTATTCTCAAGAAGTAGCCAGTCTTTCAACCAGCAGAAAGCTGCCGATTCATAGTACAGTCTTAAGTCTGGCAGGGCAAACCCCCCTCTGTCTTTTGCATCAGTTAATATCTTAAATTTTATTCTGGGCTTTTTGCCCTGCCAGTCGAATTTAGATATATCTTTCTGCCACTTCTTGAAAGAGTCCATTTTATCCACAATCTGTAATGTCTGAAACAAAAATAGCATTCTAGGCAATACATTCATCTTAATTACAGCAATTCGGCCTAACAAGGAAAGTCTCAAATTTGACCATATTTCTAGTTCTTTCCTTACCTCTGTCCAACATTTGTCATAATTGTCTTTAAATAGGTTCACATTCTTAGATGTCATATTAATCCCCAAATATTTCACTTTCTTTGCCACCATTAATCCAGTTTCACTTTGAAACCTCTCTTTTTCATCAATTGTTAAATTTTTCTCCAAGACTTTAGTTTTTTGCTTATTCAACTTGAATCCTGCTACCTGACCAAAAACTTGAATTAGTTCTAAAACTCTTTTCGTACTAGTGTCTGGCTGTTGTAAAGTCAATACTAGGTCATCTGCAAAGGCCCTCAGTTTATATTGTTTGGCTCCGACCTGGATTCCTTTAACCAGCTGGTCGCCCCTGATCATATTTAACAATACCTCCAAGACAGATATAAAAAGTAGTGGGGATATTGGGCACCCCTGTCGTGTCCCTTTTTCTATGGAAAGTTCTTCAGTAACCACATTATTTACAATTAACTTTGCTTTTTGTTCAGAATATATTGCACCTATACCATTTTCAAACCTTTGGCCTACCCCCATCCCATGGAGATTCTTCTTCATAAAACTCCAAGAAATATTATCAAAGGCTTTCTCCGCATCCACAAATATAAGTACCGCCTTCGTATTAATATTAACTTCTAACAATTCTATAATGTCAATTATGTTTCTTACGTTATCTGACATATGTCTCCCTAGGAGAAAGCCAGCCTGGTCCTTATGAATCTCCTCCACCAACACCTTCTTTAGTCTTTTTGCCAAAATGTCAGCAAATATTTTGTAATCCACATTAAGTAATGATATAGGGCGGTAGTTCTTAATCTGATTCTTTTCAGTCTCAGTTTTTGGTATAAGTGTAATGAATGCTTCTTTCCACGATTCAGGCGCCTTTTCCCCCTCTAAAATTTCATTGCAGACCTCCTTCAGTGGTTGTACTAACCATTCTTTCAAAGCTTTGTAGTATCTGGAGGTCAATCCATCTGGTCCTGGAGATTTCCCTAATTGCATCTTTTGAATGGCACCCTCTATTTCTTGTTCTGTTATTTTCTCATTCAAGATCATTGTGCTTTGTTGTGAATTTTTTTGTAATCCATATTTCTTAAGAAAATCGTCTATTTCTCCTTCGTTCTCCGGCCCTCGTGCATATAATCTTCTGAAATAACTCTGAAAACAATTACTATTCTCATTTGGTTTATAAATGTTCCTTCCTTCCACCTCCAGGCTTGTAACTGTATTCAGTTTTTGTCTCTTCTTCAATTGCCATGCTAGAAGTTTCCCACATTTGTCTGCTGATTCAAATGTCCTTTGTCTCATTTGCTTGATTTTCCATTCTATCTCTTGATTCATCAGTTCCATATATTGCATCTGGTAAAACTTAATTTCTCTCAAAATCTCATGAGACTTTGGTTTTGACCTCAATTTCTTTTCTCCTTCTTTCATCTTTTCCAATATCTTATCTTTCTTCTCATTTTGTTTCTTCCTCTTTAAAGAATTCTGTTGTATTAGGAAACCTCGCATCACGGCTTTACTTGCGTCCCAAATTATTCTTTTCTCAACATCTGTCTTCAGGTTTATCTCGAAGTAGTCTTTCAAAGTTTTTTGGGCCTTTTTGTAGATCTCATCGTCTCTGAATAGGGTGTCATTCATTCTCCATCTAAAGGAGCCAGCTGTTGTTAGTTTCATCTCCATCTTTACGGCATTATGGTCGGAGCAAGTCTTTGGGCAGATTTCTACTTTTTTTTATCTTTGGAGCCACCCCACTAGTAATCCAGATTTGGTCAATTCTTGTCCATGTCATTTTTGCTTCAGAGAAAAAGGTTCCCTCTCTCTCAAGAGGGTTCCTTGTTCTCCAAATATCAATCAAGTCCATATTTTCAGTCATTTCGAAGAAAGTCTTTGGTAATCTCCCATCCTTAGAGACCACCTGTCTTTGTGCTTTGTCCATGTTTGTGGAGACCACGCCATTCATGTCTCCCATCAAGATTACATTACGATCCAGATAGTCCATTAATATCTCATGCAACTTCTTAAAAAATTCTGCCTTCCCTTCATTTGGTGCATAAATTCCAACTGTCAAAAATCTTTCTCCTTGGACTTGTATTTCAATTGCCAAAAATCTTCCTTGTTCATCTTTGAAGATCAACTTTGGGGCCAACTTTTCCTTTGCATAGATCACCACTCCTCTTTTCTTAACTTTATCTGACGAAATAAATTCCTGTCCTAATCTTTTATTTATAAGCAATTTTCTATGTGCCCTAGTCACATGGGTTTCTTGTAAACAAATTAAGTCCAAATGTTCTCTTTTCAAAATGTGAAAAACCTCACGCCTTTTTTCTGGGAAGGTTCAGTCCATTACAGTTCCAACTTAGAAATTGCAGAGCCATCTTATTATTTAATTGATTACTCTCCAGCTGCTCCCTGCGGCTGTTCTTCCTCTGTCGATGGTTTAAGTCCAAATGTTAGATTCAAGATATCTGCTTCTGGAGTCGGTTCCAACACTCCCTTTTGAAGGTCCTCCTCGTTTCTTTCCAGGAATTGTTCTTTATCTTGCACTGTTCGAATGCGGAAATCATTCCAACGCTCTCCTCTCCCTTCCCGCTTCTCCAGCGCTCTCGCCTCCTGGCGCGCACCAATCGCAAGCGCTGCCTTGGTCAGCTGATCCATGGACTCTGGACGGGGCGCGCGGGAAAGTTCATCTTTCACCGCTGGGGCTAGGCCTTCTTCAAACAGCATTTGTATCGGGTCCGAAGACAGATCCCACCCCAATTTATGTATAAGCATGGTAAACTGTGTCCAATAATCTCTGACTGATTGATTTCCCTGTTTGCATGCCATTAACTGACTGCATACCACGCCCTGTTCAATCTGGCTGGAAAACATCAAGTCCATCGCACCAAAGAATTTCCTCAAGTCTTTTGAGGCGCTATTATTGTTTGCCATCAGGGGTCTCACCCAATCTCTAGCCCTTCCCTCGAGGTGTCCAATCACAAAAGCCACTCTCGATTCCTCATCGGCAAAGTCATCGTGTTGCAGGTTTAGTGCATACTGCATCTCTGTCTTAAAGGCTTGGTAGTTCCTTGGATCACCCCCAAATTTCTGTACCAACCCAGGTACCTTCCTTCCGATGGGAGTGGGTTTCCCCTGTGCATCCTGCGCCCTCCTTTCCTCGAGCCGCGCCGTTAGCAGTGCCAGCTGGTGCTCCAAAGCTCTGTTTCTCTCCTCCAGAGTTGGACCCCCTCCAGCTCCTCCTGCTCCTCCGGCTCCGGTTGGGTTGCTCATGATGCCTCTCCTTCGCACAAGCAGCGTCAGTGACTGACGGATTGCTGTAATGGGAAAAGGGGGCTGCTCGTGCGTAAGCGTTTAAGTCCTCCAAGCTTTACCATCAGTTCCTTAACTTTCCCAGTCCGAGGAGCCATGGGTGCGTGGCTACCTCAATCGCTGGCAGAATCCGTCAGTGGGCGTTTCCGGAATTTACGCCAACATAAGAGTTCCTTGACGGAAACTCTTCTTCTGGATTCTCTGCGTGACAGTTTCCTCCGCGGAGTGGGCGTCCCCAGCGGAGGTCCTGAGCCCTCCCCGCTGTTCTCACTGGAAACATCTTGGAGCCCTTCCTCCGATTGAGTTTCTGCAGGAACTCTCCCTCTCCCCCTACTGGTTCCTTCCTCCGCATCCGAAGCTCTCCTAGCCTCCTTGAGCCCTTCCACCACCTGACTCTCCGATGGCAGTTCCCTGACAGTATGTTTTCTATGGTTTTTTTTAAAAAAAATTCTGTTTCCCCCTTTTTTTATTGTAATGTTTAAAATTTTGAATAAATATTATTTGAAAAAAAATATATGAAATGATTCAGCAGAGGAAACACAGCCCAGAATAACTAAGGAGATAGTACAAGAATATTTGGCTAGTTTAGATGTATTCAAGTCTCCAGGGCCAGATGAACTGCATCCAAGAGTATTAAAAGAATTGGCAGATGTGATCTCAGAACCACTGGCAGTCATCTTTGAGAATTCCTGGAGAACAGGCGAAGTCCCGGCAGACTGGAGGAGGGCAAATGTTGTCCCTATTTTCAAAAAGGGGGAAAGAGAGGACCCAAATAATTACCGCCCAGTCAGTCTGACATCAATACCAGGGAAGATTCTGGAGCAGATCATTAAGCAAACATTCTGTGAGCACCTAGAAAGGAATGCTGTGATCACCAATAGTCAGCATGGATTTCTGAAAAATAAGTCATGTCAGACTAACCTGATCTCGTTTTTTGACAGAATTACAAGCCTGGTAGATGAAGGGAACGCAGTGGATGTAGCCTACCTTGATCTCAGCAAGGCATTTGACAAGGTGCCCCATGATATTCTTGTAAAGAAGCTGGTAAAATGCAGTCTTGACTATGCTACCACTCAGTGGATTTGTAACTGGCTGACTGACCGAACCCAAAGGGTGCTCATCAATGGTTCCTCTTCATCCTGGAGAAGAGTGGGGGAAATGTAAAGTATTGCACTTGGGCAAAAAAAATGAGAGGCACAAATACAAGATGGGTGACACCTGGCTTGAGAGCAGTACATGTGAAAAGGATCTAGGAGTCTTGGTTGACCACAAACTTGACATGAGCCAACAGTGTGACGCGGCAGCTAAAAAAGCCAATGCAATTATGGGCTGCATCAATAGGAGTATAGCATCTAGATCAAGGGAAGTAATAGTGCCACTGTATTCTGCTCTGGTCAGACGTCACCTGGAGTACTGTGTCCAGTTCTGGGCACCACAGTTCAAGAAGGACACTGACAAACTGGAACGTGTCCAGAGGAGGGCAACCAAAATGGTCAAAGGTCTGGAAACGATGCCTTATGAGGAACGGCTAAAGGAGCTGGGCATGTTTAGCCTGGAGAAGAGGAGGTTAAGGGGTGATATGATAGCCATGTTCAAATATATAAAAGGATGTCACATAGAGGAGGGAGAAAGGTTGTTTTCTGCTGCTCCACAGAAGCGGACACGGAGCAATGGATCCAAACTACAAGAAAGAAGATTCCACCTAAACATTAGGAAGAACTTCCTGACAGTAAGAGCTGTTCGACAGTGGAATTTGCTGCCAAGGAGTGTGGTGGAGTCTCCTTCTTTGGAGGTCTTTAAGCAGAGGCTTGACAACCATATGTCAGCAGTGCTCGGATGGTGTTTCCTGCTTGGCAGGGGGTTGGACTCGATGGCCCTTGTGGTCTCTTCCAACTCTATGATTCTATGATTCTATGGTCCACTAACACCCTCTTTGGGTGGAGCCAGGTACTTCATGGTCCTCATTGATTCATTTTCCAGGTATAGTTACGTGTTCAATCTCCAGCAGAAATCAGAAGCGTTTCCTAGGTTCAAGGAATTCTGTGCTTGGTTGAAAAATGTGCATGATAAACAGATGAAATGTTTGTTTACAGATCGAAGGGGAGAATTCACTTCTCAGCAGTTTTTTTTAAAATAATATTTATTAAAGTTTTAAAGGTTACAGAAAGAAAAAAGAGAAAACACCAAATTACACAAAAACAAGACAATACATCACAATAAAAAAAGAAAAAACAAAAAAATAGAAACAATTAGAAACAAAAAAAACCCCAACAACAACAAACCTTCCCATAACTTATCTTTCATTTGCTTGTTTCCTTGACTTCCTCACACTTCTCTTTTTTGTATTCTAGTTTGGTTAGCTATTTCAGCAAATCCTTTCCATCTTTCCCTATTTTTGTCCTATAATTTATCTTAAACTAATGTAACTTTACTTTCCCTCCTTTCACCAATTAACAATCTATTTTTTCTTAATCCTTTATAACATTTCTGCTAAAACCACATAACTTCATTCCAACATCCTTCTAACATTCCTTAATTTTACAATGTTTCTGTAAGTAAACTTTAAATTTCTTCCAATCTTCTTCCACCGACTCTTCTCCCTGGTCTCGGATTCTGCCAGTCATTTCCGCCAGTTCCATGTAGTCCATCACCTTCATCTGCCATTCTTCCCTGGTGGGTAGATCTTGTGTCTTCCAGTACTTTGCAATAAGAATTCTTGCTGCTGTTGTAGCATACATAAAGAAAGTTCTATCCTCCTTTAGCACCTTTTTCATAATACCTTTTTCATTTCATTATAGATCATCTCCCAGAAAGCCTTAATCCTTGGACACGTCCACCAAAGATGAAAGAATGTACCTTCAGTCTCTTTACATTTCCAACATTTATTATCGGGCAAATGATAAACTTTTGCGAGCTTGACTGGTGTCATGTACCACCTGTAAATCATTTTCATTATATTCTCTCTTAGGGCATTACATGCCATGAACTTCATACCTGTGGTCCATAACTGTTCCCAGTCAGCCATCATAATATTATGTCCAACATCTTGTGCCCATTTAATCATAGCTGATTTCACCGTTTCATCCTGAGTGTTCCATTTCAACAGCAAGTTATACATTCTTGACAAGTTCTTAGTTTTGGGATCTAACAGTTCTGTTTCCAATTTTGATTTTTCCACCTGGAAGCCATTTTATTTGTCCAAATTATATGCCTCCATTATTTGGTAATAATGGAGCCAGTCTCGCAATTTGTTTTTTAATTTTTCAAAACTCTGCAGTTTTAATCTATCTCCCTCTTGTTCCAAAATTTCCCAATATTTCGGCCATTTGGCCTCCATATTGAGCTTTTTCTGAGCCTTCGCTTCCATTGGTGACAACCACCTTGGAGTTTTATTTTCAAGCAAGTCCTTATATCTTAACCACTCTCTGAGCTTTCTGTGTCACTTTCAGTATCACTATAATCAGAATAATCAAATTCATCATCTGAATCATCAGCAGTGGGAAATGTGTGAAAAATTACTCTCTCCTGTCCAGGAGCACTTTCTAGAAATTTTGTGAGAATCACCTGACCAGATTCAGACAAAATTACTCTGTAGAGACCCTTTTCATAACCCACAAAAATGCCTCTGGCATTCTTCACCCCATCTGGAGTTTCAGTCCTGATTTGAGATCCAAAAACCTTAAAATGCGAGACAGAAGGTTTTTTGTGGAACAGCCTCTCAAAAGGAGAACATTCCATACCTTTCGAAACCTTTCTCGCCCAAGAGTAACAAAAACAAGATAAAGATTCAGCCCAAAACTCATGTGGCAAGTGTGAACTCAGCAATTGTGCCTTCATGCCATTTTGCAACTCTCTGTTCACTTTTACACAAACAGTTTTGTTCCATGCAGCCTCTGAGACAGCAACCTTGTGCTCTATCCCTTGCTTCTCAAGGAAATCCTGAAAATCCTGTGAAAGAAAAATTGGCTTTTCATCTGTGAAAAGAAAATCAATGTTAGCATCATGAACACTCTTAACCTTATCACAAAACTCCTTAAACCTTTCTAAGGTTTCTCTGGGAGATCTCAATGTGTAAATCCATACATATTGAGAAAAATGATCAACAAATACAAGATAGTATTTTGCATTGCCTCTAAAAGGTAAAGGTAAAGGTACCCCTGCCCGTACGGGCCAGTCTTGACAGACTCTGGGGTTGTGCGCCCATCTCACTCAAGAGGCCAGGGGCCAGCGCTGTCCGGAGACACTTCCGGGTCACGTGGCCAGCATGACATCGCTGCTCTGGCGAGCCAGAGCCGCACACGGAAACGCCGTTTACCTTCCCGCTGGTGAGCGGTCCCTATTTATCTACTTGCACCCGGAGGTGCTTTCGAACTGCTAGGTTGGCAGGCGCTGGGACCGAGCAGCGGGAGCGCACCCCGCCGCAGGGATTTGAACCGCCGACCTTTCGATCGGCAAGTCCTAGGCGCTGAGGCTTTAACCCACAGCGCCACCTGCGTCCTTTGCATTGCCTCTAGAAGGTGCTAAAGGACCAATCACATCAGCATACACTCGCTGAAAAACTCTGTTAATCTTTGTTGCCTTTCCTCTCGTGTCTTCTTTCGAGATACCTGCAAGAGAAAGCATTTTAGATTCACATGCTGTACACATTTTATAGTCCGATTCCTCAAATGTCAACAGATATAGTCTGTCTTTCTCTCTGGCAGAAAGATACAGCTCTCCATCTTTGTAGATTTTGCAGCTTTCCTCATCATACGACAACACCAGTTTCTTCTTAGTTATTTGAGAAACACTCAGCAAATTGTACTTTAAACCTGGAACAAAATAAACATTGTTTATAGTCAAGTTCAGGCTTTCTAGATACACAGTTCTGATCCCGGTTGCTTCCATTTCCTGACCATTGGCCAGTTTCACAGTGAAGCATTGCTTCTCAAACGTAGAAAACAGTTCCCGACGTGATGTCATGTGTTGCGTGCATCCTGTGTCTATAATAAATGAGTTCTCCACAGATGATGTGGCCTTTAGGGACATCAAAGCCATATCTGGTTTTGCCTGGGACTGGGTACGACCTTTGCTTGAAGTCTGAGGCTTTACAGAGCTCCCTCTAGCTCCTTTCTCCTGATGTGGTGTGTCCTGACGAACAGTGTTCTGAGCTACAGCTTTCTCCTCTGTAGCAATAGTAGTGGGGGTGCTTGATTTCTGAGCTTCACTCCCCCCCCATCAGCAACAGCCATTGCAGCAGTGCTAGGATCATCAACAGCAACAGCAGCAACCGTCCCTTCACTTCCTTGTTGTGGCTCAAAGCTCCTCCCAGCTTTCTTTTATATATATATATAAAATATTTATTCAAAGTTTAAAGATTACAAAAAAAGAAAAAAGAAATACAAAAGACAGAAAAAATACAAAAAGAGAAAAATACAATCATTTAAAAATAGAGAGGAAAAAAACCAGATTAAACCTTTACATAACTCTCTTCCTTTACTTATTTCCTTGACCTCCTCACACCTCCCGTTTTTGTTTTGTTTTTTATAATATTTTTTATTGAGTTTGTGAAATACAGAAAAAAGAATAAAGAACATATTATAAGAGTAAAGTAGAAAGGTTACAAATTTTCTTGTTCTTTTTTCCAAGTCTACTGGACTTCCCCACATCCTCCCAACCCTGCATTCTCTGTGATACATAACATCAGCAATTTGTTAACTTGTTTCAATACTTGTTGTATCTTTCATTTTATCATGTTACCCAATTTCAAATATGTTATAACCCAAATCATGTACATTTTCATTTAAACACAATAAAGTTGTTTCATTATTCTATCTCTGACTTCTTGTGCCTTAATTTCCATTTCTTTAGTTTAACATTACTGAAGCTAGAATTTCCTAAAAGGTGCATTTTTTAACATTCATACAGCTTATAATGTTTTTTCAGATAGTCCTTAAATTTTTCCCAGTCCTCCTCAATTGTTTCTTCTCCCAAGTCTCGGATTCTGCCAGTCATTTCAGCCAGTTCCATGTAGTCCATCAACTGCGTGTGCCATTCCTCCAGTGTGGGTAAATCTTGTGTCTTCCAATGCTTTGCAATCAGGATCCTTGCTGCTGTAGTAGCGTACATAAAAAAAGTTCTATCCTTCTTAAGCACTCTCTGGTCCACCATGCCCAGGAGGAAGGCCTCTGGTTTCTTAGGTAAGGTAAATCTAAGTACCTTTTTTAGTTCATTATGAATCATCTCCCAAAAGGCCTTCACTTTTGGGCAGGTCCACCAGAGGTGAAAGAATGTCCCTTCCGCCTCTTTACATTTCCAACATTTATTATCAGACAGGTGATATATCTTAGCAAGCTTGACTGGGGTCATGTACCACCGGTATATCATTTTCATAATGTTTTCCTTCAAGGCACTACATGCCGTAAATTTCATTCCGGTGTTCCATAACCTTTCCCAGTCTTCAAACATAATGTTATGCCCCAAATCCTGCGCCCACTTTATCATGGCGGATTTGACTGTCTCATCCTGAGTATTCCATTTAAGCAGCAGGTTATACATTCTCGAAAGTAGTTTACTTTTTGGTTCTAACAGTTCTGTCTCTAGTTTCGATCTTTCCACCTGGAATCCAACCTTCTTGTCTACTTTAAAAACCTCTTGAATTTGTGCATAATGCAACCAATCTCGCACCTTGTTTTTAAATTTTTCCAAGCTCTGCAACCTCCAATTGTCTCCAATCTTTTCAATTATTTCCCCATATTTAGGCCAATTGGCCTCCATGTTAAGTCTCTTACGTGCCTTGGCCTCCACCGGTGAGAGCCACCTCGGAGTCTTACTCTCCAATAAGTCTTTATATTTTGTCCAGACCATTAAAATTGCTCTCCTAACAATGTGATTTTTAAACAATTTGTGCACTTTAACCTTGTCATACCACAAATATGCATGCCACCCAAAAGCATTGTCGAACCCTTCCAGATCTAGGACATCAGTGTTTTCCAGTAAGATCCAATCTTTCAACCAGCAGAAGGCTGCGGATTCATAATATAACCTCAAGTCTGGCAGGGCAAATCCCCCTCTTTCTTTCGCATCAGTTAATATTTTAAACTTTATTCGGGGCTTTTTGCCCTGCCAAACAAACTTAGAAATATCCTTCTGCCACTTTCCAAAACATTCCACCTTGTCCACGATCTGTAGGGCCTGAAACAAAAATAACATTTTTGGCAATACATTCATCTTTATAGCTGCTATTCGGCCCAACAAGGAAAGTTTCAATCTTGACCACGTTTCCAAATCTCTTTTGATTTCTGACCAACATTTCTCGTAGTTGTCTTTAAACAAATTCTAATTTTTGGAGGTCAGATACACCCCTAGGTATTTTACTTTTTTAACCACATTTAATTCTGTTTCTTTCAGGAACTCATCTGTTTCTGTAGTTGTCAAATTTTTTGCTAAAACCTTAGTTTTTTGCTTGTTCAGCTTAAATCCCGCCACCCGACCAAAGTCAGAAATTAATTCTAACACTCTTTTAGTACTAGAGACTGGCTCCTGTAATGTTAATACCAGGTCATCTGCAAATGCTTTCAATTTATATTGTTTCACTCCGACCTCAATTCCCTGTACCAACCGGTCCTTTCTAATCATGTTCAATAGCACCTCCAGAACTGAAATAAACAATAGGGGGGATAGAGGGCACCCCTGCCGTGTCCCTTTTTCAATTTTAAACTCCTCTGTCACCACATTGTTTACTATCAATTTGGCTTTTTGTTCTGAATATATTGCTTCTATTCCATTTTCAAACCCCCGCCCCACTCCCATCCCTTCCAAATTTTTCTTCATAAACATCCAAGAAATGTTGTCAAAGGCTTTCTCCGCATCAATAAAGATTAACACCGCTCTAGTGTTGAGATTTGTTTGTAAAAGTTCCAAAATGTCGATGATGTTTCTTGTGTTGTCAAACAAATGCCTACCAGGGAGAAAGCCTGCCTGGTCCTTATGGATCACTTCATTAAGCACTTTTTTAAACCTACTTGCCAAAATGTCTGCAAAAATTTTGTGATCCACATTTAGGAGTGAGATGGGGCGGTAGTTCTTAAGCTGGGTCTTTTCAGTTTCTAGTTTGGGTATCAATGTGATGAAGGCTTCTTTCCACGTTTCCGGTGCCTTCCTCCCCTCCATAATCTGGTTACAAACCTCCAACAAAGGTTGTATCAAGTAGTCCTTCAGAACCTTATAATATTTGGAGGTAAGTCCATCAGGGCCTGGAGATTTCCCTTAGTAAGGTGTCATTCATTTTCCATCTAAAGGATCCGGTTGTGTTTAATCTCAGTTCCATTTTCAGGGCGCTATGGTCGGAGCAGGTTTTTGGGCAGATTTCCACCTTTCTAGTCTTGGGTGCCAGTCCTCTAGTTATCCACATTTGGTCGATTCGTGTCCATGTCAGATGAGCTTCAGAAAAGAAAGTTCCTTCTTTTCCTAGGGGGTTCTTAACCCTCCATATGTCAATTAAGTCCATATTGTCAGTCATTTCAAAAAAAGTTTTAGGTAGTCTGCCATCTTTCGTTATGTTAGCGCTTTGCGACTTATCCATATTTACAGACACAACCCCATTCATATCACCCATCATAATAATGTTGTTGTAGTCTAAGTAGTCCAGCATAATCTCATGCAGCTTCCTGAAAAATTCCGATTTTCCTTCATTTGGAGCATATATTCCTAATATCAAAATTTTTTCTCCTTGTGTCTGAATTTCAATCGCCAAAATTCTGCCGTGTTCGTCTTTAAATAAAAGTTTCGGTGACAGGCTCTCCTTTGCATATATCATCACTCCTCTTTTCTTAACTTTATCCGAAGAAATAAATTCTTGGCCTAGTCTTTTGTTAATTAGCACTTTTCTGTGGAGCCTTGTCACATGCGTTTCTTGCAGGCAAATAATGTCCAATTGTTCTTTTTTCAAAATATGAAATACTTTTCTTCTTTTTTCCGGAGAATTTCCGCCATTTATATTCCAACTGAGAAGCTGCAACGACATCCTGGTCTAATTGGTGGGTCCTACAGTGGGGTGTCTAGGTTTCCCTCCGATCCCGGAGGTGGTAATGCTGGTCCAGATCCAGACGGTGTAGGTTTTGGAGATGGTCCCGGTGGTGGTGGTGGCCAAGAAGCTGCGGCTCCTTTCTGGAGGTCCTCCTCGTGGTCGTGTAAGAACTTCTGTTGGTCCTCAGGTGTTTTAATTCTTACTTTCCTTCCTTTGTAAGTAAATGATAGTCCTTGCGGAAACTCCCACCTATAAGGGATTGTGTTGTATCTCAGCAGTTTGGTCAAATCTGTGTAAGTGGTCCTAAGATCCAAAAGATGTTTAGGTATGTCTCTGTAAATTTCAGCCTTTTTACCTTCTATCTCCAAAGATTTTTTAAAATGTAGGCCTAGTATCTTGTCTCTTTCCTCTCTTGATCTCAAAATAACCAAACTGTCTCTGGACTTATCTTTCTTTATCGATTTTCCCAGTCTAAAAGCCGTCACAATTTTAAAATCCTTGTCTTCCTCAATCCCCCAGAATTTGGAGAACAAAAGTGTTAAAAATCCCTGTAAATTTCCTTCCTCCAGTTCTGGGATGGCCCTTAACCTGAGATTATTTTCCTTACTTTTCAATTCAACCAATGACAGGTAGGCTTGTTGTTCCCCTACCTGTCTTTTCAGAGGCCTTACTTCCCCCTTGATCTCATCAACCTTTTTGTTCGCCTGTTCTGCTTTTTGACTGGCTTCCACAGCTAATTTATAGTTTTCAGCCGTGGCTCCTTGCAATTTCTCAATTGCCTGAGTGTGCTGGGAAACCTGCTCAGATAATTTACTAATAGAGGATGTAGCTTGGTCAATTTTTGATGATTGATTGTCCACTTTTTGATTTAAAATTGCCAGTTGTTCCAAAATTTGTTTCAGGACTATTTCAGATCCTCCAGTTGCCATATCTTCTGCAGAAGGCTCTTCAGCTTCCACCTCCTGTGCTGTCAGCACAGTTGGGACAGATGATCTTCGTTGATGAGATAGGGTTGTTTGAACAAGTTGCACTGGTTTCTTTTCTTTTTCTTTAGCTTTAGCTGCTCTTGTTCTCCCTGAGCCACTCATTCCACACCTGCCTCTGTTCAAGGTCAAATTTTCTTTTGTTCCATAAGTCAGACAAGTCCAGAGTGTAAACAATTTAACCACAGAAAATCACAATAAAGTACAGTTCCCAGGCCTCTATGTCTCCACAATCCTCTGGGGGGGGGGGGTATTTCAAAGTTTCAAGGAAGGAGAGAACTCTTTTCCGCCATTGCAGTTCTTATGTTCCCTATATTAAATCTTAGTAGTTCCAGAGCACAAAAGGAAGGTTCCCCGGGCTTTCTATTTCTTGAAAAAAGGCCACAAGGTGTCAAGAAAGGTCCCAGCAACAGTGTTTAAACGTTAATGTCTCAGTCTATGTATCAGTTTAAACTCCAATAACAGTATCAGCAGTTTGACAGTTCTCTTTTGCACACTGACAGTCCGACAGCTGGGTTGTCCCTTTTAACTCCGCATAGTTCAAAATTAGGAAGAAAGTTCCAAGAATAAAGTCCACAAATTTTACAAAGATTTCCTGCTTGTCTTTTCACTACAAAGTCTATCAAATACACCCTCGTTTTGCTTTTGCAATCCCTTTTAAACGCTTCAGCGCTCTTCTGAACCGTTGCTTTGATCTAGTTAGCAAGATCGGGAGACGGACTTCCTGTTACTCGCCTCCCGTTTTCAGCCAAATTCCAAAGTTTTAGTCCGATATTTAGTTCCCCTTACTCACGGGTATGTTGCAGCCAATTTCGATGTTTTCAAGAAGAAAGGTCGGCGCTCATCAGCAGCAGCAGCGCGCCTTTGCATCCACGAAAAGAGCGATGAACTCACAGCGCCGCTCCCCCTTTCACGTTCCAGAGCCCCTTACGGGGTTCCTTCTTCGTTTCTGGGGGGGCTTTTGGCGCCCGCCGAGTCCCACGGCCACAGGCTCGCTCTGCCTGTGGTTTTTCTTGATGGGTCTCCGCTTTGCCGCAGCGGACGACCCTTTTTCGCGGAGCCCCTCTTCACAGAGTAAAGCGGACCGCCATTGCCGTTTTGCGCCACCTCCGGAAGTCCCACACCTCCCGTTTTTGTATTCTAGTTCAAATTTTTATTTCAGCAAATCCTTCCAACCTTGTTTTTAACTTAACTTAATAATAATTTGAATTCATTTTTACTTAATCCTTTATATTGTTTCTACCAAAACCACATAGTTTTCTTTTTCCAACATCTTTCTAACAATCCTTAATTTTACAATACTTTTGAAGATATGCTTTAAATTTTTTCCAATCTTCTTCCACCGACTCTTCTCCTTGGTCCCGGATTCTGCCAGTCATCTCAGCCAATTCCATATATTCCATCACCTTCATCTGCCATTCTTCCCGGGTGGGTAAATCTTGTGTCTTCCAATACTTTGCGATAAGTATTCTTGCTGCTGTTGTTGCATAAGGATTGACGACATTTTAACACAGGTGAGGCAGGGGAAATTCTTGCTGTTGTGGCATACATAAAAAATGTCCTTCCGGTTTGGATCGCAAGCAGAAAGGGAGCGCGGTGAAGCCGCTGACGGGCTTCTCCGAACTGCACGGGGTTTTGGTGGGGCAACGCAAAGGCACTGCGACCCCAAAATCTCACGGGGGGCCCCCTTGAGAGAAGCGCAACCAGCAGCGCTGGAAGGGTCCCGAAGTTCCTTTGGGTTTTTTCTATTCGTGGGGAAGACTCGGGAGCGATGGGACTGAGAAACGCGTTATGGTAAGCTCTGCGGACCCGTGCGGCAATGCCTCTTGCTCCCACTGAAAAAGGCGACAAATCTCCGCAATTTCAAGAATAGACGCCCTTGGTGCTGAGCGATAAATGTTGGAATTAAAAATTGGGAGATAGGAACCAAGGAGCGATGGATGTTAACAGATTAAGTTAAGGAACCCGACCTGTATTCCGGATCTAAGATGGCGCTGGAACTGTAATCGTAAGAGTGAAACAAAGAAACTTTTACTCTACCCGCTGTAGAAACGTAGAAGTGAAAGTCCCCGTTGGTAGTTTAGCGGGGCAAGGGAAATAAATTAGAAGAAAGTAGCGAAATAGAAAGAAAACCTCAGAGACTTTGTATCGTGCTGGGTGAATACGAAAGAGTGAGAGGAGGATTTAAAGGGCATACTGAGAAGACTTAACGGAGGCTTTAATTAGAAGCGGAAAAGTAAGAGGGGGAGAGGGGAGAGCAGAACAGAGGGAACGTACACAGACCGTGATGGCGCCGAAGAAGTAAATGTTCCCCCTCCGCACCAGCTTTGTTGGCAGTCAAAAAAAATAACCTTGGAATTCTGACCCCCTCCTTCTAATTTTCCGGACTTGGCCCCCCTTTACTTTTTATTGATAGCGGGAGGGAAGCTACGCGCAAGACCCGTGTCCATGCGGCCCGCCAGCATTTATCTCCTCTTTGTAGCAACCCAGCCGGACCTTATGTACCCTGCTGGTCTATAAAGGACTCAATTATATTTCTGGAAGTAACCCACGCGACGAAGGCTGCAGTATCTTCTGGACTTGATCTACTTGTGAGCGGAACACTTCTCCCGGGGGAAATAGAAGCCCCACCCCCCGCCCCATTTCGTCGGACGAACAATTACGATCGGAAAATCCCAGTAGAGAAGCGCAAAGTTAAGAAGTTGGAACTCAACCTAGATTCCTCCCCCCCCCCCCAGCGGAATATTTCTACATTACAGAGAGACTTTGAAATCCTTCGAACCCCCTGCCCCTCCTGTCCCTCTCTTCTCCTCCCCCCCTTCGCCCTTCCCTCCCCCCTCTTTCTTAACCTTAACTTTTCCAGCAGGAACAATAACCAGATAGCCTCCTAAATACTGTCCTCACCACACGGAAATGGATTAAGCCAAACAAGTGGCTGAAAACCGACTAAAAGAAGGAGAAATAAACTGCCCTAACTGGAAAACAGGATAAACAGAACAAACATAACAAAACCCAGACATTGAGTATATTTACAAACTCCCATCCTTACCCTTACTATTCCATCTTTTTATTTTTCCCTTCGCTTTTTTTTTCTCGCCTGCTTTCTCGCCTTCTTTCTCTTTCTCCCCCCTTCTTTCACTCCTTCCTTTCCCAACTACAGTGCCCCAATATTTAAATGTAACAATCCGACAAGTTGGTGGTAGTGCAATACCATATATTTAATTTGTTATTAAGTTGGGACTCTGCCTGATTATCGAAATTTAGATGAGTAGTAGATGAGATTATAAAAAGGGAGCGCGAAAGAGTTGGATAGGTCAAGAAAACATTTATAAGGTGGGAGACATTTGATTGTTGATTTAGATAAGGCGGTCCCATTTTGATTCGAGAGGACAGACTAAATATAGCATCTGAAGGGAGAGAACTCCTGACGGTGGAACTTAACAACAGTGTATTGACCTGATTTAAGGACAGACCAGTGCATCCCCTGTTGAGATAACTAAAATGATCTAAGATTGTGCGCCCTCTAGGGGAGAGGTATAAGAAACTAAATTCTGTTTATAACTAAAGATAGGAGGTAAGGGAAGGTGAAGACCGGGGAGATGGTGGGAAAGGACGGGAAGAAGTCAGTAGGAACACCAGTAGAGAGAAAAACCTCACAACAAGAGGAAATTAGAGATTTAGATGTACTATGGCTGAAAATAAAGGAAGAATTTAAACAGAACAAAATCCACATGGAGAAAAAGCTAGGAGAAATGCAGGAATCTATTGATAAGAAAATAGAGGGTGTGGTAGGGGAACTGTCAAATAAGATAAAAGAACTAACGATTCGATCAAAGTCCCTAGAAGATTCAAACAAAAAAATACAGAGAGAGATGAAAGATCAGAGAAAGGAAGCTGAAAAAATAAAGGAGAACTTCGGAGAATTGAGTAGGAGTCAAGACCAAGTTTTGGACAATTTAGCACTGATGGAAATGAAACAAAAACAGCTAAATTTAAAATTCAGAGGAGTAGTGGAAGAAAGTGACGAAGATATTAAAGGAAAAATGATTAAAGAATTGGTGAGGTGGTTAGTTTTGAAGGAAGAAGAAGTCGCGCAAACGATAGAAAATGTCTTTAGTATAAAAATAAGACCCAAACAAAACAAACTGAAAAAGATTCCAGGAGATTGCTTAGTGATTTTCAAATCGATAGAGATGAGAAACATAATTCTGAGAGAAAGCTACCAGAAGAAACTCGTAATTGATGGAAGACCAATTATCATCTTCAAAGAAATACCAACGAGACTTCTTCGCAAGAGAAAGGGTTACAAACAGCTAGTCAACACTTTAAAAAAGAATGGCATACAACATAGATGGGAATTCCCAGAAGGGATTTCCTTTTTTTACAAGGAGAAAAGATTTAAGATTTCTGATAGCCAGGAAGTCAGTAAATTCTTACGTAGATATGAGAGAGACCTTGGGAGGATGGAGGAGAGATATGGAGGGAGGGGTGGAGAAAGGGAGGAGAGGGGTGGTACAGGACCGAGGGGGAGGGGGGAGGGCGGGAGAGGGGCGGAGGGAGAGGAGGGGGGAGGAGGAGGGGGGAGAGGCAGGGGACGAAGAAGTGGGAGAGGAAGAAGAAGAAACAGAGAGCAAAACCACCCAAATTTAAATTGGTAAAAACCCAAATCGGTAAATTACTGACTTATCAGTAGATAAAAACAATAATGAATCTTAAAATTTTAACATGGAATGTAAACGGTTTGAAGGAAAAAACTAAAAGGAATAAAATTGTAAATGTTTTGAAAAAGAAAAAACTGGATGTAATCTGTATACAAGAGACGCATGTAACCAAAAAGCATAAACATGTTTTGTTAAATAAGAATTTAGGAACAGAATTTATAAGCTCCACGGCAGAGGAAAAAAAAGGAGTAGTAACATATGTCAATGAAAAATGGGAACCTAAATTGATCTACAAGGATGAAGAAGGAAGGATACTGGGGGTACAAATCAGCTTCCAGGGGGAAAAGATTAATGTGGTAAACATATACGCTCCAAACTCAAATAAGCCAGAGTTCTTCAAGAAATTAGAACAAATTTTACTAAAATTAGAAAGTAACAGGACGATACTATTGGGAGACCTCAATGCAGTGCCGACACCAGAAATCGACAGACAAACGGAAAAGAAAAAACGAAACCAAGGAAAGCTACCAAAATCATTTCAGGACATGGAAGAAAACATGGACCTGATAGATATATGGAGACACAAGCACCCAACAGAAAAACAGTTTACCTTTTTCTCAGAGGTACATAAAAGCTGGGGCAGAATAGACCAAATTTGGACGTCGAGGGAACTCACTTTAAGAGCTATAAAATGTGAAATCCAACCGAGAACCCTCTCTGACCATAATTCAATAATACTGGAAATAAAAGGAGCAACGCAGGGGGGTTATAGATGGAGGTTGAACAAATATTTATTAGACAATGATGAGGTTATCGAAAAAGCCAAAGCCACCCTAAAAGAGTACTTTGATCTGAATCTTAACACAGGAATAAATATAGAAGTGGTATGGGATGCCAGTAAGGCGGTCCTAAGAGGTCTCTTCATTCAACAAAATAATCACAAGAAGAAAATAAGACAGCAAAAGAAGGAAGAAATTCTCAAACAGCTAAGGGAGTTTGAGAAAATATTAACAGAAAACCCGAAAGATGAACAAAGTATACAAACAATAAAAATATTACAAACACAATACTCGATGTTAACGAACCAGGAAATCGAATGGAAAATTAAGCTAATGAGGCAGAGATATTTTGAATCAGCAAACAAAACAGGAAAATTATTAGCTTGGCAACTGAGAAAAAGACAAAAACAAAATGTGATAAATAAAATAAAGGTAGAGGAAGAAATGATAGAAGACCCAAAAAGAATACAAAAATTTCTTAAATTTTATGAGGAGTTATACAAGAAAGGAGAAGAAGATCCAATTCTAATAGAAAGGTATTTAGAAAACTGCAAAGGGAAGATTGTTACAGAAGAAGAAAGACTTCAATTAAACAGACCCATAAGTATAGAAGAGATTCAGAATGCGATAAAAAAAATGAAATTGGGAAAGGCACCAGGACCGGATGGCTTATCGGCTAAATACTATAAAGTTTTGGGAAATCAAATGTCACCGGCGCTTTGTGATACCATGAATAACATTTTAAGAGGAGGAAAAATACCTGAGTCTTGGAGGGAGGCATTTATAACGTTAATCCCTAAACCAGACACAGACAAATTGAACATCAAAAACTATAGGCCAATATCTTTACTAAATAACGATTACAAATTATATGCAGACATTATGGCAAATAGACTGAAAAAGTGTTTAACAAATTTAATCCACAAAGACCAGGCGGGATTCCTCCCAAATAGGTTCTTGAAAGACAATGTGAGACACATCATAAACATAATTGAATATTTGGAGATCAATAACGACATACCCGCGGCGTTGATTTTTATAGACGCGGAAAAGGCGTTCGATAACGTCTCATGGTTGTTTTTATTAAAATCTATGGAGAAGGCAGGGATAGAGGGCGAATTTATGAAAGGAATACAGGTAATTAGTCTTTTTTCTTTTTTTCCTTTTTCCTTTTTTTTGGTTTTGTTAAATGTTTTTGTTTTTCTCTCTGTGTGTATGGAAATTGAAACTGAATAAAAAGAATTAAAAAAAAAAAATGTTCTATCCTCTCTTCGCACCAATTGGCCGACCATGCCCAGGAGAAAGGCCTCTGGTTTCTTCTGAAAGGTATATTTAAATACCTTTTTCATTTCATTATATATCATCTCCCAGAAGACCTTAATCTTAGGGCATGTCCACCAAAGGTGAAAAAATGTACCCTCAATCTCTTTACATTTCCAACATTTATTATCGGGCAAATGATAAACTTTTGCGAGCTTGACTGGTGTCATGTACCACCTGTAAATCATTTTCATTATATTCTCTCTTAAGGCATTACATGCCATAAACGTAATGCCTGTGGTCCATAACCTTTCCCAGTCAGCCATCATAATGTTGTGTCCGACATCTTGCGCCCATTTAATCATAGCAGATTTAACCATTTCATCTTGTGTGTTCCATTTCAACAGCAAGTTATACATTCTTGATAAATTCTTGGTTTTAGGATCTAACAATTCTGTTTCGAATTTTGATTTTTCCACCTGAAAACCAATTTTCTTTTTTTTATAGGATATTTATTAAGATTTTTTTAAGTATTACAATAAAAATGAAAAAATAACAAAAATACAAAATAAAAGTAGTTAAAAACACACAGATTTTCTATTGCTAATTTTCCTTTAGCTTGTTTCCCGTGTTGGGATGTTTCCGTTCCACCTTAAAAGGGAGCAGGCTTTGTGAGTCACAGCCTGCGTATTTCCTGTTCACAGGATGTTTGTGTTTGCTATTGCTTTCGTTTTTCTCTCTGTTGCCTGAGCAGACCGAAGCAGGCAGTCATGTTTTTTAATTTGTTCTGACCAATGCTGAATAAATTTTCTAAATAATGCTCTCCTGAGTGCAACTTTCGCTGTGCATTATCTGCTGATAGAGCGTGCATGAGTTCTGGAATGTGGAAAGGTATTTTCTGGAGCTCATGTCGCTAATTGCTGATACTGTATCTACGGGACGTCGATGGACGTCCGGAGTCCGGAGTTGGCGTGGAGGCAGTGATGGCCTATGTCTCCCTGGCAGTATCCCAAAATCCCGGACCTCCTCATACTTCCCTTTTTTATATTCCACTTCAAATGGTTGGTACAGCAAATCCTTAGCATTAGATTTTTACCTGTTTATAACCCTTTTTTCATATTCTCTTAAAGCATTACAGCAGGAAACCACTTAATTTCTATCCAACCTCAATCTAACATTCATTAATTTTACAATATTTCTGTAGATAGTCTTTAAATTTCTTCCAATCTTCTTCCACCGACTCTTCTCCCTGGTCTCGGATTCTGCCAGTCATTTCTGCCAATCCCATATAGTCCATCACCTTCGTCTGCCATTCTTCCAAAGTGGGTAGATCTTGTGTCTTCCAATACTTTGCAATAAGTATTCTTGCTGCTGTTGTAGAGTACATAAAAAAATTTCTGTCCTTCTTTGACACCAATTAGCCGACAATGCCCAGAAGGAAGGCCTCTGGTTTCTTCAGAAAGGTATATTTAAATACCTTTTTCATTTCATTATAGATCATTTCCCAGAAAGCCTTGATCCTTGGGCACGTCCACCAAAGGTAAAAGAATGTACCTTCAGTTTCTTTACATTTCCAACATTTATTATCGGGCAAATGATAGATTTTTGCAAGCTTGACTGGGGTCATGTACCACCTGTATATCATCTTCATAATATTCTCTCGTAAACTTCATACCTGTGGTCCATGACTGTTCCCAGTCAGCAAACATAATGTTATGTCCAACATCTTGTGCCCATTTAATCATAGCAGATTTCACCGTTTCATCCTGAGTGTTCCATTTCAACAGCAAGTTATACATCTTTGACAAAATCTTAGTTTTGGGTTCTAACAGTTCTGTTTCTAATTTTGATTTTTCCACCTGGAAGCCAATTTTCTTGTCCAAATTATATGCCTCCATTATCTGATAATAATGAAGCCAATCTTGCACTTTGTTCTTTAGTTTCTCAAAACTCTGCAGTTTCAGTCTATCTCCCTCTTGTTCCAAAATTTCCCAATATTTCGGCCATTTGGCCTCCATATTGAGCTTTTTCTAAGCTTTTGCTTCCATTGGTGACAACCACCTTGGGGTTTTATTTTCCAATAAGTCCTTATATGTCATCCAGACATTGAACAATGCTTTCCTGACAATATGGTTTTTAAATGCTTTATGTGCTTTAACCTTGTCATACCACAAATATGCATGCCACCCAAAAACATTATTAAAACCTTCTAAATCCAAAATATCTGTGTTCTCAAGAAGCAGCCAGTCTTTCAACCAGCAGAATGCCGCTGATTCATAGTAAAGTTTAAAGTCTGGCAGGGCAAATCCACCCCTTTCCTTTGCATCAGTTAATATCTTAAATTTTATTCTGGGCTTCTTGCCCTGCCAGACAAATCTAGAAATATCTTTCTGCCACTTCTTGAAACAGTCCATCGTGTCCACAATTTGCAGTGTTTGAAACAAAAACAGCATTCTAGGCAATACATTCATTTTTATCACAGCAATACGACCCAACAGTGAAAGCTTCAAATTCGACCAAATTTCTAAGTCTTTTTTCACTTCCATCCAACATTTTTCATAATTATCTTTAAATAAGTTCCCATTTTTAGCTGTCAAATTAATCCCCAGGTATTTCACTTTCTTAACCACAGTCAGGCCTGTCTCATTCTGAAACCTCTCTCTTTCAATCAGTGTTGAATTTTTCTCTAAAACCTTAGTTTTTAACTTGTGCAGTTTAAATGCTGCCACTTGACCAAATTCTTGAATTAGTTCTAAAACCCTTTTAGTACTAGATTCTGGCTCCTGTAACGTCAATACTAAGTCATCTGCAAATGCTCTCAGTTTGTACTGTTTGGCTCCGACCTGTATACCTTTAACCAACCGGTCCCTCCTAATCATATTCAGCAGAACCTCCAGGACCAATATGAAAAGCAATGGGGAAATTGGGCACCCCTGTCGTGTCCCTTTTTCTATCTTAAATTCTTCCGTCACCACATTGTTTACAATTAATTTAGCCTTTTGTTCAGAGTATATTGCACCTATACCATTTTCATTTTCATTTTTTTTAATAATATTTTATTAAGTTTTAAGGGTAACAACAAACAAAAACAAGGGGGAAAAACACAAAAAAGACATAAAGGCACAAAAGTACAAAGTTACAAATTACAAAAAATACAAACATTTAACCTAGGAAAAAAACAAAACACACACACACACAAAAAAACAAAAATCCCTCTTTTTAATTTCTCATCTTTGATTCACTTATTTTCCTGACTTCCTCACGCCTCCCTTTTTTGTATCCCTTTTAAAAATTTGTTCAGCAAATTCATATCCAATTAATTTATCTATTATCAATCCAATCTTATTTTTTACCTTGTTGCTAGAACCTCTTCAGTTCATTTCAATGTCATCAACATTCAAAAATTTTACAATATTTCTGTAAATAAATTTTAAATTTCCTCCAATCTTCCTCCACCAACTCTTCTCCCTGATCTCGGATTCTGCCAGTCATTTCCACCATTTTGCTCAGAGTATATTGCACCTATACCATTTTCAAAACCTTGGCCTACCCCCATCCCCTGTAGGTTCTTTTTCATAAAACTCCAAGAGATGTTGTCAAAAGCTTTCTCCGCGTCCACAAATATCAGAACTGCTTTAGTGTTTCTATTCACTTCTAGTTTTTCCAGTATGTTCCTCAAATTATCAGACAAGTGTCTTCCCGGGAGAAAGCCCGCTTGGTCTTTATGAATCTCTTCCATCAATACTTTTTCTCTTGGCCAAAATGTCAGCAAAAATTTTGTAATCCACATTAAGTAACGATATAGGGCAGTAGTTCTTAAGTCGAGTCTTTTCAGTCTCTGTTTTCGGTATAAGTGTAATATACGCCTCTTTCCACGACTCTGGTGCCCCTTTCCCTTCCAGAATTTCATTGCAGACTTCCTTCAAAGGTTGTAATAACCACTCTTTCAAAGATCTATAATATCTAGAAGTCAGCCCATCCGGTCCTAGAGATTTGCCCAATTGCATATTTTGGATGGCACCTTCTACTTCCTGTTCAGATATTTTATAATTCAACATTAATTTGCTTTCTTGGGAGATTTTTTTGTAGTCCATTTGTCTTCAAAAATAGGTCTATGTCCATTTCTTTCTGTGGCCCTTGTGAGTATAATTGTTTAAAATACCTCTGGAAACAATTTCTAATCTCAATTGGGTTATATATGTTCTTTCCTTCCACTTCTAAATTTGTAATAGTATTTAATTTTTGTCTTTTTTTCATTTGCCAAGCCAGCAATTTCCCACATTTATTAGCTGATTCAAATGTTTTTTGTCTCATTTGTTTAATTTTCCATTCTATTTCCTGATTCATTATTTCCATATATTGTACTTGATATAATTTTATTTCTCTCAAAATCTCCTGCGATTTTGGTTTTGCTCTCAATTTCTTCTCACTTTCTTTTATTTTCTCCAAAATTTTATTTTTCTTCTCATTTTGGCTTCTCTTCTTTATTGCATTCTGTTGTATCAAAAACCCTCTCATAACAGCTTTGCTTGTGTCCCAGATTACTCTTTTTTCTACATTAGTATTCATATTTATTTCAAAATAATCTCTCAAAGTTTTTTGGGCCTTTTTATACACTTCTTCATCTCTAAATAAGGTGTCATTCATCCTCCATCTGAAGGAGCCAGTTGATATTTGCTTCATGTCCATCCTTACAGCGTTATGGTCGGAGCAAGTTTTTGGGCAGATTTCCACTTTCTTTATCTTTGGTGCCATTCCTCTAGTTACCCATATTTGGTCAATTCTAGTCCATGTCATCTTGGCTTCAGAAAAGAAGGTTCCCTCTCTTCCCAAGGGGTTCTTTATTCTCCAAATGTCCACTAAGTCCATATTGTCTGTCATCTCAAAAAAAGTTTTTGGTAGTCTACCATCCTTGGTAACTACCAGTATTTGTGCCTTGTCCATGTTTGAAGATACGACTCCATTCATGTCCCCCATCAAAATCAGATTGTAATCCAAATAGTCCAATAATGTCTCATGCAACTTTTTAAAAAATTCAGATTTCCCCTCATTCGTTGCATAAATTCCTACAATCAGAAATTTCTCTCCTTGAACTTGAATTTCAATTGCCAGGAATCTTCCTTGTTCATCTTTAAAAATTAATTTCGGTAATAATCTCTCCTTTGCATATATCACAACTCCTCTTTTTTTAACTTTGTCAGATGAGATAAACTCCTGTCCCAATCTCTTATTGATAAGTAGTTTCCTGTGTAACCTTGTTACATGTGTTTCTTGTAGACAAATCAAGTCCAATTGTTCCTTTTTTAGTAAATGAAAAACACTTTTTCTCTTCCGAGGAGAGTTAAGACCGTTACAATTCCAACTTAAAAGTTGCAGAGCCATGATGGGGTTACTTCGCTTTGCCTCTGACTGCACCAAGTGTCTGTTCTTGTTCTGTCAATGGTGTCTCTTTCTCTGGACCGTGCAATCCAAAGGATAAGTTTGCTATGTCTAGTATTCCTTTTTCCAGTGCTCTTGGCTCTTCTCCGGATTCCGCTTCTTTCTGTAGATCTTCTTCGTGGTCTTTCAGAAACCTGTCTTTGTCGTTAACTGATCTTATTTTTATCTTTCTTCCTTTGTATTTAAAGGATAGGCCTTGGGGAAATTCCCACCTAAAGAGAATTCTATTTCTTCTCAACAGGGCAACTAGGTCTCCGTAGTTAAGCCTTAAGTCCAGAAGATGTTTTGGAATGTCCTTAAATATCTCCACACTTGAGTCGTCAATTTCCAAAGTCCTTTGATAGTGCAGGTTCAAGATTTTGTCTCTCTCCTCTTTTGTTCAAAGAGTAATCAAGCATTCCCTCACCTTGTTCCTCCTCTGTCCTCTTCCCAGTCTAAATGCACTCACTATCTTAAATTCTTCCTTCCCCAAGTCCTGTTGCCAAAAATCTGTAAATTCCTGTGTAAGAAAGTCAGCCAGATTATCTTTCTCACGTTCTGGTACAGCCCTGATTCTTAAATTTCTTTGTTTCTCTTTCAATTCAACCATAGACAATGTCAAACCGTGGTCCTCCAATTGCTTATATACTCGTGGTATCTTCTCTTGAGTAGCAGTTGCAATATCTTTTGCTTCTTCAGCTATCTCTCGGGTCGAAGCAGATTCCTGTAATAATTTTTCAATAGACTCTGTATTGGTATTCACCTTCTGTCCCAAATTATTAATGCTTGTAGTATTCAGGTCAATTTTAACTGATGCTTCAGCTACTTGTTTATTTGTCTCAGCTACCTGCTTAGCTAAATTTCCCAAAGATTCATTAATTTTTCCAAGTGCATGTGCCAAAACGTCTTCGGACGACATAACTTTTGGTTTGACCTGTGGAGGAGCAGCCCCTGATGTTCCAGATGCTCCAGATGTTGAAGCCCTTCGCTGCTGCGCAGTGTCTGTCCGATAGTGTCTGCCAGACCTAGTAGTTTTTTCCTGCGCCAGCTCTAACTTTCCTCTCCCATCTGCCATAACACTCTCATAAGAATTCAAGGTCAATCCCACAGTTGAAAGTTTGTTTTGAAATGGAATTTTCCTCTAACCCAGTTGTTATTGTAACAATGTCAATCCTCCTCTAGGGGGACACAGTAACAGCCGAAGCTTGCAACTTTTAAAAACAAAGATAGTCCTTATGAGTCCCCCAATTCACTTAAAACAACAGTTTCAGTGCACTTAGACAGTTACTTTAAAACCAGGAGAAGTCCAGAAACACTGTATCTCTTTTGCAGAGCTAAGTCAAAAGTCCTCTGCTTACCGATAGGCTTTCCACTGAGCGGCTTTTTTTGTCTAGGGGCAGTCCGTTCCCAGGTTTTAGGCAGCGGATTTTAGCTTCCTTTCCCACCCTTTTTTGCAGGTAAATACAACTCAAACCTTCCCCCCTCCTCTCCTGCAATCTGGAGGGGAGACCGCTTTCCTGATGTTAAGATTTAAGTCTTTTTCCAAACGTCTTTCCAAGTTTCCGCTTTACAGTCTCTTTGCTTTAATCTGTTTACAAGAAAGGAAGGCAGACTTCCTGTTTATACCTTCCCGCTTCGGTGTCGTATTAACTTGTTCTTACTCCTTTTAAATCCAATTTAATCCTACTCACGGGTAGTTGCTTTCAAAGTCCAATTGTCCCAGGAAAAAGTCAGCACTCTCCGATAACGGCTGTGCGGCTTCACTCCGCGGAAGAGGCAGTCGACTCTCAGCACCGCGCCGCTCACCTCGTCCCGCTCCGGAGCCCTTAAAAGGGTCCCTTCTCAAATTGGGGGGGGCGCAAGTGGTGCCCGCCGAGTCCCCACGTTCACAGGCTTCCCCTGCCTGTGATTTTTAAAGGGCCCCCGCTTTGCCGCAGCGGTAAGACCCGATCCCGCGGAGCTGGTCCCTCTGAGACTCAGAGGGAATCCGCCATTAACGATGGCGCTGACCCGGAAGTCCCTGAAAACCAATTTTCTTGTCCAAATTATAAACCTCCCTTATTTGATAATAATGAAGCCAGTCTCGTACTTTAGTTCTTAAACTGTCAAAGCTCTGCAGTTTTAATCTATCTCCATCCTGTTCCAAAATTTCCCAATATTTCGGCCAATTTGTCTCCATATTAAGTTTTTTCAGAGCCTTAGCCTCCATTGGTGACAGCCACCTTGGCGTTTTACTTTCAAGCAAGTCCTTATATCTCATCCAGAAATTAAACAGTGCTTTCCTGACAATATGGTTTTTAAAGGCTTTATGTGCTTTGACCTTGTCATACCCCAAGTATGCATGCCATCCAAAAACATTATTAAAACCTTCTAGATCCAAAATGTCCGTGTTTTCAAGAAGCAGCCAATCTTTCAGCCAGCAAAATGCGGCTGATTCATAATAAAGTTTGAGGTCTGGCAGGGCAAATCCACCTCTTTCTTTGACATCAGTTAGAATCTTAAATTTTATTCGAGGTTTCTTGCCCTGCCAGACAAATCTAGAGATATCTCTCTGCCATTTCTTGAAACAGTCCATCTTGTCCAAAATTTGTAATGTTTGAAAGAAAAACAACATCCTAGGCAATACATTCATCTTTATCGCAGCGATTCGGCCCAGCAGTGATAACTTCAATTTTGACCATATTTCTAAATCCTTTTTCACTTCCGTCCAACATTTTTCATAATTATCTTTAAATAAATTCACATTTTTAGCCGTCATATGAACCCCTAGATATTTCACTTTCTTAACCAATATTAATCCTGTCTCCTTCTGAAACCTTTCTTTCTCAATCACTGTTAATTTTTTCTCTAACACCTTAGTTTTGAGCTTGTTCAACTTAAATCCCGCAACTTGACCAAATTCTTGAATTAATTGCAATACTCTTTTAGTACTGGATTCTGGCTCCTGCAATGTCAAAACTAAATCATCAGCAAAAGCTTTCAATTTATACTGTTTAGCTCCGAGTTGTATACCTTTAACCAATTGGTCCTTTCTAATCATATTGAGCAAAACCTCCAGGACCGATATAAAAAGCAATGGAGAGATTGGGCAACCCTGTTGTGTTCCTTTCTCAATCTTAAACTCTTCTGTAACTACATTATTCACAATTAACTTAGCTTTTTGTTCTGAATAAATTGCACCTATACCTTTTTCAAAACCTTGGCCTACCCCCATTCCCTGTAAATTTTTCTTCATAAAACTCCAAGAAATATTATCAAAGGCTTTCTCCGCGTCCACAAATATCAGAACTGCTTTAGTGTTAATATTCACTTGTAGTTTTTCTAAAATGTTAATTATGTTCCTTGTGTTATCTGACAAATGTCTCCCCGGGAGAAAGCCCGCTTGATCTTTATGAATTTCTTCTACCAGTACCTTTTTAAATCTTTTAGCCATAATTTCAGCAAAAATTTTGTAATCCACGTTAAGTAAAGATATGGGGCGGTAGTTCTTAAGCTGTGTCTTCTCCGATTCTGTTTTCGGTATAAGTGTGATGTAAGCTTCTTTCCACGACTCAGGTGCCTTTTTCCCCTCCAGTATTTCATTGCAAACTTCCTTCAGAGGCTGTACTAACCATTCTTTCAAAGATCTATAATATCTTGCAGTCAAGCCATCCGGCCCTGGAGATTTGCCCAATTTCATGTTCTGAATGGCTCCTTCCACCTCTTGGTCAGTTATTTTATAATTTAGCATTAATTTATTCTCTTGAGAGATTTTTTGTAGTCCATTTCTTCTCAAAAATCGGTCAATGTCCATTTCTTTCTGAATCTCCTGTGTATATAGCTGTTTAAAATACTTCTGGAAACACTTCCTGATCTCCGCAGGATTCTGTATGATCTTTCCCTCCACTACCAAATTCGTAATAGTGTTAAGTTTTTGTGTTTTTTTTTCATTTGCCAAGCCAGCAGTTTCCCACACTTATTAGCTGATTCAAATGTCTTTTGTCTCATCTGTTTAATCTTCCATTCTATTTCCTGATTCATCAATTTCATATATTGTACTTGGTATAGCTTTATCTCTCTCAGGATCTCCTGTGATTTCGGTTTTGCCTTCAGTCTCTTTTCTCCACCCTTTATTTTCTCCAGAATTTTTTCCTTTTTTTCATTTTGGGCTCTCTTCTTAATTGCATTTTGTTGTATCAAAAACCCTCTCATAACTGCTTTGCTTGCATCCCAAATCACTCTTTTTTCAGTAGTGGTGTTCATATTTATCTCAAAATAATCTCTCAAGTTTTTTGGGGCCTTTTTAGTCATTTCCTCATTCCTAAACAAAGAGTCATTCATCCTCCATCTAAAGGAGCCAATTGGTGTTAATGTCATTTCCATCTTCACAGCATTATAATCGGAGCAAGTTTTAGGGCAAATTTCCACTTTTTTTATCTTCGGGGCCAGTCCCCTAGTTACCCAAATTTGGTCAATTCTTGTCCATGTCATTTTGGCTTCAGAGAAGAAAGTTCCTTCTCTTCCCAAGGGGTTCTTGGTTCTCCAAATATCAGCAAGGTCCATATTGTCAGTCATTTCAAAGAACGTCTTTGGTAATCTACCATCATTCGTCACTGTCTGTCTCTGGGCTTTATGCATATTTGTAGACACCACTCCATTCATATCTCCCATCAGAATCATTTTGTAATCTAAATAGTCCAATATAGTTTCATGCAGTTTCTTAAAAAATTCCGATTTCCCCTCGTTCGGTGCGTAGATACCTACTATCAAAAACTTCTCTCCTTGTAATTGGATTTCAATTGCAACAAATCTTCCTTGGTCATCTTTAAATAAGAATTTCGGTAACAGGCTTTCCTTTGCATAAAGTACTACTCCTCTTTTTTTGACTTTGTCTGATGAAATAAATTCCTCTCCTAGTCTTTTATTACTCAAAATTTTCTGATGTAGCCTTGTCACATGTGTTTCTTGTAGGCAAATCAGGTCCAAATGTTCTTTTTTTAATATATGAAATACTCTCCCCCTCTTTTCTGGGGAGTTCAGTCCATTAACATTCCAACTTAATACTTGCAGTGTCATGATGTAATTACACTCCTTCTCCTCCTTCAGCACCCAGTAGTTTGTCTATATCAGTCGGTGGCGTTGTTTTCCCTTTTTTTGGTGAACTCTTGTCCAATGCTTCTGGCTCTTTTCCAAGTCCTTTCTGTAGATCTTCTTCGTGAGTTTTCAGGAACTTGTCTTTTTCCTCCACTGATCATATTTTTTTCTTTCTTCCTTTGTAGCTAAAAAGCTCCTCCCAGCTTTCGATGAGCTCTCAAGAATTTGGCTAGCTTCATCTTGGCTCTCCCCCTTTGGCGCAACCAATTCTTGGTCCTTGCTTCCCACCCCAGCTTCACAAGCTTTGCGGAGTGATTCCCAAGCGACCCTTGGTTCTTCTGCACCCTTTAGGACTGGCGCAAGATGAGCGTCCACATTTTCCGCCAAAATTATCAGGACATGCTGCTTCAATTCACTTTGAATTGCAGCCTTCTCCCCCTGTGCTTGTACAGCAACAGGTTGTGGAGTTTGTACTAAGTCCCATAATTGCTCTCCCACCAGCAAAAATTCCATTTCAAATGACCATTCTAGCCAGTTTTGGCTATTCAGTTTCTGAGAGAACAGAGCCATCTTTAATCCCAAGCTGCAGCTTCAGCTACAAGCTGGAAAACCCAATAGTCTATTGGGCTGTTTACAAGCTGCTTGCACTTGGCAGTCAGCCCATCTGCCTGGAATTTTCCCTTCCACAGAGTCTGTAAACAATAAGCCTTCGCTGCAATCCAATAGCAATCAGCAAGCTGCGCTCTTCTTGGAAAGTCCCCTTTCCAACAGTTTGTTTACAACAAGCGTCGCTGAAAAACACAGCCTTGCTTTCGCTTTTGAAGCATCTTTTCTCTCTATGCTCTTTAAGCTAACCAGCTCATAAATTTAGCTCAAAAAGTACTCACGACCTTGTTGCTTAGCAACGGAACTTCTTATCAGCTCTGGAATGCAAAGTATGCGGCTGCTCTCCGCTCTGTTTTATCCAAAACAGGAGCCTTTTTATCAGGGAACCGAAGACTTTTCAATTCGCGTTCACCATCCAGCCATAAATCAGCATTGCAGAGGTCCATGGATCGCTGCTTATCAGCAAAAAAAAAAACAAAAAAAAAACGTCTCCCACCTGGTGCTCAGCCGTCTTGTTGTTGCAACCATCGAGGCTCTGCTACCATTTGTTGGTTTGCAAGCCCCCTCCATAGAGGCTGGCCTCTCTCACTGTCCTCGGAGCTTGCTTACCGATAACCTCCTCTGGCTGATATCTCGGACAGACCAGGGAGATTTTGATAGGCGACATTTTCCCAAGCATGGGCAAAATGCACAACGCCTCCCTCCTCCTGCTTCCGCAGAGGAAAGAAAATAAGTCAGAAATCTATTTACATAATGTTTATTTCTGACATTACAGCACTAGAGAAAAACACGTCCTTTCAGTTCAGTTCTTCCAGCAAGTCTGACAAACTTCCTGAACATGCGCAGTCAGAAGGTTTCAAGTTACACTCTTCACAAAGACTTATCCAGCCTGTGAACGTCCTGGGAAACTCTTCTTTCCCACAGATAAGCGCATCATGTGATGTCAACAAACTGGCTGTCTGCAGCGGTGATGTTTCCATATACTGACAAAGGCCTCTATGCGACTCTCTGAAGGCTCTGATCGAGAATTGGAGGAACCACTGTTTACTATAGGCCACTTTTCTCCTAAGAAAGAAGAGGAGAGTGTTGAAGACTTACGTCTAATTTGCAGGTCTGAAAGAGCCACAAAAGGTAGACCTCCAAAGAGATTTGCTGATGAATTTGCTAAAGCAGCAAAAGCTGTAACTGCTGTTAATAGCTCCAAGAAGGTATTTGAACCTTCAAGGTTCCAAGAGATCCAGGCTTTGGATTTGAAGGATGCTGAGCCATGGTTAACCGCCATGAACGCTGAGCTTGATTCCTTAGAGAGGAACAAAACATGGGAGCTAGTTCCAACAGTTCCAGGGATGAAACTGCTTGACAGCAAATGGGTATTCAAAGCAAAGCCAGATCAGAATGGCAAGATAGACGCAAAGCCAGAATGGTAACCAGAGGTTTTTCACAGGTACCAGGAGAAGACTATCACGAGACCTACTCACCCACCGTGAAGTATGAGAACATTAGGCTTATACTCAAGCTTGCTGCAGAGGAGAAACTGCAGGTTTCCCATCATGATGTGAACACAGCATTTTTGTATGGGACCCTGGGTGAAACAATTTACATGCTCCCACCTGATGGAGTACAGGTAAAGCAGGGATTAGTTTGTTCTCTCAAGAAATCCCTATATGGTCTCAAACAGAGCGCCCAATGCTGGCACTCTAAACTCACAGAAACGATGTTTTCTCTAGGTTTTCAGCAAGGCGAAGCTGATCCATGTGTGTTTGTCAAAAAGGAGGAGCATAACAAACTGTTTTGTTTATTTAATGTTGATGACATCCTTTTTTTAAAAAAAGATGCTGCTTTGTACAAAAGCACCCTAGCTCAACTGCAGGAGCACTTTGACATGAAGGATCTTAGTGAGGTAACAAACTATCTTTCTCTGGAAATAGAAAGAAACCAGGAAGGTGATTTTTTTTGGTACACCAATCACAGAAAATTGCTGATGTATTAATCAAACTGAACTTAGTTGATGCAAACCCTGTGAGATCAAACGTCCAGCGCGTTTCCCTGTGCCTCTGGACTTCTCACTAAGCGGTGTGTGCCCTGTGTGTAGCAATCTGAAGCATGCAGAAATAACAGACTGTACACAGCTTCTTCCTAATCTAGAAGCTTTATTTACAGCCAGTGAAATAAATCAGTCCAGGAGAAAGCGGAGACATTGCTTCCTCTCTCGGAGCAAAAACGAAAGTAACTGTCTCACATAACAAAGCCCCATATGTGAACACAGTCCCAGAGGACAGGACATCACACAGAGCTATTAACCCTGTAAGCTCTGATTCTCCTCACACCCCCTCTCATCCTGTACACTGGGGGAACTGTAAGTATAACCACTTACCCCAAACACAACCCTTCACAGAACTCCCCATGACGCTGGAAGCTCAAAGGTTTAGTGAACCCATCTGCCAGATTTTTCTGGCTTGGACAGTACTTCAGCTTCACCAAGCCTGTCTGGACACTCTGACACACATTCTGGAAACTTATGTCCAAATGTTTGGTTCTGGACTTAAACTGTCCAGACTCCGCCAACTTCAAACAGGGTTGATTTTCCCCCCAAACGGTGATGGGCAAGCAACAATCCCCACAAATCTCTTGGACCAAACACTTGTAGAACTCTAGTTCTCTACATAGCTATGACAATGCACTGAACTCAGCTTCAGTAGAGAAAAGTGCAGTAAGACTTTGCTTTCGGGACTTCCACCCAACTAGAGATTCCCCAAACTTCACTACCATCCCAGACACTGATTTCCTGTCCCCTAGATTTGCCCAATCACTGTCAGTCCAGCATGTGAGCTGTGCTTCACCCTCAGCTGACAGTTTGAAGCAAAAATCTTTGGTATCCTGCAAGTACCTGAGCACTCTCCTGATACCATTCCAGGCACTCACACTAGGTTTTGTAGCCTCCCTGCTGAGCAGATTTGTAGCAAACGCTATGTCTGGTCTGCTCCACTGGGAAAGATATAACAAACTCCCTAGAGAGGACTGAAAAATTTCAGGGTTTGAGAACTCAGAATGGTCCCCGAGCTGACTGTCTTTCACATAGCTCGTCTCCATGCGCATTCTGACCCCTGCACACTCAGCCATCCTGAACTTATCATCAACTCATCAACTCATCTAGCTTAAGAGCCTCTGGAGATGCCCTCTCCTGCTCCTGGTCAGGGACCTGATCCTCAGCAGCAGGTTCAGTTACTAACTCTCCCTCCTCAGCAGAGTCAAACAGACTCTCTGAGAGAACATCAGGATTCCCATGAATGCGTGTCCACCCATTCTGCTCACAGAACTCAGCACTCCTGCTGACTAGAACCCTTGACTGATTGCCCTCTGGATAGGCAAATCTCCACCCCTTTGTCCCTGGCTCATACCCACAAAAGATCATTTTCTGGGACCTGGAGCCACCCTTCCTGCGTTGGGCTTTTGGCACAAGAACCCAAGCCTCGCACCCAAACACACGGAATAAATGTACCTTTGGTTTCTTACCATGCAACAGAGAATAGGGAGTGTGCCCCACAACAGAATTGTATGAATGATTTAGCATGAAGCTTGCAGTTTTCCAAGCTTCTGCCCAGAAACGCTGTGTTAAGCCTGCGTCAAAAAGCATTGCTTCCACTGCTTCCTGAAGTGTCCGATTCTGCCGTTCTGCCACCCCATTCTTCTGTGGTGAGTTTGGAACCATCAGCCTGTGATGTATCCCTTTCTGGCAAAAGAAACCCTGCAAAGCAGACCCAGTAAATTCCCCACCGCAATCTGACTGGGAACTGCAAACTCTCAGTGAGAATTGTAATTCCACTGCAGTGACCCACTCTTTTACCATGTTGCCAGCCTCACTCTTGTCCTTAAGAGGTATAACCCAACCATTTCTACAGAAATAATCTGTCAGGGTCAAAACATATTTAGCCCCATTAGGCTTATGCTCAAACTTGCTGCAGAAGAGAATCTACACGTTTCTCATCACGATGTGAATACAGCATTTTTGTACGGAACCTTAGGTGAATCACTTTATATGCTTCCACCTGATGGCGTACAGGTAGAACGGGGATTTGTTTGTTCTCTGAAGAAGTCCCTATATGGTCTCAAGCAAAGTGCACGATGCTGGCACTCTAAACTCACTGAAGTGTTATTTTCTCTGGGTTTTCAGCAAGGTAATGCTGATCCATGTGTATTTGTATTTGTATTTGTCAAAGAGGAAGGGCAAAAGAAGCTGTATTGCTTGTTTTATGTTGATGATATTTTTTCTTTTGGAAGGATGTCAAAATGTACAACAGTGCCCTAGCTCAACTGAAAGAGCACTTTTACATGAAAGATCTTGGTGAGGTAACCAACTACCTATCTCTGGAAACAGAGAGAGTTACCAAGATGGTAATATTCTTGTACACCAGTCACAGAAAATTGCTGATGTGTTAAGCAAACGAAACCTGATGGATGCTAACCCTGTAGACACACCGATGATAACAGGTTATCAGGTAGATGACACTGAAGGAACATTTTCTGACGCTACCCTGTACAGAAGTGTGCTAGGCAAACTAAACTTCATTGCCAGATGTTCAAGAACTTACATTGCAGTTAGCACGAACTTGCTAAGCAGACAAGTCAACAATCCTACTGTTAAGGATTGGAAAGCTCTGAAACGCATAGCAAACTATTTGAAAGGCACTATGCACTACAGTCGACAAAAGCCTTTGACTGTGTCGACCATGGCAAACTATGGCAAGTTCTTAAAGAAATGGGAGTGCCTGATCACCTCATCTGTCTCCTGAGAAATCTCTATGTGGGACAAGAAGCTACAGTTAGAACTGGATATGGAACAACTGATTGGTTCAAAATTGGGAAAGGAGTACGACAAGGCTGTATTTTGTCTCCCTGCTTATTTAACTTATATGCAGAATTCATCATGCGAAAGGCTGGGCTGGATGAATCCCTAGCCGGAATTAAGATTGCCGGAAGAAATATCAACAACCTCAGATATGCAGATGACACAACCTTGATGGCAGAAAGTGAGCAGGAATTAAAGAACCTTTTAATGAGGGTGAAAGAGGAGAGCGCAAAATATGGTCTTGTCAGAGCTGCCTCTAGGTCCCAGCTCACAGAGGACCAACGCTAGGCTGTGGTAATGTATAAACGTCTTTATTGAAGTTCAGTTTCCATTTCAAAGCCACAGCGTGCAGCCCTACGTCTTAGCCCCTAGATCGGCGAAGTCCCGTCTGAGTCTCCTCCCCTCTGACACCAGTTTAAGATCCTAGCCCTGCTCCACCTTTTCCGCTGCTCTCTCCTCCTCTGGGTCCTCCTGCCCGCTGGGGCATTGCCCTTTCTGGACTCTTCTGACGCTGAGTCGCTTAGCTCCTCCCCCTGCCTCCGTCGGGCTTTAGGACCCGGTTCCCAATCCTCATTCTCTGCTGTCCCACGCTCCTGTACATTTGAACTTGCCTCTCGCGCCAACCCAGTGACCTTTCTCCTAACCGTTACACTACTTCTGTCACTGCTTCCCTCTTCCGGGACACTGGCTGGATCTGACCTCCCCTCCGTTGCCCGACTCTCCGACGGAGGCGTGGTCAGCCCTGCCTCGTCTTCTCTTCCTGTTGGGGAATGCACTGACCCCGATACTTGGGAACCTTCCCCCCCACTCTGCTCTGGTGGGGAAGCTGGTCCTGATTTCCAACTACTGCTCTGAGAATCCCTGCTGCCCCCTTGCTCCTGGGGCGTTCCCCCTGGGAACCCCCTGCCCCTGGCCACTGGCGCCCCCTTCTGTGAATCTTCCGATTCGCTGGAGAGGCTCATGGAATCCCTCGGACCACTGTCCTCTTCTCCTACGCTCCCCTCGGATTCTTCCCCTTCACTCTCCATTTCCCCTCTTCCCTGTGCCTCTGCTCCTGAGCCCCTGACAGGTCTGAAGCTCAACATCAAAAAAACGAAGATCATGGCCACTGGTCCCATCACCTCCTGGCAAATAGAAGGGGAAGAAATGGAGGTAGTGAGAGATTTTACTTTCTTGGGCTCAATGATCACTGCAGATGGTGACAGCAGCCACGAAATTCAAAGACGCCTGCTTCTTGGGAGAAGGGCAATGACAGGCCTAGACAGCATCTTGAGAAGTAGAGACATCACCTTGCCAACAAAGGTTCGTATAGTTAAAGCTATGGTTTTCCCAGTAGTGATGTATGGAAGTGAGAGCTGGACCATAAAGAAGGCTGATCACCGAAGAATTGATGCTTTTGAATTATGGTGCTGGAGGAGACTCTTGAGAGTCCCATGGACTGCAAGAAGATCAAACCTCTCCATACTGAAGGAAATCAACCCTGAGTGCTCACTGGAAAGACAGATTGTGAAGCTGAGGCTCCAGTACTTTGGCCACCTCATGAGAAGAGAAGACTCCCTGGAGAAGACCCTGATGTTGGGAAAGATGGAGGGCACAAGGAGAAGGGGGCAGCAGAGGACAAGATGGTTGGATAGTGTTTTCGAGGTTACCAGCATGAGTCTGACCAAACTGCGGGAGGCAGTGGAGGACAGAGGTGCCTGGCGTTCTCTGGTCCACGGGGTCACGAAGAGTCGGACACGACTAAACGAGGACTCCAGTAGCAGCAAGTCCCTCAGCCATGCAGGTATAGGGAACCTGAAAAGCCTCCTTCAGCACTCCCAGAGGTTCTGGTAAGCCGGGAAAAGGTGGTAGGGGACTGCTCATGCCTACCCACCCCTTGCAGGATGCCCCCTTTTGCTTTTGAAAGGCTGGTCTGTCCGGGACATGCTCTGGGCCTCCCTGCAGCCCCTTAGCTTCCCTCAGCCTGCCACAGGCCCATCAGGGCCCCTTCACCAGGGTCAGCAGTGGGGGAAGGGCCTCAGGAAAGCAGCCATGGCTTCAGCAGGGCTGGAAACCATCCAGATGCACAGGAGGAGGAGGAAGAGGGCTGATCCCTCTCCTTTCCCCTCAGACTCCTCATTCATCATCAGCCCCTCAGCGGGGCAGGGGCAGGGGGTACAGGGGGGAAAGAGCTCAGCAGAAGACAGTGGCGTAGCGTGGGGGGGTGCAGGGGGACCGGCCGCACCGGTCGCAACATCTGGGGGGGCTCTCACACTCGCAGCTCTCTGCCCCTACCTAGCTCACTCACTCTCTCTCAGTTAGGGGGCGCAAATTACTTGCCTTGCCCTGGGTGCTGACAACCCATGCTACGCCACTGGCAGAAGAGCCTCCAGGGGAGATGTGACCCCCCCACTATGATTGCCAGAGATGGGCATGATTACCCCAGGAATCCTGAGGACAAGAGAGCAGAGGTTTGTTGAGCAGATAACGTGATACTTCAGAATTCGCCATTAGGCAGCAGCCTCCTTTATGATCAGGGCAGCCACATCTGGTCCAGGCCCATATGTTTGAGGCCCCACCAGAGCCCATGCATATCCACCAGAGCATAGCAAGCTGGCTAAGGTTTCCGCCTACGTCGCTGAGGCTAATCAGAGGACTTACAATTCTCAGCAAGAGCCAGATCAGGGGATGTGGTAGTGCTCAGGCAGCTCTGACCTAACCAATGACCTACCAATGCCAAAGCCAAAGCCAAAGCCAAAGCCAGCATGTCTAGCAATCCCTTCAAGGGGGAAAGCTGCTTGGGAAGGGGCTGGAAGATGTCCTGATAGAAACCAGGGACAAAAGAAGGTGCTTCCTCACAGGACAGAGAGAAAGGCTCAGAAGGAAAATTACTATTCCATTGGTCCCGACAAGGGTTTTGTTAATAGCAGAGAGACCAGGCCACCCTCACAAGCCCTCCTGTGGGGGTGGCATGGTTTCCCAAAACAGAAACCCACGTAGCCAGTTACTGTCCTTGAGCAGCCTCAGGGCAGTAACTACAGGGGAAGCAAAAGGCAGCCCCAGCAACAACAGGCCTGATTCAGACCAGTCCAGGTGCAGGGGGAAGGCTGCAGCAATTCCTCAGCTGCTAGGAAACCTCGACCACAGATTAGTGGATGCTCAGCATCATCTGGGAAGGTTTTACAGAAAAAAGTTTGACCATTTCCTCCACATGCTCCAAAAAGAAGAAAAAGGAAATCAGATGCCTTTTCTGATGCTTCAGACAGTTCAGCACTTAGTGGAGATCAGGGCAATAAACCTGTACCAGAACCGCAGCAGGGATCTGGCTGCTACTTTATCTTTTTACAATTCTGTAATGGTTATAGGGGTTGCTCGTACGTAAGTTGCTGCCACTCCTGGCTAGGTTGCCTGGTTAAACCTTTTCTGTCTGGACAGCTCTTCACTTTGTGGCTGTTTCAGTCGCTAGCAGAATCCGTCAGTGGGCGTTTCTTGAACCTCTTCCAGCAAAGAAGTTCTTTGACGCCAAGTCTCCGCCTACTCTCCCTGCGCGGAAGTCTTCTGCGCAGGGTGGGTGTGGGCAGCGGAGGACCCGTGCTCTCCCCTCTGGTCTCCGGCGAGGAGTCCTGGAGCCCCCTCGCCGATTCCCTCATCTGCCCCCCTTTATCCCTGGTGTTACGCTGATTTCCTTCCCCAGCCGATGAGCTCCCTCTCTCCCTGCTGGGCCCTTCTCCAGCATCGCTTGGGAGCCTTGCCTCCGCCTCTGGCTCCGATGGCAGTTCCCTGACATTCACCTCCCCCCCAGGACCCCCTCCACACCTGGCCCGACCTTTTGATCCAACTTCGCCCCTTTCCTCGGCCAACGATGTGGGGAATCCCCGGAAGGAGCTGTCACCATCCTCTGAGGATTCAAAACCCGCTTCTCCCTCTGACGCCTCTCCTCCCTCCTCTTCGGAGGCAGGAAAACCCACAAAATCCTCTTCATCGTCTGTGGTTCCAAATTGCTCCTCCCAGAATCTCGCTAGTGGTTTTGGTTTATCTGGGAACAGGCTGTGGAACTCCTCCACAAGATATCCGTCATTGATTGCCTCCGCGGGAACCCACGTGTTTTCTGACCTGGGTTCTCCCTCCCAAGCTACCAAGTACTCCACCTGGCACCCTCGCCACCTTGAATTGAGTATTTCCGTGGCTTGGTTGTGGTGTTCCCTCTCCTCTACCTGCGGGTGTGTGGTGACTTCTCCCTCCCGCCCTGGGAATTCCCGCCCCTCCCTGTACGGTGAGAGTAGGGACCTATGGAACACCGGGTGTATCTTCATGCTGTCAGGCAACTTGAGCTTGAATGCCACGGGGTTCACCTGCTGTGTTACCTCAAAAGGTCCCAGCCGCCTTGGCTGCAACTTCTTGCACCCTCCCTTAAAGGGGAACCCTTGGCTTGACAACCACACCCGGTCTCCCACCCGTATGGTCTTTCCTTCCCCACGGGGCTTGTCTGCCTGCCTCTTGTAAATTTCCTTGGCCCGTTCCAAGTTCATCTTAAGTTGCTGGTGCAAGGCCTCCATTTCTTCCACAAACTGCTCTGCCACAGGTACGCTCCACCCTTCCTCCCCCCTCCCCGGGAAGGCCCTGGGGTGACACCCATAATTGGCCATGAACGGGCTCATTCCCGTGGACACATGTTCAGCGCTATTGTACGCAAATTCAGCCAGCGCTAGTTTCTCTACCCAATCATTCTGTCTCTCGCTGACGTAGCAGCGTAGGTATTGCTGGAATATACTGTTCACTCTTTCTGCTTGCCCGTTGGTTTCTGGGTGTCTCGCCGTCGAGAAGCCCACCTCGACCTGCAGCAAGCTCATGAGCTTCCTCCAGAACCGGGAAGTAAATTGTTTCCCACGATCCGAGATGACCCTCGAGGGAGCCCCATGCAGCCTGAAGATGTGATCCACAAACAACCTGGCTGTTTCCTCTGCCGTCACCGCATGTGAGCAAGCTATGAAATGGCACATTTTTCTCAGTAGATCGACTACTACCATGACTGCTGTCTTCCCCCTTGACTTGGGCAAATCTGTCATGAAATCGATGGACACCACCTCCCAGGGTCTTCCCGGCGTGGGTAAGAGTTCCAGTAACCCTGCGGGGGCAGCCCTCTTCTCCTTTGCCCTCTGGTAGCGGTCGCACCCCCGTACATATTCCCGTACATCTTCCCTTACCCTTGGCCACCAGAACTGCCTGGTGACAAGCAACATGGTTTTGTGTTGACCAAAGTGCCCCGCTGTTGGGTTGTCGTGGAGTTGTTTGAGTACCCTTCCCCTCAAGGTCTTCCCCGGTACGTACAGCGCCCCCTTAAAGTACAGTAGCCCTTCCTTTTCCTCAAATCCTCCATGGTTTTCCCTTCCGTCCCGGAGTTCCCTGATTTTAGTTTGAGCGAATTCGTCGTTTCTAGTAAGCCTGGCCAGTTCTCGTTTCCCAACCAACACTCCCCCCCACACCCATCGGTTCTCGGGGAACACGTGTCTGACTTCCGGCGTTCCCTCTCCTTCCATGTACTCCGGCTTCCGGGAGAGAGCATCTGCTCTTACGTTTTCCTCTCCCGGCACGTACCGGATCTCGAAGGAAAACTTGGAGAACTCCTGTGCCCATCGAATGTGTCTCTGGTTTCAGTACTCGCGCAGTCCTCCAGTAAAGACTATCTGCAGAAATATTGTAAAATTAATGAATGTTAAAATGATGTTGGATTGAAAATAAGTGGCATTAGCAACAAAGTTAATAAGAATATGCAAAAATGGATTGATAATATATGAAAATATATAGTTATAATATGTTAAGATTTAGAGCTAAGATAAATGAAAGAGGGTAAGGATTTGCTGATTTGATTATGTAAATGGGAATACAAAAAGGGGAGGTGTGAGGAGGTCAACGAAACAAGCAAATGAGTTTAAAGATACTAAAAATGGATTTGTTTTTAATTTTTCTTTTTATCTTGTAATCTTTATTTTTTATTTTCATTTTTTCATTTTTCCATTTTATGTATTTTTGTAATTTTTGTATTTTTTTCTTATTTTTTCTTTCTTACATGCTTTTTTTCTTTCATTCTGTAAACTTTTGTTTTTTTGTAAAATCTCAATAAATATTTTTTAAAAAATAAAATGTCGTCAATCCTGGGCATTGGGAAGGTCACGGGTTCTGACACCAGGTTGACGGCCCGGTAGTCCACAACGAGCCTGGGCTGATTAGTATCCTTTTTGTCCACAAAGAACACCGGACTGCCCCCCACCGCCTTTGATTCTCTTATGAAACCTCTTTTCAGGTTCTTGTCAATAAATTCCCGCAACTCCTGCATTTCCCGGTCAGACATGGCATACAGTTTACCCACCGGCAGCTGAGCCCCTGGGAGTAAGTTGATTTGGCAGTCAAAGGGCCTATGGGGGGGTAGTCTATCCGCCTCCTTCTCGCTGAAGACCTCCTGCAGGTCAGCATATTGTGGTGGCACCTCCCCTTTTGGCTCCACAGCCATCCCAACCACCCTGGCCACGGTCATCCTTGGGTTTTCCCCCCCTAGACAGTGTTCCAAGCAGTAAGCTGACCCAAAGGTGACCGACCGCTGGTGCCATGCCACTACTGGATTATGTAGTGCCAGCCAGCTCATCCCTAATATTATTGGGGGTCCTGCCAGTGTGGCTACGTGAAAGGCAATGGTCTCCGTGTGCCTGGAAACCCTCATTCTCATTGGTGGGGTCTGGTGCGTCACTTCCCCTCCCAGAAGTTCCCTGCCATCGATGGTGGTCACTTGCAAGGGAAAATCCAGGGGCAGCAGGTGGAGTTGGTGCTCTAGAGCGAAGTCCTTGCTGAAGAAATTGCAGGAGCTGCCTGAATCCAGCAGCCCCTCCACCTTGACTGGGTGCCCATTTGGGAGTTCTAGCACCACTTCTATGGCTATAGCTGCTCTGGGAGGGTCTGGCTGGGGCACTTCTGTGAAGTTAAGATGGCGTCCGGCACGTTTCCGCTGCGCCACTGTGCTTCTGTGCCGATAGAAAAACTCATTAGCTCTCTTAGCATAGTCCCAGCAGAGTTTAGGCAGCGGGAGAAACTGTTGCCGTGTGTGGATAATAAATCAGACTGCAAGCTTCTCGCTTATCTCCAACAGTCTTTTATTGCGTAGAAAAACATCGTAAATCAGCCCGGCGAAAGAGCAGGCATCCCTTTCGCCTCTTCAGTCAAAACCGAAAGAGAACTCACACAAAGGAGGATTCCCGTATGTGAACAAAACCACGCCTCAGAATGTGAGACGTCACTCAGAACTGTTTAACCCTGTAAGTTCTGATTCTCCTCACACCCCCTCTCGTCTCGCATCCTGAGGGAAACTGTGAGTATAACTCTCCCCAAACACAACCCTTCACAGTGTTGGACTCCATGTGCGTTCTGACCCCTGCACAGTCAGACATCCGGAACTTCTTGCCAAGCTCTTCGGCAAAACCTTGCACCTGTCTATCTGTCTGTGCGCAGCTCTCGGCCTGCCTGCCCTCTGGCAGCTTCGTGGTCGAGCACACATTTAAAGACCTCATTGAGTTCAACTCCTTTCCCATTGCCTCTTGCCCCTTCCTGGCTTCTGTCTCAGGCAACTGTTGAACCTCCTCAAAACTCCCAGGTTCGCACTGTGCGAAACCAACCCATGCGCTGGTGACCTGAAACCTCTCAGGTGGTAGCCCCTTTGTGGTGCGTGTGGAACGTCTGAGCACTGTCTCAGGTGCCCCCTCTGACCCACTGGGGCCAGCAAGTGTGTCACTGGTACCAGAAGACTCCCCCTCTGACTTACTGCGTCTTCGGGCCTTCTGCACTTTGCTAACGGGAGACGAAGGCTCACTCTTGGGCTCTCTTTTAACAACCTGTGGAGATGCCCAACCCTGTTCTTGACCCTGGTCAGTGTTAGGATATTTCCGTTCCACCTTAAAGGGAGCAGGCTTGTGAGTCACAGAGTCTGCGTATTTCCTGTTCACAGGATGTTTATGTTTGCTATTGCTTTCATTTTCTCTCTCTGCGCCAGAACACGCTAGCAGGCAGTCATGTTTGTTCTTTGTTCTGACCAACGCTGAATAAACATTCCAAATGATACCCTCCTGAGTGCAACTTTTGCTGTGTGTGAATTCTGCTGATAGAGTGTGCATTAGCACAGGAATGTGGCAATCTATTTCTGGAGCTCGTGTCGCTAATCGCTGATACTGTATCTACGGGAGATCGATGGACGTCCGGAGTCGACGTGGAGGCAGTGGTGGCCTTTGTCTCCCTGGCAGTATCCCAACAACAGGTTTCGGGCCCAGATTCATGGCACTTACAGGAGAGTAAGACTGTGACAGACTGCTGAGGTATGTGGAAAAGCGAAAGAGGAGGCTTTTCTGTTGGGCCGCGACAAAGAGTCTGTGATGTCCGGCAGGGCTTAATTGGCCTGGGAGCCGAGCCAGAGGCTTTGTGATTAATGAGCTGCCAAGATAAGGAGTCTTTCAGGTAAAGAAAGAGACTCGGGCTCACGTAAAGACCTGGAATGGAGTTTTTCCAAGCGTCTGAAGCTGCTGAGTGCCCTAAGTTAAATCGGCACAATTATGAGACCTGGGCAAAATGGTGTGAGAGTTTGCTGCGTCAGTATGGAGTCTGGCATACTGTGAGTGAAGCCCCTCCAGTTCCTCTGACAGAGAAATGGGAGGCCCAGAATTTAAGGGCCATAGTCCTAATCGTCTTGTCCGTCTCTCTGGAGGAAATAAAAACGCTAGCTGGAAATACGACTGCACGTAAGATGTGGAATGCTTTGAAGAAAGCTCATCTGCCAGTCATCCCAGCTCAGAGTCTGAATGCCCAGAGTGTGAATGCATCGGAGGTCCTGGCTGTTTCCCAGAATGCGAGTGAATGCAGGGATGCTGAGGGCACCGGTTGCAAGCTGCAGGGGGAGCTGACTGTGATGTCAGCCCAGGCAGCATTCCAGCCTCCAGGGGGAGCCAAGGAGTCGGCAGCTGAGAGCTCTGTTTCTCGTGGGAACCAAGGTCATCGCCTTTGCAGAGGCCGGAAGGCTGGAAGTAAACAGAGCAAGATGCCTGCAGATGGCCCGAAGCAGAGGGAGGGTGAAGAGCCCACGCCAGTGGAAAACAAGGCTTTGTTAGCTGGCACTGCTTCACCAAAGGCTAAAGGCAATTTTGATGGCCAGGAGCAGGGGGGCAAGCTGCAAAAGCCCACGCCGGTGGAAAGCAAGGTTTTGCTTGCCAGAAAAACTGCTCCAAAGGCCAAGGCCAGGTTTGTTGTGGACTCTGGTGCGAGCCGCCATTTATCAAAGGATAATGTCAGGGAACTGCCATCGGAGCCAAGAGGAGAGGTAAGGCTCCCCAATGATGCCGGAGAGGGAACTAGCAAGGAGAGAGGGAGAGCTTCCGCTGGGGAAGGAAATCAAGGTCACAACAGGAAGAAAGGGGAGGCTGAGAGTACTTCGGAGGGAGGGCTCCGAGACTCTTCCAGTGAGATCAGCAGGGAGAGCACAGGACCTCCGCTTGGCACGCCTACGCTACGCAGAAAGCTTCCGCGCAAAGAAGCTAGGAGGAGACTGGGAGTCAAGGAATTTCTATGTTGGAAAAAGTTTAGGAAACGCCCACTGAGGAATTCTGCCAGTGACTGAGACAGTCGAGTTTTAAGGGCTGTCAAGCCAGGGAAAGGTTTAGCCATACAACCAGCATGGAGCAGTTGGTGGCTTACGCACAAGCAACCCCAATTCCCATTACAGCAATCCGTCAGTCTTCTAAGTTGTTTGTGCGCAGAGCAGAAGAGGCGGCATCATGAGTCAATCCGGAGGAGCAGGCACCGGAGAGGGGGCCAGGGCAGGACCAACTCTGGAGGAGAGAAACAGAGATTTGGAACAGCAGCTGGCTCTACTAGCGGCGCGGCTCGATGAAAGGCGGACTCAGGATGCCCAGGGGAAGCCCACCCCCATCGCAAGGAAGGTACCGGGACTAGTGCAGAAGTTTGGGGGCAATCCCAGAGATTATAATGCATTTAAGACAGAGGTGCAGTACGCGCTGGACCTGCAGTATGATGACTTTGTAGACGATGGGGGGAGAGTCGCTTTTGTGATAGGGCATCTGGAAGGCGGTGCCAGAGAATGGGTCAGACCCTTAATGTCATCGGAGAATGCTGCCTTAAAGGATTTGAGAAAATTTTTTAGCACCATGGACCATATGTTTTCGAGTGATGTGGAGCAGAGCGTGACGCGCAAGGAACTGATGGGGTGCAAACAAGGGAACCAATCAGTGAGAGAGTACTGGTCGCGATTTGCGATGCTTATCCACAAACTCGGTTGGGAACTGGGTTCAGAACCAGTGCAAATGTTATTTGAGGAAGGCTTATCCCCTTGGGTAAAAGACGAACTTTCCCGCTCGCTCCGCCCGCAATTGATGGACCAGCTGACTAAAATGGCGCTTGCTGTGGGAGTACGCCAAGAGGCGCACGCTCTAGGAAGGCGGGAAGGGAGAGCAGAGCGTTGGCATGACAACCGCATTCCGGACGTGCCGGAGCAACCTTCGCCGCCCGCAGAACCAATGGAGATTGGAGGGGTGCGCGCGCGGGGGGTTTCAAACTCCGGCGAGGTTCGCAAAAAGGAGGGGAAAACGACCAAGAAGTGTTTCCTCTGCCAACAGCTGGGACATTTTGCCAGAGTCTGCCCTCAGAGAAAGGCGTGGCAAGGAATGGTGGGGGCAGCTGGGGGTGAGGAGGAGGGGCATAAGGAGCAGGGAAATGGCAATGCTTGGCTGCAGAAGAGCGGGCACAGCAGCCAGGCGAGCAACCAGTAAAAGTGCCCAAGCCAGACCCCCCCCCGGGCAGCCATAGCCATAGAAGTGGTGCAGGAGCTCCCTAACGGACACCCAATTAAGGTGAAGGCATTGCTGGATTCAGGCAGCTCTTGCAACTTCTTTAGCAGGGATTTTGCACTAGAACACCAGCTCCACGTGGTGCCTCTAGAACACCCCTTGCAAGTAACGACCATTGATGGGAGAGAACTCCTGGGGGGTGAAGTGACCCACCAGACCCCTCCCATGAAAATGAGGGTCTCCAGACACACTGAGACTATTGCCTTTCACGTTGCCACACTAGCAGGGCCACCAATCATACTGGGAATGAGCTGGCTGGCACTGCACGATCCAGTAGTGGGATGGCATCAGCGGACAGTCACCTTTGGGTCAGCTCACTGCTTAGAGCACTGCCACGGAGGGGAAACCCCAAGGATGGCAGTAGCCAGGGTGGCAGGGATGGCGGTGGGAGAAAAGGGGAGAGTACCACCTCAGTATGCGGACATGGAAGAAGTCTTCAGTGAGAAGGAGGCAGATAAACTACCCCCTCATAGGCCCTTTGACTGTCAGATCAACCTACTCCCAGGGGCCCAGCTGCCAGTGGGTAAGCTGTGCGCCATGTCGGACAGGGAGATGCAGGAGTTGCAGAAGTTTATTGACAAGAACCTGAAGAGGGGTTTCATACAAGAATCAAGGGCGGTGGGGGGCAGTCCAGTGTTCTTTGTGGACAAAAGAGACTCTAAAGAGCCCAGATTAGTCGTAGATTACAGGGCCTTGAACCGTGTATCGGAACCCGTGACCTTCCCAATGCCCAGGATTGACGATATTTTGACCAGGGTAAGGAAGGGGATCCCCTTCATGGATCACTGCCTTGCTGTGGCGAAGGGGCTTGAAGAACTCAGAGAAGCTATGAACTATGCCGAGCAGGGCACCCAAGATGAACAGGTCATAGTGGAGAGTTTTGACCAAACGTGATCCACCTGGAGGAGGAACCGGCAAGCCACTCCAGTATCCCTGCCAAGAAAACTCCATGGACAAAGACAACAGGCATATAAAAGTTATGACGCTGGAAGATGAGCCCCTCAGGTCGGAAGGCGTCCAACATGCTACTGGGGAAGAGCGGAGGGCAAGTACAAGTAGATCCAGAGCTGATGAAGCGGCTGGGCCAAAGCTGAAAGAACGCTCAGTTGCGGATATGCCTGGAAGCGAAAGGAAAGTCCAATGCTGTAAAGAAAAATATTGCATACGAACCTGGAATGTAAGAACCATGAACCTGGGTAAGTTGGAGGTGGTCAAAAATGAGATGGCAAGAATAAATATTGACATCCTGGGCATCAGTGAACTAAAATGGATGGGAATGGGTGAATTCAGTTCGGATGACCATCATATCTACTACTGTGGGCAAGAAACCCGTAAAAGATATGGAGTGGCCCTCATAGTCAACAAAAGAGTGGCGAAAGCTGTACTGGGATGCAATCTCAAAAATGATAGAATGATCTCGATACGAATCCAAGGCAGACCTTTTAACATCACAGTAATCCAAGTTTATGCACCAACTACTGGTGCTGAAGAAACTGAAATTGACCAATTCTATGAAGACTTACAACACCTTATAGAAGTGACACCAAAGAAGGATGTTCTTCTCATTATAGGGGATTGGAATGCTAAAGTAGGGAGTCAAGAGATAAAAGGAACAATTCGCAAGTTTGGCCTTGGAGATCAGGGCAAAGGCTAATAGAGTTCTGTCAAGAGAACAAGCTGGTCATCACAAACACGCTTTTCCAACAACACAAGAGACGACTCTACACATGGACATCACCGGATGGGCAGCATCGAAATCAGATTGATTATATTCTCTGCAGCCAAAGATGGAGAAGCTCTATACAGTCAGCAAAAACAAGACCTGGAGCTGACTGTGGCTCAGATCATCAGCTTCTTATAGCAAAATTCAAGCTTAAACTGAAGAAAGTAGGAAAAACCACTGGGCCGGTAAGATACAATCTAAGTCAAATCCCTTATGAATACACAGTGGAAGTGAGGAACAGGTTTAAAGATTTAGATTTGGTGGACAGAGTGCCTGAAGAACTATGGATGGAGGCTCGTAACATTATACAGGAGGCAGCAATGAAAACCATCCCAATGAAAAGGAAATGCAAGAAAGCAAAGTGGCTGTCCAATGAGGCCTTACAAATAGCGGGGGAGAGAAAGCAAGCAAAATGCAAGGGAGATAGTGAAAGATACAGGAAATTGAATGCAGATTTCCAAAGAATAGCAAGGAGAGAAAAGAAGACCTTCTTAAACGAGCAATGCAAAGAAATAGAGGAAAGCAATAGAATGGGAAGAACCAGAGATCTGTTCAAGAAAATTGGAGATATGAAAGGAACATTTCGTACAAAGATTTCCATAATAAAGGACAAAAGTGGAAAGGACCTAACAGAAGCAGAAGACATCAAGAAGAGGTGGCAAGAATACACAGAGGAATTATACCAGAATGATATGGATGTCTTGTATACCCCAGGTCTTGTGGTTGCTGACCTCGAGCCAGACATCCTGGAGAGTGAAGTCAAATGGGCCTTAGAAAGCACTGCAAATAACAAGGCCAGTGGAAGTGATGGTATTCCAGCTGAACTATTTAAAATTTTAAAAGATGATGCTGTTAAGGTGCTACACTCAATATGCCAGCAAGTTTGGAAAACTCAGCAGTGGCCAGAAGATTGGAGAAGATCAGTCTACATCCCAATCCCAAAGAAGGGCAGTGCCAAAGAATGCTCCAACTACCTCACAATTGCACTCATTTCACACGCTAGCAAGGTTATGCTTAAAATTCTACAAGGCAGGCTCAAGCAGTATGTGGACCGAGAACTCCCAGAAGTGCAAGCTGGATTTAGAAGAGGCAGAGGAACCAGAGACCAAATTGCAAACATGCGCTGGATTATGGAGAAAGCTAGAGAGATCCAGAAAGACATCTACTTCTGCTTCATTGACTATGCAAAAGCCTTTGACTGTGTTGACCACGGCAAACTATGGCAAGTTCTTAAAGAAATGGGAGTGCCTGATCACCTCATCTGTCTCCTGAGAAATCTCTATGTGGGACAAGAAGCTACAGTTAGAACTGGATATGGAACAACTGATTGGTTAAAAATTGGGAAAGGAGTACGACAAGGCTGCATTTTGTCTCCCTGCTTATTTAACTTATATGCAGAATTCATCATGCGAAAGGCTGGGCTGGGTGAATCCCTAGCCGGAATTAAGATTGCTGGAAGAAATATCAACAACCTCAGATATGCAGATGACACAACCTTGATGGCAGAAAGTGAGGAGGAATTAAAGAACCTTTTAATGAGGGTGAAAGAGGAGAGCAGAAAATATGGTCTGAAGCTCAACATCAAAAAAATGAAGATCATGGCCACTGGTCCCATCACCTCCTGGCAAATAGAAGGGGAAGAAATGGAGGCAGTGAGAGATTTTGCTTTCTTGGGCTCCATGATCACTGCAGATGGTGACAGCGGACACGAAATTCAAAGACGCCTGCTTCTTGGGAGAAGGGCAATGACAGGCCTAGACAGCATCTTGAGAAGTAGAGACATCACCTTGCCAACAAAGGTTCGTATAGTTAAAGCTATGGTTTTCCCAGTAGTGATGTATGGAAGTGAGAGCTGGACCATAAAGAAGGCTGATCGCCGAAGAATTGATGCTTTTGAATTATGGTGCTGAAGGAGACTCTTGAGAGTCCCATGGACTGCAAGAAGATCAAACCTCTCCATTCTGAAGGAAATCAGCCCTGAGTGCTCACTGGAAGGACAGATCCTGAAGCTGAGGCTCCAATACTTTGGCCACCTCATGAGAAGAGAAGACTCCCTGGAGAAGACCCTGATGTTGGGAAAGATGGAGGGCACAAGGAGAAGGGGGCGACAGAGGACGAGATGGTTGGATAGTGTTTTCGAGGTTACCAGCATGAGTTTGACCAAACTGCGGGAGGCAGTGGAGGACAGAGGTGCCTGGCGTTCTCTGGTCCATGGGGTCACGAAGAGTCGGACACGACTAAACGACTAAACAACAACAAAGGAAGGGGAAGGTTTTTACCAAGCTGGACCTCCGGGGGGCGTACAATTTGATAAGGAAAGGCAGGGGGATGAATGGAAAACCACCATGTTCACCCCTCTGGGGGCCTTTGAGTACTTAGTCATGCCCTTCGGATTACAATCAGGCTCAGCCTGTTTTCAAAGCTTCATGCACCACGTGCTGGGGTCCCTACTGTACAAGAATTGCGTGGCTTTCCTAGATGACGTGCTAATCTACTCGGAGAACGAGGAGCAGCATGTTAAGGACGTCAGGGAAGTGCTGAAAAGGCTGGAGGAGCACCAGCTGTGGGTCAAGCTGGAGAAATGCCAATTCCACGCCTGAGAGGTTGAGTTCCTGGGCTACAGGTTGTCGGACAAAGGCTTAGCCATGGACCCAGGCACGGTGCAGGCGGTGCTAGAATGGAAGACTCCCAAGAACCGGAAGGACGTGCAGAGGTTCCTGGGGTTTGGGAACTTCTATAGGAAGTTTATCAAGAACTTCGCCCACTTAACTGCACCCATCACCGATTGTCTCAGCAGCAAAAAGAAGTTTGAATGGACAGAAGAGGCACAGCAGTCCTTTGAAAGGCTAAAGAGGGTTTTCGCTTCGGAAGAGTAGCTCTTACACATGGATCTGCAGAAGCCTATGAGGCTGGAGACAGACGCGTCAGAGAGAGCGGTGGGGGCCATACTGCTTGTAATGGTTGTAAGGGGTTACTTGTGCGTAAGTTGCCTGCTAGTTGTGTCCGATTGCCTGGTTCACCATGCCTTGGCTGACAGCCCACACTCCGTGGCCGGTCAGTCGCTTGCAGAATCTGTCAGTGGGCGTTTCTTGAACCTTTTCCAGCATAAGAGCTGTTTGACTCCAAGTCTCCTCCTATTTTCCCTGTGCGGAACTCGTCTGCGCAAGTAAGGGGAAGGCAGAGGTGTGCCAGCGCTCTCTCCACTAGTCTCTGATGCAGGGTCTTGGAGACCAGTCTCCAATTCCTCCATCTCCCTCCCTTCTCTACTGGTGTTGCGCTGAATTCCTTCCCCCCTGCTGGTCCCCTCTCTGGCATCGCTCTGGAGCCCTGCCTCCGCCTCTCGCTCTGATGTCAGTTCCCTGACATCCACCTCCCCCCCCCAGGACCCCCTCCCCCCCCGGCCCGACCCGGTGACGTAACCTTGTCCCCCTCTTCAGCCGACGATGCAGGGAACCCCCGAAAGGAGCTGCCGTCGTTGTCTGAGGACTCAAACCCTGCTTTCCACCCGCTCTGATTTCTTCGTGCGGGACGGGCTTCCCAGTCTGATTCCTCCTCTCCTGACGCTTCCCCTCCTTCCTCTTCGGAAGCTGGAAAACCCGCAAAATCCTCCTCTTCCTCATCGGTGGTGGCAAATTGCTCCTCCCAGAATCTCTCCAGGGGTTTGGGCTTCCTCGGATACCTGCTGTGGAACTCTTCCACCAGATACTCATCATCTACCTCCCCCGCAGGAACCCACGTGTTTTCAGACTCGGGTTCCCCTTCCCACGCTACCAGGTACTCCACCTGCCGCCCCCGCCGTCGCGAATCCAGGATCTCCGTCACCTGGTGGTGGTGTTCCCTTTCCTCCACTTGTGGGTGTGTGAGCCCTTCCCCTACTTCCCCCCTGTACGGTGAGAGCAGTGACCTATGGAACACCGTTTGGATTTTCATGCTGTCTGGCAATTTGAGCCGGAATGCCACCGGGTTCACTTGGTGTGTTACCTCGAAGGGCCCCAGCCGTTTTGGCCGTAGTTTCTTACATCCTCCCTTGAAGGGTAGGCCTTGGGTGGATAACCACACCCGGCCCTCCACCCTTATAGTGTCCCCTTCCCGGCGACGTTTGTCTGCTTGCCTCTTGTACACTTCCTTGGCCCTTTCCAGGTTCATCTTAAGCTGCTGGTGCAGGGCTTCCATTTCTTCCACGAACTGCTCTGCAGCGGGTACGCTCCATCCTTCCTCCCCCCTCCCGGGAAAGGCCCTGGGATGGCACCCATAATTAGCCATGAACGGGCTCATCCCCGTGGACACATGCTCAGCGTTGTTATACGCAAACTCCGCTAGTGCTAGCTTCTCTACCCAATCGTTCTGTCTCTCATTGACGTAGCAGCGCAGGTATTGCTGTAAAATGCTGTTCGCCCTCTCTGCTTGCCCGTTGGTCTCCGGGTGTCTCGCCGTCGAAAATCCCACCTCCACCTGCAATAAGTTCATGAGCCTCCTCCAGAACCTCGAGGTAAATTGTTTCCCTCGGTCGGAGATAACCCTCGAAGGAGCCCCATGCAACCTGAAGATGTGATCCACAAACAACCGGGCGGTTTCCTCGGCCGTTACTGCATTTGAACACGCTATAAAATGGCACATTTTGGTTAGCAGATCTACTACTACCATGACTGCTGTCTTCCCTCTGGATTTGGGTAAATCTGTCATGAAATCGATCGACACCACCTCCCATGGTCTTCCCGGTGTGGGTAAGGGTTCCAGTAACCCTGCCGGGGCCGCCCTCTCCCCCTTGGCCCGTTGGCAGCGGTCACAGCCACGTACATACTCTTGTACATCTTCCCTCACCCTTGGCCACCAGAACTGCCTAGTAACTAGTAACATAGTTTTGTGTTGACCAAAGTGCCCTGCTGTTGGGTTGTCGTGAAGCTGTTTGAGCACCCTTTCCCGCAAGGCTTCCCCGGGCACATACATTGCTCCCTTGTAATACAGCAGTCCTTCCCTTTCCTCAAAGCCTCCCTGGTCTCCCCTCGCTTCCCTGAGTTCTCTGATTCTGGTTTGGGCAAATTCGTCCTGGCGAATCAGCGCGGTCAGTTCTCGTTTCCCAACCAACGCTCCCCCACACACCCATCGTTCCTCAGGGAACACGTGTCTTACTTCCGGCGGTCCTTCTCCTTCCATGTACTCCGGCTTCCGGGACAGTGCGTCTGCCCTCACGTTCTCTTCTCCCGGCAGGTACTTGATCTCAAAGAAGAACTTGGAGAACTCCTGTGCCCATCGAATTTGTCTCTGGTTGAGCACTCGAGCCGTTCTCCAATATTCCAAGTTCTTGTGATCCATGCACACCTGAATCTTGTGCTGAGCCCCTATTAGTAGGTGTCTCCACTGCCGAAAGGCTACGTAAATTGCTAGCAGTTCGCGATCACACACCGTGTAGTTTTGTTCCGATTTGCTCAGTTTCCGCGAGTAGAAGGCGCACAGTCTCCAGGTGTGTTGGCTCCCTCCCGGCTGCAGCAACACAGCTCCCACCGCCCGGTCTGATGCGTCTGTTTCCAGCCTCATCGGCTTCTGTAGATCCACGTGCAGGAGCTGTTCCTCCGAGGCGAACGCCTTCTTTAGCCTCTCGAAGGATCGTTGGGCACTTTCAGTCCAGATGAACCTTCTTTTGCTACTGAGACAATCCGTCAAGTGGGCGAAGTTCTTGATGAACTTCCGGTAGAAGTTGCCGAACCCTAGGAACCTCTGCACATCCTTCTGGGTTTTGGGGGTCTTCCATTCTAGCACTGCCTGCACCTTGCTGGGGTCCATGGCTAGGCCCTTGTCTGATAACTTGTATCCCAGAAATTCCACTTCTCTGGCGTGAAACTGGCACTTCTCCAGCTTGACCCACAACTGATGCCTCTGCAGCCGCTTCAGCACTTCCCTGACGTCCTGGACATGCTGCTTTTCATTGTCCGAATAGATCAGGACGTCGTCCAGAAATGCTACGCAGTTCTTGTACAGCAGGGGTCCCAGCACATGGTGCATGAAGCTTTGAAAACAGGCTGAGCCCGACTGTAATCCAAATGGCATAACTAGGTACTCAAAGGCCCCAAGGGGGGTAAACATGGTGGTTTTCCATTCGTCCCCCTCCCTCATTCTAATCAAATTGTACCCTCCCCTGAGGTCCAGCTTGGTAAAGATCTTCCCCTTCCTTACCCGAGTTAGAATATCATCAATTCTGGGCATTGGGAAGGTCACGGCTTCCGATACGAGGTTTAATCTTCTATAGTCCACTACAAGCCTAGGCTGATCCGTGTTTTTTTTGTCTACGAAGAACACAGGGCTGCCCCCCACTGCCTTAGATTCCCTTATGAACCCCCTTTTTAGGTTCTTGTCAATAAAGTTCCGCAACTCCTGCATCTCCCGGTCCGACATGGCGTACAGCTTACCCACTGGCAGCTGCGCCCCAGGGAGTAGGTTGATTTGACAGTCAAAGGGCCTATGTGGTGGCAGTCTGTCCGCCTCCCTCTCGCTGAAGACCTCCTGTAAGTCCACGTACTGGGGCGGCACCTCTGCTCTCGGCTCCAGTGTAGTTGCTGCCAGCCTGGCCAACCTCCCCCTTGGCCTTTCCCCCCCTAGACAGTGTTCCAAAGAGTGCTCTGACCCAAAGGTGACTGTCCGTTGATGCCAAGCCACCACTGGATCATGTAGCACTAGCCAGCTCATGCCCAGTATTATCAGGGGTCCCGCCAGTGTGGCCACATGAAAGGCAATGGTTTCAGTGTGTCTGGAAACCTTCATACTCATTGGTGGTGTTTGATGTGTTACCTCCCCTCCCAGCAGCTCCCTGCTATCTATCGTGGTGACCTGAAGGGGAAAATCAAGTGGCAGCAGGTGTATTTGGTGCTCTAGTGCGAACTCCTTGCTGAAAAAATTGCAAGAGCTGCCTGAGTCCTGCATTGCCTTAACCTTGACTGGGTGTCCGTTTGGGAGTTCTAGTACCACCTCTATCGCTATAGACGCCTTGGGTGGTTCTGGTTGGGGCACTTCCATTAGTTGCTCACCTGGCTGCTGCGCCCCCCTGTGGGCAGCCAAGCGCTGGTGTTTCCCTGCACCTTGTCCTCCTCCGCCTCCTCCTCGCTCCCAGCGGCCCCCACCATCCCTTGCCAAGCCTTTCTTTGTGGACAGACCCTGGCAAAGTGTCCTGGCCGTTGGCAGAGGAAACACTTCTTGGTGCTTTTGACTGCCTTCCCCTCCCGTTTGAATCCTTGGTTGGCGCTTGAAGCCTCTCGCGCGCGCGCACCATCGATTTCCATTGGCTCAACGTCCCCGGAAGGCTGCCTTGGCATCTCCGGAATGCGGTAGTCAGGGCAACGTTCTCCTCTCCCTTCGCGCTTCTCCTGAGCCCGCGCTTCCTGTCTTACTCCAATCGCAAGCACAGCCTTGGTCAGCTGATCCATCGACTGTGGGCGGGGCGCGCGGGAAAGCTCGTCCTTCCCAGTTGGGGACAACCCCTCCTCAAACAACATTTGAATGGGTTCAGAGTCCAGATCCCACCCTAGCCGGTGGATCAACATCGCAAAGCACGACCAGTAGTCTCTAACTGATTGGCTCCCCTACTTGCACCCCATCAATTCCCGTCGAGTCACATTTTGCTCCACTTCACTGGAATACATTGCATCCATCGCCTGATAGAATTTCCTAAGGTCTTTCAAGGCAGCATTTTGCGTCGCCATTAGGGGCCTAATCCATTCCCGGGCCCCATCCTGTAGATGCCCGACAATATAGGCCACCCTTTCCCCATCATCAGCAAAGTCATTATGCTGCAGTTCCAAAGCGTACTCTATTTCCGTTCGGAACACGTTATAGTCCTGGGGCTTCCCCCCAAACTTGTGTACCTTCCTTGCGACGGGGGTGGGTCTGACCTGTGCATCCTGAGCCCGCCTTTCGTCCAGCCGCACTGTCAGGAGAGCCACATGCTGTTCCAAATCTCGGTTCCTCTCCACCAGATTCTGCACTCCAGCTGCTTGCTCCGTTGCGCCAGCTTCTCCGGTTTGGCTCATTATGCTGCCTGCCTGTCGCTGCGCACAAGCAACGTCGGAGACTGACGGATTGCTGTAATGGTTATAAGGGTTGCTCGTGCGTAAGTTGCCGCCACTCCTGGCTAGGTTGCCTGGTTAAACCTTTTCTGTCTGGACAGCTCTTCACTTCGTGGCTGTTTCAGTCGCTAGCAGAATCCGTCAGTGGGCGTTTCTTGAACCTCTTCCAGCAAAGAAGTTCTTTGACGCCAAGTCTACGCCTACTCTCCCTGCGCGGAAGTCTTCTGCGCAGGGTGGGTGTGGGCAGCGGAGGACCTGTGCTCTCCCCGCTGGTCTCTGGCGAGGAGTCCTGGAGCCCCCTCGCCGATTCCCCCATCTGCCCCCCTTTATCCCTGGTGTTACGCTGATTTCCTTCCCCAGCCGATGAGCTCCCTCTCTCCCTGCTGGGCCCTTCTCCAGCATCGCTTGGGAGCCTTGCCTCCGCCTCTGGCTCTGATGGCAGTTCCCTGACAAATTCCAAACAAGTCAGGAAAGCAGAGGACCCTCCGGGTTCTCAAGACCTAAAAGAGATTCAGGAGAAACATGCTGAAGACCAACCTAGAGGGTCTCAGGCTGGGGGACTTCATTACCTCCCTGGACCAGGCTGAGGCCTACATCCACAAATGTCAGGGATCAAGCTGGGGAGTATTGCTCTGAGGAGGAATGGTGGGAGCCCCCCTCTCCCTCTGCTCAAAGCCAGGATCCTGAAGCTTCACAGGAGCAGGAGGATAGTATCAACCTGAAGCAATGGTTTGCGGAAAGACACAGTTCGGAGACTTATAGCTGGGCCAAACTGGAAGGGGAACAACAAGGGGAAGAGGAACGGGAAGAGAGAGCAGGCTGACTCTCCCTCACTAGGAAGTGTGCAGCCTATCATTCCTAGAACCAGACGATAGGATAGGGTTGCCTCTAAGAAGGCTCAGTGGTGGAGGGATCACGTGGCTAGGAGACGGGAGGACGGAAGTAGCTAGAGGGAAGTGGGAAGAACTCAATTAGGAGCATTTGCACGGTGAGAACGGATGCTGTATTTTGTGCTGTGCTTAATAAACCTTTCTGTTGCTGTAAAAAGGCTGCTTTCGCTTTGTGCTGTTATCTACAGAGACGGGGAAAGGTAAGCCTTGCCTCGCAGCCTCACAACAAAGTGTTGGAAAAACGCCCAGGAAGGCCGCCACCTTCCCAAGACAGCGAGGCGTCTCTCCAGTGGTCACCCTCTGGCTGTAAACCCTCCTCAGTCCAGAGAGACCGTTAACCCTGAGAGGAGCACACTCGTCTCATTTGCATCTCATTGCAGAAGAAAGAGACCATCAGTAGCTATAAACTACTTTATTCATTGTCTATACACAGAGACTCCATGAGCGTGTCTGCTCTCTCTGAGCAGCAGTACAGAAGAGCACGCTTCACACAGAAGCAAAAGTAACTTTCTCTCAGTACTGAGACTGTGCTGAGACTTCCTGTCTCACGCTCTCAGACACTCACATGACATAAACAACCATTCTGCTGCTCTCTGAGCAGCTGGAGAGATAAAAATCCAAACACAAAGCAGTCCACCCAGACATGGCAGAATTCTGCCCTTTGCATCAGGGATTGGCTGCAATCCCGACAACGTTCTAAAAGTGGCCCATCTAAGGAAGAGAACCAGTCCTTACTTCCTGTATCTGGACATTACCTTGACTCAGTCAGACTCACTCATACAGGCTGAGAGTGATGTAATAATCATAAATTAATAATCATAAATTAATAATCATAAATTAATAATCATAATCATAATCATAATCACAATCATAATCATAATCATAATCATAATCATAATCATAATCATAATCATAATTTATTATACCCCGCACATCTGGCTGGGTTTCCCCAGCCACTCTGGGCGGCTTCCAACAGAACACTAAAATACAATAACCTATTAAACATTAAAAGCTTCCGTAACCAGGGCTGCCTTCAGATGTCTTCTAAAAGTTTGGTAGTTATTTTTCTCTTTGACATCTGGTGGGAGGGCGTTCCACAGGGCGGGTGCCACTACCGAGAAGACCCTCTGCCTGGTTCCCTGTAACTTGGCTTCTCGTAGCGAGGGAACCATCAGAAGGCACTCGGCTCTGGACCTCAGTGTCTGGGCAGAACGATGGAGGTGGAGACACTCCTTCAGGTATACTGGACCGAGGCTGTTTAGGGCTTTAAAGGTCAGCACCAACACTTTGAATTGTGCTCGGAAACGTACTGGGAGCCAATGTAGGTCTTTCAAGACCAGTCTTATATGGTGTCGGCGTGTGGGAGTCATACAGCTAAGGCAGAGGCTTGTAAAAACTGCAGGGGCCTCCTGACATTCCTCTGGGCAATGATTACCTTATACGGAGAGGGGAGTGTCAAGCCTTGACCGGATGAGGTAACAGGAGACTTTGGAAAACGGCCATGCGGCTGGGAGAACAAAGGAGATAATAAAAAGCTGCCGGAGGAGAAAGGCTGAAAGGAGCTGCCCTCCAGTATTATGAAAATACTCGCTGCCTCATTGTGTCTTCTTTCTATGCTATGCTAAGCACCATTTGACTGGCTGGCTCCAACAAGTGGTGCCCTCTCTGAGGCTCAATTAAAAGAAGAGGAAAACTTAAAAGAAAAGAGGCTGTCTGAAGAAAGCAGTTGAGACGGACTTCAAAGGCTAAAGGAAGCAGTGGGATACTGACTTCAAACTTCAAAGGAAACCGTAAGAGGCTTCTCGATCATCGACTCATCACGCCCGGAAAGGGTTACACAGCGCTGATTTCATCTACGGATCCCTGGTGAGTCGATCCCTTATATATTGATTTTAGAAATATGGGCAGTTCCCTGTCATTTCTGCAACAGAAATTTTTAAAGGACTTAAAATTTCTCCTCTCCTCCAACAAATTGGAAGTCCCTGATGGCGATTTGATACAGCTCATTCTAGCCATTGATGAGCATTGTCCTTGGTTTCCAGCAGAGGGCACATGGGAACTAACACAATGGGATAAAATTGGAGCACATTTTCATGGACATCCCAGTTTTGGTGTTCGAATTTTAAATGCTTGGTGTAAAATTCGTTATGCTATGGGCTCTCTATCACCAAAAAATATCTCCATGGCTACATTGCCAAAACAACCTTCAACTTCATTAATTCAGCATGCTGTTATGCCATGTGTTCCAGCACTTGTTTTGCCAGCAGCCCCAGACCCCAAACCTCCAGATTACAGTGCCTCACCAGAGGACCCAATCCTGCAAAAATACAGTGGTCTGGCTGGAAATGACCCTGCTCTTTCAGCAGCAGAACAAGCTACCCCCTTTCAGCGTGCAGTACTTGCCTGTTCCTTATCACAGGATACCATGGCATTCCCTGTTATTGTGCCCCCTGCTGGTGCTCCAGCAGGAACTCAAGCCCAGCACCAACCTTTTGACTTTAAAATCTTGAAAGAGCTTCAATTGTCAGTTAGGACAAATGGACTGCAAGCTCCATTTACACAAGCTTTTTTGGAAGCTACATTAGCCCAGCTATTGGTTCCAGATGACATCAAGCTTTTGGCACGTACAGTGTTACCTCCATCAGCAGGTGTATTGTTTGCCCATGAATGGGAAATCGCCTGTCGTGCTTATGCTCCTGCTTTACTGCAACAAGCAAGAGGGAATAATCCTAATCTTACCCTCGCAGATGTGATGGATGCTATGATGGGGCGTGGTCCCTTTGATCAGGCTTCAGTACAAGCCACACTGTTGCAGATCTTATTGAGGGATACTGCTCTTGCTGCTCAACAAGCAATGAGAAAAATCCCGGAACCCTCCAGTATTCAGTCTAGGTGGGGTTCAATCAGACAAGAACCTAGAGAATCATATTCTTCCTTTATGGACAGACTGATTTCAGCAGTGAGTAGACAAATTGAAAATCCTGAAGCCAAACAAATAATTATCAAACAATTGGCCTTTGAAAATGCAAATGAGGATTGTAAGGTTGCGTTGCGCCCGATAATACGCAATCCTGCCACAGACACAGCAGCCATGCTTCGCATTTGTCAGTCTGTAGGTACAGCAGCTCATCTGTTAACAGCAGCGCAAAATAAAAACCAACCTGTAGCCACCAATACAACGTTTCCAGCGTGGCAAACCAAGATAAGCGATACCTCAGTATGGGTAGAACGGTGGCCTCCACCAAAAGAAAAATCCGCAGCAATGGCACCATCTCGTTTCTGAACAGCTTATTTCTGAACAATTGACTTTTGGCCACATTGAACCACTTTCATCCCACTGGCCCCAGCAGACAGGGAACGGTTTGCTTTTACATTGCCAGTATATAACAATTTGCAGCCCACCCAGCAATATCAGTGGGTTGTCCTGTCTCACAGCATGCGGAACTCCCCTACACTTTGTCAGCATTTTGTGGATGAAGCATCGAAACCTTTCTGCATGCGCCACCTAGAGGTGCTACACACGAACTGCATCTGGCAGTGTTTGCCTTCCTCACCATTTGCCTTGCCATCCTTTCCTGCACCGTTATACAAGGAAGAGGAGCAGACGACACAGTCCAGTTGAAACCACCATATTTCACCCTATCGGCTGGCAAGCTGCAGTCATCAGAAACCTACTCTGGCTGGCAGCATCCACGGCTCAGCCACTCACGAACTATAAGAACTGTGTTGTTGAATAAGACTTTTAGGGGAGAAAATTATCATAAGATATGGAGGGATAATACTTTGTACAAGATATGATTATGTTAACCAGTTTATTGCATGTTTCTAGATGCTGGCCGTGTATGCATTTGGTATGCATATGCCCCCTTTTGCCAGCCACTCAGGCATAATGCTTCATGGTGTGCCTATTAATGGATCTTTTCAATTTACAAATGTTATATCCCCTAACCAAACTTTTTGGCCTCCAGTACAATTGACCCCCCATGAGCCTGCCTCCATTTGTTTTCAAATTAGAGAGGGGAAAGAATCATGGGGCATATATCCAAACTGTCAATATACATTGAAATTCATGTTTAATATCTCCCAGGTAGACACTTGTTTGCTAACACAAGGAACATTATTGATATTTTGGAGCTCCTGCAAACAAATATTAATACAAAAGCTGTGTTAATATTCATAGATGCGGAGAAGGCCTTTGACAACATCTCTTGGAAGTTTATGAAGAAAAATTTGGAAGGAATGGGAGTGGGGCGGGGGTTTCATAATGGGATAGAGGCAATTTACTCAGAGCAAAAAGCAAAATTGATAGTTAACAATGTGGTGACAGAAGAGTTTAGAATTGAGAAAGGAACACGACAAGGTTGCCCTATATCCCCTTTGTTATTTATATCGGTCCTGGAAGTGCTCTTGAATATGATTAGAGGAGACCGGTTGGTGGAAGGTATTCAGGTCGGAGCGAAACAATACAAACTGAAAGCATTTGCAGATGACCTAGTTTTGACCCTACAGGAGCCAGAGCCTAGTACTAAAAGGGTATTGCAATTGATTCATGAGTTTGGTTGAGTGGCGGGATTTAAACTTAATAAGCAAAAAACTAAGGTCTTGGAAAAAAATTTGACTCCTTTAGAGTCAGAAAGGTTTCAGAAAGAGACAGAATTAAATGTGGTTAAAAAAGTAAGATACCTAGGGGTAAACATAACAGCGAAGAACAGGAATCTATTTAAAGACAATTATGAAAAATGTTGGTCTGAAATTAAAAGGGATCTAGATGTATGGTCAAGATTGAAACTCTCCTTGTCAGGACGTATTGCTGTTATCAAGATGAATGTATTGCCAAAAATTTTGTTTTTGTTTCAAACTTTGCAGATAGTGGATAAAATGGAGTGTTTTGGGAGGTGGCAGCGAGATATTTCTAAATTTGTCTGGCAGGGCAAAAAGCCCAGAATCAAGTTTAAGATATTAACTGATGCTAAAGAAAGAGGGGGCTTTGCCCTGCCAGACTTAAAGTTGTACTATGAATCAGCAGCTTTCTGCTGGTTGAAAGATTGGCTACTTCTTGAAAACACTGATGTTTTAGATTTGGAAGGATTCAATAATGCGTTTGGTTGGCATGCATATCTGTGGTATGACAAGGTTAAAATACACAAGGCTTTCAAGAATCATGTTGTCAGAAAAGCAGTGTTCAATGTCTGGTCAAAATATAAGGACTTATTGGAAAACAAGACCCCAAGGTGGTTATCACCAATGGAGGCTAAGGCCCCGAAAAGACTCAATATGGAGGCCAAATGGCCAAAATATTGGGAAATAATAGAAAAAGATGGAGACAACTGGAGGTTGCAGAGTATGGAGAAATTAAAGGGGAAAGTGCGAGATTGGTTACATTATGCTCAGATCAAAGAAGTTTTTAAGTCAGATAAAAAATTAGGATTCCAGGTGGAAAAATCAAAATTAGAAACAGAACTGTTAGAACCCAGCTCTAAGATACTTTCAAGAATGTATAACTTGCTGCTAAAATGGAATACACAGGATGAAACGGTCAAATCAGCTATGATAAAATGGGCACAGGACATTGGGTACAATATCATGTTTGCTGACTGGGAAAAGTTATGGACCACAGGTTTGAGATTTACGGCATGTAATGCCTTGAAAGAAAATATTATGAAAATGATATATAGGTGGTACATGACTCCAGTCAAGCTTGCAAAGATATACCATTTGTCTGACAATAAATGTTGGAAGTGTAAAGAAGCTGAAGGAACATTCTTTCACCTCTGGTGGACTTGCCCTAGAGTGAAGGCCTTCTGGGAAATGATATATAATGAGATGAAAAAGGTATTTAAGTATACCTTCCCTAAGAAACCAGAAGCCTTTCTCTTGGGCATTGTCGGCCAGAGTGTGCAAAAGAAGGATCGAACCTTTTTTATGTATGCTACAACAGCAGCAAGGATACTCATTGCTAAATGCTGGAAAACTCAAGATTTGCCCACACTGGAAGATTGGCAGATGCAACTGATGGACTATATGGAACTGGCTGAGATGACTGGCAGAATCCGAGACCTGGGAGAAGAACTGGTGGAGGAGGACTGGAAGAAATTTAAGGATTATTTACAAAAACATTGTAAATTGTATGAATGTTAAGAAAGATGTAAGATTTGTAATAACATGGCTCCAACAAATTAGTAATTGAAAGAAAGGTAATTGAAGGTAATTGAAAGAAAAGACAAACTTTGGATAAACAGTATTTTATAATTGAGTTCCAATAAGAGAGTCGTTAAATTTCAAAACTTGAGATATTAATAGTGGAAAATTTTACTATATATACTAAATTAAGTTAATAATTTGCTGGCAAAATTTTTATGAGTTTAGAAAGCAGGAACAAGAGGCGTGAGGAAGTCCAAGGAAGTGTATGAAATGTGGATATTGGAAAATGTTATGTTACTATGTGTCTTTATTGTTAAACAAAAATTTAATAAACATTATTTTTAAAAAAATGAAATTCATGTTTAATAGCTCTTGTTCTCTTACAGGAACATACAGTGACCAATCTCAGTGCTGTAGGAGTGACACGAGTGCATGGTTAAAAACTAGGAAAGAAACCTACCATGCAAATTGGAGTCTGAATTCTTCTATCCCTGGCTTAGCAAATGCCGCAGATGAGCAATTTCATATCAGTTCCTTATTTACTGAAGCCTTTAATTGGTCCCAACAGAGTAGTAATATCAGCTATTTACTCCAAAGAGAGTTATGGTTGCTTTGTGGCGAAAAAGCATACAAAGCCATTCCTCGAAACCTCACAGGCACATGTACCTTAGGTATCGTGGTTCCGTTGTTGTATAAGGTTGTATAAGGTTGATAAGTTACCATCTTCTCTTAGACTAAGAAATCGTTGGGAGGTTAATTCACCCATAAATCGGTACCCAGATCTCTCGGGCCTTGCTGCCCTCAGTGGGTGCAGCAATGAACTATAGGGACCTCCATCAGCTAGCAAATTGGACTGAGGGATTATTCAATGATACCATAAAAGCTTTGAAGGAACTCAACCAGGAGGTGTCCGCAATGAGAGAAGTGGTTTTACAGAATCGTTATACTTAGATGTGATTTTAGCCTCAAAAGGAGGAGTTTGTGCACTTGTTCATTCTCATTGTTGTATGTTTATTCCTGATAATAATGTCAGCATATCTGCGACGATCGACCATATGGAAACTATGGTAGCTCACAATCCGTTTGCCCCCCCTCCTTCCGTTGATCCATGGGCATGGTTATATTCTTGGCTTCCGGATGGAAGTTGGCTTCGACATTTATTAATTTTAGTGATCATTATAGTAGTTATTTGCATTATTTTGTGTTGCTGTATTCAATGTATTCCTTCTTTAATCTCTATATGTACTTCATGGTTCTCCAGTCCGCGGCCCGCTTCCGGTTTCACGAGAGTCGCTTATCGCACTCGATATAATCGTATTGGAACGGACATTTATGACTCTGATTAATAAAATAAAGAAAGAGGGCATGTGGGAGTCATACAGCTAAGGAAGAGGCTTGTAAAAACTGCAGGGGCCTCCTGACATTCCTCTGGGCAATGATTACCTTATACGGAGAGGGGAGTGTCAAGCCTTGACCGGATGAGGTAACAGGAGACTTTGGAAAACGGCCATGCGGCTGGGAGAACAAAGGAGATAATAAAAAGCTGCCGGAGGAGAAAGGCTGAAAGGAGCTGCCCTCCAGTATTATGAAAATACTCGCTGCCTCATTGTGTCTTCTTTCTATGCTATGCTAAGCACCACTTGACTGGCTGGCTCCAACATCGGCGGCCGCTCCCAGTCACCAGTCTAGCTGCCGCATTCTGGATTAGTTGTAGTTTCTGGGTCACCTTCAAAGGTAGCCCCACGTAGAGCGCATTGCATTAGTCCAAGCGAGAGATAATAATAATAATAATAATAATAATAATAATAATAATAATAATAATAATAATAATTTATTTGTACCCCGCCCATCTGGCTGGGTTTCCCCAGCCACTCTGGGAGGCTTCCATAGAAACCAAAAATACACTAAAATATCACAGATTAAAAACTTTCCTGAACAGGGCTGCCTTAAGATGTCTTCTGAATGTCAGGTAGTTATTTATCGCTTCGACATCTGATGGAAGGGCATTCCACAGGGCGGGCGCCACTACCGAGAAGGCCCTCTGCCTGGTTCCTTGTAGCTTTGCTTCTCACAATGAGGGAACCGCCAGAAGGCCCTCGGCGCTGGACCTCAGCGTCCGGGCAGAACGATGGGGGTGGAGACGCTCCTTCAGATATACTGGGCCGAGGCCGTTTAGGGCTTTAAAGGTCAACACCAGCACTTTGAATTGTGCTCGGAAACGTACTGGGAGCCAATGTAGGTCTTTCAAGACCGGTGTTATGTGGTCTCTGCGGCCGCCCCCAGTCACCAGTATAGCTGTCATGCACCACTCTGGCGAGACAGTCCGCGGGTAGGTAGGGTCTCAGCCTGTGTACCAGATGGAGCTGATAAACAGCTGCCCTGGACACAGAATTGACCTGTGCCTCCATGTACAGCTGTGAGTCCAAAATGACTCCCAGGCTGCGCACCTGGTCCTTCAGGGGCACAGTTACCCCATTCAGGACCAGGGAGTCCTCTACACCCACCCGCCTCCTGTCCCCCAAAACAGTGCTTCTATCTTGTCAGGATTCAACCTCAATCTGTTAGCCGCCATCCATCCTCCAACCGCCTCCAGACGCTCACACAGGACCTTCACCGCCTTCACTGGTTCCGATTTGAAAGAGAGGTAGAGCTGGGTATCATCCGCATACTGATGAACACCCAGCCCAAACCCCCTGATGATCTCTCCCAGCGGCTGCATGTAGATGTTGAAAAGCATGGGGGAGAGGACAGAACCCTGAGGCACCCCACAAGTGAGAGCCCAGGGGTCTGAACACTCATCCCCCCACCACCACTTTCTGAAGACGGCCCAGGAGAAAGGAGTGCAACCACCGTATAACAGTGCCCCCAGCTCCCAGCCCCTCTGGATGGTCCAGAAGGATGTTATGGTCGATGGTGTTAAAAGCCTCTGAGAGATCCAGCAGAACTAGGAAACAGCTCTCACCTTCGTCCCTAGCCCTCTGGAGATCATCTACCAGTGCGACCAAGGCCGTTTCAGTCCCATGATGAGGCCTGAATCCCGACTGGAAGGGATCCAAATCGTCCGCTTCTTCCAGGCGTGCCTGGAGTTGTTCAGCAACCACTCGCTCAATCACCTTGCCCAAGAATGGAAGATTTAAGACTGGGCGATAGTTGGCCATATTGGCAGCATCTAAAGATGTTTTTTTAAGAAGCGGTTTGATAATCGCCTCTTTCAGCGGGTCTGGGAAGGCTCCCTCACGGAGGGAAGCATTCACCACCCCACAAAGCCCATCGCCCAGCCCTTCCCGGCTAGCTTTTATAAGCCAGGATGGGCAAGGATCAAGGAGACAGGTGGTTGGTTTCACTCGTCCAAGCAGCCTGTCCACATCCTCGGAGGTAACAGATTGGAATTGATCCCATGTAACAGGACTAGACAGGACTCTAGCACTCTCCCGCCCCGGCCCTGCTCCCACGGTGGAGTCTACCTCTTCCCGAATCTGAGTGACTTTATCTGCAAAAAACTTTGCCATCTTGAATGAGTTAAATTTATCGCTGCAAGGACCAAATGCAACATGCCTCAATTTGTCTGAAAAGATCCAATCATTCCAAATGAAACTTCAGCTTGGCAAAAAAATTGGATGAAAATAAAAATTACATGTTGCCTACCTTATCTGCTTTCTTTGAGGAACATGACATTGAACCAGACAAAAGGATTATGATGATAATTTCTGTGAAAAAACACTTGCACATGCTTGCAGACGAAATTTCATCGTACTTTCCAAATCTACCTGACACCCCATTTGCATTTGCCAGAAGCCCATTCACAGTCAAAGTTGAAGATGTTCCTGTGACAGCACAAGAGGAGTTCATTGAACTTATTAACAGTGATGCAGCGACAACTGATTTCTCTACAATGCCAGTTACAAAATTCTGGATCATGTGTTTGCAGTCATATCCTGTTATGTCTGAGACTGTGTTGCGCCTTCTTCCATTTTCAACAACATATCTTTGTGAAACAGGGTTTTCCAGCTTGTTGGTTATCAAGTCTAAATACAGAAGTAGACTTGTGTAAGATGATCTTCATTGTGCTCTTGCAAAGGCTGCCCCGAGAATTTCTGATCTGGTGAGAAAGAAGCAATCTCAACCTCGGCACTGACGTTGGCTTTTTATGCATACTGTTGCAAAATGTAGCAATGTAGTTTAATGTTGTTATTTTAAGACTGTTATCCATGCTACACTATGCTTCAAGACAAAATTTCATTTATTTGTAATTAGAAATAAATATTTCACAATATATAATTACACAGGCTTTGACTCGGCTTTTTAAATGAACTAAGGGAGGTGGAGCTGTGTTGCAGGAGTGTTCCGTTTGGGCTTGCCTCCGCTATCTTGGCTTGTGGGTCCAACTGTGCTGTGTGCCTGCTCTGTCTTCCCAGTTGTGGGTCTGGCTGTCCTGCGTGCCAGCGGTGCTCCTGGACTGAGACAGACTGGTTGAGTGCTCGGCATGGAGCCTGGGTCAAGATATATTATTCTGCAGATGACTCAGTTGAAAGGCACCTAGGGAAGCCGGGGGGGGGGGGTTCCACTCTCAAGACGCCAGAGACTCTTAAGCCACAGGGCTGGCAGCTGGTCGTAGCAGAGGAGGTAACCAACAGAACTTACATGAGGCCAAGGCTCTCAGGGGCCTTTGTGGTGAGAGCCTTCCACCTGGGGGTGAGTTGACATCCGTTCTTCAGGTGGCAGCTGGAGTTTAGGATGAGGACAACTTTGCACCTCTCAGGTCTCGAGACATCCAAGATTGAACCTACCCAGGTGGCAGCTGGGGAACGGTCAGTCCTGGAGGTAGCAACACTGGCGGCTCTCACCCTGGCATGGAGAAGGATGATGTAATGGAGGCTCCCCCCCCCCCCAAGGTATCATCCTGTGGCCCTGAGAACACCAGCTGTGGGGAAAACCAGAGGACTCCTGATGCCAAGAGGAACACTTTCTCTGCCACTACAAGTGCTAGTGCAACAGCAAGAGGAGGGGCCCCTGAGACCATTGGGCATGACATCAACATCGAACACGGCATTTACTGAGCCTGCCCCGCCTTCCTTTGCCCATCCCCTGATGTCGCCTGGTTGTTCAGGTTGGCAGATTCAGAGATCATTCAAGTAGACTCTAGCTGGCGCGTGATGTTACAAGAACTTCGTCTGCTACAAGAACCCTTTTTCTTTCTTTCCCCCCCTCCCACCTTCCTTTGCCATCTGTTTTAGCTCTTTATAGTCCATTGTTTCATGATTATATTTAAGTTTTGCTTGCTTACTGTTAGATGTTTGATTGTTGTTCTCCTGCCATTTAGGTGGTTTTTCTTCCCTGAATGTATGTTATATGGTAGTTCTGTTTAGCTGTGAAATGTTTTGTGGTTTATTTTCCAATTTAATTAATTGGTTTGTCTAATATTATAATAGTAGGCTGATAAAGAATATAATAGTTTCATATAATCAGAGAGGTAGCTGATGATTAGCTGGTTTGTTCTACTCGACTAATTAGAGTTATCGAGTTGTTGATACTATAAGCAGAATAACTAGGCTGGGAAAGAATAACATCAGTTGCAATCAATGGAGGCTAGTATGAGGCTTGGGATTGCTACCGTGGAGGGGCGAGGGAGGTATGGCGGTGGGAGCAGATGTTATAGGCGAAGGGGATTGAGATATGGATATGCTCGTACCCCTTCCAATCTGCGTCCCATCCTGAGGGACGAGGGTAGGGTGAGCAAGGATTACTCACCTCTGTCACTGGTGCTGTGCAATGCCAGATCTATAGGCAACAAAACCGCCACCCTGCGAGATTTCTTTACCTCGCAGGGGGTCAAGCTGGCTTGTGTGACGGAGACCTGGGTGCGCGAAGGGGAAACTGTTACCTTACAAGAGATGGCGCCCCCGGGTTTCTTCGTCCTCCACCAGTTGTGGACTGTGGGCCGAAGGGGGAGGGGTGGCATTATTAATCTGGGAAGATTGTTTTTTCAGGGCTCTGTCATTGCCATTGATCCCTGGCATTGGATGTGTTGGCCTAGTGTGGGGCTCCGAGGAGAGCTTGGCTGTCTGGCTGGTGTACCGACCACACTAGGGCTTTCCCAGTTTGTTTCGGGCCCCACACATCAAGCAGGCCACACGCTAGATTTGATCTTTGGTGCAGGCATAGATGTGATCATGTTTCCTTCGATGAAGGTGCCATGGTCTGATCACTACGCTCTGAAAGCCAGGATTGACTTTCCACCCCCACCCTGCTTAGGTGGCGAGCCGATTTGGGCTCACCCGCAGAGGCTGATGGACCCTGATAGATTCCATCAAGCCTTGCGAGACCTTGATCCCCCTGGCGACTCATTGACTGAGCTTGTTGAGGGCTGGAATATCCAGCTCCTGGCAGCCATCGATGAGATCGTACCTAAGCGGTTTACTATGTCTCTCCCACACAAAACACAGCACGCTGGCAGCTTTATTACTTTCATATTCATTAAGCAATTACAGGGTCTCAGCAGTTCAAGCTCTCTTAGCTCAGCCTTCACTGCTCAAGTCAGTTGACGCTACTAGATTCTGTTTCCTGTCAAGGCAGGATATTTTCCACTCCCCCCCCTCCTTCTGGGCTTAAGTTGCTTGGATACCCGGCTCCTCCTACTGCTCCTAGGAGTCTCAGGTACAGCCAGCCCCTCCTCCTCTGGAGTAGAGTCTAAACACGGCTGTTCTCTTGCAGCCTGCTCTGTCAGTTCTGTGCTGCTTTGAGAATTTACAGGCAGCATTCCAGAGCGAGATAGGCTTATCTCCTTCTCACTGTGTGAAAGACTAAAGTTTCTACTCCCCTCAGCTTGTCCTCCCTCCTCTTCGGATTCTTCGCTCTCTGTCCCTGACATCGCCCCCCTTCTAAGTCCTCCGTCCTCTTCGGCCTCACTGTCTGCCATGGAGGACTCTCTTGATACAGGTCTCCACCATCCTTCAGTCTCCTCTGCTTCTTCCTCTTCCTCACTGAGGTCAGCCTCCTCCCTCCACCCTCTAGGTTTGGGCTTGTGTGTGTTAGGATTCTTTTCCCGTGCTTGCAGTCATGGGATTGTTTTTCTCACATGACGGTGTATGTTTTCATTCCACATTGTGGGAAATGTTGGAGAGAGGATGTTTGTAGTACTGTATTTCCGTGATGTAGGTCGCTTGTCCTTTGTTTCTTACTCTTTGCTGTTTGACGCTGATGAGGAAGGAGCTGAGTCAGAATGCTCCGAGTGTATTATATGTAAATAAAGTAGTTTAGCCAATATTGCTGCGCTACTGAGTCTGTCACACTGACTGCTAACACTCTGCTGATCCTGAAGTGTGCTGATGTCTCTGAGGCATCAGTTGCTGTGATGTTCAGGCTGGAGAAAGACTTTGAGTCTCCTGAATGACCGACCAGGAGGGAGAGAACATGCCAGTCAGGCATGTGTCTCTGTCAGGTTCCTACTCACATGTAGGACGCTCCTGACAATTGGTTATGGGCCCAGAGGATTGGGGCCACAGAGGACAGCAGGCTCAGTGCCAGCAGAAAGGTCCAGGAGCTCTTTTTGTCCCAGTTGGAGTCTCCTGGAACCGGCAGCGTGAAGCAATCTCAGGATGGAAAGAGACTGTGAGTAAGCTGCCTGTGCTTGAAAATGAAAACAGAGACAGGCTGGAATGTCTTGTGCTGATGCCAGCGGCTCGCACAGGAGAAGCTGTTTGATAAGGACTGCTTCTGTGTTTTCCTGGCTCAGAGTAATCTCTGGGTTGGAGATTGAGCAGGAATGAATCCCAGTCCCTGAGTGCGAGACTGGCTTCATTATTACCAAATAATGGAAGCATATAATTTGGACAAAAAAATTGGCTTCCAGGTGGAAAAATCAAAATTGGAAACAGAACTGTTAGATCCTAAAATTAAGAACTTATCAAGAATGTATAACTTGCTGTTGAAATGGAATACTCAGGATGAAACGGTGAAATCAGCTATGATTAAATGGGCACAAGATGTTGGACATAATATTATGATGGCTGACTGGGAACAGTTATGGACCACAGGTATGAAGTTTACGGCATGTAATGCCTTAAGAGAAAATATAATGAAAATGATCTACAGGTGGTACATGACACCAATCAAGCTTGCAAAAAATTACCATTTGCCCGATAATAAATGTTGGAAATGTAAAGAGACTGAAGGTACATTCTTTCACATTTGGTGGACATGCCCAAGGATTAAGGCTTTCTGGGAGATGGTCTATAATGAAATGAAAAAGGTATTTAAATTTACCTTTCTGAAGAAACCAGAGGCCTTTCTCCTGGGCATGGTCGGCCAATTGGTGCCAAAGAAAGATAGAACTTTCTTTATGTATGCTACAACAGCAGCAAGAATAGTTATTGCAAAGTACTGGAAGACACAAGATCTACCCACCCGGGAAGAATGGCAGATGAAGGAGATGGACTACATGGAATTGGAGGCCCTAAACTCCAATATAGAAATAGATGAAATAGCACAAGTAATAATAAAAGAAAAAGAGTGGCAAATTGCCAGGTCTTGGCGGAATCACATTAAAGTACTATAAGAACCTGGAAGAAGTAATCCTCCCTATATTACAAAGAATAATGAATAATATACTGGGAGGGAAAGATATACCACAATCATGGAAAGAAGCACTGATCACTCTAATCCCGAAACAGGGAGTGGAGTTGACAGACATGAAAAATTATAGACCAATCTCCCTGTTGAATACAGACTATAAAATCTATGCTGGGGTGATGGCTAATAGATTAAAAAAGACTCTAAACAAAATAATCAGCAGAGACCAGGCGGGCTTCTTACCGGATAGACATATAAAAGACAATACAAGAATAATAATTGACCTGTTGGAGTATGTGGAAATGAAACCAAGTAAAAAGATGGCCATGTTATTGGTTGATGCAGAAAAAGCTTTTGATAGAGTATCATGGAATTTCCTATTGGAAACTTTCAAAGGTCTGGACATAGGGGAGAAAATAATTAATGGAATTAGGGTGAAATAATAATAATAATAATAATAATAATAATAATAATAATAATAATAATAATAATAATAATAATTTATTTTATTTATATCCCACCCTCCCCAGCCGAAGCCGGGCTCAGGGCGGCTAACAACAATAAAACAGTACAAAAGTACAACACAAACAACACTCTAAAATCATTCATTATAAAATTAATTCAAATCAAGCCACTGGCAACCATTGGGCCAGAGTTCCGCGTAGATTGCCAAGGGAGGGAGTCAGTCTGTGCCCTGGCCAAAGGCCTGGTGGAACAGCTCTGTCTTGCAGGCCCTGTGGAAAGATGTCAATATGATAACCAAAAAGCAAAATTGCTAATAAATAACGAGATCACTGAAGAGTTCAGCATCAAAAGGGGGACAAGACAGGGGTGCCCTCTCTCCCCACTTCTTTTTATTGCCACCTTGGAACCACTTTTAATAGCAATAAGAAAGGATAAAAACATAAGAGGAATTAACCTAGGAACTTGATACTACAAAATTAAAGCCTTTGCAGATGATGCAATCGTAACCACTGTAAACCCAGTGGAAAGTATCCAAAAAACACTTGCACAACTGGAAGAATTTGGGAAGGTCTCTGGGTTCAAACTGAATAAAGGAAAATCCAAATTATTAACGAAAAATTTACGTAAGTTGGAACAAGAGGAACTGGAAAATACAACAGGTTTAAAGGTAGCCAATAAGGTAAATTATTTGGGGATTTGGATCAGACTTCCGGCGGTGCGCGTTTCCGGTGTGGAAGGGTTTCGGCTGTGAGCGCGAACCCAGTCCGGTAAGGAGGGGGAAAAGGGGGTGCCGAAGGGCGAGAGCACCCCAGATACACGTCCGGAGGGTGTCCGGAGATACAGGGAGCCAGCGGAGACCAGACGCGGCTTGCTCCGCTGTCAGGTAGCCTTGTAAAAGGTGAAGAGAACAGCGGCGCTAGGCAGCAGGTCCGAGGCAGCCATTTCCTCCCCCCCCCTCCAACAAAGGACAGCCCAGCCCTCGCCGGGGATTAGCGCCCCGTTTCCAAACACAAGAAACCCGGAGAAAGAACTAAGCTTAAAGGTTTAACAATTGTGGAATTAAAGCGTCACGGGTAAAAAGCGAAGTCACAGGGGTTCAGCCCTTATCAGGAATTGATAAACACGCAGAGAAACAGCAGAGCAAGGGTAAACATATCGAACCACCACTAGAGACTATTTTGTTTCCCTAAAAAGACTTTTACACTAAATATCGGACCCCCTCTGAAAAAGAGGTGTCTAAACAGGGAACAGAAGAAGAAGTTACTGAAATTGAACAGTCTAAACAACTTAAAAGGAGCGCTGGGAAACACCAATTTTTTAGCGCTATGCCCAGCGGAAAGCGGAAGAGGAGAGACGCCATTAACGGAAACAGAAGGGGCTAGCGATCAGTTTAAAAAGAACAACAAAGAACAAAAAGAATAATAAAAATTTACCTCTCCAGCAGCTCAGGCGAATTTGATTGGAAACTTGGTGACTGTGCTACTGTTTACCTGTCGATATCCCAGCGCTAGATTGGGCTTATCAGCACTCTCCTTGATCTCAGCGGACTGCTTAAGGATTGGGATACAGCCTCCATTTACGCAGCTGGACCTTTGGCTTGCACGTGCAAAGAGTTTGTTTCTTTGAACTAAACAGCGACAGCCAGCGCTACTCAGATACTCCACCGCTATTTTGTGTTGTCGAATCCCTTGGGTGTTTGGGGTTTGTGCTGTAAGACTCTCTACGCAGTGAGCTTCCCCCTCAGAACTAAGCTATACAACGACAGAGAGCGCCATCTAGTGGACGGAGTGACTATTACATGTAGAACTTTACAATTTGATTTAGCCCTCTCTTCTTCTCTCTCCCCCATTCTTAATCCAACACCTTTACCCCCTGATTTCTCCTTCTCCTCCCTTCCTCCCCCCCTCTTCTTCCCTCTCTCCTCTTCTCTCTCCTTTTTTTTCTCCCCTTTTCTCCCCTTCCTTACCCTTGGTCTCTCACAGGTAGAAGGGGTGTGGATTCTTGACGGGGAAACTTTTGATCCCCCTACCCAAACAATACTCAATAACTCTTTAATTTTTCAGTGCTAATCTAAGGTATATCTAAGGTACATCTCCACTGCCGACGTATGAACTTTCAGATATATGAACCTCAAACCCGTGGGGTTATCTGAATATCCCTAAGGGTGCAACACAGTGAAAAAGAATAAGTGGTTTTACGTGAATAAGTTAAGGACGGATAAAAAACTGTGGGGTAGAACTAATCAGGGCAAACTAATCTCAGTTTAAAAGTGTGGTAATCATATTATCTGCTGTACTAAGTATTAAGTACCAGATCTCCTCTAGCATTAAGAATGTCAAACACTGGGAAAAGACCTGAAGGAGGAACACCAGTGGAAAGGAAAGGATCAAAGCAAGAGGGGGATTTCAGAGCAGAGATTTTGAGAATGTTTGCGGAGATAAAACAGAGTGAGACAAATGTAGAGCGTAAACTAGAGCAAGTGGAACACAGAATAGGGGAAGTAGATAAGAAGCTAGACGAAACAGTTAGTGAATTGAAGAGTCAACTGAAAGAGGTATTCAGGAGGACACAGACAGTGGAGGAAGGTTTGAAAAAGACAAAAGCAGAAGTGAGAGATGTAAGGCGCGAGGAGGAAAAGATCAGAGCTGAGATTCTGGATTTGAACAAAAGCCAAGAGGATATGAAAGACTGGATTGCCATGAATGAACTAAGACAGAGGGAGTCTAATCTTAGGATGAGAGGGATACCCGAAGCCCCGGGAGAAAATATAAAAGAGAAACTAATAATAGAATTAGCTCCCTGGCTGGAAGCACCAACAGAAGAGGTTGAAAAGGCAGTGCAATCGGCTTTCAGACTAAAAACTAAGACACCAAAGAACAAAAGAATCGTAGGAGACTGCCTAGTTGTGTTTAAGGATAGAGAAATAAGAAATAGGGTTCTCCAAAAAAACAGAGAGAAAAGGTTAAACATTGAAGGGAATACCATTGTGATTTTTAAAGACATCCCAGTTAGGCTCCTAAAACGTAGGGATACCTATAGAGAATTGGTACAGATACTCAAAAGGAATAACATTGAGTTTAAGTGGGAGTTTCCCGAAGGCATCTCCTTTACATATAGAAGCAAGAGACAAAAATTGTCAAATCCAGAAGAAACAGACAAGTTTTTGAGGAAATATAAAGAACTGAAACCGCAAAGGAGAGGGGGTGGGGGAGGGGAGGGGGGAACCGGGGGGGACCTGGAGGGAGGAGGGAGGAATTCGGGGGGGGAGGAGGGAGAGGAGGGAGTGACGGAAGAAGAAATCTAAAAAAGAAACAACAGCCACTCCTCTTCCTCTCTCTCAATTAAATCAAAATGGTGTTAAAGGTTTACAGTTGGAATGTCAATGGGATGAACGATAAAGGAAAGAGGAATAAAATTGAGTATATTCTGAAGAAGGAAGGCCTAGATGTTATTTGTCTCCAAGAGACGCATATAGCGAGGAAGCACAAAAGAATTTTGATCAATCATAGATTAGGAAATGAATTTATATCCTCAGATCAGAGTAAAAAGAGGGGGGTAGTTATTTACATTAATAAACAAATTGAAGCGAAACAATTATTCAAAGACGAAGAAGGAAGGATATCAGCAGTCCAAATTAACTGGCAGGGAGAAAAGATAATAATAGTGGGAATATATGCCCCCAATGACAATAAATCAGAGTTTTACGGGAGACTTGAAGAAAAGTTATCTGACTACGCAGACCAGAAAATTATATTGTTGGGAGACATGAACGGTGTGGTGTCGTTAGAGTCAGACAGACAAAGGAATACCAAAGGTAAAGAAGGGAAGTTACCCAGAACTTTCTTTTCCCTGGTCCAAAACTGCAACTTAGTGGATATTTGGAGATATAAATACTCCCTGGAAAAACAATACACCTTCCATTCAGAACCCAACGAGTCACTATCAAGACTGGATCAGATTTGGATTTCGAAAGAATTAGTTTTAAGATCGAAAAAGGTAGAGATCCAGGCCAGAACAATCTCAGACCACAACCCAGTAAAAATGGAATTGAAAGGGCAAGAAAGCAGATTAAATAGATGGAAGTTAAAGGACTATCTGTTGGATGACCAAGAGATAGTAGAAAAGGCCCAAAATAGACTAAAAGAATATTTTGAGGACAACTTAGGCAAAGGTACAAAGCCAAGGGTGGTCTGGGATGCAGGCAAGGCGGTGATGCGGGGTTTCTTTATCCAACAGAGCGTAATTAAAAATAAAAAGAGGGAAAAAGGAAAAAAAGAAATCGCACAACAAATAATGGAGAATGAACAGAAATTAAGTCAAAACCCAAAAAATAAGAAAATAAAAGAAAATATCAAGGTACTACAAGCCCAATACGCAATGCTGATAAATAGAGAGATAGAATGGAAGGTTAAAAGATTGAGACAGAGGAATTTTGAATATGCCAACAAACTAGGGAAGCTTTTAGCGTGGCAATTGAAAAAAAGGAAAGAACAGAGTATAATAAATAAGATAGTGGTGGAAGGAGTAGAGATAAACAAGCCAAAAGAAATAAGGAGAGCCTTTACGGACTTCTATGGAGGACTCTTTAAAAATACAGGAAAAAACATGACGAGAAAAATAGAGAGATATCTAAAATCCAAAAATATTAACAAAATTACTACAGCTGCAAAAGAAGAGTTAAACGCCCCAATCGAGACAGAAGAAATTAAAGCAATAATAACAGACCTAAAAAATGGGAAAGCCCCAGGCCCAGATGGGTTAACCAGTAGATACTATAAAGAGTTGGAATCGGTATTGGTGAATCCACTACAAGAAGTGATGAACAACATTCTTAAGGAAAGAGAAATACCAGAGACGTGGAAGGAGGCATTGATTACACTAATCCCCAAACAAGATTCAGACCTAGAACAAATTAAAAATTATAGACCGATCTCCCTGTTAAACATAGATTATAAGATTTTTACAGGAGTCCTGGCAAGGAGACTAAAAACTGTATTGGTAGAAAGTATTCATAAAGACCAAGCCGGCTTTCTGCCAAGAAGGCAAATGAAAGATAACATAAGGAATGTTATCAATATTATAGAATACTTAACAGAAAGATGCGACAAAGAAGGTTTATTGTTATTTGTGGACGCTGAAAAAGCGTTCGACAATGTAAACTGGGAATTCCTGCTGAAACAACTGGAATATATGGAAGTAGGTACTGAATTTTACAATGGGATAAAAGCAATTTATACCGAACAAAGAGCAAGATTAATAATAAATAATGTGGAGTCGACCGAAATAATAGTAACCAAAGGAACAAGACAAGGATGCCCGCTGTCCCCATTATTATTTATAATGATACTAGAGGTTCTACTTAATTCCATTAGAGATAATAAAGAAATCAAAGGAATCAGGGTCGGTCAACATGAATATAAGACTAAGGCTTTCGCAGACGACCTGGTTGTAACAATGGAAGATCCACTCGACTCAATAAAAGAGGTATTGGCAGAATTTGATCAATATGGGGAAGTAACGGGCTTTAAATTAAATAAAAGGAAAACAAAAATAATAACTAAAAATATGTCGGCAGATAAAATCGAGGAACTACAAAGAGAAACAGAAATAGAAGTAACCAAAAAAGTGAAATATCTGGGCATATGGGTAACGTCTAAGAACATAGATTTATTTAAAAACAACTATGAAACAACGTGGAAAAGAGTCAAAAAAGATATAGAAACGTGGGGCAGACTTAAACTGTCATTCTGGGGTAGAATAGCCACAATTAAAATGTCGGTACTTCCAAGAATACTATTTTATTTTCAAAACATCCCGGTGATCAAAGGCACAAAAATATTCAAAACCTGGCACAGGGAGATTTCCAAATTTATCTGGCAGGGAAGGAAGCCGAGAATAAAATTTAAACTATTAACGGATATTAAAGAAAGAGGAGGCTTCGCCCTGCCAGACTTGAAATTATATTTTGAGGCATCATGCCTGTGCTGGGTCAAAACATGGATAAAACTAGAAGAGGCGGAAGTGCTAGACCTAGAAGGCCACGATAATCGATTCGGGTGGCACGCATACTTGTGGCATGAGAGGAAGAAAGTGCACAAAGAATTTGGAAATCACATCTTCAGGGGCCCTCTAATGGAAGTGTGGGAAAGGTACAGAGATGTTTTGGAACCTAAAACGCCACAATGGCTGTCACCACTAGAAGCTATGGCGGTTAAAAAGAGCGATAGGAGAGCCAAATGGGTAACTTACGAACAACTATTAATGAAGGAGGAAGGAAAGTGGAAAATGAGGCCGTACGACCAGGTTAAGTCCCAAGTGTATGACTGGCTGCATTACCATCAGATAAACGGAATGTTTAGGAAAGATGTTAAAGATAAAGGTTATGCTGACAAGAGTTCTAGATTTCAAACCGAGATTTTGGAAAATAATACAAAAACTCTGTCCAAAATGTATAAACAATTATTGGATTGGAACCTAGTTGACGAGGAAGTTAAGGCAGTAATGATACATTGGGCTAGAGATCTGGGTCGCAATATCTATTTCGAAGAGTGGGAAAAACTCTGGAACCAACACCTTAAATTCACGGCCTGTGTGTTATTAAAAGAGAACCTAATGAAAATGTTCTATCGCTGGTATCTGACCCCTGCAAAACTAGCAAGAATGTACGGATCTAGCAATAAATGTTGGAAGTGCAGGGAAAAGGAGGGAACTTTCTACCATATGTGGTGGGAATGCCAAAAGGTTAAAGGGTTTTGGGAGAGTATATATAATGAAATGAAGAAAATGTTAAAATACACCTTTGTTAAAAGACCGGAGGCGTTCCTGCTGGGTCTGGTGGGAAGGGAGATCAAGAAGAAAGATCATAAGCTATTCCAATATGCAACAACAGCAGCAAGGGTCTTAATAGCCAAAAATTGGAAATTAGAGGGTATACCGTCATTGGAGGATTGGAGATCGAAATTATTAGAATATGCGGAGATGGACAGGTTGACAGGAAAAATCAGATACATAAAGGATCAGAGGTTTGTCAAAGACTGGGAAAGTTTCACAAAATATCTGGAAAATCTAATTGATGATCAGATAACTCTGGTGGGTTTCAAAGATGCTCTGTAAGAGGTAAAGGGTAATGTCCAAAAGGAAATGTACAAATGGAAATGACTTATGGCATTACAAACAAAGAAACGCAGAAATAATGTTTATTAGTAGTATGGACGATTCGTGGTAAGACTGAAGGAAGTCATCTTCTTATAGAATATGTAGAGAATTGTTATGTTTGTTTGTATTTCGATTTTGTAAACCAATAAAAATTATGCACAAAAAAAAAAAAAAAAAAAAAATTTGGGGATTTGGATCACCAATAAGAATATAAACGTATATAAGGACAATTATGAGAAGAAGTGGAAGGAAATAAAAAAAAGAATTAGAGACTTGGGGAAAATTGAATTTGTCCCTGTGGGGGAGAATATCCACAGTTAAAATGATGGTATTGCCAAAGATGATTTTAATGTTCCAAACAATACCTATAATTAGAGGCGTAAAGTGTTTTAAGGAATGGCAGAAAGGCCTTGCCAAGTTTATTTGGCAAGGGGGAAAACCACACATAAAATTTAAGCTACTAACAGAGTTGAAGGAAAAAGGAGGCTTTGCGGTCCCTGACCTTAAACTGTACTTTGAGGCAGCGTGCTGGACATGGATTAAGGACTGGATATTAATTAAAAACACAGAAGTCCTAGATCTGGAGGGGTGGGATATTGTGTACGGGTGGCATGGCTACATAGGCTATGACAAGGTTAAATCCCACACAGGATTTTTAAATCATATTGTGAGAAGGGCATTATATGAAGTATGGGAGAGGAGTAAAAAATCAGTAGTAACCAAAACACAATGGTGGCTGTCACCAATGGAATCTATGTCGGTTCACAGGATAAATATGAACAGCGATTGGCTAACATATAAGGATTTAGTAGAGGAAACAAGTAGTGATCCGAAAATAAAGGACCTAAGCGAATTGAAACAGAAGGGAATAACCTGGCTGGAGTATTATCAATTAAAAGCCGCCCTTGAAAAGGATAAAAGAACCAAAGGATTTGACAAAAAAATATCCTATCTGGAGAAGGATATTTTATATAATAATCAAAAGACACTTTCAAAAATGTACAAACTACTTTTGAATTGGCAAAGAAAGGAGGAAGATATCAAAGAAATTACAGTAAAATGGGAGAGGGACCTGGGACATACGATCAAACCCAATATTTGGAATGAATTATGGACTAAAAATATAAAATTCATGGCTTGTTTCCTTATAAGGGAAAATCTTATGAAAATGTACTATAGATGGTACCTGACCCCTGTACAACTTGCAAAAATAGATAAATCAAACAATAACAAGTGCTGGAGATGTAAGGAATAGATAGGAACATACTACCATATGTGGTGGTCCTGTCTAGAGATACAAAGATTTTGGATCATGATTTATGAAGAGTGTCAGGGAACTGCCATCGGAAGGACAGGTGGTGGAAGGGCTCACGGAGGCTAGGACAGACTCAGTAGCAGAGGAGGGAACCAGCAGGGGGAGAGAAGGAGCTCCGAGGGAAAGTGAGTCGGAGGGATGGCTCAGGGACACTTCCAGCGAAAACAGTGGGGAAGTTTCAGGACCTCCTATAGGGACACCCACCCCTCGCCGGAAACTGTCGCGCCGAGAATCCAGAAGACGCGTTTCCGTTAAGGAGCTTTTATGTTGGAAGAGATTCTGCAAACGCCCACTGACGGATTCTGCCAGCGATTGAGGGAGTCATGCTTAAGGGGCTCCGCTATAGACAGAGCTTTGATAATCAGGCCAAACTCTGAGGGACTAAGCTTTTACGCACAAGCAGCTCATCATCCCATCACAGCAATCCGACAGTCCCTAAAAGCCGCTTGTGCAAGGAGAGGCATCATGAGCAACCCAACCGGAGCCGGAGACGCAGGAGGAGCTGGAGCGGGTCCAAGCCTGGAAGAAAGGTACAGGGTGTTGGAAGTCCAGCTAGCGCTGCAAACGGCAAGGCTCGAGGAGAGGCGGGCTCAGGATGCAGAAAAGGGAAAAACCACCCCACTCACAAGGAAGGTGCCAGGATTGGTGCAAAAGTTTGGGGGTGATCCCAGGAACTATCAAGCCTTTAGGACAGAGATGCAATATGCCCTCAATCTGCAGTTTGATGACTTTCCCGATGAGGAATCGAGGGTAGCGTTTGTGATTGGGCATCTCAAAGGGGGGGCGAAAGACTGGGTGAGGCCCCTGATGGCAGCGAATAATGACGCCCTAAAGCACTCGAGGAAGTTTTTTCGCGCCATGGATCTGATGTTTTCCAGCGAGATTGAGCAGGGAGTGGTGCGCAGACAGTTAATGGCGTGTAAACAGGGGAACCGATCTGTCCGTGTGTACTGGACTGAGTTCACCATGTTGATCCATAAATTGGGGTGGGACCTGTCGGCGGAACCGATACAAATGCTGTTCGAAGAAGGGCTATCTTCGGCGGTGAAGGACGAACTTTCCCGGGCGCCCAGGGCGGAGTCTATGGACCAGCTGACTAAATCCGTGCTGGCCATAGGAGCACGCCAGGAGGCGAGAGCTTTGGAGAAGCGGGAAGGGAAGGGGGAATGTTGGAGGGATTTCCGCATTCCAGAGATTCCAGAGCAGCATTCCCCGCCAGTAGAGCCGATGGAAATTGGAACAGCGCGCGCGCAGTTTCAAACCCCAATGAAGGGCGGAAGAAGGAGGGAAAGAGCGCCAAGAAATGTTTTCTCTGCCAACAGCTAGGTCACTGTGCCAGAGTCTGCCCGCAAAGAAAGGAATGACAAGGGATGGCGGGAGCTGTTGGGGGGGGAGGAGGAGGAAGTTAAGGAGCAAGTAAAAGCCAACGCCTGGCTGCCACCATCGGGGCACAGCAGCCAGGCCAAAGAGCAGTGAATGTGCCCACACCGGAACCCCCAAGACCAGCGCTTGTAATAGAGGTGTTGCTAGAGCTGCCAAACGGACACCCACTAAAGATAAAGGCGCTACTGGACTCAGGCAGCTCCTGTAATTTTATGAGTAAGGAGTTTGCAGCCGAACACCAGATACAGACTATCCCTTTAAGCAACCCTTTGCAGGTGACCACGATTGATGGGAGGGAGCTGTTGGGGGGAGAAGTTAACCAACAGACTGTCCCAATGATAATGAAGGTGGCAAGACACACAGAACTGATAGCGTTTAATGTGGCCACCTTGGGAGGAGCGCCCATTATTTTGGGGATGAGCTGGCTAGCGCTGCATGATCCGCTAGTGGGATGGCACCAGCGGGTAGTTTCCTTTGGGTCAGCACATTGCCTAGAACACTGCAAGGAGGGGAAGGCTCAGGAAGGAGCCAAGGCCACTCTAGCAGGGACGAAAGTAACGGATGAAGGGAAGGTGCCCCGACAATACGCCGACCTGGGTAACGTCTTCAGCGAAAGAGAAGCAGATAAACTGCCCCCGCATAGACCCTTTGACTGTCAAATCAACCTACTCCCTGGGGCCCAGCTGCCAGTGGGCAAGCTGTACGCCATGTCCGATAGGGAAATGCAGGAGTTAAGGGAGTTCATTGACACAAACCTGAAACGGGGTTTCATCAGAGAGTCAAGAGCGGTGGGGGGCAGCCCAGTGTTTTTTGTGGACAAAAAAAACACGGATAAACCCAGGCTTGTAGTAGATTACAGGGCCCTGAATGCCGTGTCGGAACCAGTGGCTTTCCCCATGCCCAGAATTGATGACATTTTGACCCAAGTGAGGAAGGGAAAGATTTTTACCAAACTGGACCTGAGGGGGGCGTATAACCTGATACGGATGAGGAAGGGGGATGAATGGAAAACCACCATGTTCACCCCTTTAGGGGCTTTTGAGTATCTCGTTATGCCCTTCGGTCTACAAGCAGGCTCAGCCTGTTTTCAATCATTCATGAACCACGTCCTGGGACCTTTGCTTTACAAGAATTGCGTGGCCTTCTTAGATGACGTGTTGGTATACTCAGAGAACGAGGAGCAGCATGTAAGGGACGTCCGGGAAGTACTGGGCAAGCTGCAAGCAAACCAGCTGTGGGTGAAACTGGAGAAGTGTCAGTTTCATACCAAGGAGGTGGAATTCCTGGGGTACCGCTTGTCAGACAAGGGATTGGCCATGGATCCCGGCAAGGTTCAGGCGGTACTGGAATGGAAGACCCCGAAAACGAAGAAGGACGTGCAAAGGTTCCTAGGGTTTGGAAACTTCTATCGGAAGTTCATCAAGAACTTTGCCCACTTGACGGCTCCCATCACTGATTGTCTCAGCAGCAAGAAGAAATTTGTTTGGACGGCAGAGGCGCAGCGAGCGTTCGAAGAGCTAAAGAAAGTGTTCGCGTCTGAAGAACAGCTCCTGCATGTGGATCTACAAAAACCGATGAGAGTAGAAACTGATGCATCAGACCGGGCAGTAGGGGCGGTGCTTCTGCAGCCGGGGAAGAGTGAGTCGGAGTGGAGACCGTGTGCCTTCTTCTCGCGAAAGCTGAATAAATCCGAGAGGAACTACACCGTGTATGACCGAGAACTACTCGCCATTCATGAAGCGTTCCGGAGATGGCGGCACTTACTAATTGGTGCACAACACAAAGTCCAAGTGTGCACTGACCACAAGAATCTAGAGTATTGGAGAACGGCACGAGTACTCAACCAACGACAAGTGAGATGGGCCCAGGAGTTCTCCAAATTCCACTTTGAAATTTGTTACGTGCCAGGCCCGGAAAACGTCAGGGCGAACGCTCTCTCCCGTAAACCAGAATATTTGGAGGGGGAGGGAGCGCAAGAAGAGTGACACATCATCCTAGAGGACTACTGGGTGTGTGGAGCGGCATTGGTGGGGCAAAGAGAACTGGTAGAGGGGACTGAGAATGATGAATACGCCCAGGATAAGCTCAGAGGACTCCGGAGGAAGGGAGAGAACCCAGGAGGTTTTGAGGAAAGGAACGGGGCATTGTATTACAAAGGGGCACTGTATATACCCAAAGGAGAATTGAGGGGGAGGGTACTCAAACAGTTGCACGACAGCCCCACAGCGGGGCACTTCGGGCAACACAAAACCATGTGGTTGGTGACCAGGGAGTTTTGGTGGCCCAAGGTGCGGGAAGATGTACAGGAGTATGTAAGAGGGTGTGACCGATGCCAGCGAGCAAAAGGGGAGAGGCGGGCACCGGCGGGGTTATTGGAACCATTACCCATACCAGAACGACCATGGGAGGCAGTATCCATAGATTTTATGATGGACCTGCCGAAATCCAAGGGAAAAACAGCTATCATGGTTGTAGTGGACCTGTTAACCAAGATGTGCCACTTTGTGGCATGCTCACATGCGGTCACGGCAGAAGAAACAGCCAAATTGTTTGTAGAACACATTTTTAGGTTGCATGGCGCCCCCTTGACAGTGGTCTCAGATCGAGGGAAACAATTTACGTCCAGGTTCTGGAGGAAGCTCATGAGCTTACTGCACGTAGAGGTTAATTTTTCGTCTGCCCGACACCCTGAAACCAACGGGCAGGCGGAAAGAGCTAACGGTATCCTCCAACAATACTTGAGGTGTTATGTCAATGACAGAGAAAATGATTGGGTAGAAAAGTTGGCTCTGGCAGAATTTGCCTACAATAATGTGGAGAATGTGTCCACAGGGATGAGTCCCTTTTTGGCCAACTATGGGTGTCATCCCAGGGCATTTCCAGGGGAAGGAGGGGAAAGATGGAGCGTCCCGGCAGCAGAACATTTTGTAGAAGAGATGGAAGCGATCCATCGTCAGCTCCAACTCAACCTAGAAAGGGCCAAAGAAGAATACAAGAAGCAGGCAGACAGGAACAGAAGGGAAGGTGAAACCATAAGGGTGGGGGACCAGGTGTGGCTGTCGACCCAAGGGTTGCCGTTCAAAGGGGGTTGTAAGAAATTGAGACCCAAAAGATTGGGACCATTTGAGGTCATACAACAGGTCAATCCAGTGGCGTTCAAACTCAGGTTACCGAACCACATGAAACTACACCCAGTATTCCACAGGTCATTGCTGTCACCGTACAGGGGGGGACGTGAAGGGGTGTTCACACAGGGACCAGTCATAGAAGAAAGGGAACGCAACAGCCATGTGGCGGAAATCATTGACTCCAGGTGGAAGGGTAATCAGGTGGAGTATTTGGTAGCTTGGGAAGGGGAACCAGAGTCAGAAAACACCTGGGTAACTGCAGAGGAAGTCAACGACGAGGTTTTAATAGAAACGTTTCATCAGACTTCCGGAGGCGGTGCAAAACGGCAATGGCGGTCCTCTTTACTCTGTGAAGAGGGGCTCCGCGAAAAAGGGTCGTCCGCTGCGGCAAAGCGGAGACCCACTAAGAAAAACCACAGGCAGAGCGAGCCTGTGGCCGTGGGACTCGGCGGGCGCCAAAAGCCCCCCCAGAAACGAAGAAGGAACCTCGTAAGGGGCTCCGGAACGTGAAAGGGGGAGCGGCGCTGTGAGTTCATCGCTCTTTTCGTGGAAGCAAAGCCGCGCTGCTGCTGCCGATGAGCGCTGACCTTTCTTCTTGAAAACATCGGAATTGGCTGTAACATACCCGTGAGTAAGGGGAACTAAATATTGGACTAAATTTGTGGAATTTGGCTGAAAACGGGAGGCGAGTAACAGGAAGTCCGTCTCCCGATCTTGCTAACTAGATCAAAGCAACGGCTTAGAAGTGTGCTGAAGCGTTCAAAAGGGATCATAAAAGCAGAACAAAGGTGCATTGATAGACTTTGTATTGAAAAGACAAGAGGGAAATCTTTGTATTTTTATTTTATTTTTTTATAATATTTTTTATTAGTTTTATAAAATACAGAAAAAAGAATAAAGAGCATATTATAAAAGTAGAAAAGGAAAGTTACAAATTTTTCTTACTCTTTTTTCCAAATCTGTTGGACTTCCCCACGTCCTCCCAACCCTGCATTCTCTGTGATGCATAACGTCTGCAATTTGTTAACTTGTTTCAATACTTATTGTATCTTCCTTTTTATCATGTTACCCAATTTCAAATATATTATGGCTCAAATCATGTACGTTTTCATTTTAACACAATAAAGTTGTTTCATTATTCTATCTCTGACTCCTTGTACCTTAATTTCCATTTCTTTAATTTAACATTACTGAAGCTAGAATTTCCTAAAAGGTGCGTTTTTTAACATTCATACAACTTATAATGTTTTTCCAAATAGTCTTTAAATTTTCTCCAATCCTCCTCGAATGTTTCTTCTCCCAAGTCTCGGATTCTGCCAGTCATTTCGGCCAGTTCCATGTAGTCCATCAACTGCGTGTGCCATTCCTCCAGTGTGGGTAAATCTTGTGTCTTCCAATGTTTTGCAATCAGGATCCTTGCTGCTGTAGTAGCATACATAAAAAAGGTTCTGTCCTTCTTAAGCACTCTCTGGTCCACCATGCCCAGGAGGAAGGCCTCTGGTTTCTTAGGTAAGGTAAATCTAAGTACCTTTTTTAGTTCATTATGAATCATTTCCCAAAAGGCCTTCACTTTCGGGCAGGTCCACCAGAGGTGAAAAAATGTCCCTTCCGCCTCTTTACATTCCCAGCATTTATTATCAGACAGGTGATATATCTTAGCAAGCTTGACTGGGGTCATGTACCACCGGTATATCATTTTCATAATGTTTTCCTTCAAGGCACTACATGCCGTAAATTTCATTCCGGTGTTCCATAACCTTTCCCAATCTTCAAACATAATGTTATGCCCCAAATTGTGCGCCCACTTTATCATGGCGGATTTGACTGTCTCATCCTGAGTATTCCATTTAAGAAGCAGGTTATACATTCTCGAAAGTAGTTTACTTTTTGGTTCTAACAATTCTGTCTCTAGTTTCAATTTTTCCACCTGGAATCCAACCTTCTTGTCTACTTTAAAGACCTCTTGAATTTGTGCATAATGCAACCAATCTCGCACCTTGTTTTTTAGTTTTTCCAAGCTCTGCAGCCTCCAATTGTCTCCAATCTTTTCAATAATTTCCTCATATTTAGGCCAGTTGGCTTCCATATTAGGTCTCTTACGTGCCTTGGCCTCCACCGGTGAGAGCCACCTCGGAGTCTTACTCTCCAATAAGTCTTTATATTTTGTCCAGACCATTAAAATTGCTCTCCTGACAATGTGGTTTTTAAACAGTTTGTGCGCTTTGACCTTGTCATACCACAAATATGCATGCCACCCAAAGGCGTTATCAAACCCTTCCAGATCTAGGACATCAGTGTTTTCCAGTAAAATCCAATCTTTCAACCAGCAGAAGGCTGCGGATTCGTAATATAACCTCAAGTCTGGCAGGGCAAATCCCCCTCTTTCTTTCGCATCAGTTAATATCTTAAACTTTATTCGGGGCTTTTTGCCCTGCCAAACAAACTTAGAGATATCCTTCTGCCACCTTCCAAAGCATTCCACCTTGTCCACGATCTGTAGGGTCTGAAACAAAAATAGCATTTTTGGCAATACATTCATCTTTATAGCTGCTATTCGGCCCAACAAGGAGAGTTTCAATCTTGACCATGTTTCCAAATCTCTTTTGATTTCTGACCAACATTTCTCGTAGTTGTCCTTAAACAGATTCAAATTTTTGGAGGTCAGATACACCCCTAGGTATTTTACTTTTTTAACCACATTTAATTCTGTTTCTTTCACAAACTCATCTGTTTCTGTACTTGTCAAATTTTTTGCTATAACCTTAGTTTTTTGCTTGTTCAGCTTAAATCCCGCCACCCGATCAAAGTCCGAAATTAATTCTAACACTCTTTTAGTACTAGAGACAGGCTCCTGCAATGTTAATACCAGGTCATCTGCAAATGCTTTCAATTTATATTGTTTCACTCCGACCTCAATTCCCTGTACCAACCGGTCCTTTCTAATCATGTTCAATAGCACCTCCAGAACTGAAATAAACAATAGGGGGGATAGGGGGCACCCCTGCCGTGTCCCTTTTTCAATTTTAAACTCCTCTGTCACCACATTGTTTACTATCAATTTCGCTTTTTGTTCTGAATATATTGCTTCTATTCCATTTTCAAACCCCCGCCCCACTCCCACCCCTTCCAAATTTTTCTTCATAAACATCCAGGAAATATTGTCAAAGGCTTTCTCCGCATCAATAAAGATTAGCACCGCTCTAGTGTTTAGCTTTGTTTGTAAAAGCTCCAAAATATCAATAATGTTTCTTGTGTTGCCAAACAAATGCCTACCAGGGAGAAAGCCGGCCTGGTCCTTATGGATCACTTCATTAAGCACTTTTTTAAACCTACTTGCCAAAATGTCTGCAAAAATTTTGTAATCCACATTTAGGAGTGAGATGGGGCGGTAGTTCTTAAGCTGAGTCTTTTCAGTTTCTAGTTTGGGTATCAATGTGATGAAGGTTTCTTTCCACGTTTCCGGTGACTTCCTCCCCTCCATAATCTGGTTACAAACCTCCAACAAAGGTTGTATCAAATAGTCCTTCAAAACCTTATAGTATTTGGAGGTAAGTCCGTCGGGGCCTGAAGATTTGCCTAATTGGAGGTTCTGAATGGCGCTTTCAATTTCTTGCTGTGTGATATTACTATTCAGGGTTGTTCTCATTTCCTGAGGTATTTTCTGTAATCCGTTGGTTTTAAGAAATTGGTCCACCTCCGAATCTTTCTGTGGCCCTTGTGAATAAAGCTCTTTGAAGTATCTCTGGAAGCACTTTCTAATTTCCTCGGGTTTCTGTACCATTCTCCCTTCAATCTCTAGATTTGTATCTGTATTAAGTTTTTGTCTCTTTTTCAACTGCCATGCTAGCAGTTTCCCACACTTATTTGCTGATTCAAAAGATCTTTGTTTCATTTGTTTAATTCTCCATTCCACCTCTTGATTTATCAATTTCAAATATTGTTCTTGGAAAAATTTCACTTCTCTCAGCACTTCCTTCGACTTGGGCCTGGATCTTAGTTTTTTTTCTCCATCTCTTATTTTTTCCAATATCTTCTCCTTCTTTTCATTCCAGAGTTTTTTCTTGATCGTGTTTTGTTGTATTAGAAACCCTCTCATGACTGCTTTACTTGCGTCCCAGATTATTCTTTTTTCCACAGTGGTATTTAAATTTATCTCAAAATAGTCCTTTAAAGTTTTTTGGGCCTTCTTAACAATCTTCTCATCCCTTAGTAGAGTGTCATTCATTTTCCATCTGAAGGATCCGGTTGTATTTAGTCTGAGTTCCATTTTCAAAGCATTATGGTCGGAGCAGGTTTTTGGGCAGATTTCCACCTTTCTAGTCTTAGGTGCCAGTCCTCTAGTTATCCATATTTGGTCGATTCGTGTCCATGTCAGATGAGCTTCAGAAAAGAAAGTCCCTTCTTTTCCTAGAGGGTTCTTAACCCTCCATATGTCAATTAAGTCCACATTGTCAGTCATTTCAAAAAAAGTTTTAGGTAGTCTGCCATCTTTCGTTATGTTAGCACTTTGCGACTTATCCATATTTACAGACACAACCCCATTCATATCACCCATCATGATGATGTTGTTGTAGTCTAGGTAGTCCAGCATAATCTCATGCAGCTTCCTGAAAAATTCCGATTTTCCTTCATTTGGGGCATATATTCCTAATATCAGAAATTTTTCTCCTTGTGTCTGAATTTCAATCGCCAAAATTCTGCCGTGTTCATCTTTGAATAAGAATTTCGGTGACAGGCTCTCCTTTGCATATATCACCACTCCTCTTTTCTTCACTTTGTCCGAAGAGATGAATTCTTGGCCTAGTCTTTTATTAATTAGCACTTTTCTGTGGAGCCTTGTCACATGTGTTTCTTGCAGGCAAATAATGTCCAATTGTTCTTTTTTCAAAATATGAAATACTTTTCTTCTTTTTTCCGGAGAATTTCCGCCGTTTATATTCCAACTAAGAAGCTGCAGCGACATCCTGGTCTAATTGGTGGGTCTACAATGGGGTGTCTAGGTTTTCCTCCGATCCCGGAGGTGGTAATGTTGGTCCAGATCCAGGCGGTGTATGCTTTGGAGATGGTCCCGGTGGTGGTGGAGGCCAAGAAGCTGCAGCTCCTTTCTGGAGGTCCTCCTCGTGGTCGTGTAGGAACTTCTGTTGGTCCTCCGGTGTTTTAATTCTTACTTTCCTTCCTTTGTAGGTAAATGATAGTCCTTGCGGAAACTCCCACCTATAAGGGATTGTGTTGTATCTCAACAATTTGGTCAAATCTGTATAAGTGGTCCTAAGATCCAAAAGGTGTTTAGGTATATCTCTGTAAATTTCGGCCTTTTTACCTTCTATCTCCAAAGATTTTTTGAAATGTAGGCCTAGTATCTTATCTCTTTCCTCTCTCGATCTCAAAATAACCAAACAGTCTCTGGACTTGTCCTTCTTTATCAATTTTCCCAGTCTAAAGGCAGTCACAATTTTAAAGTCCTTATCTTCCTCTATCCCCCAGAATTTGGAGAACAAAAGTGTTAAAAATCCCTGTAGATTTCCTTCCTCCAATTCTGGGATAGCCCTTAATCTGAGATTATTTTCCTTACTTTTCAATTCAACCAATGACAGGTAGGCTTGTTGTTCCCCTACCTGTCTTTTCAGAGGCCTTACTTCCCCCCTAATCTCATCAACCTTTTTGTTCGCCTGTTCTGCTTTTTGACTAGCTTCCACCGCAAGCTTATAATTTTCAGTCATTGCCCCTTGCAATTTTTCAATTGCCTGAGTATGATGAGAAACTTGCTCGGATAATTTAGTAATAGAGGATGTAGCTTGGTCAATTTTTGATGATTGATTGTCCACTTTTTGATTTAAAATTCCAAGTTGTTCCAAGATTTGTTTCAGGACTATTTCAGATCCTCCAGTTGCCATATCTTCTGCAGCAGGCTCTACAGCAGGCTCTTCAATTTCCACCTCCTGTGCTGTCAGCACAGTTGGGACGGATGATCTTCGTTGATGAGATAGGGTTGTTTGAACAAGTTGCACTGGTTTCTTTTCTTTTTCTTTAGCTTTAGCTGCTCTTGTTCTCCCTGTGCCACTCATTCCACACCTGCCTCTGTTCAAGGTCAAATTTTCTTTTGTTTCATAAGTTACACAAAGTCCAGAGTGTAAACAATTTAACCACAGAGAGTCACAATAAAGTACAGTTCCCAGGCCTCTATGTCTCCACAATCCTCTAGGTGGGGGTATTTCAAAGTTTCAAGGAAGGAGAGAACTCTTGTCCGCCATTGAAGTTCTTATATTCCCTATGTTAAATCTTTAATAGTTCCAAAGCACAAAAGGAGGTTTCCACAGGCTTTCTTTGTCTTGAAGAAAAGCCACAAGGTGTCAAGAAAGGTCCCAGCAACAATGTTTAAACGTTAGTAACTCAGTCTATGTATCAGTTAAGCTCCAATAACAGTATCAGCAGTTTGACAGTTCTCCTTTGCACACTGACAGCCCGACAGCTGGGTTGTCCCTTTTAGCTCCACATAGCTCAAAATTAGGAAGAAGGTCCCAAAAATAAAATCCACAACTTTTACAAAGATTTCCTGCTTGTCTTTTCACTACAAAGTCTGTCAAATACACCCTCGTTTTACTTTTACAGTCCCTTTTCAGCGCTTCAGCGCTCTTCTGCGCAATTGCTTTAATCTGGTTAGCAGGATCGGGAGACGGACTTCCTGTTACTCGCCTCCCGTTTTCAGCCGAATTTCAACCAAATTCCCAAATTTTCCGATGCTTAACTCCCCTTACTCACGGGTATGTAGCAGCCAATTTTGATGTTTTCAAGAAGAAAGGTCGGCGCTCAGCAGCAGCAGCAGCGCGGCTTTGCATCCACGAAAAGAGCGATGAACTCACAGCGCCGCTCCCCCTTTCGTGTTCCGGAGCCCCTTACGGAGCCCCTTCTTCGTTTCCGGGGGGGCTTTGGGCGCCCGCCGAGTCCCACGGCCGCAGGCTCGCTCTGCCTGCGGTTTTTCTTAATGGGTCTCCGCTTTGCCGTAGCGGACGACCCTTTTTCACGGAGCCCCTCTTCACTGGGTAAAGAGGACCGCCATTGCTGTTTTGCGCCGCCTCCGGAAGTCCAAGAGGGAAATCTTTGTAAAACTTGTGGACTCTATTCTTGGAACTTTCTTCCTATTTTTGAGTTATGCGGAGTTAAAAGGGACAACCCAGTTGTCGGACTGTCAGCGCGTAAAAGAGAACTGTCAAACTGCTGATACTGTTGTTGGAGTTTAAACTGTTACATAGACTGAGACACTAATGCTTAAACATTGTTGCTGGGACCCTTCTTGACAACTTGTGACCCTCTTTTAAGAAATAGAAAGCCTGGGGAACCTTCCTTTTGTGCTCTGGAATTACTAAGACTTAATATGGGGAATATAGGAACTTCAATGGCGGAAAAGAGTTCTCTCCTTCCTTGAAACTTTGAAACACCCCCCCTAGAGGATTGTGGAGACATAGAGGCCTGGGAACTGTATTTTATTGAGACTTTCTGTGGTTTAATTGTTTACACTCTGGATTTGTCTGTCTCATGGAATAAAAGATAATTTGACCTTGAACAGAGGCAGGTGTGGAATGAGCGGCTCAGGGAGAACAAGAGCAGCCAAAGCTAAAGAAAAAGAAAAGAAATCGGTGCAGCTTGTTCAAACAACCTTAACTCATCAACGTAGAGCATCTGTCCCAACTGTGCTGACAGCACAGGAGGTGGAAGTTGAACAGCCTGCTGCAGAAGACATGGCAACTGGAGGATCTGAAACAGTCCTGAAACAAATTTTGGAGCAACTAGCAATTTTAAATCAAAAAGTGGACAATCAATCATCAAAAATTGACCAAGCTACATCCTCTATTAGTAAATTATCTGATCAGGTTTCCCAGCACACCCAGGCAATTGAGAAACTGCAAGGAGCCACGGCTGAAAATTATAAACTAGCTGTGGAAGCCAGTCAAAAAGCAGAACAGGCGAACAAAAAGGTTGATGAGATCAAGGGGGAAGTAAGGCCTCTGAAAAGACAGGTAGGGGAACAACAAGCCTACCTGTCATTGGTTGAACTGAAAAGTAAGGAAAATAATCTCAGGTTAAGGGCCATCCCAGAATTGGAGGAAGGAAATCTACAGGGATTTTTGACACTTTTGTTCTCCAAATTCTGGGGAATTGAGGAAGACAAGGAGTTTAAAATTGTGACGGCTTTTAGACTGGGAAGATCGATAAAGAAAGATAAGTCCAGAGACTGTTTGGTTATTTTGAGATCAAGAGAGGAAAGAGACAAGATACTAGGCCTACATTTTAAAAAATCTTTGGAGATAGAAGGTAAAAAGGCTGAAATTTACAGAGACATACCTAAACATCTTTTGGATCTTAGGACCACTTATACAGATTTGACCAAATTGCTGAGACACAACGCAATTCCTTATAGGTGGGAGTTTCCGCAAGGACTATCATTTACTTACAAAGGAAGGAAAGTAAGAATTAAAACACCTGAAGACCAGCAGAAGTTCCTATACGACCACGAGGAGGACCTCCAGAAAGGAGCTGCAGCTTCTTGGCCACCGCCACCACCGGGACCATCTCCAAAACCTACACCGTCTGGATCTGGACCAGCACTACCACCTCCGGGATCGGAGGGAAACCTAGACACCCCATTGTAGGACCCACTAATTAGACCAGGATGTCTCTGCAGCTTCTTAGCTGGAATATAAATGGCGGAAATTCTCCGGAAAAAAGAAGAAAAGTATTTCATATTTTGAAAAAAGAACAATTGGACATTATTTGCTTGCAAGAAACACATGTGACAAGGCTCCACAGAAAAGTGCTAATTAATAAAAGATTAGGCCAAGAATTTATTTCTTCGGATAAAGTTAAGAAAAGAGGAGTGGTGATAAATGCAAAGGAGAGCCTGTCACCGAAATTCTTATTTAAAGATGAACACGGCAGAATTTTGGCGATTGAAATTCAGACACAAGGAGAAAAATTTCTGATATTAGGAATATATGCTCCAAATGAAGGAAAATCGGAATTTTTCAGGAAGCTGCACGAGATTATGCTGGACTATTTAGATTATAACAACATCATTATGTTGGGCGATATGAATGGGGTTGTGTCTGTAAATATGGATAAGTCGCAAAGCGCTAACATAACGAAAGATGGCAGACTACCTAAAACTTTTTTTGAAATGACTGACAATATGGACTTAATTGACATATGGAGGGTTAAGAACCCCCTAGGAAAAGAAGGAACTTTCTTTTCTGAAGCTCATCTGACATGGACACGAATCGACCAAATGTGGATAACTAGAGGACTGGCGCCCAAGACTAGAAAGGTGGAAATCTGCCCAAAAACCTGCTCCGACCATAGCCCCCTGAAAATGGAACTGAGATTAAACACAACCGGATCCTTCAGATGGAAAATGAATGACACCTTACTAAGGGACGAGAAGATTGTTAAGAAGGCCCAAAAAACTTTAAAGGACTATTTTGAGATAAATTTAAATACCACTGTGGAAAAAAGAACAATCTGGGACGCAAGTAAAGCAGTTATGAGAGGGTTTCTAATACAACAAAACACGATTAAGAAAAAGTTCTGGAATGAAAAGAAGGAGAAGATATTGGAAAAAATAAGAGATGGAGAGAAAAAATTAAGATCTAGGCCCAAGTCGAAGGAAGTGCTGAGAGAAGTGAAATTTTTCCAAGCACAATATTTGAAATTGATAAATCAAGAGGTGGAATGGAAAATTAAACAAATGAAACAAAGATCTTTTGAATCAGCAAACAAGTGTGGGAAACTGCTAGCATGGCAGTTGAAAAAGAGACAAAAACTTAACACAGTTACAAATCTAGAGATTGAAGGGAGAATGGTTCAGAAACCCGAGGAAATTAGAAAGTGCTTCCAGAGATATTTCAAAGAACTTTACTCACAAGGGCCCCAGAAAGATTCGGAGGTGGACCAATTTCTTAAAACTAACGGATTACAGAAAATACCTCAGGAAATGAGAACAACCCTGAATAGTAATATCACACAGCAAGAAATTGAAAGTGCCATTCAGAACCTTCAATTAGGCAAATCTCCAGGCCCCGATGGACTTACCTCCAAATACTATAAGGTTTTGAAGGACTATTTGATACAACCTCTGTTGGAGGTCTGTAACCAGATTATGGAGGGGAGGAAGGCACCGGAAACGTGGAAAGAAGCTTTCATCACATTGATACCTAAACTAGAAACTGAAAAGACCCAGCTTAAGAACTACCGCCCCATCTCACTCCTAAATGTGGATTACAAAATTTTTGCGGACATTTTGGCAAGTAGGTTTAAAAAAGTGCTTAATGAAGTGATCCATAAGGACCAGGCCGGCTTTCTCCCTGGTAGGCATTTGTTTGATAACACAAGAAACATTATTGACATTTTGGAACTTCTACAAACAAATCTTAACACTAGAGCGGTTTTAATTTTTATTGATGCGGAGAAAGCCTTTGACAATATCTCTTGGATGTTTATGAAGAAAAACTTGGAAGGGATGGGAGTGGGGCGGGGGTTTGAAAATGGAATAGAAGCAATATATTCAGAACAAAAAGCCAAATTGATAGTAAACAATGTGGTGACAGAGGAGTTTAAAATTGAAAAAGGGACACGGCAGGGGTGCCCTCTATCCCCCCTACTGTTTATTTCAGTCCTGGAGGTGCTATTGAACATGATTAGAAAGGACCGGTTGGTACAGGGAATTGAGGTCGGAGTGAAACAATATAAATTGAAAGCATTTGCAGATGACCTGGTATTAACATTACAGGAGCCAGTCTCTAGTACTAAAAGAGTGTTAGAATTAATTTCTGACTTTGGTCGGGTGGCGGGATTTAAGCTGAACAAGCAAAAAACTAAGGTTCTAGCAAAAAACTTGACAACTACAGAAACAGATGAGTTCCTGAAAGAAACAGAACTAAATGTGGTTAAAAAAGTAAAATACCTAGGGGTGTATCTGACCTCCAAAAATTTGAACTTGTTTAAAGATAATTACGAGAAATGTTGGTCAGAAATCAAAAGAGATTTGGAAACATGGTCAAGATTGAAACTTTCCTTGTTGGGCCGAACAGCAGCTATAAAGATGAATGTATTGCCGAAAATGTTATTTTTGTTTCAGGCCCTACAGATCGTGGACAAGGTGGAATGTTTTGGAAAGTGGCAGAAGGATATTTCCAAGTTTGTTTGGCAGGGCAAAAAGCCCCGAATAAAGTTTAAAATATTAACTGACGTGAAAGAAAGAGGGGGATTTGCCCTGCCAGACTTGAGGTTATATTACGAATCTGCAGCCTTCTGCTGGTTGAAAGATTGGATTTTACTGGAAAACACTGATGTCCTAGATCTGGAAGGGTTCGACAATGCTTTTGGGTGGCATGCATATTTGTGGTATGACAAGGTTAAAGTGCACAAATTGTTTAAAAACCACATTGTCAGAAGAGCAATTTTGATGGTCTGGACAAAATATAAAGACTTATTGGAGAGTAATACTCCGAGGTGGCTCTCACCGGTGGAGGCCAAGGCACATAAGAGACTTAACATGGAGGCCAATTGGCCTAAATATGGGGAAATAATTGAAAAAATTGGAGACAATTGGAGGTTGCAGAGCTTGGAAAAACTAAAAAACAAGGTGCGAGATTGGTTGCACTATGCACAAATTCAGGAGGTTTTTAAAGCGGATAAGAAGGTTGGATTCCAGGTGGAAAAATCGAAACTAGAGACAGAACTGCTAGAGCCAAAAAATAAACTACTTTCGAGAATGTATAACTTGCTGCTTAAATGGAATACTCAGGATGAGACAGTCAAATCCGCCATGATAAAATGGGCGCAGGATTTGGGGCATAACATTATGTTTGAAGACTGGGAAAGGTTATGGAACACCGGAATGAAATTTACGGCATGTAGTGCCTTGAAGGAAAACATTATGAAAATGATATACCGGTGGTACATGACCCCAGTCAAGCTTGCTAAGATATATCACCTGTCTGACAATAAATGTTGGAAATGTAAAGAGGCGGAAGGGACATTCTTTCACCTCTGGTGGACTTGCCCGAAAGTGAAGGCCTTTTGGGAGATGATTCATAATGAACTAAAAAAGGTACTTAGATTTACCTTACCTAAGAAACCGGAGGCCTTTCTTCTGGGCATGGTGGACCAGAGAGTGTTTAAGAAAGATAGAACTTTTTTTATGTATGCCACTACAGCAGCAAGGATCCTGATTGCAAAGCATTGGAAGACACAAGATCTACCCACGCTGGAGGAATGGCACACGCAGTTGATGGACTACATGGAACTGGCCGAAATGACTGGCAGAATCCGAGACTTGGGAGAAGAAACAATTGAGGAGGACTGGAAAAAATTTAAGGACTATTTGAAAAAACATTATAAGCTGTATGAATGTTAAAAAATGCACCCTTTAGGAAACTCTAGTTTCAGCAATGGTAAATTAATGAAATGGAAATTAAGGCACAAGAAGTCAGAGGTAGAATAATGAAATAACTTTATTGTGTTTAAACGAAAATGTATATGATTTGGGTTATAACATCTTTGAAATTGGGTAACATGATAAAATGAAGGATACAGTGAGTGTTGAAACAAGTTAACAAATTGCTGATGTTCTGTAATACAGAGAATGCAGGGTTTGGAAGATGTGGGGAAGTCCATTAGACTTGATGGAAAAAAGAACATGGAAATTTGTAACTTTTCTATTCTATTTCTTATATCTGTTTTCTATTCTTTTTTCTGTATTTCATAAACTTAATAAAAAATATTATAAAAAAAAAATAATAGAAACGTTTCATCAACGGTTCCCAAGGAAACCTCAGTCTGTAACGAGGTTCCGGAGGGAACATTTTGGCACCACCGACGAGGAAGAGGAGTTCGAAGGGTTCCCAGAATTGGAGCTGGAAGAAGGAGTAGACTCCGATGAGGAGGAGTACTCGGGGACAAGGGAGAGCAATCGGTGGAGGGAAGTGTTCGAGACTTCGGAAGATGAGGGAGGTTCTTTCAGGGGTTTTGCATCCTCACCGCCCATGGAGGAAGGGACGGGAGGGGGTGAAGGGGGCCCTGGAGGGGAGGTGGATGTCAGGGAACTGCCATCGGAAGGGCAGGTGGTGGAAGGGCTCACGGAGGCTAGGAGAGACTCAGCAGCAGAGGAGGGAACCAGCAGGGGGAGAGAAGGAGCTCCGAGGGAAAGTGAGTCGGAGGGATGGCTCAGGGACACTTCCAGCGAAAACAGTGGGGAGGTTTCAGGACCTCCTATAGGGACACCCACCCCTCGCCGGAAACTGTCGCGCCGAGAATCCAGAAGACGCGTTTCCGTTAAGGAGCTTTTATGTTGGAAGAGATTCCGCAAACGCCCACTGTCGGATTCTGCCAGCGTTTGGGGGAGTCATGCTTAAGGGGCTCCGCTATAGACAGAGCTTTGATAATCAGGCCAAACTCTGAGGGACTAAGCTTTTACGCACAAGCAGCTCATCATCCCATCACAAAGAGATAAAGAGATTGATAAAAACTACATTTAGCAAGAAACTGGAAGAATTTTTACTAGGAATGGTTTCAGATAATATTCCCAAAAACAAAACTAGGCTATTTATGTATGCAACGTCAGCAGCAAGGGTTATAGTGGCAAAACACTGGAAAGATAAAAATACACCCACTAAAGAGGAATGGCTCAACAAGAAAGATCTGGCTATGTTTAGAATGATACCGCATAGAGAAATCCCTGATACCAAGATGAGGGATTCCTTTGGAATGCAGATAGAGAGAATTGATAAGAATAATGATCTGTTGTGAGCTTGATGGAAGTGTACAATAGATGAGCTTTTCTGCTTTGGCTCATCTTCCTTTTACTTTTTTTTACTTTTCTATTTTTCTTTTTTCTTTTCTTTTATCTTTCCCATAGTTGCTTATGTTCTGTGTCATGTACTTTGATATTTTTTGTAGTTTTTTCTTAGTTTTTCCCCTATTACTATTAAGGAATTTTCCTTTGTAATTTTGGTTGTCTATATTTATATGTACCTGTTTAAAGCAAAATAAAAGTTTTTTTTTAAAAAGAGGGGGAGCCCGGCATGGGAACGCAAGGAGAGGTTCCAGAGGAAGTGACAGAGACAGCACGTTGCATCATCTTGCTGCATCTATGGCAACTGTGAAAGACAACAGCAATGAGGTCAGCTTGCTGCGCTGGATCATTGACAGTGGTGCCAGTCATCATCTGCTGCAAGGCAAGTAATTTGCGCCCCCTAACTGAGAGAGAGTGAGTGAGCTAGGTAGGGGCAGAGAGCTGCGAGTGCGAGCGCCCCCCAGATGTTGCGCGCGGTGCGGCCGGCCCCCCTGCCCCCCCACGCTACGCCACTGTCTTCTGTTGAGCTCTTTCCCCCCTGCACCCCCTGCCCCTGCCCCGCTGAGGGGCTGATGATGAATGAGGAGTCTGAGGGGAAAGGAGAGGGATCAGCCCTCTTCCTCCTCCTCCTGTGCATCTGGATGGTTTCCAGCCCTGCTGAAGCCATGGCTGCTTTCCTGAGGCCCTTCCCCCACTGCTGACCCTGGTGAAGGGGCCCTGATGGGCCTGTGGCAGGCTGAGGGAAGCTAAGGGGCTGCAGGGAGGCCCAGAGCATGTCCCAGACAGACCAGCCTTTCAAAAGCAAAAGGGGGCATCCTGCAAGGGGTGGGTAGGCATGAGCAGTCCCCTACCACCTTTTCCCGGCTTACCAGAACCTCTGGGAGTGCTGAAGGAGGCTTTTCAGGTTCCCTATACCTGCATGGCTGAGGGACTTGCTGCTACTGGAGTCCTCCCCTTTTCTGTGAACACCACTGGGCAGTGTGTCAGTACAATCTCAGTACAAACCCAATTTCTGTACATAGGTACAGTGTTGATCCTTCGGAACAACCTTGGACAATAAATCATCAGGAATTTCATTACCTGGCATGTAGGACACCGTTACAAGTCCTCTCTGAACACATTCTCTAGCATGTTGCAGCTTCAATTGCAAGTGCTTTGTGCTTTGCTTACAACCTTCAGAAGTCAGCAAAGCCAAACATGCTTTGTTGTCCTGATAAACCTGGATTGGACATTTGACAGGAATTTTCATGTCTTTGCACAATTGTAACAACCATTCACAATCCACAAGTGAACAAGACAGTGCATTCAGTTCAGCTTGACAAGAAATTAAGCTTACTGTTGTTTGATTCTTGCACAACCAATCAAAAAGACCCTGGTTGTACATGTAGCAAACTCAAGACATGCTTTTCCTGTCTGTAGTGTCACTTCCAAACTCGCATCTGCAAATATCTCAAGACCACCAGACTTCTGATTGTTAAATCTCAGTCTGTAGTGCATTGTTGTTGTTGTTGTTTAGTCGTTTAGTCGTGTCCGACTCTTCGTGACCCCATGGACCAGAGAACGCCAGGCACCTCTGTCCTCCACTGCCTCCCGCAGTTTGGTCAGACTCATGCTGGTAACCTCGAAAACACTATCCAACCATCTCGTCCTCTGTCGCCCCCTTCTCCTTGTGCCCTCCATCTTTCCCAACATCAGGGTCTTCTCCAGGGAGTCTTCTCTTCTCATGAGGTGGCCAAAGTACTGGAGCCTCAGCTTCACAATCTGTCCTTCCAGTGAGCACTCAGGGTTGATTTCCTTCAGTATGGAGAGGTTTGATCTTCTTGCAGTCCATGGGACTCTCAAGAGTCTCCTCCAGCACCATAATTCAAAAGCATCAATTCTTCAGCGATCAGCCTTCTTTATGGTCCAGCTCTCACTTCCATACATCACTACTGGGAAAACCATAGCTTTAACTATACGAACCTTTGTTGGCAAGGTGATGTCTCTACTTCTCAAGATGCTGTCTAGGCCTGTCATTGCCCTTCTCCCAAGAAGCAGGCATCTTTTAATTTTGTGGCTGCTGTCACCATCTGCAGTGATCATTGAGCCCAAGAAAGTAAAATCTCTCACTACTTCCATTTCTTCCCCTTCTATTTGCCAGGAGGTGATGGGACCAGTGGCCATGATCTTCGTTTTTTTGATGTTGAGCTTCAGACCATATTTTCCGCTCTCCTCTTTCACCCTCATTAAAAGGTTCTTTAATTCCTCCTCACTTTCTGCCATCAAGGTTGTGTCATCTGCATATCTGAGGTTGTTGATATTTCTTCCGGCAATCTTAATTCCGGCTAGGGATTCATCCAGCCCAGCCTTTCGCATGATGAATTCTGCATATAAGTTAAATAAGCAGGGAGACAAAATACAGCCTTGTCGTACTCCTTTCCCAATTTTGAACCAATCAGTTGTTCCATATCCAGTTCTAACTGTAGCTTCTTGTCCCACATAGAGATTTCTCAGGAGACAGATGAGGTGATCAGGCACTCCCATTTCTTTAAGAACTTGCCATAGTTTGCCATGGTCGACACAGTCAAAGGCTTTTGTCGACTGTAGTGCATAGTGCCTTTCAAATAGTTTGCTATGCGTTTCAGAGCTTTCCAATCCTTAACAGTAGGATTGTTGACTTGTCTGCTTAGCAAGTTCGTGCTAACTGCAATGTAAGTTCTTGAACATCTGGCAATGAAGTTTAGTTTGCCTAGCACACTTCTGTACAGGGTAGCGTCAGAAAATGTTCCTTCAGTGTCATCTACCTGATAACCTGTTATCATCGGTGTGTCTACAGGGTTAGCATCCATCAGGTTTCGTTTGCTTAACACATCAGCAATTTTCTGTGACTGGTGTACAAGAATATTACCATCTTGGTAACTCTCTCTGTTTCCAGAGATAGGTAGTTGGTTACCTCACCAAGATCTTTCATGTAAAAGTGCTCTTTCAGTTGAGCTAGGGCACTGTTGTACATTTTGACATCCTTCCAAAAGAAAAAATATCATCAACATAAAACAAGCAATACAGCTTCTTTTGCCCTTCCTCTTTGACAAATACAAATACAAATACACATGGATCAGCATTACCTTGCTGAAAACCCAGAGAAAATAACACTTCAGTGAGTTTAGAGTGCCAGCATCGTGCACTTTGCTTGAGACCATATAGGGACTTCTTCAGAGAACAAACAAATCCCCGTTCTACCTGTACGCCATCAGGTGGAAGCATATAAAGTGATTCACCTAAGGTTCCGTACAAAAATGCTGTATTCACATCGTGATGAGAAACATGTAGATTCTCTTCTGCAGCAAGTTTGAGCATAAGCCTAATGGGGCTAAATATGTTTTGACCCTGACAGATTATTTCTGTAGAAATGGTTGGGTTATACCTCTTAAGGACAAGAGTGAGGCTGGCAACATGGTAAAAGAGTGGGTCACTGCAGTGGAATTACAATTCTCACTGAGAGTTTGCAGTTCCCAGTCAGATTGCGGTGGGGAATTTACTGGGTCTGCTTTGCAGGGTTTCTTTTGCCAGAAAGGGATACATCACAGGCTGATGGTTCCAAACTCACCACAGAAGAATGAGGTGGCAGAACGGCAGAATCGGACACTTCAGGAAGCAGTGGAAGCAATGCTTTTTGACGCAGGCTTAACACAGCGTTTCTGGGCAGAAGCTTGGAAAACTGCAAGCTTCATGCTAAATCATTCATACAATTCTGTTGTGGGGCACACTTCCTATTCTCTGTTGCATGGTAAGAAACCAAAGGTACATTTATTCCGTGTGTTTGGGTGCGAGGCTTGGGTTCTTGTGCCAAAAGCCCAACGCAGGAAGGGTGGCTCCAGGTCCCAGAAAATGATCTTTTGTGGGTATGAGCCAGGGACAAAGGGGTGGAGATTTGCCTATCCAGAGGGCAATCAGTCAAGGGTTCTAGTCAGCAGGAGTGCTGAGTTCTGTGAGCAGAATGGGTGGACACGCATTCATGGGAATCCTGCTGCTGAGGATCAGGTCCCTGACCAGGAGCAGGAGAGGGCATCTCCAGAGGCTCTTAAGCTAGATGAGTTGATGATAAGTTCAGGATGGCTGAGTGTGCAGGGGTCAGAATGCGCATGGAGACGAGCTATGTGAAAGACAGTCAGCTCGGGGACCATTCTGAGTTCTCAAACCCTGAAATTTTTCAGTCCTCTCTAGGGAGTTTGTTATATCTTTCCCAGTGGAGCAGACCAGACATAGCGTTTGCTACAAATCTGCTCAGCAGGGAGGCTACAAAACCTAGTGTGAGTGCCTGGAATGGTATCAGGAGAGTGCTCAGGTACTTGCAGGATACCAAAGATTTTTGCTTCAAACTGTCAGCTGAGGGTGAAGCACAGCTCACATGCTGGACTGACAGTGATTGGGCAAATCTAGGGGACAGGAAATCAGTGTCTGGGATGGTAGTGAAGTTTGGGGAATCTCTAGTTGGGTGGAAGTCCCGAAAGCAAAGTCTTACTGCACTTTTCTCTACTGAAGCTGAGTTCAGTGCATTGTCATAGCTATGTAGAGAACTAGAGTTCTACAAGTGTTTGGTCCAAGAGATTTGTGGGGATTGTTGCTTGCCCATCACCGTTTGGGAGGAAAATCAACCCTGTTTGAAGTTGGCGGAGTCTGGACAGTTTAAGTCCAGAACCAAACATTTGGACATAAGTTTCCAGAATGTGTGTCAGAGTGTCCAGACAGGCTTGGTGAAGCTGAAGTACTGTCCAAGCCAGAAAAATCTGGCAGATGGGTTCACTAAACCTTTGAGCTTCCAGCGTCATGGGGAGTTCTGTGAAGGGTTGTGTTTGGGGTAAGTGGTTATACTTACAGTTCCCCCAGTGTACAGGATGAGAGGGGGTGTGAGGAGAATCAGAGCTTACAGGGTTAATAGCTCTGTGTGATGTCCTGTCCTCTGGGACTGTGTTCACATATGGGGCTTTGTTATGTGAGACAGTTACTTTCGTTTTTGCTCCGAGAGAGGAAGCAATGTCTCCGCTTTCTCCTGGACTGATTTATTTCACTGGCTGTAAATAAAGCTTCTAGATTAGGAAGAAGCTGTGTACAGTCTGTTATTTCTGCATGCTTCAGATTGCTACACACAGGGCACACACCGCTTAGTGAGAAGTCCAGAGGCACAGGGAAACGCGCTGGACGTTTGATCTCACAGGGTTTGCATCAACTAAGTTCAGTTTGATTAATACATCAGCAATTTTCTGTGATTGGTGTACCAAAAAAAAATCACCTTCCTGGTTTCTTTCTATTTCCAGAGAAAGATAGTTTGTTACCTCACCAAGATCCTTCATGTCAAAGTGCTCCTGCAGTTGAGCTAGGGTGCTTTTGTACAAAGCAGCATCTTTTTTTAAAAAAAGGATGTCATCAACATTAAATAAACAAAACAGTTTGTTATGCTCCTCCTTTTTGACAAACACACATGGATCAGCTTCGCCTTGCTGAAAACCTAGAGAAAACATCGTTTCTATGAGTTTAGAGTGCCAGCATTGGGCGCTCTGTTTGAGACCATATAGGGATTTCTTGAGAGAACAAACTAATCCCTGCTTTACCTGTACTCCATCAGGTGGGAGCATGTAAATTGATTCACCCAGGGTCCCATACAAAAATGCTGTGTTCACATCATGATGGGAAACCTACAGTTTCTCCTCTGCAGCAAGCTTGAGTATAAGCCTAATGTTCTCATACTTCATGGTGGGTGAGTAGGTCTCGTGGTAGTCTTCTCCTGGTACCTGTGAAAAACCTCTTGCGACCAGTCTGGCTTTGTGTCTTACCAACTTGCCATGTTGGTCTGTCTTTGCCTTAAAGACCCATTTGCTGTCAAGCAGCTTCATTCCGGGAACTATTGGGACTAGTTCCCATGTCTTGTTCCTCTCTAAGGAATCAAGTTCAGCCTTCATGGCATTTAACCATGGCTCAGCATCCTTCGAGTCTAAAGACTGGATCTATTGGAAGCTCAAAGGCTCAAAAACCTTCTTTGAGTTACTAACAACAGCTGTATCTACTTTGGCTGTTTTAGCAAACTCGTCAGCATACCTTTTGGGTGCAATACCCTTTGTGGTTCTCACACTTCTGCATTGTCAGTGTTTGTAAAAAGCAAAAAAAAGAAGGAAAGGGTTCTGACCTCCCTTTGTCTCTTCAGCCTGGTCCTCGGACCCTTGTCTGCATAAAAGAGTCCACGAGAATATCCTTGCAGAGTTTTATTCTTAAAAGTCTTTGTGCAAAACACGACTGAATAACTATACACACCAGCACTAACCAACCAACCAACCCAAACACCAGCCTCAGTCTCAGACTAACATTTTTCACTATATATATATACAACCTGCTGCAGGCTGCTGAGTCATGCTGACCCAGCTTTATTCACATTAAAGAAACAGTGGCCATTTTAGCCGTGACATGCATAAGTTACGCAAATCCTGAGCAGATGGAGTAGCCTTCGCTCTCTCAGATCGGCATGCTATATGCAAATCTCGAGGATCAGGCTTCTCCTCTTTAGGAGAATGGGTACCTATGGTGAACAGTGGTTCCTCCAATTCTTGGTCAGACCCTTCAGATGGTCTCAGAGACGCCTTTGCACTTATGTACTCCTCAGAGTCACTACTCTCACTTTCTCCAATAGTGGAGGTGGAATCTGAATCTTGCTCATCATCAGACTCTGCATCAGTGTCAGGGTAACATTTGAAAATTCCCACTTAGCATTGTATTTGACACTCCTGGTCAGTCTTACTACTTCATTGTCAGACATTTGCACTCTGTAAGCTCCTTTCTGGTACCCTAGAAAGATTCCATGCAAACCACATTTGCCTAGCTTGGTGCCCTGAGGTGTATGAACCCACATGTCAGACCCAAAAATCCTCAGATGTTTCACAGATGGTTTTCTACCAAATATTTTCTCATAAGGAGTGCATCCTATTGCTGAATAATACCTTCTATTATAAACATGGGAAAATAAATTCAGCGCTTCGGCCCAGTACGATTCAGGCAAATTTGCATCATGCAAAAGAGCCTTCAGGCCCTGTTGAAGAGTCCCATTAGCCCTTTCACAAAGACCATTTTGCCATGGTGCCCTGGGATTGACTACATCGTGCTGAATTCCCTTCCCAGCCAGGAAACTCTCAAACTGATGAGAACAGAACTCTCCACCTTAATCTGTAAAGAGATAATAAACCTGTTTCTTGTGGACATTCTGTAATCATGAACAGAATTCCTTGAACCTGGGAAATGCTTCTGATTTCCGCTGCAGTACATAAACATGAATATATCTGGTATATGCATCAATCTAAACCATGAAATATTCTGCTTTGCCTAAAGAGGGTGCTAGTGGACCAACAAGGTCTGCGTGCACTATCTGGTAGGGTTCTGTAGCTTGCCTTCCAGATACCTTACCCTTTGCAGCCACTTTCACCTTGTGCACTGCACATGACTTACACTTCATGTGAAACCTTCAGGGTTTAACGGCCATCCCTTCGACCATGTCAGGCATCTTGGACACTGCCTCAAAATTCAGGTGACCAAGTCTCCGATGGTGGTCATGTAAACAACCTGCATGTAAAGCCTTGTTAGTATTCACAACACAACAAGTTTCATCCTGCATCACATCAATAGAATGATCATACGTCAACAAGAACAAGCCATTAACATATTTAGCATGCAAAATGTCTTCCTTGTTCTTTGTAATGGTACATCTCCTTTTTCTGAAGGAAACAGCAAAGTTCTGTTCTGTGAGCTGCGGCACACTCAACAGATTGTCTGCCAAATCTGGAACAAAAAGAATGTTGTGAATCGATGCATCCAAACTGTGAAGCGCAACCGTCCCAATGCCTTCACTCGGGACTGATTGTCCATCCGCTTGGTGGATTGTTCCCTTCTGTGGCGTAAATGTGACAAACAAATGTTGATATTTGCAGATGTGGCGAGTTACTCCTGAATGAACGATAAATAAGGACGACTCCCCCTGAACTTTTGGGGTGGTGCAGCGTGTAACCAAAGCCTTGTGCTGTGTAGCTTTGTGCTTGGGGCTTTCCCCATCCCTCTGCTGCTCTTCAAGCTTTTGCTGTGTTTCTCTGTTGCCTTGGGACTTTTGCAGTCCTTTTGTATGTGTCCTAGGTGACCACAAGAAAAACATTTCACAGCCTTCAAAGCTCTAGTGCCACCTAGTTTCTGCATCGCTGTCTGGGGTGACATAGCTGTTGACTCCCCCTGAGTGTTGCACCCAGCACTTCGTCTATCGGCTTCATTCTGGAGAACTGCCGTCACGTGCTGCACAGTTAATTGCTGCGTAGGCAAGACTGCCAGCTGGCTAGCAATTGCATCCCAACTAGGATCCAGAAAATGCAAAATCAGGAACAAGAACAGAGCCTCTGGAAATGTAATTCCACGCTGCTGAAGCTCCTGTCTGAGAGACTGCATCTGCATCAGATGATCTCTCGCATCACTTCCTGGGATCAGCGCCATGTTGTGCAGCTTAGAATCATAGAATCATAAAGTTGGAAGATGTTAGGATATTTCCGTTCCACCTTAAGAGAGAGCAGGCTTGTGAGTCACAGAGTCTGCGTATTTCCTGTTCTCAGGATGTTTATGTTTGCTATTGCTTTCGTTTTCTCTCTCTCTGCGCCAGAACACGCTAGCAGGCAGTCGTGTTTGTTCTTTGTTCTGACCAACGCTGAATAAACATTCTAAATGATACCCTCCTGAGTGCAACTTTTGCTGTGTGAATTCTGCTGACAGAGTGTGCACCAGCCCAAGAATGTGGCAAGCTATTTCTTAGGCTTCGTGTCGCTAATTGCTGATACTGTATCTACAGGAGGTCGATGGATCGTCCGGCAGCCGGCTTGGGGGCTCAGATGGACTTTATCTCCCTGGCAGTATCCCAACAACAGGTTTCGGGCCCAGATTCACGGCACTTACAGGAGGGTAAGATTGCGACAGACTGCTGAGGTATGTGGAAAAGCAAAAGAGGAGGCTTTTCTGTTGGGCCGCGGCAAAAAGCCTTTGATGTCCAGCAGGGCTTAATTGGCCTGGGAGCCGAGCCAGAAGGCTTTGTGATTAATGAGCTGCCAAGATAAGGACTCTTTGAGGTAAAGACCTGAAATGGAGTTTTTCCAAGAGTCTGAATGCCCAAAGTTAAATGGGAAAAATTATCAGACCTGGGCAAAATGGTGTGAGAGTTTGCTACGTCAGTATGGAGTCTGGCATACTGTGTCTCAAGCTCCTCCAGTTCCTCTGACAGATAGATGGAGGGCCCAGAATTTAAAGGCCATAGACCTAATCGTCTTATCCGTCTCTCTGGAGGAAATAAAAATGCTAGCTGGAAATACGACTGCATGTAAGATGTGGAATGCTTTGAAGAGAGCTCATCTGCCAGTCATCCCAGCTCAGAGTCTGAATGCCCAGAGTGTGAATGCATCGGAGGTCCTGGCTGTTTCCCAGAATGTGAGTGAATGCAGGGATGCTGAGGGCACCGGTTGCAAGCTGCAAGGGGAGCAGACTGTGTTGTCATCCCAGGCAGCATTCCAGTCTCCAGGGGGAGCCAAGGAGTCGGCAGCGGAGAGCTCTGTTTTTCGTGGGAACCAAGGTCATCGCCTTTGCAGAGTCCGGAAGGCCAGAGGTAAACAAAGACAGATGCCTGCAGATGGCCAGGAGCGGGGGGGCAAGCAGCAAAAGCCCATGCCAGGGAAAAACAAAGCTTTGTTTGCTGGCACTGCTTCACCAAAGGCTAAAGGCAAGTCTGATGGCCAGGAGCGGGGGGGCAAGCAGCAAAAGCCCACGCCGGTGGAAAACAAGGTTTTGCTTGCCAGAAAAACTGCTCCAAAGGCTAAAGCCAGATTTATTGTGGACTCTGGTGCGAGCCGCCATTTATCGAAGGATAAGCACCTGTTTATCTCCTTCACACCTCAAGACGGAAAGATCCACCTGGCTGATGGAAGGACGTTGCAAATTGCAGGAGAAGGGACTGTTAAACTTGCAAGTTTGCATACAACCATCAGTAATGTACTTTATGTTCCAGGAGCTGCGGACAATTTGCTCAGTGTCCCACAGCTGACTGGGCGTGGTTTTGAGATTTCCTTCAAGAGGAGCGTCTGTGTCATCAGGAAAGGCAAAGAGGACATTTTGCATGCAAAGTTTATGCATGGTTTATTCTGTATAACTTATGATGACAATGCTGTTGTATCTAATATTGATTCTTGTTGTGTTGCACAAACTAACAAGGTTCTTCGTGCAGGATGTATTCATGAAGCACATCGAAGATTTTGTCACATGTCTTGGCAAGCGCTAGCCAAGATGCCAGAGTTGGTTGAAGGTTTGAACATCAAATATCACATGAAATGTGTATCTTGTGCAGAGAACAAGGTGAAGGTTGCTCCAAAAGGCAAGGAGTCTAGCAGGCAGGCTTCCAAACCCTACCAGCTAGTGCAGCACGCAGACCTGGTTGGTCCACTTGCGCCCTCTTTGGGAGGAGCAAGGTACTTCATGGTTCTAATTGATTCTTTTTCCAGGTACAGTCATGTGTTTATGCTTGAGCAGAAATCGCAAGCATTCCCTAAGTTCAAGGCATTCTGTGCTTGGTTGCAGAATGTTCATGGTAAACGTATCGGCTGTCTCTTTACTGATCGGGGCGGGGAGTTCACTTCTCAGCAGTTTGAAGCTTTCCTGACTGAGAAGGGAATCCAGCATGACTTGTCAACGCCTAGATCGCCATGGATGAATGGGCTTGCGGAGCGAGCAAACCAAACTTTGCTTCAAGGCCTAAAAACCTTGTTGCATGATGCCAACCTCCCTGAGACGTTTTGGGGGGAAGCTCTGTCAACGGTTGTTTATACCGTTAATCGGAGACTGTCATCACCCATAGGTTGCACTCCGTACAAGAAGATGTTTGGTAAAAAAACGAACATCAAGCACATGAGAATCTTTGGTTCTGACATGTGGGTTCACACCCCACAAAGCAACAAGCTTGGGAAGCGTGGGGCACATGGTTTGTTCATGGGGTACGAAAAAGGTGCATACAGGGTATGGATGACTAACTCTAAGTCCATTAAGTTCACCAAGAGTGTTGAGTACAATCCTAAGTGGGGGGGGGGGGGAATGTGGGAATTTTCCAGAGTTACCCAGAGAAGGATGAAGGTGATGTGAAAAAGGCAGATGATGTTGAGGAAGCTGAGGATGAGGATGATGATGATGATGATGATCATGAGAGTTCGGATTCCAGTTCAGTTGGCGGCACTGCTGCTGGTGTCAGTGACAGTGATGACACAGCAGACTACAAGAGCGCAAAGGCCTCAGTCAGACCATCTGATGCGTCTGACAATGAACTGGAAGAACCACTGTTCACCATTGGTCACTTTTCTCCTAAGAAGGAGGAGATGAGTCCAGGAGACTTGCGTCTGGTTCGCAGGTCTGAAAGGGCGACCAAAGGCAGACCTCCAAAGAGATTTGCTGATGAGTTTGCTAAGACGGCAACTGCTGTTCTTAGTAGCTCAGAGAAGGTGTGGGAACCTTCAAGCTTCAAAGAGGTTCAGGAGTTAACCTCTAAAGATGCTGAGCCTTGGCTTAATGCCATGAAGGCTGAAGTTGATTCCTTGAATAGGAACCAAACCGGGGAATTGGTACCGGTAGTCCCAGGAATGAGACTGGTTGGCAGCAAATGGGTCTTCAAGGCCAAGACAGACCAGAATGGCAAGGTTGTCAGACACAAAGCCAGATTGGTTTCTAGAGGTTTTTCACAGGTACCAGGACAGGATTACCACGAGACCTACTCACCCACAGTCAAATATGAGAGCATTCGACTGATGCTCAAGATCGCTGCAGAGGAGAAACTGCATGTTTCCCATCATGACATTAATACAGCTTTTTTGTACGGCATTTTGGGGGAGCAGCTGTATATGCTTCCACCTGATGGAATGCAGATACAGAAGGGAATGGTCTGTAAACTGCGGAAATCCTTATATGGTCTCAAGCAGAGTGCCAGGTGTTGGAACACAAAACTCACTGAGACATTGCTTTCTCTAGGTTTTCACCAGGCCAAAGCTGATCCATGTGTGTTTGTCAAGGAGGAGGGGCAAAACAAACTGTATTGTTTATGTTTTGTTGATGATCTTCTGATGTTTTGGAAGAATCAGGCTTTTTACCAAAGCACCCTAGCTCAGCTGAAGGAGCACTTTGACATGAAGGATCTTGGTGAGGTATCCAACTATCTTTCTCTGCAGGTGGAGAGGGACCAAGCAGGTAATTTTCTGGTACACCAAACACGGAAAATTGCTGATGTATTAACCAGGTTGAATTTGGTTGATGCAAACCCAGCAGACACACCGATGGTGACAGGTTACCAGGTAGACAGTACTGCTGAAGCGTTTTTTGACACTACGCTGTACAGATGCATTCTAGGCAAGTTGAATTTCATTGCTAGATGCTCAAGACCTGACATTGCTGTAAGCACTAACCTGCTTAGCAGACATGCTAACAATCCTTCTGTTCAGGATTGGAAAGCTCTGAAGCGCATAGCCCGCTATTTGAAAGGGACTATGCACTACAGGCTGAGGTTCACCAGTCAGAAGACTGGAGGTCTTGAAATCTTTGCAGATGCAAGTTTTGGAAGTGACACCACGGATGGTACAAGCACTTCTGGATTATGCTACATGTACAACCACTGTCTGTTTGACTGCTTGTGCAAAAAGCAGACGACAGTGAGCCTAAGTTCCTGTGCAGCAGAACTCAATGCTCTGTCATTTTCACTCATGGATTGTGAATGGTTGATGCAACTGTTTAAGGACATCGGGGTTTCTGTGAAATGTCCTATACAAGTGTATCAAGACAATAGATCCTGTTTGGCTTTGCTGAACTCAGAAAGTTGCAAGCAAAGAACCAAGTACTTGCAGATTAAGCTACATCGTGCAAGAGAGTGTATTCAGAAAGGACTGATTCAGGTGTCCTACATGCCAGGAAATGAAATTCCTGCTGATCTGTTGTCTAAGGTTGTTAACAGAGAACAACTAAAGGTTTACGTACAGAAGTTGCAATTGGGTTGAACCACAGGTACTACAGGTTACACGGAAAGGGGGAGGATGTTAGGAAATTTCCGTTCCACCTTAAGAGAGAGCAGGCTTGTGAGTCACAGAGTCTGCGTATTTCCTGTTCACAGGATGTTTATGTTTGCTATTGCTTTCGTTTTCTCTCTCTCTGCACCAGAACACGCTAGCAGGCAGTCGTGTTTGTTCTTTGTTCTGACCAACGCTGAATAAACATTCTAAATGATACCCTCCTGAGTGCAACTTTTGCTGTGTGAATTCTGCTGACAGAGTGTGCACCAGCCCAAGAATGTGGCAAGCTATTTCTTAGGCTTCGTGTCGCTAATTGCATCTACGGGAGGTCGATGGATCGTCCGGCAGCCGGCTTGGGGGCTCAGATGGACTTTATCTCCCTGGCAGTATCCCAACAGAAGAGACCACAAGGGCCATCGAGTCCAACCCCCTGCCAAGCAGGAAACACCATCAGAGCACTCCTGACATATGGCTGTCAACCCTCTGCTTAAAGACCTCCAAAGAAGGAGACTCCACCACACTCCTTGGCAGCAAATTCCACTGTCGAACAGCTCTTAATGTCAGGAAGTTACTTCCCTTGATCTAGATGCTATACTCCTATTGATGCAGCCCAGAATTGCATTGGCTTTTTTAGCTGCCACGTCACACTGTTGGCTCATGTCAAGTTTGTGGTCAACCAAGACTCCTAGATCCTTTTCACATGTACTGCTCTCAAGCCAGGTGTCACCCATCTTGTATTTGTGCCTCTTATTTTTTTTGCCCAAGTGCAATACTATACATTTCCCCCTGTTAAAATTCATCTTGTTTGTTTTGGCCCAGTTCTCTAATCTGTCAAGGTCGTTTTGAAGTGTGATCCTGTCCTCTGGGGTGTTAGCCACCCCTCCCAGTTTGGTGTCATCTGCAAATTTGATCAGGATGCCCTTGAGTCCATCATCCAAGTCGTTGATAAAGATGTTGAATAAGACCGGGCCCAAGACCGGGCCCTGTGGCACCCCACTGGTCACTCTTCTCCAGGATGAAGAGGAACCATTGATGAGCACCCTTTGGGTTCGGTCAGTCAGCCAATTACAAATCCACTGAGTGGTAGCATAGTCAAGACCGCATTTTACCAGCTTCTTTACAAGAATATCATGGGGCACCTTGTCAAATGCCTTGCTGAGATCAAGGTAGGCTACATCCACTGCGTTCCCTTCATCTACCAGGCTTGTAATTCTGTCAAAAAATGAGATCAGGTTAGTCTGACATGACTTATTTTTCAGAAATCCATGCTGACTATTGGTGATCACAGCATTCCTTTCTAGGTGCTCACAGACTGTTTGCTTAATGATCTGCTCCAGAATCTTCCCTGGTATTGATGTCAGACTGACTGGGCGGTAATTATTTGGGTCCTCTCTTTTCCCCTTTTTGAAAATAGGGACAACATTTGCCCTCCTCCAGTCTGCAGGGACTTTGCCTGTTCTCCAGGAATTCTCAAAGATGACTGCCATTGGTTCTGAGATCACATCTGCCAGTTCTTTTAATACTCTTGGATGCAGTTCAAGCTATTGATCTAAGATGGAATATTTTTGACGACTTCGCGGATTTGTTGGCAGTTTACCCTAACACTATCTTGTGGTCCTCGTTGCTTGAGAGGAGGACATGGAGAGATTGTGTGAGCCCGGTGGGGATCAATAAGGCAAGAAAGGTCTTGGAGCGGGCAGTGGAACGTAGAGTGGCGGCTCTGGGGGGGTGCATCATAGATCACCCAGGCATCCAGTACAGCAACGAGGCCCTCTACAGATGGGATGGCGTGCATCTGTCAGATGCTGGTAATGATATGTGGTTGGGGGACATTGTAGCAGGGATTAGGAGTTGGTTACAGGGTTGAAGGTATTGGCGGCGAGCTCTGCTCGAGTGGCGGTTAGGCATTGGCCGGGGTTAATTGTTATGCAAATGGACGGGGGGGAAGGAACTGCCATCACCTTCCCCCAATGGAAGGGGTAGTCCATTAGAGGACTCCGGGGGGCCTTGTCCGCAACCTGGAAGGTAGGGCCTCCGGCACGCCCCCGAGCGGTGACACCCGTGGGATCCTAGTTGGCGTACTTCAACAGGACCCCCACGGCTTGTGTGCAACCCTTCCCGGTCACCATGCCGGGTAGTCAATAGGAGCCAATGCCTAAGGCCAATACCTTCAATTCTTTAATCAATAAAGTTGTGGCCTTTTATGCCCATTAACCTTAATTAAAGTGTCCGTGTCTTTATTTCACATGGGGGGAGGGGACTTGCCACGCAATCCTGTTACCGGAGGGAGAGGCCTCATAAGGATCATGGCATGTCAACCAAGACATCCCCAACACCAGGGGAAACGTGGCTAGCTTGGCTAGGTAAAATACAGCCTGCTCTTGGTGTCCCGGCAGCTCAAGGGGCAATGGCACAGTAGTGTTGGAGATAGAACCTGAAAGCAGTGGGACAGACAGATGTTGTGACCAATAACAGGGACTCCAGCTCCTGTGTTCCCACCCCTTGCTGCCGGGCAAAGTCACAGTCCAGAAAATTGTTGGAAGCACCAGTCCAAAGGAGCACACAGCTGCACTTTGCGCCCATCATGGAATTGTAGCACTGCTCTCAGAGTAAGGCCAGTGGGGGAGGAAGAGGTATCGAAGGATGAGGCCCTGTGTTCTGTCTTCTTCCCAGCCCTGTGAAGAAGAGCTTGACCTTTACCAGAGATAGAATTTGGAGTTTTCCTGCTGCTGATCCTCCTGGTCTGACCTTCTCCTCTCCATGGCAACACAGAGTGCTGGAAGAGCTTTTGGCCGGACAACTGCAAGCAAAATGGCTCCCTCCTCCACAGTACAGACACAATATCTCACAATATTGTATTGGGTTTACTGCCTCTGACAGTACCAGCTGTGACTGGTTTGACAGCTATGACCATTCATGGACAGGGAAAGGCCACAGTAGTTCATGTATTAGCTACTTCAAGACTGGATTGCTGCAATGTGCTCTATGTGGGGCTTCCCGTGTGCTTGATCCAGACACTGCAGTTAGTGCAAAATGCTGCAGCCCGATTGACAGGAGTAAGGCCTTGTCAGCATATAACACCCGTGCTCAGATATCTGCACTGGTTGCCATTTTGCTACCTTACATGTGCTCAGTTGACTGTTTAGATTGGCAGAATTGGCACTACTACAGGTGTCACATAAAGCCATTTCCGACCTGGGAGGAGAGGGGGTTGCGGGCAGTAGCCCCTCCCACATCTCGCGCGCGGGGGCTTCCCCTGGCCCCCGCGCGATCAGGGAATCCCCAGGCGTGTCGACAACTCGGCCCGCCAATCGGCGGACCGGGGAGGCGTGGCCTTGGCTATTTAAGGCCTGGCACGCCCGGGGACCGCCCTCTTTTGCCCCACACAGCCGAGCGGTTTTGTTTTTGCAGCTGTTCTCGTCGTCATCGTTGGAGCAACTTTTCCTGCAGCGTGGTGCCGCCGAGTAGCAAGCGCTTGCTTTGCGAGGGCGGGACTGCAGCTGCTACTTCTCTATTTCAGAGGATTTTTTTCGTCGAGGGAAAAATTTTCCTTCATCTTCGTCGTCGGTGATTCGCGTGGAGCCGGACCTTCACTGCAATCACAGAACTTTGTGCGGGCGAGGGATAGGGTGTTTTTATTCTCGTAGGTCCCTTCGCCAGTGAGACCACTTCCCAGAGGACGCCGCAGGTTTTTCCTCTCAATCCGCCAAGGAGTCGGTAACATATTCGGAGCGGCGGTTGCGGGAGGCTCACGGTCTTTTCTGTCCGGTCCGATCGGGGTAGCGGGTAGGCTTTGTTTGTGGTTGCAGGGTTCGATTTTTCCCTTCTTTTGTTTCGGTGGGTGTTGTGCAACTCAGTAACTTAAGGCAGTAAGCGGCGGCTCCTGAGGCTTCCTAATCGCGGGTGAAACTCTTTTAATTTCGGGTCTGAACGCTCTCCCCTTCGTCGCTAGGCACCGGGGAAGCTGTCTGCGGTCCGCCATTTTGTTTGACCACGTGGCCCACCTTCGGCGGCCATTTTAAGTGAGGCAAACCGCGTGGGAACCAAGCAGACTAGGCCTCTAATTGTTCTCATTTGTTGAATTAAAAGGGAATATAGGCGTGCGCTAAAACGGGCTGCTCCTTAGCCGCACCAAGTAGATTTCAGGTCAGAATGCTATCCTCTTATTTGCTAGGCAACGGCGAAGCTGTCTTTTTGGTCCGCCATTTTTGTTTCGCCACGTGACCCGCCTGCGGTGGCCATTGTAAGTGAGGCAGAACCGTGTGGGAGCCAAGCGGACTAGGCCGCTAACTGTTGCTCATTTGTTGAATTAAAAAAGGGTTAGAGGCGTTCGCTAAAGCGGGCTTCTTCTTAGCCGTGCCAAGTAGATTTTAACGGGTCTTTGCGGCGTTCTCGAAAGGAACATTTGCCTTTTCTGTGTCGCGGAGGCCGGGACAGCTTCCGGGCGCCATTTTGGTGACGCCACGTGCTGAGGCAAGGACGGCCATTTTAAGTGGGGGCAAAAGGGATCGGGCAGTTGCTACAGCTGCCAATACTGCGTATCGCACATAATTATTTGCCGAGAGAAGGCAAGCACTGGGAATACAACGCGCCCAATTAACTAAATCGCTTTAGGATTTTTTGTTATTTCACACATTGAAGGGGATTGCGGTCACTACTACCGGTGGTGCCGCGTTGCGGTTCTGTGGTTGGGGTAACCAAGGGTGATTCGAAGGGAACAGCTGGAGGCTCTAGCCCATACTCCCTTATTATTTTGCGGTGCAATCGGGCTCTATTAAAATATATTCAATAAATAACTGCAGTTAGATTTCTTTATAGGCTTAATTCTTTGCTAGCAGAGCTAGAGGCACCAAAGCAGTTGTCAGAGCTGCCTCTAGGTCCCAGCTCAAAGAGGACCAACGCCCGGTTGATGTAATGTACAAAAGTATTTATTGAAGTTTAGTTTCCATTTCAAACCCCAGAGCGTGCAGCCCCTTTGCGGATGAGCAGTCCGTCACTTATCTGGAACTCGTCGCCCCTCGCTGTGCCGCTGCGCACCTCCTCCATCTTGGCTCGAGCGAAGGGGTCAGTCTGCAGCGCGCGACGTACCGCGTCCAGGTCCACCGTGGCTGAGGCGCATGCCCACGCTTCCGGTGCGAAAATGTGCTTGGCCGCCGCCAGTGCCTCTTCCTCTAGATACTGCGGTTTCCTGGATAGCGCATCCGCCATGATGTTGCTGTCTCCCGGGATGTATTCTATCCTGAAGTCGAAATCTGCAAAGAATTCCGCCCAGCAGATGTGCCTCTGGTTCAGGAACCTCGCCGTGCGCCAGTACTCCAAGTTCTTATGGTCCGTGCGGACCTGCACCGTGTGTTTGGCTCCGATGAGGAAGTGCCGCCACGCCTTGAAGGCTGCATGAATGGCCAGCAACTCCCTGTCCCAGATGGTGTAGTTCTGTTCCGACTTGCTGAGTTTCCTGGAGTAGAAAGCGCACGGCCTCCAGTCCCCCTGGTGGTCTTGCTGCAACAGGACGGCCCCCACGGCTCTGTCTGAGGCGTCCGTCTCCACCCTCATGGGCCTGGTGGGGTTCACATGTAGTAGTTGTTCTTCAGACGCGAAGAGACGCTTGAGTTTCTGAAAGGACTGCTCCGCCTGCTCAGTCCAGATGAACTTCTTCTTGGAACTGAGGGTGTCGGTGATGGCCGCCGTCTGCATAGCGAAACCCTTGATGAATTTGGGATAGAAGTTGGCAAAGCCGACAAACCTCTGGACCTCCTTCCGATTGCGCGGGCTGTTCCAGTCCAGCACCGAGCGGACCTTGGCGCTGTCCATGGCGAGTCCCTTGTCGGACAGCTTGTAGCCCAGGAAGCCCACCTCCGTCCTGTCGAACTGGCACTTCTCCAGCTTGGCATAAAGCCTGTGGTCCCTCAGCCGCTGCAGAACTTCCTTGACATCTCTCTCGTGGGCCTCTTGCGACTCCGAGAAGATCAGGATGTCGTCCAGGAAGCAGACGCACTTCTTGTAGAGGAGACCCGCTAAGACGTGGTGCATGAAGGCCTGAAAACAGTGGGAACCATTCTGCAATCCAAAAGGCATAACTCTATATTCATAGGTGCCCAGCGGCGTAAACATGGCCGTTTTCCACTCGTCACCTTCCCTCACTCGTATGAGATTGTACGCTCCGCGTAGATCTAACTTAGTAAAGATGCGACCCTTCCTCACCGTCGCCAGCAGGTCGTCGATCTTGGGCATGGGGAAGGCTGAGGGCTTGGTTTTCGAGTTCAAGATTCTGTAATCAACTACCAGCCTCTTTTGGGGCGTGTCCCGCTTCTTCACAAAGAACACGGGACTGCCCCCTACCGCCTTGGATTCTCGGATGAATCCCCGCTTCAAATTGTGATCTATGAACTCCCTGAGTTCCTGCAGCTCATCCTCAGACATGGAATACAGTTTCCCCGTCGGCAGCGTCGCCCCCGGCAGGAGGTCAATTTTGCAGTCGTAGGGTCTGTGGGGAGGCAGCTTGTCCGCATCCTTCTCGCAGAAAACCTCCAAAAACTCTTTGTACTTGTTGGGTACTGCTTGCAACATGCCTAAGTTAAGCTGTGGTCCATCCTCGTGCCCCTCCTCTTCCGCGTTAGCGAGGAAGCAGTGTTCTGCGCAGTAGGAGGAGCCGAAGGTCAGTTGACGCTGGTACCATGCTAATGCCGGGCTGTGCCTGTCCAGCCAACTCATGCCCAACACTATGGGCGTGTCTGACAGGTGGGTGACATTGAAGCTGATGACTTCGCGGTGATTACCAATTCGCATCACCATTGGAGGTGTCTGCTGCAGCACTTGCCCTCCTAATAGCTCTCTGCCGTCCACCGTGACTACTTTCAGGGGCATCGCGGCCGGCAGGAGCGCCACGTTGTGTTGTTTGAGAAAATCCACTCCGATAAAGTCTGCATTGCTGCCAGAGTCAATGGTAATAGGGACTTCCATGGTGAGCCCATTGGGAAGCTGGAGGGATGCGGTGAGCTGCACCACTGGTTTGGGTGGGAGGGGGTCTGTGGGCTGTAAAATTCCTGGGGACTGCTTCACTGACTTGTCTGGCTGGGCCCCAGTGCCTCCGATTCCAGCCAGACCATTCCGTTTCCCTGCTGTGGTGCATTCTGCTGAACTGATTCTGTTACTGTTGCTGAGGCTGCAGTGTGCTTGTGAATCCTCTGGGGACACTCTTTCGCCATGTGCTGAGCACTGTCGCAGATGTAACATTTCCTGTTCCCTCTAGGAGGCTTCGTTTTGACTGCTCCCGGCGTTAGGGCTCTGGCTGCTGACTGAGCCTTAGCACCACCTATCTCCATCGGCTCTTCTCCCCCTCCCAGCGGAGGCGTGGATTGAGCGCGCGCTGTTTCCCTGGGAAAGGAGGGCGGTGCTCTTGCTGGCGTGCGTCCCCAACGCCCTTCCTCCTTGCTCCAAGGGCGTTCCTCCAGGCGCACCCCAATCGTTAGCGCCCTCTGCACCACATCTTTGGTGGTCTGGGGTCTCTCCCCCCTTGCGATTTCGTCTTTCACAGCACCGTTCAGCCCCTCCCAGAACAGGTCCCTGACGGCAGCTGACTCTTTCTCCCACCCCAGTGCGTTGACCAATGCGAAAAAACGGGAGTGATATTGTCTCACAGTGGCTCTGCCTTGTCTCAGTCCATGCACCTCTTTCCTGGCGATATCTACATCAATCTCTGACAAAAAACACGCATCCATCGCTTTAATGAAGGCATTCGCCTTCTGGAGGGCTGGATCCTTATCTCTCCAGAGATTGCGCAACCATGCTTTAGCTTCTCCATGGAGATGACTGACTATGAAGCCTACTTTCTCCTCCTCATCTCTAAAGTCCTTCTCCAGCAACTTTAGCGCATAAATCACGTCTGCTCTGAAGTTAGGATACTGCTGCAGATTCCCATCGAAATGAGACACCAGGCTCCCTCCTCTCTTCCCCAGGCCAATCCCCTCTGGTCTGGGTCCCGGCAGCCCCTGTGTAGTCAACGCTTCTATCCTGGCTCGCAGATCCTGGCAGGCAGCCACTGCTTCCGCCTCCTTTTTCCTGGATGCCAAAATTTCCGTGTTAAGTTGTTTTACTGCGTTCCGCAGACTGGCTATGTGTTCTTCGGTAGTCATTTTGCCTCCTTTTCGTGAGCTCGCGAAGCACCAATCTTCGCCCCTCGCTGCGTTCCCTCACGTTGCGAGGTTTTAAAAGGTGATGGGAGGGGACTTACTGTCAGAGCTGCCTCTAGGTCCCAGCTCACAGAGGACCAACGCCCGGTTGATGTAATGTACAAAAGTCTTTATTGAAGTTTAGTTTCCATTTCAAACCCCAGAGCGTGCAGCCCTACGTCTTGACTCTAGATCGGCGAAGTCCCCTCTGAGTCACTATCCCTTCCGCACCAGTTTAAGATCCTAGCCCGGCTCCACCTCCTGCGCTGTTCCTTCCTCCTCTGGGTCCTTCTGCCCCCTGGGGTTTCCTCCTTCCTGGACTCTTCTGACACTGACCCCCCTGAGTCTTGCCCTTCCTTCCGGCGGGCTTTAGGACCTGGCTCCCTATCCGGGCTACCTGCTGTGCCGCTCGCCTGTACATTTGAACTTGGCGCGCGTGCCCAGCCTGTGACTTTCCTCTTGACCGTTTCCCCGCTCTCCGATGGAGGCGTGGTCAATCCTGACTCATCTCCTCTCTCTGGTGGTGAGAACACTGGTCCCGATGCCTGGGACTCCTCCCCCCCACTGCGCTCTGGTGGGGAAGCTGGTCCTGATTTCCAACTGCTGCTCAGGGAGTCCCCGCTGGCCCCTTCCTTCTGGGGTTTCCCCCTTGGCACCCCCCTTGCCCTGGCCATCGGCGCTCCTTTCTGTGAATCTTCCGATTCGCTGGAGAGACTCGTGGAATCTCTCTGACCACTGTCACTGCCTACACCCCCCTCAGATTCCTCCTCCTCGCTCTCCATTTGCTCCATCTCCTGTGTCTCTGCTCCTGAACCCCTGACAGCAGTTTTCTGTGATTTACCGTATTTTTCGCTCTATAACACGCACCTGACCATAACACGCACATAGTTTTTAGAGGAGGAAAACAAGAAAAAAAATATTCTGAATCAAATGTTGTACTAAACTATTTAATAAACAACCGGTATATCAGAATCATATTACAACCATGTAAAGTGAACAGCAGTCAACAGTGGCATTAAGAACCATCATCACTGTCATTAACAAATGAAGAGAGAATTTTAGGTTCGAGTACTCTTCTAGTCTTCTGTGAACCCCAAGAACTCATCAGTGCTAGAGTCAGAATCTATGAAGTTCAGCTGCTCACAATCACTGGCATCACTTTCTTCGCCATCTTCATATAAAATCTCATCTTCTTTTGCATCCAAACCATTGCTAATGCCACATTTTTTGAATGACTGTGCAACGATTTCCTCCTTCACCAAGTGCCATGATGTTTTCACCCATTCACAAACTTGAGTGATAGTGGGCCTCTTCATTCGTCCTGTAGGTGTCAGATCATGATTACCAGCAGCCATCCATTTGTTCCACTCTTCTCGCATAAAGACCTTAAATGGCTTGTTGATGGAAACGTCGAGAGGTTGCAACTGGCTGGTAAGACCTCCAGGAATTACAGCTAGATGAGTCTTCGCTTCTTTAAAGCACTTTTTTGTAGTTTCGCTAATATGTGCTCTAAACTGGTCCAGTACTAATAAGGCAGGTTTTTTCAAAAGCCCTCCAGGACGTTTGGACCACACTTTTTCAACCCATACTCTCATTCCATTTTCGTCCATCCATCCTTTCTCATGAACACGTACAACAATTCCTCGTGGAATCACTTCTTTTGGAAATGTTTTCCTTTTGAAAATTAACATGGGTGGCAATTTGGTGCCGTCTGCACAGCAAGACAACACAACCGTGTAATGGGTTTTCTCATGTCCGGAGGTTTTCACAGCAATAGTTTTGGCACCTTTCAGATCAACAGTCCTATTAGATGGCACATCAAAGGTTAGCGGGATTTCATCCATATTCCCAATCTGGCCAATTTCAAATCCATTTCTCTTCCTAGCATCAATTACAAATTTATGAAAGGACCGAATCTTAGATTCATATTCTTCTGGCATTTTTTGTGCAATTCTAGTTTTCGTGCGCATAGCAAGGCCACATCGCTTCATAAATCTGTAGCACCATGATGGTGAGCCAGTAAAATCATGAATGCCTTTCTCTAAAGCAATGCGTTTGGCTTCATATATTATCATTTTTGTGGAGACTGTAAAGCCATTATTGCGGTGACGTGTGATCCATTCTTTCATGGCCACGTCCAACTGTGGCCACTTTGCAGCATGTCCACGAAAAGTGTGCTTATTTTTATCTGCTTTTTGCAGCTGATCCTCCTGTTTCCTCCAATCTCTTATCATTCTTTCTGTTGGAGGTGGCCCAAAATGTCTCTCTGCTGCTCTGTTTCCATGCTCCTTAGCATATTTTACTACTTCTAGTTTAAAAGGAATCTTATATGCTAGTCTTCTCTGCTTTATCATCCTTATCAGAATGGGGGAGGTTTTCTGCAAGAAAATACCGGTACAGTTTTCTTCAAGAAAATGATAAAGGAACTGTCAGTAATGTATGGTATCTCCAATACAGTGATGACGGAAGAGGGGGACGACGACTCACATTTCTCCTAGGCAAAGCAGCCAACTCCTATAGGCCTAGGTGCCTTCCCCCCATTAATATTTGAGGGAGTCATCCTCCCCCCATGCCGATGGGCATTGCCATTCATATAAGGTACCAGTGTGCATGCACTTTGTCTTGAGATCATTGCAGTCTGTGAGATGGGGCTTACCTGTACCTGCCCCCCCCCCAATATTTTATTGAAGTTGGAAGAGGGAGGGAGAGCTCACATTTGTCCTAGGCAAAGCAGCCAACTCCTATGGGCCTAGGTGCCTTCACCCCCCCATTAAATATTTGAGGGAGTCATCTCCCACCCCCCATTGTGGTATGTGAGGTGGGGCTTACCTGGCTGCCCCCCAATATTGTTTTAAGTTGGAAGAGGAAGGGAGGGAGGGAAGGAAGAGAGAGGGGGAACTCACATTTGTGCAGCTGCCTTGCCTCGAACGGGCTTGCCCTGGCCCCCGCGCGATCAGGGAATCCCCGGGCATGTCGACAACTCGGCCCGCCAATCGGCGGACCGGGGAGGCGTGGCCTTGGCTATTTAAGGCCTGGCACGCCCGGGGACCGCCCTCTTTTGCCCCTCACAGCCGAGCGGTTTTCCCATCCCACCCACCCTTTAGTTTAGCTAGCCTTGACTTTGCTATGGACTTCGGTTGGTCGCCGCAAGGGGCCTGGTAGGAATTTTTCCAATTCGGCCCACTTCGAGCCTTTTGGTTTTTTCGCCTACCTCGTAGCAACCGTCACAACTTATTGGGTATTGGCGGTTAGGCATTGGCAGGGGTCAATTGTTATGCAAATGAAGGGGGAAGGAAGCGCCATCACCTTCCCCAAAAGGAAAGGGTAGTTCGGTAAAGGACTCTGGGGGCGTTGCCTTGTCCGAAACCTAGGGAGGTAAGGGCCTCCGGCACGCCCCAGAGCGGTGACACCCGTGGGATCCTAGTTGGCGTACTTCGACAGGACTCCCACGGTTTGTGGACAACCCTTCCCGGTCTCCATGCCGGGTAGTCATTAGTAGCCAATGCCTAAGGCCAATACCTTCTAATTCTGTAATCAATAAAGTTGTGGCCTTTTATGCCCATTAACCTTAAATACTGTGTCCAGTGTCTTCATTTCACATGGGGGAGGGGACTTGCCACGCAATACCCATTCTGCATTTGTAAGAATTCAATTGTTTTGTGTGGCAGCGCCTACACTTTGAAACTCCCTGCCTATTGAGATCAAGCAGGCACTTTCAATGCACTCTTTTTGGCGCCTGCTAAAAACATTCCTTTTTAAACAATCCTACCCAGATGCTTAGAAAGTTTAGGTAATTTTAATGTGTTTCAGTGTTTTAATTTTTGTATGTTTTAAAGTAGGGTTGTATTTTTTTGTTTTACTGTTATTATCTTTTTTGAACCACTTTGAGGTATTTTTTTACAACTGAGTGGTGTATATATTGTATGAAATAAATAAATTCCACACACTGATACTGGAATAATTTCACAGCGAAAGACACAGGAAGTTTAAATATAGGGCTAAATATAGTTGTAATTTCCAGTACATACAGAGAAAGTATAGAGTGGCCTATAAAAAGTGGAGGCAGTGGTAGTGGTAGCTCAGAACAATTCTGGTAAGGAAAAGGCATGTCACCAGATGCTGAAAGATATGGTTCTGCAAATACAAAATTGTTCAGCATTGGTTCTGAATGCCAAGTGCTCCTTTCACCATTGACTTTCCTGCAGTACTTAATGAGTGCCATAGATAAACAGATAAAAAAATCAATTGCTTGATTTGGTAATGTTTCAAGCACTTAAAGATTTCAAGTAGACACCAGACTGCTTATGAAAAGCATGCCTTTGTGAGGCATCATTCACAATGAGGGTCAAGCAAAAGTTGGTTGCCCCACCCACTTGATATTAAAAAGGAGGGGGTGGGAGGAGGAATAGGACTGCCTGAAAACTAGTTTCCATAATTTATATTATGAACATTTCCACTAGGGAGCTGCTATCTCATCTGTACTTACAGATACATTTAAGAAAATGGATCCTCCAACTCCTCTCTCCTGGACAATTGACAGGTCATGGATCAAATGAGTCGCAATTCTCCTGTCTTCAATTAAAATACACCTTTGGGTTTATTATCACACAATTGCTCCCTGGGAAATTTATAACTCCTCTTTTCTGTTGTATACCCCTCATGTCCATCCCCTTGGGCTTTTATTCTCTTCTGCCCATGTGACTATTACCATCCCCATCTATCAGTATGTGCCTCTTGATTTTCTGGAGGTGATCCTAGGGCTTCTAAATTGTGTGCCGTATGCAGCCATGTGTCTGGAAACTGGCCAAGGGCTTTTGGAAAACAAAGCATGACTCATCACTATAAAATTCTGGCTCCGCCTATATTTCAAGTCCAACCCAACTTCTTTAACTTTCTATATGCTGGCGGAATCCCACCACTCCAAATGGTTAGCTCACATTGAGAGCAAAATCAAAACCTGTGGCGTATCACTCAAGTCACTGCTGATGCTCCCACAATTGGAAGCATTCCAGACAATCAAGCATAGAATTCTAGAGATTGAATTCCAAACCACTAGCAGTACAGCCAAAAAACCCTGTTCCCCATTGGGATTGGGAATTCCACCTTCGTTTGGCCAGGATACTCTGTATTTAAATCACCTTTAGGATCCCCATCTACGCAGAGCTCTTTACCTTGCAAGATTCAATGTTTTGCCCTCTGCAGTTTTGCAAGGTAGGTCCTCGAAAACCCCATATTTTGAAAGGTACTGCTCTTGTGACACAAAACAGGTTGAATCCATCACACATTCATGTGCATAAAATCCCAACAGTGGCCAGAGTAGAGGACACAAACACACACACAAAAAGCAAAGGGAAAAAGAAGAAAGAGAAGATAATAAGAGAAAAATTAAAAGGACTTATGATTCTCCATCTGTCAGTTACATATAAAAAGATTATTCAAAGTATTCACTCCGGGATAACATCCAACTGTTCCTTCTTCTGCTAAGTGATATTTGGGAAACTACCGTATTTTTCGCTCTATAGGACGCACCAGACGATAAGACGCACCTAGGTTTTTTTTTGGGGGGGGGGTGGAAACAAGAAAAAAAAATCTGAATCCCAGAAGCCAGAACAGCAAGAGGGATCTGGCTTCTGGGATAGCCCCTTGCTGTTCTGGCTTCTGGGATAGCCACTGATGCCTCTCCTGGGCAGCAGGATGAAGGCTCCCCCTGCCTGGAAGAGGCTGCGCGCGGGTAAGCTGCCCTCTGTACCTTCCCCCATCTCCAGCAAGAACTGTACGTTCTTTAAAGGGAACGTGGTTCTTGGGGGCTTTTCTGGGTGGTGGGGGAAGGGACAGAGCCCCCCACTTCCCACAAGAGCTGCGTGAAGCCTCCCAGGGCAGCGGAAAGCTTTCGTCTCGCTGCCCTACAGAGGCTTCGCAGGGGCTATCCAAAAGCCAGAATAGCTAGAGGGAGTGCTGCACAGCGCTCCCTCTAGCTGTTCTAGCTTCGTGTGCAGCCTCCGCAGGGCACAGGGAGCCTTCATCCCTGTGTCCTACGGAGGCTTCTGGGATACACTGCAAAGCCTCCGCAGGACAGCGGGATGCGCAGCAAAGCCCGAAGCTTGAACAGCGAGACGGAGCGCTGTGCAGCGCTCCGTCTTGCTGTTCTTGCTTCTGGGGCAGCCCATGAAGCCTCTGCAGGGCGGTGGGATGAAGGCACCCCACTGCCCTGTGGAGGCTTTGCGCATTTAAGCCCGAAGCTAGAACAGCGAGACGAAGCGCTGCGCAGCGCTCCCTCTCCCTGTTCTGGCTTCTGGCTTAGCCGCACAGCCTGCATTCGCTCCATAAGATGCACACACATTTTCCCTTACTTTTTAGGAGGGGAAAAGTGCATCTTATAGAGCGAAAAATACGGTAGTTGAAAAGTTTCTCTACTCCCAAAGACGGTAATAAAATGATATACTCAGATATTGATTGATTTTGTATTTGTAACAATCCTAGAAAGTAACAATAATTGTTACAGATATGTGATGTAACAATCACACATCCAGCAACGGAGGAGTGAAATGCTAATATCCTCCCAGTTTTCAGGTAACCGTTGCTGCATTTGCTAACGCAGCCATACACAATCAAACATACAGTTGTCGTACACATAACAGACTCCTGCAGTGCTCCCCCCCCCCAACCTGTGGGACCACTTGCAACTGGTCTGGCCTTGTGCCTGACCATCTTGCCCTTCCTGGCCTTTAGCCATGGCTCAGCATCCTTTAAGGACACACTCTGTACCTCTTGGAAGCTTTTATGTTCAAAACTTGTTCTGAGCCGCTAGCAACAGCTATATTTGCAGTAGCTGTTTTAGCAAACTCCTGAGCATACCTGGTGGGTGGCTTACCCTTAGTAGCTCTTTCAGATCTGCATATGAGACGCAAGTCTTCCAGACTAGGCTTTTCCTCTTTAGGAGAATAGTGACCTATTGTGAACAGTGGTTCCTCCAATTCTCGATCAGACTGTTCAGATGGTCTGAAAGATGCTTGTGCGCTTTTGTAGTCCACTGTATCAGTATAACTCACATCTCCGCTATCACTGTCACTGTCATCATCAGATTCAGTATCTGAACCAGCAGAAATGGGATAGCTTTGGAAAATGCCCACATTATCTCCCCATTTTGCATTGTACTCACCACTTCTGGTTAGTCTTACATTCTTGGTATCAGATATTAGTACTCTATACAACCCTTTTCGTACCCTGGGGAAATACCATGCAAACCATGTTTGCTGAGCTTGTTGCTCTGTGGTGTCTGAACCCACATATCAAAACCAAAAATTCTAACCGACCACCTGTCTCCTTGATCCTTGCCCATCCTGGCTAATAAAAGCGAGCCAGGAAGGGCTGGGCGATGGGCTCTGCGGGGTGGTGAATGCTTCCCTCTGTGAGGGAACCTTCCCAGACTCGCTGAAAGAGGCGGTCATTAAACCACTTCTTAAAAAAACATCTTTAGACCCGGTCAATATGGCCAACTATCCAGAATGCGGCAGCTAGACTGGTGACTTGGAGTGGCCGCCGGGACCACATAACACCGGTCCGGAGAGATCTGCATTGGCTCCCCAATACGTTTCAGAGCACAGTTCAAAGTGTTGGTGCTGACCTTTAAAGCCCTAAACCGGCCTCGGTCCTGTATACCTGAAGGAGCGTCTCCACCCCATCTTTCAGCCCGGACACTGAGATCCAGTGCTGAGGGCCTTCTGGCAGTTCCCTCATTGCGAGAAGTGAGATTACAGGGAACCAGACAGAGGGCCTTCTCAGTAGTTGCGCCCACCCTGTGGAACACCCTCCCTTCAGATGTGAAGGAAATAAGCAGCTATCCTATCTTTAAAAGACATCTGAAGGCAGCCCTGTTTAGGGAAGTTTTAATATTTAAAACTAAATCAAGTTTTTAACACTCGATTGGGAGCTGCCCAGAGTGGCTGGGGAAACTCAGCCACATGGGTGGGGTATAAATAATTAATTATAATTATAATTATAACTGAGGAAATATGATTCCACCGTCCAGCCATTTCCCCTTGCGCACACTCTGAGAAAAACGACCTAGACGCTCCCCCCCCCCCCGATACAGAACACCAAGAAGGTTAATCCTATAACCACCATACTCTTCTGTTGCTGTTGCTGTTGCTGTTGCTGTTGCTGTTGCTGTTGCTGTTGCTGTTGCTGTTGCTGTTGCTGTTGCTGTTGCTGTTGCTGTTGCTGTTGCTGTTGCTGTTGCTGTTGCTGTTGCTGTTGCTGCTGCTGCTGCTGCTGCTGCTGCTGCTGCTGTTGCTGTTGCTGTTGCTGCTGCTGCTGCTGCTGCTGCTGCTGCTGCTGCTGCTGCTGCTGCTGCTGCTCCTCCTGCTCCTGCTCCTGCTCCTGCTCCTGCTCCTGCTCCTGCTCCTGCTCCTGCTCCTGCTCCTGCTCCTGCTCCTGCTCCTGCTCCTGCTGCTGCTGCTGCTGCTGCTGCTGCTGCTGCAGCAGCAGCAGCAGCAGCAGCAGCAGCAGCAGTAGCAGTAGTAGTATCAGGTGCTTGAGAAAAGGCTTCTTCTGGTGCAATTTCTCATAGGGTGTGCTGTTTACAGCTGAGGAGTATCTCCTGCTAGAAACATACAGAAAACAATTCAGTCCTTCAGCCCAAAATGAATTTGGCAAATTTGCATCATGCAACTATGATTTCATGCCCTGTAGCAAGATCTGGTTCACCCCTTCACACAAACCATTCTGCCATGGTGATATTGGGGTAACAACATCATGCTGAATTGCCTTAGCCAGGAAACTCTCAAAACCTGTTGAACAAAAGATTCCTCCCCAATCTTGGAAAAGAGAATCAATTTGCACATTATGAACACTTTTCAACCATGCACAAAATTCCTTAAACTTGGTTAGGGCTTGATCCTTTTGTTGCAGCATATACACCCAAGTAAATCTGGAAAAAGAATCAACCGAAACCAGAAAATACTTAGCATTGCTTCTAGAGGGAGATAGAGGACCAACTAAATCAGCGTGCACCTGCTGATAAGGTTTTATAGCTTTCCCCCCAGACAATTTCCCTCTGGGAGCTATCTCAACCTTTGTTTCTGCACATGACTTGCACTTCATGTGATCCTTATTTTCAGACATAACACAACATGTTTCATTTTTCACCACATCACCACCACCATATGATAGTAAATACAATCCATTTACATTATAGCCGTACAATATATTCTCATTGTTCTTGCTAATGATGCACTTCTCTTTACTGAAGGCAACAGTAAAGTCTTGCGAAGTAAGCTGGGAAATGCTGAGTAGATTATCAGCCAAACCAGGAACAAAAAGTACATTTTGCACAGTTGTCCCGATGCTCTGAAAGTTAATAGTACCAACACCTTCACTCTGCAAGCGATGACCATCTGCCTGAAGTACAGTCCCTTGTTGCGCCTTAAAGGTGACAAACAGGTGTCGGTCACAGCATAGGTGTCTTGATGCCCCAAAGTCTATTATGAACACATTCTGGGCTTTTGGGTTGGTGCTTTGCATGATCAAAGCCTTTGCCTGGGTAGAACTGGGCTGGGCTTGACCCTTGCCTTTGGCCCCTCTGTCCTTGAAGCTCTTGGTAGCTTCCTTGGCTTTTGGGCGCTTTCTACAATCCTTTTGCAGATGCCCCTTCTCACCGCAATTGTAGCACTGCTGTGCTTTCAAAGCTGTGGCACTTTCTGCACTCTGTGCCACCGACTGGGGTGCTTTAGAAGCAACAGCTTCCCCCTGATCATTAGCAATAGCCTTCCTGCGGTCAGACTCATTGAGCAGGACAGAGCAAACACATGAAACAGATAAATCAGCAGTTGGCAGAACAGCCAGCTGAGATGTGACAGCTGAGTAACTGTCGTCCAGGGAATTCAAGATCATAAAGCAAAATAAAGACTCTGGAAGTGCGACTTCCCTCTGCACCAGCTGCTCCCTTAGGTATTTCATCTGCGTCAGATGCCTTTGGAGCTCTCCCCCAGGCTGTAACGCCATCTTGGACAGCCTCTGGAAATGAAGCAACGCTGATCCCGCAGCTACTCTCAGATGTGCCTCTCAAAGAGCAATTGACACATCTTGAGCTGACCTCTTCACCTGAAGATGGATCAGCTGCTGATCACATACAGCCAGTGTGAGCATAACTCTAGCCTGTTGATCTGCCTTCCTCCACCTTTGGGAGGGCTGGGCTGGCAGACACCTGTGTGCCAAAGGTCAACCGTGTGCCAAACACCCTGTTTCAGCAGCAAAGCCTCAACCTTGAGATTCCAGGTAGCATAATTATCCTTCGTTAAAAGAGGACATGAGGAAATTCCCAATCCTTGTAATAGATCCCTCTCTGGCTCTTTTACTTCAGCCGGGGAAATTCCACAGCAAACAGTCATAAATCTTGCAAGCGGCTTACCAAGCCCCACTCGCTGAACTGAGAGGTTACATACCTCATTAAATCACTGAGACAGGACTCAGGACACTCTGCAGCACACTCCAGACTCGGAACCGATACGCTGTTCCACTCTGGGCTTTGGTACCAATGTCGCAGCTCCACTCTGGCACCCATAACCATGTTGGTTTCTATTTCCCTCACTGTGCAGCAAAATGCTTGTCACAAGACAATTGTTTACATACCACAGTCAGAGTTACTGTTGGATTCCCACGGGAATGGGAGACTGGATGTGACGTACACTGGTTTCCTGTTTTTCACTGTTCTCTCGGTGTTCTTTGTTTCCAAGATGAGGTTGCTTCTTTGCTCTCACAGAGGCAATGTCCCATTAAACTTTAATTAGTTTAATGTAAATGCCCAGTGAGCTTCCATCGTCACAAGTCCCACTACAGCAGAGCATTTCGCGCAGCAGTTTAAGAAGGGCAGGAGAGGCAGTATCTTTTCAAAGAGGAGCCTTGGAGCAAGCGGTTTGGAACTCAAAGAAAAGGTTTATTTACAAAAACAAAAAAACCCCGGCGACGAACCACACATATCAGCAAACACGCCCAAAAGGGGAGAAGGGGAGAACAAACACACAGGAGACTATTTATACAAACTCATGTTCCTGGAAGCCTAATGACTTCCAGCTGCTCAGTGATTAGAGCGTTTCTGCTACCTTTTAACCCTTTGATAGCAACACCCCCTCTCGCTCGTAACACTGAGCTGTACCAACCTTAATTCAAATTTAAACCTGAACAGAAACATTTATGAGATTGCGGACTCAAAGCTTTTGTAAAACCGTCTGCAAGGTTTTCTTGGCTTGGACAATACTTTAGTTCAATTAAACCTTGTTTTACACTTTGGCATACATTTTGATAACGGATATCCAAGTGTTTTGTGTGTGCCTTGAATTGACCTGATTTAGCTAGTTTAATACAAGGTTGATTGTCTTCCCACACTCTGATAGGTAGGGAACATTCTCCAAACAATTCTTGTACCAGTTGCTTATAAAATTCCAGTTCTCTACATACATCTGATAATGCATTGAACTCAGACTCAGTTGAACTTAAAGCTATAAGTGACTGCTTTCTTGATCTCCAACCAATTAGTGCATTTCCAAATTTTATCGCCATTCCTGACACTGATTTTCTATCTGGTCCAGCATCTGCCCAACTGCTGTCGGCCCAACATTCAAGTTGTGTGCTGCCCTCTGCTGATAGTTTTAAGCGAAACCTTTTGGTAGTTTGGAGATATCTTAAAACTCTTTTTACTCCTTGCCAAGCATGCATTGATGGTTTTTCAGCTTGTCTACACAGCATGTTGACAGCATATGTTATATCAGGCCGAGTCCACTGTGCAATGTGGAGTAGACTGCCTATCGCTGACTGGTAAACCCCGGGATTACAGAACTCTGCCTGTTGCTCGGCTTGAGCATCCTTTATGTAACTTAACTCCATTGGGGTTTTAACACCAGCACAGTTGTCCATTTTAAACCTTTCCAGCAACTGCTGGATCTTAGCTTCTTGGCTGAGCCAATAGTTCCCATTTTCATCTTGCTGAATTTTAATTCCTAGATAAACAGATACATTGCCTAGTGATTTTATCTGAAACCTTTCTCCAAGCTTTGTGGCAAATTGTTGTGCAAGTTTATCGTCCTTTCCACTGTATAATAAATCGTCAACAAATATCAAGACTGCTTCTTGTTCACATCCCGAGCCTTTTAGATAAAGACACGCATCTGCTGCGCTCTTTCTGAACCCCATGCTCTCTAGAGCATCGTTGAAGCAGGAATTCCAATTACGGGCGGACTGTTTCAACCCATAAATGGATTTGTGTAGGCGCCAGACCTGGTTTGGCTTGTCTCCTTCAAAACCCGGTGGTGGTGTCATATAGACTTCCTCCTGTAAGTCTGCATTTAAATAAGCCACATTGACATCAAAATGAAACAGCTTATTTCCCTTCTTAGCTGAAGAGGCTAAAAGCATTCTTAATGACTCCGATCTTGAAGTAGGGGCATAGATTTGAGAATAGTGAACACCTTTGCGCTGCGAAAACCCTTTTGCAACTAGTCGGGCTTTATATTGCAACTCTTCAGTAGTTGTGGGCTTTAAACGATATACCCATCGACAACCTACAGCTTGTTGCCCTTTCGGAAGCTCTGTACTTGTAAACACACCGAGAGACTTCATTGAAGCCATCTCTTTTTCCATTGCTTCCTGCCATTTTACGGCTTCTGAGCTTGGAAGCTGTTGTACCTCTATATAGCTATCTGGCTCACACTGTGCCATATTTACGTATACACTTGTCACCTTAAACCGCTCTGGTGGCTTGCCCTTTGTGGCACGGTTTGACCTGCGCAATTGTTCCTCTTGTGCCCCCTCTGACCGTTGGCTGTCAGAATCTGTCTCAGACTTTATATCTGGACGCGCCCCTAGGGATAAAGACCTTCGTTTAGATACCTCCCTTGGGCTTGGTGTTGCAGGCGACCTGCTTCGCTTTTGCTGTCTGCTAGGCCTACTGACTGGCGATGTTGGAACACTCCTAGATTCTGGCTTTTCTACCTTAGGAGAAGAACCTTGTGCCTGGTCAGAATCTGCATCTGAACCATGTGCACCATCCCCTTCTGGCTCACCACCCTCTGGCCTTTCATTCTCAGCATGAATGCCTAAATCATCTCTCAAAATGTCAGGGTTAGCATGTAAGTGAGTCCATCCGGACTGCTCACAAAATTCAGCGCTCCTACTGAGGACCACTCTTGTAGTATCCCCATTTGGGTTCACGAATCTCCAAGATTTAGCGTGTGGTTCGTACCCACAAAAGATGAGTTTCCTAGCCCTTGGACCTCCCTTTTTCCTTAACGCTTTTGGGATAAGTACATAGGCTGGACATCCAAACACCCGAAAGTAATTAATTTTGGGCTTCTTCCCATATAAAGCAAAATATGGGGTAGTGGCAATTACCGAATTATATACTCGGTTCAGAATATGAGTAGCCACCTGCCAGGCTTCCGCCCAGTAACTTTGAGGGAGTTTAGCATCAAACAACATAGAGTTTGCCAACTCTTGCAGAACCCTGTTTTTACGTTCGGCCACGCCTCCTTCTTGGGGGGAATAAGGTGTAGACAGACGATGCTTAATTCCCTTTTTCTTAAAGAAATTCTGCAACACAGACCCGGTAAATTCTGACCCTCTGTCTGTCTGAAAAGCAAGTACTTTAGTACCGAATTCAAGTTCTACTGCATGAACCCAATTTTTAACTGTTTCTGTTGCAGATGACCTAGTTTTGACCTTGCAGGAGCCAGAATCTAGTACAAAAAGAGTATTACAACTGATTCAAGACTTTGGTCGGGTGGCGGGATTTAAACTAAATAAACAGAAAACCAAGGTGTTGGGGAAAAACTTGACAGATACAGAGTCAGAACGGTTTCAGAGAGAAACAGAACTAACTGTGGTTAAAAAAGTAAAGTACCTAGGGGTAAACATAACAGCAAAAAATCTGAGTCTATTTAAGGATAATTATGAAAAATGTTGGTCTGAAATTAAGAGAGACTTGGACAGTTGGTCAAAATTGAAGCTTTCTTTGCTAGGCCGAATTGCTGCTATTAAGATGAATGTACTGCCTAAGATGTTGTTTTTGTTTCAAACATTGCAAATTGTGGACGAGACGGAGTGTTTCCGGAAGTGGCAGAGAGATATCTCTAAATTTGTCTGGCAGGGCAAAAAGCCCAGAATTAAGTTTAAGATATTAACTGATGCGAAAGAAAGAGGGGGCTTCGCCCTGCCAGACTTAAAGCTGTACTATGAAGCCGCAGCTTTCTGCTGGCTAAAAGACTGGCTACTTCTTGAAGACACTGATGTGTTGGACTTGGAAGGTTTTAACAATGCTTTTGGTTGGCATGCATACTTAAGGTATGACAAAGTTAAGATCAATAAGGCCTTTAAGAACCATATTGTCAGGAAAGCAGTATTTAATGTCTGGATAAAATACAAAGACTTATTGGAAAACAAGACTCCGAGGTGGCTTTCGCCTCTGGAAGCTAAGGCCCGAAAAAGACCCAATATGGAGGCCAAATGGCCAAAATATTGGGAAATATTAGAAAAAGATGGAGACAATTGGAAATTGCAGAGTTTGGAGAAAATGAAGGATAAAGTGCGAGACTGGTTACATTACTGTCAGGGAACTGCCATCGGAGGGACAGGTGGTGGACAGGCTCCAGGAGAATAGGAGAGAATCTGCAGCAGAGGAAGGAACCAGCAGGGGGAGTGCAGGAGTCACAGCGAAGGGGAGGCTCTGGGATACTTCTAGTGAGAATAGCGAAGAGGTAACAAGACCCCCGTTAGGAACTCCCACCCTTCGCCGGAAACTGTCACGCAGAGAGTCACGAAGGCGCATGTCCGTCAAACAGCTTTTATGTTGGCGTAAATTCCGTAGAAGCCCACTGTCAGATTCTACCAGCGACTGACGGAGTCATGCTTTGGGGGCTCCGTTAGTACCTCGGTTTGGATGACCAGCCAAACCCCAGAGGGATCAAGCTTTTACACACAAGCAGCTCACTATCCCATCACAGCAATCTGACAGTGTTTGAAAGCAGCTTGTGCAAGCAGAGGGCATCATGAGCGAACCAGCCGGAACCGGAGGAGCAGGAGCTGGAGCTGGAGCAGGTCCAAGCCTGGAAGAAAGGTACAGGGCGTTGGAGGTCCAGCTGGCGCTGCAAACGGCGAGGCTCGAGGAGAGGAGGGCTCAAGATGCGGATAAAGGGAAAACCACCCCACTTGCCAGACGGGTGCCTGGATTGGTGCAGAAATTTGGGGGGGATCCCAGGAACTATCAAGCCTTTAGGACAGAGATGCAATATGCTCTCAATCTACCGTTTGATGACTTCCCCGATGAGAACTCTAGAGTGGCGTACGTGATTGGCCATCTAGAGGGAGGGGCGAAGGACTGGGTTCGGCCCCTGATGGCAGCCAATAATGAAATCTTAAAGGACACAATGAAGTTTTTTCGCGCTATGGACTTGATGTTTTCCAGCGAGATCGAGCAGGGGGTGGTGCGCAGACAGTTAATGGCGTGTAAACAGGGGAGCCGATCTGTACGTGAGTACTGGACTGAGTTCACCATGCTGATTCATAGACTAGGGTGGGACCTTGCTAGTGAACCTATTCAAATGCTGTTTGAAGAAGGTCTCTCTCCGGCAGTGAAAGATGAACTTTCCCGGGCGCCTAGGGCGGAGTCTATGGATCAGCTGACTAAATCAGCGCTGTCCATAGGAGCACGCCAGGAGGCTAGAGCTATGGAAAAGCGGGAAGGAAAGGGGGAACGTTGGAAGGACTTCCGCATTCCAGAGATTCCGGAGCAGCCTTTCCCGCCAGCAGAGCCGATGGAACTTGGAACAGCGTGCGCGCGCGCAGTTTCAAACACCAGTGAAGGGCGGAAGAAGGAGGGAAAGAGCGGCAAGAGATGCTATCTCTGCCAACAGCCAGGTCACTTTGCCAGAGTCTGTCCGCAAAGGAAGGAATGGCAAGGGATGGCGGGAACTGTTGGGGGGAAGGAGGAAGAAGAAATCACGGAGCAAGTAAAAGCCAACGCCTGGTTGCCAACATCAGGGCACAGCAGCCAGGCCAGGGAGTAGTGAATGTGCCCACGCCGGAACCTCCAAGACCAGCGCTTGTGATAGAGGTGTTGCTGGAACTGGCAAACGGACACCCACTGAAGATAAAAGCGCTATTGGATTCAGGTAGCTCATGTAATTTCATGAGTAAGGAGTTTGCAGCTGAACACCAGATACAGACTATCCCATTAAGTAAGCCTTTGCAGGTTACCACGATTGATGGGAGGGAGCTGTTGGGAGGAGAAGTGAGCCAACAGACTGTACCAATGATAATGAGGGTGGCAAGACACACAGAACTGATAGCGTTTAACGTAGCCACCTTGGGGGGAGCTCCTATTATCTTGGGTATGAGCTGGCTGGCGCTACACGATCCGCTAGTAGGCTGGCATCAGAGAGTGGTTTCCTTTGGATCAGCACATTGCCTAGAACACTGCAAGGAGGGAGAGGCTCAGGCAGGGGCCAGGGCCACTCTAGCAGGGATGGAAGTGATGGACAAGGGGAGGGTGCCACCACAATACGCTGACTTGATTGACGTATTCAGCGAAAAAGAAGCAGATAAACTGCCCCCGCACAGACCCTTTGACTGTCAAATTAACTTACTCCCAGGAGCACAATTGCCAGTGGGCAAGCTGTATGCAATGTCAGACAGTGAGATGCAGGAGTTAAGGGAGTTCATTGACAAGAACCTCAAGCGAGGTTTCATCAGAGAGTCACGAGCGGTGGGGGGCAGCCCAGTGTTCTTTGTGGACAAAAAAAACACGGGCAAGCCCAGGCTTGTATGTGATTTCAGGGCCCTAAATGCAGTGTCAGAACCAGTGACTTTCCCCATGCCTAGAATTGATGACATTCTAACACGGGTGAGAAAAGGGAAAATTTTTACCAAGCTGGACCTTAGGGGGGCATATAACTTGATACGTGTGAGAAAGGGGGATGAGTGGAAGACCACTATGTTCACCCCCTTGGGGGCTTTTGAGTACCGGGTTATGCCTTTCAGATTACAAGCGGGCTCCGCCTGCTTTCAATCATTCATGAATCACGTCCTGGGGCCACTGCTCTACAAGAACTGCGTAGCGTTCTTAGATGACGTCCTGGTGTACTCAGAGAATGAGGAGCAGCATGTGCGAGATGTGAGAGAGGTACTGAGCAAGCTGCGAGAAAACCGGCTGTGGGTGAAACTGGAGAAGTGTCAGTTTCATACCAGGGAGGTGGAATTCCTGGGGTACCGGTTGTCTGACAAGGGATTGGCCATGGATCCCAGCAAGGTTCAAGCGGTACTGGAATGGAAAACACCAAAGACCAAGAAGGACGTGCAAAGGTTCCTGGGCTTCGGAAACTTCTATAGGAAGTTCATCAAAAACTTTGCCCATTTAACAGCGCCCATCACGGATTGTCTTAGTAGCAAAAAGAAATTTGTTTGGACGGAAGAAGCGCAGCGGGCGTTCGAACGTTTAAAGCAGGCGTTTGCGTCGGAAGAGCAACTTTTGCACGTGGATCTACAACAACCAATGAGAGTGGAGACTGACGCATCAGACCGAGCGGTGGGGGCCGTTCTTCTCCAGCCGGGAAAAGATACGTCTGAATGGAGACCGTGTGCATTCTTCTCGCGGAAGTTGAACAAATCCGAGAGGAACTACACAGTATACGACCGAGAACTGCTCGCCATTCATGAAGCATTCCGGAAATGGCGGCACTTGCTGATTGGGGCGCAGCACAAGGTTCAAGTCCGAACTGACCACAAAAATCTGGAATACTGGAGAACAGCCCGAGTGCTGAACCAGAGACAAGTGCGATGGGCCCAGGAGTTCTCCAAATTCCACTTTGTGATTCGTTACGTGCCCGGCTCCGAGAACGTGAGGGCGGACGCTCTTTCCAGGAAACCTGAGTACTTAGAGGGGGAGGGAGCGCCTGAGGCAAGGCATGTAATCCCTGAAGACCGCTGGGTGTGTGGGGCGGCATTGGTGGGGCAGAGGGAACTGATAGAGGGTACTGAGAACGATGAATACGCCCAAGAGAAACTCAGAGAGCTCAGGAGGACAGAGGAGAACACAGGGGGGTTTGAAGAAAAGAACGGGGCGTTGTATTACAAAGGGGCACTGTACATACCCGATGGGGAACTGAGGGGCAGAGTACTCAAGCAGTTGCATGACAGCCCCACAGCGGGACATTTTGGACAGCACAAAACCATGTGGTTGGTTACCAGGGAGTTTTGGTGGCCCAAGGTGAGGGAGGACGTACGGGAATATGTCAGGGGTTGCGACAGGTGCCAGTGAGCGAAAGGAGAGAGGGTGGCGCCAGCGGGGCTATTACAACCCTTACCCACGCCAGAAAGGCCATGGGAGGCAGTATCCATAGATTTTATGACGGACCTGCCAAAATCCAAAGGCAAAACAGCTGTCATGGTGGTGGTAGATCTATTAACCAAGATGTGTCATTTTATAGCTTGTTCACATGCGGTCACAGCGGAGGAAACCGCCAAGTTGTTTGTAGAACATATTTTTAGGTTGCATGGCGCCCCCTTGAGGGTTTTGAGCGACAGAGGGAAACAATTTACTTCCAGGTTCTGGAGGAAACTTATGAGCTTACTGCACGTAGAACTCAATTTCTCTACTGCCCGGCACCCAGAAACAAATGGGCAAGCGGAAAGGGCAAACGGGATTTTACAACAATACCTGAGGTGTTATGTAAAAGACAGAGAAAATGATTGGGTGGATAAGTTACCTCTAGCAGAATTTGCCTACAACAACGCGGAGAACGTGTCCACAGGGATGAGTCCCTTTCTGGCAAATTATGGGTGTCACCCCCGGGCATTCCCAGGAGAGGGAGGGGAGAGGTGGAGCGTGCCGGCGGCGGAATATTTTTTTGAAGAGATGGAAGCGATCCACCGTCAGCTTCAACTTAATTTAGAGAAAGCCAAGGAAGAATATAAGAAGCAAGCAGACAGAAATAGGAGGGAAGGTGAAACTATAAGGGTGGGAGACCGGGTGTGGTTATCCACCCAAGGACTACCGTTCAAGGGCGGGAGTAAGAAATTGAGACCCAAAAGATTGGGACCCTTTGAGGTCATACAGCAGGTCAACCCAGTAGCATTCAAACTCAGGCTGCCCAGTCACATGAAATTACACCCAGTATTTCACAGGTCATTACTGTCGCCGTACCGAGAGGGACGTGAGTGGGGGGAGCGTGAGAGAGAGGCCACCCAAACGCCCGTGATAGAAGAGAGAGCGCGCGACATGAACGTGGCAGGAATCATTGATTCCAGGTGGAAGGGGAATCAGGTGGAATATCTGGTAGAATGGGAGGGGGAAGTAGAGTCGGAAAACACTTGGGTACCAGCAGAGGTAGTCAATGACGAGGTCTTAATAGAAACATTTCATCAGCGTTTCCCAAGAAAACCGCAACCCGTGGCACGATTTAGAAGGGAACACTTTGGGACCACCGATGAGGAAGGAGAGTTTGAAGGGTTCCCAGAGTCAGGGGTGGGTGAGGAAGCCGACTCCGACGAAGAAGAGGAAGACGGGGAGAGAGACGGTACGCCGTGGCTAGAAGTGTTTGAATCCTCGGACGACGAGGAGAGTTCCTTCAGGGGCTTTCCGCCCTCACCGCCAGTGGGAGAGGAGGCGGGAGGGGGTGAAGGGGGCCCTGGGGGGGAGGTGGATGTCAGGGAACTGCCATCGGAGGGACAGGTGGTGGACAGGCTCCAGGAGAATAGGAGAGAATCTGCAGCAGAGGAAGGAACCAGCAGGGGGAGTGCAGGAGTCACAGCGGAGGGGAGGCTCTGGGATACTTCTAGTGAGAATAGCGAAGAGGTAACAAGACCCCCGTTAGGAACTCCCACCCTTCGCCGGAAACTGTCACGCAGAGAGTCACGAAGGCGCATGTCCGTCAAACAGCTTTTATGTTGGCGTAAATTCCGTAGACGCCCACTGTCAGATTCTACCAGCGACTGACGGAGTCATGCTTTGGGGGCTCCGTTAGTGCCTCGGTTTGGATGACCAGCCAAACCCCAGAGGGATCAAGCTTTTACGCACAAGCAGCTCACTATCCCATCACAATTACGCTCAGATTAAAGAAGTTTTTAAAAATGACAGAAAGTTAGGGTTCCAGGTGGAGAAATCGAAATTGGAAACAGAATTGCTAGAACCAAAGACTAAGGTACTATCTAGAATGTACAACTTGCTGTTAAAATGGAATACACAAGACGAAACGGTTAAATCGGCTATGATAAAATGGGCACAGGACATTGGGCATAACATTATGTTTGAGGACTGGGAAAGGTTGTGGACCACTGGGTTGAACTTCACCGCATGTAATGCTCTGAAGGAAAATGTAATGAAAATGATGTATAGGTGGTACATGACCCCAGTTAAACTTGCCAAGATATACCATTCGTCTGACAATAAATGTTGGAAATGTAAGGAAAATGAAGGAACATTCTTTCATCTCTGGTGGACTTGCCCTAAAGTGAAGGCCTTCTGGGAAATGATATATAATGAGTTGAAAAAGGTATTTAAGTATACCTTCACTAAGAAACCAGAGGCCTTCCTTCTGGGTATTGTCGGCCAGAAGGTGTTAAAGAAGGACCGAACATTTTTCCTGTACGCAACAACGGCAGCAAGGATACTTATCGCTAAGAACTGGAAAACGCAAGATCTACCCACACTGGAAGAGTGGCAGATGCAGCTGATGGACTATATGCAACTGGCCGAGATGACTGGCAGAATCCGAGACCTGGGAGAAGAGAGGATTGAGGAAGACTGGAAGAAATTTAAGATGTACTTACAAAAACATTGTAATTTGTTTGAATGTTAAGAAGGATGCTAGATTATAAATAATTGGCCACCACTAAATTAGATTTGAATTTGATTATAAGTGAGGTTAAAGAAAACACAAACCTTTTGGAGAATTGCTAGATTGTATTTAAATGAGTGGATACAAGATTGTAAACAAGTTGATAATTTGCTTGGAAAAACTTTTTAACGATGTAAGTGGGAGCGGGAGACGTGAGGGAGTCCAAAGAAGTGATGAAACCACGTTTTGATATAAGCAATGTTGTTTATTATTTGGGTATTTGCATTAAAAAACTTTAATAAATATTTATTAAAAAAAAATTTTTTTTAACTGTTTCTGCAGTATCTGCTTTTGTTTTGAGAGGAAAAAACCATGTAACCTTCGTTTTGTCATCCGAGAGACACAGTGCATACCTCGAACCTCCCATGCTAGCAACAGGCATTGGGCCACATAGGTCCATATATGCACAAGCTGGAATACTTTATCAGATTTCCTATCTGAACTGGGATAGCTGCATCTATGAACCTTCGCCCTTTTGCATGCAGTACAATCCAAATACTTAGTACATTTGTTCATTTTGCACCCTTCTGATAATTCAGGTTGCCTTTTAACATACTGAAAATTAATATGTCCCAGACGGCGGTGCCATAAATGGACACAAGAATTATGGGTAGGCGAGTTCACACAACCAGCATGAACCTGTTCAACTTCATCTGGACTTGTCTCAAAATAATATAACCCATCTCTGCATTCCACCTGCAAAAGAGATACGTTATTCTTTGAAATAGTGCAAACCCCATTTTCAAACACAGTTTTAAACCCAACTCTATCAAGTTCTGACACAGACAAAATACACCCTTTCAATCCCTTTAGCACGTAGGCATCAATTTCTGTTTGCAAACATTTCAAGAACACTGTGCCTACGGTCTCTAAGGAACGTTTAGTTGAATCTGCCATTGTCACAACTTTAGGGATTTGCAAATGCCTGCAATTCTGCAAACGGACACTAGATGGCGCCACCAGGTGGTGAGATGCACCACTGTCGATCAACCAGCATAGATTGCTGCCTTGGCCACGCCCTTGCATCAACGCCATTGCTGAAGCCATGTGCTGTGTGCTGTGGGAGTAGCCACGACCTCCTCCTCTTCTTCGACGTCCCCTGGAACTCCTTGTCTGGTAACTAGGGGTAACGGCCTTGGTGCTGTCTTGACCAGGTTCACGTGTGCAATTCCTAATTAAATGGGAAGAGGAACCACAGCGAAAACAGTGTCTAGCTGCAAAAGTATTCACTGTGTTCTCAAACTCAGCATCCCCACTCTTAGGCACAGCATAACTCCCCTTTGAAGACAAACCTCTTTCTCTTTGCCTTTTATCCTGTTCATCTGCAAGCCGAGAAGAAATGTATTCAAGGGTTAATTCAGTTGAAGGCATAGCTTCCAAAGTTAGAGCTAGAGTCTCATAGCTTTTATCAAGAGAAGACAACAATATGTATGACTGCTGCTCCATAGAGAAAGGAATGCCCAGCTGTCTTAGTTGATTAAAGGCAGACACCATTTTGGCAATATGTTCTTTCACACACGCTCCCGGTTGGAGACGTAAATCAAACAAACATCTTGTAGCATGGATCTTGGCCCCCGCAGTGTTTCTGGAATTTAACCGCTGCAGAACCGTTCAGACCTCATGTGTGTTCTTTAACTCAGAAACATAAGGCATTTGCTCTGGTCCCACTGCCAAAACTAGTAGACCTTGGGCTTTCCTGTCGCGTTTCTGTGAAGCTGCTGCTGCTGCTTTGTCTTCTGCAGATGCGTCTGCAGCTGCCTGTAAAGGCGGTGCTTCAGTACAACTCCACAACTCTTTTGCTTGCAACCAAACCCTCACTCTAGCCTTCCAATCTTGCCAATTTTTCCCATTGAGTCGCGTAAACGGGACAGAAAAACTTTCCTGGGACTCTGCCATCCTCCCTGGGGCTTAGGAACGATACTCACACACCTGTAGACCGTCTCCCTGCTGCTGAGGTGGCTCCTTGAGGAATAAGACGTCTTCCAGCGAGTACAAACTGCTCAGTGCCTGTTTAAAACTTTTCTAGGCACATTGCAGGACTCAAGCTGCTTTGAAGGCTTTCGTTGTCGGCAACCGCTTCTGACTTCGCTCCAGTCCTTGCATAAATCACTCTGAACTGCACTCCTTATCTCCTTCTTGATGTACAAACAGCCATAACCTGTCCCATTAAACTTTAATTAGTTTAATGTAAATGCCCAGTGCGCTTCCATCGTCACAAGTCCCACTACAGCAGAGCATTTCGCGCAGCAGTTTAAGAAGGGCAGGAGAGGCAGTATCTTTTCAAAGAGGAGTCTTGGAGCAAGCGGTTTGGAACTCAAAGAAAAGGTTTATTTACAAAAACAAAAAAACCCCGGCAACGAACCACACATATCAGCAAACACGCCCAAAAGGGGAGAAGGGGAGAACAAACACACAGGAGACTATTTATACAAACTCATGTTCCTGGAAGCCTAATGACTTCCAGCTGCTCAGTGATTAGAGCGTTTCTGCTACCTTTTAACCCTTTGATAGCAACAGGCAAGATGCATGTTTGTATGCTCTCAGCATAGAGTGGAAATAAAGTTATGAATGTGGCACATACTGCTTATCCTTCTGCTGTGTAGACTACTCTGCTTGGGCTCAAGATAAGACGAGCCTGTATCAGCTTCAGATGGGCCGAAGCTAGTCAAAATCTCACATTTTTGGTTCCGGGCCCAGGAAAACGGAATCGGACTGAAGAATGGCTGCTGGCAGAGGAACGGATCGGACGTTATCTGCTCTGCGCGTCAAGATGATTGATGAGAGGTATGTGCTCATTGCCCCGGGAAGCCTGCCAACTCCTAATTAATGGCTTTATGGCTGGACTTTTAACTTTTAAAGCCGTTTGCCACGGCACAGGCTCAAAGGCTTGAGAGGCTTGAAAACCGAAAGTGCTTTTACAAGTGCTTTTGGAAGCAGCTGTACTCAGACACAGCTTGATTAATAAAGCAGCAATGATGGCTAATGCAAGACTGGCTGATGCTTGTGGGATTCCTAAGCTCAATAAGAAGAATTATGCGGAGTGGGTACTGTACGCAGAGGCTCTTCTGTGAAAAGAATCTTCAGGTGCAAATAAATTTACCTTCGGGTAAACATAAATCCTGCGTCCAGCCAGGCTTCCCTGTGCAGCCTCTGCTTCTCCCAAGCTGGCCTAGCAGGATGGCAGAGTAGCAGCAGCGGTCCTGCGTCGGTGTGAGAATAGGGATAAATCACGCCCAGAGTCAGATCGGTTCTTATCTCTAGTAGCTTTATTCACAGACCATAAATCAATCTCTTTCCATCAGAGCTTTCCGGCATTTCTCTGTGCCAAAAACACACACAGCCTGCAGCCTCGGAGCTGAGCTGTGTCTCTTAGGCAGAATCGAAAGGAACTCTGCTCACAGACTGTGACGCACGTCGCTGCGTCAAGCTCCTCCCAGATACAGGACACCATGGAGTTTTAACCCTGTCTGTTCCAAACTCCACACCCCTCTTGTCCTGCATCTGGGGACAATAGCCAACATTGCTTTCCCCATACACAGACCCTCACAGAACTCCTTGTGCTTCTGGAAGGTTAATGGTTTTGTGAAACCATCAGCGAGGTTCTTTGTTGAGGGACAGTATTTCAGAGCAACTAGCCCCTCACGAACGCTCTGACACACATTTTGAAAACATATGTCCAAATGTTTGGTCCTCGCCTTGAATTGCCCCGTCTCAGCTAATTTAAGGCACGGTTGATTGTCTTCATGCACCACAACGGGCAGACAAACCTCTCCACAGATTTCCTCGACCAAACACACATAGAACTCCAGCTCTCTGCAAGCATCTGATAGCGCACTGAACTCAGCTTCAGTAGACGAAAGCGCTATGAGACTTTGCTTCCGGGACCTCCACCCGATCACTGAGTCCCCAAACTTCACCACCAGAGCTGACACTGATTTGCGGTCCTCAGAGTTACCCCAATCTGCGTCCACAAAGCAAGTCAGTTTGACTTCTCCTTGAGCTGGCAACCTAAGACAAAAATCTTTGGTATCTTGCAGGTAACGCAGCACCTGCTTTATACCATTCCAGGCCTGCACACTAGGACTTGAAGCCTCTCTACTGAGCAGATTGACAGCAAATGCAATGTCTGGTCTGCTCCACTGTGACAGATACAACAGACTACCCAGAGCTGACTTAAAGAGTTCAGTATTTTCGAACACCACACGTTCTACTTGCTGACACTCCTTCACATATCCAGTCTCCATGGGTGACCTGGCACCTGCACAATCAGACATCCTGAACTTCTCAAGCAACTGTTCAATCTTACCTTTCTGGCAAAGCAAAAAGCTTCCATCACTTGCTCTTGTGATCTCTACGCCTAAATAGGACTTGACATCTCCAAGCTGCTTTAGCTTGAACCGCTTTCCAAGCTTGTTAGCAAACTTCTCCACCTGTTTACCTGTCTGTGCCATGGTCAATAAATCATCAACAAACACAAGCACCACTTGCTGTTTTACGCCTGAATCTTTAATGTAAAGACAACTGTCTGCAAGAGATCTCTTAAAACCTAGCTCTTCTAAGGCTTCATGTAGGCACATATTCCAATTCCTGGCAGATTGGCGTAATCCATAGATGGATTTGTGCAACCACCACACGACGCCTGGCTCACTGACTTCAAACCCTGGAGGAGGAAGCATGTACAACTCCTCCTTGAGATCTGAGTTCAGGTAGGCGACATCTACATCAAAATGGTTCACTTTCCAACCTCTCTGTGCTGCTATTGCCAAAAACATTCTCAGAGTCTCCGCTCTTGAGGTTGGCGAATACACTTCCGTGAAGTGTACACCTTTTTTCTGTGTGAATCCTCGGGCCACTAATCTCGCTTTATACTGTGGTTCTCCTGCTTCTGTGGGTTTCAAACGGTAAACCCATCTGCAGCTCACGGCTTTTTCGCCCATCGGCAACTTCGTGAGGGAGAACACACCTAGAGACTCCATTGAGTTCATCTCCTTCTGCATCGCCTCACGCCATTTGCTGGCTTCTTCCTGAGGCAACTTTTGAACATCCTCAAAGGATTCAGGTTCACATCTAGCCACACCAACCCAGACACTAGTGGCTTCATACCTTTCAGGTGGCTTTCCCTTGGTTGATCTTGCTGACCTCCTCAGCATGAATTCTGGAACTGCGCCTGATTCACCTGGATCAACCCTACTATCCTCTGTGTCAGAAACATCCCCCTCTGACCTGCTGCGCCGTTTCGGGCGTACAGCTGGTTCTGCTGGCGAGGATGGTGCACTCCTTAGCTCAGACTTGACAGAGACCTGTGGAGGGGTCCTGGGACTCCCCTTTGGAGAGCCTGGCGCTGGACCCTGCGGCTGTGGACCATGCACATCAGCAACAGGTTCAGCCTCACCCTCCTCTTCCTCATCTGAGTCTGATAGAACATCTGGGTTCCTGTGAAGACGTTTCCACCCACTCTGCTCGCAAAACTCAGCACTGCCGCTAATAAGCAGCCTAGACTGGTTGCCAGTAGGGTATGCGAAACGCCACGCTTTTGAACCCGGCTCATAGCCTACAAAGATCATCTTCCTAGACCTTGGCTCACCCTTTCTGCGCATGGCCTTTGGAATGAGAACCCAAGCCTGAGAACCAAAGATGTGAAAGTAGTGTACTTTAGGCTTTTTCTGATGCAACAAAAAATACGGTGTGTTGCCTATACTGGAATTGTACACCCTATTCTGCACAAAACATGCTGTCCGATAACTCTCAGCCCAAAAGCGCTGTGGCAAACCTGAGTCTGCCAACATAGCGTTTGCAGATTCCTGTAGTGTGCAAAACTTTCTCTCTGCGACCCCGTTCTGTTGCGGACTGTAGGGGGCAGTCAATCGATGACTGATACCCTTCTGCCTGAAAAACGATTGCAGCGCAGAACCTGTGAACTCCCCCCCCCCCCCGATCAGATTGAAAGGAAATCACCCTGGTAGAGAACTGCAGCTCTATCGCTGTGATCCAATCCCTGATCAGTGCAGCTGCTTCTGACTTACATTTAAGCGCAAAAACCCAAGAAAATGTCTATCATAACCAGAACCCCAAAAATCGTCTATCAGAACCAGAACCCATTTGGACCCAGCTACAGAAGGTGTTGGCATGGGTCCTGACAAATCTGCATGGACAAGTTCAAAGGGTTTGCTGGTTCGCCTCTCTGACCTGGGGTATGAGCATGTTGTGACCTTCGACTGCTTACAGGCTTGACAATCTAGGTATTTGTCACAAACCTTGAACCTACAACCAATGGTGTTTTCGGCAGCTTTTCGCACAAGCGACCACCCAGCGTGCCCAAATTTTCGGGGCCACAAGTGAATACAATCATTGTGTGGTGGGACGTTTGCACACTGCACATGGGCATCTTCAATGGACTCTCCACTAGCCCCATTTTCCACCAGCCCCATTTTTCCACCAGCCCCATTTTCAACAGGCATCTGCACCAGAAAGAGCCTGTCTTTTCTCTCAACACTGTAGATCTTCTTCCCATCCCTGTAAAAAGAGCACAAATTGTTAGAGAACAGAACATCGAACCCATCATCATTTAGTGCTGGCACACTTAAAAGAGAGTGTGCAAGCTCTGGAACCACAAAAACTTGCACCCAATGATCTATAAAAGAACAATAAAGAAACCCAGATTCAGTCAATGGTCTTTGAGACCCATCTGCTAATTTGACATAGCGTTCAGTTTTAACTGTCTTGCAGTTCCTCAGGAACTCTCTAGATGTCACTAGACTGTGCGAAGCTCCAGAGTCTATAATAAGAGATAAAGCGTCTCTCTGGCTGTTTTCCAAAGCTGCCATGGCGTTGCTCGCACCCCCACCGGGGCCTCTGCCAGTGTCCTTCCTGGTTGCCATGGCCACAGCCTCCCCCCGACTGAGGCTTTTGCCTTTTCCCAGAGACACCGTCACAGCTGTGAGGTGATAAGACACGTCGTCTTTGTTTTCCTCCTGGCCTGCAGCTTTCCCACATCACTGCTGAGAACCGGCCTTGGGAAACTGCTTTGTTGACATTCCACTCCAGCTGGTGTCCTTGGCAGCCTGGGCTGTTACCATAAAGCAGCAATGCTGCAGCAAGCAAAGGCTCTAGCAGCTCAGTCAGCTGCTTCTGGCTGGAAAGCCAAACAGGATGTTTGTGACTGTTGCCATGGGAACAAAGGGGCAGTCCATTCTGTACTGAGCACCGGATGTTAGCTCAGTGTGTGTGTCATGTGACCCGTACTGGAAGTACATGGGTGGAGTGAGATTCTCTCTGTTGTTCGAAGAGTGCAGACATCTTTATCTGTATGGCTGCGAAAGACAGAAATAAAGACATGTAAATACGTTTCTGTCTGAGTCTGAGTCCCCTCCCTGGGTAGCAGGGAGGAGGAGAAGCAGTGGTGTGTTTTTCTCACAGTCTGGGAAAAATCGCCGAAACAGACCTCGTCTGTTTCCTGCTGGGAGTTGCAGGAGGGAGGTCTGGAAAAATTCTGCCGGTGCCTGGAAGACTGGCGCATCCCTCTGACCGAGGCAGAATTCCAACAAATGGTAGCAGACCTGCTGGTTTCTTCGATCCATGGGAGTCTGCATCAAGAGTAGCAGAGCTACTGTATTCATCGCTCCATGGAAGCCTGAAGTGAGAGGCTGATCCTCTGCAGCCAGAAGCTGACCAGACGAAGCTGACAGCCAAGCCACGGAGCCCAAGGTATGAGATTTTCGGGCTTAAAAGTGTGAATGCAGATTGATTCATTCTCTGCTTCACGGGGAGCAGCGTTTGGGAAAACAGCTCCAAGTGAGAAGAGGCCTGCATTCCAGACATTCTTGTGGTTTCCTGTCCAAGGAAAGGAATGCACTGTTGCTAAGCAACGCCAGTCACTGAAGTGGAAAGCTACCAGAAGTGGGCTGGACAGTCAGGCTGTGCCTCAGAGAGGCAAAAACAACCTATGTTTTGACTAGGCTCTCACGAACCCTTGGAAGAAACATTCCAACGCAGCCAGTGTCAGAGCTGCCAGGTGCACAAGAGTGTAAACAAATCAGCTTTTGGATTTTAGAGGCTTGTGTTTGAGAGTTAAAGGCAAAGAACTCAAAATGGATGCAAAGAAGGGAGGTTTGCCTTCTCCACCCCCCTGACCAATGACAATTATGCATCTTGGTCTATTAAGATGAAGGCCCTGCTGCAGAATCAGAGATTGTTTGGGGTGATTGAGAACCCCATCCCTGCAGCACCAATGCGTGCTTGGGAGTCACAGGATGTGAAGGCCAGAACGGCTATAATTCTGTGTGTGCCAGACTCGCAGCTTGTGCATATACAGGATTTACAGCACGCGAAAGAGGTTTGGGACACGCTGAGAAGGACACATCAGAGAGATGCAGGTTCTTCAGCGTTGCTGTATTTTGAGAAGCTGACCAACCTGAGGCTTGCGCCTGATGGAGATGTTCAAGCGCACCTGACGGAAATGAAATATCTGCGTCAACAGATGGTGGAACGTAATTTCCGTCTGCAGGAGGAAGTGTTTTGCTTCATGGTGATAAACAGCCTAAATCGGACTTACAAATCCGTTGCCAGTCAGCTTGGTTCACTACCGGCGGCTCAGTTAACTTCGGAGAGGGTCTATGCAGTTGTGCTTAATGAACATGACAGACTTGCTGCCCTGGAGATCAAGGACAGGGGGAGACAAGAACGGAGTTCTGACACCCCCACTGCTGTTGCTACTGGAGAAAATGCTGTAGCTTTGAACGTTGTCCGATGTTACAATTGTGGACAAACTGGGCATCTTCAGCGGAACTGCAAGAAGCCACGTCAGAACAAAGGAGCCAAGGGAAGCTCCACGAAGTCTGAGGCATCAGGCAGAAGTCAAACCAAGTCACAGGCGAAGCCTGCAAAGGCTTTGATGTCGAAAGGAACCACGCCAGAAGTGGAGAACGCTTTTGTCATAGACACGGGCGCCACGGTTCATATGTCCCCAAACAGACAGCTATTTTCGTCGTTTAAGAAGCAAAGCTTCGCTGTACAACAAGCCAACGGTCAAGAGCTGGAAGCCACCGGAATTGGGACTGTGTATCTTAAAAGTCTGAACTTGACTATAAACAATGTTTATTTGGTTCCAGAGTTGAAGTACAATCTGCTCAGCGTTTCGCAGATTGCCAAGAAGGGACTAAAACTGTCCTATGATGATGAGAACTGCGAGATCTACAAAGATGGAGAGCTGTATCTTTCTGCCGAAGAGAAAGATGGACTGTATTTGTTGACTTTTAATCAAAGTGATTACATGAATTGTAATTCTAACATGATTTCTTTTGCAGGTGTAGCCAAGAAGGACGCCAAGCAGGTCACCTCGAGGGTCAACAGGGCATTTCAGCGGGTGTATGCTGATGTGATTGGTCCTCTAGCACCTTCTAGAGGCAATGCAAAATATTACCTAATATGTGTTGATTCTTTCACAGGTTTTGTCTGGATTTATCTTTTGGAGAGACCAAAAGACGCCTTAGAAAGGTTTAAAGAGTTTTGTGACAAAGTTAAAAATATGCATGATGCTGACATAGATTGTCTTTGCACAGATGAGAAGCCAATATTTCTTTTACAGGATTTCCAGAAGTTCCTGAAGAAGAAAGGGATAAGACACAAAATTGCAGCTTCCGAAGAAGCTTGGAAGAAATGTGTCTGTGTTAGGGTGAACAAAGAATTGCAAAAGGGAATGGAGGCGCAATTGCTAAGTTCACATCTGCCACATGAGTACTGGGCTGAGTCGCTAATGTCATTTACTTATACGTGGTTGAGAAAGTTTTCAAAAGAGTTGGGAAGTTCTCCTTTTGAGAAACTGTTCCACAGAAAACCTTCTGTTGCCCATTTCAAGGTTTTTGGGTCTCATGTGAGAACAGAAGCTCCAGGTGGAGTAAAGAATGCCAGAGGCATTTTTGTGGGTTATGAAAAGGGTCTCTACAGAGTAATTTTGTCTGAATCTGGTCAGGTGATTCTCACAAAATTTCTAGAGAGTGCTCCTGAACAGGAGAGAGTGATTGTTCACACTTTTCCCACAGGAGATGATGATGATTCTGATGATGATGATGATGAGTTTGATCTTATTGAGTTCAGTAGTACTGATGACGACAGCGATAGCTCAGGGAGCTCAGTTGTAACAGTCATTGAGAGGAAATCTCACGTAATGACTAGACCCTCAGAAGAGGAGGATGAACTACTGATTAAGCTTAGTACTGGTTCTCCAGAGAGTTCAGAGGCTGAACCAGAAAGCAAGGGAGAGCAGACGTAGGTCTGAGAGAGCAACGAAGGGTGTACCACCCAAGAGGTATTCAAAGGAGTTTGCTAACCTAGCTATTGCATGTGTTGCTGTTGTAAACGACCAAGGTCAAATTGAAGCTGTGTCTGAGGCAGAGACAAAGGCACAACAGAGAGTTGCTAACCAAGGTAATGCAGATGCACTCATTCCTTGGAAGTCACACAACCAGAGAGGTACACTGGGGAAACCAGTGGCGGGTAGTTCCAAGGGTGGAACTGAAACAACAGGGGAGTGTTATACATATAACAACTGTTTGTTTTCTTCTCTGGATGACGCTTTGCTCGCAGCATGCATTGATACTTTAGGGGGAGTATGTTACCATAAAGCAGCAATGCTGCAGCAAGCAAAGGCTCTAGCAGCTCAGTCAGCTGCTTCTGGCTGGAAAGCCAAACAGGATGTTTGTGACTGTTGCCATGGGAACAAAGGGGCAGTCCATTCTGTACTGAGCACCGGATGTTAGCTCAGTGTGTGTGTCATGTGACCCGTACTGGAAGTACATGGGTGGAGTGAGATTCTCTCTGTTGTTCGAAGAGTGCAGACATCTTTATCTGTATGGCTGCGAAAGACAGAAATAAAGACATGTAAATACGTTTCTGTCTGAGTCTGATTCCCCTCCCTGGGGAGCAGGGAGGAGGAGAAGCAGTGGTGTGTTTTTCTCACAGTCTGGGAAAAATCGCCGAAACGGACCTCGTCTGTTTCTTGCCGGGAGTCGCAGGAGGGAGGTCTGGAAAGGAATTCTGCCAGTGCCTGGAAGACTGGCGCATCCCTCTGACCGAGGCAGAATTCCAACATGGGCTTCAAGTGGATGCTTCCCAGCGCTGTTGGACGTCGCAGCAAAGCACAAACAACTTTCGGAGACTTTCGCTTTCTCAGAGCTCTTGGAACGGCCTGCACCCCCACTCTTGGGTGCACTGCTGCCTGAGGAACAGTTTGCCACTGCCTTCCTCTCCTCAGCTCTCAGCCTTTCTCCAGCACATAGTCCATCACACAGACGTGTTGAAGCATTGCAACAGCTTCCCAACACAGTCCCAGCCCCCACTGGGCTTTCTGGGCATCCTTCAGCCCCTCCTGGGCTTCCAGTCCCCTCTGGTCTGGCTCCCACTGACATGCCGTCTTCAGTGCCTGCCACGCGACCCAGGGCTTCTTCTCTTGCCCCTCGGCTTCCTCCCGGCCCTTGGCTTTTGCTGAGCTTTCACACAAACTCCTCAGCACCTGCCAGGCGGCTTGAGCCGATTTAACGCCCTCCAGATGAGGCAACAGCAAAGCGTCCACAGCTGCTTGCAACATGCAAAGCTGCCTCTGCTCTCTCTCCCTCAGCAGAGCAGTAGCTTGCGTGGGTGGGGCCAGCTCCTTCTGGACTGGACTCCAGAGCCCTGTGGCCACAAACCACCCCCTGGCTCTTCTTGACCAGGGCTCCCAATTGGCTCCATGCAATTTTTCAAAGGGGATCTTGAAGCTCTCATGGCCCTGCTGTGCCTGAGCAGCAGCCATCTCCTCCCCCCGGGGCTTCAAACGTACTCACTGCCAGCAAGCAGGTCCTCCGAAGCAGCCGTCTCTCTTGGCTCTTGGCTCCGATCACCAGCATCTCCCACTGCCCTTCCTAGCAGGAGAACACAGCAACTCAAAGCTGGCAGCCTTCCTCCCTTCTCACACTTGTCAGGAGACGCGGAACCTCCATAACCTCTTCAGGTGCAAATAAATTTACCTTCGGGTAAACATAAATCCTGCGTCCAGCCAGGCTTCCCTGTGCAGCCTCTGCTTCTCCGAAGCTGGCCTAGCAGGATGGCAGAGTAGCAGCAGCGGTCCTGCGTTGGTGTGAGAATAGGGATAAATCACGCTCAGAGTCAGATCGGTTCTTATCTCTAGTAGCTTTATTTACAGACCATAAATCAGTCTCTTTCCATCAGAGCTTTCCGGCATTTCTCTGTGCCAAAAACACACACAGCCTGCAGCCTCGGAGCTGAGCTGTGTCTCTTAGGCAGAATCGAAAGGAACTCTGCTCACAGACTGTGACGCACGTCGCTGCGTCAAGCTCCTCCCAGATACAGGACACCACGGAGTTTTAACCCTGTCTGTTCCAAACTCCACAAAGAAGGTCTGTTTAATGTTATTACAGACACACACCCCCCAGCTCCAATAACAGATGAAGCACTGCGTGTTCCTTGTTCCGGGGGAGTCTTGGATCAGCCTGGGAGAGCTGCATTCCTGCCGGACAAAGACGGAAGCTTTGATTGCTTGCCGCTTGGAACTGTGAGTAATCAATTTTGATTTATTGAGGCTGTTAAACCTCAAAGAAAGAAGCAGTTCTTAATTGCCCAAAGACTGCTTGAAGATTTACAGCTTGCTACCTAGAAGGAGCTGTTAATTGGAGCCAAGATGGATTCCAAGCATGGGGTTGGGATGATGATGTACCCTCCTCTTACAGACTCTAATTATGCAGGTTGGAGTTTGAAAATGAAAGCTATGCTTGAGCATCAGAGAAAATTTGATGTTATTCGAAACGCCATTCCTGCAGTGCCAGACAGGCTATGGAATGATTGCGATACGCAAGCAAAAGCTGCAATAATTCTGTGTGTCTCAGATGAACAATTGATCCACGTTCAGGATCAGCCCCACGCGCGTGATATGTGGGAGGCATTGCGTCGCATTCATATGCGAGAAGCAGTTGGGACGGCTTTGCTACACTTTCAGCAGCTCACAACTATGAGGCTGAAGCAAGGAGCGGATCTTCAGACTCACCTCATGAGGATGAAATTCCTGTGTAATGAGCTGGCGCAGAGGAATTTTCCACTGGAAGAGTCAGTGTTTTGTTTCATGTTGATCAATAGTCTGGATCAGAGATTTGGGACTGTTGCTTCACAGCTGGGCACGTTGCCTGCAGCAGATCTGACTGTGCCACGTATTTGTGCCGCTCTCTTGAATGAGAACAATCGATTGGCTGTGATTGCCACATCTCAGGGGGAGAGTGGAGCTTCGATAGCTACCCCCACAGTTGCTCAAGAAGAGCAGGCAGTTGCTTTAAACGTCATTCGTTGTCACAATTGTGGTCTTGTTGGCCATTTACAGAAAAACTGTAAAAAGAGCCGTGTTTCCAAAGCAGCCATGGGGAGCTCAAGGAAAGAAGAGGCAAGTAGCAGATCACATGCTAAGCCTCAGGCAAAGCCTGCTATAGCTTTGTTTTCGCCAAAGTCTTCAGCGTCAACCTGGAATGCGTTTGTGATAGACACAGGTGCTACCGTGCATCTCACAGGGCGGAAAGGGTTATTTTCCACTTTTGAGGATCGACGTTTCACCGTGAAGCAAGCGGACGGTCATGAGTTAGAAGCCACTGGATTTGGAACAGTGTTTCTTCAAAGTCTCAATGTCACCATTAACAATGTTTATTATGTTTCAGGTTTGAAGTTCAACCTGTTGAGTGTGTCACAATTGACTGAGCAAGGATTGGTGATATCCTGCAACAAGAGGTGTGAAATCTCCAGAGATGGAAAGCCACTTCTTTCTGCTACAAAAGAAGATGGACTATATTTGCTTTCTTTTGATAGTACTGATTGTAAAGGCTGTAATGCTACTAATGTGTCTTGTTTTACAGGTACCACAGGCAACAAGAAGCCTGCAAAAGTCACCAGTTTTTTTCAGTGGGTGTATGCTGATGTAATTGGTCCTCTACCGCTCTCTAGAGGCAAAAGTTCAAAGAATTTTATGAAAAGGTGAAATTTGTTCATGATGCTAATATTGAAAGTCTTTTCACTGATGAAAAGCAGGTTTTTGTTTCACAGGATTTTCAAGATTTCCTAGATAAACAGGAGATTGAGCACAAAGTTGCTGTCTCTGAAGCTTCATGGAACAAAAGTGTGTGTGTCAAGGTGAACACAGAGTTGCAACAAGGCATGAAATCACAACTGCTAAGTGCAGATCTGCCCCAAAAGTTTCATCAGGTATGGAAAGTAAGGTTTCATCAGGTATGGAAAGTTCTTCATTTGAGAGACTGTTCCAGAGAAAACCTTCTGTTAGACACTTAAAGGTTTTTGGATCTCATGTGCGTGTAGAAACACCACAAGGAGTCAAAGGTGCACAGGGCATTTTCATGGGTTATGAGAAAGGTTTATACAGAGTAGTATTGCCTGAAACTGACTCAGCGATTCTTACAAGGTTTGTATAATGCACTGGACGACAGGAGAGAGAGGTTCTCCACAGTTTTCCCACTGAAATCAATACAGATGTGAATTCTGTTATAGAGAGTGACAGTGAAAGCACCACTGAGGGTTCTGGTACAAATGACAGAGTCATTGAGAAATGTACACATACAATGTCCAGGCCATCACAAGTAAAGGCTGAACTGGAATTGTCAGAGCCACTATTTACTGTTGGATGTGGTTCTCCTAAAAGTCCCAAGAAAGAACTAGCCAGCAAGGAGGATCTGCACCTCATTCGCAGATCTGAGAGAGTCACAAAGGGCATACCACCCAAAAGGTACTCTCAGGAGTTTGCTAATGCAGCTGTTGCATGTATAGCTATAGTTAACAACTCAAGCCAGTTTCAAGGTTTGTCCAAGACAGAGACAAAGCCACACCTGAAAGTTGCAAAACGTGACACAATTCTCCCAAACCAAAGTAGAGCAGAAGCTCTAGTCCCTTGGAAAACAGGTAACCAGAGGTTTCAGCTGGTGGAACCAGTTGCAGGTAGTTCCAAAGATGGAGCTGGTACAACAGGGGTTTGCTATGTGTATAACAACCGTTTGTTTTTCTCTCTTGATGCTGCATTTGTTTTCACAGCTAGTGTTACCTAAAAATGGGGGAGCATGTTGGGATTTTTATATCTCACCAGCTGCGAAGAGCAGCACATTGTTGACATCATGTGATGTCTCTGAGCATGAGACAGGAAGTCTCTGCTTGTTCTCATGTAACCGGAGAGTTACTTTCGCTTCTCAGTTGAAGTGTGTGTCGAGTCGTAGACCTCTGTGCTTGCTGCTCAAGAGAGCAGACATGCTTGTAAGTGCTGCGTGTACAGTCTGTAAATAAAGTAGTGAGTAGACTACTGACTGTCTCTTTCTTCTGTGATGGGATACCAGAAGATGAGTGTGCTACTCTCAGGACGGAGGGGTCGCTTATTACCAGTCTCTCTGGACTGAGGGCAAATTCCAGCCAGAGGGTGACCACCAGAGAGAAGCCTCGGTGTCTTGGGAAGTTGGCACCCTTCCCGGGGGCATTTTTCCAACAGTATATACTCATTTAGTATTTTTTTTTATCTATTGGCTAACATGTTTGCAAACAATTTATAATCATTATTTAACAAAGAAATAGTCCTGTAATTTTTGATTTGCAGCAAATCTGCATCTTGTTTTGGAATTACTGTAATATAGGCCTCTTTTCATGTTTCTGGGATTTCACCTGTATTCAGTATTTCATTCATGACATCTTTCAATGGATTCACTAATTGTTCACTTAATTTTTTATAGTATTTTGCCGTAAGACCATCCGGGCCTGGTGACTTGCCGTTTTTAGAGCCTTTTATTGCATCTAGCAATTCTTGCGCTGTTATCTGGGTGTTAAGAATGTTCCTTTGTTCCTCTTTTATGTGTGGCATATTGCTACTTCTGATGTACGCTTCTATCTTGAATGTTTTTTCTTTCCCTTGTCTATACAGCTCTGAGAAATATTTAACAAACCCTTCTCTTATTTCCTTCAACTTATCTGTGATCTTTCCATTTAAGTTGCTTTTATTTATGGAGTTCCTTTGTTCACTTTTTTTAAACTGCCAGGCTAACAGTTTTCCCGGTTTGTTCGCATGCTCAAAGTATTTTTGTTTTACTCTTTTTATTTATTACTTGTTTTTATCCCTCTCTTCCGTTTTACTTTTTAACTTTTTTTAGTGCTACCTCTAGTGCTGCGTCCTGTTGTTTTAATATTGTTTTAGCTTGTTATTTTACTGCTCTAACTCCCTGATATTGTGAGGCTACAAGAAGCTGGGCTGGGCTGGGCTGGGCTGAGCACCTTGCCAGGCACTGCCGAATGAAAGGTTGTGTCAAACTTTACTAAATACAAGCTATAAATTAAGGAAGAGAAACACCCTAATCGTCTGAGTTGCTGGCGAGGCCAAGTGGCAGCTACAGTGAACCCCCAAAGTGTTTTTTTCTGCTGGATGGCACTGACTCTGGCCCTGTAAATTCAAGGCCTATGTATTTGGAGATAATTGACTTCAGCAAAGCATCGATAACCAACTATATTTATTATGGTACTTACTAGAAAGAACTGCAAAGATCTGGGAATCATGCCAGTCCCATCAGTCAGTTCCCCAGAACCCCGAAGGAGACAGAGTAAAATTACTCATTATTTTCTTCAAAAGGGAGAGAAAGAGGGACCTGAACGGGTTAATCTTAGATGAGGTTATTCTTCCACCTCCCACTGTGCTGGATTGGTCAACTCAGCTTAAAGAGCTCTGACATGATGCTGATAATATAAACAACTCAATAAGCCTGGCCCAAGAACTGGCCTTAGCTGAGAATACCTACAAGGCAAATACAACTGATATAACGACACAAAGGCTGCCTTCTGAGCTTGGAAATAACCTTCAAAGTCAACAGGTTACGGCCTTCCGGAGGCGGCGCCTATCGGCAATGGCGGATTCCCTCTAACCGGAGGGAGAAGCTCCGCGGAAATCGGGTCCACCGCTACAGCGAAGCGGAGGACCCTTAAAAAACCCGCAGGCGGGAGAAGCCTGGGGCCGTGGGACTCAGTGGGCACACGGAGCGCACCCCAAACTGTCAAAGGAGCTCTGTAAAGAGCTCCGGAGCAGAGCGGGGTTTGCGCTGTGCTGGGAGTCGATCGCTACTTCTGCGGAGTGAAGCTGCATAGCAGTTGCCGGAGAGCGCTGACCTTTTTCCTGTGAACATCGAACGGAAACATCTACCCGTGAGTAAGAACTTGGGGAAACTTGAAAGGATCAAAGAATAGACGTAATACAGTGAACCAGGAATTTGAACTTGACTTTGACACTTTGATCCTGGACTTTGATCTTGAATTTGAACCTGAAATCGGCAAAGTTTAAACAGGAAGCCTGCTTTGCCGATCTGTAGACAGCTTGAAAGCAAGGGACAAAGGAGCTTGGAACTAAAGAAACTGATTTATTATAAAGAACTAAATTGCACTGCCTGACAGAAGATCTCCCCTTTAAAAGGGAAAGGGGGGGATAGAACACACCACTCAATCTTTGATTTCGGACTGCCTTAAGTAATTGAAAGACCACCCTGTATGCACCGTCTTATAGACATTGTAACTATCACTGCAGATCTCTGCAAAAGAAAAGCAACTTTTTAAAGGGAACATTTGAGCTTGTAACCGTTGCCATCTGTGTAACATTGTAACAAGATACTGTTTTACAATCATCATCCATGATACATTTTGCTCCCCTGCTCCCCTAGAGGAACTTTGTGTTATAGCTGGGGATTTTCCACTGCAGCTGTCCTTTCTTTCACTGCTGAGAAACAAACCTGGGAGTTGTGAGAACTGTGTGAGTGACCTTGACTTTCTGAGGCACAGGAATGGATCAAGACAAACCACAAGATAAGCCGCAGGAGAAGGCGCAAGAGAAAGCAATAAAATATAAAACCAGACAACAGCAGCAATTGCTGACACAGCAGCAACAACACTACAGAAGAGCATCTGTAACAGGTCTTTCTGTCCCACAAGTCACAGAAAGAGAAGAACCTAAAGGAGCAGGACCAGCAGGACCGGATTCCACAACATTGGACAAGATTCTTTCAGCTTTACAGAACTTGACAGCTAAGATAGACATAAATACTTCAACTATTCAAGATCTTGGACAAAAGGTGAATGACGTAGGACAGAAAGTGAATTCTAACACCCAGGCAATTGACAGGTTACTGCAGGAATCCAAGGAGACAAGACAGACAGCAGAGGAAGCGAAAGAGAGAGTTTTGGCGGTAGAGGGAAAAATACCGCCAATAAATAGAAAATTGGATGATTACAAGGCACAATTCTCTCTGATTGAACTTAAGGAAAAGCAGGCCAATCTGAGAATAAGATCAGTCCCAGAAACAGAGGAAGGAGAATTAATAGAGCTTCTTACATCGGAATTTGAGACCTTTTGGGGTCTGGACACAGAAGAATTTAAGATAGTGAGTGCTTTTCAACTGGGAAGGGTCAAAAGGAAGAACAGAGCGAGGGACTGCTTGATTTCACTAAGATCTAAAGAAGAAAGAGATAAAATACTGAGCCTACATTACCAGGAAGCACTTGAGATTGGAAGTGAGAGAATTGAAATTTTTAAAGATATCCCAAAATACTTACTAGATCTCAGAACTAACTACAGCGACCTGGTTGACCTATTGAGGAAGAACAGCATTTTGTTCAGGTGGGAATTCCCCCAAGGCCTCTCGTTCACATTCAAAGGAAAGAAAATAAAGATAAGATCAAAGGAAGATAAAGTGAGTTTCCTGGAGGACTTTGGGAAGAACTAAGAAGGGAGGCAAGGACAAGAGATTTGGAGATACTAGGATTGGGACCACCTGATCTAGACAGACACCCCTTGGGGTCGAACCGACTAGAGAAAGAGACACAACCATCAGAAGAAGAACAACTTTTGGGAGCAGTTGGAGGAACTCTACAATAACTACAACATGTCTCTGCAGATGTTAACTTGGAACATTCGGGGTCTTAATTCCCCTAGCAAGAGGAAGAGAGTTTTTCATATGTTAAAAAAGGAACAATTGGATTTGATTTGTCTACAAGAAACACATATAACAAGACTCCACAGGAAATTATTGATAAACAAGAGACTAGGCCAAGAATTTATCTCATCGGACAAAGTAAAAAAAAGAGGAGTTGTGATATATGTAAAAGAGAAACTGACACCAAAATTTCTTTTTAAAGATGAACAGGGACGATTCATAGCAATTGAAATACAACTACAAGGAGAGAAAGTACTAATAATTGGAGTCTATGCACCTAATGAGGGGAAATCAGAGTTTTACAAGAAACTGCATGAGAAGTTGTTGGATCATATGGACCAGAACATTATTTTGATGGGAGATATGAATGGAGTTGTGTCAACACACATGGATAAATCTGAAAGACAGGTAGTCACAAAAGATGGAAGACTACCAAAGACTTTTTTTGAAATGACAGACAATATGGACTTGATTGACATTTGGAGAACTAAAAACCCCCTAGGTAGAGAGGGGACTTTCTTCTCTGAAGCCAACATGACTTGGACAAGAATTGACCAAATCTGGATTACAAGAAGGATGGCACCTAAGATTCGGAAGGTGGAAATCTGCCCAAAAATTTGCTCCGACCATAACCCGGTGAGAATGGACATGAAATTAACACCGATTGGTTCCTTTAGATGGAGAATGAATGACACCTTGTTCAGGGATCCTGAAATTATTAAGAAGGCCCCAAAAATCATGAAATATTATTTTGAAATAAACTTGAAGACAACTGTGGAAAAAAGAGTAATCTGGGACGCAAGTAAAGCCGTTATGAGAGGTTTTTTTATTCAACAAAATGCTATAAAGAGGTGACTTCAAGAGGAAAGAAAAGAAAAGATTCTAGGAAAAATTCAAGAAGGAGAAAAGAGACTAAGGACTGAACCAAAGTCACAGGAGATTCTGCGAGAAATTAAATTACATCAGGCACAATATTTGAAATTGGTTAATCAGGATATAGAATGGAAGATTAAACAAATGAGACAAAAAACTTTTGAATCGGCTAATAAATGCGGAAAGCTGTTAGCTTGGCAGCTGAAGAAAAGACAAAAATTAAACATTGTGACAAATCTTGAAGTAAATGGAAGGAATATACAAAACCCACAGGAGATTAAAGATTGTTTCCAGAGATACTTCAAACAACTGTATGCACAAGGGCCACAGAATGAGACCAAGATTGAGAAATTCTTAAAAACAAATGGATTACAAAATATATCTCAAGAGAATAAATTAATATTGAATGACAGAATTTCTGAACAGGAGGTTGAAGGTGCCATTAAGAACCTGCAACTAGGTAGTCTCCAGGCCCGGATGGGCTTTCCTCCAAATACTACAAAGTAATGAAAGATTATTTAATTCAACCATTAATGGAGGTTTGCAATGAAATCATGGAGGGGAAAAGAGCGTCGGAGTCGTGGAAAGATGCTTATATCACGCTTATACCGAAAAATGAATTAGAAAAGACACAACTTAAGAACTACCGCCCCATATCCCTACTTAACGTGGATTACAAAATTTTCGCGGGCATTTTAGCTAAAAGATTAAAAAAAGTTCTAGCAGGAATTATACATAAAGACCAAGCAGGCTTTCTCCCAGGCAGACATATGTTAAATAATACAAGGAATTTAATTGACATTTTGGAAAAACTACAAGTTAATATCAACACAAAAGCAGTATTGATATTCATTGATGCAGAGAAAGCCTTTGATAATATTTCTTGGAGTTTTATGAAGAAAAACCTGCAAGGGATGGGGGTGGGAGAAAGGTTTGGAAACGGTATAGGGGCGATTTACTCAGAACAAAAGGCAAAATTGATAGTGAACAATGCAGTTACAGAAGAAGTTAAGATAGAGAAAGGGACACGACAAGGCTGCCCAATCTCCCCTTTGCTTTTTATTTCAGTCCTGGAGGTCTTGCTGAACATGATTAGAAGGGACCAACAGATTCAGGGTATACAGGTCGGAGCCAAACATTACAAATTGAAAGCTTACGCAGATGACCTAGTTTTGACATTACAGGAGCCAATCCCTAGTACTAGAAGAGCTTTGGAAATAATACAAGAATTTGGTCAGGTGGCAGGGTTTAAACTTAATAAATTAAAAACTATGGTTTTGGAGAAGAATTTAACACCAATGGAGAAGGAAAGGTTTCAGGGAGAAACAGGTCTAACAGTGGTGAAAAAAGTAAAATACCTAGGGGTGAATATGACTTCGAAGAATGTTAACTTATTTAAAGACAACTATGAAAAGTGTTGGGATGCAGGTGGCGCTGTGGGTTAAAGCCTCAGCGCCTAGGACTTGCCGATCGAAAGGTCGGCGGTTCGAATCCCTGCGGCGGGGTGCGCTCCCGCTGCTCGGTCCCAGCGCCTGCCAACCTAGCAGTTCGAAAGCACCTCCGGGTGCAAGTAGATAAATAGGGACCGCTTACCAGCGGGAAGGTAAACGGCGTTTCCGTGTGCGGCTCTGGCTCGCCAGAGCAGCGATGTCACGCTGGCCACGTGACCCGGAAGTGTCTCCGGACAGCGCTGGCCCCTGGCCTCTTAAGTGAGATGGGCGCACAACCCCAGAGTCTGTCAAGACTGGCCCGTACGGGCAGGGGTACCTTTACCTTTACCTTTTATGAAAAGTGTTGGTCTGAAGTGAAAAAAGACCTTGAAACGTGAACAAATCTAAAGCTTTCCTTACTGGGTAGAATAGCAGTTATCAAAATGAATGTATTGCCAAGATTGTTGTTTTTGTTTCAAACGTTACAAATAATTGACAAGATGGACTGTTTCAAGAAGTGGCAAAAAGAAATTTCTAGATTTGTCTGGCAGGGCAAAAAGCCCAGAATTAAATATAAAATTCTTACTGATGCAAAGGATAGAGGGGGGTTTGTCCTGCCGGACTTTAAACTATATTATGAGGCAGCAGCTTTTTGCTGGCTGAAGGAATGGCTACTTCTTGAGAATACAGACATTCTTGATTTGGAAGGACATGATAATGTTTTTGGATGGCATGCATACTTGTGGTATGGTAAGGACAAAGCTCATAAGGCGTTTAAAAACCATATTGTCCGGAAAGCATTGTTTAATGTCTGGGTCAGATATAAAGATTTTTTGGAGAATAAAACCCCAAGGTGGCTTTCACCAATGGAGGCTAAGGCCTTGAAAAAACTTAATATGGGATCGAACTGGCCAAAATATTGGGAAATTTTGGAACAGGATGGGGACAAACTGAAATTGCAGAGTTATGAGAAACTTAAAGATAAGGTGCAGGATTGGTTACATTATTTCCAAGTAAGAGAGGCCTATAATTCGGACAGGAAAAATGGCTTCCAGGTGGAAAAATCGAAGTTGGAAACAGAATTGTTAGAACCCAGTGCTAAGGTATTGCCGAGAATGTATAATCTGCTGTTGAAATGGAATACTGAGGATGAAACGGTTAAATCTGCTATGATAAAATGGGCACAAGATATTGGTCATAACATTATGTTTGCTGACTGGGAACGGTTGTGGACCACCGGTATGAAATTTACGGCATGTAATGCCTTAAGAGAAAATATTATGAAAATGATTTACAGGTGGTACATGACCCCAGTCAAGCTAGCAAAAATTTACCATTTGCCCGATAATAAATGTTGGAAATGTAAAGAAACGGAAGGAACATTCTTTCACCTTTGGTGGGCCTGCCCAAGGATCAAGGCTTTCTGGGAAATGATCTACAATGAACTGAAAAAAGTATTTAAGTATGCTTTCTTAAAGAAACCAGAGGCCTTTCTCCTGGGCATGGTCGGCCAATTGGTGTCAAAGAAGGATAGAACCTTTTTTATGTATGCTACAGCAGCAGCAAGAATACTTATCGCAAGCACTGGAAGACACAAGATCTACCCACTTTGGAAGAATGGCAGACGCAAGTTATAGACTATATGGAACTGGCAGAAATGACCGGCAGAATCCGAGATCAAGGAGAAGAGCAGGTGGAAGAGGACTGGAAGAAGTTTAAAGTTTATCTACAAAAACATTGTAAAATTTATGAATGCTAAGGGCATTGTAAAGGAAATGAAGGGGTTCTAGTGATTAAGATAAGTAAGAGTATAAAGGGAAGGATAAAGGATGAACTTGAATAACATGATAATTGCTGAACTAATTTTAAAGTGGAATACATGAAAGGAAGGCGGGTGGAAGCAAAGAAAATAAGATTTGGAAGGGTATTAATCTGAAACAGAGTTTTTTAATGTTGAATTTTCTTTTTATGTTTTTATTTTTTCTATTCTGTGTTTTTGTTTGTATTTTTGATGTGTGTTTTTGTTGGTTTTTTGTGATTTTAGTTAATTTTATTGTTGTTAATTTTTGTAAAACTCAATAAAATATCATAAAAAAAAAAATCAAAGTCAACAGGTTACTTCCAAAGGTACCCAAACAGAGCATAGTTGTCAACCTTTTCCTTTTCTTGTGAGGAATTCTATTTGGAATAAGGGAATTTCCCTTTAAAAAAGGGAAACGTTGACAGCTATGAAACAGAGGCAAGAGGTGGCTATCTGCAGGACCAGGTCCACTTGATATGCACTGACCTATCCAACATTAAAAAATTCTTAACGATAACAAATGGGTTACTTCTGACCCTAGTGGAAAATTCTACACCTCAAGAAAGAGACATAGAGCCAAAAATGAACAACCTCCCCGAACCAGCTGAAATAAATCATCCAGTACTCAGTAAGAAATCACAAAGACAAAAACCAGAAGCAAAGAAGAAGAAAAGCAAAAAACATCAAAATACTAAGGAAGTAAAAGATAACCCATCGTGTCTGCAAAAAACAATGGCAGAAACTTTACAACCTAATCTCATCATCCTCTACACCTGGCTTAAACAAATCCACCTCAAGGGGCAGTAAAGAAAAAGGCAAAGTAGGAACAATCAAGGCAAAGCCCCAGTCTATATCTGTGAAGGAAATCTCGAACCAGAGCTCTGAGACAGACACAACAATGGAAGTAACTTCACAGAGCCCTGGGCAACACAGGTAGTAGAGAGGTGGCGACCCATAATAACAATGGGAACATGCTACAGGTCCGGCAAGTTTCGAGCCAGAAAAAAGGCTGGAGCTTGGTATTAATTCCCCCAAAACTTGTATTCGCCAACTACCCAAAACTGAGGGGCTTTCTCCCATGGATAGATCGCATAAAGCATCTCTTGAACATCTTAAATGACATACTGCCAGGTGTAGTAAAGCCAACTGATATAGTTTCTATAGAGTATTTATACTATGATGGTCACTCGGTACAAGCATTGATCACCTTCCATGATCAAAATCTGGCCAACCTTATCCACAGAGCAAGACAACTACTCATAAAGGAAAGGATAGAAATACTAAGTTTCTTCGAAAATAGGGTACCAAAGACCTCCCTCTTTGATGCCAAGGGCGATAAGCCAATGGCAAATGAGGATCAAAAAAACTCTAAAAAGGAAAACCGACCCCAAAGGCTTGACCATCATAAACAAGAGTCACCAAAATAAAAAAGGAAAGGCACATCCCTATACAACTCGCAATACCCTATGAGCAAGCAAAAGGACATTTTATCTACAGAAGAGAACGCTCTAATAAGCCGATTTTGGTCATTGCCGCCCCCAGCCCAAGCTGAAATTTTGGAAAGACTAGAAACACTAAGAAACAGATTGGCTGGGAAGGATGCTCACAATGAGGCCAAGGAGGGTCCACATTCATGGCCCATCTCTCCAAAATGTCTAGCTGGCAAGAGGACGTCCGGAGGCTCATTCAAATTGCATAGAAACGGACCTTCAGTCCCAGCCTCCATTGGTGTACGACATGGCAGCAGCCATCCAGGACGCGAAGCCTTCAAGCTCTTGGCTTGGCTACCTCAGGTTGTCCCCAAATGAAATAGCTACTCCTCCCACGTCGAGAACAGAGGAACACCATAGCTCTACCAAACAGACCCCCACCGATAGAGCAAATGGGAGTGTTTTTTTAGATAAAATAGGGCTCCTAGACAAGGTGGAAATGACGGAAACAGGTCTCGGAGGGAATGGGGTCTAAAGTTGCTGTCCTGGCCTTTGACAACATTTCTTGGATGTTTATGAAGAAAAATTTGGAAGGGATGGGAGTGGGGCGGGGGTTTGAAAATGGAATAGAAGCAATATATTCAGAACAAAAAGCCAAATTGATAGTAAACAATGTGGTGACAGAGGAGTTTAAAATTGAAAAAGGGACACGGCAGGGGTGCCCTCTATCCCCCCTATTGTTTATTTCAGTTCTGGAGGTGCTATTGAACATGATTAGAAAGGACCGGTTGGTACAGGGAATTGAGGTCGGAGTGAAACAATATAAATTGAAAGCATTTGCAGATGACCTGGTATTAACATTACAGGAGCCAGTCTCTAGTACTAAAAGAGTGTTAGAATTAATTTCTGACTTTGGTCGGGTGGCGGGATTTAAGCTGAACAAGCAAAAAACTAAGGTTTTAGCAAAAAAATTGACAACTACAGAAACAGATGAGTTCCTGAAAGAAACAGAATTAAATGTGGTTAAAAAAGTAAAATACCTAGGGGTGTATCTGACCTCCAAAAATTAGAATTTGTTTAAAGACAACTACGAGAAATGTTGGTCAGAAATCAAAAGAGATTTGGAAACGTGGTCAAGATTGAAACTTTCCTTGTTGGGCCGAATAGCAGCTATAAAGATGAATGTATTGCCGAAAATGTTATTTTTGTTTCAGACCCTACAGATCGTGGACAAGGTGGAATGTTTTGGAAAGTGGCAGAAGGATATTTCTAAGTTTGTTTGGCAGGGCAAAAAGCCCCGAATAAAGTTTAAAATATTAACTGATGCGAAAGAAAGAGGGGGATTTGCCCTGCCAGACTTGAGGTTATATTATGAATCCGCAGCCTTCTGCTGGTTGAAAGATTGGATCTTACTGGAAAACACTGATGTCCTAGATCTGGAAGGGTTTGACAATGCTTTTGGGTGGCATGCATATTTGTGGTATGACAAGGTTAAAGTGCACAAATTGTTTAAAAACCACATTATTAGGAGAGCAATTTTAATGGTCTGGACAAAATATAAAGACTTATTGAAGAGTAAGACTCCGAGGTGGCTCTCACCGGTGGAGGCCAAGGCACGTAAGAGACTTAACATGGAGGCCAATTGGCCTAAATATGGGGAAATAATTGAAAAGATTGGAGACAATTGGAGGTTGCAGAGCTTGGAAAAATTAAAAAACAAGGTGCGAGATTGGTTGCATTATGCACAAATTCAAGAGGTTTTTAAAGTAGACAAGAAGGTTGGATTCCAGGTGGAAAAATCGAAACTAGAGACAGAACTGTTAGAACCAAAAAGTAAACTACTTTCGAGAATGTATAACCTGCTGCTTAAATGGAATACTCAGGATGAGACAGTCAAATCCGCCATGATAAAGTGGGCGCAGGATTTGGGGCATAACATTATGTTTGAAGACTGGGAAAGGTTATGGAACACCGGAATGAAATTTACGGCATGTAGTGCCTTGAAGGAAAACATTATGAAAATGATATACCGGTGGTACATGACCCCAGTCAAGCTTGCTAAGATATATCACCTGTCTGATAATAAATGTTGGAAATGTAAAGAGGCGGAAGGGACATTCTTTCACCTCTGGTGGACCTGCCCGAAAGTGAAGGCCTTTTGGGAGATGATTCATAATGAACTAAAAAAGGTACTTAGATTTACCTTACCTAAGAAACCAGAGGCCTTCCTCCTGGGCATGGTGGACCAGAGAGTGTTTAAGAAGGACAGAACTTTTTTTATGTACGCTACTACAGCAGCAAGGATCCTGATTGCAAAGCATTGGAAGACACAAGAGTTACCCACACTGGAGGAATGGCACACGCAGTTGATGGACTACATGGAACTGGCCGAAATGACTGGCAGAATCCGAGACTTGGGAGAAGAAACAATCGAGGAGGACTGGAAAAAAGATTTAGGGTCCTATATAGAGTCTCTTGAATCCATCCATCCTGTTGTTCCGCTCATTATTGGTGGAGATTTCAACGCACGCATGGGTGCTAATGATGACAGCTTTCTGAGTATAGTAAACTTGTGAGGGTGGAGTCAGAGTGGGGGCCATATATTCCTGTAAAAAATGTCACCCAATCATTTCCTTGGACAGATGCTTCTAACGAGTAGCCCAGCCCATTTGCACCTCGAACAACCAAATGCCAAAATTTCCATGAGTCCTTTTGAAGTGCTGCTTCTCCCAATGCTTTCCACTGTTGCTCATAATATATTTGTTTATTGCCTTTAAGTAATAATTTATAATTGTATCATAATTGGGCTACCTCAGCTTGTAGAGCAAGATTGTGCTTATCATGTTTTAACTTCAATTTTCTAAGTTCCCTAGCTAGGCATTTTTTACTATTCTGACATTCCTTATCAAACCAAGTCTGTCTTTTAAACTTTTTTATTTTCAATCAATCAAAACTTTATTAGCAAAGCCAACAGGCCACAGCTATACAAGAATTAAAAATAGAAATAAGGAGAAAAGGGAGAAAAGAACAAGCAAAAGGAGGTCCGTCAGATGAACAAGTCTGTCACTCAGATGGTGGCCCTCAATTTCATAGCTCTTTCGATGTACCTCGCGACCTTCTCTGTTATCTGACTATCCGTATCAGATAAGAGGAAATACAGTGTGATGTCTGGTGAACGGCCGGGGTTGGAGAGAATGAGTGGAGTAATAATCTCATTCCTTAGGTCTTTGTAAAGGGGGCAGGATAGGAAGACGTGGGACACTGTTTCCGTGTTACCATCTCCACATGGGCAGAGTCGTTTTTCAAATGGAGTCTTTTGGTAGCGACCTTCGAGTACGGCAGAAGGGAGAACATCCCATCTAGCCAATGTAAAGGCACGTCTGTATTTTGGGATGGTTAATTTAAACAAATATGAAGTGGAGAGTCAAAATGAGAAGGGGGAAAGTAGGTATACCATGGGCACAGTTTCTTTAAGATAGTCAGGTTGTTTTGCCGTTCAATGTCTTTCAGGCGCTGGCCTATTAGACTCTTTGCTTTAATGAGGCCCATTGATAGTAGGGACTGTGAATGCAGACCGCATGTAAGAAGTTTTTGATGCACAGTTTTGAACCACTTGCTTTTGTGGGGGTCTTGCATTACTAGAGGCAGTAGACCAGGTGGATTTAGATTAAGACGAAGCCAGTAGTTGAATGTTCTTTGCCAGGTCTGAGTTTCTACAGATGGAAGGCAGGCCTCGAGTCGTAATGCTGCGTTTGGAACACAGGAGGGGACGCCGAATATCTGCCTTAGGAATTTAGACTGAACAGTTTCAAGACTGGAGCAGTGGTTCCCCGTCCAGATTTGTGCCCCATACAGTAACTGCGCCAGAGGTTTTGCTTGAAAAACTTCAAAGGCTGCTGGGATATATCTGCCCCCCTTCGTATAAAAGAAGCGAGACAGCATCTTAATACTTTGAGCTGCTTTTTCTTTGGCACATTTTTGATGGACATCCCAGGACCCGGTCGACTGGAAAACGATACCCAGATATTTGAAGGCTTTAACCTGTTCAATTGTCTGGTTATCCATCCTCCAGCTGTACTGTCTGTGTTTCCTTGCAAAAACCATAATTTTGGTTTTCTGATAGTTTATTACCAGTTGCTCTCTCCTGCAGTATGCTGAAAATTCACCTATGAGCCTATTTAAGCCTATTCTTGTTCGAGATAGGAGTATCGCATCACCAGCATACAAAAGTACTGATATTGATTTGTCAGCCAGTTTGGGGGCGTGGAAGTCCGGAGATGACAAACAATTAACCATATCATTGATGTAAAAGTTGAATAAAACTGGGGCCAAGATGCAACCTTGCTTGACCCCCTTGCAGACAGGAACTGGTCCTATAAGATGGCCATTTGACGAAGTTCTTACATGCAGCACCGTGTCTTTATATAAACAGCTGATCAGAAATAATAGTCTTTTGTCTATACTTGATGTGCTCAATTTATCCCAGAGTCTTGCACGTGGAATTGAATCGAAAGCAGCCTTTAGATCGATAAAGGCTGCATATAGCACCCCACGGGATTTTTTGGCATATTTGTCAATTAAATAGGCTAGGGTGAAGCAATGGTCTATGGTGGACCTGCCTTGCCTGAAACCCGCTTGCTCTTCCGCTAGAATAGCTTCAGTTTCGAGCCAGCTAGTTAGCTTAATATAAAGATGTTTGGCATATAGTTTGCTGGGTATAGGCAGAAGACTGATTGGTCTATAACTCGCCGGGTCTGGCATAGGTTCTTTTTTATAGATTGGAATAACTATTGCCTCAGTCCAACCATCTGGGAGTAAACCCGTTGAGTCGATCCAAGAAAATAAAGACGCCAGCAGGGGGGCCCACCAGCCAATGTTGGACTTCAGAAGTTCGGCAGGGATGTAGTCATTCCCTGGGGCCTTGTTGTTCTTTAATTGTGCGATTAAGTTCTCAACTTCCTTTACAGTTACTGGTGGCCAATGAGGTAGGTCCTCCAATTGAATACATAATTTGTAGTGTTGGGCTTCCTGGTCATAGAACAAAGATTGAAAATGGCGCAACCACTCCATTGGTTCCACTGTACAGATGGAATTAGTACGCTCCTGGTCCAGTAGACCAGATATGGTTCGCCAAAAGCAAGTAGTATCTTTCTCGTGCGATGCCTTAACCAGACTGTGCCATGCGGCTCTTTCAGCTTCCAGTTTCTTTCTCCTTAGTAATTGTTTGTAAGACCTTCTCAGATAAATATAAGCATTAAGTAGGAGGGCAGTCCCTGATTTCCTATATCTCTGGTAGGCTGTTCTCATTTGTCTCCTTGTTTGCCTGCACTCCAGGTCAAACCAGCTAGCTCCGTCCTTTGCCCTCTTTGTAGCGGCGCTATGTATCACTGTTGTTAAATGGGATTTCAATCTTTCCAAAAGTAATTTAAAGCGTTCCATAATCGCATCTACTGAATTGCCTGACACAATAGAGGAGCGAATAAGCTTTAACTCCGCTGACTGAAGAAGGAGGGTTAAATTTTCATTCAGTATTGGGGACCATTTGAGTCTTTTGGGAGCAGGTATACCCAAATTTACAGAAGGTATATATTGTGGCTCGGCAATAGAATAGTCAAAAGGCCGACCTGCAAGCTCTAAAATTAGAGGTAGGTGATCACTCAGAGTATTGTGGCCCACTTGGAACTTCCTTACAAAGCTGTGAGCAAATCTTGAGATTAGAATATAATCTATAACGCTTCCCCCAGCCTTGGAAAAATGGGTATATTCCCCGGGGCGATCCCCCTCTATGTTGCCGTTTAATATCAGCAGTTCCCTCCGTCTGGCAGCCTGCACTAAGCAGAGACCTGAAAAATTACTTCTTCTATCTTTGGACAGTCGTGTCGCACCAATATCCGTCTGTTCTTCAGGGTCCATAAATAGGTTGAAGTGAGTGTATAGACTGTTGTCATCTGTTCCTATACTAGCGTTAAAGTCTCCACACACAATAGTCAGGGCAGACGGGTAAGTAGATTCGAAAGGCTCTAAAAACGCCTCTAGCTCAGCCCAAATAGCCTTGACCGCGGGGTTTTTTTGGCCTGGGGGAATATAGACATTGACCAGCAAAAGAGTAGTTCTCTTGAAGCTAAGTAGAGCGGCTGTTGCTAGAGAATTGCAGCTGGGTAGGGCTGTTAGAGAATGCGCCAGCTCCGTGGAAATGAAGCAAGCTAGGCCACCACTAGATCTGCCACCCCTTAAAGATGGAGAGGCAGGCAGGTAGTGGCAGTTATACCCATTGAGAAATATAGGGTCATTCTGCCATGTCTCCTGAAAGAAGATGATGTCAAATTGCTTAAGGTAGCACAAAAATTGTTGGTTGTTTTTCTTGGCGTGCCAACCCGCGATATTCCAAGACAGCACTTTTAGGCCCCGGGCCCTTCGGGGAGCTGGATCTATGTCACCACCACGTCCAGCAATTCTTTGGTGTCTAAAAAAACACACCCATTGGCTCTTTTCGAGGATGACTGCTTGGAGAGAGTGTAATGATCCTCTCTTCTTGGTGATTTGGGGCTAGATTTTGGAGTTGGGGGGGAAGCTAATTCATTCGGAGACAATTTAAGATAGGTGTGCCAGGCGCTTTGAGATTTCACACCTTGATTTGGTCTTACTTTATTGTACATCACAGGGGGCTCAGATTGTAATTCCACGTCTACACATTTAAAGGTGCCTCCCACCGTCCTCCTATCCACTAGACATTTGGGAGATATGGGCTGCACATAAGGGTCCTTCATTGTCTCACCTTGGTCATCCTTTTTTTCTAGACTGCTTCGAAGTAAATCAAGTCTTTTCAGGATCTCAGTTTGAGCTGGAGAGTGCAATGACCAGAATCGCTTTATCAGTGAGAGTTCTTCCTCCAAAACGGAGTCCTCACTATCACACGTGAGAGGCCAGACGCCAGTTGGATGTGGAGCTTCCTTTTTTTCATTTGGCACTGTTTGATGGAGATGATCCTGCTGGAACTTATGCTTTCTATTTTGATGGTTTTGGTGGTTGGTTTTTTCCCTTTTGTGAACTTCCATTCCTATGCCCTTGGGCCCCATCAGAGAGGTTAAAGGTGCTCTATTTTCAAATATTCTTAATAGGACTATTCTTTCTTTTTTGAATAGGTTTTTAGCTCTAAAAATAAAGCTGGCCAGACTATGATCTAAAAAAGTAATCAGTGCTCGTACCGAGCAATCATCTTGATGTAGATACTCTATAGCGGCTATGTCAATTGCTTTTACTACCCCCGGTAAAATGCCACTTATGATGGACAAAAAGTGGTCTATACGGTCCGACCCTGCATAAAATCTAGGCGGTTTAGGGTAATTAGCAAAGACAAGCTTTTGTGGGATTAGGACTAAACTCCATTCTCTTTTGGGACACAACATCTGTCGAGCTTGAGAGGAGTGGTTCCCCTCAATAGCTTGGGTCGCCAGCTCACCTCTGTCTGCAGATTCTGTGCTGGCCATAAGAGGACTCTGGGGCGGTATAACTGTAGATGGATTAGTTCCTTTGTCCCAGCTCGGTGTTGGTTCTTCAAAGCTTGGTTTAGATTCTTTTGTGAGTGTATCTACTTTACGTGTCTCTTTGATGGCACTCGAGTTGGATTTGTTTGTTCCATTTGTAGAAAGGGATGGAAGAAGGTTAAAGAGCTTCTGCCAATATTTTTTACAGGTACGGTGAGTTGTCTTAAGCCGCCTTAGGTTTTTCATATTTTTGCTTTTCTTCATCTTAGGCTCGGCTTTTTTCCTCCGGGGTTTGCTGGGGAGTGGTAGATCCGGGCTGGCTAGGGGATTTGTATTCTGGACTGAAGCGCTCACATGTTGTTTGAAATTATCCACTAGGGTCAGGAGAAGCCCGTTTGTTATCGATAAGAAATTTTTGACGTTAAGGAGATCCGTAGAAATCTGGTATATCTGCTCCTGAAGATAATCACCCCGCATTTCTGTTCCGCTGTCATTGGCTTTCAACCAGTGGGTTGAAAGGTTGCTTCCAGGTTCCAGCGGTGACAAATGAGGATTAGCATCAGGTGTGTTGGCTGTATTAGCCTTTGTAGCATTCTCTGCTATGGCAAGTTCTTGTGCCAAATTTGTTGGATGGTTTGTCCTCTTGTTGTTTGTTTGCAAGTCCTTTAGCTGTGTTGACCAATCCAACACTGTGAGTGGCAAAGGCATAGCTACCTCTAGAATACTCTCATTCTGAGTTCTCTTACTCGAGTCTTTTTGAGGAAAGTAGCTGGTAATTTTACTTTGTCTCCTTCGGCGCTCCATCGGGCTCTGTGGTGAATTAGGCAAGATTCCTTGGTCCTTGTATTTTTTCCTGGTGAGGACCATAGTGGGTATATAGGTATATATGGATATATGGTAGGGGGTGCTTGCTTAACGGCGACTTATCTTTTGTTCTAAGCTGGAGTAATCAATAGCAGAAATGCCGATTTGTGGAAGTTGCCTCTAGACCTCTCCAACCTCTTCAACTTGTTAGTTTCTCCAGCAATTTACATCGGGGCTTGTGAGGTATCAATCATTTAAAATGTTGGAAAATATTACTGGTCCTAGGCTTTCATACTATAACTTGTTTCTTTTAAAATTCAACTAGGTCTTTCTCCCTCATTCAGCAGCCTCACGGCGTAACCGGTAAAGTAGCTAGGCAGTATAACAAAAAAAACAAAAACAAAAAAAACAAAAGTCCCTTGGAATAATTATCGAGTTGAACTTGCCTTGTGTTTCTTGGAGTTGTAGCTGCTTCAATTCCTTCCTTTTTGTTTTTTTTTATGGATAAAAAGCTCGGCGTCCTTCCAGAGGAGTAGCTGACTCCCCCGTCTGCTAATTACCAGCTTCGTGAAGATAGGGCGGCTTGCCGAACCTCTTTTAGATAAAAATAGGCCTTTGGCAGTTAATAAAAAAAGATAATAGTTTAAAACTACTAAGCTCAGTTAAAAAAAAAAGCTTTAAAAGTGCTAGAAAATACTGATAAATCTATATTATCAACGCGGAGCACAAAATAGAGCTACCACCAACGACGCCATCTTGGATCCCTTTTTTATTTTTTATCACACTAGTTGTGGTCATCAGTGGGTGCATTCAGTTGATTATGTTCTCATAAAGTCGGACTACGTTTCCTGTTTCTAACAACATTTCCCCCTTTAATAAAGCAAATTCATGGGAGTCCAGGATCTGAATCATTTTTTCTTGGACCTGTGCATTCCATTTTAACCTCCTATTTCCAAGTATCAGATATTCTGTTTCATCCAATAATTTAGGAAAGGCAGGAGAAACGAATGATGTCAGAGATAACTCAAGTGGAAAGTGGTCACTTTCAGCTCTGGGAATTATCCTGAAGGTGTCTCGGTTAATTGGCACATTATTGGATGTTAGGATATAATCTATGGTGCTAGTAAATCCTCTGGGGGAGATAAAAGTAAAATAACCCTCTTGATCCCCTTGATTGTGCCCATTGCATAACAAAAGGTTACGCTTAATTATAAGTTCCCAGCGCGGTTAGAGGTGGTGTCCATTGCTGCCCTCTGACAGATTTCGGGTTCATCCTCCAAGTTTAGTCCAGATATTATTGTATTTTGTGGGGAAACAAGGCCGATCTGGGCATTAAAGTCGCCTCCCAAGACAAGCTGAGGGTTGGGAGACAGTCTATGAGCCATTTTCATCATGTTCTCTCTTATATTATAGCTGGCTGTAAATTTCAGATTTACCTTCCATAAGTTTTCCCAATCTTTTAGCATAATTGGATGGCCCACATCATGGGCCCACTTTATCATTGAAGCCTTAACCTCCTCATCCATTACTTCGTAGTCTAAAAGAAGTCTATACATTTTTGCGATTATTTTAGTTTTACTATTCAGTAGTTCTCTTTCAAATCTTGAAGGCTCCTTTTCAAAACCTATCTGCTTATCCTGTCTGAACATTTCATTAACCTGGAAGTAATCTAGCCAACTAGAAAAGTGATCTTTTATTTTCTCATAACTTATCAATATTAGTTGACCCTCCTCCCCCCCCTTAATATTGTGTTATACGTTATCCAGTTCTCTTTGGTGTTATTTTTTTTTTAACAGTGATTGCTTCTAGTGGAGAGTTCCATCTTGGGGTTTTCTGTTCCAAATATTCTTAACTTTTCTTAAAGTTCTAAATTTCAATTATTTCACTAACTCTTACTTTCATCCTCGGCCTATTTAGTACTTTCAAGTAATTTCAACTAAAATTTAGTACTTTAAAGTAATTTCTAATTTTTAATGTTACAATATTTATTCAAATAGTCTTTAAATTTCTTCCACTCTTCTTGATGTTCCTCTTCTTTCTGGTCACGGATTCTTCCAGTAAGGTCAGCCAACGCCATATATTCCATCATTTTCATCCGCCATTCTTCCACAGTTGGTAGTTCTTGTGTTCTCCATTTCTTGGCTATAAGAATTTGAGCAGCAGTTGTGGCATACAAAAATAACTTTACATCTTTCTTGGGTTGGTCGCTTTCGTGGAAAGGGTGCCGGTGCTTTGAAGGCAGGGCAGAACTGCTAGAGCACTGCGGTACCCTGAAAAAACATTGGATCGAGCCTCCCAAAAAAAATTGACTTGAAATTCTTGAGTAAAAAGCTATAAATTCAATCAGCTAATTAGGAAGGAAAGGGATTTAAAAACGGAGGTCGATCCCTTTCGCGGAATAAAGGAGAAAGCAGCTAACGTAACCAAAGCCACGACTTAAAACTTCTTTTCTTCCGAAAGCTTTCAAGTAAACATTGACCCCCCTTCTAGCAGGGGGAAGGGGGTAAAGACTAACTTTAAAAATTAATTTCCCTGCAGAAGATTGTTTGAAATGTTGTATCTTCTTTGTGGAAGCGGACCACCTGGTGGGGGGAAGCTAGAATCTATTGTGACGTCATAAAGGAATCAGATACTTTCAACTTTCGTTTTTCTCTTTGGGAAAAACAAAGTAACTCCAGCTGCCAGAACTCTAAAACCGCTATTAACAGTATATCTACCCCCCCCCCCCGGATACAAATTGCAACTCTGAAATTAAACTTCTGGGAATCCAGTTAAAGGAGTAAAAAAAGGTTTAAAAGGTTGAGGAAAGGAGAGACTGCTGGTTTTTTGCAGTGGGACTAGTGGACTAGTGGAGAGGTTGGGAAGAAAATTTGTCTGCTCTCTTATCTCCCCCTTGTGACTGAGGCTGACCTTGGGGGGGGGGGGCGGGATTTAAAAAGTATGGATGGGGGAGAGAAAGAAGAGAAGGGAGAAAGACCAGAGAAAGCTAAAACTAAAGTAAGGAAGGACTCTAGGTGTTGGGTTGAAATAACGACAGACAGGTAGCTAGTGTCATCTGGGAGGCATCTCTCAAGCAAGTGTCAAGGAGACCCTTTTATTGAATATTACAGCATTGCCACGTATGTGCTTATTGCTGATTGGTCAACACAAATACAAAGCAAAGGGTTGCATATAGTCATTAATCACCAATAGATTAAAGGCTGGGAAAGGGAACACAGAATTGGACAGCCGTGAAAACCTCCTTATTAAACTTTTACTAGTGATTGATGTGAACTGAACATTCTAGGAATGTTTCAGCTTAGAACGGTTTGCGCAGCATCATATGCAGAAGCGAAGCTTAGGAGCAAGACTTCCCATCAGGCCACAGTTATGTGCAAGACTCATAGCATCCCATCATCTCCCCCTTTCTTTATTTATTTAATGGTGAGGGGGACAGAAATACATCGGGATATGTGGTTTGCCAACGCATACCCTAAATAATTCTGCCCACCGATGTTGTTAAGTGAGTTCAGGGTGAATGGGACAAAAAATACTTCGGGATTCGTGGTTTGCCAGCGCATGCCCGAAATAATTCTGCCCACATCTCCCCTAATGTTTACTGTTGGTGCTGCCATTTCGCACAATGATTTTATTGGGTGGCTGAGGAGGAGAAAAACACTGAGACCAAAGGCGTATGAGACCAGGGATGCATTGGATGAAGCAACATAGCAAAATTAATATACATACTATGACAGTAGCATATTGAAAAAGATTGCGAAGCCAATTCAGATTTGGCAACCAGCCAGTGAGCCACTGGGTAAACGAATCCCAGAGGCCAGGAAGTCCAACGTCCTGTTTATTGTGATGTGTGAGATTTTGCAAATGAGAAATCTGTTTTTGAATAGCTTTAGAATTGTCCGTAATATTAAAACAGCACATGTCATCCACTTGTTCGCAGCCGTAATGATGAAGCATCAGCAAATAATCAATTGCAGCGCGATTCTGTAAGAGTCCATGTTGGAGTTCACTCTGCTCTTTATTCAAAAGGTGAAGGGCTTGTGAGGTAAAGTTCAGAGCTTTTGCTGCAGAGCAAGCTAAAGAATTAATATTCCTGCTATTCCGTACAGCCAGTCCAGGGACTCCTAAGAGAGAGACAGCTAGAGAAATATATTCAGATCTGCTAGGGAGAGAAACAGAGTCATCACAATCATTAGTCAATTCTACAGAGCATTGATATCGAGAGCGGGATAAATGATGCTTCTTGGGTAAAATGATGGACAAACGGCTTAAACAACAAGGTGTGCCATGGCTAATATTTGCCGGAATATAATTGAATGTGTAGCCTGGGCACGACCAGAACCAACCTTCAGGCAGCTCTGTATATTTATATATATATGAAATATTTACATAATCAGAGCAGTTAAAATTATCCTTGCCCATTTTCACACAGTTGGTTTTTGTGCAATTGACCATACGGGCACAAGTGACATTAAAGGAAGCCACGTATGGGGTCAACAAATCAATGGCCAAAGATGGGCGTCGAAGCACTTGGTTACCCCAGTTATGGTAACCAGAATAACCAAGGGTGCGAAGGGAATCATTTTGGGGTAGGGATGAATAAAACCAGGTATCATTTTGCATATCAAAAGGGTCATGGCAAACAGGGATAAGGCAAGAACCAAGGATTTCACCTATTGATACCTGTTGAGTTAGGCAAAAGGAAGAAACATTGAGGGTTTTTGCAAAAGATTCCCACACATTTATTGGTGTGGAATCACCGCTGTTAGGAGCGGAAGCAGAGAGGGGCAAAAACAAAACACTGGAAATGAGCACTATCATGGAATTTATATTAAGGCAGGAAATGAGACACAGAAGCAAATCTCCATTTCCCACTTTTCTTTTTTTATGACGAAGATGGGGGTATTATCCGTCAGGGGCTCTGCATTGTTTAGCAAAATGACCTGGGCGTTTGCAGTTGAAGCAGTTGCCTGTTGGCTTATTGCCAGCTTGGATGGCACCGGCAAGCAAAGACATTGCATGGCTCTGGCTTCCTACATCTGCACAGGTTTGAATCATATCGGCCAGGTCGTATTTAGGGAGATTTATAATTGACTGCAAAGCCTTCTTACAGTCGGTGTCAGACAGATGTCAATGTTCTTACAGACAGGTGTCAATGTCGCCTGGGCTGTTATATTATCATACGGACCAGCGCCATAAAGTTGATTGGCTGTATGCTGTAGATCAGCCAGGGCTACTGCACTATGCTTAAATTCACTTTCAAAAACTACATATTGCGCTGGAGATAAAAGCATGCGCATCAAATCTTTCCAATCTTGGGGTAGCATTGTGTAACCGCTTGCTATCCCCTCCAGCATCCCTATCACATAGGAGGATTTTAAGCCAGAATCAGTAATGGCTCTCCTTAGTTCCCTCATAACAGAATAAGGAAACGCCTCGTACATTACCTGTTGCTGCGCAGTGCCTGGGTTGGTATAGGAGATAGGGAAAGCAGATGGCATTTCCCCAGCCCATTCAGACTCTTCCCCTAAGGACAGGAGCCCTTTCTGCCTAGCTAAAGGAAGCGCGGCGCGCACAGCTCCTGTAGGAGAGCACACAGGGGTTGGGGCAGGTGAAGGAGGGATGGGGGGGTGGATGTGGGCTGAGGCGTAGGGAGGGGCTGGCAAGGTTGTGATGGAGGTAAAATCTTGGGGTAAGGTGGGGGATTGTCTGCAACTGGCAAAAGAGCAGGTGCCGTCGGGGGCTGAGATGCCTGAGGTCCTAATCTAGCGACGGCATCGGCACATTTCTGCCAAGTGAGCAGACAATGAATCAGAGCCCTCGGTTCTGCAAAGAGGGTTTTTCCGATCTTTTGCCAAGCCTCTGACCCTAAAGACCCCGATTCTGGATACCAGGGACATTGGCAAGCAATCTCACATAACAATTGTTCAATTTCTTTCAAAGAAATATGAACACCCGCCACCCGCTGTCTGACGAGATGGAGCAATTCCTTGGCATGCTCTTTTTGGAATTTTGTCAATTCCCCCCCACCATACTCACGAAGTAGTGCGCTAAGACTTTTCCAGTCAAGTGAAGTACAGGGGCTTGGCTGCGTAAGGGATCTGGCAATCACGTCGGGGTCACCAGATGTTGGGTTGAAATAACGACAGACAGGTAGTGAGTGTCATCTGGGAGGCATCTCTCGAGCAAGTGTCGAGGAGACCCTTTTATTGAATATTACAGCATTGCCACGTATGTGCTTATTGCTGATTGGTCAACACAAATACAAAGCAAAGGGTTGCATATAGTCATTAATCACCAATAGATTAAAGGCCGGGAAAGGGAACACAGAATTGGGAGGAGGGAGCTCAACATGGCGCCGAGGTAAGACGCGCTTACCGGTGCTCTTCGGATTTCTTTTAATCTTCTTTTAATCTTTTATATTTTATCTTAACTGACCCAGTCAGTCTTTGAAGCATTTTATAATTGCTGCAGCTACATGCTATGGCAACTCTCTGAGAGAATTGGCCCTGCTCCAGACTGCTGCAGACTGCTCCTTGTTTCTCTCTTATCAGCGGGCCGGCCTCGGCTGCTAAAAGAGAAGAGAACGCCATTATTTTAATTGGAGAGAGGGCTTATGTTATTTTAAGAATCGTATAATCTTTGGCCTGAGGATAGTATGGGTCAGAACAAACGCTTGAGAGACTTTGACGAGCCCCTATCATCCCCTAAACCAAAACTATCAAGGTTGGTGCCTCACCGGAATAGAAGAGGGAGTGACCATGCCGAGCATTGCTTTGCGGTGGAAACCCAAAATCGCTTCCTACCTCTAAATGATTTAGAAGCCACTCCAATTCCGATGACTCAAAATTTTTCAAAAGTAAAGCCTGTAAAGGAGAATACGAAAGAAAAACTCTCATCACAGGATGATGGTCTAACATCTGATATGGGGGAGTTCCCCAGTTGTGAGCAGTTACACTTAGTAATTAAGACCCTTCACTGTATCTTTAAAAGGCTGGATGAGGTATCTTCACAATTATCCAACATCCTGCTGAAAGTCGAAAAACTTGAATCAACAACACAATCTTCAGTTTGTGAGGTCAAAAACTTATTGCCTCACCCCAATTCAGATAAAATAAAGGAGACTAAAATTAAATATATCTTAAATTCCCAATTGAATAATCAGAAATTAACTCTGCAACCCAATAAAAGTTGCCTTTCTGTCAGGTTGGAAATAGGAAGATTGACCTATATGCTGTGATGCCCCTGTTCCAACAGACCAACTTCTTGCGTTTCACTCTGAAAAGATATTATTGTTAGGCGGAAAACGCTTCTGTCCATGGCCGATATCGTAGCAACGAGGGTTTTTGCAGATAGCAAGATCAAACCCCTTCTAAATAGGTGTCAGCCCCCTCTCAAACAGCCATATATGAGGACGAAAACCTGCAGACTGCCCTTGATGAAAGGGAACTTATTGATTCGTTCAGAGCCCTCCCTCCGAAAGAACAGTCGGTGATGATGCAAAGATTTGACACGCTTAAATCTCAGCTTTTGCAAGTCCAACACAGAGGGGAAGATACTAACGATGTTTCAAATAACCCCACTTGGGCTCACCGGACAGAAGTGGTCGACCTTCTTCAGCCCCACTTTGAAAACAAAAACCATCCTGCAAGACTCAAATTTCAAGTTGTTTCTGCCCCTAGTGCTATACCACGAGATGACCAGGCTCTGCCATCCTCACTTTACCTTCATCTACATCCATCGACCAACACACCTAAGGACGAAATTCTGATTTCCCTGCTTGACTCAAATCCCTCTTTAACTCACTCATCTATGCCAGAGCTAGAATCTTCTCCAGTTTCGACCAGATATAGAAGTAGTCCACGGGGGGTGTGTGGCAAGATGGCGGCTGTAACAACTTCTCCTCCGTGAACCCTCCTGGATTACAAACCTTTTATAGCCTTTTACAGCCTTTTATAGCCGTTTTTATAGCTGTTTTTATTAGACTTTTAATTATTTTACCTCTGTTAGAAGTTTTAACCGTTTTATCTCTACTGTTGACCAGTCGTGGCCAATATACATATTAACAAGGATATTCAAACCTTCTGCTGAGAAAGCCTGCTGCTGATTAGAAACGCCGCCTTGAAGACTGGGTTATGCTGAGCAGTGGAGGAGGAGTAGCAGAGGAGTTGTGTCCACAAAAGATAAGTTCTCTTTTTATCTCCGTTTACGTCTACTTTTAACCTCCGTAGTCAGTGAGACAGTGACAAATGGGTCATGGCAAGCGACCAAGATCTGCTGAGAAAGGTTGTTCACCTCCAAGAGCAAAGCAGTCAAAGCAGTCAAAGCTTGAATGTCTCTCACCACCTACTAACAATAACAGCCAAACAGAGCAAGTAATTGTTTCTGCGGTCGAAACATACAACCGCTTTTGGCCTCTGTATGGTCAAGGGGAGCTGGAAAAGCCAGTTGATCCAGAGGGGGATGGAAGCCATAGGGAAGCCCCCCTTCCTGACACCTTAATTACACCTTCGCCATCACTAAAACAGGACGCATCAGGGCAAACTGCCCATGAATCAGTACCTGATCAAATACAACTAGTAATCAGGACTTTAAGCTACATTTTCAAGCAATTGGAAGGGATTTCTTTATCTTTGAATAAACTTTCACAAGCCCTTCTGACGCATCCATCTTCCTCAACTGAGCTATCTAATTTGCATCAATCTCCTGTGCAGCTTGTAAGTGCCTTAAAGAGACAACATGACCAGAAATCTCACCTTAAGGGTTCTAGAAGCAGGCTGCCACTGCCCCAAAGGAACAAGCAATCCTTGATTTTTCAACCTAATAAAATATGTCTATCCATTTTTTCCCGTGACGCTCCCAGACTTAGGTGGAATAACCTGAGGATGGCTAAAGGGTACCTACGTGATTTGCTAAATATCCCTTTTTTCCAGATAGATCTTATATCTGTAGTACCCCTAAATGCCACGCCCTGGCCAAGGAAATTTATGCTCTCCTTCCAGTCTGCAAGGGTCCCACATCTTCTTGCAGGACAAAAAGACCAGCTGGCAGCCTGGGAGATTGTAACAACAAGAGTCTTTAAGGACACGAGTGTCAAACCTCTTTTTGCCAACTTCTTAACCGACAATGAATGCTCGTTACCTCCTTCTGTCCCAATAATAAAGGAAAAAACACCTAGCCGGGTACCCCCTGTTCCACCTGCGATCCCAAGTGCCCATCTAGTTACGCTGAGGAATGATCCAATTGCAAGCGGAGATTGGAATATCCCTGAAGAGAGAAATCTTATCTCCTCTTATGGAAAACTCCCTTCAGAAGAACAGCAGGCTATTCTCGACAGATTGGATCTACTCAAACAAAGACTCCTATCGCTAGGGGACCCCTTTATGCCGACGAGAGAGGAGAGCAGGCGCTCCACGTCCCACAAGGCGTCTCCATCAAATGCCTTGATAAGCTTTCAACCTGCTACTTTGTTACCCCCTACTGATCTGAATCAGCAGTCACCTGTTGACCAACAGCACCATTCTACCGTGGAGGAAGTCGATAAACTCAACACTCCCGTCTCTGACCTTATGTCCAATCAAAATATGGAAGTTGATGAATCCTTTGCTTCAATGCCAGAGCTAGAATCTACCCTGTCTGAAGATCACCAGGAAATGATTATGCATGCACCATCCCCACGCTCACGTCCTTCTATACATCTGCGTGATAATTCTTCTCCTTCTGCGCAACAACTACAAGTGATGGCTGGAACACCTCTTAGCGCTACCCTGGTTAAGACTGACAACTCTGATGGATCTACTAGTATAGCCCATCAAAGACCTACTACTACTCACCTCAATGAACAGCATCCGACCTCACCAACTTTGCCTAATTCTTCCTCCCCGGCAAAGCCCTCCCTGCCTGTTAATGTTACCAAATCATGGATTCGACCAACACAGAAGAAGACCTTATCCGCACAAACTAAAATTACTGATTTCTTTATGGGTCCTCCTCCTACCTCCAAGAACCTATTAAACAACTCAAAGTGACAATTACCGGGACAGCACAAGGATCTGACATTATCAATACTTAGCTGGAACATTGCTGGTTGGAGAACCAAGAAATCAGATCCCGAATTCAGGAAGTATATAAATTCATTTAATATCATTCTATTCCAAGAAACATGGGATGAGGAAGAGATTACCATAGACGGCTTTGATCTTCTAACACTTCCGGCCTCCCCTTCCTTGAAAGGTGGTCGCCCCAAAGGGGGTCTTTTGATTGGGATCTCACTCCAACTTCACGCCAAATTCACTCTGGTACGGGCTTCCCCGCCTTTTGCTCTATCTGGACTGATCGCAGAAGGGAAGTCCTCATTACTAATTACTAATGCCTATCTCCCCCCTGAAGGCTCTGCACCTGATCTTGATTGGAGATGGGAATCATTTGAAAATCACCTATTGTCATGTCATACCAAATGCCCTAACTCGTACTCCTTAATTGGGGGAGACTTTAATGCTCGTATTGCCACAAACTGGGACCTACTAACCAAGTCCAAACGGTGGACTCCCCCATGCTTGGACAACTTTGACTTGGAACATGCCAGAATTAGAACTTCAAAGGACAACAGAGTAAACAAAGCAGGAGTGACCCTTTACCAAATGGCCATTCGCCTGAATCTAGTCTTCTTGAACGGCACCTTCCCCCCCGACATACCGGGGGAGTTCACTCACCTGGGACTAGCATCTAACAGTGTTATCGATTACTTCTTGATCTCTGCAAATTTGGCCGTTAATGTACTTTCCTTCCAAGTTGAAAACCAACATTTCAGTGATCACCTTCCAATAGTGACCACTTTGTCATTGTTCCGGTGCCAGAAGGACTATAAACACTCAGTCCTTCTGGAAACCTCATCATCGACCAAAATAAGAGGGATCAAATGGTCGGAGGCTGTGGCCCAAAAATACCAGGAATTTTTTCATAGGGAAATCATTGCCTATCTACCTCAAGTAACTACTGATTTACAAGACTTCAATTCGGTTTTGAAACTTTTTAACCTTCTTATAACAAATCTTACCACTTTTTTTACATCACCTCCTCAAAAGGCGAAAGTGGCGCATTGCAGTACTGGGGCCCCTTGGTTTAACACCTCTTGCAAACAAGCAAGATCCCTTCTTCATTCTATTTATAATGAATACAAAAACTCTAATGCCCAGGCTCTACCACCCTCCTATTTACAAGCCAAAAGAGCATACAAACAGACTTTAAAGCTGGCCAAACGCGAATGGTACCAAAAGCGTTGGCGAGCCTTGATTGCGGCCTCTAGATCCCGCAGACCACAGGAATTTTGGGCTCTGATAAACAAAAGAGGAAGGAAGTACCCACTGGCGATTATCCCTGCGCCCACATGGGAACAATTCTTGAGTAAATATTTCTCTTTGGCAGAGGAATCCAACTCATCCACGGAATTCCGAGCCGACCATCTACCTTTGTGGCCCTCTACCGACCCAGAGCTGATAATGGACTTGATACTAGATCTGAAAACGGGCAAAGCCCCTGGGCCGGATCTAGTCCCTGCTGAGGCTATTGTTGCGCAACCGAGGTGGTGGGCTGAAATTCTGGCCAAAGTCTTTGATGCAATTAATTCTACGGGGCTTATCCCTAGGTCATGGAAGGAGGCCGTGATCGTACCAGTCCATAAAAAGGGTCCCCCTGCTGACCCAGAGAACTACCGGAACATCAGCCTTTTGTCTATCATCGGGAAAATCTATGCAAAATTTTTGCTGTCTAAGCTGTCCCATTGGGCATACGACTCAAATTTGATTGGCCATGAGCAAGCGGGCTTTAGGAACAATTATTCGACCACGGACCATATGGTAATTATGTATCATCTTGCCAGAAAATATTCTGCCCCGAGTCGGGGGCGCCTATGTGTCGCTTTCATAGACTTAAAGGCCGCCTTCGACAGTATCCCAAGAAACTGTCTATGGAAGAAATTAGAGAGATGGGGCATAGATAGAAGGCTGTTATGGCTTATAACCCAATTACACCACGGGTCGTCGGCTAGAGTGAGACTCACACCGGCGGGAAACCTATCCAATGAGGTCCCAATAAATAGAGGAGTGCGCCAAGGCTGCATTTTGGCCCCACTCCTCTTCAACTTGTTTATTAGCGACATGAAGCTCTTTCTGAGTGAGTCTCAAGCCAACATTCATGCCCCCCGCCTAGCTGATTTTCGCTGCCCTCTGCTCCTATATGCTGACGATGCAGCGATCCTTTCCTACACTAGAGTCGGTTTATGCAGAGCTCTAAAGATTTTTGCGGCTTATTGCAAACTCAACCATCTGACAATTAATCATGGAAAATCTAAAGTACTGGTCTTTACCAGGTCTCGGAAAACTTACAGCTGGAAGTTAGATGGAGTCCAATTAGAACAGGTTTTCAAATTTAAATACCTGGGAGTCTTTTTTCACTACAACCTAAGCTGGAAGCCACAGATACAGTATTTACTGAACAAAGGGAAAACAATACTTTACACTCTACTCCAATTTTTTGCGGTCGACGGAGCCTCCCACATCCCTTCTGCATTGAAGGTGTACCACGCAAAAGTGGTTTCCACCCTCTGTTATGCTGCCCCACTCTGGGCCCCAGGGTCCAATTTAACATCGCTGGGGACATTGCAGAATCAGTTTCTCCGTCGCCTCCTGAAACTCCCTATGTGTGTGAGCAATGCAGCCATACATCTGGAGCTAAGGACTGCATCATTGGAGACTGTCATCTGGAAGCGAGTCTTTGGCTACTGGCTGTCCAGCTGGCATAGGCTTCCCGACCATTACCTCTTTCAGTGCCTCTGGCGGGATGACTTTGTTAATCCGTGGGCAGGAAAAATCCATGCCAAACTTCTGAGCATCGGAATTTCCCCAGCAGACTCCTTAAAGATGAACCTACGCTCAGCCAAAAGCCTTATCGAGCAAAGATTAGCAGACATTGAAAATCAACACAACCTCTCCAGGGGTGGGGGTGTCTGCTCCCCCAGGTATCATGGAATAACCCCACCACTTGGCCTTCCATCATATATGTCATCTCTTTCATCTGTACCACACCGACTTGCATTTATTCGTGCAAGGTTCAATGTTTTTCCATCGAACCTGCTGAGCCACAGATTTTCCAAGGGTTTGGTGTCTCCGCTATGCGAGTGTGACGGGAAAACAGTTGAATCTCTTCCACATATAATGTTCAACTGTCCCTTACATAGCATAGCCAGGACTAAATTCCTGGGTCCTGCTTTACTGCGCTTGGTTGGCAGGCCTGTTGAGTCACATGCCGCACTGCTTTTGCAGGATACAGATCCTTCTGTAACTCTGCAGGTGGCGAGATTCCTGAATGCGGTTATCTCACACACAAAAACCACCAAAAAACAACATCAACAACAAAAACTAATCGGACAGTTATGATGAGAGTGCATGACGGATCTCGTCTCCAGTTCTCCTTTTTCTGTGAACCGTCCCTTGGATTTTTCCGGGCCCCAAGCTGTTATTTGTCACTGCTCAATGACCCACCCTTGCATCGTGGTGTTCCCCTTCTGTTGTTAGATGTATTGGTTTTTATGTTTCTGTGCTTTTAGGTTTGTACATATTTTATGGGCTAATAGCCGTAAATAAATAAATAAATTTGAAAATTTGAAGTAGTCCACAAGTGATGCCCCTGAGAGAGTCTTCCGCAATTCCCGCCTCCGTGATGTCCCCTCAACTACCTTCTTTAAAGGAAAATGTGAATGTTACACTTCGGGACCCGTCGTCGGAAACGATTGAAGACCCGATGGGACGCATCAATAAAATCATCCTAATGTCTGATGATAAATCTGCGAGAGGGTTTCCTCTGACGGACTTAATTTTTCCCTCTCTGGATATTTCTCTGTCAAGTTGTACAAAGAATTTCGAAATGAAGAGACTTCCTGTTCAGGGATCTACTTCTAGTAGATCATCCACGGTGTTCCAACAGTCGAACCAAATTGTTAAAAATTTTAATTTGGAGGGCTCCTCACAGTTACCATCTTCCCAATGTAAAATAACTGATTTTTTTGTTACATCTTCTGTCTTTTCCAGAGAGTCCGCCCCTCCTCCGTTTTGACTGTTAAAAGAACAACACAGAAGTCCCCAGCTAGCAGTCCTAAGTTGGAACATTGCTGGCTGGAAAAGGAAAAGATTAGATCCCGAATTTCTGTCCTATATAAACTCTTTTCAGATAATCCTTTTGCAAGAAACATGGGAAGAAGATAAAATAGATATAAATGGCTTTGAACTGATATCACTTCCAGCTAGTTCCTCCCAAAAAGGTGGCCGGTCCAGAGGTGATCTTGCAATCGCCATATCGCTCAAAATGAGCGCTAAACTCTCGCTAGTTCAGACTTTTCCTCCTTTTGCCTTTACAGGTCTGATTTCAAGCGAAAAATTCTCACTATTAATCACCAATGTTTATCTTCCTCCAGGTGGTCTTATATCGGACCTCCATTATAGATGGGATTCTCTGGAAGATCATTTATTGGCATGCTATGCTATGTACCCTAATATTCCATCGATAATGGGTGGTGACTTTAATGCACGTACAGCCGCCAACTGGGATGGGATAATTAAGGCCAAGTGGTGGGTATCTCCCCCCTACCCAAAATCTGATTTAATCTCTTTTACATCAAGAAGATCTAAGGACATCAGAGTGAATGAGGCGGGAGTCCTTCTTTATCAATTGGCCATTCGTATGAATTTGAACATTTTGAATGGCAATTGCCCTCCGGACGTGCCAGGAGAATTCACTCATTTGGGCACAACATCAAATAGTGTCCTAGACTACCTTCTAGTTTCAGAAGACCTATTTTCAAACTTCTTTTATTTGAAAGTAGACAATGTACAATTCAGTGACCACCTACCTCTAGCGGCCAAGCTAACGCTTGACTGGCACCCGGTTAGCGGCTCACACCCAATTCATGTAGGCTTAAATGCCGCAGCTCAAGTAAGAATCATTATGAAACAGGCCCAAAAATATGCAGAATTCTTCCAGAGGAATATCTCCGAATCCCTTATTGCTTCAGTGGCGGAGTTGTCTGAAGCAAATAAGATACTGGAGTGGTTCTCCCACCTCTCTGTAGATTTAACTAGCTTCTTTACGATGCCGGCTCACCTGGTTAACCGAGATCAACCCAGGTTCGGTGCACCTTGGTTTGATGCCAAATGTAAGCAAGCTAGACTCTCTCTCTGTTGTATCTACAACAGATATAAATCTTCTGGAGCTGAAACTCTCCCCCCAGAGTACTTGCAGGCCAAAATTGCTTACAAACAGGCACAGAAGTCAGCCAAGCATGAGTGGCAGCTAAGACGATGGCAAGCGTTGATTGCTGCCTCTAAGCCTCGCAGCTCTCGTGGTTTTTGGAATTTAATCAACAAAAGATCGAGGAAATACCCATTGACGGTTATACCAGCCCCGACATGGGAACAATTTCTAAGAAAATATTTCTCCCAGACAGATATCTCTAACATTCATTCTGATACTCTTTCAAGTCACTTGCCCATATGGCCAGATACTGACCTGGAGGAAATAGTAGATTTAATTGCTAAACTGAAAACTGATAAAGCCCCAGGGCCCGATCTGATCCCGGCGGAAGCTATTAAACAACACCCAGCATGGTGGGTCAAAATTCTTGCAAAAATCTTTGATGCAATCAATGCCACGGGCCAGATACCTAGATCATGGAAGGAGTCCATCATAATTCCTATATATAAAAAAGGACCACCAGAGGACCCAGGAAACTATCGTAATATTAGTTTATTATCAATCATCGGAAAAATCTATACTCACTTCCTGCTAACCAGACTAACCCAATGGGCCGAAGATTCCAATCTGATAGGCCATGAACAGGCCGGGTTTAGACCAAATCGTGCTTCTATTGACCATGCAATAATTCTATATCATTTGGCGCGGAAGTATTCTTCCCCCACTCATGGTCTTCTATGTGCCGCTTTTATAGACCTGAAGGCGGCTTTTGACAGTATCTCTAGAGAGCTGTTATGGGAAAAATTGGCAAAGTGGGGCATAGATAAAAGGCTGTTGTGGCTTATGATTAAATTACATGAAGGGACGGCCACTAGGGTGAGGTTAACACCTGAGGGCGATCTCACAAACTCTGTACCAATAAATAAGGGGGTACGACAAGGGTGCATCCTTGCCCCCTATCTCTTTAACCTCTATATTAGTGACATGAGAACTCCCCAAGCTGAGGCCCAAACCACCATTCATGCACCCAGGCTTGCAGACTATCGCTGCCCCTTATTATTGTACGCTGACGATGCGGTGATCCTCTCATATTCAAGAATCGGTTTGAGGAGGGCCTTTAAGATTTTCGTGTTATATTGCCAAACAAATTTACTTACTATTAACCATTCCAAATCTAAAGTCCTATTTTTTTCCAGGAGTCGTAAATTGTATAGGTGGGAACTCGAGGGGAAGCCAATTGAACAAGTCTACAAATTTCAATATCTAGGAATTTACTTCCAGCATAATATGGGATGGAAAGCGCATATCACATACTTACAAAATAAGGGTAAAGCCCTTATCTACGCTCTATTACGCTTCTTCTATACTGAGGGGGCTATGCATGTTCCATCCGCCTTAAAGGTTTATAGTGCAAAAGTGGTTGCAACTATGGCCTATGCGGTCCCTTTATGGGGCGCTTTTGTAAACCTCATGCCTCTGGTGACATTGCAAAATCTTTTTCTCAGACGCCTTTTGAAACTACCCTCCTGTGTAAGCAACTCTGCTATTTCCTTAGAACTTAAGACCCCCTCCTTAGAGATTCTGATGTGGAGACATGCCTTTAATTATTGGCTGTCCCTTTGGCATAAATTGCCTAATTACCATCTTATCCAGTGCCTTTGGAGAGATGAATTTACCAGCCCATGGGCAACAAAAATCCATTCCAAACTGTTGTCTTATGGAATCTCTCCTTCCGATATACTAAATTTAGATCTAATTACAGCTAAAAAGGTCATCAAACAAAGATTGGAGGAGGTTGATTTGCAACAAAATCTTACTACAGGTGGAGGTACATGTTCCCCGATAAATCAGGGCATTACATCTACGTCCCAGATACCTCAATATCTGTCTACCTTATCGGTTGCGTCGCATAAATTCGCATTTGTTAGAGCCAGATTTAATGTGTTCCCCTCAAATGTGTTGAGCAATAGATTTTCTAACGGTAAAACCTCTGTTTTATGCGCATGTGACAAGAAATCAATAGAATCCCTTTATCATATCTTGTTTAATTGTCCTTTATATATATATATATGTTAAAGCTTCCGGTTTCTGTCGCGAGCAGAAAGGGAGTGCGGAAAAACTCCGGAGGAGTTTTCCGAATAATGCAGTGATCAGGGGGGGTCGCAAAGGCACTGCGCCCTCCCAGAAAGCTCAAGGGGAGAATCCCTTGAGGGAAAGAGCCCCAGCCGTGTGGATGCGGACTGCCGTTTTTCGGGGGGTTTTTTTGTTTAAGAGCCCGGAGTGACGAGACCGCTGAAGAAGGCGACGGACCTCCAAAACCATAAGTGCGGAACCCTTAGTGTGAGTAGCTGCTTTTTACTTCGAAAACTTTGAAAATACACTAAGAGAACGTCAGATGTTAGAAGATTCAACTTTGGGAGTTTATCTCGATCAGAGGCTTAAAATGGCGCTGGCTATAAAGTAGCAAGGAGGTGGCAGGAAGTCTTTTTTCCGCTTGACTGTGTGAGCTATAAAGCCATAAAGCAATTAACTTGTGAGCTATAAAGCTATAAAGCAATTATCTTGGACCTTTTGAGTTACAAAGCAAATATTCTGGACTTCTAGAGTAACGAACATAAAAAAAAAAACCTGAAATATCTCACAGCCACGGACCCCTATTTAGAGGAGCTGCCAAGATTTAAAAAACAGTCTGACATCGAGCCTCTTCAAGACGGGACCTTTGCGGGTTTAAATAGAGAAAAAGAACTGCTTATATGAACTGCTTGTAAAAGTATTTGGGAGAAGGACCTGAAAGAGCTGGTCGGAGGCACTGAAAGAGCTGGTCGGAGACACTGGCTGGAAACACGGTTTAAACATAAAAAGAATTAGCAACGAAAGGACCTTTAACCCGTGAAGAACTGAGGGCACGGGAGAGAGGTCTCCTTAAGACCACTACGCTTAGGACAAAACTTCACGGATTTAAAGTACAACTCCCCAGCTCGTAAAACCTTCACCTTCACTATGTACATAATTTAGTGTTTTTCCTCCCTCTGGTTCCCCCCCCTTTTATTCCCCCTCTCCCTTATCCCCCCTATTTACCTCCCCCCCCGTTTTTTTCCTTAATACTTTAATACTTGCCCTTCTTGCCCTTAACTAACCAAACTAACCAAACTAAAAATTTATTCAATACATTTTTATCCTCATTTATATACCTTTAGTTATCGAAGGACTTTAAACTACCTGAACAACATCTGATCCAGGTTGCTTCTTTATTTGTTGGTTATAACCTTTTACGCTGAATGACAAGGTGATTAACTACAGTCTGCTGTTGGCCACAACTGGTGCAGAGTGGCTTCGGGGACATAATTATATCTCTATAGAAACTGCAGAAAGAGACCTACTGGAACGTGGAATTAGAGTCACCAGAGTGCAAAGACTCAGTACAATTCCTGAAAACTGGATTAAGCCAACAAGTGGCTGAAAATTACAGGAATATAGAAAGACTATACAACCCCTCCTGGATTAAAAAAGAAAGACTCTATATTTGATTTTTGTCTATTCCCTCTTATCTTGTTTAACTTTGTCCTGTCTCTAATAATAACTATACTAATATACTAATTCAATTTGAGTATTCAACAATCCAAAGGTTTTTAGAAATGTAAATGGGAGTTAACAATTTTGAGTGAATAATTGGAAATAGGCGAACTGAATTAAGATAACGAAAGCTGTTATCTAAAACGGGGGAAAACGAAAGAGGATAAAAAGACAGGAATATAGGAGAACAATTTACATAGCCTAGAGTGTCTCTGGGGTGGAGAATATATATACATATAAGGGGGGAAAATAAAAATAAAAAATAAAATAAGGATAAGTAAGATTGTGAGCCCCTTTGGGGAGAGAGAGACAACTTTACAAGATGTCGTGGAAAGATGGTAAAAAAGTCGGAGGGACTCCAGGAGATAGAAAGGCATCCCGGCAAGAAGAGATTAAAGATCTAGACATTCTATGGCTAAAAATCAAAGAGGAATTCAAACAAAGAGAAATGCACATGGAAAGTAAGTTAGGAGAATTGCAGGAACAAATAGATAGTAAAATAGAAAGTGCTGTAGGTGAACTCACAAAAAAGATACAAGATCTGACAGTCAAATCAAAAATACTTGAAGAATCAAATAAAAGAATGCAGAGAGATTTGAGGGATCAAAAAAAAGAAACAGAAAAGCTAAAGGATGAAGTAAAAAACTTAAATAAAACACAAGATCAACTATGGGACAATTTGGCCATGGCAGAGATGCGTCAAAAATATCTTAATTTAAAATTCAGAGGGATTGCCGAAGAAGCAAATGAAAACATAAGGGAAAGAATAGTTAAGGAACTAGCAAAATGGCTGCAGATGAAAGAGGAACAAGTAGCATACACCATAGAGAACGCATTTAGAATAAGAGGGAAACCACAACAAATCAAATAAAAAAAAACCCCGGGAGACTGCTTAGTAATTTTTAACACCATAGAAATGAAAAACACAATTGTAAGAACGAGCTTTAAAAAAAAGCTGATGATTGGGACTTCCGGAGGCGGCGCGAAACAGCAATGGCGGTCCTCTTTGCGTTGTGAAGAGGGGCTCCGCGAAAAAGGGTCGTCCGCTGCGGCAAAGCGGAGACCCATTAAGAAAAACCGCAGGCAGAGCGAGCCTGCGGCCGTGGGACTCGGCGGGCGCCTGGAGCCCCCCCAGAAGCGGGGAAGGAGCCTCGTAAGAGGCTCCGGAACGTGAAAGGGGGAGCGGCGCTGTGAGTTCATCGCTCTTTTCGTGGAAGCAAAGCCGCGCTGCTGCTGCTGATGAGCGCTGACCTTTCTTCTTGAAATTATCGGAATTGGAGCAACATACCCGTGAGTAAGGGACCTAAATTTTCTAACTTAAATTGAAGAAATTCGGCTGAAAGCGGGAGGCGAGTAACAGGAAGTCCGCCTCCCGACTCTGCTAATTAGATCAAAGCAAGGGCTCGGAAACGAGCTGAAGCATTTAAAAAGGGATTGTAAAAGTGGAAGAAAGGGTGCATTGAGAGACTCTGCATTTTGAAGATAAAAAGGAAAGAACTGTGGGTTGTATAGACTTTTATTCTTTAGAACTATCCTCCAATTTCTGGGCTAAACGGGGCTGAAAGAGATAACCCCGTCACCGGGCTGCCAGTGCATAGAAAAAGAACTGTCAAACTGCTGTCAAACTGACGACATTGTTGCAGAGATCGAAATTGTTGCATAGACTGAGATACTAACATTAAACATTGTTGCATGGACCTGTATCGATACTTTATGGCTGGATTTTAAGAGATTAGAAGTTCTGGAAACCTTCCTTTTGTGTTTGGGAATTACAAAACTCAATATGGGGAATTGAGGAACTTCAATGGCGGAAAATAGTTCCTTTCTTTTTTGAAACTTTGAAATACTCCCCCTATAGGACTGTGGAAATATAGTTGCATGGGAACTGAGCTTTATTGAAACTTTCTGTGGTTCTTTTTATTTATAATTGGGACTTGTTTTTCCCATGGGACAAAAGACCATTTGACCTTGAACAGAGGCAGGTGTGGAATGAGCGGCACAGGGAGAACAAGAGCAGCTAAAGATAAAGATAAAGAAAAAGAGAAAAAATCTGGGCAACTTTTGCAAACAACTTTAACTCATCACCGCAGATCATCTGTCCCAACTGTGCTGACAGCACAGGAGGTGGAACTAGTGCAGCCTGCTGCAGAAGACATGGCAACTGGAGGATCTGAAACAGTTTTAAAACAAATTTTGGAACAATTGGCAGTTTTAAACCAAAAAGTGGACAATCAAACATCAAAGATTGACCAAGCTACATCCTCTATTGGCAAATTAACTGAACAGGTTTCGCAGCACACTCAGGCAATTGAGAAATTGCAAGGAGCTACGGCAGAAAACTATAAATTAGCTGTGGAAGCTAACCAAAAAGCAGAACAGGCGAACTTAAAGGTGGATGAAATTAAAGGAGAGGTAAGACCTTTGAGAAGGCAGGTAGGGGAACAACAAGCCTACCTGGCATTGGTTGAATTGAAAAGTAAAGATAGTAATCTCAGGATAAGGGCTATCCCGGAATTGGAACAAAATAATTTAGAGGGATTTTTGACACTTTTGTTCTCCAAATTCTGGGGAATTGAGGAAGAAAAGGACTTTAAAATTGTGACAGCCTTTAGACTGGGAAAATCAGTAAAGAAAGACAAGCCCAGAGACTGTTTGGTTGCTCTGAGATCAAGAGAAGAAAGGGATAAGATATTAGGCCTACATTTTAAGAAATCTTTGGAGGTAGAAGGCAAAAGGGCCGAAATTTACAGAGATATACCCAAATATCTCTTGGAACTTAGGACTACCTATATAGATTTGACCAAATTGTTGAGACACAACGGAATTCCTTACAGGTGGGAGTTTCCACAAGGACTTTCATTTACTTACAAAGGAAGGAAAATAAAGATTAAATCACCTGAAGACCAGCAGAAGTTCCTACACGACCACGAGGAGGACCTGCAAAAAGGAGCTGCAGCTTCTTGGCCTCCACCACCACCGGGACCATCTCCAAGAGTTATACCACCAGGATCAGGACCAGCATTACCTCCCCCGGGATCGGGAGGAAGCTTAGATACCCCATTGTAGAACCCGTCAATTGATTCAGGATGTCTCTACAGCTTCTTAGTTGGAACATAAATGGCGGAAACTCCCCGGAAAAAAGAAGGAAAGTCTTTCACATTTTGAAAAAGGAACAACTGGACGTTATCTGCCTACAGGAAACACATGTGACAAGGCTCCATAGAAAAGTGTTAATTAACAAAAGACTAGGCCAAGAATTTATTTCTTCGGACAAAGTTAAGAAGAGAGGAGTGGTGATTTACGCAAAGGAGAGCCTGTCACCGAAATTTTTATTCAAAGATGATTATGGCCGAATTTTGGCGATTGAAATACAGACGCAAGGAGAAAAAATTTTGATATTAGGAATATATGCTCCAAATGAGGGAAAGTCGGAATTCTTCAGGAAGCTGCATGAGACTATGCTGGATTATTTGGACTATAGTAACATCATTATGCTGGGTGATATGAATGGGGTTGTGTCTGTAAATATGGATAAGTCACAAAGTGCCAACATATCGAAAGACGGCAGACTACCCAAAACTTTTTTTGAAATGACAGACAATATGGACTTAGTAGACATTTGGAGGGTTAAGAACCCTCTAGGGAAAGAAGGGACTTTCTTTTCTGAAGCTCATCTGACATGGACACGAATCGACCAAATCTGGACAACTAGAGGACTGGCACCTAAGACTAGAAAAGTGGAAATCTGCCCAAAAACCTGCTCCGACCATAGTGTTTTGAAAGTGGAATTGAGACTTAACACAACCGGTTCTTTTAGATGGAAAATGAATGACACTTTGTTAAGAGATCAGGAGATTGTGAAGAAGGCCCAAAAAACTTTAAAGGACTATTTTGAGATAAATTTGAATACAACTGTGGAAAAAAGAACAATCTGGGACGCAAGTAAGGCAGTCATGAGAGGGTTTCTAATACAACAAAACACGATTAAGAAAAGGCTCTGGAATGAAAAGAAGGAGAAGATATTGGAGAAAATAAGAGAAGGAGAGAAAAAATTAAGATCTAGGCCTAAGTCGAAGGACGTGTTAAGAGAAGTGAAATTCTTCCAGGCGCAATATTCAAAACTGATAAACCAAGAGGTGGAATGGAAAATTAAACAAATGAAACAAAGATCCTTCGAATCGGCGAATAAGTGTGGGAAACTGCTAGCTTGGCAGTTGAAAAAGAGACAAAAGCTTAATACGGTTACAAATCTAGAGATCGAAGGGAGAATGGTTCAGAAACCCGAGGAAATCAGAAAGTGCTTCCAGAGGTACTTCAAAGAACTTTATACACAAGGGCCGCAAAAAGCCTCAGAGGTGGATCAATTTCTTAAAACTAATGGATTACAAAAAATACCCCTGGAAATGAGAACAAACCTGAACTGTAATATTACACAGCAAGAAATTGAAAGTGCCATTCAAAATCTTCAACTTGGCAAGTCCCCAGGCCCGGACGGCTTAACCTCCAAATATTATAAAGTTTTAAAGGACTATTTGATACAACCTTTGATGGAGGTTTGCAACCAGATAATGGAGGGAAGGAGGGCACCGGAAACGTGGAAAGAAGCTTTCATCACATTGATACCTAAATCAGAGACTGAAAAGACCCAACTTAAGAACTACCGCCCCATTTCACTCCTAAATGTGGATTATAAAATTTTTGCAGATATTTTGGCAAATAGACTTAAAAAAGTACTAAATGAAGTGATTCACAAGGATCAGGCTGGCTTTCTCCCTGGTAGGCATTTGTTTGATAACACAAGAAACATTATTGACATTTTGGAACTTCTACAAACAAATCTGAACACCAGAGCGGTTTTGATTTTTGTTGATGCAGAGAAGGCCTTTGATAATATTTCTTGGATGTTTATGAAGAAAAATTTGGAAGGGATGGGAGTGGGGCGGGGGTTCGAAAATGGTATAGAAGCAATCTACACAGAACAAAAAGCTAAATTGATAGTAAACAATGTGGTGACAGAGGAGTTTAAAATTGAAAAAGGGACACGCCAGGGGTGCCCTCTATCCCCCCTATTGTTCATTTCAGTTCTGGAGGTGTTGCTAAATATGATTAGAAAGGACCGGTTGGTCCAGGGAATTGAGGTCGGAGTGAAACAATATAAACTGAAAGCATTTGCAGATGACTTGGTATTAACATTTCAGGAACCAGTTTCCAGCACTAAAAGAGTGTTAGAATTAATTTCTGATTTTGGTCGGGTGGCGGGGTTTAAGTTAAATAAGCAAAAAACCAAGGTTTTAGCAAAAAATTTGACAGTTACAGAAACAGATGAGTTCTCCAAAGAAACGGAGCTGAATGTGGTTAAAAAAGTAAAATACCTAGGGGTGTACTTGACCTCCAAAAATTTGAATTTGTTTAAAGATAATTATGAGAAATGCTGGTCAGAAATCAAAAGAGACTTGGAAATATGGTCAAGATTGAAACTTTCCTTGTTAGGCCGAATAGCTGCTGTAAAGATGAATGTATTGCCGAAAATGGTATTTTTGTTTCAGGCCCTACAGATCGTGGACAAGGTGGAATGTTTTGGAAAGTGGCAGAAGGATATTTCTAAGTTTGTTTGGCAGGGCAAAAAGCCCCGAATAAAGTTTAAAATATTAACTGATGTGAAAGAAAGAGGGGGATTTGCCCTGCCAGACTTGAGGCTATATTATGAATCTGCAGCCTTCTGCTGGTTGAAAGATTGGATTTTATTGGAGAACACTGACGTCCTGGATCTGGAAGGGTTTGACAATGCGTTTGGGTGGCATGCATATTTGTGGTATGACAAGGCTAAAGTGCACAAATTGTTTAAAAACCATATTGTCAGAAGAGCAATTTGGAGGGTCTGGATAAAATACAAAGACTTATTGGAGAGTAAAACTCCGAGGTGGCTCTCACCGGTGGAGGCCAAGGCACGTAAGAGACCCAACATGGAGGCCCATTGGCCTAAATATTGGGAAATAATTGAAAAAACTGGAGACAATTGGAGGTTGCTAAGCTTGGAGAAATTGAAAACTAAGGTACGAGATTGGCTGCACTATGCGCAAATTCAAGAGGTATTTAAAATAGATAAAAAAGTTGGATTCCAGGTGGAAAAATCGAAACTAGAGACTGAATTGTTAGAGCCAAAAAGTAAACTACTTTCGAGAATGTATAACTTGCTGCTCAAGTGGAATACACAGGATGAGACAGTCAAATCCGCTATGATAAAATGGGCTCAGGATGTGGGGCATAACATTATGTTTGCAGACTGGGAAAGGTTATGGAACACCGGTTTGAAATTCACGGCATGCACTGCCTTGAAGGAAAATATTATGAAAATGGTATACCGGTGGTACATGACCCCAGTCAAGTTAGCCAAGATATATCATCTGTCTGACAACAAATGTTGGAAATGTGGAGAGGCGGAAGGGACATTCTTTCATCTCTGGTGGACCTGCCCGAAAGTGAAGGCCTTCTGGGAAATGATCCATAATGAACTAAAAAAGGTATTGAGATTTACCTTACCTAAAAAACCAGAGGCCTTCCTTCTGGGCATGGTGGACCAGAGAGTGCTTAAGAAGGATAGAACCTTTTTCATGTATGCTACCACAGCAGCAAGGGTCCTGATTGCAAAATACTGGAAGACACAAGATTTACCCACGCTGGAGGAATGGCAATCGCAGTTGATGGACTATATGGAACTGGCTGAAATGACTGGCAGAATCCGAGACGTGGGAGAAGAAACAACTGAGGAGGACTGGGAAAAGTTTAAGGACTATTTGAAAAAACACTATAAGCTGTATGAATGTTAAAAAAAATGCACCTTTCAGGAAATTCTAGCTTCAGCAAATGTAAGTTAATGAAATGAAAATTAAGACACAAGAATTCAGAGGTAAAATAATGAAATAACTTTATTGTGTTTAATATAAAACATATAAGAATTGAGCGATAGTAAAATTGAAAATAGGGAACATGATAAAATGGAAGTTACAATAAGGTTTGAAATAAGTCAACAAATTGCTGATGCTTTATAAGACAGAGAACGCAGGGTTCGGAGGATGTGGGGAAGTCCTATAGGTTAGATGGAAAAAGAATATGGAAATTTGTTATTTATATCTTTTCTTCTTATAACCACTCTTTATTCTTTTTTCTGTATTTCTGTATTTTTAAAAAGCAATAAAAAAATGTTTAAAAAAAAAATAAAAAAAATAAAAAAGCTGATGATTGGAGATCGTCCAATCATCATTTTTAAAGAAATTCCAGTCAGGATTCTACGTAAAAGGGAAGGATATACACAGTTGACAAGTGTGCTGAAGAGAAGCACAATTCAGTATAAATGGGAATTCCCAGAAGGGGTTTCCTTCTATTACAAGAACAAAAAATTCAAGTTGACAGACACACATGAAGCAGAAAAATTCCTGAGAAGGTACGAAAAAGATCTGGGCAGAGAGGAAGCAAGACAGCGAGGAGGTGACCTGGACGCGGGGGGGAGGGAGGCGGGGGGGGAGTGGAGTTGGGGGCGGGGGGGGACGGAGGAGGAGACGGAAGACACAAAATCGGAGGAAGAAGAGGAAGGAGAAGACAGAGAATCCAACAGAAAGAATAACACCAGATTCTAAACCAGAAACAAGGATAAAGCGCACACAATAATAACCCAAAATGTCTCTCAAGTTTCTTTCGTGGAATGTGAATGGTTTTAATGATAAGCCCAAGAGAAATAAATTTGTAAAGATTATAAAGAAAAAAAATATTGATGTCATTTGTTGCCAAGAAACTCATGTTGCCAAAAAACATAAGCATATTCTAATAAATAAGAACTTGGGAATAGAATTCATCAATTCAAACTCAAAGAAAAAAAGAGGGGTAGTAATCTATGCGAAGGAGAAACTAGAACCCAAACAAATTTGCAAGGATGAGGATGGAAGAGTTTTAGGAATTCAAATTAACTACCAGGGGGAGAAAATAAACGTGGTAACAGTCTATGCCCCAAACTCAAATAGAATGGAGTTCTTTAAAAAACTGGAACAATCTTTATTAGAGCTAGACAACAATAAACTGGTCTTACTCGGAGATTTAAATGCGGTTCCGACGCCAGAACTAGACAGAAGTACAAGAAAAAAGAACATAAATCAAGGGAAACTACCGAAATTGTTTAATGATCTGGAAGAAAATCTGGACCTAATAGATATATGGAGATACAAAAACCCTACAACGAAACAATTTACCCATTTCTCTGAACCACATCAGAGCTGGAGCAGGCTGGATCAGATATGGATCTCAAGAGAATTAATAATAAGAACGGAGAAATGTGAAATTCTACCCAGAACCTTATCGGATCATAGCCCAATAACATTACAATTAAAGTGGAAGATCCAAGGGTTGTACAGATGGAGAATGAATGACTACCTACTTGAAAAAGAAGAAGTGATCGAAAAAGCCAAAACTACCATAAAAGACTATTTTGACTTAAATATCAATAAAGGAACAGGTATAGACACAGTATGGGATGCTAGCAAGGCTGAGTTAAGAGGCCTCCTGATACAACAAAATACCCAAAGAAAAAAGGCTAAAGAAAAAAAAGAAGAAGAATTAATCCATCAATTGAAAGAATGCGAAAAAAACATGATAAAAAATCCAAATGACGATGGCCATAAGCAACAATATAAAATGCTCCAAACAGAATATTCGATATTAATAAGCCAAGAGGTGGAATGGGGAATAAAGTCAATGAAACAAAGGTCCTTTGAATCGGCAGATAAAATTGGAAAGTTTCTGGCGTGGCAACTGAGAAAAAGAAGAAAACTTAGTACCATCAATAAAATAAAAGTTGAAGAACAAGTCCTGGAAGACCCCAATGAAACAAAAAAGAACTTCCTTAAATTCTATGAGAACCTATACAAAAGAGAAGAAGAAGATTTAACGGACATCGCAAAATACTTAGAAGAAAATAGTCCCAAAAATATATCAGAAGAGGAAAGAACCGCCTTAAATAAACCTATAAAAATAGAGGAGATCCGGGAGGCAATCAAAAGGATGAAACTGGGGAAAGCCCCAGGCCCAGATGGGTTATCTGCCAAGTATTACAAGGTCCTAGAGGAATACATAACACCAGTACTATGTGACGTAATCAACGAGATACTAAGAGGAGGAAAAATGCCAGCATCCTGAAAAGAAGCCTATATCACGTTGATCCCGAAACCAGATTCAGACAAGCTTAACATCAAGAATTACAGACCGATTTCATTATTGAATAATGACTACAAGATATTCGCAGATATAATGGCACACAGACTTAAAAAGTGTTTAACTAATCTCATTCATATTGACCAGGCCGGTTTCCTTCCCAACAGACAAATAAAAGATAACATTAGACATACAATAGACATTATTGAATATTTAGAATGTCATAATGAAATTCCCGCTGCTCTAATGTTCGTTGATGCCGAGAAGGCTTTCGACAATGTCTCCTGGGGTTTTCTGATAAAGTGCCTGGAAAGATCAGGGATAGATGGCACATTCCTGGAAGGAGTTAGAGCAATCTATACACAACAAAGAGCTAGATTAATTATTAACAATACCCTGACAGAACAGTTTGAAATAGCAAAAGGCACTTGACAGGGGTGCCCTCTGTCACCGTTGTTGTTTATCATGGTTTTAGAGATAATCACAAACAAGATAAGAAAAACCCCAGAGATCCGTGGCATAAAAATAGGAGCGAAAGAATATAAACTGAAAACATATGCAGACGATCTTATGCTGTCATTGGAAGAACCAAAAGAGAGCGTCGGCAAAGTGTTAAAGCTACTAGAGGAATTTGGAAAATTATCCGGATTTAAATTGAACACAGCAAAAACCAAAATAATGACCAAAAATATGGAAGAAGAAACCAATAACGATCTTGAAAGTCAAACTGGAATTAAAATAACTAAAAAAGTAAAATACCTTGGAATCTGGTTAACTATGAAAAATATAAATTTGATTGAAAATAACTACAAGAAAACATGGAAAGAAATAATGAAGGACCTGGATACATGGAATAGAATACATCTCTCGTGGTTGGGGAGAATGGCGGCGATTAAAATGAGCTTACTACCTAAATTACTCTTCCTATTCCAGAATATACCGATAATTAGAGGAACCTCAATATTCAAAGAATGGCAGAGATTACTTTCTAAATTCATTTGGCAGGGAAAGAGACCAAGAATTAGATTTAAATTGCTCACAGACCAAAGAGATAGGGGTGGTCTTGCGGTTCGAAATTTGAGGTTATATTATGAAGCTGCATGTCTCTGTTGGGTAAAAGACTGGATTGTCATCAAAAACAAAAATTTGTTAGATCTAGAGGGGTTTAATCTAAGATTCGGTTGGCATGCCTATTTATGGCAAGACAAAGGAAGGGTTCATAAAGGTTTTTCTAATCACATTTTCAGAGGGCCACTGCTGGAAGTGTGGGAAAGGAACAAAAAATTGTTGGAGCAGAAAACGCCCTGGTGGTTATCACCAATAGACATTTTAACAATTAAAAAATTAAACATTGAGGGGGAAAGATGGACATATGAAGATTTACTAACCAAAACAGAATCCGGGTGGAGGATTAGACCTTACGAGGAAATAAAAAGCAAGCTGACTGGCTGGATTCAATACCATCAAATTAATTCAATGTGGAGGGAAGATAATAAGATCGGAATAAATGACAAGAAATCTAGATTTCAGATTGAAATAATAGAAAGTAAAACAAAATTATTATCAAAAATGTACAACCAGTTGCTTGAGTGGGACACCAAGGACGAGGAAGTAAAGGATGTGATGGTAAAGTGGGCGGTAGACCTAGGGTACAACATAGAGTTTGACAAATGGAAGGCATTGTGGTGTAAAGATATGAATTTCTCAGCATGCACGACACTAAAGGAAAACATGTATAAGATGATGTACAGATGGTACATAACGCCGGTAAAACTACATAAAATGTATAGAACAGGCGATAAATTGTGTTGGAAATGTAAGAGCAAGGAGGGCGATTTCATCCATATGTGGTGGACGTGCGAGATTCTCAAAAAATTCTGGGAATCCATCTATAATGAATTAAAAAAAATTCTTAAATATACGTTTGTTAAAAAACCCGAAGCCTTCCTGCTGGGGATAATTGGTAAGGATATCAAAGAAGAAGATAGAACCTTTTTTCAATATGCAACGGTGGCCGCCAGAACCCTCATAGCACAGTACTGGAAAACACCAAAAATCCCAACATTAAAGGAGTGGCAACTTAAATTATCCGATTATTTGGAGTTGGCTAAATTGACACAGAAAATAAGAAATCAAAGAAGTGCAAAATTTAACAATGAATGGGATAAATTTAGGATATATATGGAAATAGAGACAAGGGGAAAATCAAAATGTTGATCAGAAACATATATGTACTTACAGAATTCACAGTAGGCATGAGATAACGCTTACTACGTAAAAAGTTTTATTAAGGAATAGACACAGCAGATAGATAAACAAGATAATATTTTCCGAAATCGAGATAAAGGGAAGTCGATTAATGTCATTTAAAGTTGTATGTTTTTCGTGTTTTTCTTTTTTTCTTTCTCTTTTTTTCTTTTTTTCTCTTTTTCTGTTTTTTCTTTATCATTTTGTCTTTTGTACGTTTGTGAAATATATTTATGTCAAAATTTAATTAAAAAATTAATAATAATAATAATAATTGTCCTTTATATATTGTTCCCCGATCAAGGATTCTGAGTTCAATCATTTTGGAAACTGTTGCTAAACCACCTGAATTACATCTAGCCTATCTACTCCAGGACATTGACTCTTATAGAACATTACAGGTTGCCAGATTCTTGATTTCAGTTCTTTCATATAAAAGACTTCATGGAATGCTGCATGACTATTAAAAATCTAGTAAACTCTATGCACCATCTTTATCTTCAAGGCCTCAATAGGGTACATCTAGAGATTGTATGTAATGTGAAGGAGATTATGCGTTGAAATATTTTAGTTGATATTTTAGAATGTAAAATGCTATTTTATTTATTGATTGGTTTTACCTTGTGGGCTCATAGCCGAATAAAGTATTATCTATCTATCTAACACAGAATTGGACAGGCGTGAAAACCTCCTTATTAAACTTTTACTAGTGATTGATATAGCATTCATCCGTAGATGTGGTCAACTATGCATTAAGAACGGGTCAGGTACAAACTCAATGTGAACTGAACATTCTAGGAATGTTTCAGCTTAGAACGGTTTGCGCAGCATCATATGCAGAAGCGAAGCTTAGGAGCAAGACTTCCCATCAGGCCACAGTCATGTGCAAGACTCATAGCATCCCATCATCTAGGTCACCAACTTTTGAAGAGTCAGTGATGCAACTGCTTCAGGAAATTGAAGCAGAAGTAAGAGGAAATCAAAAATCTATACAGGACCTAAAAAATGACTTTGTTGAATTAAAGCAAGATTTGAAAGAGATTAAGACAGATGTACCTGCACAAGAAGCTAGACTGACACAATTGGAAACTGTAAGAGTCCCTGATATGGAAACAATTCAGCAGGAAGCCCAGAATTCAATTGCGTTTCTTCAATTGAAAGAGAGGGAGACCCATTTGAGATTGAGAGGGATACCCCAGAAGGAGCAGGACAATTTGAAGGACTGGCTTATTGATGAATTTGCTGCTCAGTGGGATCTCTCAAAAGAAGAATTAAATTCCTGGATTGATAAGGCTTATAGATTTGGACCGAAAAAGGACTCTAAGATCACACAGGATTGCATGGTGATCTTTAAAACAAAAGAACAAAGAGACTTTGTTCTAGGACATCACTATAAAAAAGGCCTAAAGATAGAAGGGAAGGGGATAATCTTGTTTAAAGAGATCCCGAGACACTTCTTGCGCAGCCTGGGAGTCATTTTGGACTCACAGCTGTCCATGGAGGCACAGGTCAAATCTGTGTCCAGGGCAGCTGTTTACCAGCTCCATCTGGTACGTAGGCTGAGACCCTATCTGCCTGCGGACTGTCTCGCCAGAGTAGTGCATGCTCTGGTTATCTCCCGCTTGGACTACTGCAATGCACTCTACGTGGGGCTACCTTTGAAGGTGACTCGGAAACTACAACTAATCCAGAATGCGGCAGCTAGACTGGTGACTGGGAGCGGCCGCCGAGACCATATAACACCGGTCTTGAAAGACCTACATTGGCTCCCAGTATGTTTCCGAGCACAATTCAAAGTGTTGGTGCTGACCTTTAAAGCCCTAAACGGCCTCGGTCCAGTATACCTGAAGGAGCGTCTCCACCCCCATCATTCTGCCCGGACGCTGAGGTCCAGCGCCGAGGGCTTTCTGGCGGTTCCCTCATTGCAAGAAGCAAAGCTACAGGGAACCAGGCAGAGGGCCTTCTCGGTAGTGGCGCCCACCCTGTGGAACGCCCTTCCAGCAGATGTCAAAGCGATAAACAACTACCTGACATTCAGAAGACATCTTAAGGCAGCCCTGTTCAGGGAAGTTTTTAACGTGTGATATTTTATTGTATTTTTGGTTTGTTTTTTTTTTATTATTATTATTATTATTATTATTATTATTATTATTATTATTGGCCCTGAGAAATAACTGCACATATTTGGCGACTGCTTTAAGAAGAAAGAACATCTTTTTCAGGTGAGAGTTCCCAGAAGGTCTGTGATGGCCTAGGATTCCGATTCAGAGGATGAACCAGAGGAATCCCAGCCTGCACAGGAGTCCCCGCCTCCAGGGCCGGCTGAACTGGGGCAAGGCCTAGATGCTGAAGAGCCTGCACCTGTGGCAGAGCACCAGGAGCTGGTCCCAGGTGAAACCCTTCTGGCTCCAGAGGTGCTTGAGGACTCAGTGGCGTCAGGTGAGCCTCCTCCAGGGCCCAGTAACCCTTCGGCCTCTCCTGATCTGCAGAGGCTTAGGGCAGAGAGGCGAAGGGAACTGGTTGCTCCCAGGAGGAGTGCTCGCCTTAAGGCCAGAGGAGGCAGGGCTCCTGGGGGCCGGGACCGCCCCCGGCCTTAGAAGAGGATAAAAGCCTAGTCAGCCCGGTCCCAGGTTGCGGGAGCAACGTCGTTGTTGGCTTCGGACCTTCCTGTGTTCCTGACCATCCGGTACTCCTGTTCCCTGCCCGGCCTCCTGTTCCTGATCATCCGGTGTTCCTGTTCCCTGCTCGGCCTCCTGTTCCAGCGTTCCTGTTCCCCGCCCGGCTCTCCGCCTCGGACCTCGCCCCTCTTCGTGTGGACTCTGCTTACGCCCACGGTACCTTACCCCCGGGACCAGCACAAGGTCTCTCTTTCAAATTTCAAGGGAGAAAACAAAGAATTAGAACTGTTGGAGAGAAAGAGAGATTTCTGGGGGAAAACGCAAAAGAGCTTGGATTGGAAAGTCCCTCTTCACTGGGGGCAAGGGCAGTAGGCCCCTAAAAAACTAGGATGTCCCTAAAAATTTAATCCTGGAACGTGAATGGTTTGAATTCTCATCGAGAAAGGAACCAAGTTTACCATGTTTTGGTAAGACAGAATCTGGATATAATTTGTTTACAAGAAACACATGTTATTAGACTTCATAGAAAGATTCTACAGAATAAAAAACTTGGACAGGAATTTATCTCATCGGACAAAGTTAAAAAAAGAGGCGTGGTTTTTTATGTTAAAGAAAAATGGAATCCCAAGTTGTTGTTTAAGGACGAGGAGGGGAGATACATTGCTGTTGAAATTACAGCACAAGGCAACAAATTTCTTTTACTGGGGATCTACTGGGAATCTACTGGTAAAGTAGAATTCTTTAAGAATTTGGACTTAAAACTTACGGATTATTTAGATTACAAATTGATTTTAATGGGTGACCTGAATGGGGTAGTCTCAACATTTATGGATAAGTCACAAGAACAAAAACTTCAAAATTCTGGCAGATTACCTAAGATCTTGATATGATGGATAAATATCATCTGTCAGACATATGGAGGCTACGGAATCCTATGGAAAGAGACTACACTTTTTTCTCAAATTCAAGCCAAACATTTTCTTTTTTCTTTTTTTAAAACTTCTTTTTATTCATTTTCTGTAACCAAACCACAAAAAAGAAAACAAAAACAAACAACACACACCAAAGAAAAAAGACAATATCAACCAAAACAAAACACATGAACAAACCAGAAGACAAACATTAATTAACAACAAATAACGGTTGCCTTCCCTCCATCTTGGTTTTGGGTTATGTAAATATTAAATCCATTCTGCAGTTTTTCATTTTATATCGTCTACACATCACAAGGGTTATATTAAACCTACTGTGATTTTTATATCTCTAGAATTTGTTTCCATATATGTTATGAATTTGGTCCAATCGTCAATAAACTTTGTACCTTTTTGCTGTCTGATGTTCTGCGTCATTTTTGCCAAATCCATATTGTCAGGGAACTGCCATCGGAAAGGCAGGCGGTGGAAGGGCTCTCAGACGCTAAGAGAGACTCAGCAGCAGAGGAAGGTACGAGCAGGGGGAGGGAAAGAGCTCAGAGAGAAAGTGAGTCGGAGGGAGGGCTCCGAGAGACTGCCAGTGAAAACAGTGGAGAAGTCTCAGGACCCCCCATAGGTACACCCACTCCTCGCCGGAAACTGTCTCGCCGAGAATCCCGAAGACGTGTTTCCGTTAAGGAACTTTTATGTTGGAGCAGATTCCGCAAACGCCCACTGTCGGATTCTGCTAGCGATTGAGGGAGTCATGTTTAAGGGGGCTCCGCTTAAGGCAGAGTACCGTGTACGACCGAGAACTACTCGCCATTCATGAGGCATTCCGGAGGTGGCGACACTTGCTGATCGGAGCGCAGCACAAGGTCCAAGTGTGCAGCGACCACAAAAATCTAGAATACTGGAGAACTGCCCGAGTACTGAACCAGAGACAAGTGAGATGGGCCCAGGAGTTCTCCAAATTCAACTTTGAGATTTGTTATGTGCCAGGGGCAGAGAATGTCAGAGCGGATGCCCTCTCTCGAAAACCCGAGTATTTAGAGGGGGAGGGAGCGCCCGAGGAGAGACATATCATCCCAGAGGACCGCTGGGTGTGTGGGGCGGCATTGGTGGGGCCGAGAGAATTGGTGGAGGGAACCCAGAACGATGAATACGCCCAAGATAAGCTCAGAGGACTTCGGGGAGGTGCAGAGAACACAGGGGGTTTTGAGGAAAGGAACGGAGCGTTGTATTACAAGGGGGCACTGTACATACCCGAAGGAGAATTGAGGGGGCGGGTACTCAAACAACTGCACGACAGCCCCACAGCGGGGCACTTCGGGCAACACAAAACCATGTGGTTGGTTACCAGGGAGTTTTGGTGGCCCAAGGTGAGGGAAGACGTACGGGAATATGTAAGGGGATGCGACCGCTGCCAGAGGGCAAAAGGGGAGAGGCTGGCACCGGCGGGGCTACTGGAACCCTTACCCACACCAGAAAGGCCACGGGAGGCAGTATCCATAGATTTTATGACGGATCTGCCAAAATCCAAGGGGAAAACAGCTGTCATGGTGGTAATAGACCTATTGACCAAGATGTGCCACTTTATAGCCTGCTCGCATGCGGTCACAGCAGAAGAAACCGCCAAGTTGTTTGTAAAACATATTTGTAGGTTGCATGGCGCCCCCTTGAGGGTGGTCTCAGACCGAGGGAAACAATTTACTTCCAGGTTCTGGAGGAAGCTCATGAGCTTACTGCACGTGGAAGTCAATTTTTCGACTGCCCGACACCCAGAAACGAATGGGCAGGCGGAAAGGGCGAACGGCATTCTACAACAATACCTGAGGTGTTATGTAAATGACAGAGAAAATGATTGGGTAGATAAGTTGGCTCTGGCAGAATTTGCCTATAACAACGCGGAGCATGTGTCCACAGGGATGAGTCCCTTCCTGGCAAATTATGGGTGTCATCCCAGGGCATTTCCAGGAGAGGGAGGGGAAAGGTGGAGTGTCCCGGCAGCGGAACACTTTGTAGAAGAAATGGAAGCGATCCACAGGCAGCTCCAACTTAATTTAGAGAGGGCCAAAGAGGAATACAAGAAGCAAGCAGACAGAAACAGACGGGAAGGTGAAACCATAAGGGTGGGGGACTGGGTGTGGTTATCCACCCAAGGGTTGCCGTTTAAGGGGGGATGTAAGAAATTGAAACCTAAACGGCTGGGACCATTTGAGGTGATACAACAAGTCAACCCAGTGGCATTCAAACTTAGGTTGTCCAACCACATGAAACTGCACCCAGTTTTTCACAGGTCCTTACTGTCGCCGCACCGAGGGGGGCGGGAGTGGGGGGGACGTGAGAGGGAGGTCACTCAAACACCAGTGATAGAAGAAAGGGAACGCAACAATCATGTGGCAGGAATCGTCGATTCCAGGTGGAAGGGGGATCGGGTGGAATATCTGGTAGAATGGGAAGGAGAACCGGAGGCAGAGAACACCTGGGTACCGGCAGAGGAGGTCAATGACGAGGTTTTAATAGAAACGTTTCATCAACGGTTCCCAAGGAAACCGCAGCCGGTAACACGGTTCAGGAGGGAATACTTAGGCACCACCGATGAGGAAGAGGAGTTCGAAGGGTTCCCAGAATCAGGGCTGGAAGAAGGTGTAGATTCCGATGAGGAGGAATACTTGGGGGGAGGAGACTGAAGTCAGTGGAAAGAAGTGTTCGAGTCCTCTGACGATGAGGAAAGTTCTTTCCGGGGTTTTCCGCCCTCACCACCCGTAGAGGAGGGGGCGGGAGGGGGTGAAGGGGGCCCTGGAGGGGAGGTGGATGTCAGGGAACTGCCATCGGAAAGGCAGGCGGTGGAAGGGCTCTCAGATGCTAAGAGAGACTCAGCAGCAGAGGAAGGTACCAGCAGGGGGAGGGAAAGAGCTCAGAGAGAAAGTGAGTCGGAGGGAGGGCTCCGAGAGACTGCCAGTGAAAACAGTGGAGAAGTCTCAGGACCCCCCATAGGTACACCCACTCCTCGCCGGAAACTGTCTCGCCGAGAATCCCGAAGACGTGTTTCCGTTAAGGAACTTTTATGTTGGAGCAGATTCCGCAAACGCCCACTGTCGGATTCTGCTAGCGATTGAGGGAGTCATGTTTAAGGGGGCTCCGCTTAAGGCAGAGTTTGAGAACCATGCCCAAGCTCTGAGGGACTAAGCTTTAACGCACAAGCGGCTCATCATCCCATCACACATATATTCAAATAATTTAATTTGCCAATCTTTAACGGTCGGGATATTTTGGGTTTTCCAATTTTGTGCTAACAGAATCCTGGCAGCTACAGTTGCGTATTGAAACATTATATGATCTTCTTTCTTAATCCCATCTCCGATCATTCCCAGAAGGAAGGCTTCGGGCTTTTTAACGAAAGTGTATTTAAGTATTTTTTTCAGTTCATTGTATATTGATTCCCAATTTTTTTTAACTTCTTCACATTTCCACCACATGTGGTAGAAACTTCCCTCTTTAGATTTACACTTCCAACACCTTTTATCACCAGTCTCATACATTTTTTGCAATTTCACGGGGGGATGTACCAACGGTACATCATCTTTTCCATATTTTCTCTAAGGGTAGTACAGGCTGTAAATTTCATTCCTTTAGTCCACAACCTCGTCCATTTGTCAAAATCCAAATTATATCCGATGTCTATTGCCCATTTTACCATAACCTCCTTGACCTCTTCGTCCTTGGTGTCCCAATCTAATAGCTGATTATACATTTTAGATAGCAGTTTAATTTTACTTTCTATTATCTCTACCTGGAACTTAGATTTTTTCTCATTCATTCCAATCTTTTTGTCTTCCTTCCATAAGGCGTTAATTTGATGATACTGCAGCCAACCTGTTAATTTGCTTTTTAACTCTTCGTATGACCATACAAACATTTTCAAAAATCGATTCACTGGGCAACAATTTTTTCCTTTTTGAATGTTGTCTAGATTTCTACAACTGATTTAGGGTATTTTTGCACTGCTGAATCAGGAAATGACACCCGTTTCTCTCCATCAGGTCAGGTTTTTGTGTTATGTTGATTTGAAAAAAATCAGATCTTGTGACAAAATCGATTACATTTTTGTGGCATTATCAGCTGATTTTTGTCAACACATATCATCCTAAATATGTTTTTAAGAGGAAAAAATGTTTTTCCAACAACATATATTGATTACCTGATAGAAACATCAATTACTGTAAACTGAATGGTGGGCATTGATAAAGGTAAGTACACGTAAATTGCATGTTGCTTCACCATTTTTCAAACTTCAGGGCTTGAACTTCCGTTTCTTGGAACTCCTGGAATGCTCAGCGGCAGGGAGGTCTCTCTTCAGAGTCCAACAGTAGTCAGCCATCATGACTGCGTCCCAGAGACCCTGAGACCTGGTCTCCATCTCTTTCATGTCCTGATGGAATCTCTCCCCCTGCTTGTCACTCATTGAACCCAGGTTCTCAGGAAACCGGTCCATATGTGAAAATAGGTAGTGCATCTTGCAGCCCAGGTTTCTGAAAGCAGTCAGCATGTTGTTGACAAGTTCTGCATAGTTTCTGGCCTTATTGTTGCCAAGAAAATTCTTCACTACCAGAACAAATGCCTTCCACGCTTCCAGTTCCACTTTGTTCATTGAGTTTCTGAACTCTGGATCTCTGATGAGGTGACGGATCTGAGGACCGTCAAAGATGCCAGCTTTCAACTTCTCCATGGTGAATCCTGGAAAAGCCTGGCACAACTAAGTGAAGCAGTCACCATCCTTGTCCAGAGCCTTGGTGAACTGCTTGATTAAGCCGAGCTTGATATGCAGCGGTGGGAAGAGTATTCTGTCTCTGTCCACCAGAGGGTCGTTGATGATGTTCCTTTTTCTGCAAGGCACCAATTCCTCCCGCACAGGCCAGTCCTTCTTTGTGTAATGCTGAGCATGGTCCCTACCATCCCACATGCACAGAAAACATAGGTACTTGGTGAAGCCAGACTGTTGTCCCAACAAAAAGTTCACCATCTTCAGGTCAACACAAATAAACCACTTATGCTGATCATAACCAATTTTCTCCAGCATATACTTCACCGCTTCATAGTTCTCCTTCAGTGTACTTGAGTGAGCCAGGGGTATAGAGGCAAACTGGTTGTCGTTGTGTAGCAGAACACATTTCAGTGATCGCTTGCTGCTATCAATGAACAGTCTCCAATCTTTGGGCTCGTACTGTGGCACTCCAAGCTTCAGCAGAAGCTGCGCAATATCTGCACAGTACACCAAGTCCTTCTCTTCCGAGAAAAAACGGAGGTACTCTTGATGCCTGTTGCAGAAGAAACTGATGCGAGCACTGTCAGAGAGGAGGTTTTTTCCTTCAATCTGGATGCCAACAGTTCGGCAGTGTCCTTTGACAAGCTGAGGCCGCGAACTAGATCATTCAACTCCTTTTGGGAAAATGGATGTGGAGCATCATCTTCAAGAACCACTTGTTCTTCTTCATGTCCTTCAACACTGGAGGCATCTTCGTCACTAATGTCAGGAAGTTCTCCGAAGATAGGCACTGGAATTTCATCACAATGAGCTACAGGATGACGTGCTGATTGAAGATCAGGATACTTGAGGCTGCTCCGGTTCTTTCTGTTGATCCCAGTCACATCAACAGCGCAGAAGTAGCAGTCAGTGACATGGTTTGTCGGCTCCCTCCAAACCATGGGAATTCCAAAGTTCAGACTCCTCTTGCCATTGGTCCACCCACATAGAGTCTCGGTGCATGCCTTGCACACCATGTGTGGCGCCCAAGCTATATCCTGGTCACCAAGTTTAATACCAAAATAAGCATGGTAAGCACGCCTTATGAAACTTATGCACCAATTTATGGAAGATTTTGAGGTTTTATGACTTCAAACTGATCCCTTTTCGACATAATCACCCAGAACTATCGGACCTGAATACTTCTTGTCATTAAAATAATCATTTGCAATCAAAACAATTATTCAACATGGCATTTTACCCCCACCAACATGTGAAAAAAAACGTTAAAAAATGACATGTGGCCATAGCTCAAAAACTTGACCTGATTGAGCAAAACCAATGTGATTTTTTGATTCAGCGCATCAGATTCGTCCTAAATCAACTGAAAAAACGCAGACAACAAATTTGTTGTTGACCAGTGATTTATGTGTCACTAGACATTTGGTCCCTAGGGTTTGTAAAACTCAAATTTGTCCTAAGACTCTAAGAGATTATTTTGAATTAAATATGAATACAGAGGTAGAAACAAGAGTCATTTGGGATGCTAGTAAGGCTGTAATGAGAGGTTTCGTCATACAACAGAATTCGATAAAGATAAAGATACAGAATGAAAAAGAAAGAAAAAATTCTGTCTCAAATAAAAGACAAAGAGAAGAATTTAAGATCAACACCAAAGAGCCAACAGATACAAAAAGAAATTAAAGCTTTGCAGATTCAATTTTCTCAAATTATAAATCAAGAAATAGAATGGAAAATAAAAATAATGAAACAGAGAAAGTTTGAATCTGCAAATAAGTGTGGAAAGTTGTTGGCCTGGCAATTAAAAAAGAGACAGAAACAAAATACTATCATAAATGTTGTATCTGATGGTTAATCTGTGGAAAATCCTGCAGACATAAGGAAATGTTTTCAGAAATATTTTAAACAACTGTATAAAAAAGGCAAACAAGATAAGGATAAAATTGAGCAATTCCTTAATGTAAATGAATTGCAGAAAATTCCTGTAGATAAAAGACTCCTATTCAACGGCATGATTACAAGACAGGAAGTTGAGACAGCAATAAATCAGGTGCTATTAGGCAAAGCCCCAGGACCAGATGGTTTGTCTGCTAAATATTACAAAATTTTGAAAGATTGGTTAATTCAACCACTGGCAGATGTGTGTAATAACATTTTAAGAGGGGAGAAAGCACTTGAAACCTGGAAAGATGCATATATAACCCTGATACTGAAACCAGAGCAAGATAGATCAGATGTTAAAAATTATAGACCAATCTCATTACTTAACGTGGATTATAAATTTTTTGCAAATATTTTGGCCAATAGATTGAAGAAGGTCTTAACAGAATATATTCACAAGGACCAGGCAGGATTTCTGCCCGGGAGACATATGAAAGATAATATTAGAAATATAATTGATATATTAGAAAGATGAGAAGCTAAAAGAAATTGTAAAGCATTATTAATGTTTATTGAAGGCCTTTGACAATATTTCTTGGCTTTTTATGGAATTTTTTTTAGAAACAATGGAGGTTGGTCAATAATTTTTAAATAGTATTAAGGTGATCTATTTTGAGCAAAAAGCTAAAATTATTGTTAATAATGTGGTATCAGAAGCAATTAGAATTGAGAAAGGAACCAGGCAAGGGTGTCCACTTTCCCCTCTGTTATTTATTTCGGTTCTGGAGGTTCTGCTAAATATGTTGAGGAAAGAAGATGAGGTTAAGGGCATTGTAGTAGGATCCAAACAGTATAAATTAAAAGCCTTTGCTGATGACTTGGTTTTAACTTTACAGGAACCAGAAACCAGTGCAATAAAAGCACTGAAGATGATTCAGGAGTTTGGGCAGGTGGCAGGATTTAAACTAAATAAGAGCAAAACCAAAGTTTTGGATAAAAATCTAGATAATGATGAAATTAGAATTCTCACTGAAAAGACAGGCCTGACTTTTACGTAAAAAGTTAAGTATTTAGGGTGAACCTAACGGTGAAGAATCTGAATTTATATAAGGATAACTATGTAAAAGTATGGAATGAAATTAAAAGAGGTTTAGAGATATGGTCAAATTTAAAATTTTCACTTATGGGCCGAATATCTGTGATTAAGACGAATGTATTGCCGAAAATGTTGTTTTTGTTTCAAACCCTACCAATTATTGACAACATTAAATGCTTTAAAGAATGGCAGAAAGCCTTGTCGAAATTTATCTGGCAAGGGGAAACCCCCAGAATTAAATACAAACTACTTATGGATGTAAATGAAAGAGGAGTTTTTTTCCTGCCAGCTTTGAAGATATATTTTGAAGCTGCAGCCTTCTGCTGGATCAAAGATTGGATCCAATTAGATAATGAAGATATCCTGGACTTGGAGGGGTTGGATAATCGATTTGGGTGGCATGCATACTTATGATATGATAAGATAAAGGCCCATAGTGGTTTTAAGAATCATATAATCAGAAAAGCGTTATATAATGTATGGAGTAGATATAAGGATCTTTTAGTTCGAAAAACACCCAAATGGATTTCTCCAATGGAAGCACTGACCCCAAAAAAGTTAAATATGGAAAACAAATGGTTGAGATATTCTGATTTATTGATAGAGGACCATGAAGGTTTCAAATTAAAACCATTTGAACAAATCAAAGATAAGGTAAATTGGCTTCAATATTATCAAATTAATGAACTATTCAAGATTGATAAGAGAAATGGATTTGCAACAGAAAAAACCAAATTGGAGACGGAGTTGTTAGATACCAATGTTAAAAATATGTCTAAAATATACAATCTGTTGTTGGAGTGGCATACAAAGGATGAACAAGTTAAATCGGTGACGATTGATTGGGCACGAGATGTGGGGCATAATATAATGATGGAGTATTGGGAGAGGTTATGGAAGAACGGGGTAAAGTTTACTGCGTGTACGATGTTAAAGGAAAACATAATGAAAATGATGTATAGATGGTACTTAACCCTGGCTAAATTAGCCAAGATTTACCACAGCTGTGACAATACATCTTGGAAATGCAAAGAAAAGGAAGGTACCTTTTATCACATGTGGTGGACATGCCCCAATGTGAGAGACTTCTGGGGAAAGATTTATAATGAATTTTTAAAAATGATGAAATATACATTTATTAAGAAACCAGAGGCCTTTCTCCTTGGGATAATAGGTACAGTGATTTACTGTTAGTCAATTGCTGGCCAATGTACTCTTGGAGTTTATCAGTTTTTGAGGCAACAGGGTATCGCTAATGCTAGTGGAATGATCCAGATGTTCAATTATTTCAGTTGTTGTACATAAAGTACTCACGTTTGTGTTCACTGGGCCTTTTCTTTGCAAATTGCTCACCAGCAGGGATTCCTTGGGCGTAGTTCCTGACTCCTCCTCATCTAAATATCTCATCTTTTTCCAGTACTCCGGTGGTTCTATAGTTATCATTCTGTTGTGGCCATTGGGTCTATTGTCAGTCTCTACCTCCAATTCTTTAATCTCTTTCAATGTCTGGCTCATAAGATCAAGCCTCTTGATGACTGTTTGTTGCTCTTCCTGAGGGAGATTCCTAAAGGAGCTGAGAAAATCCTCTTCCAAAGGATTTACAGAGTGCTCAGATTCCTGAAGATGATTGTCTAGAGGAATCGGCTGTTCCTTTTGGCTTACCTGGTTATTTTGATGTTGGGCATGATTCTGCGAATTCAACTCGGGCATGTCTGTTTCCTCCCCACCTGTCAAGTTTTTTTTGCGATGTCATTACTTCCATTGGGGATCCAGGGCTTGGTTTTGTGGGCCCCTCTGTAGCACCAGTCCTCATCTTACACAAGGGTGCTACAATACCCGGGTTGGAAAAACTCCTCTGCTTGACAATCTGAATTTCAGCTTGTGAATCAGTGAGGGGAGTCTAGTAGAGGAAACAGTTAACATAATTTTTTGGATTTGATTTGTGGTATTCAAGAGTTCAGTCCCAACTAAGTTGATCTCTGTAAGTCCAATACCAAGTAAGTCTGATAAATGTCGTTTAGAACGCTGGACACCTTTCCAGTTAGGAGTTTCATCTGGCCTTCTGCAAATTGTCATGCAGATCTTTTTTGGTTGGAAGATTAAATAAGAAGAGGTTGTTTTAAGAGCCTCTGCATGTTCTATGTTGAGTTTAGGGGTCTGCTTTTGTTGTCGCCATTTCAATTTGGTACTTTGGTGTTCTGTGAGTGCCTGCTTGTTATTAACCGATAAACTGTGGACCTCTTTGGATAATTGGGTTGTTTGAAAGGCAATACCTCTAATTTGTTGGAAGCTATGCTCAACCATTCTTGCAATTAGAGTTAATTTGGTACTCTCCCTACTCGTTATTCCTTCCTCTCTCAGAGGCACAGAGTCAACTTGCCCCATCGTTGGATCCAGTTCTGCGCTCTCACCTTGAGTATTCTCCTCATTTTCACAATCATCTTTAAGGGGAGAAAACCGTTTTTTTTGTTGGAACTGTAAAAGCAGATTTGTTTTAAAAGTCCTCCATTTTAGATTGTGTTATGTACTGAATTGAATAGGATCCAAACTGCAGCAGTCTGATTGGTCCTAGAACAATAGGCTCCAAAAGGCAGCAGTCTGATTGGTCCTAGAACAATAGGATTCAGAATGCAGCAGTCTGATTGGTCCTAGAACAATGCAGCAGTATGATTGGTTAGCAGGAACCACCCAATCATGCTCCAGATAGAAGTGAATCCACAACCTGATTGGCCTACAGTAGAATCCCGGAATTAGCCAATCATGTGCAGCCCATTGTGTAAATAATGTATATAAAGCAGATACTTTGAGGGGACTTTCATTCATTCCTCCTCACCACTATGAGCTGAATAAAGAGCATGAAATCACTTTGCGACTCTGAGTATATTTCAGATTGTTTGGAAGCCGGTGAAAGAATTGCCTCCTCTGGGTCCCTGTAGCGTTTACTAGCAGGCATAGTATTGCAGTGGGGAGTAAAACAAGGAGAGGTTTCCTTAACCGAAGAAAAGAGAAAAAAATAGAAAGTGCTCAGTTTGTTCAATTTAAGAGTTTCTCTGTGTGGTGACTTCCAGGAGTTCCAGGAACAAAGTATAAAAGGGAGCTGGCGGTTAATAGCTAGCAGCTGGCGGCCTGCCCAGGATGCTTCACAGAAGTTGCCCAAGGTGTTTCTCATAGCATAAATAAGAAGGTGCTGATAGAAAAGGGGGGAAAGGGAAAATAACTTTCCTGGGTAGCAATTGACACTAATTACAGTCCTGTTATCTGCAGAGCTCCAAAGCCTGCTTCCTAAGCCGTCGCCATGTTGGAACCACCAATTTTCAGTTATGCCAAGCACATTGTTCACGAATGCTTTAATCTTATATTTGTTTTTGCCCAAAGTGATACTTTTAACACAATTGTCTTCCCTAATTTGGTTATTTAATACTTCCATTACTAAGATGAAAATTAGGGGCAATAGGGAGCATCTAAGTCCTTGTATTGATTACTGAAAGCTGAATCAGGTGACCATCAAGAATCACTACCCTCGACTGCTAATTCCAGAACTGTTTTTTTTAAAAAGATATTTATTGAAATTTCAAAGGTTATAAAAAAACAGTAATAAAAACAAAACACAAACACCAAAAAACCCAAACAAAATACAAAACTAAAAACTATTTAAAAACAAGTAAAGTTTCATTCCCTTATTTTCTTATAACTTACTTCCCCGACCTCCTCATACCTCCCCTTTTTGTATTCCAATTTCTAATGATTAATTCAGCAAATCCTCACCCTTAATTTTCATTTAATTTTCAACCTTTCTTTTCTTTTTACTTAATCATTACAGCTGAAAAACCCCTTAATTTTCTAAACCATCATCATTCTAACATTCATTAATCTTGCAATATTTCCAGAATTGTTTGAGAGGCTGCAGGGTGCGAAGGTCTTTACTAAATTGAACTTATGTGGAGCGTACAACCTGGTTCGGATCCGGGAGGGGGGTGAATGAAAAACAGCGTTCCGGACCTGGTACGGCCATTTCAAATACCGGGTCATGTCTTTTGGACTGTGTAACACACCGGCCACGTTCCAGCACTTCGTGAATGACGTCCTGCATGACTTACTGGACCGGTTCGTGGTCGCATATTTGGATGACATCTTGATATTTTCCATGTCCCCAGAGGAACATTGCCAGCATGTCCACCTGGTCCTGCAGCATCTTTGGCAGCACCAGCTGTACGTTGTGATGGCTTGTGAATGCTCTTTGCAAGAAATGCCTCTGCTCACTCAGAGATACATATATAGTCTTTATTTTACATATGTACAAGCAGCACGTTACAATCATGCATCTCAATCCTCTGGCTCAGATTCTGGGAGTGCCTTATGCCCGCCCCTTCTCCAACAGAAAAGGCATGGAATTTTCATGTGATGTCTCTGTCCCCTCCTCTTTAACACTCTCCTTTCTTTGGCAGACGGAATAGGCATTGTTTCACTGTCTGTGTCAGAACTTCCTGTGTGGTGTTGAGGCTCTGGTCCAACATCTGTGAGCTGTCCCTCCTCCTGGCTTTCCCTTCTTTCCTCCATCGCCACTTCCTGCCCCCCTTCCTCTGCCTGTTTCTGCTGTTTCTGCTCCTCCCCTTCATTCTCCGGTAATACCATGATATCACCCCCCCCCTTCTAAGACCCCCCCATCTGTGTCACTCTCGCTCTCTTCTGAGGATTGAAACCCGAAAAAGTCTTCCTCTTCCTCATCAGTCTGTGCAAATATATCTTTTAGTCGCCAATTGTGGGGTTTGGGTTTGTGGGGGTATTGTGCATGAAATTCCTCTTGCAACTCCGGCGCTTGGATACTCTCTGCTCGTTCCCAAGAGTTCTCAGTTTCAGGACAACCCTCCCAAGCCACTAAGTATTGCAGCCTATTTCTATGCCACCTGGAATCCAGAATCTCTGCAACCTCTTCCCCCTCCTCATTTACCACCATTGTCGGAGATGGAGGAAGTTCCCTTGCCTCCACTTGATACCTATGCTCAGGATTATATGGTGATAGCAAGGATCTATGAAACACAGGGTGTATTTTCATGTTCTCTGGTAAGCGGAGTCGGAAGGACACCGGGTTAATTTGCTCTATTACTTAAAATGGTCCTAACCTCCGGGGTTCCAGCTTTTTACACCTACCCTTAAAAGGTAACCCCTTGGAGGACAACCAAACCTTATCTCCCACTTGTATCTTTTCTCCCCCTCTCCTCTGAGCATCCACCGTCCGCTTATATTCTAAGTTTGACCTTTCCAAGTCCTCCTTCAGCATCCTATACAGAAACTCCATTTCTTCTACAAACTCTTCTGCTGCAGGTACCAACAACCTTTCTTCCCTCCCAGGAAAGGCCCTGGGATGCCTCCCATAGTTGGCCATGAAGGGCGACACCCCTGTAGAGGTGTGCACTGCATTATTATATGCAAATTCAGCCAAACTTAATTTCTCTGCCCAGTCATTTTGCTGATGACTTACGTAACACCTCAAGTATTGCTGCAAGATAGCATTCACCCTTTCTGATTGCCCATTCCTCTGGGGGGATGTCTAGCTGAGGTGGCGTTTACTTCCACCTCCAGCAGCTGCATTAACTTCCTCCAGAATCGTGAAGTAAACTGACTTCCTCTATCCGTAATTAGCTTAGAGGCCATCCCATGCAACCTGAATACATTGACTATAAACAGTTTGGCTGTTTCCTGCGCAGAAGGCATCTTGGTACAGGGTATGAAATGCGCCATTTTCGTCACCATGGCCACTACTACTAGAATCACTGTTTTCCTCTGAGATACCGGCAGGTCTGTGATAAAATCCATAGATACCACCTCCCACGGTTTGTTAGGTGTGGGCAAAGGCTGGAGCAAGCCTGCAGGCGCTGCCCTTTCCCCTTTTGCCCTTTGGCAAACTGCACAACCCCTGATGTACTCTGCTACTTCCTCTTTAATTTTGGGCCACCAGAATTCCTTGGTAAGCAAGTACATAGTTTTATTACGCCCAAAATGCCCCGCTGTCGGATTGTAATGATGTTGCCTGAGAATTCTTGCTCTCAACTCCCCATCTGGCACATACAGCGCCCCCTTGTAATAAAGTAAACCATCTCTTTCTTCAAACCCCCCTCCTCTGCCTTCGTTCTGCCTTATTTCTAACAGTTTCCTTTGTGCATATTCGTCTCTTTCTGTGAGTGTCTGCAGTTCCTACTCCCTTACTATGGTGGCTGTGCATTGCCATTGCTCAGGTTCAAACACATACCTCTCCGTTGGAGCCTGTTGCCCTTCCATGTGTTCTGGCTTCCTAGATAGCACATCTGCCCTTGCATTCTGCACCCCTGGCACATATCCTATCTTGAAGTGGAAACCTGACAGGAATTCCAACCATCTGACCTGTCTCTGATTAAGAAGTCTAGCCTTCCTCCAGTACTCCAGGTTTTTGTGATCTGTATATACCTGCACCTGTTGCTGGGCCCCTGCTAAGAAATGCTTCCAAATTCGAAAAGCATCAAAAATGCCCCAAAGCTCTTTGTCCCAAATCGTGTAATTCTGCTCAGAGCGGCTTAGCTTCCTGGAATGAAAAGCACACGGCCTCCAGTTTCCTTCCCTATCCTGCTGTAGTAATGAAGGAATGGGTTTCCCAAATCTAAAACCTGACTGTGCAGTCAGTCTGAAACGGGCCCCAACCCAAAATCCCCATTTTTCCTTCTCCAAGGGTGCATTAGCTAAAAACCATTAACTTGAGCACTTGAGCAAATATATAAACAGGAACCCAGCTGTATAAACAAAGCCCTCTCCTTTATCAGTCCGTGACGCTTAATGGATGGCCTTGTCAGTTCCGAAGTGGAGACAGGATGGCAGAGCTGGGGCTTATCTTATCTTGTGGGTTGTAAATATCCTGACACACTGACACACAGACCTTGCAAGACACCCCCGCGCTCAGGGATGGCGCCAGAAGTGCTCTTAGAGTTAGTGACCTTCTTACCCCAAGATAAGGAATACAGGAACATCCTTTTATGGTCAAGAGTACAGGAACAGGAACATCTGTTTATGGTCATGCATGTCAACTTACGTGTATAAGCTGACGTGGCTGGATTCCTGGGGAGGGGGCAAGGGTATCAGAAAGGGTATATAAGCTGTGTGTAACTGCTCTTTAAGTGCTCTTGCTGTGAACCTATCACACAGTGCCTTCTGCTACCCGGAGAGCAGAATATATTTTTTTTTTAAAAAAATATTTTTTATTGAGTTTAAGAAATACAGAAAAAAGAATAAAGGATAGATATAAGAAAATAGAATAGAAGAATAACAAATTTCCATGTTCTTTTTTCATCAAATCTAAAGGACTTCCCCACATCCTCCAAACCCTGCATTCTCTGTCATATAAAACGTCAGCAATTTGTTAACTTGTTTCAAAGCTTATTGTATCTTCCATTTTATCATGTTCCCTGATTTCAAATATACTGTAACCCAATTCTTGTACGTTTTATATTAAACACAATAAAGTTGTTTCATTATTTTACCTCTAAATTCTTGTGTCTTAATTTTCATTTCATTAACTTACATTTGCTGAAGCTAGAGTTTCCTAAAAGGTGCATTTTTTTTTAAACATTCATACAGCTTATAGTGTTTTTTCAAATAGTCCTTAAACTTTTTCCAGTCCTCCTCGATTGTTTCTTCTCCCAAGTCTCGGATTCTGCCAGTCATTTCGGCCAATTCCATATAGTCCATCAACTGCGATTGCCATTCCTCCAGCGTGGGTAAATCTTGTGTCTTCCAATGTTTTGCAATCAGGATCCTTGCTGCTGTAGTAGCATACATGAAAAAGATTCTGTCCTTCTTAAGCACTCTCTGGTCCACCATGCCCAGAAGGAAGGCCTCTGGTTTCTTAGGTAAGGTAAATCTAAGTACCTTTTTTTAGTTCATTATGAATCATCTCCCAAAAGGCCTTCACTTTCGGGCAAGTCCACCAGAGATGAAAGAATGTCCCTTCCGCCTCTCTGCATTTCCAACATTTATTGTCAGACAGATGGTATATCTTAGCTAGCTTGACTGGGGTCATGTACCACCGGTATACCATTTTCATAATATTTTCCTTCAAGGCAGTGCATGCCGTGAATTTCAAACCGGTGTTCCATAACCTTTCCCAGTCTACAAACATAATGTTGTGCCCCACATCCTGCGCCCATTTTATCATGGCGGATTTGACTGTCTCATCCTGTGTATTCCACTTAAGCAGCAAGTTATACATTCTCGAAAGTAGTTTATTTTTTGGCTCTAACAATTCAGTCTCTAGTTTCGATTTTTCCACCTGGAATCCAACCTTTTTATCTATTTTAAAGACCTCCTGAATTTGCGCATAGTGCAACCAATCTCGCACCTTGGTTTTCAGTTTTTCCAAGCTCAGCAACCTCCAATTGTCTCCAATTTTTTCGATTATTTCCCAATATTTAGGCCAATGGGCCTCCATGTTAAGTCTCTTAGACTCTTAGAGCAGAATAAACTCTTTCTCTGAATCCACCTTGGTGTCATTTGACTTCCTTTCTCCCTCCCAGGAGCAATGCAGACCCCACCAATCGGTAGAGTCTAAAAAGGCTACATTTCTTGGTGCATTGGCCAGGAATCCGCGTTCCCCGAGGATGAGGGATGAAGGTCCGAGGCGTCACTGCAGGCGAATAGCTCGGATCGGCGTCGGCGGCTCCATCCTACCAGTTCACAGGAGGAATCGGCCACCCCGTTCCTGAGTGGAGACGCTGCAGCGGCGAGAGAAAGAGACAGCGGCCACACGGGAAGAGGGTACCCAAGGGAAAGGTAAGCTCCACCGCTTATTTTGTGGGAGCCAGGGATCTGATCAGCCCCAACCGGTAGGGCAGTAAAGTGCCACCGGTTTCCGGTAGAGAGCAGTAAAGTGCCGCCGGTTCTGAGAAGTTTGTGGGTAAAGGTGATTGGGGGAGGTGCATGGGGTTTGTATGTGCATGGGGACACTCCAGTGAATGTTTGAGTGCATGAGACGTTGGGGCTCAGGGCCACTGGCGAAGCGAAGTGTGGTCCTTGAAGTGCGGTTCCTGGCGACGTGAGTCCATCCAGGCCACCAACAGGACATAGAGAAAGGTGACTGAGTGAGAAATTACATTAGGTGAACGGAGTTTCCCAAATCATGGGGGGGACAAAGCAGTAAATTGACCCCCCTTGCAGTGTGTGTGTGTTTTCTGGATAATTGGAAGAATGCTACAAAGGGAGATGATTGGGGATTTTAAATCCCATGATCATGCAGATCAGGAGAGAAGTGAGAATGTTGGAACAGGAGAAAAGTTGCTTAGTGTGTTGTAAAGATGGTTGAGTGTTTATGCTGATTAGTATTAATGAAATTAATATATTTAGATGCTATTATTGAGAGAGAATTTACTAAATATAGTAAAAGCTGAATTGCATAGAGGCTGTGTGTGACCAGCAGCACACTTAGTCACTGTCATGCATGTGCTGTTAAAATACACTCAGATCCTTGGTTGAGGTTTTCATGAGTAAAAACAGCTTTTATTTTTTTATTTTTCAAAATATTTTTATTGCATTTTCAGTTTACAGAAGAAAAAGAAGAAAAAAGAACAATACTCCAACTTCCAAAATACATTTTTAAATTATTATCTGGACTTCCCCACACCTCCCTCCCCCTGCGTTCTTTACAATAAAACATATCAGCAAATTATTACCTTGTTTCGTATCTTATTTATATCTTTCAAAGTATTTTACTTCTGAATTTAAAGTACCTTTTATCCAGTGTTTATGCCTTGAAATAAAAAATATAATAACCTTAAATTTTGACTTTTTCTTAATTATAAATTATCTTCCAATTTTCCCAATCTAGTTGCAGGAGCTAAATTCCAAAACATGCAGATTCTTAACATTCATACAACTTATATTGTTTTTGCAAATAGTCCTTAATTTTTTTCCAATCTTCTTCCGTTGTCTCTTCACCCAAATCTCGGATTCTGCCAGTCATTTCAGCCAGTTCCATATAGTCCATCAACTGCGTCTGCCACTCTTCCAGCGTGGGAAGATCTTGTGTCTTCCAATATTTTGCTATAAGTATTCTTGCTGCTGTAGATGCATACATAAAAAATGTTTTATCCTTCTTTATCACCCTTTGGTCCACAATGCCCAGGAGGAAGACCTCTGGTTTCTTGGGAAAGGTGTACCTGAACACCTTTTTTAATTCATTATAGATCGTTTCCCAGAAGGCCTTCACCTTTGGACAAGTCCACCAAAGGTGAAAAAATGTCCCTTCAGCCTCCTTACATTTCCAACATTTATTATCAGACCGATGGTAAATTTTTGCAAGTTTGACTGGGGTCATGTACCACCTATATATCATTTTCATAATATTCTCTTTCAAGGCATTACATGCCGTAAATCTCATTCCGGTGGTCCATAACCTTTCCCAGTCTTCGAACATAATGTTGTACCCAATATCCTGAGCCCATTTTATCATGGCTGATTTAACTATCTCATCCTGGGTATTCCATTTAAGCAGCAAGTTATACATTCTCGAAAGTACCTTGGTCTTAGATTCTAACAGTTCTGTCTCTAGTTTCGATTTTTCCACCTGGAATCCTATTTTTTTGTCCGACTTAAAAACTTCTTGAATTTGAGCATAGTGAAACCAATCTTGCACCCTATTCTTTAATTTTTCAAAGCTCAGCAATCATTTCCCAATATTTTGGCCATCCGACCTCCATATTGAGTCTTTTTCTAGCCTTGGCCTCCGCTGGTGATAACCACCTCGGGGTCTTACCTTCTAGTAAGTCTTTGTATTTTGTCCAGACCATAAATATAGCTTTCCTGACAATATGGTTTTTGAACATTTTATGAACCTTTACCTTGTCATACCACAAATATGCATGCCATCCAAAAGCATTGTCATGCCCTTCCAGATCTAGGACATCAGTGTTCTCAAGAAGTAACCAATCTTTCATCCAGCAGAAAGCCGCAGCTTCATAATATAACCTTAAGTCTGGCAGGGCAAATCCCCCTCTCTCTTTGGCATCAGTTAGTATTTTAAATTTTATTCGGGGCTTTTTGCCCTGCCAGACAAACCTAGAAATATCTTTCTGCCACTTCCCAAAACACTCCACTCTGTCCACGATCTGTAGGGTCTGGAACAAAAATAACATCTTCGGCAATACATTCATCTTTATAGCTGCAATTCGGCCCATCAAGGAAAGTTTCAATCTTGACCAAATCTCTAAATCTTTCTTAATTTCTGACCAACATTTTTCATAATTATCTTTAAACAGATTCAAATTTTTGGAAGACAAATTTACCCCTAGGTATTTTACTTTTTTAACAACATTTAATTCTGTCTCTTTCTGAAACCCATCTATTTCCAAAGGTGTCAAGTTTTTCTCCAAAACCTTAGTTTTTTGCTTGTTCAATTTAAACCCCGCTACCCGACCAAATTCATGGATTAGTTCCAACACTCTCTTCGTACTGGATTCTGGCTCCTGTAGTGTTAAAACCAAATCATCTGCAAAAGCTTTCAGTTTAAATTGTTTCACTCCGACCTGAATTCCTTGTACCAACCGGTCTTCCCTAATCATTTTCAAAAGCACCTCCAGAACAGAAATAAATAACAAAGGGGATAGGGGGCACCCTTGTCGTGTTCCTTTTTCAATTTTAAATTCTTCTGTCACCACATTGTTTACAATCAATTTCGCTTTCTGCTCTGAATAAATTGCTTCTATTCCATTTTCAAACCCCCGTCCCACTCCCATCCCTTCCAAATTTTTCTTCATAAAACTCCAAGAAATGTTGTCAAAGGCCTTCTCCGCATCAACAAAAATTAACACTGATTTTGTATTGATGTTGGTTTGCAAAAGTTCCAAAATGTCAATAATATTCCTAGTATTGTCAGACAAATGTCTTCCTGGGAGAAAGCCAGCCTGGTCTTTATGGATTACTTCATTTAATACTTTTTTAAGTCTACTCGCCAAAATGTCTGCAAAGATTTTATAATCCACATTTAGGAGTGAGATGGGACGGTAGTTCTTTAGTTGAGTCTTTTCAGTTTCCACTTTAGGGATCAATGTGATGAAAGCTTCTTTCCACGATTCCGGTGCCCTCTTCCCCTCCAAAATCTGGTTGCATACCTCCATTAGTGGTTGTATCAAATAGTCTTTCAATGTCTTATAATACTTGGAGGTAAGCCCATCCGGACCTGGAGATTTGCCTAGTTGCATATTCTGAATGGCACTCTCTATTTCTTGTTGTGTTATTTTATGATTCAGGATTGTTCTCTTTTCCTGAGCAAGTTTTGGTAAACCATTTGTTTTCAAAAATTGGTCTATCTCCTTCTCCTCTTGTGGCCCTTGAGTGTAAAGCTTTTTAAAGTATCTCTGGAAACACTTCCTAATTTCTTCTGGTTTCTGAATATTTCTCCCTTCAATCTCTAGATTGGTGACTGTGTTCAATTTTTGTCTCTTTTTCAGTTGCCATGCTAAAAGTTTCCCACACTTATTAGCTGATTCGAATGATCTTTGTTTCATTTGTTTAATTTTCCACTCGACTTCTTGATTTATCAATTTCGCATACTGTGCTTGATAAAATTTAATTTCTCTCAAGATCTCCTTCGATTTTGGTTTAGATCTCAACTTTTTCTCTCCATCTCTTATCTTCTCTAAGATCTTGTCTTTTTTCGGACTTCCGGAGGCGGCGCGAAACAGCAATGGCGGTCCTCTTCGCGCTCTGAAGAGGGGCTCCGCAGGAAAGGGTCGTTCGCTGCGGCATAGCGGCGACCCATCCAGAAAAACCACGAGCAGAGCGAGCTCGTGGCCGTGGGACTCGGCGGGCGCCAGAAGCCCCCCCAGAAACGAAGAAGGGACCTCGTAAGGGGCTCCGGAACGTGAAAGGGGGAGCGGCGCTGTGAGTTCATCGCTCTTTCTGCGGGAAGCAAAGCCGCGCGGCTGCTGCTGATGAGCGCCGACCTTTCTTCTTGGAACATTAGATCTGCAACCACAACCCGTGAGTAAGGGGACCTAAAATTAGCGGGACTAAAATACTTTAATTTGGCTGAAAACGGGAGATGTAACCAGGAAGTCCGTCTCCCCACCGTGCTTAAGAGATCAAAGTAAAGTTTTAAAAAGCGGGAAGCGCTGTGAAAGAACTATAAAGTTTGGATTTCGTGCAGATGTTAGAACTATCGGTTGAGACTAAAGGAGTTAATTGAGGAGTTTTTATGCTGATTTTCTGACTGGACTTTGCTTCTTCCCTTGGGATCTATAAGTAACAGAAGAAGCCAATCTGAGGTCTGCCAGTGTAAAGAAGAACTGTCAAACTGCTAAATTATGGGTACTATTCTTAATGTTGAAAGTGTTACATATTAAGGCTACAATATCGAAGATATAGAGAAACTGTTTCTTGCACCACTTCTGAGACATTGTTTTAAGTTGGGAAAAGCTCAATGCTAAAAAGAAACTAAAAGACTGCTTGGAACCTCAGTTGTTTCACTCTGGATTGTTGTTCCTTTGTGGATTGTTGGGCTTGCAAAGAAGGAAAAATTCTTTCCTTTGGTTGAACTTTATTACTCCCCCTAGAGGATTTCGGATTTATAATTCCTTGGGAACTACATTTTGTTTTGACTCTCTGTTGCCTGGTTGTTTACATTCTGGAACTGTCTCTCTCATGGGAACATTTACAGTTTGACCTTGATATACAGAAGGGATTGGAATGAGCGAGGCAGCGAAAACAAGGTTGGCTAAAACAAAGGCAAAACAATTGGTACAAACAACTTTGACTTCCCAACCACGCAGATCATCGGTCCCAACTGTTCTAGAAACACCAAAAGAGGTGGATGAGCTGACACCTACAGGGGATATGGCTTCAGGAGGGTCTGAAAAAGTTTTGAATCAGATTCTAGAACAACTGGCAATTCTAAATAAAAAGGCGGATGAACACTCGACTAAAATTGATCAAGCCACATCCTCAATAAATAAATTGTCTGACCAGGTGGCACAACATACACAAGCAATTGGGAATCTTCAAGAAGCAACAGTAGAGAACCACAAACTGGCTGAGGAAGCCAAACAAAAAGCAGAGGAAGCCAACTTGAAAGTTGAGGCATTAAAGGTGGAGGTGAAGCCGTTACACAAACAGATAAATGACCAGCAGGCCTACTGGTCGATGACTGAACTGAGAAATAGGGAAAGCAATCTGAGACTTAGAGCTATTCCAGAACTAGAACAGGAGGACTTGATCGGCTACTTGACATCAGAAATTTCAAAGTTCTGGGGTATTGAAGAGGATAAAGATTTTAAAATTGTGACTGCTTTCAGATTGGGAAGAGTGACGAGGAAGGATAAACCTAGAGACTGTCTGATTGTTTTAAGATCTAAGCAAGAGAGAGATAAAATATTAGGCCTCCACTTTGGAAAATCGCTTGTCATTCAGGGCAACAGAGCTGAAATTTATAGAGACATACCTAAACAGCTTTTGGATCTTAGAGGGACTTACACGGAACTTGTAAAATTACTGAGAGGTAACTCAATTCCCTACAGGTGGGAGTTCCCTCAAGGACTATCTTTTAATTTTAAAGGAAAGAAAGTTAAAATCAGATCAGCAGAAGACCAACAAAAGTTTCTGAACGATTACGAAGAGGACCTACAGAAAGGGACAACAGGAGCCTGGCCACCACCATTACCTACACCTGTACCAGTACCTATACCCTCGGGACCAGAGGACCAAAAGAAAGGGACTCCACCACAGGACAAATAGTTTGATCCAGGATGTCTCTGCAGTTGCTTAGTTGGAACATAAATGGCGGAAATTCCCCAGAGAAAAGAAGAAGAAATTTTCATATATTGAAAAAAGAACAATTGGATATTATTTGCTTGCAGGAAACACACGTGACCAGGCTCCATAGAAAAGTTTTGATTAATAAAAGATTAGGCCAAGAATTTATTTCATCGGACAAAGTTAAGAAAAGAGGAGTGGTGATCTATGCAAAGGAGAGCCTGTCACCAAAATTTTTATTTAAAGATGAGCAAGGAAGAATTTTGGCTATTGAAATACAGATTCAAGGAGAAAAATTTTTGTTATTAGGAATTTATGCACCGAATGAGGGGAAATCAGAATTTTACAAGAAACTGCATGAGACAATCCTGGACTATTTAGACTACACTAACATCATTTTGATGGGAGATATGAACGGAGTGGTCTCCACAAATATGGACAAGTCACAAGGTCAAAGCTTATCAAAAGACGGCAGACTACCCAAAACTTTTTTTGAACTAACTGACAATATGGACTTAATTGATATCTGGAGGACAAAAAAACCCCTAGGCAAAGAAGGAACCTTCTTTTCTGAGGCCCATCTGTCATGGACAAGAATAGACCAAATATGGATATCTAGGAGGCTGGCACCGATGACTAGAAAAGTGGAAATCTGCCCAAAAACTTGCTCCGACCATAATGCTATGAAAATGGAACTAAGACTTACTCCAACCGGTTCCTTCAGATGGAAAATGAATGACACCCTATTAAGAGATCAGGAGATTGTGAAGAAGGCCCAAAAAACTTTGAAAGACTACTTTGAAATTAATTTGAGTACCATGGTGGAAAAAAGAACAATCTGGGACGCAAGTAAAGCAGTTATGAGAGGGTTTCTGATACAACAGAATACGATAAAGAAAAGGCTCAGCTTTTAAAAGAATTAATCCACAGCTGTTGCAATGCTCAAAACGCAAGCTATCTCTGGTTTGGTTTCTGTATTTAAACTATACAAGTTTTGAAAAACTGGCTAGGATTCTGTATGCTGATGAACCATGGTGAATAATTGGAAGAGGAAGAATTTTGTGTTTTGACTGTAACTGCATTTTCCCTAGAACTATTTTTATCTGAAGTATGTAAGGTGTAAATGAAATTAAAGAAATGGGTGTGCAATTCGAACCTTTATATGAATGTATCAAAAGACTTTCAAGTTTATATTTGCGGCCACCCAGGGGAGGAAAATATATTGGTTTGGAGTAACTTTAGGAATTGTGAGCAGCAACCATTCCCCTTTCCCTTTGAACTATTTGGGCATTAATTTTGAAATTTATGAGTAATATCTGCTAGTTGCTGACACCTGGTGGGGATTATATGCAACTCCAAGACATATGTTCTCTTGGAAAAATGTGCCGTTTATTGTTTTTAAAACTTTGGCTGTTACTGGAGCAGTAAGCCGCCGGTCCTGCCAGCTCCAGAAGAAGAGGAGGGAGGAGTAATTTGGCCCCCTCCATGCACCACCTGCACCAGGGCTTTGTTTGTTCAGCAGCCGAGGGCGCTGACAGAAAGCAAAGAATCTTCTGCCACACCTTTACCAAAGCATTCAGTTGGGCCCTAATGGTTCAGGAGTAGTTATTGGGCCTGAGTTGACGTCCACCTGCACCCAGTTGTGGTGCCAGGTGCAACTTATTGTATGTGCTGGCATCATTTTGCTCACATTTAAATTCACATTTAAATGTGAACGCCTTGGGCACCTCCTAACGTCTCTCTTACAGAAAGTGACAAGTCTTTTTTTATATATAAAGCTCTATGCAGCTAGATTGTAAACGGTATTTTTGCAGAATCCTTCTGGTTCCACAGTAATTTATTTTATTAGGCGTAATTAAGTTGTTAACAGAATACAGCGTATCATCATAATGTTACAATTCAAACAGAACCAGTCTATGGAGTCTTAGTGCTCAAAGGCTGACTTTTTATGACTTTTCAGATTTAACTGCTGAAATCCTTAAAATGGCTTGGGGTTGTGGGAGTGGGAAAACTTTATAGAGGGATCAGAATAGTGCAATATGAATAATATGACAGCAACTGACAAAATACAGTTGCATTATAATTTAGAAGCAAGGTTATACTATTGAACTCTCCCTTGTTACTTTTACCAGCTGTGTTAGAGAAGTTGAAATCTGTGCTCTTAAAATAATTATAATAGATGTTCTGCCCTGTTCCTAGTGCTCTAGGTCATATATTTAGTTTCACATTATGAAAAGGAACAAGCAGGAACCTTTCCCCTAAACAGTGTCTTGGTACCTGCTCTCTCAACCCCCCCATCTGCTCTACATATGCTTAAATTAAATAAATATGCAAAAAGTTGGTGTTAAAAGTTGAGTTGCACTCTGTCTCCTTCTGTGTGCCATTCAGATGCAGAAATGAGTTTATACTTACTCAGCATGGTCATCAAGTCAGTGTCTATTGTGGGTTCTTAAACATTCTGAATACAGTGTGCGCTCTTTCTTTGCTGTTTCTTTGAGTTCTGATGTCACTTATCTGAAAGTCAACATTAGATGCTTATTCCTCCTTAGTTAGTTTGATTTATTACGGCCCTTGGCCCATATCTAAAACAATACATCAAAATTTATCCATAAACAATACAATTTAAACAGTTCCAAGTTAAAACACCCATATAAAACCAATTTTACTTCAATTAAGTAAACACTATACACAATAAGCTCCCTCTATGTCAACCGCAATTCAAATTCCTCAGATTTTGGGGGATATGCGTCTTAGTTCTGGCACTTATTGATGGTTCTTAAGTTTGGCTAAGCTGTCAGAGTCATACAGTGATCCATTTCTCCTCTTATGAAATAAGACATTAATCAGGTATCTAGCGACTGCAAGGGATCTACTTGAGTCTTCATCGTTTAATAAGTATATTATTTGGGCTTCCTGAGGTCTGTCAGCAATTCTCGATAAATATGGGGCCAGAAACTTGGACCGTGAAGCCGAATGTAAAGGACAACAGAAGATTATATGATATAACGATTCTATAGATCCACTTTTACAGTCACAGAGGAGTGAGATCTGTCCGTTGGAGAGTCTGTTACCCAACACATTTGATGGGAAAACATTGAATCTAGCCTTTATAAAGGCATACCTGTGCATCACCACAGATAAGGTAGTTAAATAGGATGGAAGTTTCGTTGGTGGTGTTAAGCCAAGGTTTATCGGCGAACAGGTGCCACCACCTGTCGCAATATTAAATTGTAAATCCATCTCCTCTAATTTGTGAGTTATAATTCTCTTGGCAGAAATTAAATCCAATTTTAGTAGTTCAGATGGAGATAGTCCTAGGGACACAAGTTTCCCATGTATTATTTTTGCCCAAGGGCTAGGGAAGTCATCTCTCCAGAGACACTGTATCAAGTGGAGATTTGGAAGTTTATGCCATAATGCCAACCAGTAACAGAGGATGCATTTCCATAATGAGGTTTCTAGAAATGTAACATTTAGTTCGAGTCATATAGCAGTATTGCCTACACACCTGGGTAATTTTAGCAACCTTCTTAGCAGCTGGTTTTGGATAATAATAATAATAATAATAATAATAATAATAATTTATACCCCGCCCATCTGGCTGAGTTTCCCCAGCCACTCTGGGCGGCTCCCAATCAGTGTTAAAAACAGTACAGCATTACATATTAAAAACTTCCCTGAACAGGGCTGCCTTAAGATGTCTTCTGAATGTCAGGTAATTCTTTATCTCTTTGACATCTGATGGGAGGGCGTTCCACAGGGCGGGCGCCACTACCGAGAAGGCCCTCTGTCTGGTTCCCTGTAGCCTCACTTCTCGCAATGAGGGAACCGCCAGAAGGCCCTCTGCGCTGGATCTCAGTGTCCGGGCTGAACGATGGGGGTGGAGACGCTCCTTCAGGTATACAGGACCGAGGCCGTTTAGGGCTTTAAAGGTCAACACCAACACTTTGAATCGTGCTCGGAAACGTACTGGGAGCCAGTGCAGATCTCTCAGAACCGGTGTTATGTGGTCCCGGCGGCCACTCCCAGTCACCAGTCTAGCTGCCGCATTCTGGATTAATTGCAGTTTCCAGGTCACCTTCAAAGGTAGCCCCACGTAGAGCGCGTTGCAGTAGTCCAAGCGTGAGATAACCAGAGCATGCACCACTCTGGCGAGACAGTCCGCGGGGAGGTAGGGTCTTAGCCTGCGTACCAGGTGGAGCTGGTAGACAGCTGCCCTGGACACAGAGTTAACCTGCGCCTCCATGGACAGCTGTGAGTCCAAAATGACTCCCAGGCTGCGTACCTGGTCCTTCAGGGGCACAGTTACCCCATTCAGGACCAGGGAATCCTCCACACCTGCCCGCCTCCTGTCCCCCAAAAACAGTACTTCTGTCTTGTCAGGATTCAACCTCAATCTGTTAGCCGCCATCCAACCTCCAACCGCCTCCAGGCACTCACACAGGACCTTCACCGCCTTCACTGGTTCTGATTTAAAGGAGAGGTAGAGCTGGGTGTCATCTGCATACTGATGAACACCCAGTCCAAACCCCCTGATGATCTCTCCCAGCGGCTTCATATAGATATTAAAAAGCATGGGGGAGAAGACAGAACCCTGAGGCACCCCACAAGTGAGAGCCCAGGGGTCTGAACACTCACCCCCCCCCCACCACTTTCTGGACACGGCCCAGGAGGAAGGAGCGGAACCACTGTATGACAGTGCCCCCAGCTCCCAGCCCCTCTAGACGGTCCAGAAGGATGTTATGGTCGATGGTGTCAAAGGCCGCTGAGAGATCCAGCAGAACTAGGAAACAGCTCTCACCTTTGTCCCTAGCCCGCCGGAGATCATCAACCAGCGCGACCAAGGCAGTTTCAGTCCCATGGTGAGGCCTGAATCCCGATTGGAAGGGATCCAAATGGTCCGTTTCCTCCAGGCGTGCTTGGAGTTGTTCAGCAACCACCCGATCAATCACCTTGCGCAAGAATGGCAGATTTGAGACTGGGCGATAGTTGGCCAAATTGGCCGGGTCTAAAGATGTTTTTTTAAGAAGCGGTTTAATGACCGCCTCTTTCAGCGGGTCTGGGAAGGCTCCCTCACAGAGGGAAGCATTCACCACCCCGCAAAGCCCATCGCCCAGCCCTTCCCGGCTCGCTTTTATCAGCCAGGATGGGCAAGGATCAAGGAGACAGGTGGTCGGTTTCACTCGTCCAAGCAGCCTGTCCACATCCTCGGAGGTAACAGATTGGAATTGATCCCATATAACAGGACCAGACAGAACTCTAGCACTCTCCCGCCCTGGCCCTGCTCCCACTGTGGAGTCTACCTCCTTCTGAATTTGAGCGATTTTATCTGCAAAAAACTTTGCAAAAGCATTGCAGGAGATCTTGGGGTCCCTACCAGGCCCCAGTGGTACAGGTGGTTCCGATAAACTGCGAACCACCTGAAAAAGTCTCCTGCTGCTGTTTTCTGCAGATGCAATGGAGGCGGCGAAGAAGGCCCTCTTCGCCGTCGCCATTGCCACTTGGTAGGCTCGACGTTGAGCTCTAACCCGTGTCCGGTCTGATTCAGAATGAGTTTTCCACCACCGGTGCTCTAGCCGTCTCAATGATTGTTTCATCACCCTCAGCTCCGGGGAAAACCACGGGGCTGTCCGGGCTCCATGCAATCAGAGAGGGCGCTTCGGAGCCAGACAGTCAATAGCCCTGGTTAACTCCATATTCCAGCGGGCCACCAGGGAATCAGCTGAAAGGCCATCAACATGGGATAAAGCATCCCCTACCACTCTCTGGAAGCCAATTGGATCCATTAAGTGGCGGGGGCGGACCATCCGAATCGGTCCCACCTCCCTGCGGACGGGAAGGGTTGCGGAGAAGTCCAGTTGCACCAGGAAGTGATCTGACCATGGCACTTCTTTTGTTTCGCTTTTAGTTAATGTCAGATCACCAACATCCGTAGAGGTAAACACCAGGTCCAAGGCATGTCCGCGGCTATGAGTTGGGCCAGACTTATTCAGGGACAGCCCCATGGAGGCCATGCTTTCCACGAAGTCCCGAGCGGCCCCTTGTAAGGTCGTGTCGGCATGGATGTTAAAATCCCCCAGGACAACCAAGCTAGGTGTCTCCAGGAGCATATCCGCCACGACCTGAAGCAGCTCGGGCAGGGAATCCTTGGTGCAGCGGGGAGGTCGGTACACCAGTAGGAATCCTGTACTGCCCCTATTGCCCAACCTCCAGAACATGCACTCAGAAAACTGGGTCTTCCCAATAGGACGCCTGGTGCAGACTAATGACTTCCTAAAAATCACTGCAACCCCCCCTCCCCGCCCACATGACCTGGGTTGCTGTGCGTAAGAGAAACCTGGTGGGCAAGCAGCGGCAAGGACAGGCCCATCTGCTTCATCCAACCAGGTCTCTGTCACACATGCCAGGTCAAATCCTCCATCCACAATCAGGTCGTGGATGGCAGTGGTTTTATTCATCATTGACCTGGCATTGCACAGCAACACTTTCAGGTCATGTGGGTTTCCCTTGCTGATTACTGTATCCTTCCGGTCAGGACCAGACCTGGAGGCAGGGATAGTCCTCAAAAAACGACTAAACCTGCCTCCTCGGTAATGACATGGTCTGGTCTTAGCATAACTCCTCCTCCTGCCCGTGATCACTGAGATCGGGTGTCCCAATACATCTCCCCCTGTGGAACCTGCCCCACCCAATCTATTGGCTGAGGCCCACTCCCAGGCAGCCATGACCCTTCCCCTTAAAAGGCAAAATACAAACTATATAATAATTTAACAGAATAATAATAATAATAAAACAAAACAGAACAAAACAAAACAAAGCAAGGAACAATAGTGCTGACTCGGTGCTTATCCCACCCCAAGCAAAAATAAAATAATGAAATAATATAATATTATAAAAAACAACAACCACCATTTAAAGTGCTGCAAATTAAAAGCGATTAAAACATTTAAAACCATTTTGTCCATTGCTGCCGGTAGCTGCTCAGGCCTCTAAACTGTAGTGGTAGTGCAGGCCCCGCCCCCTAGGCCGGATGGAGTTGGCAGGAGAGGGAACGGTCTTCCCAACACTCACGCAAGCAGCAGCAGCAGCAGCCGTGTCCCGGAGGCCTCTCTCAGGCCTCTTATGCTGTGGCAGTGAGTGCAGGCCCCGCCCCCTAGGCCGGATGGAGTTGGCAGGAGAGGGAGCGGTCTTCCCAACACTCACGCAAGCAGCAGCAGCAGCAGCCGTGTCCTGGAGGCCTCTCTCAGGCCTCTTATGCTGTGGGTGTGAGTGCAGGCCCCGCCCCCTAGGCCAGATGGAGTTGGCAGGAGAGGGAGCGGTCCTCCCAACACTCACGCAAGCAGCAGCAGCAGCCGTGTCCCGGAAACCTCAGGCCTCTTATGCTGTGGGTGTGAGTGCAGGCCCCGCCCCCTAGGCCGGATGGAGTTGGCAGAAAAGGGAGCGGTCTTCCCAACACTCACGCAAGCAGCAGCAGCCGTGTCCCGGAGGCCTCTCTCAGGCCTCTTATGCTGTGGCAGTGAGTGCAGGCTCCGCCCCCTAGGCCGGATGGAGTTGGCAGGAGAGGGAGCGGTCTTCCCAACACTCACGCAAGCAGCAGCAGCAGCCGTCTAACTCCAATTGGGTTAGATTAACAAAGGACCCCCATATTGGGATTGCATATGCTATTGTTGCAATCACCTTTGCCTTGAAAACTTTTAACACTGATGGAATATGGAAAGCCCCATCTGAAAAGAAAAAACGCAGTAGCGCAAAGGAAAGGGCTTTAGCTCTGTTTAATACATATGCAAGATGGACCTTCCAGCCCATGTTGTGTTGGAGAAGGACTCCCAAGTATTGAAATTTAAAGACTTGGTCAATGGCTTTTCCGTCTATTCTCCAATTATAGGTTTTTCGACTCTTGGTGAAAATTAGGACTTTGGACTTGGCATGATTAATTGTAAGAAAATTTGATTTGCAGTAAGCATCAAAAAAATTTAGTGCCCTCCTAAGGCCAACTCTTGAGAAAGATAGGATCACTGCGTCGTCTGCGAAGAGTAGAAGGGGGCAACGATATTGGGCAAGGCAGGGGGCATGGATTGTTTCTTGAGAATCTATCAGAGGCGCCCTCATATCACTTATAAATAGATTAAAAAGGGTCGGAGCAAGGATACATCCTTGACGGACACCTCTATTGATGGTTACTGAATTTGAGAGGTCGCCGGCCGGAGTGATTCTCACCCTAGCGGCTGATCCGTCATGCAATTTAGTTATTAGCCACAAAAGTCTTTTGTCTATTCCCCATCGTGCTAATTTCCCCCAAAGTAATCCTCTGGGGATGCTGTCAAAAGCGGCCTTTAAATCAATAAAGGCCGCACAAAGTTGGCCTCTATTCCTCCTGTTTAATAGGAATACCGTTTCAAACTGTTATCAGATGTTTTCTTATAAGAAAATTCAGCCATACAGCAGGTAGCACTTAACCTATTGTAGTGCCCTAATTTTAACTGAACCACTGTCCCAAGTCAATTAAGTACATGAATATGTATATCAAGATTAAAATTACTTGCAGATAAATAATAATAGGGGGAAACTGTCGGACTGTCCTACAGTTTATTTAAAAAGTGAATCAACTTTCAAGTGCAGCCCAACAAAACTCCCTTTCGCAGTGAATATTCTGCAGAAAGAATTTAAAACAGAAGCATATCTTAGAGGCAAAGGTAGGATAATCACAGTAGTATGCTACCTTCCAAGAGGATCTCATTATTTTGTGATTTAATCTCTGCCTGCAATTTGTGTGTGTGTATGCTATAATCACATTTAACCTTGAGAAAAGCCAGGATCTGGTACATGTTTTCAGCAGGGAGACCTTATACTGTTAAATGAGAAAAACTACGTCTGACTTTACATTTGCTGTGATGACAACAATAGCTCAAACAAATACTTATGTGCTTTTAAGCTTTCTGTTTGTGTGAATGAGTTCAGATGCCAGATTATCACCTGTGTTACCTTGTTAACGTACTTCATCTTTGTGTCAGTGAAGATCATGCTGATGGAAAGGGGGCAAGTTATCTAAAATATTTTTCAGGCATGAATAAAAGTATTTGAAAAAAAAAAAAAACTTGTGCGGGGAAACCCCATTCCTGTGGGATTATGCCCTGCATTGCCTAACCCCCCCTTTTAAAAAAAAAAAAAGTATTTATTACTTTTCCAACATTTTAAACACTACAAAAAAGTGAACAATACAATACAATACAAAAACACTACATAACACTAACACATTAAACTAACAAAACAGAACAAAAACAGTTTAAAACACATCAAACAATTTCAATATCTTATCTTTCATTCACTTATTTCAATGACCTCCTCACACCTCCCTTTTTGTATTCCACTTCTGTTAATTGTTTCAGCAATTCCTTTCCATCTTCCTCTGTTTTCTATCCTATAATTATCTTAACATATTCTAACCTTATTTTTCCTTTAATACTCTAATAATCTATTTATACTTAATTCCTTATAACATTTCTACTAAAGCCATATAACTTCATTCCCACATTTTTCTAACATTCATTAATTTTACAGTATTTCTGTAAATAATCTTTAAACTTTTTCCAGGCTTCTTCCACCGACTCTTCTCCCTGGTCTTGGATTCTGCCAGTCATTTCCGCCAGTTCCATATAGTCCATCAACTTCATCTGCCATTCTTCCCGGGTGGGTAAATCTTGTGTCTTCCAATACTTCGCGATGAGTATTCTTGCTGCTGTTGTTGCATACATAAAAAAAAAGTCCTATCCTCCTTTGGCACCAATTGGTCGACCATGCCCAGGAGAAAGGCCTCTGGTTTATTCAGGAAGGTATATTTAAATACCTTTTTTCATTTCGTTATAAATCATCTCCCAGAATGTCTTAATCCTTGGGCATGTCCACCAAAGGTGAAAGAATGTATCTTCAGTCTCATTACATTTCCAACATTTATTATCGGGCAAATAGTAAATTTTTGCAAGCTTGGCTGGTGTCATGTACCACCTATATATCATTTTCATAATATTCTCTCTCAAGGCATTACATGCCGTAAATTTCATACTTGTGGTCCATAACTGTTCCCAGTCAGCCATCATTATATTATGTCCAACGTCTTGTGCCCATTTAATCATAGCTGATTTCACCATTTCATCCTGAGTGTTCCATTTCAACAGCAAGTTATACATTCTTGACAAATTCTTGATTTTTGAATCTAACAATTCTGTTTCCAATTTTGATATTTCCACCCGGAAACCAACTTTTTTGTCCAAATTGTATGCCTCCATTATTTGGTAATAATGGAGCCAATCTCACACTTTGTTTTTCAATTTCTCAAAGCTCTGCAATTTTATTCTGTCTCCATCCTGTTCCAGGATTTCCCAATATTTCGGCCATTTGGCCTCCATATTGAGTTTTTTCTGTGCCTTCGCTTCCATTGGTGACAACCATCTTGGGGTTTTCTTTTCTAACAAATCCTTATATCTTATCCAAACATTAAACAATGCTTTTCTAACAATATGATTTTTAAACGCTTTATGTGCTCTTACCTTATCGTACCACAAATATGCATGCCAGCCAAATGCATTATTGAAGCCTTCTAAATCCAACACGTCAGTGTTTTCAAGAAGCAGCCATTCTCTCAGCCAGCAAAAAGCAGCTGATTCAAAATAAAGTTTAAGGTCTGGCAGGGCAAATCCACCTCTTTCTTTGGCATCAGTTAATATCTTAAATTTTATTCGAGGCTTCTTGCCCTGCCAAACAAATCTGGAAATATCATTCTGCCACTTCTTGAAACAATCCATCTTATCCAAAATTTGCAATGTTTGAAACAAAAACAACATCATTGGCAACACATTCATTTTTATCACAGCAATTCGGCCTAACAATGATAACTTCAAATTTGTCCATATTTCTAAATCCTTTTTCACTTCAATCCAACATTTTTCATAATTATCCATAAATAAATTCACATTTTTGGCAGTCATGTTAACCCCTAAATATTTCACTTTCTTAACCAATGTTAGTCCTGTCTCCTCCTGAAACTTCTCTCTCTCATTCACGGTTAAGTTTTTCTCTAAAACCTTAGTTTTCATCTTGTTCAACTTAAAACCCGCTACCTGTCCAAATTCTTGAATCAGTTCCAATACCCTTTTAGTACTAGATTCTGGCTCCTGTAAAGTCAATACTAAATCATCAGCAAATGCTTTCAGTTTGTACTGTTTAGCTCCCACTTGTATACCTTTAACCTCTTGGTCCTTTCTAATCATATTTAGCAAAACCTCAAGGACCAATATGAAAAGCAATGGAGAAATTGGGCAACCTTGTCGTGTCCCTTTCTCAATCTTAAACTCTTCTGTCACTACATTGTTCACAATTAATTTTGCCTTTCGTTCTGAATAAATTGCACCTATACCATTTTCAAAACCTTGACCTACCCCCATCCCCTGTAGAAATGTTGTCAAAGGCTTTCTCTGCATCCACAAATATCAAAACTGCCTTGGTATTGATATCCACTTGTAGTTTTTCTAAAATATTAATTATATTCCTCATGTTATCGGACAAATGTCTGCCCGGGAGAAAGCCCGCTTGGTCTTTATGAATTTCTTCTACTAACACCTTTTTTAATCTTTTAGCCAAAATATCTGCAAAAATTTTGTAATCCACATTAAGCAGCGATATGGGGCTGTAATTCTTGAGCTGTGTCTTTTCAGTCTCTGTTTTCGGTATAAGTGTAATATAAGCTTCCTTCCACGACTCTGGTGCCCTGGGTTCTGTATATTCACTGTATATTCACTGATCTCCACTGGGTTCTGTATATTCTTTCCTTCCACTTCCAAATTCGTAATAGTATTGAGTTTTTGTCTTTTTTTCAATTGCCAGGCCAACAATTTTTCACACTTATTTGCCGATTCAAATGACTTTTGCCTCATCTGTTTAATCTTCCATTCTATTTCCTGATTCATCAGCTTCGTATATTGTACTTGGTATAACTTTATCTCTTTCAGGATCTCCTGTGACTTTGGTTTTGCTCTCAGTTTCTTCTCTCCTTCCTTTATTTTCCCCAGGATTTTATCCTTTTTTTGTTCTGAGTTCTCTTCTTAATTGCATTCTGTTGTATCAAGAATCCTCTCATAACCGCTTTACTTGCATCCCAAATTACTCTTTTTTCCACTGTAGTATTCATATTTATCTCGAAATAGTCTCTTAGAGTTTTTTGAGCCTTCTTGGTCACCTCTTCATTCCTGAACAAAGTATTGTTCATCCTCCATCTAAAGGAACCAATTGGCATCAATTTCATTTCCATCTTCACAGCATTATGGTCAGAACAAGTTTTGGGGCAAATCTCCACTTTGCTGATCTTCGGAGCCAATCCCCTGGTTACCCAGATTTGGTCAATTCTTGTCCATGTCATTTTAGCCTCAGAGAAGAAAGTTCCCTCTCTTCCCAGAGGGTTCTTCATTCTCCAAATGTCAACTAAATCCATATTTTCAGTCATGTCAAAAAAAGTTTTTGGTAGTCTACCATCTTTGGTGACTACCTGTCTCTGTGCCTTGTCCATATTTGTAGACACCACTCCATTCATATCACCCATCAAGATCATATTATAGTCCATATAATCCATCAGAGTCTCGTGTAGCTTCTTAAAGAACTCCGATTTTCCTTCATTTGGTGCATAAATACCTACAATCAAGAATTTCTCTCCTTGTGATTGAATTTCAATTGCAACAAATCTTCCTTGGTCATCTTTAAATATGAATTTCGGTGATAGGCTCTCCTTTGCATAAAGGACCACTCCTCTTTTTTTAACTTTATCTGATGAGATAAATTCTTGGCCCAGTCTTTTATTACTCAATATCTTCCTGTGTAGCCTTATCACATGTGTTTCTTGCAAACAAATCAAGTCCAAATGTTCTTTTTTCAATTAATGAAAGACTCTTCGCCTTTTTTCTGGAGAATTTAATCCATTCACATTCCAGCTCGAAACCTGCAACGCCATCGTGTAGTTATGCTGATATTCCTCCAACTGCACCCAACTGCACTCTTCTTCTGTTGGTGGTGGTGGTGACACGTTCACTGGGAGATCCAATCCAAAGGATAATGCTGATATATCCAATATTCCCCTATTTGGTGATCTTCTATCCGATGCTCTTTGCTCTAGTCCTCTATCTGGTGATCTTCTATCCGATGCTCTTGGCTCTTTTCCAAGTCCCTTCTGCAGATCTTCTTCATATTTATACAAAAACTTTACTTTATCTTCTACTGATCTTATTTTTATTTTCCTTCCTTTGAAGCTGAAGGATAGACCTTGGGGAAACTCCCACCTAAAGATGATTTTATTCCTTCTCAGCAGGGCAACCACATCTCCATAGTTAGGCCTAAGATCCAAAAGATATTTCGGGACATCTTCAAAAATTTCCACTCTTGACTGTTGTACTTCTAGGTTCTTCTGGTAGTGCCAACCCAATATTCTATCTCTCGCTTCTTTAGTTCGAAGGGTGATCAAACAGTCTCTTATTCTATTCTTTTCTTTTTTCCCTCCTCTTCCAAGTCTGAAGGCCCTCACAATTCTAAACTCTTCTTGACCCAAATCCAAGTCCCAAAAGTCAGCAAATTCCTGTGTGAGAAAGTCTACCAAGCTTTCCTTCTCCAATTCAGGTAGGGCTCTGATCCTCAGATTCGCCTGTTTTTCTTTAAGTTCAATCATAGCAAGCGTCAACTTATGATCACCAAGTTGCTTCTGTAGGGCTGGGACTCTCTCTCTCTCTCTCCAGTTGTGTTACATTCCGCAGCAACGGCTTTCTCCCTAGCTTCCTCCGCAGTCTGCCATATCAAAGTAGATTCCTGTATCAATTTCTGGATGGTTTCTGTATTAGTATTCACCTTTTGTCCCAGATTATTTATACTTTCTGTATTTAAATCGATTTTAATAGTTGCAGCATCCACTTTCGCATTTGTCACGTCTGCTTTCTTGTTAAGCTGTTCCAGTGAATCATTTATCTTATTTAATGCCACCGCTAAGGCCTCTTCTGTTGAGATTCCTCTTGGTTTTGAGTGTACCGCTACAGAAGCAGCAGAAGAAGAAGCAGGGGGGCCTGATGTTGAGCCTCTCCTGGGTTGCTGCCAAGTCCTCCCAGACCTTAATGTTTTTTCAGCAGTTGACTGATCTGTTTTTTCCTTTCCATTTGCCATATCACTTAAAAAAATTCAAGGTCAGTCCCAGAGTCTCACAGTTTTTTATCTTGCAGCTGGAAATTTCCCTAGCCCAGCTCTTGTAAAGCAACCAGTTTCAAAGGCTTCCACTAGGGGGAAACAGTTTCTATTTATATTAGTGGCCCCGCTCCGCCGGGTGTATGACCCCTTGGAGCTGCTCAACGCCGAGGGCAACCGCCCCCCCCACCTTTACTATGCAACATGTGCCGTTTAAAAGCGCGGGTGTTTGCAATTGGAAAAACCAGAATCCTTCTTTTGAAGAGGATCCAGCTAATCTAATTAGACTATTTGAAGGTGTGTTTAAAACTTACATGCCTACTTATGACGATGTAAGCCAACTTATGGATACAATACTCACCACTGAGGAGATCCGGAAGGTACATGCCAGGGCTAAAGAGCATCTGAGAGCAGCGGGCAATAATGATGATGCAATTGAAATAGCTTATCCTAGACAAACCTCTAATTGGGACTATAATACCGCTGATGGGAGAGCAACATTAGAAACATATCATAGAATCGTGTTAGAAGGCATGAGGAAAGCAGCTAAAACCCCATCAATATGGCTAAGGTAGTGGAAGTAATCCAGAAGGCTGATGAGCCCCAGGGTGTATGTTTGGAGAGATTGAAGGAAGCATACCACAGGCACACCCCCATAGACCCTGATGATGACCAACCCATAGCCTATTTGTCTGAAAAATTAACCACTACGGAACAAGGTTTGCCTCCCTGCATGCGAGCAGTAGTGGCTGCTGCCACTCTGATTACAAGAGTAATCTCTTACTTAGAGAGTAAAGAAGTAAAAGTACACCATACTCGTGTAAAGAAGGCAGCATCAGATTGGACTGTTATGACTGATCTACACCAACCCCTACGACTCACCATTTCTCAGTGCCCACCAGACGACCGCCCTGCTGGTGTCACCCCTGGAAAGCTGGCACCTCTACGCACGGCAGAATAATCCAGTGTGGACTAGAAAAGGACCTTTCCTATCCTTTCCTTTCCTTTTCTTTCCCTTTGAATATATAGCTTTGTATATAGCTTTGTGGGAGGTAACCCAGGTAATAGGTAATAGTTAGGTCCCTCCGCCTAAATGCCGCAGATGACCATGCTGCGGGTGACCATGGGGGTGACACTGCCCCTATGGCCCTGTTTGATGCATCTGTCTCAACTCTCATGGGTTTTTGTGGCTCTACATATATCAGGTACTCTTCTGAGGCAAAAACCTTCTTCAATTTCTCAAAGGCCGCCTGTGCCTCAGGCGTCCAACAGAAAGCCTCCCTCCCTCTCAGGCAATCGGTTATAGGGGCAGTGATGTGTGCGTAATTGGGTATAAAAATTCTATAGTAATTACTGAAGCCTATGAACCTTTGAACATCTTTCTTAGTTTTGGGCTGCTTCCACTCCAGCACACTTTTCACCTTCCCTCTTTCCATGTGTACACCTTCTGCTGAGAGGCTGTAGCCCAAAAATTCCACTTCTTGCACATGGAACTGGCATTTCTCTAACTTGGCATACAACTTATGCCTTTTTAACCTCTCCAATACCTCTTTTACGTGCTTCACATGCTCCTCCTCCGTTTCTGAGTAAATTAGCACATCATCCAAATAACACACACAGTTTTTGTACAGCAGTGACCCCAATATGTGCTGTATAAAGGATTGAAACGTGGGCGTGCCCGCCTGTAAGCCATAAGGCATGACTAAGAACTCATATGACCCAAAAAGGGTGTAAAAGGTGGTTTTCCACTCATCTCCCTCTCGGATTCTGATCAGATTATACGCTCCCCTCAAGTCCAACTTAGTGAAGATTTTCCCAGTCCTAACTTTTGCCAATAAATCTCCTATCTTTGGTAATGGATAGGCTATGGGTACAGTCATGGAATTCAGCCGCCTGTAATCACATACAAGCCTCAGCTGATCCGTGTTTTTCTTGCCTACAAAGAAAACTGGGGAACCTCCTGCTGCAGTGGATTCTCTAATGAAACCCTTTTTCAAGTTCTTGTCCAAGAACTCCTTTAGAGCCTGTGTCTCTGCCTCTGACGTGGAATAAAGGTTCGCCCTGCTTTCCCCCAAAACAATTCTGGAGGGAATGGGCCGAAGCAAACGTGAGTGACCTCTGGTGCCAAGCTATAGCACGGTCATGTTTGGCCAACCAACTCATGCCCAGTACCATGGGGTGTCCACTCAGCTTAGTCACATGGAAAGACAGCGTCTCTGCATGGCGATCCACCTCCATCCTCATGGGTGGGGTCTGGTACGCGACATCCCCTGCCACTAGGGGCCGTCCATCAATCGTCTGGACCTGTAAGGGAAAATCTAAAGGGATTAGTGCCAACTGCTGCTCCAGGGCCAAGTCTATGTCAAAAAAATCTGCAGAAGCACCAGAGTGAATTAGAGCGTGAACAGTCAGGTGGCACCCATTTGGGAGTTGTAGTTTCACTGCCAAAGTGATTCCAGGGACTGGAGCACCGGCTCGGAGACCTCTTAGTTCTTCCTTTCCTGGCTGTGGGCCTCCACTTCCAGCAAGGCATCCTCGTTTCCCTGGTCCTGCCCTTGTGCTCCGTGACCTTCCTTCACTTCTGCTCCTGACAAGAATTCCCAGGCACGTCGTTTTGGACATTGCTTGGCAATATGTCTGGGCTGGTTGCATAGGAAACACTTCCTGGTCTCTTTCCAGCCCCTCCTCTCCTCCTTGGTTGCTGTGCTAACGGTCGAAGTGGTTTTGGCGCGCACAGCCCCCAATTCCATCGCCTCCTCCCCATTCTTTCTGGGCCCGCTGCCAGCTCTACGCTCTGGAATTTCAGGAATGCGACTTTCGCGCCAATGTTTCCCGGCTGCACTCTTTCTCTCTGCCTCCCAAGCTTCCTCTCTCAGTCCAATCTGAAGGCAGACTCTCACAAGTTCATCAAAGCTAGAAGGTTCTGGCATTCTGGCCAGCTGGTCTTGAACCTCTGCGTTCAAACCTCCTCTGAAAACCGCTTCCACCGGTGAAGAATCCATAGACCACTGTAGCTGGTGTATTAATGTAGCAAACTGAGCCCAGTAAACTCTTACTGGCCTGCTACCTTGTTTCAGGTCCAGGAGCTGTTGTGATGTAACCTTAGTATGTAAGGCACTTAGAAACACAGCATCCATCATATCTATAAAATCCTTCATGTTCTTCAGTGCTGCGTGATTCCCTGCTATCAAAGGAACTTCCCGCTCTTTCGCATCTTTTTCTAAGCGAGCGATTATAAAGGCAACTTTCTCCTCATCCGATCTAAAGTCATTTTTTCTCAGTTCCAACATGTATATTATCTCTGTCCGGAAGCTAGAGTATCGCTGGCTGTTCCCATCAAATTTATTGAGGAGCAAGGGTATAGTCCTGCTAGCCTTGTTTGCTCTCTCTGATTCCAACAATTTAACTTGCAAGTCAAGTTTGCTGGCAAGTTCTGCAACTTGTGACAGCAACAAAACATTCTGCTGCCAGACCGCCTCCATCGATAACCCTCCTCTGGCTCCCCCAGCTGCTCCCTTCGGCTGTTCGGACATACCTTTTTTGTCTTTCGATGGGTTTAGCATGGCTCAGCTTCCCTCTCCTTGCGAAGAGAACTGAGACTCCCAGAATGCTGAGATGGCTTGTGAACGCTCTCTGCAAGAAATGCCTCTGCTCACTCAGAGATACATATATACAGTCTTTATTTTACATATGTACAAGCAGCACGTTACAATCATGCATCTCAATCCTCCGGCTCAGATTCTGGGAGTGCCTTACGCCCGCCCCGTCTCCAACAGAAAAGGCGTGGAATTTTCATGTGATGTCTCTGTCCCCTCCTCTTTAACACTCTCCTTTCTTTGGCAGACGGAATAGGCATTGTTTCACTGTCTGTGCCAGAACTTCCTGTGTGGTGTTGAGGCTCTGGTCCAACATCTGTGAGCTGTCCTTCCTCCTGGCGTTCCCTTCTTTCCTCCATCTCCACTTCCTGCCCCCCTTCCTCTGCCTGTCTCTGCTCCTCCCCTTCATTCTCTGGCAATACCATGACATATGCCAAGCTGGAAAAGTGTGCTTTTCACCAGGAGCGCATGGAATTCCTGGGATACATCATCTCCCCTGCAGGTCTCCAGATGGACCCCCGAAAGGTGCAGACGGTGCTGGATTGGAGCCCCCCCCCCAAGGATGTAAAGGGGGTACAACAGTCCATTGGGTTTGCCAACTTCTACCGCCACTTCATTCTGGGATTTTCACATGTGGTTGCTCCCATTTGCGCCCTCGTCCGGAAGGATGCCACATTTCAGTGGACACCGGCAGCGCAAGAGGTGTTTGAGTTCCTGAAGGAGGCATTTACCTCTGCCCCCATCCTGGCCCATCTGGACTCACAGCTCCCTTTCATACTCGAGGTGGACGCCTTGGACCAGGCGATTGGGGCCGTGGATGTTAGGATATAGTTCAATTCCACCTTAAAAGGGTACAGGCACGACGTTTGTGTATCACATGCCTGTTTACTTCCAGCTCTCGCTGGGAACTTCTGTTGCATGTTGCTTTTGTATTACTGCTGTTTTTCCCGGAGACTAAGGCAAGCAGTCATGTTTTTCCTCTGTTCCTGACTACGCTGAATAAAGCTGTAAATATGCTCTCTCTGTCTCCCTCTTCCGTTGTGGATTATTTACATACTCTGCTGACAGAGCGTACACGAGTCTCGGAACATATCTGAGGCTCGTGTCGCTGACTGACGGGAGACCGGTGATCGTCCAGAGCCAGCTGGGGGTCTGTCTGATGCCCCCGTCTCCCCGGCAGTATCCCAACAACAGGGTTTCGGGCCCAGAATCACGGCGCTTACAGGAGAGTAAGACTGCTGATGCCTGTGAGATCCTGGCAGCGACAGAGGTATGTGGAGAAAAGCAAGGCTTTTCTGTGTCACAGCAGAGAGTCTTTGAAGTCCAAGCCAAGTAATCAGGCCTCTTAATTTACAACCTGCCAGAGATAAAGAGCCTTTGAAGGGAATGAGGCTCACTGCTGAAGTAAAGAGCTGAAATGGTGCTTTTACAAGCCTCATATGGGGTTCCGTGCCCAAAGCTTAATGGCCACAATTATCAGACCTGGGCAAGGTACTGCGAGGGCCAATTGAGAAAGTTTGGAGTGTGGCACAGTGTCTGAAGCCCTTCCACCAGGCTCCGTGGTGTAGCAACTTTCTTGGCAAAAAACGCCTCTGAAACAACAATATGCTGGGAACTCCCTGAATCAATAATCCAGGTGTTTCGCCGCTCATCAGGACACTCGACCACGGCCATCACAAGTTGTGCCGTCTGCTTCTTCTTTGCAAACTTCTTCTGCTGCTTGCGCTGCTTTGGTCTCCTCCGGACACTGCTTCCTCAGATGTCGAGTAGAACCACACTGGTAACAACGCCGAACAGCAAACGCAGCCTCTTTGCCAGTCGTAGCTCAGGTACGTTGTTTTGGCTGCTTCTCCTCAGAAATGCTGCCTGCACTCCTCATAAGCCGATTGATTGACGAAGCACTTGAAGCTGACAACTCCTTTCTGTCACGCCTCTGCCATTCCTCCAGCAGCCTGCCAGTAACATAATCCAGAGTCAGATCTTCTTCACGCATAGCTTCCAGCGTGAGAACAAGATTGTCCCAGCTATCAGGGAGAGAACTTAGAATATTGCAGACCTTTTCCTCCTCTGGAAGATTACAGCCTCTCTCCTGAAGTGCCACAAAATTTGAAGTGCATAGAAAATATGGTCATTTATCTTGGCAGGCACTGGCCAAGATGCCTGGGTTGGTGCAGGTTTGGACATCAAGCCCCGTAAGTTTCACATAAAATGTGTATCTTGCGCAGAAAACAAGGTGAAGGTTGCTCTGAAAGGCAAAGTGTCTAGCCGACAGGCTTCCAAACCCTATCAGCTAGTCTACGCAGACCTGGTTGGTACACTTGCGCCCTCTTTGGGTGAAGCGAGGTACTTAATGGTTTTAATTGATTATTTTTCCAGGTACATTCATGTGTTTATGTTCCAGCAGAAGTCAGAAGTGTTTCCTAGGTTCAAGGCGTTCTGTGCTTGGTTGGAAAATGCCCACAGTAAACACATTAGCTGTTTGTTTACAGATCAAGGCGGTGAATTCACTTCTCAACAGTTTGAAGCTTTCCTGACTGAGAAGGGAATCCAGCACGACCTCTCAAGTTCCAGATCTCCGTGGGAGAATGGACTTTGCGAGCGGGCAAGCCGAACTTTGCTGCAAGGACTAAAAACCTTGTTGCATGATGCCAATCTCCCTGAGAACTATTGGGCAGAATCTTTGAATACTTTTGTTTATTCATACAACAGGAGACTGTCATCACCTATTGGTTGTACTCCCTATGAGAAAATGTTTGGTAAGAAACCTTACGTCAAACACATGAGAATATTTGGTTCTGACATGTGTGTACACACCCCACAGAGCAGCAAGCCTGGGAAGCATGGGGCACATGGTTTGTTCATGGGGTATGAAAAAGGTGCATACAGGGTATTCATGACTGACTCAAAGTCCATTAGGTTCACAAAGAGTGTTGAGTACAATCCTAAGGGGGGGGAATGTGGAAATTTTCCAGAGTCACTCACAGGAGGATGAAGATGATGAGGAAGAAGGGAAAGCTGATCAGAGTTTGGATTCCAGCTCAGTGGGCGGCGCTGCTGCTGTGGTCAGTGACAGTGATGACACAGCAGACTACAAGAGCGCAAAGGCCTCAATCAGACCATCTGATGCATCTGACACTGAACTGGAAGAACCACTGTTCACCATTGGCTACTTTTCTCCTAAGAAGGAGGAGATGAGTGCAGAAGACTTGCATTTAGTACGCAGATCTGAAATGGCCACAAATGGCAAACCTCCAAAGAGATTTGCTGATGAGTTTGCTAAGACAGCAACTGCTGTTCTTGGTAGCTCAGAGAAGGTGTGGGAACCTGCAAGCTTCAAAGAGGTACAGGAGTTAATCTCTAAAGATGATGAGCCTGAAGAAGATTTATCGCTCAGATAAAGCCTGGCGTCCAGCCCGCTTCGGCTACGTAGCTACCAGCCAGGCCTCCGGACTTCAAAGGCTCTGAGCAACACGCAGAGATCAACAGCGGTCAGAGAAAGCTGTAGACTCAAGTGCTTTATTCAGTGTGCTTAAATAAAGTCCACTCAGGATCTTAGCAGCTAAAAGCTGTTTTATTTAAGCAGAAACTATCCATTATCTATCACAGCAAACAGCATTGTGAAAACACGTCCTCTCTCCTCAAAAGCGAAAGTAGAGAAAAAAAACAAAGGCTGGAGACTCTCGGAAATGACGCATAATCTCCCCCCTCCCAAATTGTAGGCAGGGTGTACACTCTGAGCTGTTTAACCCTGTAAGCTCAGGTTCTCCTCACAGAGCCCTGCCTTAATGCCATGAAGGCTGAAGTTGATTCCTTGAACAGGAACCAAACCTGGGAGCTGGTCCCAGTAGTCCCAGGAATGAGGCTGGTTGGCAGCAAATGGGTCTTCAAGGCCAAGACAGACCAGACTGGCAAGGTTGCCAGGCACAAAGCCAGATTGGTTGCAAGAGGTTTTTCACAGGCACCAGGACAGGATTTCTATGAGACCTACTCACCCACCATCAAGTATGAGAGCATTAGGCTAATGCTCAATATTGCTGCAGAGGAGAAACTGCACGTTTCTCATCACAATGTGAACACAGCTTTTTTGTACAGGATTTGGGGGGGGGGGAGCTGTATATGCTTCCACCTAATGGAGTGGAGGTACAGAAGGGAATAGTCTGTAAACTACGGAAATCTCTATATGGTCTCAAGCAGAGTGCCAGGTGTTGGAACACGAAACTCACTGAGACATTGCTTTCTCTAGGTTTTCACCAAGGTAAAGCTGATCCATGTATGTTTGTTAAAGAGGAAGGGCAAAACAAACTGTATTGTTTATGTTTTGTTGATGATCTTCTTTTGTTTTGGAAGAATCAGGCTTTGTGCCAAAGCACCGTAGCTCAGCTGAAGGAGCACTTTGACATGAAGGAACTTGGTGAGGTATCCAACTATCTTTCTCTGCAGGTGGAGAAGGACCAAGCAGGTAATTTTCTGGTACACCAAACACAGAACATTGCTGATGTATTAACCAGGCTGAATTTGGTTGATACAAACCCAGCAGACACACCAACGGTTTGTATATCACATGCCTGTTTACTTCCAGCTCTCTCTGGGAACTTCCATTGCATGTTGCTTTTGTATTACTGCTGTTTTTCCCGGAGACGAAGGCAAGCAGTCATGTTTTCTTTTGTTCCTGACTGTAATGGGAAAAGGGGGCTGCTCGTGCGTAAGCGTTTAAATCCTCCAAGCTTTACCATCAGTTCCTAAACTTTCCCAGTCCGAGGAGCCATGAGTACGTGGCTACCTCAATCGCTGGCAGAATCCGTCAGTGGGCGTTTCCGGAATTTACGCCAACATAAGAGTTCCTTGACGGAAACTCTCCTTCTGGATTCTCTGCGTGACAGTTTCCTCCGCGGAGTGGGCGTCCCCAGCGGAGGTCCTGAGCCCTACCCGCTGTTCTCACTGGAAACATCTTGGAGCCATTCCTCCGATTGAGTTTCTGCAGGAACTCTCCCTCTCCCCCTACTGGTTCCTTCCTCCGCATCCGAAGCTCTCCTAGCCTCCTTGAGCCCTTCCACCACCTGACTCTACGATGGCAGTTCCCTGACACTGACTACGCTGAAAAAAGCTGTAAATATGCTCTCTCTGTCTGCCTCTTCCGTTGTGGATGATTTACATATTCTGACGAAGAGTGTGTATGAGTCTCAGAACGTATCTGAGGCTCGTGTCGCTAATTGACTGATGCTGTTCCACGGGAGGCCGGTGATTGTCCGGAGCCAGTTGGGGGCCTGCCTGATGCCCCCATCTCCCTGGCAGAATCCCAACAGTGCTGTCTCAAAGACAGGGGCCACGGCAGTCGCTTCACCCCTGTGCCTTCTTTTCCCGCCAGCTTACTTCTGCGGAGCGGAATTATGATATTTGGGATAGTGAACTTCTTCTTTTTTAAAAAAGAAATATTTATTAAAGTTTTCCAAAAATATGAATACAGAAATACATGAAAAAAGAAAAAAGAAGATTAAAAATACAACATACAAAATACAAAAAGAAAATAAGAAAAAATTAAAAAACAAATCCGTTTTTCATAACTTTAAACTCATTTACCGTATTTTTCCCTCTATAACACGCAGATTTTTTCTCCTAAAAAGGAAGGGGAAATGTCTGTGCGTGTTATTGAGCGAATGTGTGGTCCCTGGAGCCAAATGGCAAAAAAAATCAGGCAAAAATCAAATTGCGTGTCTCGGAGAAGGGAAACCTGAAAAGAGGAAGCGGCTGCTTTCCTGCATTCTGCCTCAGGGTCTTACTGCCCACCCTCCTCTGTTTCCTTGCTGTGTTTGCTCAAACGGAACAAAGAGCAGGGAAAGCCCCTCCCCTCCAGGCAAGCAGAGGGAAAGCAGAGTGTCGTGCTGCTGAAAACATGCAGGAGGGAGAGAGAGAGAGAGCGAGCAAGAGCGAGCTGGCTGGCTTGGGTGGGTAGGTGAGGGAAAACGTTTGCCCTCCTTTCCTCCCTCCCGTTATACCCCTCTCCTGCATTCTTAGCCAGCTGCTTCTCTGCACACCCCTCTCGTGCTCCTTGTCCCTTCTGTGTTTTTCCTTCCCTCCCCACTTAAAATGTGGTTAAAAAGCATGGATCCACATGGATCCTCAGGATCTTTGCATTGGGTCACCCCAAATTCACCATCAGATCACATAGCATGTCCATGGCTACAGCCTGCCCCCCCAAAATCACGCACCCACTGTTGCCTGGGGCTGCAATGGTGCAAAAATGTGGTTTAAAAGCATGGATCCACATGGATCCTCAGGATCTTTGCATTGGGTCACCCCAAATTCACCATCAGATCACATAGCATGTCCATGGCTACAGCCTGCCCCCCCAAAATCACGCACCCACTGTTGCCTGGGGCTGCAATGGTGCCAAAACGTGGTTAAAAAGCATGGATCTACATGGATCCTCAGGATCTTTGCATTGGGTCACCCCAAATTCACCATCAGATCACATAGCATGTCCATGGCTACAGCCTGCCCCCCCAAAATCACGCACCCACTGTTGCCTGGGGCTGCAATGGTGCCAAAACGTGGTTATAAAGCATGGATCCACAGGGATTCTCAGGATTTTTGCATTGGGTCACCCCAAATTCACCATCAGATCACATGTCTGTGGCCACAGCATGAAGCACAAAAATGATACATCCACTGTTTCATTCAGAATGTTTTTTACCTTGTTTTCCTCCTCTAAAAACGATGTGCGTGTTCTGGTCAGGTGCGTGTTATAGAGCGAAAAATACGGTACTTGTTTCTTTGACCTCCTCACATCTCCCCTTCTTGTATTCCCATTTACAAATTCAAATCAGCAAATCCTTACCTTCTTTCATTTATCTTAACTCTATATCATCTCATTTTATAACTCTAAATTTTCATCCATTATCAATTCATTTTTGCATATTCTTATTAACATTGTTGCTAATGCCACTTATTTTCAATCCAACATCATTTTAACATTCATTAATTTTACAGTGTTTCTGCAGATAGTCTTTAAATTTCTTCCAATCTTCTTCCACCAACTCTTCTCCCAGGTCTCGGATTCTGCCAGTCATTTCCGCCAATTCCATATAGTCCATCACCTTCATTTGCCACTCTTTCAGGGTGGGTAGATCTTGTGTCTTCCAATACTTTGCAATAAGTATTCTTGCTGCTGTTGTTGCATACATGAAGAAAGTTCTGTCCTTCTTTGACACCAATTGGCCGACTGTGCCCAGGAGAAAGGCCTCTGGTTTCTTCAGAAAGGTATATTTAAATACCTTTTTCATTTCATTATAGATCATCTCCCAGAAAGCCTTAATCCTTGGGCACGCCCACCAAAGGTGAAATAATGTACCTTCATTCTCTTTACATTTCCAACATTTGTTATCGGGCAAATGATATATTTTTGCAAGCTTGACTGGTGTCATGTACCACCTATATATCATTTTCATAATATTCTCTCTCAAGGCATTACATGCCGTAAATTTCATACCGGTGGTCCACAACTGTTCCCAGTCAGCAAACATAATATTATGACCAATGTCTTGTGCCCAGTTAATCATAGCAGATTTAACCGTTTCATCCTGCGTATTCCATTTTAACAGCAAGCTATACATTCTTGAAAGGATCTTAGTTTTGGGATCTAACAGTTCTGTTTCCAGTTTTGATTTTTCCACCTGGAAGCCATTTTTTTTGTCCAAATTATAGGCCTCTCTTATTTGATAATAATGTAGCCAGTCTCGCACTTTATCTTTTAATTTCTCAAAACTCTGCAATTTCAATTTGTCTCCATCTTGTTCCAATATTTCCCAATATTTCGGCCATTTGGCCTCCATATTGAGCTTTTTCTGAGCCTTTGCTTCCATTGGTGACAACCACCTTGGGGTTTTATTTTCCAATAAGTCTTTGTATCTTATCCAGACATTAAACAATGCTTTCCTGACAATATGGTTTTTAAATGCTTTATGTGCTTTAACCTTGTCGTACCACAAATATGCATGCCACCCAAAAACATTATTGAAACCTTCTAAGTCCAAAATGTCTGTGTTCTCAAGAAGCAGCCAGTCTTTCAACCAGCAGAATGCTGCTGATTCATAGTAAAGTTTAAGGTCTGGCAGGGCAAATCCACCTCTTTCCTTTGCGTCAGTTAGTATTTTAAATTTTATTCTGGGCTTCTTGCCCTGCCAGACAAATCTAGAAATATCACTTCTTGAAACAGTCCATCTTGTCCAAAATTTGCAATGACTGAAACAGAAATAACATTTTTGGCAATACATTCATCTTTATAGCTGCAATTCGACCCAACAAGGAAAGCTTCAAATTTGACCATATTTCCAAATCTTTTTTCACTTCTGTCCAACATTTCTCATAGTTATCTTTAAATAAATTTAAATTCTTAGCAGTCATATTAACCCCCAAATATTTTACTTTCTTAACTAATGTTAAACCTGTCTCCTTCTGAAACCTCTCTTTCTCAATCGGTGTAAAATTTTTCTCAAGCACTTTAGTTTTTGACTTGTTCAGCTTGAATCCTGCCACCTGACCAAATTCTTGAATCAATTCTAATACTCTTTTCGTAGTAGATTCTGGCTCCTGTAACGTCAAAACTAGGTCATCTGCAAAAGCTTTCAATTTATATTGTTTGGCTCCGACCTGAATACCTTTAATCAGATGGTCCCTTCTAATCATATTCAGCAAAACCTCCAGGACTGAAATAAAAAGCAATGGGGAAATTGGGCAGCCTTGTCGTGTCCCTTTCTCTATCTTAAATTCTTCTGTCATCACATTATTGACTATTAACTTAGCCTTTTGTTCTGAGTAAATTGCACTTATACCATTTTCAAACCCTTGGCCCACCCCCATTCCCTGAAGATTTTTCTTCATAAAATTCCAAGAAATATTATCAAAGGCTTTTTCCGCATCTATGAAAATTAAAACTGCTTTGGTATTGATGTTCACTTGCAGCTTCTCCAAAATGTTAATTATATTCCTCGTGTTGTCAGACAAGTGTCTGCCTGGGAGAAAGCCAGCTTGGTCAATATGTATCTCTTCAACTAATACCTTTTTTAATCTGTTAGCCAAAATATCAGCAAAAATTTTGTAATCCACATTGAGCAGGGATATGGGGCGGTAGTTCTTAAGTTGTGTCTTTTCAGACTCAGTTTTCGGTATAAGTGTGATGTACGCTTCCTTCCACGACTCTGGCGCCTTTTTCCCCTCCAAAATTTCATTACAAACCCCCTTTAGTGGCTGAATTAACCAGTCTTTCAAAGACCTATAGTATTTTGAGGTTAGTCCATCCGGCCCTGGAGATTTACCCAGCTGCATATTCTGAATGGCAGCTTCTACCTCCTGTTCTGTAATTTTGTGGTTCAACATTATCTTGTTTTCTTGAGAGATTTTTTGTAATCCATTTGTTCTTAAAAATTGGTCTATATCAGTCTCTTTCTGTGGCCCTTGTGTGTATAATTGTTTAAAATATCTCTGGAAGCACTTTCTAATCTCCAATGGATTCTGTATGTTCTTTCCTTCCACATCCAGGTTTGTAATAGTGTTTAATTTCTGTCTTTTTTTCATCTGCCAAGCTAGCAGTTTCCCGCATTTATTGGCCGATTCAAATGTCTTTTGTCTCATCTGCTTAATTTTCCATTCTACTTCCTGATTTATCATTTTCATATATTGTACTTGATATAGCTTTATTTCTCTCAGAATCTCTTGCGACTTAGGTTTCGCTCTTAATTTCTTCTCTCCTTCTTTTATTTTTTCCAAAATTTTATCTTTTTTCTCATTTTGAATTCTCTTTTTTATTGCATTCTGTTGAATCAGAAACCCTCTCATGACCGCTTTGCTTGCATCCCAGATTACTCTTTTTTCAACCGTGGTATTCAAGTTTATCTCAAAATAGTCTCTCAAGATTTTTTGGGCCTTCTTGATCTCTAAATAAGGTGTCATTCATCCTCCATCTGAAGGAACCGATTGATGTTAGTTTCATCTCCATCTTCACTGCATTATGGTCGGAGCAAGTTTTTGGGCAAATTTCCACTTTTTGTGTCTTAGGTGCCAGTCCTCTAGTTATCCATATTTGGTCAATTCTTGTCCATGTCATTTTGGCTTCAGAGAAGAATGTTCCCTCTCTTCCGAGGGGGTTTTTAGTTCTCCAAATGTCAATTAAGTCCATATTGTCAGTCAATTCAAAAAAAGTTTTTGGTAGTCTGCCATCTTTAGTTACAAGCTGTCTCTGCAACTTGTCCATATTTGTAGATACCACTCCGTTCATATCTCCCATCATAATAATGTTGTAATCCATATAGTCTAACAATGTCTCATGCAATTTCTTAAAGAATTCAGATTTCCCCTCATTTGGTGCATAGACTCCTACAATCAACAAATTTTCTCCTTGTGATTGAATTTCAATTCCCACAATTCTTCCTTGTTCATCTTTAAAAACAAATTTCGGTGATAGGCTCTCTTTAGCATAAATGACGACTCCTCTCTTTTTAACCTTGTCCGATGAAATAAACTCTTGGCCCAATCTTTTATTAATCAGTACTTTCCTATGTAGCCTAGTCACATGTGTTTCCTGTAAACAAATTAAGTCCAATTGTTCCTTTTTCAATAAATGAAAGACTTTCTTCCTCTTCTCCGGGGAGTTAAATCCATGAATGTTCCAACTTAATAATTGCAGAGACATGGTGTAGTTATTCTATTTTCTTCCAACTGCTCCCAAAAGTTCTTCTTCTTCTGACGGTGGTATTGCTTTTCCTAGTTTGTCCAATCCCAAAGGTGTTGGTACTATGTCTAGTGCTCCTGGTTTTAAAGCTCTTAGCTCTTCTAGAACTTCTTTTTGCAGGTATTCTTCGTGGTCTCTCAAAATTTTTTCCTTGTCTTCCACTGATCTTATTTTGAACTTTTTCCCTTTAAAGGTAAAAGATAGCCCCTGGGGGAATTCCCATCTAAAGACAATTCTGTTTCTTCTCAGTAGGGCCACCAGATCTCTGTAGTTGGTTCTAAGATCCAATAGATGTTTCGGAATATCCTTAAAAATCTCCACTCTTGAATCGTTGATTTCCAAAGTCTTCTGGAAGTGCGCACTCAATATTTTGTCTCTCTCTTCTTTCGTTCGGAGGGTAACCAAACAGTCTCTCACCCTGTTTTTTCTCCCTCCTTTTCCAAGTCTAAACGCACTTACTATCTTGAAGTCTTGCTCCACCTCCAGATTCCAAAATTTTTCAAATTCCTGCGTAAGGTAGTCACTTAGGTTATCTTTTTCAAATTCCGGTACTGCCCTGATCCTCAGATTGGTCTGTTTCTCCCTCAGTTCAATCATAGACAGAAGTGACTGATGGTCCCCAATCTGCTTGCACATTGGTTTTATTTCTTCCTCTACAGCCACTTCTTTTTCTTTTGCTTCCTCAGCTATTTTTCGATTAGATGCGGATTCTTCCAGCAATTTTTCAATAGATTCTGTATTAGAATTCACCTTCTGTCCCAAATAATTAATGCTAGCAGTATTCCGGTCTATTTTAGTTGATTGTTCAGTAACTTGTTTGCTTAAACCTTCCAATTTTTCATAAATTTTATTTAACACTGAAGTAAAATCCCCTTCTGAAGCCATTCCTTTTGGCCCAGCTTGTGCAAAATCTTCCCCCTGTGTCACAGGAGGGCAGGGAACAGATGATCTATGTTGCTGGGAAACTGCGCTGGGCTGCTGCACTCTAGCCTTGCCCAATCTTGTTGCCTTATCAGTCATCACACTTTTGGCTGTGAATCAAGGTCAATCCCACGGTCAGATCTTACCGTGGAAAATCCCCAGAGTCAAGAATGGAAAAATCCCCCAGCTGGGTGTGCAATTTCAATGTTCCTCTAAGGGGACACTGTAACAGTCATTGATGTTACAATAAAGAGTCTTTTCCAACTTTCCAAAGTCCCCCTCCAGAAAGCAAGCAACAGTTTCAAATCCAGAGAAGACCTTCAACATGTATCTCCTTTGCAGAGTTAACCATTAAGAAGTTAATATGTCTATAAATAGTGCGACTCTCAGTGCCACAATTCTAGTGGACCTGGCAGTCCGTTCCCAGGAGTTGGGTAATTGTCTCTATTTTTTTCCACAAGTAAAAAAAAAAAAAACTTTTCCCTCTCCCCCCCCCCTCTCCTGTAGCCTGGGGGGGGAGTTCTTTTACTTTGATGTTCGGATTTGGAGCTTTTAAATCACCACTCTCCAGGTCTTAGCTTAAAGAGTCTTTGCTTTGAACTGTATACAGAAACGGAAGGCGGACTTCCTGTTTACACCTTCCCGCTTCAGTGCCAAATTAATCCTTTTTTTCCTCCTTTAAGTCCCGATTCTTAAACTTCACCTACTCACGGGTAGTTGTTTAGCAGTCGAATTGTCACAGGAAAAAGGTCGGTGCTCTCCGGCAACAGCTGTGTGGTTTCACCCCACGGAAAGAGCGATCGACTCTCAGCACCGTGCCAAACTCCCGTTGCGCTCCGGAGCCCCTTACAGGGTCCCTTCGCTGATTCGGGGGGCACTACCGGTGCCCGCCGAGTCCCACGGTCACAGGCTTCTCCTGCCTGTGATTTTTGCAAGGGTCTCCGCTTCGCCGTAGCGGACAGACCCGGTTTCCGCGGAGCTTCCCCCTCTGAGCTAGAAGGAGACCGCCATTGCCATTGGCGCCGCCTCCGGAAGTCCTAGTGAACTTCTTGCCATTAAAGTGGCGTTCGAGGAATGGTGCCACCTGCTTCAGGTGCACCCGGTTCAGGTCCTCACGGATAATCAGAACCTCGAATATTTCCAAGCCATTAAATGCCTTAAGCACGGTGGGCTTTGTTCTTTACATGTTTTAATTTCCAGAGTGCCTATTGCCCTGGCACCCAGAACAGAAAGCCAACGCTCTTTCCTGGAGGGACTCGGACTCTGGGGATGACGGTTCAGAGCCAGCACCCATGTTGACCTCAATCAATTTTCTCCAGGGAACCTGGGAGCAGGACTTTCAGGCACAGATTCGCCTGTCTGTGCGACAGGATCTGTTCACCAAGGACTGGTTGGATACTGTCCCGGTGCCTTTGGGACCAGGGGGTGCGCCACTTGATGTCCGGGATGGGTGTGTGTACCATCACAGCCGGCTCTACATTCCGGAGGGGTCGCTCCGGACCTAGGTCCTTGAGCAGTGCCATGACACGTGAACCGCCGGACATGGGGGATACGCAAAGACATTGCAGCTACTGGCCTGAGCTTTCTGGTGGCCAGGGGTTTGGGTGGACATTAAGAAGTACATTCGGTCCTGTGAGACTTATGCTCGGACCAAGGTGCCGCGGCAGAGACCCCTGGGGCTCCCGGATGCAGTGATCTCCGATGGGGTCCCCAGTTCACGTCCCGGTTCTGGGCAGCCTTCCTTAAGGGACTGGGTATTGAGAGGCACCTCTCTTCCGTGTACCACCCTTAAACAGATGGCCAGACAGAGAGGGTTAATCAAGTCCTGGAGCAATATCTCCGCTGCTGCTTCCTGAGCTACCATCAGGACGATTGGCTTCCTGACTCCTGGCTTCTGGACCCCCATTCCTGCTCCCACCCCGCCATCTTGCCCCCGGTCCTGACGTCCCCAGCTGGGACTTCAATTGCCCGTGAACCGGACCGTGACAATCGACAAACATTATGACTGCTGGTTTATCAATTTTAAGATCCAAGTATTCATTTATAAATTTGTAAAGTATTCATATATAAATTTATATATTTATACAGTTATAAATATAAATGTATTCATTTATCAGTGTTCTTATATTGGATTGCATATATGTTCCAGGGAGAAAACCTGTTTGATCTTTGTGAATTGTCTCCTTCAACAATATCTTTAATCTGTTAGCGATGATATCAGCATAGATCTTATAGTCATTGTTTAGCAGAGCAAAAGGTCTATAGTTAGCAATATTTGATAGTCCTGTTCCTTGTTTATGGATGACCGAGTTATAGCTCTCCTTCCAAGAGTCCGGTAGCTTTTAGGGGTAGGGATAAAGCACCTTCTAATTTTTTTATAATAAACAGCTGGAAGACTGTCAGGACCCTGATTTTGATCTTTGAATAGAATGCTGTACTTCCATCGCTGTAATGGGGGAATTCAAAGTTATTAATTTTTTCCTTAGAAATCATTGGTAATTTACATGTCTTTAAGAATTCCTTTATTTTTTCATTCTTCTCCGGGCCTTCTTTATATAGTTTTGAATAGAAGTTGGCAAAACTTTTCCTGATCTCTTTCGGGTTTTGAATCCAAGCTTCCTCAACTTTAATTTTACCAGAAGACTTTAGAAGTACAACAGTCAAGAGTGGAAATTTTTAAAGACATCCCGAAATATATTTTGGATCTTAGGCCTAACTACGGAGACTTGGTTGCCCTGCTGAGAAGGAATAAAATCATCTTTAGGTGGGAGTTTCCCCAAGGTCTATCCTTCAGTTTCAAAGGAAGGTAAGATCAGTAGAAGATAAAGCAAAGTTTTTGTATAATTACGAAGAAGAGCTGCAGAAGGAACTTGGAAAAGAGCCAAGAGCATCGGATAGAAGATCACCAGATAGAGGACTAGAGAAAAGAGCATCGGATAGAAGATCACCAAATAGAGGAATAGTGGATATATCAGCATTATCCTTTGGATTGGATGTCCCAGTGAACGCGTCACCAACACTACCAACAGAAGAAGAGCAAGCATTGGGTGCAGTTGGAGGAATATCAAAGTAATTATACCATGGCGTTGCAAGTTTTGAGCTGGAATGTAAATGGACTGAACTCCCCAGAAAAAAGGCGGAGAGTCTTTCATTTATTGAAAAAAGAACAATTGGACCTGATTTGTTTACAAGAAACACATGTGATAAGGCTACACAGGAAGATATTGAGTAATAAAAGATTGCGCCATGAGTTTATCTCATCAGATAAAGTTTAAAAAAGAGGAGTGGTCCTTTATGCAAAGGAGAGCCTATCACCGAAATTTATATTCAAAGATGACCAAGGAAGATTTGTTGCAATTGAAATTCAATCACAAGGAGAGAAATTCTTGATAGTAGGTATCTATGAACCAAATGAAGGAAAATCAGAGTTTTTTAAGAAGTTACACAAGACTCTGATGGACTATATGGACTATAATATGATTTTGATGGGAGATATGAATGGAGTGGTGTCTACAAATATGGACAAGGCACAGAGACAGGTAGTCACCAAAGATGGTAGACTACCAAAAACTTTTTTTGACATGACTGAAAATATGGACCCTCTGGGAAGAGAGGGAACTTTCTTCTCTGAGGCTAAAATGACATGGACAAGAATTGACCAAATCTGGATAACTAGAGGACTGGCTCCGAAGATCAGCAAAGTGGAGATTTGCCCCAAAACTTGTTCTGATCATAATGCTGTGAAGATGGAAATGAAATTGATGCCAATTGGTTCCTTTAGATGGAGGATGAACGATACTTTGTTTAGGAATGAAGAAGTGACCAAGAAGGCCAAAAAAACTCTGAGAGACTATTTTGAGATAAATATGACTACAGTGAGAAAAAGAGTAATTTGGGATGCAAGTAAAGAGGTTATGAGAGGATTCTTGATAATAATAATAATAATAATAATAATAATAATAATAATAATAATAATAATAATAATAATTTATTTATACCCCGCCCATCTGGCTGGGCCTCCCCAGCCACTCTGGGCGGCTTCCATAAAAACCAAAAATACAGTAAAATATCACACGTTAAAAACTTCCCTGAACAGGGCTGCCTTAAGATGTCTTCTGAATGTCAGGTAGTTGTTTATCACTTTGACATCTGCTGGAAGGGCGTTCCACAGGGTGGGCGCCCCTACCGAGAAGGCCCTCTGCCTGGTTCCCTGTAGCTTTGCTTCTCGCAATGAGGGAACCGTGTCCCATTAAACTTTAATTAGTTAAATGCTGAGTAAATGTCCAGTGCGCTTCCATCGACACAAGTCCCATTACAGCAGAGCATTTCGTGCAGCGGTTTAAGAAGGGCAGGAGAGGCAGTATCTTTTCAAAGAGGAATCTTGGAGCAAGCGGTTTGGAACTCAAAGAAAAGGTTTATTTACAAAAGAAAGAAAAAACCCTGGCGACGAACCACACATATCAGCAAACACGCCCAAAAGGGACAAACACATTGTCCCTTAAATAGTGACTGACTATTTATACAAACTCACATTCCTGGAAGCTTAATGACTTCCAGCTGCTCAGTGATTAGAGCGTCTTGCTACCTCTTAACCCTTTGGTAGCAACACCCCCTCTCGCTCGTAACACTGAGCTGTACCAACCTTAATTCAAATTTAAACCTGAACAGAAACATTTATGAGATTGCGGACTCAAAGCTTTTGTAAAACCGTCTGCGAGATTTTCTTGGCTTGGACAATACTTTAGTTCAATTAAACCTTGTTTTACACTTTGGCATACATTTTGATAACGGATATCCAAGTGTTTTGTGTGTGCCTTGAATTGACCTGATTTAGCTAGTTTAATACAAGGCTGATTGTCTTCCCACACTCTGATAGGTAGGGAACATTCTCCAAACAATTCTTGTACCAGTTGCTTATAAAATTCCAGTTCTCTACATACATCTGATAATGCATTGAACTCAGACTCAGTTGAACTTAAAGCTATAAGTGACTGCTTTCTTGATCTCCAACCAATTAGTGCATTTCCAAATTTTATCGCCATTCCTGACACTGATTTTCTATCTGGTCCAGCATCTGCCCAACTGCTGTCGGCCCAACATTCAAGTTGTGTGCTGCCCTCTGCTGATAGTTTTAAGCGAAACCTTTTGGTAATTTGGAGATACCTTAAAACTCTTTTAACTCTTTGCCAAGCATGCACTGATGGTTTTTCAGCTTGTCTACACAGCATGTTGACAGCATATGTTATATCGGGCCGAGTCCACTGTGCAATGTGGAGTAGACTGCCTATCCTTGAGGATACTCATTGCAAGGATACTCATCGCTAAGAATTGGAAAACTCAAGACCTACCCACGCTGGAAGAGTGGCAGATGCAACTGATGAACTATATGGAACTAGCTGAGATGACTGGCAGAATCCGAGACCTGGGAGAGGAGAAGGTCGAAGAAGATTGGAAGAAATTCAAGACTTATTTAAAAAAATATTGTAATTTGGTTGAATGTTAAGAAAGGATGCTAGATCATAAATAATTGTGCACCACTAAACTAGATGGAATTAAGATGATAAGTAAGTTTGAGGAAAAATTATAAACCTATTGGAGAACTAACAGATTATATTTAAATGAACCTGACACAAGGGTGTAAACAAGATGATAAATTGTGGGCAAGAATTGACAATGATGCAAATGGGAGCGGGAGGTGTGAGGGAGTCCAAAGATGTTAAGAAAGTATGTTATGATATATGTTATACTGTTTTTTATCTTTGAACTTTTATTCAAAAATCTTAATAAAATATTTATATATATAAAAAAAAATAGACTGCCTATCGCTGACTGGTAAACCCCGGGATTACAGAACTCTGCCTGTTGCTCGGCTTGAGCATCCTTTGTGTAACTTAACTCCATTGGGGTTTTAACACCAGCACAGTTGTCCATTTTAAACCTTTCCAGCAACTGCTGGATCTTAGCTTCTTGGCTGAGCCAATAGTTCCCATTTTCATCTTGCTGAATTTTAACTCCTAGATAAACAGATACATTGCCTAGTGATTTTATCTGAAACCTTTCTCCAAGCTTTGTGGCAAATTGTTGTGCAAGTTTATCATCCTTTCCACTGTATAATAAATCGTCAACACATATCAAGACTGCTTCTTGTTCACATCCCGAGCCTTTTAGATAAAGACATGCATCTGCTGCGCTCTTTCTGAACCCCATGCTCTCTAGAGCATCGTTTAAGCAGGAATTCCAATTACGGGCGGACTGTTTCAACCCATAAATGGATTTGTGTAGGCGCCAGACCTGGTTTGGCTTGTCTCCTTCAAAACCTGGTGGTGGTGTCATATAGACTTCCTCCTGTAAGTCTGCATTTAAATAAGCCACATTGACATCAAAATGAAACAGCTTATTTCCCTTCTTAGCTGAAGAGGCTAAAAGCATTCTTAATGACTCCGATCTTGAAGTAGGGGCATAGATTTGAGAATAGTGAACACCTTTGCGCTGCGAAAACCCTTTTGCAACTAGTCGGGCTTTATATTGCAACTCCTCAGTAGTTGTGGGCTTTAAACGATATACCCATCGACAACCTACAGCTTGTTGCCCTTTCGGAAGCTCTGTACTTGTAAACACACCGAGAGACTTCATTGAAGCCATCTCTTTTTCCATTGCTTCCTGCCACTTTACGGCTTCTGAGCTTGGAAGCTGTTGTACCTCTATATAGCTATCTGGCTCACACTGTGCCATATTTACGTATACACTTGTCACCTTAAACCGCTCTGGCGGCTTGCCCTTTGTGGCACGTTTTGACCTGCGCAATTGTTCCTCTTGTGCCCCCTCTGACCGTTGGCTGTCAGAATCTGTCTCAGACTTTATATCTGGACGTGCCCCTAGGGATAAAGACCTCCGTTCAGATACCTCCCTTGGGCTTGGTGTTGCAGGCGACCTGCTTTGCTTTTGCTGTCTGCTAGGCCTACTGACTGGCGATGTTGGAACACTCCTAGATTCTGGCTTTTCTACCTTAGGAGAAGAACCTTGTGCCTGGTCAGAATCTGCATCTGAACCATGTGCACCATCCCCTTCTGGCTCACCACCCTCTGGACTTTCATTCTCAGCATAAATGCCTAAATCATCTCTCAAAATGTCAGGGTTAGCATGTAAGTGAGTCCATCCGGATTGCTCACAAAATTCAGCACTCCTACTGAGGACCACTCTTGTAGTATCCCCATCTGGGTTCATGAACCTCCAAGATTTGGCGTGTGGTTCGTACCCACAAAAGATGAGTTTCCTAGCCCTTGGACTTCCCTTTTTCCTTAACGCTTTTGGGATAAGTACATAGGCTTGAGATCCAAACACCCGAAAGTAATTAACTTTGGGCTTCTTCCCATATAAAGCAAAATATGGCGTAGTATCAATTACCGAATTATATACTCGGTTCAGAATATGAGTAGCCGCCTGCCAGGCTTCCGCCCAGTAACTTTGAGGAAGTTTAGCATCAAACAACATAGAGTTTGCCAACTCTTGCAGAACCCTGTTTTTACGTTCGGCCACGCCTCCTTCTTGGGGGGAATAAGGTGTAGATAGACGATGCTTAATTCCCTTTTTCTTAAAGAAATTCTGCAATACAGACCCGGTAAATTCTGACCCTCTGTCTGTCTGAAAAGCAAGTACTCTAGTACCAAATTCAAGTCCTACTGCATGAACCCAATGTTTAACTGTTTCTGCAGTATCTGCTTTTGTTTTGAGAGGAAAAAACCATGTAACCTTTGTTTTGTCATCCGAGAGACACAGTGCATACCTCGAACCTCCCATGCTAGCAACAGGCATTGGGCCACATAGGTCCATATGCACAAGTTGGAATACTTTGTCAGATTTCCTATCTGAACTGGGATAGCTGCATCTATGAACCTTCGCCCTTTTGCATGCAGTACAATCCAAATACTTAGTACATTTGTTCATTTTGCACCCTTCTGATAATTCAGGTTGCCTTTTAACATACTGAAAATTAATATGTCCCAAACGGCGGTGCCATAAATGAACACAAGAATTATGGGTAGGCGAGTTCACACAACCAGCATGAACCTGTTCAACTTCATCTGGACTTGTCTCAAAATAATATAACCCATCTCTGCATTCCACCTGTAAAAGAGATACGTTATTCTTTAAAATAGTGCAAACCCCATTTTCAAACGCAGTTTTAAACCCATTTCTATCAAGTTCTGACACAGACAAAATACACCCCTTCTTTCCCTTTAGCACATAGGCATCAATTTCTGTTTGCAAACAATTCAGGAACACTGTGCCTACGGTCTCTAAGGAACGTTTAGTTGAATCTGCCATTGTCACAACTTTAAGGGTTTGCAAATGTCTGCAATTCTGCAAACGGACACTAGATGGCGCCACCAGGTGGTGAGATGCACCACTGTTGATCAACTAGCGTAGATTGCTGCCTTGGCCACGCCCTTGCATCAACGCCATTGCTGAAGCCATGTGCTGTGTGCTGTGGGAGTAGCCACGACCTCCTCCTCTTCTTCGACGTCCCCTGGAACTCCTTGTCTGGTAACTAGGGGTAACGGCCTTGGTGCTGTCTTGACCAGGTTCACGTGTGCAATTCCTAATTAAATGGGAAGAGGAACCACAGCGAAAACAGTGTCTAGCTGCAAAAGTATTCACTGTGTTCTCAAACTCAGCATCCCTACTCTTAGGCACAGCATAACTCCCCTTTGAAGACAAACCTCTTTCTCTTTGCCTTTTATCCTGTTCATCTGCAAGCCGAGAAGAAATGTATTCAAGGGCTAATTCAGTTGAAGGCATAGCTTCCAAAGTTAGAGCTAGAGTCTCATAGCTTTTATCAAGAGAAGACAACAATATGTATGACTGCTGCTCCATAGAGAAAGGAATGCCCAGCTGTCTTAGTTGATTAAAGGCAGACACCATTTTGGCAATATGTTCTTTCACACACGCTCCCGGTTGGAGACGTAAATCAAACAAACATCTTGTAGCATGGATCTTGGCCCCCGCAGTGTTTCTGGAATTTAGCCGCTGCAAAACCGTCCAGACCTCATGTGTGTTCTTTAACTCAGAAACATAAGGCATTTGCTCTGGTCCCACTTTCCTGGGCTTTCCTGTCGCGTTTCTGTGAAGCTGCTGCTTTTATTTATTTATTTATTTATTTATTTGTGGCTATTAGCCCATAAAATATGTACAAACATAAAAGCACAGAAACATAAAAACCAATACATCTAACAACAGAAGGGGAACACCACGATGCAAGGGTGGGTCATTGAGCAGTGACAAATAACAGCTTGGGGCCCGGAAAGATCCAAGGGACGGTTCACAGAAAAGGGAGAACTGGAGACGAGATCCGTCATGCACTCTCATCATAACTGTCCGATTAGTTTTTGTTGTTGATGTTGTTTTTTGGTGGTTTTTGTGTGTGAGATAATCGCATTCAGGAATCTCGCCACCTGCAGAGTTACAGAAGGATCTGTATCCTGCAAAAGCAGTGCGGCATGTGACTCAACAGGCCTGCCAACCAAGCGCAGTAAAGCAGGACCCAGGAATTTAGTCCTGGCTATGCTATGTAAGGGACAGTTGAACATTATATGTGGAAGAGATTCAACTGTTTTCCCGTCACACTCGCATAGCGGAGACACCAAACCCTTGGAAAATCTGTGGCTCAGCAGGTTCGATGGAAAAACATTGAACCTTGCACGAATAAATGCAAGTCGGTGTGGTACAGATGAAAGAGATGACATATATGATGGAAGGCCAAGTGGTGGGGTTATTCCATGATACCTGGGGGAGCAGACACCCCCACCCCTGGAGAGGTTGTGTTGATTTTCAATGTCTGCTAATCTTTGCTCGATAAGGCTTTTGGCTGAGCGTAGGTTCATCTTTAAGGAGTCCGCTGGGGAAATTCCGATGCTCAGAAGTTTGGCATGGATTTTTCCTACCCACGGATTAACAAAGTCATCCCGCCAGAGGCACTGAAAGAGGTAATGGTCGGGAAGCCTATGCCAGCTGGACAGCCAGTAGCCAAAGACTCGCTTCCAGATGACAGTCTCCAATGATGCAATCCTTAGCTCCAGATGTATGGCTGCATTGCTCACACACATGGGGAGTTTGAGGAGGCGACGGAGAAACTGATTCTGCAATGACCCCAGCGATGTTAAATTGGACCCTGGGGCCCAGAGTGGGGCAGCATAACAGAGGGTGGAAACCACTTTTGCGTGGTACACCTTCAATGCAGAAGGGATGTGGGAGGCTCCATCGACCGCAAAAAATTGGAGTAAAGTGTAAAGTATTGTTTTCCCTTTGTTCAGTAAATACTGTATCTGTGGCTTCCAGCTTAGGTTGTAGTGAAAAAAGACTCCCAGGTATTTAAATTTGAAAACCTGTTCTAATTGGACTCCATCTAACTTCCAGCTGTAAGTTTTCCGAGACCTGGTAAAGACCAGTACTTTAGATTTTCCATGATTAATTGTCAGATGGTTGAGTTTGCAATAAGCCGCAAAAATCTTTAGAGCTCTGCATAAATCGACTCTAGAGTAGGAAAGGATCGCTGCATCGTCAGCATATAGGAGCAGAGGGCAGCGAAAATCAGCTAGGCGGGGGGCATGAATGTTGGCTTGAGACTCACTCAGAAAGAGCTTCATGTCGCTAATAAACAAGTTGAAGAGGAGTGGGGCCAAAATGCAGCCTTGGCGCACTCCTCTATTTATTGGGACCTCATTGGATAGGTTTCCCGCCGGTGTGAGTCTCACTCTAGCCGACGACCCGTGGTGTAATTGGGTTATAAGCCATAACAGCCTTCTATCTATGCCCCATCTCTCTAATTTCTTCCATAGACAGTTTCTTGGGATACTGTCGAAGGCGGCCTTTAAGTCTATGAAAGCGACACATAGGCGCCCCCGACTCGGGGCAGAATATTTTCTGGCAAGATGATACATAATTACCATATGGTCAGTGGTCGAATAATTGTTCCTAAAGCCCGCTTGCTCATGGCCAATCAAATTTGAGTCGTATGCCCAATGGGACAGCTTAGACAGCAAAAATTTTGCATAGATTTTCCCGATGATAGACAAAAGGCTGATGTTCCGGTAGTTCTCTGGGTCAGCAGGGGGACCCTTTTTATGGACTGGTACGATCACGGCCTCCTTCCATGACCTAGGGATAAGCCCCGTAGAATTAATTGCATCAAAGACTTTGGCCAGAATTTCAGCCCACCACCTCAGTTGCGCAACAATAGCCTCAGCAGGGACTAGATCCGGCCCAGGGGCTTTGCCCGTTTTCAGATCTAGTATCAAGTCCATTATCAGCTCTGGGTCGGTAGAGGGCCACAAAGGTAGATGGTCAGCTCGGAATTCCGTGGATGAGTTGGATTCCTCTGCCAAAGAGAAATATTTACTCAAGAATTGTTCCCATGTGGGCGCAGGGATAATCGCCAATGGGTACTTCCTTCCTCTTTTGTTTATCAGAGCCCAAAATTCCTGTGGTCTGCGGGATCTAGAGGCCGCAATCAAGGCTCGCCAACGCTTTTGGTACCACCCGCGTTTGGCCAGCTTTAAAGTCTGTTTGTATGCTCTTTTGGCTTGTAAATAGGAGGGTGGTAGAGCCTGGGCATTAGAGTTTTTGTATTCATTATAGATAGAATGAAGAAGGGATCTTGCTTGTTTGCAAGAGGTGTTAAACCAAGGGGCCCCAGTACTGCAATGCACCACTTTCGCCTTTTGAGGAGGTGATGTAAAAAAAGTGGTAAGGTTTGTTATAAGAAGGTTAAAAAGTTTCAAAACTGAATTGAAGTCTTGTAAATCAGTAGTTATTTGAGGTAGATAGGCAATGATTTCCCTATGAAAAAATTCCTGGTATTTTTGGGCCACAGCCTCTGACCATTTGATCCCTCTTATTTTGGTCGATGATGAGGTTTCCAGAAGGACTGGGTGTTTATAGTCCTTCTGGCACCGGAACAATGACAAAGTGGTCACTATTGGAAGGTGATCACTGAAATGTTGGTTTTCAACTTGCTTTGTCTTCTGCAGACGCGTCTGCAGCTGCCTGTAAAGGCGGTGCTTCAGTACAACTCCACAACTCTTTTGCTTGCAACCAAACCCTCACTCTAGCCTTCCAATCTTGCCAATTTTTCCCATTGAGTCGCGTAAACGGGACAGTAAAACTTTCCTGGGACTCTGCTATCCTCCCTGGGGCTTAGGAACGATACTCACACACCTGTAGACCGTCTCCCAGCTGCTGAGGTGGCTTCTTGGGGAATAAGACGTCTTCCAGCGAGTACAAACTGCGCAGTGCCTGTTTAAAACTTTTCTAGGCACGTTGCAGGACTTAAGCTGCTTTGAAGGCTTTCGTTGTCGGCAACCGCTTCTGTCTTCGCTCCAGTCCTTTCATAAATCACTCTGAACTGCACTCCTTATCTCCTTCTTGACGTACAAACACCCATAACCTGTCCCATTAAACTTTAATTAGTTTAATGCTGAGTAAATGTCCAGTGCGCTTCCATCGACACAAGTCCCATTACAGCAGAGCATTTCGCGCAGCGGTTTAAGAAGGGCAGGAGAGGCAGTATCTTTTCAAAGAGGAATCTTGGAGCAAGCGGTTTGGAACTCAAAGAAAAGGTTTATTTACAAAAGAAAGAAAAAACCCTGGCGACGAACCACACATATCAGCAAACACGCCCAAAAGGGACAAACACACGGGTGACTGACTATTTATACAAACTCACATTCCTGGAAGCTTAATGACTTCCAGCTGCTCAGTGATTAGAGCATCTTGCTACCTCTTAACCCTTTGGTAGGAACAAACCGCCAGAAGGCCCTCGGCGCTGGACCTCAGCGTCCGGGCAGAATGATGGGGGTGGAGACGCTCCTTCAGGTATACTGGACCGAGGCCGTTTAGGGCTTTAAAGGTCAGCACCAACACTTTGAATTGTGCTCGGAAACATACTGGGAGCCAATGTAGGTCTTTCAAGACCGGTGTTATATGGTCTCGGCGGCCGCTCCCAGTCACCAGTCTAGCTGCCGCATTCTGGATTAGTTGTAGTTTCCGAGTCACCTTCAAAGGTAGCCCCACGTAGAGTGCATTGCAGTAATCCAAGCGGGAGATAACCAGAGCATGCACCACTCTGGCAAGACAGTCCGCAGGCAGATAGGGTCTCAGCCTACGTACCAGATGGAGCTGGTAAACAGCTGCCTTCACACAGATTTGACCTGTGCCTCCATGGACAGCTGTGAGTCCAAAATGACTCCCAGGCTGCGCACCTGGTCCTTCAGGGGCACAGTTACCCCATTCAGGACCAGGGAATCCTCCATACCTGCCCGCCTCCTGTCCCCCAGAAACAGTACTTCTGTCTTGTCAGGATTCAACCTCAATCTGTTAGCCGCCATCCATCCTCCAACCGCCTCCAGACACTCACACAGGACCTTCACTGCCCTCACTGGTTCTGATTTAAAAGAGAGGTAGAGCTGGGTATCATCCGCATACTGATGAACACCCAGCCCAAACCTCCTGATGATCTCTCCCAGCGGCTGCATGTAAATGTTGAAAAGCATGGGGGAGAGGACAGAACCCTGAGGCACCCCACAAGTGAGAGCCCAGGGGTCTGAACACTCATCCCCCACCACCACTTTCTGAACACGGCCCAGGAGGAAGGAGCGGAACCACTGTAGGACAGTGCCCCCAGCTCCCAGCCCCTCAAGACGGTCCAGAAGGATGTTATGGTCGATGGTATCAAACGCCGCTGAGAGATCCAGCAGAACTAGGAAACAGCTCTCACCTTTGTCCCTAGCCCGCCGGAGATCATCAACCAGTGCGACCAAGGCAGTTTCAGTCCCATGATGAGGCCTGAATCCCGACTGGAAGGGATCCAAATGGTCCGCTTCTTCCAGGCGTGCCTGGAGTTGTTCGGCAACCGCTCGCTCAATCACCTTGCCCAAGAATGGAAGATTTGAGACTGGGCGATAGTTGGCCATTGTGGCCGCATCTAAAGATGGTTTTTTAAGAAGCGGTTTAATAACCTCCTCTTTCAGCGGGTCTGGGGAGGCTCCCTCACGGAGGGAAGCATTCACCACCCCACGAAGCCCATCACCCAGTCCTTCCCGGCTAGCTTTTATAAGCCAGGATGGGCAAGGATCCAGGAGACAGGTGGTTGGTTTCACTCGTCCAAGCAGCCTGTCCACATTCTCGGAGGTAACAGATTGGAATTGATCCCACTCAACTTGACTAGACAGAACTCTAGCACTCTCCCGCCCCGGCCCTGCTCCCATGGTGGAGTCTACTTCTTCCCGAATCTGAGTGATTTTATCTCCAAAAAACTTTGCAAAATCATTGCAGGAGAACATGTGGCCCGTACTGGGCCCCGATGTTGCAGGTGGTTCCGCTAAATTGCGAACCACCTGAAAAAGTCTCCTGCTGCTGTTTTCTGCAGATGCAATAGAGGCGGTGAAGAAATTTTTCTTCGCCGCCGCTATCGCCACTTGGTAGGCTCGACGTTGAGCTCTAACCTGTGTCCGGTCAGATTCAGAATGAGTTATCCGCCACCGGCGCTCTAGCCGTCTCAACGATTGTTTCATTGCCCTCAGATCCGTGGAAAACCACGGGGCTCTCCAGGCTCCATGCAATCGGAGAGGGCGCTTCGGAGCCAAACAGTCAATGGCCCTGGTTAACTCCACATTCCAGCGGGCCACCAGGGAATCAGCTGAAAGGCCATCAACATGGGATAAAGCATCCCCTACCACTCTCTGGAAACCATTTGGATCCATTAAGTGGCGGGGCGGACCCTCCGAATTGGTCCCACCTCCCTGCAGAGGGGATGGGTCGCAGAGAAGTCCAGTTGGACCAGGAAGTGATCTGACCATGGCACTTCTTTCATTTCGCTTTTACTTAGTGTCAGATCACCAACATCCATAGAGGTAAACACCAGGTCCAAGGCATGTCCGCGGCTATGGGTTGGGCCAGACTTATTCAGGGACAACCCCATGGAGGCCATGCTTTCCACGAAGTCCCGAGCTGCCCCTTGTAAGGTCGTGTCGGCATGGATGTTAAAATCCCCTAGGACGACCAAGCTAGGTGTCTCCAGGAGAACATCCGCCACGACCTGAAGCAGCTCGGGCAGGGAATCCTTGGTGCAGCGGGGAGGTCGGTACACCAGTAGGAATCCTGTACTGCCCCTATTGCCCAACTTCCAGAACATGCACTCGGAAAACTGGGTCTTCCCAATAGGACACCTGGTGCAAACTAATGACTTTCTAAAAATCACTGCAACCCCCCCTCCCCGCCCACATGACCTGGGTTGCTGTGCGTAAGAGAAACCTGGTGGACAAGCAGCGGCAAGGACAGGCCCATCTGCTTCATCCAACCAAGTCTCTGTTACACATGCCAGGTCAAGTCCTCCATCCATGATCAAGTCATGGATGGCAGTGGTCTTATGAATCATTGACCTGGCATTGCACAGCAGCACCTTCAGGTCATGTGGGTATCCCTTGCTGATTCTAGTATCCATCCGGTCAGGACCAGACCTGGAGGCAGGGATAGTCCTCAGACAACGACTAAACCTGACTCCTCTGTAATGACATGGTCTGGTCTTAGCGTAACTCCTCCTCCTACCCGTGATCACTGAGATCGGTTGTCCCAGTGCACCCCCCCCCCCCGTGGAACATGCCCCAGCCATTTTGTGGGCTGGGGCCCACTCCCCAGCAGCCCTGACCCCTCCCCCTAAGAACAAAATAACAACTTAAACAAACAAACAAAACCAATAAAACAATACAAACAAACAAAAAATGTAAAAATTACAAAAACATCAAAATAAAAAAGATAATTCCCCAAACCCAACCAAACATCCATCCCACCCCCACCCCCCACATACAAAAAATCCAAAAGAAATTTTTTAAAAAACATTTTTTAAATGCTCTGTGCTCCTCCTGCAGTAACAACTGTCCTAGTGAGGCCTGTCAGGCCCCGCCCTGGGCCAGATGGTAAGTGGCAAGAGCAGGGCCCTCAAGCACTCACTCAGGGGAGTCCTCCTGGGCAGCAGACAGCAAGCAGCAAGCAGTCCTTGTGAGGCTTCAGGCCCCGCCCCAGGCCAGATGGTAAGTGGCAAGAGCAGGGCCCTCAAGCACTCACTCAGGGGAGTCCTCCTGGGCTCCTGTTGATACAACAGAATGCAATTAAGAAGAGAACTCAAAATGAAAAAAAGGATAAAATCCTGGAGAAAATAAAGGAAGGAGAGAAGAAACTGAGAGCAAAACCAAAGTCACAGGAGATCCTGAAAGAGATAAAGTTATATCAAGTACAATATATGTAGCTCATGAATCAGGAAATAGAATGGAAGATTAAACAGATGAGGGAAAAGACATTTGAATCGGCAAATAAGTGTGGAAAATTGTTGGCCTGGCAAATGAAAAAAAGACAAAAACTTAATACTATTACGAATTTGGAAGTGGAAGGAAAGAATATACAGAACCCAGTGGAGATTAGGAAGTACTTCCAGAGGTATTTTAAACAACTTTATACACAGGAGAAGCAGAAAGAAATGGACATTGATCGATTTCTGAAAATAAATGGACTACATAAAATCTCTCAGGAAAACCAGTTAATGTTGAATTATAAAATAACGGATCAAGAAGTGGAAGGGGCCATCCAGAACATGCAATTAGGTAAATCTCCAGGACTGGATGGTTTGACTTCAAGATATTACAGATCTTTGAAAGAATGGTTAATACAACCATTGAAGGAAGTCTGCAATGAAATATTGGAAGGAAAAAGGGCACCAGAGTCGTGGAAGGAAGCTTATATCACACTTATGCCGAAAACAGAGACTGAAAAGACACAGCTTAAGAATTACTGCCCCATATCGCTGCTTAATGTGGATTATAAATTTTTTGCAGACATTTTGGCTAAAAGATTAAAAAAGGTGTTAGTGTTGGAATTCTGCCTGGGTCAGAGGAATGTGCCACAACGTAGGCACCGGCAGATATTCCTTGTCGACCTCCCCGCTGCTACTCCCAGCAGATAAGCAGGCGAGGTCTCGGCGATTCTTCCCAGATGTGTGAGAAGAACACACCGTTCCTTCTCTCTCCCCTTTGGTATCCCCAGGGAGGGGAAAGAAGCAGACAGAAATCTATTTACATCCTTTATTTCTGTCTCTTACATCAGTACAGAGAAACATGTCTGCACTCAACAGCAGTAAGAATCAAACTCCACCCATGTACTTCCAGTACGGGTCACATGACACACACACTGAGCTCAGTACAGAATGGACTGCCCCTTTGTTCCCATGGCAACTGTCACAATCATCCTGTCTGGCTTTCCAGCCACAAGCAGCTGACTTGGCTGCTAGAGCCTTTGCTTGCTGCTGCATTGGTGCTTTATGGTAACATACTCTCCCTAAAGTATCAATGTGTGCTGCGAGCAAAGCGTCATCCAGAGAAGAAAACAAACAGTTGTTATACTTATAACATTCCCCTGTTGTTTCAGTTCCACCCCAGGAACTATCCGCCACTGGTTTAACCAATGTACCTCTCTGGTTGTGTGACTTCCAAGGAATGAGTGCTTCTGCATTACCTTGGTTAGCAACTCTCTGTTGTGCCTTTGTTTCTGACTCAGACACAGCTTCAATCTCTCCTCGGTTGTTTACAACAGCAACAGCTATGTTAGCAAACTCTTGTGAATACCTCTTTGGTGGTACACCCTTCGTTGCTCTCTCAGACCTACGTAGGAGGTGCTGCTCTTCTCTGCTTTCTGGTGCAGCCTCTGAACTCTCTGGAGAACCAGTACTAAGCTTAATTAGTGGTTCATCCTCCTCTTCTGAGGGTCTAGTCATTATGTGAGATTTCCTCTCAATGACTGTTACAACTGAGCTCCCTGAGCTATCGCTGTCATCATCAGTACTACTGAACTCAATAAGATCATCATCATCACCATCATCATCATCATCAGAATCATCTCCAGTGGGAAATGTGTGAACAATCACTCTCTCCTGTTCAGGAGCACTCTCTAGAAATTTTGTGAGAATCACCTGACCAGATTCAGACAAAATTACTCTGTAGAGACCCTTTTCATAACCCACAAAAATGCCTCTAGCATTCTTGACCCCACCTGGAGTTTCTGTACTCACATGAGACCCAAAAACCTTGAAATGGGCAACTGAAGGTTTTCTATGGAACAGTTTCTCAAAAGGAGAACATCCCAACTCTTTTGAAACCTTTCTCAACCATGTATAAGTGTATGACAATAGTGACTCCGCCCAGAATTCATTTGACAGATGCGAACTAAGCAATTGCGCATGCATTCCCTTTTGCAATTCTTTGTTCACCCTAACACAGACACCCCTGTTCCACGATTCTTCGGAACCAGCAATTTTGTGTCTTATCCCTTTCTCCTGCAGGAACCTCTGGAAATCCTGTAAAAGAAATAGTGGCATCTCATCTGTACAAAGACAAGCAATGTTAGCATCATGCATATTTTTAACCTTGTCACAAAACTCTTTAAACCTTTCTAAGGCTTCTTTTGGTTTCTCCAAAACATAAATCCAGACATAATTTGTGAAAGAATCCACACATATTAGATAATATTTTGCATTGCCTCTAGATGGTGCTAGAGGACCAATCACATCAGCATACACCCGCTGAAAAGCTCTGTCGACCCTCGAGGTCACCTTCTTGGCGTCCTTCTTAGTTAGACCTGCAAAAGAGATCATGTTAGAATCACAAGAATTACATTCCATGTAATCACTTTGATCAAAAGTCAACAAATACAGTCCATCTTTCTCTTTGGCAGAAAGATACAACTCTCCATCTTTGTAGATCTCGCAGCTATCAGCATCATAGGACAGTTTTAGTCCCTTCTTAGCAATCTGCGAAACGCTGAGCAGATTGAACTTCAACTCTGGAACCAAGTAAACATTGTTTATAGTCAAGTGCAGACTTTCAAGATACACAGTTCCAATCCCGGTTGCTTCTAACTCCTGACCATTGGGCTTGTTGCACAGCGAAGCTTTGCTTCTTAAACGTCGAAAATAGTCCTCTGTGTGGAGACATATGAATGTTGGCTCCAGTATCGATGATGAAGAAGTTCCCCGCTTCTAGTGTGGCTTTTAGCGACATCAAAGCCTTTGCAGTCTTTGCCTTTGAGATGGTATGACTTTTGCCTGACGCCTCAGACTTTGTAGAGCTCCCCTTGGCTCCTTTCTGCTGACGTGGCCTCTTGCAGTTCCGCTGAAGATGCCCAGTCTGGCCACAATTGTTACATCGGACAACGTTTAACGCTACAGCATTTTCTCCAGTAGCAACAGCAGTGGGGGTGTTGGAACTCCGTTCTTCCCTCCCCCTATCTTTCACTTCCAGTGCAGCAAGTCTGTCATGTTCATTCAGAATCACGGCATAGACCCTATCCGCCTTCAAATCGTGTGCAGGAAGGGACCCAAGCTGACTGGCAACCGTTTCGTAAGTCCGATTCAGGCTGTTTATCACCATGAAGCAAAACACTTCCTCCTGCAAACGGAAATTGCGTTCCACCATCTGTTGCCGCAGATATTTCATTTCCGTCAGGTGCGCTTGAACATCTCCATCAGGCGCAAGCCTCAGATTGGTCAGCTTCTCAAAATACAGCAACGCTGAAGAACCTGCATCTCTCTGATGTGTCCTTCGCAAAGTGTCCCAAACCTCTCGTGCGTATTGTAAATCCTGAATATGCACAAGCTGGGAATCTGAAACACACAGAATTATAGCCGTCCTGGCTTTCACATTCTGTGACTCCCAAGCACGCGTTGGTGCTGCAGGGATGGGGTTCTCAATCACCTCAAACGGTCTCTTATTCTGCAACAGGGCCTTCATCTTAATAGACCAAGATGAATAATTGTCATTAGTTAAAAGGGGTGGGCTAGGCAGGGCTCCCCCTTTCTTGGCATCCATTTTGCGTCCTTGCATCTCTCACTCTCAAGCCTGCTAAAATCCAAAAGCTGGCTTGTTTACGCTCTTGCCACCTGGCAGCTCTGAACGCTAGCTGCTTTGGAAAGTCCCTTTCCAACAGTTCATGAGATACTGTAGCCAAAACATTCCATTGTTTTCGCCTCTCTCATGCACAGCCTTACAGTCCAGCACTTCACGTTATTTTCACTTCACTGACGAGCGTTGCTTAGCAACAGTGCATTCCTTTCCTGTACAGGAAACCACAAGAATCTCTGGAATGCAAGCCTCTTCCCACTCGGAGCTGTTTTTCCCAAACACTGCTCCCGTGAACCAGAGAATAACTCAATCTGCGTTCACTCTTTTAAGCCCGAAATTTTCATACCTTGGGCTCCGTGGCTTGGCTGTCACTTCGTCTGGTCAGCTTCTGGCTGTAGGCTGTAGGTGCAGAGGATCAACCTCTCATTGCAGACTTCCATGGAGCGATGAAAACAGCAGCTCTGCTACCACTGTTGTTCAGGACCATCCTCTGCTACCACTGTTGGAATTCTGCCTGGGTCAGAGGAATGTGCCACAACGTAGGCACCGGCAGATATTCCTTGACGACCTCCCCGCTGCTACTCCCAGCAGATAAGCAGGCGAGGTCTCGGCGATTCTTCCCAGATGTGAGAAGAACACACCGTTCCTTCTCTCTCCCCTTTGGTATCCCCAGGGAGGGGAAAGAAGCAGACAGAAATCTATTTACATCCTTTATTTCTGTCTCTTACATCAGTACAGAGAAACATGTCTGCACTCAACAGCAGTAAGAATCAAACTCCACCCATGTACTTCCAGTACGGGTCACATGACACACACACTGAGCTAACATCCGGTGCTCAGTACAGAATGGACTGCCCCTTTGTTCCCATGGCAACTGTCACAAACATCCTGTCTGGCTTTCCAGCCACAAGCAGCTGACTTGGCTGCTAGAGCCTTTGCTTGCTGCTGCATTGGTGCTTTATGGTAACAGTTAGTAGAAGAAATTCATAAAGACCAAGCGGGCTTTCTCCCGGGCAGACATTTGTCTGATAACATGAGGAATATAATTAATATTTTAGAAAAACTACAAGTGGATATCAATACCAAGGCAGTTTTGATATTTGTGGATGCAGAGAAAGCCTTTGACAATATTTCTTGGAGTTTTATGAAGAAGAATCTACAGGGGATGGGGGTAGGTCAAGGTTTTGAAAATGGTATAGGTGCAATTTATTAGGAACAAAAGGCAAAATTAATTGTGAATAACGTAGTGACAGAAGAGTTTAAGATTGAGAAAGGAACACGACAAGGCTGCCCAATTTCTCCATTGCTTTTCATATTGGTCCTTGAGGTTTTGCTAAATATGATTAGAAAGGACCAAGAGGTTAAAGGTATACAAGTGGGAGCTAAACAGTACAAACTGAAAGCATTTGCTGATGATTTAGTATTGACTTTACAGGAGCCAGAATCTAGTACTAAAAGGGTACTGGAACTGATTCAAGAATTTGGACAGGTAGCAGGTTTTAAGTTGAACAAGATGAAAACTAAGGTTTTAGAGAAAAATTTAACTGTGAATGAGAGAGAGAAGTTTCAGGAGGAGACAGGACTAACATTGGTTAAGAAAGTGAAATATTTAGGGGTTAACATGACTGCTAAGAATGTGAATTTATTTAAGGATAATTATGAAAAATGTTGGATTGAAGTGAAAAAGGATTTAGAAATATGGTCAAATTTGAAGTTATCATTGCTAGGCCGAATTGCTGTGATAAAAATGAATGTATTGCCAAGGATGTTGTTTTTGTTTCAAACATTGCAAATTTTGGACAAGATGGATTGTTTCAAGAAGTGGCAGAGAGATATTTCCAGATTTGTCTGGCAGGGCAAGAAGCCTCGAATAAAATTTAAGATATTAACTGATGCTAAAGAAAGAGGTGGATTTGCCTGCCGAGTCTCATCTTAATCTCTCACGCCGGAGGACATCAAAGACCATGATGGATGGGCAAGTACCGGACGTGGGAAGTGCGGCTGGAGGAGCAGATGGGGTGGCGGCAGGAGAGCCCACAGACCCCATAACAGAATTAAGGAGCTACACATGGCAGCTCAAAAGCCAACTAGATATTTTGGCAAGAGCACTGCAGGAACAAAGGTTCACTTCAGAACAGGAAAGGAACCTCAGAGCCAGCAGGGGGCCTGGACTGAACCCGGCTAAATACAATGGAGATACAGAAAGTTATGCAGCCTTTAGAACTGAGGCCAGATACATTTTGGACTTGAGATCAGCTGAATTCAGCTCAAATAAGAAGCGTGTTGTGTGTCTGATCAGTTGGCAGGGGGGAACAGCTAAGGACTGGGCTATCACCCTTATGGAGACTCAACACAGTGCTCTAGCGAACCTGCAGGAGTTCTGGAGACTGATGGATGCCATGTTCAAGAGCCCACTAGAGCACGCCACTGCAGAGCAGCAGCTACTGAACTTGCGACAAGGGGGTGACTCTGTGGCTTCTAACTGGACTACCTTCAATTCACTAGTGCACAAGGTGGGCTGGGGACAGAACACAGGGCCCCTTGCAGCCATGTATCGTGCAGGGCTGAGTCCTTCGATCCTGGATGAGATGGCAAAGATGCAACCCATGCAGTCATTGGAAGAGATAGTTCAAGCATCCTTACAGCTAGGGCTACGCCAACAGCAGAGAAAGCTAGAGAAGAGGGGGCAGGGGGGCCCTTAGGGGTAAGGGCCTACACTCCCAAGCTTCCGGAACAGGGGGTTGGCAGCACACCTAGTCAGGGAGAAGCTGTTGAACCGATGCAGATTGGATCGGTGGAAGGGGAGAGAACCAGGAAGGCATGGAAGGAAGGGAGTCAGTGGCGTCAGGAGACACGCACTTGCTTTGTGTGCACCAGGCAGGGGCATTTGGCTAAACAGTGTGCTGATAGGAAGACAGGGGGATCCCTCTCAGGGGCCAGGGTGGAGGAAAAACCCAAACCCCAAGCAGAACAGTCGGGAAACGGCCCAGCCCAGCCCAGCCCTTAAGAGAGGCCAGGGGCTGGGAGGCAAGTCAGTAGAGGGGCCTTAAATGGAACCAGCCATTCCTGGGATAGCTCTGCCCATGACGCTACAACTCCCAGACGGTCGCAGGGTGCAAGGGCAAGCGTTGTTGGATTCGGGGGCGTCACTTGACTTTGTAGATGCAGATTTTGTGAAGCAACACAACCTTGGGACACAGCAACTAGACTCCCCAATAGAGGTACAGATGATAGATGGTCAACCCTTAATAGGGGAGAGGTGGTTCAAGCCACACAACTGTTAGGGGTGGAAGTGGTGGGGCACAAGGACACAATGAGGTTCCACGTCACTAAGTTAGTGACACACCCCATAGTCCTAGGAATGATGTGGCTCACAAAACACGATCCTGTCGTGGCCTGGTTCCAACGCTCCTTAACGTTCGCGGCAGCCCTTTTGCCAAGCGAACTGCTTGAGGCTTGAAGTACCTAGAGAGGTGGGAGCACAGGGGGCGGAGGTAGGAGGGAAACTCATGGGAGAAGAGAGTTCCATACCCCCCCCCCCAGTATAAGGCCTTCAGAGACGTGTTCTGTGAGAAGGAGGCAGACCAGTTACCCCCACACTGCCCTTATGACTGCAACATAGACTTGGTGCCAGAGGCCCAGATACCCACCAGTCGCCTCTATTCTATGTCAGAGACGGAACTAGCCGAGCTGAGGGAGTTCTTGCAGAAGAATTTGGCAAGGGGTTTTATCCAACCAACAAAGGCACCAGGGGGAACCCCAGTTTTCTTCATAAGCAAGAGGGACACCCCAGAAAAAGGCTCGTTGTGGACTATAGCAGGACCAACAAGCTCATGATTCCCAGCCAATACCCCTTGCCACATATTGGGGATCTGCTGGAGAGGTTGAGATCAGCGAAAATTTTCACTAAGTTGGACCTGAGGGGGGCCTACAACCTGATACGGGTGAGGGAAGGCGATGAGTGGAAGACGGCCTTTAATACAAGATATGGGACCTTTGAATACTTAGTGATGCCGTTTGGGTTGCAATCGGGCACCGCCACCTTCCAGGCCTTCATCAATCATGTTTTGGCAGACTTGCTAGACAGGACCGTGGTATCTTACCTTGATGATCTTTTGATATACTCAGAAAGTCCTGAAGAGCATGTGCGACACGTAAGGGAGGTGTTGCAACGGCTGAGGGCGCATAGACTCTACGCCAAGTTGGAGAAGTGCCAGTTCCACGTGACAGAGGTGGGATTTTGGGGGTATCGCGTGTCTCCTGAGGGGGTGCATATGGATCCGGCAAAGGTGAAGGAGGTGTTGGAGTGGCAGAAGCCTAAGACCAAGAAGGACTTGCAGAGGTTCTTGGGCTTCACTAACTACTACAGGAAGTTTGTGCCTAACTACTCGCAACTCACCACACCCCTCACTGACTGCTTGAGGGGCAAGAAGCCGTTCGTCTGGACGGAGGCGGCGTAGTGCGCGTTTGAGAGGCTCAAGGAGATGTTTGCCGCGGAGAAGTACCTGCACCACGCATATCCATACAGACCGATGGTAGTGGAGACGGATGCTTCTGAAAGGGCAGTAGGAGCGGTGCTGCTGCAGGAAGACAGCCACGGGGACTTACAGCCGTCTGCATTCCACTCGCGGAAGCTTAACGCCTCAGAACAGAACTACACCATTTGGGAATGGGAGCTGTTGGCTATAAAAGAGGCCTTGGAGACATGGAGGCATTTCCTAGAAGGTGCACGACACCAAGTGGAGGTGCACACCAATCACAATAACTTGGAATATTGGCAGACCGCGAGACAACTGAACCAGAGACAGATCAGGTAGTCGCAGTTCTTTGCCCACTTCAACTTCCGCATACTGAACCAGAGGGCGGACGCCTTGTCCCAGAAACCGGAATACATGAGGGGAGAACAGAAGCAAGAATTAAAACACATTCTGAAGGCAGAACAGTTGCAACTAGCGGCGACATTGATTGTTGGATTAGAGGAGTTCAATTGCCAAACATAAGGAGATGAATTTGCGCAGCAGAAACTGGCAGCGATACGTAACAAGGAGAACAGAGCTGAAGGATTCACTGAAAGGGAAGGCCTCTTGTTTAAAGGTGAGGTGCTCTACGTGCCAGAAGGGGATTTGTGAGCACGAGTCATGCGGCAGTGCCATGACAACCGGACGGTGGGTCACTTTGGGCAGTACAAGACCGTAGATCAACTAAGGAGACGGTTTTGGTGGCCCAGGATGAGAGAAGAGGCCCAGGAGTATGTCAGGGCATGTGACACTTGCCAACGAGCAAAAACACCTAGAGCAGCACCAGCAGGACTTCTGCAACCACTTCCGACTCTGCAAGGACCTTGGGAGGTGATCGCGGTGGATTTTATCACAGACTTGCCGCCTTCTCGAAAGCAGACAGTGATCTGGGTCGTGGTGGACTTGTTCACGAAAATGGCGCACTTCGTGCCATGCCTAAAGCTGCCGTCAGCACAGGAAACGGCCCAGATGTTTGTAGACCACGTGTTCAAACTGCACGGGCTGCCGTTGCGAGTGATTTTGGACAGAGGAACACAATTTACCTCACAGTTTTGGAGGAAGCTGATGCAGCTTTTGGAAGTTGAAGTGTGTCTGACATCAGCGAGACACCCTCAAACCACTGGAGAGTCAGAGAGGACCAATGCTACGTTGCAGCAATACCTTCGTTGCTACGTGAACTACCAGCAAGAGGACTGGGTGGATAAATTGGGACTAGCAGAATTCGCTTATAACAATGCGGTACATGCATCAACCCAACAAACACCGTTTCTGGCCAACTATGGATGACATCCGAGGGTGTTTCCAGAACCAGAGGACACCTTGTTGGTGCCGGCGGCAGAACAGTTTGTAGGGGAGATGCAGGCGTTACACGAACTACTGAGAGAAAAGCTAGCCGCAGCTAAAAACACGTATAAGAGGAATGCTGATGAACGTAGACAGCAGGGAGAAGAGATCAAGGTGTGGTTGTCAACCAAGGACTTACCAACAAAGGGGAGGTGCAAAAAATGAGAGGCAAGGCGGTTGGGATCATTTGAAGTGGTAGAACAGGTAAACCCTGTAGCGTTTAAACTGAGATTGCCTGCCTCGATGATGATACACCCTGTATTTCACAGGGCTCTCCTGTCACTACACGTTCCTGCACATCCCTACCAGGAACCTAAACAGACACCTCCTCCTCCGGTCATGGTGGAGGATCAGGAGGAGTTTGAGATCCAACAGATTTTAGACTTGAGACTGTGTAGAAGACAGTATTTTGTGTCATTGAAAGGTTATGGACCTGAAGAAAACTCCTGGGTATGAAGCCAAGATTTACACGCCCCAGACCTGCAACGGCAGTTCCACCGTAGGTTCCCCCACAAACACAAACCCAGAGGGTGGGAGGAAGAGGACGACCTTAGCGAAGAAGAAGCAGAGGAGACTGGCACATGATGGGCATCAGAGCAGAGAGAGCCCTCTGAGACAGGCAGCGAAGCCGAGGAGGAGGAAGGGGGGCTTAGAGGAGGAGGTGATGTCAGCTTCGTTCCGTAGCTGACAGAGGCTGGGAATCTAAGCAAACCAAGGGAGATAAGGACACTGGAATGCGGACTGGAATGTGAGAGGGAGGAGGGGCAGCCAAGTGGCAGAGTTTCAGAGAGCAGAGAGCAAGCAGAAGATAGCAAAGCTCTAAACACCAATCTTAGTTCAGAGACTGAAGGGGAGAGGCCGGGAATAGCTAGCCCAAAAACCTGAAGGCGCAAAAAGGTCAGTGAGAGGAGGGAAAAAGAGCGGAAGCGGAAGTTTTTTCCCCACTGTTGGAAGAAGAGGAAGGGGCGGAGTTTAGACTCGGCAACTGCTAACTTGGAGTCAGACACAGAGTGAAGGAGCTCCGGAGTGATTTATGTGTTTGAGCAATAAACCTGAGATAATTACTGCCGGTGTCTCACTTCTGTGGGAGAGCCAAGCCATTACAATGGCCAACTATCGGCCAGTCTCAAATCTTCCATTCTTGGGCAAAGTGATTGAGTGTGTGGTTGTTGAACAATTCCAAGCTCTACCTCTCTTTCAAATCGGAACCAGTGAAGGCGGTGAAGGTCCTGTGCGAGTACCTGGAGGCGGTTGAAGGATGGATGGTGGCTAACAGATTGCGGTTGAATCCTGACAAGACAGAAGTACTCTTTTTGGGGAACAGGGGGCGGGCAGGTGTGGGTAACTCGCTGGTCCTGAATGGAACAACTGTGCCCCTGAAGGACCAGGTGTGCAGCTTGGGAGTCACTTTGGACTCACAGCTGTCCATGGAGGTGCAGGTGAATTCTGTGTCCAGGGCAGCTGTCTACCAGCTCCATCTGGTACGCAGGCTGAGACCCTACCTGCCTGCAGACTGTCTTGCCAAAGTGCTGCATGCTCTAGTTTTCTCCCGCTTGGACTACTGCAACAGGCTCTATGTGTTAGTTCCTGTTTGTGCCACTGTGCAGCTGCTTAGAGTCACAAGACTCTCTTTACATTCAAGAGACAGTCCAGGCTGTTGGAAGTCTCACGGAAGACGGATGTGATGTACTGGTTTCCTGTTCCTTTGTTTGTTTCAGTTGCTCTCTGCTCTCACAGAGAGAGGATGTGTTTTCTGTCTGCGTAGCTTAGTAATAAAACTCATATTGCTGAATGTGGAACCACCAAGGCTGCAGATGTGGCCATAAATCTCATCACGTCCGTGTGCTGCTTTGATTCTCTGCATAATGGGAATGTGCCTGGAGGCCTCATCAAAGGCTCAGGTGGTTAATCACGTCAAAGGATTCAGCCGGAGGAAAATGAGCTTTATCAGCTCGGTCGAATGGAGATTTCAACATTTTTTGTTTCGGGCCCAGAAGAACGTCAGAAAGAACGGAATGCAGGTTATCTTCTCTGTGTGTCAAGGGTGGACTTTGAACTTCAAGCCAAAACACTAACCGGCTGCGGCAGAAGGGTGCTTTTGGAATGCAGCTGCTTATAAACAGACAGAGTCTGCCTTAAAGACTCAGACATGGCTAATCCAAAAGTACAGGAGGCACTTCAAAATGCGATGGGAATTCCAAATCTCTCAAAAGGTAATTATCAGGAGTGGGTGCAGTATGCAGAGGCTCTGGTAAGAAAAGAGGGTCTGTTTAATGTGATAACAGATGCCCCCCCCCCAGCTCCGGTGACCGAAGCATGGGAGGCTAAGGGTTCCAAAGCAAGGGGGACTCTGACGCTTATTGTGTCCCCTGAAGAGTTACCGTAAATTTCGCTCCATAACACGCAGTTTTTTTCTCCTAGAAAGTAAGGGAAAATGTCTGTGCGTGTTATGGAGCGAATGCCTACAGATGGCGGGGGAATTTGCTGCAGTCGTGAGCAGTCCGTGGCTCGCTTTGAAACAGCGGCTCCTGTCAGCTAGCGGAGCCGGGAGGAGGGAGAGAAGCAGAGCGGGAGTTGGCTGCTTTAAAACAGCCCCGTGCTCTCTGTCCCTGCCTGCAGTTTTTTGCTGTCTGATTTTGGATTAGCCACTGTAGGGGCTGTGTCTGTGTGTGTGTGTGTGTGTGTGTGTGTTTGAGCTATCGTTCTCCTCCTGCTTCCCCTTCACTCTCCCTGTGCCCCTGCGACTTTAGAATTGACACTCTGTGTGTGTGTGTGTGAGGACTCCTCTTGCTTCCGGTTCACTCTCCCAGCGCCCCTGCGTGCCCCTGCGACTTTAGGATTGACACTGTGTGTCTGTGTGAGGCATCGTTCTCCTTCTCTTGCTTCCCGTTCACTCTCCCAGCGCCCCTGCGCGCCCCTGCGACTTTAGGATTGACACTGTGTGTCTGTGTGTGAGGCATCGTTCTCCTTCTCTTGCTTCCCGTTCACTCTCCCAGCGCCCCTGCGCGCCCCTGCGACTTTATGATTGACACTGTGTGTGTGTCTGTGTGTGTGTGAGGCATCGTTCTCCTTCTCTTGCTTCCCGTTCACTCTCCCAGCGCCCCTGCGCTCTCCCAGCGCCCTGCGACTTTAGGGCCAGTTCTCTGTGTTTGTGTGTGTGTGTTTTGACCTCACTGCGCTTGTTGGGGGAGAGTGTTGGTCGCAATTTTTCTTGATTTGTCTCAGAGTGGTTACTATCGTGGTTTTCTTGCCGGGGAGGAGGGAGAGAAGCAGAGCCTGCTTGTTTTAAAGGAGCAAAGCCGGAGAGGAGCCTCTCCTGCATTATTCGCAGCATCCTTCTCCACACCCCCCACATGTGCTCCTTGTCCCTTGAGTGTTTTTCCTTCCCTCCCCACCTAAAACGTGGTTACAAAGCACGGATCCACATGGATCCTCAGGATTTTTGTATTGGGCTACCCAAAACTCACTGTCAGATCACATGTATGTGGCCACAGCATGAACCACAAAAATCATACATCCACTGTTTCATTTAGAATTTTTTTTCTTGTTTTCCTCCTCTAAAAACTGTGTGCGTGTTATGGTCAGGTGCGTGTTATAGAGCGAAAAATACGGTATGTCTTTTGCGTGACAAGACCTCAGCCAGATTGATGTGGAACAGTCTGCAACAGTCACATTTGAGAACGGAGGTGGGAGCTTCTTTGTACTTTTATGCCAAGTTGTATGATATGGCACTTGCTGAAGGAGCAGACATACGTGCTCACCTCATGGAAATGCAGAATCTCAAGCATGAGTTGCAACAGTGTGGAATCACCTTTCCAGAGGCTGTGTATTCCTTCATGATTCTACATTCTTTGGGTTCAAGTTGGGAAGCGATTGCCAGCCAGCTTGCTCTTTTGCCTACTGCTCAGCTAACGGTAGCGCACGTAAGTGCTGTGGTGTTGAATGAAGCGGATCGGCATAGTGCTAGCTGCATCACCAAGGGCAAGTCCTCACAGACGTCATCCCAGAATGCAGTGGAACCACTAGATGGCGCCAAAGCTTTGAAGGCAGTGAAATGCTACTCGTGTGGACGTCTAGGCCACGTGAAGAGGGAATGTAAACATCCCAAGGCCAAGGCAACGGAGCAGCGCAGCGAAAGCTCAATGCGTGGAAAGGCAAAGGCAAAGGTCCGAAGTCCAGGACGACGCAACACAAGGCAATGGTCTCACGCTTCACTCCAAAGGTCCAGAAGACATCTAGATCTTTCTTCATCGACGACTCGGGAGCTACCAGGCACGGCTGTCGGGACAAACACCTGTTCGTGTCTGTTACTCCGCAGGAAGGTGCGATTCAACAAGCGGGTGACCACACGATTTCCAGTCAAGGCTACGGAACGGTTGTTCTTCACAGCTTGGATGCATCGATGCGCAACATTATTTTTGTTCCAGATGCTGCACACAACCTGTTGAGCGTCTCACAGCTGACTGAACAGGACATAGACGTTTCCTTCAAGAAGAGGAAGTGCACCATCACCAAGAAAGATGACTTTGTATTGCGTGCTGATTATATTGATCATTTGTATTGTTTGTATTGCATTATGATGATTCTGTTGATGTTGTGCAGGATCAAACTTCTTGTACTGCAGGTACTAGCAAGGTTTTGCATGCAGGATGTATTCATGATTATCACAGGAAACTTGGTCATTTAAACTTTGAGGCAGTTTCCAAAATGCCTGCCTTAGTAGAAGGTATGACTATTAAACCCTGCAGGTACCACATGAAGTGTAAGGCATGTGCAGCAAACAAGGTCAAAATGGCTGCAAAAGGTAAGGTGTCTAGTAGACGAGCTACAGAACCATACCAGGTAGTGCATGCTGATCTCGTTGGTCCACTAACACCCTCTTTGGGTGGAGCCAGGTACTTCATGGTCCTCATTGATTCATATTCCATGTATATTCATGTGTTCAGTCTCCAGCAGAAATCAGAAGTGTTTCCTAGGTTCAAGGAATTCTGCGCTTGGTTGAAAAATGTGCATGATAAACAGGTGAAATGTTTATTTACAGATCGAGGGGGAGAATTCACTTCTCAGCAGTTTGAAGCTTTTCTGACTGAGAAAGGAATTCAACATGACCTGTCAAGTCCACGGTCTCCTTGGATGAATGGACTTTGTGAAAGGGCAAGCCAAACTTTGCTTCAAGGCTTAACACTAATACAGTTAGGCTCACTAGAAGTGTTGAGTACAATGCCAAGTGGGGGGAGAATGTGGGAATTTTCCAGTGTTATCCTGATGACAGTGAGGAGTCTGAGGATAAGCAGCAGCAAAACCCCACATCCACTAATGAAGGTTCTGATTCTGAAACTGAAACTGAATCAGATGGTTCAGAGGATTTCAATAGCGCTAAGGCCTCTCTGCGACTCTCTGAAGGCTCTGATCGAGAATTGGAGGAACCACTGTTCACTATAGGCCACTTTTCTCCTAAGAAAGAAGAGGAGAGCGTTGAAGACTTACGACTAATTTGCAGGTCTGAAAGAGCCACAAAGGGTAGACCTCCAAAGAGATTTGCTGATGAATTTGCTAAAGCAGCCAAAGCTGTAACTAATGTTAATAGCTCCAAGAAGGTATTTGAACCTTCAAACTTCCAAGAGATCCAGGCTTTGGACTCAAAGAGTGCTGAGCCATGGTTAACTGTCATGAAGGCTGAGCTTGATTCCTTAGAGAGGAACAAAACATAGGAGCTAGTTCCAACAGTTCCAGGAATGAAACTGCTTGACAGTAAATGCGTATTCAAAGCAAAGACAGATCAAAATGGCAAGATAGTCAGACGCAAAGCCAGATTGGTAGCCAGAGGCTTTTCACAAGTACCAGGAGAAGACTATCACGAGACCTACTCACCCACCGTAAGATATGAGAGCATTAGGCTTATGCTCAAACTTGCTGCAGAAGAGAATCTACACGTTTCTCATCACAATGTGAATACAGCATTTTTGTACGGAACCTTAGGTGAATCACTTTATATGCTTCCACCTGATGGCGTACAGGTAAAACAGGGATTTGTTTGTTCTCTGAAGTCCCTATAGGGTCTCAAACAAAGTTCACGATGCTGGCACTCTAAACTCACTGATGTGTTGTTTTTTCTAGGTTTTCAGCAAGGTAAAGCTGATCCATGTGTATTTGTCGAAGAGGAAGGCCAAAAGAAGCTGTATTGCTTGTTTTATGTTGATGATATTCTTTTCTTTTGGAAGAATATCAAAATGTACCATAGCGCCGTAGCTCAACTGAAGGAACACTTTGACATGAAAGATCTTGGTAAGGTAACCAACTACCTATCTCTGGAAATAGAGAGAGACCAAGATGGTAATATTTTAGTACACCAGTCACAGAAAATTGCTGATGTGTTAACCAAACTAAACCTGGTGGATGCTAACCCTGTAGACACACCGGAGAAAAATGAGGCATTATCAGCTTGACCGAGCGGAGATGCCGACACATTCATGTGTTTATGCTCCAAAGTGAAGTGAAAACAAAGTGAAGGTTGCTCCCAAAGGCAAAGTGTCTAGCAGACAGGCTTCCAAACCCTATCAGCTAGTCCACGCAGACCTGGTCGGTCCACTTGCGTCCTCTTTGGGTGGAGCAAGGTACTTCATGGTTTTAAGTGATTCTTTTTCAAGGTACATTCATGTGTTTATGCTCGAACAGAAGTAGGAAGCGTTTCCTAAGTTCAAGGCGTTCTGTGCTTGGTTGGAGAATGGTCACAGTAAACGCATTGGCTGTTTGTTTACTGATTGAGGTGGTGAATTCACTTCTCAACAGTTTGAAGCTTTCCTGACTGAGAAGGGAATCCAGCATAGCCTCTCAAGTCATAGATCTCCCTGGGGGAATGGACTTTGTGAGCGAGCAAGCCAAACTTTGCTGCAAAGACTAAAAACCTTGTTGCATGATGCCAATCTCCCTGAGAAATATTGGGGGGAGTCTTTGAATACTTTTGTTTATTCCTGTAACAGAAGACTGTCATCACCTATTGGTTGTACTCCCTATGAGAAGATGTTTGGTAAGAAACCTTACGTCAAGCACATGAGAATATTTGGTTCTGACATGTGGGTACACACCCCACAGAGCAGCAAGCTTGGGAAGCGTGGGGCACATGGTTTGTTCATGGGGTACAAAAAAGGTGTATACAGGGTATTCATGACTGACTCAAAGTCCATTAGGTTCACAAAGAGTGTTGAGTACAATCCTAAAGGGGGGGGGGATGTGGAAATTTTCCAGAGTCACTCAGAGGAGGATGAAGATGGTGTGACAGAAGCAGATGATGATGAGGTAGAAGAGGAAGCTGAGGATGATGATCAGAGTTCGGATTCCAGCTCAGTGGGCGGCGCTGCTGCTGTGGTCAGCGACAGTGATGACACAGCAGACTACAAGAGCGCAAAGGCCTCAATCAGACCATCTGATGCGTCTGACACTGAACTGGAAGAACCACTGTTCACCATTGGTCACTTTTCTCCTAAGAAGGAGGAGATGAGTGCAGAAGACTTGCGTCTAGCACACAGATCTGAAAGGGTAAAAAGGGCAAGCCTCCAAAGAGATTTGCTGATGAGTTTGCTAAGACAGCAACTGCTGTTCTTGGTAGCTCAGAGAAGGTGTGGGAACTTGCAAGCTTCAAAGAGGTTCAGGAGTTAACCTCTAAAGATGCTGAGCCATGGCTTAATGCTATGAAGGCTGAAGTTGATTCCTTGGATAGGAACCAAACCTGTGAGCTAGTCCCAGTAGTCCCAGGAATGAGGCTGGTTGGCAGGAAATGGGTCTTCAAGGCCAAGACAGACCAGACTGGCAAGGTTGTCAGACACAAAGCCAGATTGGTCGCAAGAAGTTTTGTACCAGGACAGGATTTCCATGAGACCTACTCACCCACCATCAAGTATGAGAGCATTAGGCTAATGCTCAAGATTGCTGAAGAGGAGAAACTGCACGTTTCTCATCACAATGTGAACACAGCTTTTTTTTACAGGGTTTTGGGGGAGGAACTGTATATGCTTCCACATGATGGAGTGGAGATACAGAAGGGAATGGTCTGTAAACTACGGAAATCCTTATATGGTCTCAAGCAGAGTGCCAGGTGTTGGAACATAAAACTCACTGAGACATTGCTTTCTCTAGGTTTTCACCAAGGCAAAGCTGATCCGTGTGTTTGTCAAGGAGGAGAGGCAAAACAAACTGTATTGTTTATGTTTTGTTGATGATCTTCTTTTGTTTTGGAAGAATCAGGCTTTGTACCAAAGCACCGTAGCTCAGCTGAAGGAGCACTTTGACATGAAGGATCTTGGTGAGGTTTCCAACTATCTTTCTCTGCAGGTGGAGAAGGACCAGGCAGGTAATTTTCTTGTACACTAAACCAGTGTTTCCCAACCTTGTGCCTCCAGATGTTTTTGGCCTACAACTCCCATCATCCCTGACCACTGGTCTTGCTAGCTAGGGATGATGGGAGTTGTAGGCCAAAAACATCTGGAGGCACAAGGTTGGGAAACACTGCACTAAACACAGAAAATTGTTGGTGTATTAACCAGGTTGAATTTGGTTGATGCAAACCCAGCAGACACACCAATGGTGACAGGTTACCAGGTAGATTGTGCTGCTGAAGCATTTTCTGACACCACACTGTACAGATGCATTCTAGGCAAGTTGAATTTCATTGCTAGATGTTCAAGACCTGACATAGCTGTAAGCACTAACCTGCTTAGCAGACATGCCAACAATCCTACTGTTCAGGATTGGAAAGCTCTGAAGCGCATAACCCGCTATTTGAAGGGGACTTTGAACTACAGGCAGTTCACCAGTCAGAAAACTTTTGCCCTGCCAGACAAATTTAGAAATGTCTTTTTGCCACTTCTTGAAACAGTCCATCTTGTCCACAATTTGCAGTGTTTGGAACAAAAACAACATTCTAGGCAATACATTCATCTTTATAGCTGCAATTCGACCCAACAAGGAAAGCTTCAACTTCGACCAGATTTCTAAGTCTCTTTTCTTTTTTTCTTTTTTTTAAATATATTTTTATTAAGATTTTTAAACATAAATGCAAATATAATGATCAATGTAACATATATCATAACAGTTTCTTAACTTCTTTGGACTCCCTCACGTCTCCCGCTCCCACTTGCATCATTGTCAATTCTTGCCCGCAATTTATCATCTTGTTTACATTATTGTGTCTCATTCATTTAGAATATAATCTAATAATTCTCCCAAAGGTTTATGATTTTTCCTCAATCACATTTATCATCCTAATTGCATCTAATTTAGTGTGGCCAATTATTTATGATCTAGCCTCCATCTTAACATTCAACCAAATTACAATGCTTTTTTAAATAAATCTTAAATTTCTTCCAATCTTCTTCAACCTTCTCTTCTCCCAGGTCTCGGATTCTGCCGGTCATCTCGGCTAGTTCCATATAGTCTATCAGTTGCATCTGCCACTCTTCCAGTGTAGGTAGATCTTGAGTTTTCCAGTGCTTAGCGATGAGTATCCTTGCTGCCGTTGTTGCATACATAAAAAATGTTCGGTCCTTCTTTAACACCTTCTGGCCGACAATACCCAAAAGGAAGGCCTCTGGTTTCTTAGTGAAGGTATACTTAAATACCTTTTTCAGCTCATTATATATCATTTCCCAGAAGGCCTTCACTCTAGGGCAGGTCCACCAGAGGTGAAAGAATGTTCCCTCATTTTCTTTACATTTCCAACATTTGTTATCAGACAAATGGTATATTTTGGCAAGTTTAACTGGGGTCATGTACCATCTATATAACATTTTCATTACATTTTCCTTCAAAGCATTACATGCAGTGAAGTTCAGCCCGTTGGTCCACAACCTTTCCCAGTCCTCAAACATGATGTTATGCCCAATGTCCTGTGCCCACTTTATCATAGCCGATTTAACCATTTCATCTTGTGTATTCCATTTTAACAGCAAGTTATACATTCTTGATAGTACCTTAGTCTTTGGTTCTAACAGTTCTGTTTCCAATTTCGATTTCTCCACCTGGAACCCTAACTTTTTATCATTTTTAAAAACTTCATTAATCTGAGCGTAATGTAACCAGTCTCGCACTTTATCCTTCATTTTCTCCAAACTCTGCAATTTCCAATTGTCTCCATCTTTTTCTAATATTTCCCAGTATTTTGGCCATTTGGCCTCCATATTGGGTCTTTTTCGGGCCTTAGCTTCCAGCGGTGAAAGCCACCTTGGAGTTTTATTTTCCAATAAGTCTTTATATTTTGTCCAGACATTAAACACTGCTTTTCTGACAATATGGTTCTTAAAGGCCTTATTGATCTTAACCTTGTCATACCACAGGTATGCATGCCAACCAAAAGCATTGTTAAAACCTTCCAAATCCAGAACGTCAGTGTCCTCAAGAAGTAGCCAGTCTTTTAGCCAGCAGAAAGCCACGGCCTCATAGTATAACTTTAGGTCTGGCAGGGCAAAGCCCCCTCTTTCTTTCGCATCAGTTAATATCTCTAAGTTTGTCTGGCAGGGCAAAAAGCCCAGAATTAAGTTTAAGATATTAACTTTCTAAGTCTCTTCACTTCTGTCCAACATTTTTCATAATTGTCTTTAAATAAATTCAAATTTTTAGCCGTCATATTAATCCCCAAATATTTCACTGTCTTAACCACAGTTAAACCTGTCACATTCTTAAACCTCTCCCTTTCAACAGGTTTTAAAATTTTCCCCAAAACCTTAGTTTTAGTTTTGTTCAGTTTAAATCCTGCCACTTGACCAAATTCTTGAATTAGTTCTAAAGCCCTTTTTGTACTAGATTCTGGCTCTTGTAAAGTAAGTACCAAATCATCTGCAAATGCTCTCAATTTGTATTGTTTAGCTCCGACCTGAACCCCTTTAACCAACTGGTCCCTTCTAATCATATTTAGTAAAACCTCCAGAACTGAAATAAAAAGTAATGGAGATATTGGGCACCCCTGACGTGTTCCTTTTTCTATCTTGAACTCTTCTGTAACCACATTATTCACAATTAATTTTGCTTTCTGTTCTGAGTATATTGCACCAATACCATTTTCAAATCCTTGGCCTACCCCCATCCCCTGGAGATTCTTCTTCATAAAACTCCAAGAAATGTTGTCAAATGCTTTCTCCGCATCAACAAATATCAAGACTGCTCTAGTATTTATGTTCACTTCTAGCATTTCCAAAATATCAATTATATTCCTTACGTTATCTGACATATGTCTTCTCGGGAGAAAGCCCGCTTGGTCCCCATGAATCTCCTCCATCAAAACTTTCTTCAATCTCTTAGCCAAGATGTCTGCAAATATTTTGTAATCCACATTTAGTAACGAGATAGGACGGTAGTTCTTAAGTTGAGTCTTATCTGTCTCTGTCTTTGGTATTAGTGTGATATACGCCTCTTTCCACGAATCCGGTGCCCTTTTCCCCTCCAAGATTTCATTACACACTTCCTTCATTGGTTGTACAATCCATTCCTTCAGCATCTTATAATACTTGGAAGTAAGCCCATCTGGTCCCGGGGATTTGCCCAATTGCATATTTTGAATGGCACCTTCTATTTCCTGTTCATTTATTTTCTGGTTCAGCCCTATTTTACTTTCCTGAGAAATTTTTTGTAGTCCATGTGTCTTAAGGAATTTATCTATATCTTCTTCTTTCTGCGGTCCTTGTGAATATAATTGTTTAAAATAACTCTGGAAACAATCTCTAATTTCATTTGGCTTATGAATGTTCTTTCCTTCCACCTCTAGACTTGTAACCGTATTAAGTTTTTGTCTTTTCCTCATTTGCCAAGCCAGAGGTTTACCACATTTATCCACTGATTCAAATGTCTTTTGTCTCATTTGTTTAATTTTCCATTCTATTTCCTGATTCATCAATTCCATATTGTTTGGTATAGCTTAATTTCCCTCAAAATCTCTTGGGACTTTGGTTTGGATCTTAATTTCCTTTCCCCATCTTTTATCTTCTCCAAAATCTTGTTTTTTTCTCATTTTGAGTTCTCTTTTTAATCGCATTTTGTTGTATCAAAAATCCTCTCATAACAGCTTTACTTGCGTCCCAGATTATTCTTTTTTCAACATTAGTGTTCATATTTATTTCAAAATAGTCTCTCAAAGTTTTTTGGGCCTTTTTGTAAACTTCTTCATCTCTAAACAAGGTGTCATTCATCCTCCATCTGAAGGTGCCAGTAGTTGCTAGTTTCATCTCCATTTTTACTGGGTTATGGTCGGAGCAAGTTTTTGGGCAGATTTCCACTTTTTTTATCCTTGATGCCATTCCTCTAGTAACCCAAATTTGGTCGATTCTGGTCCATGTCATTTTGGATTCAGAAAAGAAGGTTCCCTCTCTTTCAAGAGGATTCTTTGTTCTCCATATGTCAATTAAATCCATATTGTCAGTCATTTCAAAAAAAGTTTTTGGTAATCTTCCATCCTTGGTAAGTGTTTGTCTTTGTGCTTTGTCCATGTTCGCTGAAACAACTCCATTCATGTCTCCCATCATTATCAAGTTGTAATCCAAATAGTCTAACAAGATCTCATGCAACTTCTTAAAAAATTCCGATTTCCCCTCATTAGGTGCATAAACTCCAACAATCAAAAATTTTTCTCCTTGGGCTTGGATTTCAATTGCCAAAAATCTTCCATGTTCATCTTTAAACAAAAATTTTGGTAACAGTTTTTCTTTTGCATATATTACAACTCCCCTTTTTTTAACTCTGTCAGATGAAATGAATTCTTGTCCCAGTCTTTTATTCACTAATAATTTCCTGTGCAGCCTTGTCACATGTGTTTCTTGTAAACAAATCAGGTCCAATTGTTCTTTCTTCAATATATGAAAAACCGATTTCCTCTTTCGGGGCATGTTCAGACCATTGCAGTTCCAGCTTAGAAGTTGCAGAGCCATGGTGAGACTATTTACTTCCTCCAACTGCTCCAAGTCGTTGTTCTTCCTCTGTCGGTGGTGACAACCCAAATGATAAATTAGATATGTCCAATGATCCTTTTCCTGGTAGTGCCAGTTCCCCTCCGGATTCCACCTCCTTTTGAAGGTCTTCTTCGTGGTCTCTCAAAAACTTGTCTTTATCACTCAATGATCTTATTCTTATCTTCCTTCCTTTGAACTTAAAAGATAGGCCTTGTGGGTATTCCCACCTGAAGAATATCTTGTTTTTCTTCAGTAGAATGACCAGGTCTTTATAGTCTGCTCTTACATCCAAAATGTGCTTCGGAATGTCTTTATAAATCTCCACAAAAGAATTTTCAATCTCCAGAGTTCTTTGGTAGTGCAGGTTCAGGATTTTGTCTCTTTCTTCTTTAGTTCTTAATGTTATCAAACAATCTCTTGCTTTATTTTTCCTTTGTCTTGCACCAAGCCTAAATGCACTCAGTATCTTAAATTCTTCCTCCTCCAGGTCCTGTTGCCAAAAGTCCGAAAATTCTTTTGTTAAAAAGCCCACCAGGTTATCTTTCTCACTTTCAGGAACTGACCTCAGCCTTAAATTTCTCTCTTTTCTTTGCAATTCTATCATAGACAAGGTCAGGTCATGGTCCTCCAATCTCCTGATGACCGGTGGTATCCTCTCCTGAGTGGCAACAGCAATTTCTTTCGCTTCCTCGGCAATCTTTCGGGTTGTAGCCGAATCCTCCAAAAGCCTTACAATAGTCTCTGTGTTAGAATTTACCTTCTTCCCCAGGTCGTCGATACTTTTCGTATTCAAATCAAAAATTTTTGAGACTTCAGCCACTTGTTTGTTAGTTTCCACAACTTGTTTACTTGTCTCAGTACCCTGCTTTGTTAAATTTTCTAGAGATGCACTAATTTTGTTAAGAGCCTGTGCCAGAGTGTCTTCTGTAGACATTGCTCTTACTTTTGGTTGAGAGGCAGCAGCTGTTCCTATGCCTCCGGACGTTGAAGCTCTTCGCTGATGGGAACTGTCAGTTTTGTATTGTCTACCGGATCTTAGACTTGTTTTTTCTTCCAATTTCCCCTTCTCTTTATCCATAGCACTCTGCTTCACAGCCAAGGTCACGTCCCACACTTACACTTTCATTTCTTAAAGGAAATTTCCACTAAATCCTGTTACAGTGGCTTAATTATTAATGTTACCACAGAGTCTCCACTAGGGGGTAAAGCTCCAACTTCCCTTTATAATTTTATAGTCAATATCTCTGTGAAATCTCCCTTTTCAATTAGCCACAGTTTCAAGTTCTTTACAGTGCTATTTTGTATTAAGGTCTCTCTGAAGACAATGTAGCTTACACAGAGTTAATGCAACAATTGTTCCCAATGTGCTGAGAATCCACCGTTAAGTTCCCTTATCAAGACAGTCCGACTCCAGAGATCAGGGCAGCGGATATCTTTCCCCCTTTAAAGTCATACGTTTCTTGCAGGCATACAAAAGTTCAGTTTCCACCCCCCTCCGCTCCTGCACAACGGGGGGAGATATTCTCCAAACGATAGATTCTTAACTTTAAAAGTTCTTATCTTTGGTTGCTGCTTTGCAGTCACTTTGCTTTAAACATCTGCAGCGCGGAAAGGCAGACTTCCTTTTTATACCTTTCCCGTGGTAGTTCTCAAATTCTTAATTTTTTCCCCCAAATTCAATCTGTTAAATCCTACTCACGAGTAGTTGTTTTAAAGTCCGAATTCTTTAGAAGGAATCAGCGCTCTCCGATCATGGCGGTGCGGCTTCACTCCACAGGCTGTAGACGACCCTCAGCACCGCGCCGCTCGCCCGCTACCGCTCCGAAGCCTTTAAAAAGGCTCCTTTGCAGTTTAGGGGGGGGCGCAAAAGGTGCCCACCGGGTCTACTTGTTCACAGGATTCCGCTCCTGTGATTTTTAAGGGTCACCGCTTCGCCGTAGCGGCAGGACCCAAACCCGCGGAGCAGACTTCCCCCGGAGCTCGGAGGTAAGTCCGCCATTAATTGCTGGCGCTGACCGGAAGTCTGCTTCCTTTTTCTTAATGCCGTTAATACCCAGCGAATCCGCGCTCCGCAAGACGAAAAAATCGCAAGACGACACAACTCGCGGAACGAATTAATTTCGTCTTGCGAGGCACCACTGTAGCAATGTAGCACATATTTCTGGCTCCTGCTGCTGTCTGAATACTGTGCGCAATGGAGAGCGTGCCTGAAGTCTCATTCAAAGGCTTGGGTCATTAATCACCGTTGGAGGAGAGCCTGGATGGGTTCCGAAGATACAGCCAGAGGAGTAGCCAATACAGCTTGGTTGTACGGAAGCTCCAACATTCAGAACCAGAGCCTGAAAGAGAGCCACAGCCACACCCACACCCACAACCATGAGCCAAATCCTGAGTCTCAAACAGTCGTTGATAGAGTGCCAGAGCCAGTAAACAGACACAGCCTGAAACAGAGCCTGAGCCTGATAAATAGCCAGCGGCAGAGGCAGAACCAGAGCCAGTGCTGGATACAGGGCCGGAGCCAGAAGCAGAGAAACAGCTGAAAACAGAGCCAAAGCCTTTCAGTGGGTCACCGCGGAATCAGCTGAATGGCCATCAACATGGGATAAAACATCCCCTGCCACTCTCTGGAAGCCATTTGGATCCATTAAGTGGCAGGGGCAGACCATCCAAATCGGTCCCACCTCCCTGCAGAAGGGAAGGGTCACGGAGAAGTCCAGTTGCACTTAGTGTCAGATCACCAACGTCCATAGAGGTGAAAACCAGGTCTAAGGCATGTCCATGGCTATGAGTTGGGCCAAACTTATTTAGGGACAGCCCTGTACTGACCCAATTGCCCAACTTCCAGAACATGCACTCAGAAAACTGGGTTTTCCCAATAGGACGCCTAGTGCAAACGAATGACTTCCTAAAAGTCACTGCAACAACACCCCTTCCCGCCAACATGACCTGAGTTGCTGTGCGTAAGAGAAACCTGGTGGACAAGCAGCGGCAAGGACAGGCCCATCTGCTTCATCAAACCAAGTCTCTGTCAAACATGCCAGGTCAAGTCCTCCATCCACAATCAGGTCGTGGATGGCAGTGGTCTTATTCATCATTGACCTGGCATTGCACAAGAACACTTTCAGGTCATGTGGGTTTCCCTTGCTCATCCCTGTATCCTTCAGGTTAGGACCAGACCCAGAGGCAGGGATGGTCCTCAAAAAATGACTAAGCCTGCCTCCTTGGTAAAGACGTGGTCTGGTCTCAGTACAACTCCTCCTCCCACCCGCGATAACAGAGATCGGGTGTTCCAATACATCCCCCGGTATGGAACCTGCCCCAGCCATTTTGTTGGCTGAGGCCCACTCCCAGGCAGCCCTGACCCTTTTCCCTTAAAAAACAAAATACAAGCTATACAATAACCTAAAAAATAGTAAAAGTAAAAACAAAACAAGAAGCAATTATGCTAAAATTAAACTAATCCCTGCCCCAACTAAACATTTGTCCCACCCCAAACAGAAAGATAATAAATAATAATAATAATAATAAAACCACTGTTCGAGGTGCAACAAATTAATAATGCTTTTAAAACATTTAAAAACATTTTCGCCACTTGCTGCAGAGATGTGCTGGTCCCGGGGGGAGATTACCGTGAGGTGTGGTCAGAGTCCGGTCCTGTCCATTAAACTTTAATTAGTTTAATGTTAAGCAAACTTCCAGTGCGCTTCCAACGCCATAAATCTTATCTCAGCAGAGAATTTCGTGCAGCGGCTGAAGAAGGCAGGAGAGTCAGTACCTTTCAATGAAGAATCCTGGAGCAAGCACTTTGGAACTCAGGAAAAAACTTTATTTACAAAAGAAAAACCGTGGCGATAAAGCACACATGCTTTTATCTCTGGCATAAAGAAAACTTTACTCTAAACTTAACTCATATCAGCAAACACGCCCATGGCCACAAACTGAGTCTGCGAGTCAGGTCAAGGGGGGAGGGAAGAGAGAGAGCACACACAGGTGAACTGACTATTTATACAAACTAACTCACATTCCTGGATGCCTAATGACTTCCAGCTGCTCAGTGATTAGAGCGACTTGTTACCTCTTAACCCTTTAGTACCAACAGGTCCTGGGTCGAGGGTCTGGGGACTGTCCACCAAGGGCGAAGCGGGGTCCAAAGCAAGGAGCCGGGCAAGGTCGGGAACTCTGGAAGAACAGGTCTGGGTGCTGGCAGAAACAGGTTTCCAACGACGTTGCTCCCGCAACCTGGGACCGGGCTGACTGGCCTTTATCTTCTCTGAGGCCAGGGGCGGCCCTGGCCCCCAGGAGACCCGCCTCTCCTGGCCTTAAGGCAAGCACTCCTCCTGGGAGAAACCAGTTCCCTTCGCCTCTCTGCCCTGAGCCTCTGCAGTTCAGGAGAGGCTTAAGGGTTACTGGGCCCAGGGGGAGACTCACCTGTAGGCACTGAGTCCTCAACCACCTCTGGAGCCAGAGTGGATTCACCTGGTGCCTGCTCCTGAGGATCCGGCACAGGTGCAGGTACTTCAGAATCAAGGCCCTGCCCCAGTTCAGCCGGCCCTGGAGGTGGGGACTCCTGTGCAGGCTGGGATTCCTCCGGTTCAGCCTCTGAATCAGATTCCCAGGCCATCACAAGAGAGGTGTTCAGAGTATGTGTGGGCCCCGCCCACTAGGCCCGATGGAATTGGCTTGCAGGAGGGAGCGGTCTTCCCAAACACTCACAGCAGCAGCAGCAGCCGCAGTGTCCCAAGGCCTTCCTGGAGCTTCTCAAGCTGTGGAGGTTAGTGTGGGACCCGCCCCCTAGGCCCAATGGAATTGGCTTGCAGCTAGATACATCGAAGGAGCCTGAAACAGAGACACAGCCAGAGCGCAGAGCCAGAGCCTGAAACAGAAAAACAGTCTGAAACTAAGCCAAAGCCTGAGACTCAGGCAGAGCCTGAACCAGAACCAGAACTAGAACCAGAGCCACAGCCACAGTCTGAAACAGTGCTTGATAGCGTGCCGGAGCCTGAAACATAGCCACAGCCACAGCCAGAGCCACAACCACAGCCAGAAATAGTGCTTGATACAGGGCCGGAGCCGAAAACAGTCACAGCCACAGCCTAGAACCACAACCTGAGTCTGAAACAGTGATTGGCTTTTCTGGCAGGTGGCAAGAAGCTGCCCCAGCCTCTGCAGCTGTGCCATGGCCTTTTCCTGGGGGAGAACAAGCCCTCCAGGGAGAAGTGGCGTTTGCAGCAGCAACTGAGGAAGATGATGCAGGAGCCAGCCGAACTCTCCGCTTGCCTCCTCGTCTTCCTCTACAGCTTCTGGTTCCTCTTCTCTGTGTTTGCAGGCTGCTGCTGCTGCAGGCTGCTGGGAGCTATCTCATCCCTGCAGAAAGCTGCGCTTCTGCGACAGGCGTGATGCAAAAGCAACTATGCTTTACCTCCCCCCCAACCCTCTGTTTCGTGCTTAACGCAGAAGTGGAGATTGTGACATTCAGGTTCCCTCGAAGCAGGAACTTTTAAAACAAGTCATCGGTTGGAGCAGCTCTGGCTTTAAGACCTGATTCAAAGAATTACCGGAGGGGGGGGGGGGAGTTAAGTTTGTTTTTAGCATATTGGTTTATTGTTTTATTACCTTCATATTGTTTTAGGATAGATAGATAGATAGATAGATAGATAGATAGATAGATAGATAGATAGATAGATAGATAGCAGCCCTACTGAAACAAGTGCAGGTTTCGTCCGCTGATAAAATAAACAGACATCGCTCAACCGATAATAATAATAATAATAATAATAATAATAATAATAATAATAATAATAATAATTTTTATTTATATCTCTCCCTCCCCAGCCGAAGCCGGGCTCAGGGTGGCTAACAACACTAAAACAGTGCAACATTATAAAAACATTATAAAGATTAATTAAAATCAAAATTAATGGCAACCATAAACTAAAGTTTTGTAAAGATTGCCAAAGGAGGGAGTCAGGCTGCGCCCTGACCAAAGGCCTGGTGGAACAGCTCTGTCTTGCAGGCCCTGCGGAAAGATGTCAAATCCCACAGGGCCCTAGTCTCTTGTGACAGAGCGTTCCACCAGATTGGAGCCACAGCCGAGAAAGCCCTGGCTCTAGTTGAGGCCAGCCTAACCTCTGTGGCCTGGGATCTTCAGGATGTTTTCATTTGAAGACCGTAAGTTCCTCTGTGGGACATACCAGGAGAGGCAGTCCCGTAGGTACGAGGATCCTAAGCCGTATAGGGCTTTAAAGGTTAAAACCAGCACCTTAAACCTGATCCTGTACTCCACCGGGAGCCAGTGCAGCTGGTATAGCACCGGGTGAATGTGATCTCGCAGCGAAGACCCTGCACCCGCTGGAGTTTCTGTGTCAGTCTCAAGGGCAGCCCCACGTAGAGCGAGATACAATAATCCAGTCTGGAGGTGACCGTCGCGTGGATCACAGTGGCTAGGTCAGGGCGAGAGAGGTAAGGAGCCAACTGCTTAGCTTGGCGGAGATGAAAAAATGCCGCCTTTGTTATAGCTGTAATCTGTGCCTCCATGGAGAGGGAGGTATCGAAGATTACACCCAAACTCTTAACGGACGGTGCTGGCACTAATTGCATCCCCGCAAGAGATGGGAGTTGCCCCCTCAATCCCATATCATCCCGTCCCAGCCAGAGGACCTCTGTCTTCGAAGGATTTAACTTCAACCGGCTCCCACGTAACCATCCAGCCACAGCTTCCAAGCTGTGATCAGTGTGTCTGGGGCCGAGTCAGGATGGCCATCCATCAACAGATAGAGTTGGGTGTCATCAGCATACTGATGGCAGCCCACCCCAAAACTCCGGACAAGCTGAGCGAGGGGGCGCATAAAGATGTTAAAAAGCATCGGGGAGAGTATCGCACCCTGGGGCACTCCACACACAAAGGAGTGGCGGGATGACAATTCCCCCCCAAGTGCCACCCTCTGTCCCCGACCAGAGAGAAACGAGCGCAGCCATTGAAGGACTGTGCCCTGGATCCCCACGTCGGCAAGGCGGTGGTCCAGGAGTTCGTGATCGACCATGTCGAAGGCTGCTGACAGGTCTAGAAGAATCAGCAGCCCCGACCCGCCTCGATCCAGCTGCCTGCGGAGATCATCTGTTAGGGCGACCAGAGCCATCTCAGTCCCATGACCAGCGCGGAAGCCGGACTGGAATGGATCCAGAGCCGATGTTTCATCCAGAAACCTACCACAAACCTAACTTTGTTAATTATCGGAATGCCTGCCAGAAGGAGAAAACAAGGTACAAAGAGCCAGAATAGTATAACTGGGACTCACAATTCCTCTAAAACAAAGAATTGGCAGAGAGCCAACGCCGTCTTCCTTGGCTCAGAAACAGAGCAGGTTGAGGAAGCTGAGGAAATGGAACAAACAGAACAAACAGTGAGTAACAATGCTAGGGTAACCTTCCCCCCCTTAAGGAGGATGGCAATGACCCAACCCCCCTCCTCCCAGAAAAAGCTAATCCGTCCAAGAGGGCAACAGCAGGAGCAGGAGGGGTTCCTCCCACTCCTAACGCTCCTAACGCTGACCCACCCATGTCTCTAGAACAAGATATTAGAGGAGCCTGCTTTCAACCGATTGTGGATACGCACCCCTACCAAGAGATTTGCATGTTGTCTGCAGAAACTATGGATCTGGTTCTCCAAAGACAATGAAATCCTCACCAAAATAGTTAACATTGAGAAACAATTGGATACCAGTTCCTCCCCTTTAAATGCCCAAGGGCTTATAAGGATGATAAGAAATGACTTTGTTAACAACTCACCAACTCGAACTATGGATGAAGTGAGGTCCTGTCAAGTCTTGCAAACGAACCAGATAATGCTTGAGATTCACAGATACAATCATAGGTGGATGAACCACAGACAAATTACTATGTCCTTGTCTCAGCTCCTGAATTACCATTACTGAAATGTAGATCTAGAAAATTTCCACTTCCTGCCTACCTTGGGAAACATCTCGCGCCTATTTATGACCTTTGGGTCATCAGCCCTCCCCTCTCAACTCATGGAGATAAAGGATACTCTATGGTGGTTCCACTCTCTCCACCCAGTGAGGGTATTTAAGGATGAAACAAGGAGGCAATTGGTTCCTTGCATAGAGTCAAAGCTAATGCAGACAAGGGAAATCAAGCTTAACACTAGAAATACTAACTGCCCAAAGAAAAGAATTCTGTAAGCCTAGAATTACAAGACCTGAAGAAGAGGCTAATGACTATAAAGACTAAGATTTCTACCCAAAATATAAGGACAGTAGAGCCTAGAGCACAATATTTAAAGACGTCCAACAGCTTTTTCCCCATAGAAAGACATCAGTGCAACTCCCTGTTCCCTTTTCAACTGACACTGAAGTAGATGAGGAATTTGGTGCCTCTGACATTTCTATGGCAACAACACCTAAAGAACTCTATGTTGCTGACAGTCTGGAGAAATCCAGCACCCAATATATATCTGGACCTTTGCCTAATGTTCCAAAAATTTATGAGAATGATCGATCTTCTCTACTGTACTCCTGGTGAGACAGGATGGACAGATCTTCCGAATTCAAAGCTGGCTCTTTGTTGGCCAGAAATCCCCATTTTATAGCACATGCCTCATTAATACTCCCGCAGCCACAGATAGAATCAACAGTCCTCCAATCAATCCAGGAGGGAGAGGGGGATTGACAGTGAACGAAACACCGTGGGGCCGCCCTCCCTGCTTGGGGTGCGGTTGGTTGGGTTTTATCTTCTAGGGATACTTACCCTATCAAACCTTCACCTCTTCCCTTACCATTTTGACCCAGGAGTCCTGGCCCAGGGATGACTTGTTAATGAGGGGATGTTACCCCTCTATTGGGGAGGCTAGTATGGGGTCTAGGATTCCCACTATTGAAGGGCTAGGGAGGAATGGTGGTGGGGCTAGATATCACTATTGGTGAAGGGTTTTGAGATGCAGTGATGCTCGAACCCCTTCCAATCTACGCCCCATCCCAAGGAACGAGGGTAGGGCGAGCAGGGATTACCCACCTCCATCATTGGTGTTGTGCATTCCAGGTCCATAGGCAACAAAACCGCCACCATGCATGACTTTTTTGTCTCGCAGGGGATTGACCTGGCTTGCGTGACAGAGACCTGGGTACAGGAAGTCTCACTACATGGGATAACACCCCCAGGTCCACCTCCATCAATTGCGGACTGTGGGTCAGTGGGGAGGAGTAGCGTTGTAAATCCGGGAGGATTGCACTTTCAGAACTCTGCCAGCACCGGCGATCTCCGGCATTGAATGTGTTGGAATGTAATAGATTTACTAGAATACCTAGAGGAAAGATCAGACAAAAAGGCTGCTTTAATATCAATAGATGCAGTAAAGGCATTTGACCAGGTGTTGTGGGACTTCATGAAAAGGGTCATAAAGGAAATGAAACTGGGGGAAGATTATATTAAAGCTATTGTGCTGGACCCGAGGGTAAGGTACCGTGGGCGTAAGCAGAGTCCACACGAAGAGGGGCGAGGTCCGAGGCGGAGAGCCGGGCGGGGAACAGGAATGCTGGAACAGGAGGCCGAGCAGGGAACAGGAACACCGGATGGTCAGGAACAGGAGGCCGGGCAGGGTACAGGAGCACCGGATGGTCAGGAACAGGAGGCCGAGCAGGGATCAGGAACACAGGAAGGTCCAAAGCCAACAACGACGTTGCTCCCGCAACCTGGGGCCGGGCTGACTGGGCTTTTATCCTCTTCTAAGGCCAGGGGCGGTCCCGGCCCCCAGGAGCCCCGCCTCCTCTGACCTTAAGGCGAGCACTCCTCCTGGGAGCAACCAGTTCCCTTCGCCTCTCTGCCCTAAGCCTCTGCAGATCAGGAGAGGCCGAAGGGTTACTGGGCCCTGGAGGAGGCTCACCTGTAGCCACTGAGTCCTCAAGCCCCTCTGGGGCCAGAAGGGTTTCACCTGGGGCCAGCTCCTGGTGCTCTGCCACAGGTGCAGGCTCTTCAGCATCTAGGCCTTGCCCCAGTTCAGCCGGCCCTGGAGGCGGGGACTCCTGTGCAGGCTGGGATTCCTCTGGTTCGTCCTCTGAATCGGAATCCCAGGCCATCACACCATCCCCCCTCCCAGCCCCACCCTCAACCAAGGGTCCGGACCCGGCTTGCCGGGGTACGTCGCATGGAACTCTCGGAGGCAGGAAGGTGCGTGGACGTTGGCCGCTGGTTCCCAGGAGCGGTCCTCCGGTCCGTACCCCTTCCAGTCAATGAGATACTGCAGCTTTCCCCTGCGGTAACGGGAGTCCAGGATGCGTTCCACCTCGTACTCAGGCTCTCCCTGAACCAACACTGGCTGCGGTCGGGGACGGTTCAGGTGGAACTCGTCGGGTGGGGCCACCGGACTCAGAAGGGACCTGTGGAAGACCAGGTGAACCTTCAGGGTTGCGGGCAACCGGAGACGGAATGCCACAGGAGAGACTTGGTCCACGATAGGAAACGGGCCGGTGAAGCGGGCATCCAACTTCCGCGAAGGTCGAGAGGGGTGGAGGTGGCGAGTGGAGAGCCAAACCAGGTCACCGACGCGAAGTTCCGGCCCCACCTGGCGGTGGCGGTCGGCCTGGGCTTTGTATGCTTCCTTGGCCTGGTGCAGTTGCTCCACCAAAAGCTGTTGCTGGGACTGGAGCTCTTGAAGCCACTCCGTCACCGCCGGGACCGCGGATGCTGGCAGCACCTCTGGAAACAGCCGTGGATGATAACCGTAACTGGCCTGGAACGGGGTCTGCTGGGTGGACGCATTCACCGTGTTGTTGTAGGCGAACTCCGCCAATGCCAGGTGGTCGACCCAGTCATCCTGCTGGTAGCTGCAGTAACACCAGAGGTACTGCTCCAGCACCGCGTTCGCCCGTTCCGTCTGGCCATCGGTCTGTGGGTGGTAGGCTGACGAGAGGCAGACCTCTGTCCCGAGGGTCTGGTGTAATGCTCGCCAGAACCGGGATGTGAACTGAACGCCCCGGTCGGACACCACGCGCTCAGGTAGGCCATGCAGGCGGAAAACATGCTGAAGGTACAGCTGAGCGGTTTCCTTGGCTGTGGGTACAGATGGGCAGGGGGCGCAGTGCACCATCTTGGTGAAATGGTCGGAGAAAACTAGAAGGCAGGTACAGCCACGAGACGGGGGTAAGTCCCCTACAAAGTCCAACGAAACCGTGTGCCAAGGGCGTGGTGGAACTGGCAATGGCTGAAGTAGGCCGGGGGGGTCGCCCGGTAGGGCCCTTGGCGCGCCGGCAGACATCACAACCAGCAACGTAGCGAGCCACGTCAGCCTTCAGGCGGGGCCACCGAAACTCGCGACTTACCAGATGGGTGGTCCCATACCGTTCAAAGTGCCCCGCTGCTGGGGCATCATGGGCCATCCGGAGAACCTCCAGCCGCAGTGGCCCTGGCGGGATGTACAGACGACCGTGGTGCAGCAGAAGGCCCTGATGCAGGACCAGCCCCGGATACTGTGGGCTGGACCCTTCAGCCAGCTCCCGGAGTCGTTCCTGGGCCCAAGCGTCGACCCGCTGCTGTTCCCGCACCCGAGCCTGCAGTGGCTCCGCCTCCTGGGTGGCCAGGAATGCAGCTGGAGGTAGGATCGTGGTGGGTTCTGCTTGCTGTACCGTGTCTGCGTTGTCTTCAGGTTTCCGGGACAGGGCATCCGCCTTCTGGTTCTGAGAGCTAGGGATGTATCGGATCCGGAACTGGAACCGGGAAAAGAACAACGCCCACCGGATCTGTCTTTGGTTCAGCTTGCGGGTGGTCTGGAGGTACTCCAGGTTCCGGTGGTCGGTTCTCACCTCCACCGGATGTCGTGCCCCCTCAAGATGGTGGCGCCAGACCTCAAAGGCCACCTTGATGGCCAGTAGTTCCCGCTCCCACACAGTATAGTTACGCTCCGCTGGTAGGAGCTGGCGGGAATAGAAGGCACAGGGTAAGAGTGGCGCTTCAGGTCCACTCTGTTGAGACAAGACGGCACCGAGAGCCGTACTGGAGGCGTCGGTCTCCACCACAAAGGGTCGAGAGGGATCAGGATGTTGTAAGATTGGCGCCCTCTGGAAGCAGGCCTTCAACCCCTGAAACGCCTCCTCTGCCTCCTTGTTCCAGGAAAACGGCGTCTTTGGGCGCAGTAGCCGGGTCAACGGGGTGGTGCGATGAGCATAATCTGCGATGAAGGTCCGGTAGTAGTTGGCGAACCCCAGGAACCGCTGTAGGTCCTTGCAACTCCCGGTGTTGCTGGAGACACAGGACCAGGGGCTGGGTCTCCTGAGTAACGGCACCTGAACGCAGAAGCCGTCCGTCAATTGCTTCCACCTGGACCGGTTCTGGCTTGTTCCGAAGTGGCACCTGATGATGGGCAGCAAAAGCAGCGTCCATATAGGAGCGGGTTGCTCCTGAATCTACCAAAGCATGAGTAAGAATGCAGGGCCCACCTGGAGGATATAAACGTACCGAAACCATAAGATGTTGCAAGTCCATTGGTGCGGGCCCATTCTGCGCTGTTTGGGACCCCCGGTAGCTAGGGCCATCAGCTACTGGGGTTGGCGGTTTCCCTGCGGCTGGCGTTTCTCAGGGCAGGACCGAGCGTAGTGTCCACTTCCGCCACAGTAGAGACATAGATTTCCCTCCCGACGCCGCACCTTCTCTGCGGGGGTAAGGCATGGCCGCACTGCCCCGAGCTGCATAGGCTCCTCCGTTAACTCAGTTGTGACCGTGGGGCTGCCGGAAGAAACTGGTGCCGAGAACTGGAAGTGTCGGCGACCCCGGGCCTGACGACGATCCTCCAGCCGGTCGTCTATCTGCAGACTCCGTTGAATGAGAGTGTCTAGCGTGGTGGGGCGTTCCATTGTGGCCAGCTGGTCCAGTATCTCGTCCGAAAGCCCTTCGAGATACTGGTCCCGCAGTGCCGAGTCATTCCAGGTCAAGTCCTGTGCCAACAGCCGAAACTCCGTGGTATATGCGGACACCGTGGACTTGCCCTGTTTCAACCGCCGAATCGCCCGGTTGGCTTGACTCCCTTTCTGGGGGTTGCCGAACGCGGCCTCCAAAAGATTGCAAAACCCCGTATAGTCTGCCAGCAAGGGGGAGTCTTGCCTGAGTAGCGGCAACGCCCACTTGGCCGCCTGGTCCTTTAACAAACTAATCAAAAAGTGCACCTTGGTGCGGTCGTCAGGGAAGTTCCGGGCTCGCCCCTGAATATACAGCTTGGCCTGGGCAAGGAACATGGGAAAGCTGGCCGGGGCCCCATCAAATTTCTCAGGCAAAGCCACTGGGTACTTGCCAGGAGCCGGGGCGTCGGCCCCAGGAGCCGGTAGAGCTTCCAAGTGCTGCTGAAGCGCCGTAACCGCGTCGCTGAGCTGCTGCACGGTGTGAGTCAAGGCCTGGTTCTCCTGGGCCAAAGCTACCAGCGCAGCCGCCTGGTCAGCCATGGCCTCTGGCTCTTCCCGAATGCACCCCAACGAAAGGGGAGTGCGGGTGTGGTGGGAGCAAACTGTGCTAGACCCGGGGGTAAGGTACCGTGGGCGTAAGCAGAGTCCACACGAAGAGGGGCAAGGTCCGAGGTGGAGAGCCGGGCGGGGAACAGGAACGCTGGAACAGGAGGCCGAGCAGGGAACAGGAACACCGGATGGTCAGGAACAGGAGGCCGGGCAGGGTACAGGAGCACCGGATGGTCAGGAACAGGAGGCCGAGCAGGGATCAGGAACACAGGAAGGTCCAAAGCCAACAACGACATTGCTCCCACAACCTGGGGCCGGGCTGACTGGGCTTTTATCCTCTTTTAAGGCCAGGGGCGGTCCCGGCCCCCAGGAGCCCCGCCTCCTCTGACCTTAAGGTGAACACTCCTCCTGGGAGCAACCAGTTCCCTTCGCCTCTCTGCCCTAAGCCTCTGCAGATCAGGAGAGGCCGAAGGGTTACTGGGCCCTGGAGGAGGCTCACCTGTAGCCACTGAGTCCTCAAGCCCCTCTGGGGCCAGAAGGGTTTCACCTGGGGCCAGCTCCTGGTGCTCTGCCACAGGTGCAGGCTCTTCAGCATCTAGGCCTTGCCCCAGTTCAGCCGGCCCTGGAGGCGGGGACTCCTGTGCAGGCTGGGATTCCTCTGGTTCGTCCTCTGAATCGGAATCCCAGGCCATCACAGCTATAGAGGCAATATATAGGAAACAAAAAGCCAAACTTATTCTTAATAATGAAATAACAGAAGAATTTTGTATAGAGAGGGGGACAAGACAAGGTTGCCCCTTGTCACCACTACTATTTATTATGGTACTGGAATTATTGATGAATGACATAAGAAATGATAATAAAATAAAAGGTATCTCATTATTCTGACTGTTGAAAACCCCCCAAAAAGTATAATACAGTTAACTGAAAGAATATTAGAATTTGGGAAAGTAGCTGGCTTTAAGCTAAACTAGAATAAAACTAACATGATAGTCAAAAATATGACCAAGCAAGAAAAGGAAGAACTACAGGAGATATCAGGATTAACAATTGTAAATGTAATGGTTATAGGGGTTGCTCGTGCGTAAGTTGCCGCCACTCCTGGCTAGGTTGTCTGGTTAAACCTTTTCTGTCTGGACAGCCCTTCACTTCGTGGCTGTTTCAGTCGCTAGCAGAATCCGTCAGTGGGCGTTTCTTGAACCTCTTCCAGCAAAGAAGTTCTTTGACGCCAAGTCTCCGCCTACTCTCCCTGCGCGGAAGTCTTCTGCGCAGGGTGGGTGTGGGCAGCGGGGGACCCGTGCTCTCCCCGCTGGTCTCCGGCGAGGAGTCCTGGAGCCCCCTCGCCGATTCCCCCATCTGCCCCCCTTTATCCCTGGTGTTATGCTGATTTCCTTCCCCAGCCAATGAGCTGCCTCTCTCCCTGCTGGGCCCTTCTCCAGCATCGCTTGGGAGCCTTGCCTCCGCCTCTGGCTCCGATGGCAGTTCCCTGACATCCACCTCCCCCCCAGGACCCCCTCCACCCCCGGCCCGACCTTTTGATCCAACTTCGTCCCTTTCCTCGGCCGACCATGCGGGGAATCCCCAGAAGGAGCTGTCACCATCCTCTGAGGATTCAAAACCCGCTTCCCACCCGCTCCGATCTCTTCCCGCGGGGTGGGCCTCCCAGTCTGATTCTTCTCCCTCTGACGCCTCTCCTCCCTCCTCTTCGGAGGCAGGAAAACCCACAAAATCCTCTTCATCGCCTGTGGTTCCAAATTGCTCCTCCCAGAATCTCGCTAGTGGTTTTGGTTTATCTGGGAACATGCTGTGGAACTCCTCCACAAGATACCCATCATTGATTGCCTCCGCGGGAACCCACGTGTTTTCTGACCTGGGTTCTCCCTCCCAAGCTACCAAGTACTCCACCTGGCGCCCTCGCCACCTTGAATCGAGTATTTCCGTGGCTTGGTTGTGGTGTTCCCTCTCCTCTACCTGCGGGTGTGTGGTGACTTCTCCCTCCCGCCCCGGGAATTCCCGCCCCTTCCTGTACGGTAAGAGTAGGGACCTATGGAACACCGGGTGTATCTTCATGCTGTCAGGCAACTTGAGCTTGAATGCCACGGGGTTCACCTGCTGTGTTACCTCAAAAGGTCCCAGCCGCCTTGGCTGCAACTTCTTGCACCCTCCCTTAAAGGGTAACCCTTGGGTTGACAACCACACCCAGTCTCCCACCCGTATGGTCTCCCCTTCCCGACGGTGCTTGTCTGCCTGCCTCTTGTAAATTTCCTTGGCCCGTTCCAAGTTCATCTTAAGTTGCTGGTGCAAGGCCTCCATTTCTTCCACAAACTGCTCTGCCGCAGGTACGCTCCACCCTTCCTCCCCCCTCCCCAGGAAGGCCCTGGGGTGACACCCATAATAGGCCATGAACGGGCTCATTCCCGTGGACACATGTTCAGCGTTATTGTACGCAAATTCAGCCAGCGCTAGTTTCTCTACCCAATCGTTCTGTCTCTCGCTGACGTAGCAGCGTAGGTATTGCTGGAGTATACTGTTCGCTCGTTCCGCTTGCCCGTTGGTTTCCGGGTGTCTCGCCGTCGAGAAGCTCACCTCGACCTGCAGCAAGCTCATGAGCTTCCTTCAGAACCTTGAAGTAAATTGTTTCCCGTGATCTGAGGTGACCCTCGAGGGAGCCCCAAGCAGCCTGAAGATGTGATCCACAAACAACCTGGCTGTTTCCTCTGCCGTCACCGCATGTGAGCAAGCTATGAAATGGCACATTTTTGTCGGTAGATCGACTACTACCATGACTGCTGTCTTCCCCCTTGACTTGCACAAATCTGTCATAAAATCGATGGACACCACCTCCCAGGGTCTTCCCGGCGTGGGTAAGGGTTCCAGTAACCCTGCGGGGGCAGCCCTCTTCCCCTTTGCCCTCTGGCAGCGGTCGCAACCCCGTACATATTCCCGTACATCTTCCCTTACCCTTGGCCACCAGAACTGCCTGGTGACAAGCAACATGGTTTTGTGTTGACCAAAGTGCCCCGCTGTTGGGTTGTCGTGGAGTTGTTTGAGTACCCTTCCCCTCAAGGTCTCCCCTGGTACATACAGCGCCCCCTTATAGTACAGTAGCCCTTCCTTTTCCTCAAACCCTCCATGGTTTTCCCTTCCGTCCCGGAGTTCCCTGATTTTAGTTTGAGCGAATTTGTCGTTACTAGTAAGCCCGGCCAGTTCTCGTTTCCCAACCAACACTCCCCCACACACCCATCAGTTCTCGGGGAACACGTGTCTGACTTCCGGCGGTCCCTCTCCTTCCATGTACTCCGGCTTCCAGGAGAGAGCATCTGCTCTTACGTTTTCCTCTCCTGGCACGTACCGGATCTCGAAGGAAAACTTGGAGAACTCCTGTGCCCATCGAATCCGTCTCTGGTTGAGTACTCGCGCAGTCCTCCAGTATTCCAAGTTCTTGTGATCCGTACACACCTAGATCTTGTGCTGTGCCCCTATTAGCAGATGTCTCCATAGTCGAAATGCTGCATAAATTGCAAGCAGTTTGCGGTCATACACCGTGTAGTTTTGCTCCGACTTGCTCAGCTTCCTCTGACGCGTCGGTCTCCAGCCTCATGGGCTTCTGCAGATCCATGTGCAGGAGCTGCTCTTCCGAAGCAAACACCTTCTTCAGTCTTTCAAAGGATTGCTGGGCCCTTTCTGTCCAGATTAACTTCTTTTTGCTACTGAGACAATCTGTGATGGGCGCTGTCAAGTGGGCGAAGTTCTTGATGAACTTCCTGTAGAAGTTGCTGAACCCTAGGAACCTCTGCACTTCCTTCCGGGTTTTGGGGGCCTTAAATTCCAGCACCCCCTGCACCTTGTTGGGGTCCATAGCTAGGCCCTTGTCTGACAACTTGTACCCCAGAAACTCAACCTCTCTTGCGTGAAATTGGCATTTTTCCAGCTTGACTGGTGCTTCTGCAGTCTCTTTAGCACTTCCCTGACGTCTCTGACATGTTGCTTCTCAATGTCATAATAGATTAAGACGTCGTCCAAAAAGGCTACGCAGTTATTGTACAGCAAGGACCCCAACATGTGGTGCATGAATGCTTGAAAGCAGGCGGAGCCTGACTGTAATCCAAATGGCATAACTAAGTACTCAAAGGCCCCCAGGGGGGTGAACATGGTGGTTTTCCATTTGTCCCCCTCCCTCATCCTAATCAAATTGTACTCTCCCCAGAGGTCCAGCTTAGTAAAGATTTTCCCCTGCCTCACCCGTGTTAAAATGTCGTCAATCCTGGGCATTGGGAAGGTCACAAGTTGTGATACGAGGTTCAAGGCCCTGAAATCTACGACTAATCTAGGCTGATTAGTATCCTTTTTGTCCACAAAGAACACCGGACTGCCCCCCACTGCCTTTGATTCTCTTATGAAACCTCTTTTCAGGTTCTTGTCAATAAATTCCCCCAACTCCTGCATTTCCCGGTCAGACATGGCATACAGCTTACCCACCGGCAGCTGAGCCCCTGGGAGTAAGTTGATTTGGCAGTCAAAGGGCCTATGGGGGGGTAGTCTATCCGCCTCCTTCTCGCTGAAGACCTCCTGTAGGTCAGCATATTGTGGTGGCACCTCCCCTTTTGGCTCCACAGCCATCCCAGCCACCCTGGCCACGGTCATCCTTGGGTTCCCCCCCCCCCCCAGACAGTGTTCCAAGCAGTAAGCTGACCCAAAGGTGACCGACCGCTGATGCCATGCCACTACTGGATCATGTAGTGCCAGCCAGCTCATCCCTAATATTATTGGGGGTCCTGCCAGTGTGGCTACGTGAAAGGCAATGGTCTCCGTGTGCCTGGAAACCCTCATTCTCATTGGTGGGGTCTGGTGCGTCACTTCCCCTCCCAGAAGTTCCCTGCCATCGATGGTGGTCACTTGCAAGGGAAAATCCAGGGGCAGCAGGTGGAGTTGGTGCTCTAGAGCGAAGTCCTTGCTGAAGAAATTGCAGGAGCTGCCTGAATCCAGCAGCCCCTCCACCTTGACTGGGTGCCCATTTGGTAGTTCTAGCACCACTTCTATGGCTATAGCTGCCCTGGGAGGGTCTGGCTGGGGCACTTCTATTGGTTGCTGGCTTGGCTGCTGCCCCCGCTGATTGGCAGCCAAGTGTTGGCTTTTCCCTGTGCCTGCCCCTTTTCCCTGTGCCTGCCCCTTTCCCCCCTCCTCCTCAAAGCCAGCAGCTCCCACCATCCCTTGCCAGGCCTTTCTTTGAGGGCAGACCCTGGCAAAATGTCCTGGCCGTTGGCAGAGGAAACACTTCTTGGTGGTTTTCCAATCCTTTCCCTCCCTCTTGCGACCTTCACTGGAGTTTGAAACCTCTCGCGCGCGCCATCTATTTCCATTGGCTCAGCCGGCTGGGAAGGCTGCCTCGGTATTTCAGGAATGTGGTAGTCATGGCAACATTCCCCTCTCCCTTCACACTTCCTGTCTTACTCCAATCGCAAGCACAGCCTTGGTCAGCTGAACCATCGACTGCGGGCGGGGCGCGCGGGAAAGCTCGTCCTTCACCATTGGGGACAACCCCTCCTCAAACAACATTTGAATGGGTTCAGAGTCCAGATCCCACCCTAGCCGGTGGATCAACATCGCAAAGCGCGACCAGTAATCTCTAACTGATTGGCTCCCCTGCTTGCACCCCATCAATTCCCGTCGAGTCACATTTTGCTCCACTTCACTGGAATACATTGCATCCATCGCCTGATAGAATTTCCTAAGGTCTTTCATGGCAGCATTTTGCGTCGCCATTAGGGGCCTGATCCATTCCCGGGCCCCATCCTGTAGATGCCCGACAATATAGGCCACCCTTTCCCCATCATCAGCAAAGTCATTATGCTGCAGTTCCAAAGCGTACTCTATTTCCGTTCAGAACGCGTTATAGTCCTGGGGCTTCCCCCCAAACTTGTGTACCAGTCCCGGTACCTTCCTTGCGACGGGGGTGGGTCTGACCTGTGCATCCTGAGCCCGCCTTTCGTCCAGCTGCGCCGTCAGGAGAGCCGCATGCTGTTCCAAATCTCGGTTCCTCTCCACCAGATTTTGCACTCCAGCTGCTTGCTCCGTTGCGCCGGCTTCTCCAGTTTGGCTCATCATGCTGCCTCTCTGGAGCTGCGCACAAGCAACATCAGAGACTGACTGATTGCTGTAATGGTTGTAGGGGTTGCTCATGCGTAAGTTGCCGCCACTCCTGGCTAGGTTGCCTGGTTAAACCTTTTCTGTCTGGACAGCTCTTCACTTCGTGGCTGTTTCAGTCGCTAGCAGAATCCGTCAGTGGGCGTTTCTTGAACCTCTTCCAGCAAAGAAGTTCTTTGACGCCAAGTCTCCACCTACTCTCCCTGCGCGGAAGTCTTCTGCGCAGGGTGGGTGTGGGCAGCGGAGGACCCGTGCTCTCCCTGCTGGTCTCCGGCGAGGAGTCCTGGAGCCCCCTCACTGGTTCCCCCATCTGCCCCCCTTTATCCCTGGTGTTACGCTGATTTCCTTCACCAACCGATGAGCTGCCCCTCTCCCTGCTGGGCCCTTCTCCAGCATCGCTTGGGAGCCTTGCCTCCGCCTCTGACTCTGATGGCAGTTCCCTGACAGTAAATAAGACCAAGTATTTAGGTATTTGGCTCACCAATAATAATAATATCTATTCAAAGATAATTACACAAAAACCTGGAAAGGAATCAAAAGAGATTTAGAAATCTGGAATAAGTTAAGATGATCACTTGTTGGCAGAATATTGGTGGTTAAAATGAACGTATTGCCAAAAATGATGTATCTATTCCAAATGATACTGATAATTGGAGGAGTGGGAAGTCTTAGATTATGGCAAAAAGAGATATCCAAATTCATATGGCAGTATAAAAAATCAATAATTAAACAAAAACTTCTAATAGATAAAAAACATAGAGGTGGACTGGCGCTACCTGACCTAAATTTATATTACGACAATGTCTGTCTAAATCGGCTAAAAGAGTGGATTGTATTAAAATATAGTGATTTGTTAGATCTAGAAGGATTTAACAATTGTTATGGTTGGCATGTGTATTTAGCTTATGAAAAAGGGAAAGTACACAGGGGATTTATGTGTTCGGATACTGCCAGGGAGACGAAGCCATCAGGTAGGCCTCCACGTAGTCTCCGGACGATCTCCCGGTCTCCCGTTGGAACAGTATCAGTCAATTAGCGACACGAGCCTCAGAGACATTCCATGACTCGTGTACACCCTTTCTGCAGAGTTTCCACAACGGAAGATTCAGACAGAAGAGCGTATTTACAGCTTTATTCAGCGTAGGTCAGAACAAAGGAAAAACATGACTGCTTGCCTCCGTGTCCAGGAAAACAGCCGGAACAAAAACTATATACAAAACGGAGATTCCCAGCGAGAACAGTGCTGGGAGTAGACAGGCATGTGACACACAACAATCATGCCCGACTCTTTTAAGGTGGAACGGAACTATAACCTAACATCCTCCCCTTTCTGTGTAACCTGTAGTACCTGTGGTTTAACTCAATTGCAACTTCTGTACGTAAACCTTAAGTTGTTCTCTGTTAACAACCTTAGACATCAGATCAGCAGGAATTTCATTTCCTGGCATGTAGGACACCTGAATGAGTCCTTTTTGAATAAACTCTCTTGCATGATGTAACTTAATCTGCAAGTATTTGGTTCTTTGCTTGCAACTCTCTGAGTTCAGCAAAGCCAAACAGGATCTATTGTCTTGATACACCTGTATAGGACATTTCACAGACACTCTGATGTCCTGAAACAGTTGCATCAACCAATCACACTCCATGAGCGAAAATGACAGGGCATTGTGTTCTGCTTCATAGGAACTTAGGCTTACTGTCGTCTGCTTCTTGCACAGCCAGTCAAACAGCCAGTGGTTGTACATGTAGCATACTCCAGAAGTGCTTGTACCATCTGTGGTGTCACTTCCAAAACTAGCATCTGCAAAGATTTCAAGACCTCCAGTTTTCTGACTGGTGAACTGCCTGTAGTGCAAAGTCCCCTTCAAATAGCGGGCTATGCGCTTCAGAGCTTTCCAATCCTGAACAGTAGGATTGTTGGCATGTCTGCTAAGCAGGTTAGTGCTTACAGCTATGTCAGGTCTTGAACATCTAGCAATGAAATTCAACTTGCCTAGAATGCATCTGTACAGTGTGGTGTCAGAAAATGCTTCAGCAGCACAATCTACCTGGTAACCTGTCACCATTGGTGTGTCTGCTGGGTTTGCATCAACCAAATTCAACCTGGTTAATACACCAACAATTTTCTGTGTTTAGTATACCAGAAAATTACCTGCCTGGTCCTTCTCCACCTGCAGAGAAAGATAGTTGGAAACCTCACCAAGATCCTTCATGTCAAAGTGCTCCTTCAGCTGAGCTACGGTGCTTTGGTACAAAGCCTGATTCTTCCAAAACAAAAGAAGATCATCAACAAAACATAAACAATACAGTTTGTTTTGCCTCTCCTCCTTGACAAACACACGGATCAGCTTTGCCTTGGTGAAAACCTAGAGAAAGCAATGTCTCAGTGAGTTTTATGTTCCAACACCTGGCACTCTGCTTGAGACCATATAAGGATTTCCGTAGTTTACAGACCATTCCCTTCTGTATCTCCACTCCATCATCTGGAAGCATATACAGCTCCTCCCCCAAAATCCCGTACAAAAAAGGTGTATTAATATCATGGTGGAAAACATGCAGTTTCTCCTCTGCAGCTATCTTGAGCATCAGCCGAATGCTCTCATATTTGACGGTGGGCGAGTAGGTCTCGTGGTAATCCTGTCCTGGTACCTGTGAAAAACCTCTGGCAACCAATCTGGCTTTGTGTCTGACAACCTTGCCATTCTGGTCTGTCTTGGCCTTGAAGACCCATTTGCTGCCAACCAGTCTCATTCCTGGGACTACCGGTACCAATTCCCAAGTTTGGTTCCTATTCAAAGAATCAACTTCAGCCTTCATGGCATTAAGCCAAGGCTCAGCATCTTTAGAGGTTAACTCCTGAACCTCTTTGAAGCTTGAAGGTTCCCACACCTTCTCTGAGCTACTAAGAACAGCAGTTGCTGTCTTAGCAAACTCATCAGCAAATCTCTTTGGAGGTCTGCCTTTGGTCGCCCTTTCAGACCTGCGTACCAGACGTAAGTCTTCTGGACTCATCTCCTCCTCCTTAGGAGAAAAATGACCAATGGTGAACAGTGGTTCTTCCAGTTCATTGTCAGACGCATCAGATGGTCTGACTGAGGCCTTTGCGCTCTTGTAGTCTGCTGTGTCATCACTGTCACTGACACCAGCAGCAGCGCCGCACACTGAACTGGAATCTGAACTCTGATAATCATCATCGTCATCCTCAGCTTCCTCAACATCATCTGCCTTTTTCACATCACCTTCATCCTGCTCTGGGTAACTCTGGAAACTTCCCACATTTTCCCCCCACTTAGGATTGTACTCAACACTCTTGGTGAACTTAATGGACTTAGAGTTAGTCATCCATACCCTGTATGCACCTTTTTCGTACCCCATGAACAAACCATGTGCCCCACGCTTCCCAAGCTTGTTGCTTTGTGGGGTGTGTACCCACATGTCAGAACCAAAGATTTTCATGTGCTTGACGTTCGGTTTCTTACCAAACATCTTCTCGTACGGAGTGCAACCTATGGGTGATGACAGTCTCTGATTAACGGTATAAACAACCGTTGACAGAGCTTCCCCCCAAAACATCTCAGGGAGGTTGGCATCATGCAACAAGGTTTTTAGGCCTTGAAGCAGAGTCTGATTAGCTCGCTCCGCAAGTCCATTCATCCATGGCGATCTAGGCGTTGACAAGTCATGCTGGATTCCCTTCTCAGTCAGGAAAGCTTCAAACTGCTGAGAAGTGAACTCCCCGCCCCGATCGGTAAAAAGACAGCCGATACGTTTACCACGAACATTCTCCAACCAAGCACAGAATGCCTTGAACTTAGGAAATGCTTGCGATTTCTGCTCAAGCATAAACACATGAATGTACCTAGAGTCCACAATAAATCTGGCCTTTGGAGCAGTCTTTGCAGCAAGCAAAACCTTGTTTTCCACCGGCGTGGGCTTTTGCAGCTTTCCCCCCTGCTCCTGGCCATCAGACTTGCCTTTAGCCTTTGGTGAAGCAGTGCCAGCAAACAAAGCTTTGTTTTTCCCTGGCGTGGGCTTTCCACCCCCCTTCTGCTTCTGGCCATCTGCAGGCTTTTTCCTGATAGTTGTGGCCATTTAGCTTTGGTGGACACGGAGCAGCCTCTGAGGATTGTAAAAGATCCATCTCACGTCTTTATGTGAGCCCAAGTCTCTATGCCTTCAAATACTTGTTATCTTGGCAGCTCATTAATCACGAAGCCTGCTTGGCTCGGCTCCCAGGCCAATTAAGCCTGCCGGACATCAGAGACTCTTCCGCGGCTCACAGAAAAGCCTCCTCTTTCGCTTTTCCACATACCTCAGCAGTCTGTGTCGCAGTCTTACCCTCCTGTAAATGCCGTGAATCTGGGCCCATAACCTGTTGTTGGGATACTGCCAGGGAGATAAAGTCCATCTGAGCCCCCAAGCCGGCTGCCGGACGATCCATCGACCTCCCGTAGATACAGTATCAGCAATTAGCGACACCAAGCCTCAGAAACAGATTGCCACATTCTTAGGCTGGTGCACACTCTGTCAGCAGAATTCACACAGCAGAAGTTGCACTCAGGAGGGTATCATTTAGAATGTTTATTCAGCGTTGGTCAGAACAAAGAACAAACATGACTGCCTGCTAGCGTGTTCTGGCGCAGAGAGAGAGAAAACGAAAGCAATAGCAAACATAAACATCCTGTAAAAGGAAATGCGCAGACTCTGTGACTCACAAGCCTGCTCTCTCTTAAGGTGGAACGGAAATATCCTCTCCCTCTGCTTCTGGCGCTACCTCTGCCTGTTGCTAAGTTTCAGGCTCAGGCACTGTTTCAGACTGTGTCTCTGTTTCTGGCTCTGGCACTGTATCAAGTACTGTTGCAGACTCAGGCTGTGGCTCTAGGCTGTGGATGTGGATGTGGCTGTGACTCTGGCTCTGGCTATCTTTCAGGTTCTGATTCTGAATGAGGTTCTGGCTCTGGCTCTGATTCATGGTCTCGCTCTGGCTGTGTCTCTGTTTCAGGCTCTGACGCTGTATCAAGCACAGTATCAGCCTCTGCCTCTGTTTTAGACTCAGGCTGTGGCTGTGGCTGTGGCTCTGTTTAAGGATCTGGCGCTATGTTTCAGGCTCAGGCTCTGTTTCAGGCTGTGTCTTTGTTTCCTGGCTCCTGCACTCTATCAAGGACTGTTTTATACTCAGGCTGTGGTTCTAGGTTGTGGCTGTGGCTGTGGTTCTGGCTCTGGCTCTGTTTTGGGCTCTGGCCCTGTATCAAGTGCTGTTGCTGGTTCTGGTTCTGTTTCTGGCTATGTCTCTGACTCTGCCTCTGGCTGTGTCTCTGTTTCAGGCTCTGACTGTGTATCTGGCTTTGGCTATGTTTTCAGCTGTTTGTCTGTTTCAGGTTCCAACATGGTCTGGAGCACTGTTTTCGGCTCTGGGTCTGGGTCTGGGTCTGGGTCTGGGTCTGGGTCTGGGTCTGGGTCTGGGTCTGGCTCTGATTCTGATTCTGATTCTGATTCTGATTCTGATTCTGATTCTGATTCAAGGTCTAGTTCTGGCTCTGTTTCAGGCTCTGCCTCTGCCTGTGTTTTAGGGGTTTTTTTCCAAAAAAAATTTATTGTTTTTCCAAATTTGTAACAAAACAAACACAATACAAATATAAAACATACATAACATGTAACACACATAATGAAAAAAGAAACATAAAACATTGCTTTCAATACCTAATTTAACTTCATTGTTAACTGACTTCCTCGAATCCCTCCTATCTGAATTTCATTTTATCTCCTTGTAGCAGTTCTCCTAAATCTTAATTCTAATAAAATAAAATCCATTTAATTATTATATTCTACTTTTTTATTAATTCTAATCCCTATTGTTTAACAACCCATTATTATTATAATCCTCCGGCTATTTGTTACTTCCAAGTAACTTCCATTATCTTATATTACAATATTTTGCCAAATATTCTTTAAATTTCTTCCAATCTTCTTGAGTCTTCTCCTCCTTCTGATCATGGATTCTTCCAGTCAGGTCGGCCAACTCCAAAAAGTCCAACATCTTCATCTACCATTCTTCTATTGTTGGTATTTCTTGGGATTTCCAGTTTTTCGCTATTAGCAGTCTTGCTGCTGTGGTGGCATACAAAAACAATCTAACATCCTTTTTGGGCAATTCCAGACCTATTATTCAAAGCAGAAAGGCTTCTGGTTTCTTAATAAATGTATTTTTCAATATTTTTTTCAACTCATTATAAATCTTTTCCCAGAAGTCTTTCACCTTGGGACACGTCCACCACATATGATAAACGGTACCTTCTTTTTCTTTGCATTTCCAACATAAATTATCATCTGTATGATAAACCTTTGCTAACTTTAGAGGTTAAGTACCATCTATACATCATTTTCATAATATTTTCTTTTAATACAGTACATGCAGTAAACTTAACCCCTTTCTTCCACAACCTTTCCCAATCTTCCAACATTATATTGTGTCCAACATCTCTTGCCCAATCTATCATCACAGATTTAACTTGTTCGTCCTTTGTATGCCATTCCAACAATAAGTTGTACATTTTGGATAGATTTTAACATTGGTATCTAACAACTCCATTTCCAATTTGGATTTTTCCGTTGCAATACCATTTTTCTTATCAAGCTTATACAGTTCATTGATCTGATAATATTGTAGCCAATCCAATTTATCTTTAATTTGATCAAATGGTCTTAATTTAAATCCTTCGTTGTCTTCCAACAATAAATCAGCATATTTCAACCATTTACTCTCCATATTTAACTTTTTCTGGGCCTTTGCTTCCATTGGTGAGAGCCACCTGGGTGTTTTCCTTTCTAAGAGATCTTTATATCTTATCCAAACATTGTATAAAGATTTTCTAATTACATTAGTTTTAAAAACTTTGTGGGCCGATATCTTATCATAACGTAAGTATGCATGCCAACCAAATACATTGTCAAATCCCTCCAAGTCTAACACATCCACATTTTCTAATTGAATCCATGCCTTAATTCAGCAGAAAGCTGCAGCTTCAAAGTATATCTTCAGATCTGGCAAGGGAAATCCCCCTCTTTCTTTTGAATCTGTTAATATTTTATATTTAATTCTGGGTTTTTTCCCTTGCCAGATAAATTTAGACATTTTAAATGTCTAAATGACATTTCTGCCATTCTTTAAAACATTTTACATTGCCAATAATTGGGATAGCTTGAAATAAAAACAACATCTTTGGCAATACATTCATCTTGACCACTGATATTCGGCCCATCAACAACAATTTTAAATTTGACCATATCTCAAGATCTCTCTTAATTTCATTCCATAATTTTTCATAATTATCCTTATATAAATTCAATTTTTCACTGATAAATTCACACCCAAATATTTCACTTTTTCCACAAAGACAAGGCCAGTCTTCTCCTAAAGGACTTTTCTCTCCTCATTATCTAAGTTTTCCCCCAACACTTTGGTTTTGCTTTTATTTAACTTGAATCCTGCAACCTGCCCAATCTCCTGAATCAACTCCAGTCCCTTCACTGCACTGGAGTCTGGATCTTGTAAAGTTAACACCAAAGCATGAGCAAAGGCTTTTAACTTATATTGCTTGGATCCTACTGTTATACCTTTAACCTCTTCTTCCTTCCTTAGCATATTTAGCAAAACCTCCAGAACTGAAATAAAAAGTAGAGGGGAAAGTGGGCACCCTTGCCTGGTTCCTTTTTCAATTCTAATTTATGTTAGAACTGAACATTCTAAGGTGGTGAGTGAATGTCTTAGTATTAGAATGGTTTGTGCAGCATTATGTACAGAAGCGAAGCTTAGGAGCAAGACTTCCCATCAGGCCACAGTCATGTGCAAGACTTCCCATCAGGCCACAGTCATGTGTAGAATCATAGCATCCCATCAAATTTATTCTGAGACCACATTATTAACTATAATTTTTGCTTTTCGTTCAAAATAGATCACATTGATACCATTTAAGAATTCTTGTCCAACCTCAATACTTTCTAAATTCTTTTTCATAAAATTCCAAGAGACATTATCAAAGGCCTTCTCCGCATTGATAAACATTAACACCGCTTTACAATTTTTTTAAACTTCCAACCTTTCTAACACATCGATTATATTCCTAATATTATCTTTCATATGTCTTCCAGGCAGGAATCCTGCCTGGTCCTTATGGATATAATCTGTTAGTACCTTCTTCAGCCTATTAGCCAAAATGTTAGTAAAAATTTTGTAATCCACATGAAGTAATGAGATCGGTCTGTAGTTTTTTACATTGGGTCTATCTTGATCTGGTTTTGGTATCAGAGTTATTAAAGCTTCCTTCCAGGTTTCAGGTGCTTTGCCCCCTCTTAATATCATGTTGCATACCTCAACCAATGGCTGAATCAGCCAGTCTTTCAAAGTCTTGTAATATTTTGCAGACAGACCATCTGGTCCTAGGGCTTTGCCAAGTTGCATCTGGTTTATGGCCTTCTCTACCTCTTGTCTTGTAATCCATCCATTAAGTAGGATCTTTTTATTTTCAGGAATTTTTTGCAAACCATTTACTTTAATAAATTGCTCAATTTTATCTTTATCTTCCTTTCCATTTTTATACAGCTGTTTATAATATTTCTGAAAACACCTTCTTATGTCTGCGGGATTCTCTACTGACTTTCCTTCTGATACAATATTTGTAATAGTACTTTGTTTCTGTCTCTTTTTTATTTTTTATTTTTTTAAATAATATTTATTAAATTTTCCAATAAGAACATACAAATACAAAACAACTACAATAAAAACAAACACAAACAAAAAACAACAAGTATAATTTCAAAACTTATTTTCTCAACCTTATTTCCCCGACTTCCTCATACCTCACCGTTTTGTATTCTAGTTTCATTATCCCATCAGCAACTCCATTCCCTTATTTCCCAAAAATTTATTACTAATTCCATTCCTTTTCTTACTCTAATGTCTCTGAAAACCAATATTTTTAAATCCATGTCAATCTAGCATTCTTTAATCTTATAATAATTGTTAAGATAGTCCTTAAATTTCTTCCAATCTTCTTCCACTGTCTCTTTCTCCTGGTCTCGGATTCTGCCCGTCATCTCTGCAAGTCCCATGTAGTCTGTCATCTTCATCTGCCATTCTTCCAGAGTGGGTAGATCTGATGTCTTCCAATACTTTGCGATAAGGATCCTTGCTGCTGTTGTGGCATACAAAAACAAAGTTCTATCCTTCTTTAGCACCACATGGCTGACCATACCCAGGAGAAAGGCCTCTGGTTTCTTCAGGAAAGTGTATTTAAACATCTTTTTCATTTCATTATATATCATTTCCCAGAAAGCCTTAATCCTTGGGCATGTCCACCAGAGGTGGAAGAATGAGCCTTCATTTTCTTTACACTTCCAACATTTGTTATCTGACAAGTGGTAAATTTTTGCAAGCTTGACTGGGGTCATGTACCACCTATATATCATTTTCATAATATTTTCTCTCAAGGCGTTACACGCCGTAAATTTCATGCCGGTGGTCCACAACCTTTCCCAGTCAGCAAACATAATGTTATGGCCAATATCTTGCGCCCACTTAATCATAGCTGATTTAACTGTTTCATCCTGCGTATTCCATTTCAGCAGCAAGTTATACATTTTGGATAAATTTTTAGTATTGGATTCTAACAATTCTGTTTCCAATTTCGATTTCTCCACCTGGAAGCCAATTTTCTTATCCATCTTGTAAACCTCCATTATTTGGTAATAGTGGAGCCAATCTCTCACTTTATCCTTTAATTTCTCAAAACTCTGCAGTTTGAAGTTACTACCCTCCTGTTCTAAAATTTCCCAATATTTCGGCCATATACACTCCATATTAAGTTTTTTCGCAGCTTTTGCCTCCATTGGTGAAAGCCACCTTGGAGTTTTGCTCTCCAGTAGGTCTTTATATCTGATCCAAACACTATACAATGCTTTCCTGACAATATGATTTTTAAAACCTTTATGAACCTTAACTTTGTCATACCACAAGTATGCATGCCACCCAAAAAAATTATTGAAACCTTCCAAATCTAAGATGTCAGTGTTCTTGAGGAGCAGCCAATCCTTCAACCAGCAGAAAGCTGCTGATTCATAGTAAAGTTTCAAATCTGGCAGGGCAAATCCCCCCCTTTCCTTTGCATCAGTTAAAATCTTAAATTTTATTCTGGGCTTTTTGCCCTGCCAGATAAATTTAGAAATATCTCGCTGCCATCCCTTAAAACACTCCATCTTATCAACAATTTGCAATGTTTGAAACAAAAATAACATTCTAGGCAATACATTCATCTTGATAGCTGCTATTCGACCAGACAAAGAAAGCTTCAAGTTCGACCAAATTTCTAAATCTTTTTTCACCTGGTTCCAACATTTCTCATAATTGTCTTTAAATAAGTTCATATTTTTAGCTGTCATGTTAATCCCCAAATATTTTACACTCTTAACCACTGTTAACCCTGTTTCATTCTGAAACCTCTCCTTCTCTCTTACTGTTAGATTTTTCTCTAATACCTTAGTCTTTAATTTATTTAATTTAAATCCTGCCACTTGACCAAACTCTTGAATTAATTCTAAAACCCTTTTCGTACTGGATTCCGGCTCTTGCAATGTAAGTACCAAATCATCTGCAAATGCTCTCAATTTATATTGTCTCGCTCCGACCTGAACCCCTTTAACCAGCTGGTCCTTTCTTATCATGTTCAGCAAAACCTCCAGGACCGAAATAAAAAGTAGTGGGGAAATTGGGCACCCCTGACGTGTCCCTTTTTCTATCTTAAGTTCTTCTGTAATAATATTGTTTACAATTAGCTTTGCTTTTTGTTCAGAATAAATTGCACCTATACAGTTTTCAAAACCTTGGCCTACCCCCATCCCATGGAGATTCTTCTTCATAAAGGTCCAAGAAATATTGTCAAAGGCTTTCTCCGCGTCCACAAATATCAAAATAGCTTTTGTGTTTATATTAACTTCTAACATTTCCAAAATGTCTATTATGTTCCTTACATTATCTGATAAATGTCTTCTCGGGAGGAAGCCCGCTTGATCCCTATGAATCTCCCCCATCAAAACTTTTTTCAATCTCTTAGCTAAAATGTCAGCAAAAATTTTGTAATCCACATTTAATAAAGAGATTGGACGGTAGTTCTTAAGTTGGGTCTTTTCAGTCTCTGTCTTCGGTATAAGCGTGATATAAGCCTCTTTCCACGTGTCAGGTGCTTCTTTCCCCTCAAGGATTTCATTACAGACTTCCTTCAAAGGTTGTATTAGCCATTCTTTTAAAGCCTTGTAATATTTGGAAGTCAGTCCATCAGGTCCCGGAGATTTGCCCAGTTTCATGTTTTGAATGGCATCTTCTACTTCTTGTTCAGTTATTTTCTGATTCAGAAGCACTTTGTCTTGACATGAAATTTCCTTCATCCCATTTTTCTTCAAGAATTGTTCTATATCAAACTCTTTTTCTGGCCCTTGTGCATATAGTTGTTTAAAGTATCTCTGGAAGCAGCTTCTGATTTCAGTTGGGTTATTAATGTTCTTTCCATCCACTTCTAAATTTGTCACTGTATTTAGTTTTTGTCTCTTCTTCAATAGCCAAGCCAAATTTTTTTTTGCATTTATCAGCAGATTCAAACGTTTTCTGTCTCATTTGTTTAATTTTCCATTCTATTTCTTGGTTCATCAGTTCCATATATTGCGTTTGGTATAATTTAATTTCTCTCAAGATCTCCTGAGACTTTTTCTATTCTCCTTCTTTAATTTTTTCTAATATCTTATCCTTTTTCTCATTTTGGCTTTTCTTCTTTATTGCATTTTGTTGTATCAAGAAACCTCTCATAACCGCTTTGCTTGCATCCCAGATTACTCTTTTTTCCACATTAGTTCTCATGTTGATTTCAAAATAGTCTCTTAGTGTTTTTTGGGCCTTTTTACAAAATTCTTTATCTCTGAATAATGAGTCATTCATCCTCCATCTGAAAGTTCCAGCTGTTATTTGATTCATCTCCATCTTCACGGCATTATGGTCGGAGCAAGTCTTTGGGCAGATTTCCACTTTTTTATCTTTGATGCCAGTCCTCTAGTAACCCATATTTGGTCAATTCTAGTCCAGGTCATTTTGGCTTCAGAAAAGAAGGTTCCTTCTCTTTCAAGAGGATTTTTTAATCTCCAAATATCGACTAAGTCCATATTGTCAGTCATTTCAAAAAATGTTTTTGGTAGCCTTCCGTCTTTAGAAATTACTTGTCTTTGTGCTTTGTCCATGTTTGTAGAGACAACTCCATTCATATCTCCCATCAAAATTATATTTGAATCCATATAGTCCAGCAAAATCTCATGCAACTTTTTAAAGAATTCAGATTTGCCTTCATTTGGTGCGTAGATTCCTAGGATCAGAAATTTCTGGCCTTGTACTTGAATTTCAATTGCCAAGTATCTTCCTTGTTCATCTTTAAATATTTGCTTCGGCATCAATCTGTCCTTTGCATATATAACCACTCCTCTTTTTTTCACTCTGTCAGATGAAATAAATTCATGTCCTAATTTTTTATTGATAAGTAGTTTTCTATGTATTCTTGTCACATGTGTCTCTTGCAGGCAAATCAAGTCCAATTGTTGTTTCTGTAGAATATGAAAGACGTTCTTCCTCTTCCGAGGAATGTTAAGTCCATTACAGTTCCAGCTCAATAGTTGCAGGGCCATGATGGGATTATTTACTTACTCCTACTACTGCTCCCAATTGTTGCTCTTCTTCTGCTGGTGGCTGTAGTCCAAACGATAAATTTGCCAGGTCCAATATTCCTTTTCCTGGTATTGTTGGCTCTTCTCCAAGTTCTGCTTCCTTCACTAAATCTTCTTCGTGATCTCTTAAGAATTTGTCTTTGTCACTCAGTGTCCTCAGTCTAACTTTCTTTCCTCTGTATTTGAAAGATAGGCCTTGGGGGAATTCCCACCTAAAGAAGATTCTGCTTTTTTTCAGTAGCACAACCAGATCTTTGTAGTCCTCTCTTGCATCTAGAATGGGCTTTGGGATATCTTTGAAGATCTCCACAAAAGAATCCTCAATTTGCAGTGTATTTTGATAGTGCAAATTTAAAATTTTATCTCTTTCCTCCTTTGATCCCAAAGTAATCAAGCAATCTCTTGGCTTGTTCTTTCTTTGTCTTATTCCAAGTCTGAATGCACTCACAATTTTGACCTCCTCCCCCTTCAGGCCTTCTTGCCAAAAGTCATAAAATTCTTTTGTAATAAAGTCCACCAAGTTGTCCTGTTCACTTTCCGGGACAAATCTTAATCTTAAGTTACGATCCCTCCTTTGAAGATCTATCATAGCAAAGGATAAATCATGGTCCGCCAGTTTCTTTACAACCGGTGGTATTTTTCCTTGAATTTCAGTTGCAACCTCCTTTGCCTCCTCAGCAATCTTTTGGGTAGTAGCTGATTCCTCTAAGAGTCTCCCAATATTCTGGGCATTAGCAGTAACTTGAGTTCCCAATTCTTTTAGGCTGGAAGTATTCAGATCAAGTTTTTTTGAGATCTCAGCTACTTGTTTACTTGTATCAGTCCCTTGTTTCGTTAAAAATTCCAGAGATTCATTTATTTTTCCAAGAGCTTTCGTCAAAGCATCTTCTGCAGACATGACTTTAGGTTTTGTTTGTGAGGCCGCAGCTGCTCCTACCACTGAGGCCCTTCTTGGCTGTGTAGTGCTGTAAGTTTTGCCGGATCTGAGGTTTTTCTCCTGAGCCTGATCTATCTTTCCTTTGCCATCTGCCATGCCACTATCAGCCAGGCCAAGGTCAGTCCCACAGTCCTAGTTTTGTTTTTACTAGTAAATTTCCAGTGGCTCAGCTTCTAGTTGCTTAGTTGTTTCTCACAATGTAACAAAATCTCCTCTAGAGGGGGGAATTCCCGACTTGCATTCACAATTCACAGTTCTTACAACAGATATATTGTCTCAAAGTCGTCGTCCCCGTCTCTCTAAAGGGGAAAAAGTCCCCAGTTCCAGCACATTTTTCTTAAATAGTTCCAAATATGTAACAGTCCAGGTAAAAGTCCTCAACACTGTATCTTTCCCAGTTATTTCAAGGCTCTCACTTTTGACAGTTCAAAGTTCTTTCTCCCTTCTTACAGGGCAGTCCTTTCCCAGGATACAAAAGACAATGGATAAAATTCAATTCTTTGCTTTCATGCAGGTTAAATAGTTTAATGACAATTCTCCCTCACCGCTCCTGCCCGCTAAGTGAGGGGGTATCTTGCTTTTAGGCAATGGCTTTGTTATTCAAATGCAATCCTCAAAGGTTTCAGTTTAATAGTCTCTTTGCTTTCTTCTCACTACAATGCGGTAAGGCAGACTTCCTTTTTGTACCTTTCCCGTGGTGGCCAATCTTTTAAACTTTCAAGCAATTTAAGTCTTTAAATCTTTACTCTTTAAAGTCCAATTTAAGCTTTTAATCCTACTCTCCGATAATGGCGACGCGGCTTCGCTCCACAGGCTGGGTAGCGGCTCTCAGCACCGCGCTCCCCCCGACACCGTTCCAGAGCCTTTAAAAAGGCTCTTTCGCAGTTCGGAGGGGTCGTAGTGGTGCCCACCGAGCCTCCTTGTTTACAGGCTTCTCCACCTGTAATTTTTAAGGGTCCCCGCTTCACCGTAGCAGCAGGACCCGAACCCGCGGAGCAGACTTCTCCCGGAGCTCCGGGAAAAGTCCTCCATTAATCGCTGGCGCTGACCGGAAGCCCCCTGTTTCTGTCTCTTTTTTAAACTGCCAAGCCAGCAGTTTTCCACATTTATTTGCCAATTCAAAATTTCTCTGTCTCATCATTTTTAATTTCCATTCTATTTCCTGATTTATAATCTGGGAATATTGTATCTGTAAAGCTTTAATTTCCTTTTGAATCTGCTGATTCTTTGGATTACATTTCAGATTCTTCTCTTTATCTTTTAATTGCGACAGAATATTATCTTTTTTCTCATTCTGTATCTTTTTCTTAATCGAGTTTTGTTGTATGAGGAATCCTCTCATTACAGCCTTACTTGCGTCCCAAATGACTCTTGTTTCCACCTCTGAATTCATATTTATCTCAAAATAGTCCTTTAGAGTCTTTTGGGCCTTCCTAATCATCTGTTCATTCCTCAACAAATCACCATTCATTCTCCATCTGTAAGATCCCTGCAGAAACAATTTTGTTTCCAAAAACATTGCATTATGGTCCGAGCAAGTCTTTGGGCAAATTTCAGTTTTAGTTACCCTGGGAACAAAGTCTCTGGATAGCCATAAATAGTCGATTCATGAAAATGATTGATTTGTATCTGAATAAAATGTGAAGTCATGACCTGAAAGTGTTGCTGTGCAATGCCAGGTCAATGATGAATAAAACCACTGCCATCCACGACCTGATTGTGGATGGAGGATTTGATCTGGCATGTGTGACAGAGACCTGGTTGGATGAAGCAGACGGGCCTGTCCTTGCCGCTGCTTGCCCACCAGGTTTCTCTTACGCACAGCAACCCAGGTCATGTGGGCGGGGAGGGGGGGTTGCAGTGATTTTTAGGAAGTCATTAGTCTGCACCAGGCGTCCTATTGGGAAGACCCAGTTTTCTGAGTGCATGTTCTGGAAGTTGGGCAATAGGGGCAGTACAGGATTCCTACTGGTGTACCGACCTCCCCGCTGCACCAAGGATTCCCTGCCCGAGCTGCTTCAGGTCGTGGCGGATATGCTCCTGGAGACACCTAGCTTGGTTGTCCTGGGGGATTTTAACATCCATGCCGACACGACCTTACAAGGGGCCGCTCGGGACTTCGTGGAAAGCATGGCCTCCATGGGGCTGTCCCTGAATAAGTCTGGCCCAACTCATAGCCACGGACATGCCTTAGACTTGGTGTTTACCTCTACGGATGTTGGTGATCTGACATTAACTAAAAGCGAAACAAAAGAAGTGCCATGGTCAGATCACTTCCTGGTGCAACTGGACTTCTCCGCAATCCTTCCCCTTCGCAGGGAGGTGGGACCGATTCGGATGGTCCGCCCCCGCCACTTAATGGATCCAATTGGCTTCCAGAGAGTGGTAGGGGATGCTTTATCCCAAGTTGATGGCCTTTCAGCTGATTCCCTGGTGGCCCGCTGGAATGCGGAGTTAACCAGGGCTATTGACTGTCTGGCTCCGAAGCGCCCTCTCCGATTGCATGGAGCCCGGACAGCCCCGTGGTTTTCCCCGGAGCTGAGGGTGATGAAACAATCGTTGAGACGGCTAGAGCGCCGGTGGCAGAAAACTCATTCTGAATCAGACCAGACACGGGTTAGAGCTCAACGTCGAGCCTACCAAGTGGCAATGGCGACGGCGAAGAGGGCCTTCTTCGCCGCCTCCATTGCATCTGCAGAAAACAGCAGCAGGAGACTTTTTCAGGTGGTTCGCAATCTATCAGAACCACCTGTACCACCAGGGCCTGGTAGGGACCCCAAGATCTCCTGCAATGCTTTTGCAAAGTTTTTTGCAGATAAAATCGCTCAGATTCAGAAGGAGGTAGACTCCACTGTGGGAGCAGGGCCAGGGCGGGAGAGTGCTAGAGTTCTGTCTGGTCCTGTTACATGGGATCAATTCCAATCTGTTACCTCCGAGGATGTGGACAGGCTGCTTGGACGAGTGAAACCGACCACCTGTCTCCTTGATCCTTGCCCATCCTGGCTGATAAAAGCGAGCCGGGAAGGGCTGGGCGATGGGCTCTGCGGGGTGGTGAATGCTTCCCTCTGTGAGGGAGCCTTCCCAGACCCGCTGAAAGAGGCGGTCATTAAACCGCTTCTTAAAAAAACATCTTTAGACCCGGCCAATTTGGCCAACTATCGCCCAGTCTCAAATCTGCCATTCTTGGGCAAGGTGATTGAGCGGGTGGTTGCTGAACAACTCCAAGCACGCCTGGAGGAAACGGACCATTTGGATCCCTTCCAATCGGGATTCAGGCCTCACCATGGGACTGAAACTGCCTTGGTCGCGCTGGTTGATGATCTCCGGCGGGCTAGGGACAAAGGTGAGAGCTGTTTCCTAGTTCTGCTGGATCTCTCAGCGGCCTTTGACACCATTGACCATAACATCCTTCTGGACCGTCTAGAGGGGCTGGGAGCTGGGGGCACTGTCATACAGTGGTTCCGCTCCTTCCTCCTGGGCCGTGTCCAGAAAGTGGTGGTGGGGGGTGAGTGTTCAGACCCCTGGGCTCTCACTTGTGGGGTGCCTCAGGGTTCTGTCCTCTCCCCCATGCTTTTTAATATCTATATGAAGCCGCTGGGAGAGATCATCAGGGGGTTTGGACTGGGTGTTCATCAGTACGCAGATGACACCCAGCTCTACCTCTCCTTTAAATCAGAACCAGTGAAGGCGGTGAAGGTCCTGTGTGAGTGCCTGGAGGCGGTTGGAGGTTGGATGGTGGCTAACAGATTGAGGTTGAATCCTGACAAGACAGAAGTACTGTTTTGGGGGGACAGGAGGCGGGCAGGTGTGGAGGATTCCCTGGTCCTGAATGGGGTAACTGTGCCCCTGAAGGACCAGGTGCGCAGCCTGGGAGTCATTTTGGACTCACAGCTGTCCATGGAGGTGCAGATTAACTCTGTGTCCAGGGCAGCTGTCTACCAGCTCCACCTGGTACGCAGGCTAAGACCCTACCTCCCCGCGGACTGTCTCGCCAGAGTGGTGCATGCTCTAGTTATCTCACGCTTGGACTACTGCAACGCGCTCTACGTGGGGCTACCTTTGAAGGTGACCCGGAAACTGCAATTAATCCAGAATGCGGCAGCGAGACTGGTGACTGGGAGTGGCCGCTGGGACCACATAACACCGGTTCTGAGAGATCTGCATTGGCTCCCAGTACGTTTCCGAGCACGATTCAAAGTGTTGGTGCTGACCTTTAAAGCCCTAAACGGCCTCGGTCCTGTATACCTGAAGGAGCGTCTCCACCCCCATCGTTCAGCCCGGACTCTGAGATCCAGCGCCGAGGGCCTTCTGGCGGTTCCCTCATTGCGAGAAGTGAGGCTACAGGGAACCAGACAGAGGGCCTTCTCGGTAGCGGCGCCCGCCCTGTGGAACGCCCTCCCATCAGATGTCAGAGAGATAAAGAATTACCTGACGTTCAGAAGACATCTTAAGGCAGCCCTGTTCAGGGAAGTTTTTAATATGTAATGCTGTATGGTTTTTAACACTGATTGGGAGCCGCCCAGAGTGGCTGGGGAAAACTCAGCCAGATGGGCGGGGTATAAATAATAAATTATTATTATTATTATTATTATTATTATTATTATTATTAGTCTTTTTCTGTTGGATTTCTCACTCTCCATGTCTGATAGATCAAATTTATCTACCATTTCAAAGAAAGTCTTTGGTAATCTGCCAGCATTCATTATTTTCTGTCTCTGTGTTCTATCCATAAGTGTTGATGCCACTCCATTCAAGTCTCCCATCAAAATAAATTTGTAATCCAAATAGTCCAGAAGTCTTGTTTCCAGATTCTTAAAAAATTCTGCTTTGCCATCATTTGGCCAGAAGGCTTCGTGATTAATGAGCTGCCAAGATAAGGACTCTTTGAGGTAAAGAGAGAGGCTCGGGCTCAAGGAAAACCTGAAATGGAATTTTTCCAAGCTGCTGAATGCCCTAAGTTAAATGGGAAAAATTATCAGACCTGGGCAAAATGGTGTGAGAGTTTGCTACGTCAGTATGGAGTGTGGCAAACCGTGTCTCAAGCCCCTCCAGTTCCTCTGACAGAGAAATGGGAGGCCCAGAATTCGAAGGCCATTGACATAATCGTCTTGTCCGTCTCTCTGGAGGAAATAAAAACGCTTGCTGGCAACGTGACGGCACGTAAGATGTGGAATGCTTTGAAAGCTGCCCATCTGCCAATCATCCCAGCTCAGAGTCTGAATGCCCAGGGTGTGAATGCATCGGAGGTCCTGGCTGTTTCCCAGAATGCGAGTGAATGCAGGGATGCAGAGGGCACCGGTTGCAAGCTGCAGAGGGAGCAGACTGTGATGTCAGCCCAGGCAGCATTCCAGCCTCCAGGGGGAGCCAAGGAGTCGGCAGCTGAGAGCTCTGTTTCCCGTGGGAACCAAGGTCATCACCTTTGCAGAGGCCGGAAGGCCAGAGGTAAACAGAGCAAGATGCCTGCAGATGGCCAGGAGTGGGGGGGGGGGGGGCAAGCAGCAAAAGCCCGAGCCAGGGAAAAACAAAGCTTTGTTTGCTGGCACTGCTTCACCAAAGGCTAAAGGCAAGTCTGATGGCCAGGAGCAGGGGGGCAAGCTGCAAAAGCCCACACTGGTGGAAAACAAGGTTTTGCTTGCCAGAAAGACTGCTCCAAAGGCTAAAGCCAGGTTTATTGTGGACTCAGGCGCCAGTCGCCATTTATCGAAGGATAAGCACCTGTTTATCTCCTTCACACCTCAAGATGGAGAGATCCACCTGGCTGATGGAAGGACGTTGCAAATTGCAGGAGAAGGGACTGTTAAACTTGCATGTTTGCATACAACCATCAGTAATGTACTTTATGTTCCAGGAGCAGCGGACAATTTGCTAAGTGTCCCACAGCTGATTCTGTGTGGTTTTGAGGTTTCCTTCAAGAGGAATGTCTGTGTCATCAGGAAAGGCAAAGAGGACATTTTGCATGCAAAGTTTATGGATGGTTTATTCTGTATAACTTATGATGACAATGCTGTTGTGTCTAATGTTGATTCTTGTTGTGTTGCACAAACTAACAAGGTTCTTCATGCAGGATGTATTCATGAAGCACATCGAAATTTTTGTCACATGTCTTGGCAAGCGCTGGCCAAGATGCCAGAGTTGGTTGAAGGTTTGAACATCAAACCTTGTAAGTATCACATGAAATGTGTATCTTGTGCAGAGAACAAGGTGAAGGTTGCTCTAAAAGGCAAGGAGTCTAGCAGGCAGGCTTCCAAACCCTACCAGCTAGTGCATGCAGACCTGGTTGGTCCTCTTGCGCCCTCTTTGGGAGGAGCGAGGTACTTCATGGTTCTAATTGATTCTTTTTCTAGGTACATTCATGTGTTTATGCTTGAGCAGAAATCGCAAGCGTTTCCTAAGTTCAAGGCATTCTGTGCTTGGTTGGAGAATGTTCGTGGTAAACGTATCGGCTGCCTCTTTACTGATCGGGGCGGGGAGTTCACTTCTCAGCAGTTTGAAGCTTTCCTGACTGAGAAGGGAATCCAGCATGACTTGTCAACGCCTAGATCGCCATGGATGAATGGACTTGCGGAGCGAGCAAATCAGACTCTGCTTCAAGGCTTAAAAACCTTGTTGCATGATACCAACCTCCCTGAGAAGTTTGGGGGGGAAGCTCTGTCAACGGTTGTTTATACCGTTAATCGCAGACTGTCATCACCTATTGGTTGTACTCCGTACGAGAAGATGTTTGGTAAGAAACCGAACGTCAAGCACATGAAAATCTTTGGTTCTGACATTCAAGCATTCCACATTTCACATGCACTGGGCTTGCCAGCCAGGGTGATTAACTCTTCAGCAGCTACTGAGAGCAAAATTATCCCCATAGCTCTCGAATCCTGTGCCTTCCACTCATCTGTCACAGGGGCTGGGGGATTCTCAGTAACGGTATTCCACACTCCAAGCCTTCTCATCTGGCCCTCACAGTACCTTGCCCAGGTCTGATAGTTGTGGCCATTTAGCTTTGGTAGACACGGAGCAGCTTCTGAGGATTGTAAAAGATCCATCTCACGTCTTTACGTGAGCCCAAGTCTCTATGCCTTCAAAGACTTATTATCTTGGCAGCTCATTAATCACGAAGCCTTCTGGCTCGGCTCCCAGGCCAATTAAGCCTGCCGGACATCAGAGACTCTTACGCGGCTCACAGAAAAGCCTCCTCTTTCGCTTTTCCACATACCTCAGCAGTCTGTCGCAGTCACAGTCTTATCCTCCTGTAAATGCCGTAAATCTGGGCCCGAAACCTGTTGTTGGGATACTGCCAGGGAGATAAAGTCCATCTGAGCCCCCAAGCCGGCTGCCGGACGATCCATCAACCTCCCGTAGGTATCAGCAATTAGCGACACGAAGCCTAAGAAATAGCTTGCCACATTCTTGGGCTGGTGCACACTCTGTCAGCAGAATTCACACAGCAAAAGTTGCACTCAGGAGAGTATCATTTAGAATGTTTATTCAGCGTTGGTCAGAACAAAGAAAAGCATGACCGCCTGCTAGCGTGTTCTGGCGCAGAGAGAGAGAAAACGAAAGCAAGAGCAAACATAAACATCCTGTAAAAGGATATGCGCAGACTCTGTGACTCACAAGCCTGCTCTCTCTTAAGGTGGAACGGAAATATCCTAACACATAAGGTGTTGCAATTTCATTGGTGCGGGCCCATTCTGCGCTGTTTGGGACCCCAGGTAGCCAGGGCCATCAGCTACTGGGGTTGGCGGTTTCCCTGTGGCTGGCGTTTCAGGACAGGACCGGGCGTAGTGTCCGCTTCCGCCACAGTAGAGACATAGATCTTCTCCGCGTCTTCTCCGCGGGGGAGAGGCGTGGCCGCACTGCCCCAAGCTGCATAGGCTCCTCCGATGACTCGGCTGTGGCCGTGGAGCTGCTGGTAGAAACTGGCGCCGAGAACTGGAAGTGCCGGCGGCCCCGGGCCTGACGACGCTCCTCCAGCCGATCGTCTATCTGTAGACTCCGTTGAATGAGGGTGTCGGGCGTGGTGGGGCGTTCCATTGTGGCCAGCTGGTCCAGTATCTCGTCTGAACGCCCCTCGAGATACTGGTCCCGAAGAGCAGAGTCATTCCAGGTCAAGTCCTGTGCCAGCAGCCGGAATTCCGTGGTGTATGCAGCCACAGTGGACTTGCTCTGTTTCAACCGCCTGATTGCCCGGTTGGCTTGACTCCCCTTCTGGGGGTTGCCGAATGCGGCCTCCAAATGATTGCAAAACCCCATATAGTCTGTCAGCAAGGGGGAGTCTTGTCTGAGCAGCGGCAACGCCCACTTGGCCGCCTGGTCCTTTAACAAACTAATCAAAAAGTGCACCTTGGTGCGGTCGTCAGGGAAGTTCCGGGCTCGCCCCTGAATATACAACTTGGCCTGGGCAAGGAACATGGGAAAGCTGGCCGGGGCCCCATCAAATTTCTCTGGCAAAGCCACTGGGTACTTGCCAGGAGCTGGGGCGTCGGCCCCAGGAGCTGGTAGGGCGTCCAACCGCTGCTGAAGTGCCGTAACCGCATTGCTGAGCTGCTGCACGGTGTGAGTCAAGGCCTGGTTCTCCTGGGCCAATGCCACCAGCGCAGCTGCCTGGTCGGCCATGGCTTCTGGCTCGTCCCGAATGCACCCCAACGAAGGGGGAGTGCGGGTGTGGTGGGAGCAAACTGCTGGTCCCGGGGGGAAGGTTACCGTTGGCGTAGTCAAAGTCCGGTCCTGGGTCACTAGCCTGGAAACAGTTCACAAGGAGCGGGGCGAGGTCCGAAGCAGGAAGCCGGGCGGGGACAGGAACACTGGAGGGTCAGGTCTGGGTCCGGGCAGGAGCAGGTACTCAACGACTTTGCTCCCACAACCTGGGACCGGGCTGACTGGCCTTTATCTTCTCTGAGGCCAGGGGCGGCCCCGGCCCCCAGGAGACCCGCCTCTCTTGGCCTTAAGGCGAGCACTCCTCCTGGGAGAAACCAGTTCCCTCCGCCTCTCTGCCCTAAGCCTCTGCAGTTCAGGAGAGGCTGGGGAGTTACTGGACCCAGGGGGAGACTCTCCTTCCTCTGGCAGGGCCGGGAGAGGCGCACCTGTAGGCACTGTGTCCTTAATCACCTCTGGAGCTAGAGTGGAATCACCTGGTGCCTGCTCCTGAGGATCCGGCACAGGTGCAGGCTCTTCAGATCCAAGGCCCTGCCCCAGTTCAGCCGGCCCTGGAAGCGGGGATTCCTGTGCAGGCTGGGATTCCTCCGGTTCAGCCTCTGAATCGCATTCCCAGGCCATCACAGCTATAAATGTGCCTCCCAGGCAAAAAGCCAGCTTGGTCATTGTGTATCATCATCTGGAAGACTTTTTTGGATCTTTCGGCTAAAATATTTGCATATAATTTATAATCGTTATTTAGAAGTGCGATAGGCCTATAGTTGTTAATAAGTAGATTGTCCATTCCCTGTTTTGGAATTAATGCAATAAGGCTGTCTTTCCAAGAATCCGGCATGGTTCTGTCTTTTAAGATACTTCTCCTTTTTTTAATTTTTAATTTTTTTATTTTCAATGCAGAATCATAACAAAAATTACAAACATTGAATCCAAAATAATACTATACAGACAAAAATCCCCGGAACATATAAAAAAAAAAAACAGAAAAGGAAAAGGAAAAAAAAAAGGCAAAGGAAACAAAACTAAACTAAACAAAAACGAAAAAGCACACATCTACAGAACAAAACCATATCATTACATACATAAACACAAATTGACTTCCTTCCTTTGTTCTAAGACCTCAAAAAATTTACTCTTACCGTATTGTTGTGTCTAATTAGATTACTTCCATCTTTGTGCTTTTTTACACCATTTTTCTTATTCTTTAACCCTGTAAAGCTTCATTCATTACATACCAATATACTAACTCCAGAACAATGTTTTTTCATATACTCTTTAGCACAACCCCATTCTTTTAATAATTTCTGGTCCGATTGTCCCCTTATGTAAGCTGTGAGCCTTGCCAGATTTATGTATTCACAAAATTTAATTTGCCAATCTTTCACTGATGGAATTTTTCTGCCTTTCCAGTTTTTAGCTATAAGCATCCTGGCAGCTGTTGTTGCATAAAGGAATACTTTCCTTTGATTTTCGGGGATATCATTTGTAATTAAACCTAAAAGCAATGCCTCCGGTTTTTTACTAAAAGATATTTTAAACATCTTTTTGAGTTCTTCATAGATTTCATTCCAGAATTGTTTAATAGGTCGGCATTCCCACCACATGTGAAACATTGTTCCTATTTCTTTTTTACATCTCCAACAGGTATTCGATTTTAATTTGTGAATTTTAGCCAATTTTACTGGAGTTAAGTACCATTGGTACACCATTTTCATAAAATTTTATCTTATTGTATAACATGCCGTGAATTTAATGTCATATTTCCATAATTTCTCCCATTGGTCCAGCCGAATTACATATCCTATATCACATGCCCATTTGATCATAACTTCTTTTACTTCTTCATCCTTTAATTCCCATTCTAATAATAAATTATACATTTTGGATATATATTTTTTTGAGTTTTGTAATAATACTTTTTGTAATTTTGATTCTTCTTTTTCAAATCCTATTACTTTATCCTGGTTGAATATTTGTGCAATTTGGTGATATTGTAACCATGTGGTACAGTATTGGGTCACCTCATCGTATGGTCTTAGTTTTAATTGGCCCTGTTCTTCCTTTAGGAGCTGCTGGTAAGTTGCCATTCTTCCTATAGTATTTTTCTTTTTAACCGATATTACTTCTAGCGAAAACAAAAAAAATTCCTTCCAGTAGCACCTTAAAGACCAACTAAGTTAGTTCTTGGTATAAGCTTAAGTGTGCATGCACACGAAAGCTCATACCAAGAACTAACTTAGTTGGTCTTTAAGGTGCTACTGGAAGGATTTTTTTTTGTTTTGACTATGGCAGACCAACACGGCTACCTATCTATTACTTCTAGCGGTGAGACCCACCATGGGGTTTTTGGTTCTAACAACCTTCTATGTCTCACCCAGACCTTGTATAATGCATTTCTAATTACGTGGCTTAGAAATTCTTTATGGACTGCCACTTTGTTATAAATTAGATAGGCATGCCAACCATATCTGTTGTTCCATCCCTCCAAATCCAAAATTTCACTGTTATCCAATTTGATCCAATCCTTGATCCAAGTAAAGTATGCTGCATCGTAATATAGTCTCAGGTCTGGGAGTCCAAAACCTCCCCGCTCTTTTATGTCAGTTAATAATTTATGTTTGATCCGTGGCTTTTTGCCTTGCCATATAAACTTTGTTAGGTCCATTTTCCATTTTTTAAAACAATCATCTTTACCTATTATGGGAATCATTTGAAAAAGGAACAGAAGTTTTGGTAAGATATTCATTTTAATAGCCGAAATTCTACCCCAGAGTGTTAATTTCAATATTGTCCAAGTTTCCATTTCTCTTTTTGTTACTTCCCAAATTTTTTTATAATTATCTTCAAACAAATTTATATTTTTCATTGTTATTTGTATACCTAAATATTTCACTTTTTTTACAATTTGTAATCCAAATTTTTCTACCAGTTCCTTTTTCTCTTGATCTCCCATGTTTTTTACCATTAGTTTCGTTTTTTTCTTTATTCAAGGCAAAACCTGATACCCATCCAAAGTTTTCCATTTTTTCTAGAGCCTTTGCTATGCTTTCCTTTGGATTTTCCACCATTAAAACTAAATCATCTGCAAATGCCCTTATTTTGTATATTTTCTCTCCTAGGGATATTCCATTTATTTCTTGATCCAATCTGATTTCTTGACCAAAATGAATAACAAAGGTGAAAGTGGGCACCCTTGCCTGGTGCCCTTCTGTATTTTAAAATAATCAGTCGTGTCATTATTTATTATTATATTTGCTTCTTGTTGTTCATAAATTGCTTTTAACCCTCTTGTGATTTGGTCTCCCATGTCCATCTGGTCTAATAATATTTTTAGAAATTTCCATGATACTTTGTCAAATGCCTTTTCCGCGTCCACAAAAACAAAGGCTACCTTCTTACTTGGTTTCATGTCTAAATACTCGATCATATCAATCACTGTTCTTATATTGTCACTCATTTTCCTGCCCGGCAAGAACCCTGCCTGCTCTTTATTTATACAATCCTGCAAAACTGTCTTTAATCTTGTTGCCAATATTTGTGCATAGATCTTGTAATCATTATTTAGTAATGATATTGGTCTATAATGGGTTATAAACTCTTTATTTCATCCTTGTTTTGGGATTACTACTATGTGCGCCTGTTTCCAGGTGTTGGGAATCTTCCCGTCTTCTAATATTTTATTTAAGAGTGTCTTCATAGGTGATAATAATGGTTCCTCTAATTTTTTGTAATGTATTGCGGTAAGACCATCTGGGCCTGGGGATTTTCCCAGTTTCATCTTAATTATCGCTTGATGAAGCTCTGTCGTGGTTATTGGGGAGTTTAGCTCTTGAATCTTTTCTTTCTTAATCTTAGGTATATCTTTTCCACATAAATACTCTTTTATTTCAACCTCTGTCTCATTTCCTGCTTTATATAGCTTATTATAATATTTTGTAAAACACTTTTTAATTTCCTCAGGGTTATCTAAAGTTCTCCCCTCTTCCACTATTTTATCAATCAGTTTTTCCTTTTGTCTCTTTTTCAGTTGCCAGGCTAGCATCTTTCCGGGTTTATTTGCAAATTCGAACGACCTTTGTTTCATCCATTTAATATTGTCCTCAATTTCACTATTTAATATTGCTGAAGCCTGAGTTTGTAATATTTTTAGTTTTTGGTTTATTAATTCATTTTTTGGTTGTTTTGCTAATAATTTTTCATTTATTCCTATTTCCTTCCTTATTTGTTCCAGTTTTTGCTCTCTGTTTCTTTTCCTTATTGCACTTTGTTGTATGTAAAAGCCTCTTATGAAAGCTTTACTTGCATCCCATATTGTCCTGAAGTCTGTATCCTGTTCTTTATTTAATTCAAAAAATTCTTTCAATAGTTCTTGCGCTTTTTTCACAATCTTTTTGTCATTTAATAATCTTTCATCAAGTCTCCATCTTTTATTAGTTTTCTTGTGTTTCTTTAATTCTAATGTGACTGGGTTGTGATCTGTAATAATTTTGGTCTGTATTTCTGCTTTTTTAATTTTAGTTGTTAAGTTATTTGATACCCATATGCTGTCAATTCTGCCGGCTGATTTTTTAACTTCTGAGAAATGTGTATGCTGTCTTTCTCCTGGGTTTTTATATCTCCATGTATCAATCAAATTTAAGTTTTCTACCATCTGAAAGAAGGTGTCTGGGAGTCTGCCTTTTTTGGATTTTCTTTCTCTCTCTGTCCTATCTAATTCTATTGATGTGACACCATTTAGGTCTCCCATCAAAATAATTTTCCCTTCTATAAATTCCAGTAAATTAGCTTCTACTATAATTAAATGTTCTTTACCTTTTGTTATTTTTACCCCTAGTATTCTACCCTCATCATCCTTGAATATATTTTTTGCGTCTAGTTTAGGGTTCACATAGATCACAATTCCCCTTTTCTTTTTTACATCTGAGGATATAAATTCTTGACCCAATCTCTTATTTTCTAAAACCCTTCTATGGTTTCTAGTCACATGGGTCTCCTGTAAGCATATAATATCCCATTGTTCTTTCCTCAATACATGTTCTATTTTATTTCTCTTCCTCTTATCATTTAGACCGTTAACATTCCAAGATATAATTTTTAGATTCATTAATTTTTATTTATTATCTACAGTAGTTTCGTTGGGTAAGTAAAAAAAAGAAAAGAAAAAAAGAGAAAAAACTCAAAAATTTTAGGATTTTGATAATCTGCTTCTTCCAATCTCCCCCCCCCCCCTTAATACTCACTTGTCTCTCTATGCTTCTTGTGGTGTCTGCGTTGTTTCCTCTCGCTCCAATGTTGGCTCTCCAGTTAATTCTTTTTTGTACTTCCTCCAGAATTTTCCCAGCTCATCTGCTGATCTAAAAGTTTTTCTTCTGTCCTTATATGTGAAGGTGATACCCTCGGGAAATTCCAACCGGAATCTTTTTTTTAATTTTTATTTATTTATTTATTTATACAACATGGAAAAAAACACACAAAAAAACACAAATACCAAATTACACACAAATTACAAAAATAACCATAGACACATAATTTTCTTGGCAAACAATAAAACATCTATTGGTCTTAACACTAAAGACCCAACTTCTCGTCTGTTCCATATTTCAAATTCATATTACTTATTGCCAATACACGTTTTTTCCATAATTAAACTTATTTTCAATAAATCTAATTTCTTCTATCTACCTAGCAACTATTACTGAAGTTCCTCGAATGCTGCAACTGAATTTAAACTACTATATTTATTTTTCAGATATTCTTTGAAAACCTCCCATTTAGAAACAAATTCCTGTTTGGATTTATTCTTTATTTTTTCTGATAAACCATCTAATTCGGCATATTCTGTCAGCTTTTGGATCCAATCTTGTATAGAGGGGATTTCATTACTCTTCCATTTTGCTGCGATCAAAACTCTTGCTGCCGCCGTCGCATATAAAAAGATACCCTTCCTCTTTTGTGGAATATCCAAATCTGTTATTCCCAGGAGGTAGGCCTCTGGTTTTTTATTGAAAGAGATCTTTAGCATTTTTTGCAGTTCTGCATGTATACTCTCCCAGAATACCTGTATTTTCCTACATGTCCACCACATATGATAGAATGTTCCTGAGTCTCCGCATCTCGAACAATTACTTGACACATTTTTATACATTTTCGAAAGTTTCCATGGTGTTAGATACCATCGATGTTGCATTTTTTGAAAGTTCTCTCTAATCGTGTAACAGTTTGTGAATTTCCAATTGATCTTCCATAAATTTTCCCATTGGGCCATGGTTATTGAATGGCCAAAATCCTGGGACCACCTCACCATTGCCACTGTTACCTCCTCCTCCTTGACTGTCCAGTCAAGGAGGAGTCGGTAAGTTTTGGAAAGAGTTTTTCTTTTAGAATTTACAAGATCAGATTCGAATCGGGAAATATCTACTGAGAACCCCTTTTGTTTGTCAGATTTAAATTTTTCAAATAACTGATGGTATTGGAACCAGTCTGAAATGTGTTCTCTTATTTCCTCAATTTTTTTTAGTTTTTTTTTGTTATCTTCATTTTTTAGAAGTATTTTATATGTTGGCCAGCTTTCCTGAGTATTTTTCCATTTTACTGCTATGGCTTCTACTGGAGAAGTCCACCACGGGACTTTAGGCTCCATCAGGTCTTTATATTGTTCCCATACAGCAAAGAGTGACTTTCTTATTATATGGTTGGTAAAATTTTTATGAATTTTCGCTTTTCCATATATTAGGTAGGCGTGCCATCCCCAACGATTGTCAAAACCTTCCAGGTCCAGGAGGTCCGGATCCTGCAATGTGCACCAATCTTTTAGCCAGGTGAAACAGGCTGCCTCGTAGTAAAGTTTTAGATCGGGTAGGGAAAAACCGCCTCTCTCTTTTATGTCTATTAAGACCAGGTGTTTAATCCTAGGTTTCTTCCCTTCCCACAGAAATTTGGAAATTTCTCTCTGCCATATCTTGAGACAACCTGCTTCACCCAGTATCGGAATCATTTGAAATAAAAAGATTAATTTTGGAAGCACATTCATCTTTATAACGGAAATCCTACCCAGAAATGTTAATTTTAGTTTACTCCAGGTTACCAAGTTTTTTCTAATCTCTAGCCAAGTTTTGGTGTAATTATCCTGAAATAAGTTAATGTTCTTGGGGGTGATCCAAATACCCAAGTATTTCGCTTTTGAAGAGATTTTCAGGCCCAATATTTTTTCTAAGTCGTCCTTTTCTTCTGTAGTTACATTTTTAACAAGCATTTTTGTTTTTGTTATGTTCAGCTTAAAGCCTGCCACTTCTCCAAATTCTTTAATCAGTTCCAGCACTCTTTTCAGACTTTCTTTAGGGTTTTCAGTCATAACAAGTAGATCGTCCGCGAAAGCTTTAATTTTATATGTTTTGTTTCCCAGAGTGATGCCTTTAACAAGCTGATCCCTTCTTATCTGATTGTTCAAGACTTCCATCACCAAGATAAATATCAGTGGAGACAGTGGGCAGCCCTGTCTGGTTCCCTTCTTTATTTTGCACTCCTCAGTAATTCTTCCGTTGATGATCATTTTTGCATATTGTTCCGAATAGATGGCATTTATTCCTTTACAAATATTTTCTCCCAGTCCGATTTCTTCCATTAATTTTTTCATAAACTTCCAGGACACATTATCAAAAGCTTTTTCAGCGTCTACCAACATAATAGCTGCTGGTTTATCAATCTTAATATCCAAATATTCTAATACATTAATCACACATCTAATATTGAATTGCATAAATCGTCCGGGAAGAAATCCGGTTTGATCTTTATGAATTATCTCTTTCAGCACCATTTTTAATCTATTTGCAAGAATGTCTGCGAATATCTTGTAATCGTTATTTAGCAGTGCAATGGGTCTGTAATTGGCCATGTTTGAGGCATCTGTTCCCTGCTTATGGATAAGAGTGATAAAGCTGTCCTTCCAGGTTTTCGGAAGTTTTCCATTTGCCAGAATATTATTCATTAGGTCTTTCATGGGAAGAAATAATGCTTGTTCTAACTTTTTATAGTAATTAGCTGGAAGACCATCTGGGCCCGGTGTCTTTCCTAATTTTGATCTCTGTATAGCTTGTTGCACCTCCATAGCTGTTATTGGTGAGTTCAAGATTTCAGTTTTTTCCTTAGGTATTATTGGTAGTTTATTTTTGCCCAAATAATCAATTATTTTTTCTAGAGTCTCTGGACCTTCTTTATATAATTTTCTGAAAAAACTAGCAAAGTTTTTACTAATTTCCTTCGGTTCTTGAATCCATTTGTCTTCAATTTTAATTTTATTGATAATTCTATCTTCCTTTTTCTTCTTTAATTGCCAGGCCAGACGTTTACCAGGTTTATTTGCAAACTCAAAATTTCTATGTCTCAACCATTTTATCTTCCATTCTATCTCTTCATTTATTATCATGGAGAATTGCGTCTGTAAAATTTTTATACTTTGCTTAATTAGTTCATCATCTGGTTTTTGGAAAAGGATCCTTTCCTTTTTTCTAATTTCCTCCCAGATCTCCATTTTCTTCTTCTCCTTTATTTTCCTTTGGAATGCGTTTTGTTGTATAAAGAAGCCTCTTATGACGGCTTTACCCGCATCCCAAACCGTCTCTAGATCTACTCCTTGGTTTAAATTAAACTTAAAATATTCTTGTAAGATTTGCTTGGCCTTCTGTACATTTTTTTCATCATTTAGCATACTCTCATTAAGTTGCCACCTTTTAACCTTTTCTTCTTTTCCTTTAAAGTTAACCCAGACTGCGCTGTGATCAGAAATTGTCCTTGGATGGATTTCTGCTTTTGTAATATTATTTAATAAATCCTTTGTTGTCCAGATCGCATCGATTCGTCCCGCCGATTTATGTGGCTCTGAGTAATGTGTAAATTCTTTCTCTGTTGGATTCTTAAACCTCCAAGCGTCAAACAAATTCAGGAGTTCTATTAATTGGAAAAATGTAGTTGGGAGTTTGTTCTGCCTCTTTTCTTTCTTCTTTATTGTCCTGTCCATGTTTGGATTGACTACTCCATTAAAATCTCCTAATAATATAATTTTTTCCCCTCAATATTCTATGGCTTTTTCTTCCAGGAATTGATAGAATTCGGATTTTCTTTCATTTGGTGCATAGATTCCAATAACTATCACTTTTTCATTATTGATCTTAACCTCTATAATCACTGTTCGACCTTTTTCATCATTGTAAAGCAGTTTTGGCTCCAGCTGAGGTTTTGCATAAATTACCACCCCTCTCTTTTTTTCTTTACTTGATGCAATAAACTCAAGCCCCAATCTCTTATTTATTAATACTCTTTTATGTTTTTCCGCTACATGAGTTTCTTGCAGACAGATTAGATCATATTTTTGCTTAACCAGAATATGTTCCACCTTGTTCCTTTTTGATTTTTCATTTAAACCATTTACATTCCAAGTAATAAATTTATAATCCATACTTTATTTCTTATGATACGTCAACGGGTTAAAAAAAAAAAAATTAAAAAATTACACATTCAAGGTCTCAGTGTACATTTAATAAGTTCCCTTCTTAGATCTGTCTCCTAACTCTCAACTGTTTGTTCAATATCCTCTGATTCTCCCAACAATTGCCTTTTTCCTCCGAGGTCTTTCTGGTACTTTCTCCAGAACTTGTCCGCATCTAATGCCGACAAGCACTTTCTACGTTTCCCTTTAAAGAAAAAAGAGATGCCTTCCGGGTACTCCCACCTATAGTCCACTGCCTTTGCCTTTAGTGCCTCGGCCAGAGGTCTATAAGCTTCTCTCTTTTTTATCAACCGATTTGGAATGATCTTGTGGACGATAATATCATTTCCTTCCGATTGAAATTTCTTCTTGTTACTAGCTTGTAAAATTCTATTTCTGAAATCCATAGAGTTAAAAGAGACTAAACAATCAGCCGGCCAGTTGTTTGCTTTTGCTACATTAGATTTGACTCTGAATGCTTTTTCTATTTTTTGTGCTACTTCTGCTTCTTCTAGGTCTAACCAAGCTGCTAGCTCTTTTGAGATTTTTTTCTCAATTATTTCCTCTGCGTCCTCTGTTAGTCCTCTGAATCTTAGGGTATTCTCCCTTCTCTGCATTTGCAACATCGCAATAGAGTCCAAAGTTGAATCCTGCTGTGCTTTCAGATCTGCTGTTTCTTTCCTTATCTTATCGCATTCCCTTTTCAGCTCTCTATTTTCATTTTGTAATTTTTTCTGAGCTTCCTCTAGGTTCTGTGTTTTACCTTTAAGGTCTAGCACTATTTTTGTCAGTTCTGAATTTTTTTGTACTAAATTGTTGACCTGAGTTGATAACTCAGCTGCTATTTTCACATTTTCATCTATTTTAGTTCCCATTGAAATAAGTTTTTCTTCTGTTGCTTTTGCCTTTTCATTTACATTATTTTTTTAAATCTTAGATATCTTTCTTCAAACTTAAAATTAATTCTCTCATATCTAATGGTTGATCCATGTCAATTACAGAAGTTCTCCTGATTTGTGAGGCTGAAACTGCCGCAGAACCTGACACAGTTGTTTTTTTACCATACATCACTAAGAAATTCAATTAGCTCACTGGGTAATTAGTTCTCTTTCCTTCTATTTTACAGATTGGATATCAATTAAGTTCAATCTTTCTTAATACAATCGTGTCAATATTTCCAATGTGATAATTAATGAATGTCAATTAAGTTCAATCTTTCTTAATACAATTACGACAATTTTACCAGTCTGATAGTAATCTCCGGCCTATGTATCCACTAATTTTTTATATTCCCAGTTTCACTAAATAGATTTTAAATTGGTTATGAACAATTTTCTAATTAGTTACAGCCAAGCATCAATACAGCAATATCACAAATTCATCAGATCAAATAAATATAATAAATGATTGCAATCCTTGCGTTCACTTAATCATTCAGGGTAATAGATCATATATATAAATCTTTAAACAGGTTAGCGGTTCAGTTAATCAGCACCTTGCAACAAAGCTAATGACATCAGATGCTAATATCAGATGCATTAGCTACCAATAGATAGCGAAAGGCAAGGCACACAAAAAATAGAAAAAAACAGCAACAAAAAACAGAAACAACAAAAAAAACACACAAGACAAAACCACACAAGTTGAAAACCACACAAAAACAACCAGAAAAACAACCAAAATGAAACAAACAGAGAAACAAAACAAAACAAAAACACAAAAAAATTACAAAAGAAACAAAGAAAGGTTGGGAGGGTAAGAGAAAAATAAAGCAAAAGAAATAATAATAATAATAATAATGCAATTTATAATTTGTAAAGAAATAAAGAGGGGGAAGAAAATACGAAAAGTATATTTAAATAATAAGAAAAGAGCTGGGGAGTATTTTCAATTAATAATGTACAATGCAATAATGTTATGTGCTATTAAGTTCTCTCTAGATGTTACTTTTCCAGAGGTAACAGGAATGCTATTCCAGTAATGGGGTATAGGGTCTATAAAAAATTATGAAACCTTGTCTCTTTCAGCAGATTATGATGCAGCGTTTTGGGGTCTTCACTAGTTGCAGATCTTGCAAAAATCCATGTAATTGCTCTTATAAGTCTTATTAGAGGAACGTCTTTTTCAAAAGAGTGCAAAGTTTTTCTTTCACCAGCTGATGTCGCTGTTTGAGTCACTCCCTCTCTGCGATTTTTGACCCCCTTCTCAATCTATGTCAGTCTAATACAGTTCATTTCCGTTCCTCAAACCAGGAAAATGTCGGTCTAAGAAAATGTCGGAGCGCGTGAGTCAGCAGAAGTGCTCTTTGCTGTTACTAAATTGATTTATACTCCGTAGCAGTCCACAGCCGAAGAAAAGCAGAAACCCCCAGAAAGGGAGGATAGCCACACTTCTTGGGAGAGGGGAAGCGATGTTTATCAGTCTTGTGACAGTTTTATAACTTTGTAATCAATCACTCTCTCATTCACCACCGTTCTCTGGGAGTCTCTGGCCTCTTATATTCCTTTTGCCAGCGTGAACAGACAGTTGAAAACTAACTAACTAATTCCCACCAGCCTTCTGAGTAATACCCCTCCCCACCTTCTCACTATATAGAAGGGTCTGGAAACTTCTGTTTCAGTGTATCTGAAGAAGTGTGCATGCACACGAAAGCTCATACCAAGAACTGACTTAGTTGGTCTTTAAGGTGCTACTGGAAGGAATTTTTTTTGTTGTGAACAACAGTTAGTATACTGAAGAGTCTGGGAACCCCCTTATATATTTCACCACTTGGGAAGGGTCTTTTTTATTGTTTCTTCTTCATGACTTCTTGATTTATTTCTGTCGCAACACTAATGAAGCCACAGGTAATCTTTTTGTTCATAACTCCAGCAGGAAAAGATGGCTAAAACGTCTTAGGTATTAATGGAATAGACGTCTTTTTTGAAAAAAAACCAGTCTGGTATAGCTTGTAGGTAAATCTTGGTCAGTTGCGAAAAGCCATTTAGGTTCAAACACTTTGTTTTAAGATCAAACACTTTGTTTTAATCGTAGATTAGCAAGTTCAGTAAGTAAATTAGGCTAATCGTTTAGGTTTGCTTCAGTTTGTTAGAAGTGTAGCCATAGACATACCCACAGGCTCGAGCTTCTCGTCAGCGGAGGGTTGCAGGAACTAGCACCGAAGAAGTTCTCCCCCTTCTCCCCCTTCTAGCTCAGCTTTTAGGAGCTTGAAAATGGTCTGGGGGTCCTCTTCTTCGTGCTGCAGCAACGCCATATCACCCTGGAATCTCCTTCCAAGGCTTCGGGGTCAGCTTAGCCTTAGCTCCCCCTTCTAGCTCCGCTAACGAACGCGTACCTCCCGACCTTGGCAAAGTGGGAGAGACGCATCTGACCGTGAGCAAAGACTACGCGAATTCTAATCGAATTCTTCTTGAGTGCTTCTGTTACTGTCTTATAATTCTGCCTTTTCTTCAGAATTCTTTTTGGAATTTTCTTAAATATTTTGATAGGCCTATCTATTACTAACTTCACTTGTCCTTTTTGATGTAATATTTTGTCCTTTAAAAGTCTTGAGTTGAAAAAAATTAAGCAATCTCCTGGCCCTTTATAAGTGTCCGATCTTTCTGATTTGATCCTGAAAATTTTATCAATATCCAATAGCATCTCTTCTACCTCTACTCCCAACCAGTTTGCAATCTCCTGTGATAGTTTCTCTTGAATTTGTTCATCATGAGTTTGTGGGACGCCTCGGAAGCGAAGGACCATCTCCTTCTGACGCATCTCCATCAATGATATATCATGTAGCAGCTCTTCATGGGCTCTCTTTAGGTCGTTTATTTCTTCCTTCATTGAGTCTTGTGATTTTTTAATGTCCTTATTTTCCATTTGCAATTTCTTCGTCATTTCCTCTTGTTTGGTAGATTTACTCTTAAGTTCTTGTACAGATTTATCCAGTTCTTTGTTTTTAAGTGAGAGGTCACTTATTTGTGTTGTTAGGTCTATTATTAGCTTTGAGTTTTGTTGGATGTTGCCAGTTAGTATGTCCAACTTATCATTTAGGCTCTTTTCCATCCCCATTATAGGGTCTTTTATGTCAGCATTGGGGTCTGTTTCAGCTGTTGATTGTCTTCTCACTTGTAGACCTGACCCAGATGTCAGTGTAGTTTGGTATTTTTTAGAACCCATATTTGTCATTCTTCCTTTTGGTTCTGATCTAGATGTCTTTATTTCAAACCAAGAATATATATATTCCTAAACTTTGAAAATGCTCTGTTTATAGTCTATAATTTGGTCCTTTTACCTGATGGGATTGAAAGTCAGTTAAGATTCCGGTAGTTTTACCCTATGTTGTTATCAGTTCATCTCAAATATATATATTTTTTTTAAAGTCCAAGTTTTTTAAAAAATTTAGTTAAGTCTTTTTAATTACTTTGGCAATTTTTAATTACTTTGGCAATGATCAGAGAAAAAATCCTTCGCAGTACTTAACATCCGTCTTAAGAACTTATTTTCCAGAAGCTGAACTTGGTATTTCAAATGTCCTTTCGTGTATAGCTAGTTTTCTTTATGTTTGTACTTCAAGCCTGTGTCTTAGCAGCGTTTTTTTAATTATGGGAGTAATTTTATTTTCCGCCACTAGGTGGCACATTTTTCCAATTTACTTGTGAGGTGGTCCTTCTTGTTTTGTTTCTCTAGCCTCTCTTTGTTGCAGTGACTGTTTCCGCCACTATTCTTCTTCCGGCTTTTTCCCTTCTGAGGGCGATGACTCACTCTTCCCCTCCCAGCGCCATTTCTTCCCTATTCCAGTCTTTTCCTCCTTCTTTCTCTCCCTTTGTATATCTCTTCCTCTTCCCTTTCACTTCTTTATCTTAATCTTTATCTTCCCACCGCTGCCTGGTCTTCAAATCTTTTCTATTCCTTCTCTTTTTCCACTGTATCCTCCACGTTTCTCCCCCTCCTTTTTCTTTTCCACTCACCCCTTTGTTTTACGCTGATCTCCTTCTTAATGGCCGCTGCTTTGTTGTCACCGCTGCTGCTGCTGCTTGCTATTTCAGCTCCTTGTCTCTCTCAACAGAGCGTCCCCCTGTAGAAGCAGGTACTCAGTATGTCTCAGTTTTTATTTTCTGCCTCTTTACAAGGCTTATTTTCCACAACTTGATAAGTCTCAGAACGCTGAAGTTCCTCTCTCCATAAGCTTTACTGTCCTTTATAATATTAAGTTAGTCCGTACTCCTTTTATTTTAATTTAAGCCAGCATTATTACCTTGTTCCTTCAGGAGTACTCTTGATTTTACAGTTTTAGTTTGGAGCAGCCTGGTGCTTTCTCATTCGGGTCTCAGGGGCGTCTCACGGTCGGGTGTGCGATCTTTTCTGCGCTGAAGTTCTTCCACCTCCCTCCACTTTTTGTGCTGGGACGGCAGAAAACCCCTTTATGCGCTGCTTGGATCTGTTTTCTTCAGTCTGGGACCTCCTCTCAGACCTCTTCAGGGTTTGCGTCGCCCTCGCTTCCCCGCCTTTTTATCCTGTAGCCGTGATTGGGAGAGTTCTTACTGCAGCAGAGCGCTTTCCCTGACCCGACGCTGAGCGCACCACGCCAGGAAGTCCTTTTAAGATACTTCTTAATGGGTCAGACAGTAAGTCCTCAGTTTTTTATAATATATTGCCGGTAGGCCGTCTGGCCCTGGTGGCTTTCCTATCTTTGCTTCCTTAATTGCTCTTTGAATTTCGTATGATGTGATAGGGGCATTCAACAGTTCTTTTTGTTCTTTAGTAAGTTTCGGAAGACAGTTCTGTTCTAAATGTTCTTTAACTTCTTCTGTTGTTTCATTTCCTTCCTTCTTCTCTAAAGAATTCGAGAAATCGTTTCTCTATTTCTTTAGGATTGTTTATTATTTTGCCTTCGCACTTAACTCTATTTATAAGCCTTTCTGCCTCTCTCTTCTTTAATTGCCATGCTAATAACCAGGCTCAGGTTCTGTTTCAGGCTGTGTCTCTGTTTCAGGCTCCGGCGCTGTATCAACCACTGTTGCAGACTCAGGCTGTGGCGCTATGGCTGTCGCTGTGGCTCTGGTTCTGTTTCAGGCTCTGGCACTGTATTAAGCACTGTTTCAGGCTCAGGCTCAGGCTTCTGCTCTTTATTAGGCTTTGTCTCAGTCTTTGGCTCTAGCACTTATTCTAGCTCTATTTCATTTTTTTAAAAAATATTTATTAAAGTTACAAAAATGAGAAAGAAAAAAAGAAAAAAGAAAAAAGAAAAAAGGATACAAAATACAGAAAAATAAGAGCAGTTAAAAACATTTCCATGTCTTATCTTTCATTAACTTATTTCCCTGACCTTCTCACACCTCCCTTTTTTGTACTCTAGTTAACTTAAGTATTCCAGCAAATCCTTTCCAACTTGGTTTTTATCCTAATAGTTTATCCTAATGTAGTATAATATTACATTCTGATCTTTCAACAGTTAAAAAATCAATTTTTACCTAATGTTTTGTATCATTTCTGCTAATACCACATTACTTCATTCCAACATCCTTCTAACATTCCTGAATTTTACAATGTTTCTGTAGATAAACTTTAATTTTTTTCCAATCTTCTTCCACCAACTCTTCACTTTGGTCTCGGATTCTGCCAGTCATCTCCGCCAGTTCCATATAGTCCATCACTTTCATCTGCCATTCTTCCCGGGTGGGTAAATCTTGTGTCTTCCAATACTTTGCGATGAGTATTCTTGCTGCTGTTGTTGCATACATAAAAAAGGTTCTATCCTTCTTTGGCACCATTTTCATTATATTCTCTCTTAAGGCAATACATGCCGTAAACTTAATACCTGTGGTCCATAACTGTTCCCAGTCAGCCATCATAATGTTATGTCCAACATCTTGAGCCCATTTAATCATAGCTGATTTCACCGTTTCATCCTGAGTATTCCATTTCAACAGCAAGTTATACATTCTTGACAAATTCTTAGTTTTAGGATCTAACAATTCTGTTTCCAATTTTGATTTCTCCACCTGAAACCCAATTTTCTTATCCAAATTATAAACCTCCGTTATTTGATAATAATGACGCCAATCCCAATCTTTGTTTTTTAATTTTTCAAAACTCTGCAGCTTTAACCTGTCTCCTTCTTGTTCCAATATCTCCCAATATTTCGGCCAATTGGCCTCCATATCGAGCTTTTTCAGAGCCTTTGCTTCCATTGGTGACAACCACCTTGGAGTTTTGTTTTCAAGCAGATCCTTGTATCTTATCCAAACAATAAACAAAGCTTTCCTGACAATATGGTTTTTAAACGCTTTATGTGCTTTGACTTTATCATACCACAAGTATGCATGCCAACCAAATACATTATTAAACATTTCCAAATCCAATACATCAGTGTTTTCAAGAAATAGCCATTCCTTCAGCCAACAAAATGCGGCTGACTCATAATATAGTTTAAGGTCTGGCAGGGCAAAACCACCCCTTTCTTCAGCATCAGTTAGTATTTTAAATTTTATTCGGGGCTTCTTGCCCTGCCAGACAAATCTAGAAATATCTTTCTGCCACTTCTTGAAACATTCCATTTTGTCCAAAATTTGCAATGTTTGAAACAGAAACAACATCCTTGGCAATACATTCATTTTTATCGCTGCAATTCGGCCTAGCAATAAAAGCTTCAAATTTGACCATATTTCTAAGTCCTTTTTCACTTCCGTCCAACATTTTTCATAATTATCTTTAAATAGGTTCACATTCTTAGCAGTCATGTTAACCCCAAGGTATTTCACTTTCTTAACCAATGTTAATCCTGTCTCTTTCTGAAACCTCTCTCTCTCAACCGGTGTTAGATTTTTCTCTAAGACCTTAGTTTTCAAGTTATTCAACTTAAAACCTGCTACCTGACCAAATTCTTCAATCAATTCCAATACTCTTTTAGTACTAGATTCTGGCTCCTGTAATGTCAATACCAAATCATCCGCAAATGCTTTCAATTTGTACTGTTTAGCTCCGACTTGTATACCTTTAACCAATTGGTCCTTTCTAATCATATTTAGCAAAACCTCCAGGACCGATATAAAAAGTAATGGAGAGATTGGGCACCCCTGTCGTGTTCCTTTCTCAATCTTAAACTCTTCTGTAACTACGTTATTCACAATCAATTTAGCTTTTTGTTCTGAATAAATTGCACCTATACCGTTTTCAAAACCTTGGCCTACCCCCATTCCCTGTAAATTTTTCTTCATAAAACTCCAAGAAATATTGCCGAAGGCTTTCTCCGCGTCCACAAATATCAAAACTGCTTTTGTATTGATATTCACTTGTAATTTTTCTAAGATGTTAATTATATTCCTCGTATTGTCAGACAAGTGTCTCCCCGGGAGAAAGCCCGCTTGGTCTTTATGGATTTCTTCTACCAATATCTTTCTTAACCTTTTAGCCATGATATCAGCGAAAATTTTGTAATCCACATTGAGCAATGATATAGGGCGGTAGTTCTTAAGCTGTGTCTTCTCAGACTCCGTTTTCGGTATAAGTGTAATATATGCTTCCTTCCACGACTCTGGTGCCTTTTTCCCTTCCAGTATTTCATTGCACACATCATTTAAAGGCCGTACTAACCATTCTTTCAAGGATCTGTAATATCTTGAGGTCAAGCCGTCCGGCCCTGGGGATTTGCCCAATTGCATGTTCTGAATGGCTCCTTCAACCTCCTGGTCTGTTATTTTATAGTTCAGCATTAGCTTATTTTCTTGAGAGATTTTTTGTAATCCATTTGTTTTCAAAAATCGGTCAATGTCAATTTCTTTCTGAGTCTCTTGTGTATATAAATGTTTAAAATACTTCTGAAAGCATGTCCTAATCTCCACTGGATTCTGTATATTCTTTCCCTCCACTTCCAAATTGGTAATAGTATTAAGCTTTTGTCTTTTTTTCATTTGCCAGGCCAACAATTTCCCACATTTATTTGCCGATTCAAATGTCTTTTGTCTCATCTGTTTGATCTTCCATTTGATTTCCATTTGATTTCCTGATTTCCTGATCAGTTTCGTGTATTGTACTTGATATAACTTTATCTCTTTCAGGAGTTCCTGTGATTTTGGTTTTGCTCTCAGTCTCTTTTCTCCTTCCTTTATTTTCTCCAGAATTTTATCCTTTTTTTCATTTTGGGTTTTCTTCTTAATTGCGTTCTGCTGTATCAAAAACCCTCTCATGACTGCTTTACTTGCGTCCCAGATTACTCTTTTTTCAACTGTGGTGTTCAAATTTATCTCAAAATAGTCTCTCAAGTTCTTTTGAGCCTTTTTAGTCACTTCTTCATTCCTAAACAAAGTGTCATTCATCCTCCATCTAAAGGAACCAATTGGTGTTAGTTTCATTTCCATCTTCACCGCATCGTGGTCGGAGCAAGTTTTAGGGCAAATTTCCACTTTTCTAATCTTCGGGGCCAGCCCCCTAGTTAGCCAAATTTGGTCGATTCTTGTCCATGTCATTTTGGCCTCAGAATAGAAAGTTCCTTCTATTCCCATGGGGTTCTTAGTTCTCCAAATGTCAACTATGTCCATATTGTCAGTCATATCAAAAAACATCTTTGGTAGTCTACCATCTTTTGTTACTACCTGTCTCTGTGCCTTATCCATATTAGTGGACACTCTCCCATCAAAATCATATTATAGTCCAAATAGTCCATCAGAATCTCGTGTAGCTTCTTGAAAAACTCCGATTTCCCCTCATTTGGTGCATAAATACCTAATATCAAAAATTTCTCTCCCTGTGATTGAATTTCAATTGCAACAAATCTTCCTTGATCATCTTTAAATAAAAATTTCGGTGATAGGCTCTCCTTTGCATAAAGTACTACTCCTCTTTCCTTTACTTTATATGATGAAATAAATTCATGTCCTAATCTTTTATTACTTAGAATCTTCCTGTGTAGCCTTATCACATGTGTTTCTTGTAAACAAATCAGGTCCAATTGTTCATTTTTTAAAAAATGAAAGACTCTCCGTCTCTTTTCCAGGGAGTTAAGTCCATTCACATGCCAGCTTAATACTTGTAGTGCCATGATGTAGTTACTTTGCTTCTCCTCCTTCAGCACCTAGTAGTTGTTTTAGTTCTAACAATGATGTTGGTTTCCATCCTTTTGGTGGGCTTCTGTCCAAAACTCCTGGCTCTTTTCCAAATTCTTTCTGCAGATCTTCTCCGTGGTCTCTCAAAAACTTGTCTTTTTCCTCAACTGATCTTATTTTTATCTTCCTTCCTTTAAAGCTAAAGAATAGGCCTTGGGGGAATTCCCACCTGAAGATAATTTTGTTCCTTCTCAGAAGGGCAACCAAATCTCCAAAGTTGGACCTAAGATCCAAAAGATGTTTCGGTATATCTTTAAAGATTTCCACTCTTTACTGCAGAATTGTCAAAGGAGTCTGAAAGTGCAGACCCAAGATTTTATCTCTCTCTTCCTTAGATCGGAGAGTAATCAGACAACCTCTTATTTTAATCTTCTTTCCTCCTCTTCCCAGTCTGAAGGCCCTCACGATTTTAAAGTCTTCTTGTTTCAAATCCGACTTCCAAAACTCTGCAAATTCCTGTGTCAAAAAGTCTATCAAACTGCCCTTCTCCAATTCAGGTACTGCTCTAATCCTTAAGTTCGTCTGTTTTTCCTTGAGTTCAATCATAGAAAGCGTCAATTTCTGATCCTTAATTTGCCTCTCCAAATCTGGGACTTTCTCTGTTTCCAATTGAGTTGTCTTGAATTCCACGGCATCAGCTTTCTTCTTGGCTTCCTCTGCGGTCTGTCGGGTCAGAGTTGATTCCTGCAGCAATTTCTGAATAGATTATGTGTTGGTGTTCACCTTTTGTTCCAAACTATTTAAGCTTTCTGTATTTAAATCAATTTTAGTAGTTGCTGCATCTACCTTCGATTTTGTCTCATCCACTATCACCTTTGTCTCTTCGACCCTCTTATTTGTCTCTTCAGCCCTTTTATTAAGTCTCTCCAAAGATTCATTAATCTTAGCCAATGCAGCCGCCAGAGTATCTTCTGATGACATTCCACTAGGTTTAGGTTGTGATGGTACAGTCACTGATGAAGTGGGAAGGCCAGCAACTGATTGTCTTCGCGCCCAGTTCTTCCCAGACCTTGTTGTTTTGTCTGGGAATTGTGAATCTACTTTTTCTCTCCCATCTGCCATAACACTTAAACAATAGAGAGGCCAAGGTCAATCCCAGCTACGCAGTTTGTCTTTACAAGTGGAAAATTCCCCTGGTAACAGTTTAACAGTTTCAGAATCTTCCTCTAGGGGGAAACAGTTGCAATAGTCCAGGAAAAACTCTTTTTAAACTCAAGCAATAAAAGAAATAAACAGTTCAAATTTTTGTTACTTTTCAGTTACTTTCCCTCTTTCTTAGCAGCAGCAGAGGAAACTGGCCACAATGTATCTCTCTTGCTGAACTAACTGTCAGCAAGTCCCCTGTTCACAGTCAAAGCTCAGTTCAAAGCACGGCAGTCTTTGTCTATTGGCAGCCGTTCCCAAGTTTAAAGCGGTGAATTTTAGGTTTTTTCCCTCTCTCTTGCAGGTATATACGGTCCAAAACTTCCCCCCTCCTGCCCCTGCTTCCTTGGGGGGGGGGGGGGTTACGATATTTTAGTGTTAGAAATTTAGTCCTTTCCAGTCAGTTTTCCCAGGCTTTAGCTTGTTTTCTCTTTGCTTTGATCTATTTACAAAAGAGGAAGGCGGACTTCCTGCTTAAACCTTCCCCGCTTCGGTGTCAGACCCGATTCCCCCGAGGCAAATCCCCCCTAGTCAGAAGGATTCCGCCATTACCGATGGCGCTAAACCCGGAAGTCTTATTCTAGCTCTATTTCATATATATATATATATATATATATATATATATATATATATATATAAATTTATTGATTTTCCAAACAGTTATACAATTTTAACCAAAATACAACAAATTGTTTCTTTTTTGAACTTCCTTCAGCGTCTCTGACAATCATCCGTATTTGTAACTTTGGTTACACATTCCCTTCTTTCGTATTGCCATTATACTTCCCTTCTCCCACTATTTCATATTAACAATACTTCTCCATTTTTACAGTGCCTCTTGAAATCCCACTAGCGTTGTGTTCACGCCACATATGTTTTTCAGATAATCTACAAACTTTCCCCAGTCTTCGATGAACTTTTGGTCTTTGGTGTATCTGATTTTCCCAGTTAATTTGTCCAATTCCGCATAGTCTGTCATTTTCAGTCTCCATTCTTCTATTTCCTCTTGTTTCCATTTCTGGGCCATCAAGATTCTGGCTGCCGTTACTGCATATTGGAAGAGTTTACAGTCTTTTCTTCTATATCCTTTCCTACAATCCCTAAAAGAAAGGCCTCCGGTTTTTTTTACAAAAGTATATCTTAACATTTTTTTCATTTCATTATATATCATTTCCCAAAAGCTTTTCACTTTCTTACATTCCCACCACACATGAAAAAACGTCCCTTCTTTTTCTTTACATTTCCAACATTTGTTACAGGTCTTATACATCTTTTCTAACTTTACAGGTGTGATGTACCATCTGTAAAACATTTTCATAACATTTTCTTTCAATATTGTGCATGCAGTAAATTTTATATTCTCTTTCCACAATTTTCCCCATTCATCAAATTGGATATTATACCCAAAATCTTTTGCCCACTGTATCATTACCGATTTAACCTCTTAGTCTATTCTAGCTCTATTTCAGGCTTGGCCTGTGTCTCAGCCTTTGTCTCTGTTTCACGCTGTTTCTATGTTTCAGGCTCCGACGCTGTTTCAAGCCCTGTATCTGCCTCTGCCTCTGTTTCAGGCTCTGGCACTCTATCAAGCACTGTTTCTGGCTCTGGCTCTCTTTCAGGCTCTGGTTCTGAATTAGGGTTTTGTTCTGGCTCTGGCTGTGTCTCTTCTTCAGGCTCCTACACTGTTTCAAGCACTGTATCAGGCTCTGCCTCTCCCTCTGCCCCTGGCTACGTTTAAGCGTCAGGCTCAGTTTCAGACAGTGTCTCTGTTTCAGGATCCAGCACTCTATCAAGCACTATTTCAGACTCAGGCTGTGGATCTTGGCTGTGGCTGTGGATCTCGGCTGTGGCTCTAGGCTCCGTCTGTGGTTCTGTCTGTGGCTCTGGCTCTCTTTCAGGGTCTGGTTCTGAATGAAGATCTGGTTCTGACTCTGATTCAGGGTCTCATGATGGCTCTTCCTCTGACCCAGCTATGTTTCAGGGTCTGGCTCTCTTTCAGGCTCTGGTTCTGAATTAGGGTTTTGTTCTGGCTCTGGCTGTGTCTCTGACTCTGGCTCCAGGTCCAGCTCCGGCACTGTATCAAGTACTGTTGCAGACTCAGGCTGTGGCTGTAGGCTGTGGCTGCAGCTATGTTTTGTGCTCCGGCCCTGTATCAAGCCCTATTTCTGGCTCTGGCTCTGGCTCTGGCACTCTATCAAGGACTGTTTCAGACTCAGGCTGTGGCTGTGGCTCTGCCTCTGTTTCAGGCTCAGGCTCTGTTTGAGGCTGTTTCTCTGTTTCAGGCTCCGGCACTGTATTAAGTACTGTTGTAGACTCAGGCTGTGGCTCTAGGCTGTGGCTGTGGCTGTTGCTCTGGTTCGGGCTGTGGCTCTGTTTCAGGCTCTGGTTCTGAATGAGGGCTTGGTTATGGCACTGATTCAGGGTCTTGCTCTGTCTCTGGCTGTGTCTCTGTTGCACCTCAAACGGTGTTGTTGTTGTTGTTGTTGTTGTTGTTGTTGTTGTTGTTGTTGTTGTTGTTGTTGTTGTTGTTATTTTCTTTCTGGGTTGGGACAAATGTTTAGTTGGGGCGGGGATTATTTTAAGTTTAGCATAACTGTTTCTTGCTTTGTTTTTCTTTTACTATTTTTTTAGGTTATTGTATAGTTTGTATTTTGCTTTCTAAGGGGAAAGGGTCAGGGCTGCCTGGGAGGGGGCCTCAGCCAACAGAATGGCTGGGGCAGGTTCCCTACGGGGGGATGTATTGGAACACCCAATCTCCGTGGGAGGAGCAGTTGTGCTAAGACCAGACCACGTCTTTACCGAAGATCTGGTTCTGACTCTGATTCTGATTCTCTGATTCTGGCTCTCTATCAAGGGCTGTTTCAGACTCAGGCTGTGGCTGTTGCTCTGGTTCTGGCTCTGGCTCTGGCTCTTTCCCAGGCTCTGGTTCTGAATGAGGGCTTGGTTCTGGCACTGATTCAGGGTCTCGCTCTGGCTCTGGCACTCTATCAAGGACTGTTTCAGACTCAGGCTGTGGCTCTGGCTCTGTTTCCATTCTTACAATGGAATGTACACAAAACAATAATCCTTTCTATATAAATAGCTGTTACAAGAATCATTTATATAGTACACCGATATTTTGGGCTCCACCGAGCCTCGGACCTCCCTTCCCTTCATTGGTAAGTATCAGATAATTTCTAAAGTTACGTGTTTTATCTCCTTTACATAGTTGCCAAACACTGTTAGAGTTGTTCCAGCCCTGCCAGAGTCATCGAAGTTCTATACCTATCTCTTATATACGTCAGATATTTGTTCCAATTTTCATGAAACTTCTGGTCATCCTGGTCTCTTATTCTTCCTGTTATTCTAGCTAGTTCAGCATAATTTATCATCTTGATCTGCCAGTCATTTATAGTAGGTATTAATTCCATTTTCCAGCTTTGGGCTAACATAGTTCTAGCGGCCGTTGTGGCATATAAAACAGATTTTTGTCCTCTTTTTTTTATTTCCTTGCCAACTATTCCTAGCAGGAAAGCTTCAGGCTTTTTGGGAAAAGTATACTTAATTTTTTTTTTTAAAGTTCGTTGTAAATCAGTTCCCAAAAGCCTTTTACTTTACTGCATGTCCACCACATATGATAGAACTCACCATCCCCCTCTCCACATTTCCAGCATTTCTTAATCTTCGGTTTATAAATCTTAGCCAATTTCACTGGTGTGAGATGCCACCTATAAATCATCTTCCAGAGGTTCTCCCTTAGTGCCGTACACGCCGTGAATTTCATATTTACATTCCACAATTCTTGCCACTTTACAAAGTCAATGTTGTAACTAATATCTATGGCCCATTTTATCATGGCCTCCTTCACCTCTTCGTCTTTTGTATACCAATCCAGTAAGAGGTCATACATCCTAGATAATGTTTTGTTTTTACCTTCTATGACTTCCACATTAAATTTAGATTTTGTATCTTCAAATCCCAGTTTCTTTTTAAAATCTTTTAACAGATCATTCACTTGATGGTATTGCAGCCACCCTGTGAGTACATTCTTTACCTCCTCATAGGGCTTGAGTTTTATGCCCTGATCAGTTTTATTGATAAGATCTTCATAGGTAGCTTTTCCCCCCTCCATGTTAGTTTTTTTTTGACAGTTAAGGCATTTATTGGTGAGATCCACCACAGGGTTTTCTTTTCCAGCAGGTTCTTATTTCTTTCCCATACTTGAAATAATGGTCCTCTAAATATATGATTTAGAAGGCCTCTATGAACTTTCACCTTTTCGTACCACAGGTACGAATGCCACCCATACCTGTTATCAAAGCCCTCTAAATCCAAGATATCAGTATTCTCTAGCTTTATCCAGTCTTTCACCCACGTTAAGCAAGCCGCTTCGTAATATAAACTCAAATCTGGTAAAGAAAAACCCCCTCTTTCTTTTTTATCTACCAGTAATTTTGTGATGGCCTGGGAATCCGATTCAGAGGCTGAACCGGAGGAATCCCAGCCTGCACCGGAGTCCCCGCCTCCAGGGCCGGCTGAACTGGGGCAGAGCCTTGATTCTGAAGCGCCAGCACCTGTGCCGGATCCTCAGGAGCAGGCACCAGGTGAATCCACTCTGGCTCCAGAGGTGGTTGAGGACTCAGTGCCTACAGGTGAGTCTCCCCCTGGGCCCAGTAACCCTTCAGCCTCTCCTGAACTGCAGAGGCTCAGGGCAGAGAGGTGAAGGGAACTGATTTCTCCCAGGAGTGCTCGCCTTAAGGCCAGGAGAGGCGGGTCTCCTGGGGGCCGGGACCGCCCCTGGCCTCAGAGAAGATAAAGGCCAGTCAGCCCGGTCCCAGGTTGTGGGAGTAACGTCCTAGAATTGAAGATCGCATCCTTAGAAACTTGCCTGTGGAAGCAAGTCTTCAATTATTGGCTATCATTGTGGCATAGATTACCAAACCACTACCTTGTCCAATGCTTATGGCGAGATGAATTCTCTAGCCTTTGGACTAGTAGAATTCATGCCAAACTCCTGAGTTATGGAATCTCTCCTTCAGATTCCCTAAAACTAGACCAAATTACTGCTCAAAGACTGATCCGCCAAAGACTGGATGACATCGATCTACAGCGAAATTATATGCTGGGGGGAGGTGTTTGTTCGCCTCAGAACATTGGTATCACTTTAATCTACTGCGTCCCATCATACCTCTCCTCCCTTTCGACTGTTGCCCATAGACTGGCCTTCACCAAAGCGAGGTTCAACGTTTTTCCCTCCAACGTCCTGAGACATAGATTCTCAAAGGGCCAAGCCCCCGCCATGTGCGAATGTGATAAGGAGACACCGGAGTCGCTCCAGCACATTATGTTCACTTGCCCCCTGTTCAATGTGCCACGGGCAAATTTGTTGGGATCAATCATACAGAAACTAGAGGGTACCCCACCAAAATTCCACCTTGCCCAAATCTTGCAGGATAAGGATACTCATACGACCCTGAAAGTGGCAAGGTTCCTGGTCGCTGTCCTTACCCAAAAGCGACGCCAAGGAGCACTACAAGCTAACTAAGGCGTAGTATGCCATTCTATCTTATAGTATTTTATTGTTATAGTGGTGTTTTAGCGGCTGTTTTCCCCACGTGCACAAGTTGTTATTTATGTGTCGTTTTTACCTGTATGGGCCTATGGCCGTAAATAAAATTACTTACTTACTTACTTTGGGAGCAACGTCGTTGTTGAGTACCTGTTCCTGCCCGGACCCAGACCTGACCCTCCAGTGTTCCTGTCCCCGCCCGGCTTCCTGCTTCGGACCTCGCCCCGCTCCTTGTGAACTGTTTCCAGGCTAGTGACCCAGGACCGGACTTTGACTACGCCAACGGTAACCTTCCCCCCGGGACCAGCACAATTTCCATTTTTATATGTGATCTTTTCCCCTGCCAAATGAATCTCGCTAATATCCTTTGCCAATCTTTACACTGTTTTAGTCCTTTCATTACTGGTATAGTTTGAAACAAAAATAACATTCTGGGCAGGACATTCATTTTAATATCCGATATCCTCCCTGTCAGGGAACTGCCATCGGAAAGACAGGAGGTGGAGAGGCTCTCAGAAGGCAGGAGAGAGTCAGCAGCGGAGGAAGGCACCAGTAGGGGGGGAACGGGAAATCATAAAGAGAGAGAGACGGAGGCATGGCTCAGGGACTCTTCCAGCAGTAACAGTGGAGGAGTTTCAGATCCTCCCATAGGCACTCCCACTCCTCGCCGGAAAATGTCGCGCCGAGAATCCAGACGACGCGTTTCCGTCAAGGAGCTTTTATGTTGGAGTAAATTCCGTAAACGCCCACTGTCGGATTCTACCAGCGACTGACGGAGCCATGCTTAAGGGGCTCCGTTAGAGACAGAGGTTGGCTGACCAGCCAAACCCTGAGGGACTAAGCTTTACGCACAAGCAGCTCATTATCCCATCACAGCAATCCGACAGTCTCTGAAAGCAGCTTGTGCAAGGGGGGGCATCATGAGCAACCCAGCCGGAACCGGAGGAGCAGGAGCTGGAGCTGGAGCGGGTCCAAGCCTGGAAGAAAGGTACAGGGCGTTGGAGGTCCAGCTAGCGCTGCAAACGGCGAGGCTCGAGGAGAGGAGGGCTCAGGATGCGGATAAGGGAAAAACCACCCCACTCGCCAGAAAGGTGCCAGGATTGGTGCAGAAGTTTGGGGGGGATCCCAGGAACTATCAAGCCTTTAGAACCGAGATGAAATATGCCCTCAATCTACAGTTTGATGACTTCCCCGATGAGGATTCGAGAGTGGCGTTTGTGATTGGCCATCTAGAGGGGGGAGGGGCGAAGGACTGGGTTAGACCCCTGATGGCAGCCAATAATGAGATCCTAAAGGACATGAGGAAGTTTTTTCGCGCCATGGATCTGATGTTTTCCAGCGAGATTGAGCAGGGAGTGGTGCACAGACAGTTAATGGCGTGTAAACAGGGGAGCCGATCTGTCCGTGAGTACTGGACTGAGTTCACTATGTTGATACATAGACTGGGTTGGGACCTAGCGAGTGAACCTATTCAAATGCTGTTTGAAGAAGGGCTCTCTTCGGCAGTGAAAGATGAACTTTCCCGGGCGCCTAGGGCGGAGTCTATGGACCAGCTGACTAAATCTGCGCTGTCCATAGGAGCGCGCCAGGAGGCGAGAGCTTTGGAAAAGCGGGAAGGAAAGGGGGAACGTTGGAGGGATTTCCGCATTCCAGAGATTCCGGAGCAGCCTTTCCCGCCGGCAGAGCCGATGGAACTTGGTACAGCGCGCGCGCGCGCAGTTTCAAACACCAGTGAAGGGCGGAAGAAGGAGGGAAAGAGTGCCAAGAAATGTTATCTCTGCCAACAGCCAGGTCACTTTGCCAGAGTCTGTCCGCAAAGAAAGGAATGGCAAGGGATGGCGGGAGCTGTTGGGGGGAAGGAGGGAGAAGAAGTCAAGGAGCAAGTAAAAGCCAACGCCTGGCTGCCACCATCGGGGCACAGCAGCCAGGCCAAGGAGTAGTGAAAGTGCCCACGCCGGAACCCCCAAGACCAGCGCTTGTGATAGAGGTGTTGCTAGAGCTGCCAAATGGACACCCACTAAAGATAAAAGCGCTATTGGATTCAGGCAGCTCCTGTAATTTCATGAGTAAGGAGTTTGCAGCTGAACACCAGATACAGACTATCCCGTTAAGTAACCCTTTGCAGGTGACCACGATTGATGGGAGGGAACTGTTGGGAGGAGAAGTGAGCCAACAGACTGTACCAATGATTATGAGGGTGGCAAGACACACAGAACTGATAGCGTTTAACGTGGCCACCTTGGGAGGAGCTCCCATTATTTTGGGGATGAGCTGGCTGGCACTACATGATCCGCTAGTAGGCTGGCATCAGAGGGTGGTTTCCTTTGGGTCAGCACATTGCCTAGAACACTGCAAGGAGGGAAAGGCTCAGGAAGGGGCCAGGGCCACTCTAGCAGGGATGGAAGTAACGGACAAAGGGAAGGTGCCACGACAATACGCTGACTTGATTGCCGTCTTCAGCGAAAAGGAAGCAGATAAACTGCCCCCGCACAGACCTTTTGACTGTCAAATTACCTTACTCCCAGGAGCACAATTGCCAGTGGGCAAGCTGTATGCAATGTCAGACAGTGAGATGCAGGAGTTAAGGGAGTTCATTAACAAGAATCTCAAGCGAGGTTTCATCAGAGAGTCACGAGCGGTGGGGGGCAGCCCAGTGTTCTTTGTGGACAAAAAAAATACTAATAAACCCAGATTGGTCGTGGACTTCAGGGCCCTAAATGCAGTGTCAGAACCAGTGACTTTCCCCATGCCCAGAATCGATGACATTCTGACCCGGGTGAGGAAAGGGAAAATTTTTACCAAGCTGGATCTTAGGGGTGCATATAATTTGATACGTGTGAGAAAGGGGGACGAGTGGAAGACCACTATGTTCACCCCCTTGGGAGCCTTTGAGTACTTGGTTATGCCCTTCGGATTACAAGGGGGCTCGGCCTGTTTTCAATCGTTCATGAATCATGTCCTGGGGCCATTGCTCTACAAGAACTGCGTAGCGTTCTTAGATGACGTCCTGGTGTACTCAGAGAATGAGGAGCAGCATGTGCGAGACGTAAGAGAGGTACTGAGCAGACTGCGAGAAAACCAGCTGTGGGTGAAACTGGAGAAGTGTCAGTTTCATACCAGGGAGGTGGAATTCCTGGGGTACCGGTTGTCTGACAAGGGATTGGCCATGGATCCCAGCAAGGTTCAAGCGGTACTGGAATGGAAGACACCAAAAACTAAGAAGGACGTGCAAAGATTCCTGGGCTTCTGAAACTTCTATAGGAAGTTCATCAAAAACTTTGCCCACTTAACGGCGCCCATCACGGATTGTCTTAGCAGCAAGAAGAAATTTGTTTGGACGGAAGAGGCGCAGCGGGCGTTCGAACGATTAAAGAAGGCGTTTGCGTCGGAAGAGCAACTTTTGCACGTGGATCTACAGCAACCAATGAGAGTGGAGACTGACGCGTCAGACCGAGCGGTGGGGGCCGTTCTTCTCCAGCCGGGAAAAGATACGTCAGAATGGAGACCGTGTGCCTTCTTCTCGCGGAAGTTGAACAAATCCGAGAGGAACTACACAGTATACGACCGAGAACTGCTCGCCATTCATGAAGCATTCCGGAGATGGCGGCACTTGCTGATTGGGGCGCAGCACAAGGTCCAAGTCAGAACTGACCACAAAAATCTGGAATATTGGAGAACAGCCCAAGTGCTGAACCAGAGACAAGTGAGGTGGGCCCAGGAGTTCTCCAAATTCCATTTTGAAATTCGTTACGTGCCAGGCGCGGAAAACGTAAGGGCGGACGCTCTTTCCAGGAAACCTGAGTACTTAGAGGGGGAGGGAGCGTCTGAGGAAAGGCATATAATCCCTGAGGACCGCTGGGTGTGTGGGGCGGCATTGGTGGGGCAGAGAGAACTGATAGAGGGTACTGAGAACGATGAATACGCCCAAGAGAAACTCAGAGAACTCAGGAGGACAGAGGAGAACACAGGGGGGTTTGAAGAAAAGAACGGGGCGTTGTATTACAAAGGGGCACTGTACATACCCGATGGGGAACTGAGGGGCAGAGTACTCAAACAGTTGCACGACAGCCCCACAGCGGGGCACTTCGGGCAGCACAAAACCATGTGGTTGGTTACCAGGGAGTTTTGGTGGCCCAAGGTGAGGGAAGACGTACGGGAATATGTCAGGGGGTGCGACAGGTGCCAGCGAGCGAAAGGGGAGAGGCTGGCACCAGCGGGGCTATTGGAACCCTTACCCACACCAGAAAGGCTATGGGAGGCAGTATCCATAGATTTTATGACGGACCTGCCAAAATCCAAAGGCAAGACAGATGTCATGGTGGTGGTAGATCTATTAACTAAGATGTGTCATTTTATAGCCTGTTCACATGCGGTCACAGCGGAAGAAACCGCCAAGTTGTTTGTAGAGCATATTTTCAGGTTGCATGGCGCCCCCTTGAGGGTGGTCAGTGACAGAGGGAAACAGTTTACTTCCAGGTTCTGGAGGAAGCTCATGAGCTTACTGCACGTGGAAGTCAATTTTTCAACTGCCCGGCACCCAGAAACAAATGGGCAAGCGGAAAGGGCAAACGGGATTTTACAACAATACCTGAGGTGTTATGTAAGTGACAGAGAAAATGATTGGGTAGATAAGTTGGCCCTGGCAGAATTTGCCTACAACAACGCGGAGAATGTGTCCACAGGGATAAGCCCCTTCCTGGCAAACTATGGGTGTCATCCCAGGGCATTTCCAGGAGAAGGAGGGGAGAGGTGGAGTGTACCGACTGCAGAACACTTTGTTGAAGAGATGGAAGCGATCCACCGGCAACTCCAACTTAACTTAGAGAGGGCCAAGGAAGAATACAAAAGGCAAGCAGACAGGAGCCGAACGGAAGGTGAAACCATAAGGGTGGGGGACAGGGTGTGGCTATCCACCCAAGGACTGCCGTTCAAGGGAGGGTGCAAGAAATTAAGACCCAAAGGGCTGGGACCCTTTGAGGTCATACAACAGGTCAATCCGGTGGCATTCAAACTCAGATTGCCCAACCACATGAAACTGCATCCAGTATTTCACAGGTCTCTACTGTCGCCATACCGAGAGGGGCGAGAGTGGGGGGAACGTGAGGGAGAGGTCACTCAAACACCAGTCATAGAAGAAAGGGAACGCAACACACATGTGGCAGGAATCATTGATTCCAGGTGGAGAGGGAATCAGGTGGAGTATTTGGTAGAATGGGAAGGGGAAGCGGAGTCGGAAAACACATGGGTACCGGCAGAGGAGGTCAATGACGAGATTTTAATAGAAACGTTTCATCAACAGTTTCCAAGGAAACCTCAGCCCGTGGGAAGGTTCAGGAGGGAACACTTTGGCACAACCGATGAGGAAGAGGAGTTTGAAGGGTTCCCTGAATCAGGGCAGGAAGAAGGAGTAGACTCTGACGAGGAAGACAACACAGAGAGAAGAGAAGGGGGGCAGTGGAGAGAAGTGTTTGAATCTTCTGATGATGAGGAGTGTTCTCTCCGGGGTTTTCCACCCTCACCGCCAGCAGGAAAGGGGGCGGGAGGGGGTGAAGGGGGCCCTGGAGGGGAGGTGGATGTCAGGGAACTGCCATTGGAAAGACAGGAGGTGGAGAGGCTCTCAGAAGGCAGGAGAGAGTCAGCAGCGGAGGAAGGCACCAGTAGGGGGGGAACGGGAAATCATAAAGAGAGAGAGACGGAGGCATGGCTCAGGGACTCTTCCAGCAGTAACAGTGGAGTTTCAGATCCTCCCATAGGCACTCCCACTCCTCGCCGGAAACTGTCGCGCCGAGAATCCAGACGGCGCGTTTCCGTCAAGGAGCTTTTATGTTGGAGTAAATTCCGTAGACGCCCACTGTCGGATTCTACCAGCGACTGACGGAGCCATGCTTAAGGGGCTCCGTTAGAGACAGAGGTTGGCTGACCAGCCAAACCCTGAGGGACTAAGCTTTACGCACAAGCAGCTCATTATCCCATCACACTCCCTAAGAAGGAAAGTTTCAATCTCTCCCAGATTTCTAAATCTTTTTTGACACCCTTCCAAGTAGTCTATTAATTATCTTTGTATAAGTTTATATTTTTTGCTGTGATCCACACTCCTAGATATTTTACCTTCTTAGCAACCATAATTCCCGTCCTTTGTTCTAGCTCTACTATATCTTCCTTGGTTATATTTTTTGTTATCATTTTAGTCTTATTCCTGTTGAGCTTGAGACTTGCCACTTTTCCAAATTCTTCTAGTTTCTGTAGGGCTTCTTGTAAACTGTTCTTAGGATCTTCCAATGTTAATATCAGGTTGTCTGCAAATGCTTTTATTTTGAATTCCTTGCTTCCTACCTTAATTCCTTTAACCTCCGGTGTTTCCCTTAACCTTTTATTAAACACTTCCAACACTGTTATAAATAACAAAGGGGATAAGGGACAGCCTTGCCTATTCCCTTTGGTAATATCAAAGGCCTCCGATATATTGTTGTTTATTATAAGTTTGGCTTTTTGCTCTTGATAAATAGCCTCAATACCTTTTCTAAATCCTTCACCAATTCCCATCATTTTTAAATTTTCCTTCATGAAACGCCAGGAGACGTTGTCAAATGCCTTCTCGGCATCAATGAAGATCAGCGCCGCCTGCTTGTCTATTCTACTATGCAGATATTCAATAATGTCTATCACATTTCTTACATTGTCTTTCAATTGTCTCCCCGGGAGGAAACCCGTTTGGTCTTTATGGATTCTCTTATTTAAGACTTTTTTTAACCTTTCCGCCAATACGTCTGCGAATAGTTTATAGTCATTATTTAATAATGAGATAGGTCTATAGTTTTTTACTTCTAAGCCATCTGTATCTTTTTTAGGGATTAAGGTAATATACGCTTCTGTCAGGGGCTCAGGAGCAGAGGCACAGGGAAGAGGGGAGATGGAGAGCGAGGGGGAGGAATCCGAGGGGAGCGTAGGAGGGGACAGTGGTCCGAGGGATTCCATGAGCCTCTCCAGCGAATCGGAAGATTCACAAAAGGGGGCGCCAGTGGCCAGGGGCAGGGGGTTCCCAAGGGGAACGCCCCAGGAGCAAGGGGGCAGCAGGGACTCCCAGAGCAGTAGTTGGAAATCAGGACCAGCTTCCCCACCAGAGCAGAGTGGGGAGGAAGAGTCCCAGGTATCGGGGCCAGTGCTTTCCCCACCAGGGAGAGGAGACGAGGCAGAGCTGACCACGCCTCCATCGGAGAGTCAAGCAACGGAGGGGAGGTCAGATCCGGCCAGTGTCACGGAAGAGGGAAGCAGTGATAGAAGCAGTGTAACGGTTAGGAGAAAGGTCACTGGTTTGGCGCGAGAAACAAGTTCAAATGTACAGGAGCGCGGGACAGCAGAGAATGAGGATTGGGAACCGGGTCCTAAAGCCCGCCGGAGGCAGGGGGAGGAGTTAAGCGACTCAGCGTCGGAGGAGTCCAGAAAGGGCAATGTCCCGGTGGGCAGGAGGACCCAGAGGAGGAGAGAACAGCGCAGAAGGTGGAGCAGGGCTAGGATCTTAAACTGGTGCGGAAGGGGAGGTGATTCAGATGGGACTTCGCCGATCTAAGGTCTAAGACGTAGGGCTGCACGCTCTGGTGTTGAAATGGAAACTAAACTTCAATAAAGACTTTTGTACATTACATCAACCTGGCGTTGGTCCTCTGTGAGCTGGGACCTAGAGGCAGCTCTGACAGCTTCTTTCCAGGTGTTTGGAATTCTCCCTTCTTTTAGTACATTGTTCATGACTTCACATAGCACTGGGGAAAGTTGATCACTTAATATTTTATAATATTTAGCCGAGATACCATCTGGCCCCGGCACTTTTCCTCTTTTCATTTTTTTTATTGCTTTCCTAATTTCTTCCTCTGTAATTGTCTGATTTAGATATTCTCTTTCTTCAGTCGTGATCTGTTGCAATTGGTATTGTTTTAAGTAATCTTCTATCTCATTATCTATCTCTTTTTCTCTTTTGTATAATTCCTTATAGTATTTCTGAAATATCTTCTTTATCTCTTTTGGGTCCTCCACTATCCTTTCTCCATCCCTTATCTTACATATCGTGTTTTGTTTTTTCCTCTCTCTTAATTGCCACGCCAGGTATTTCCCTATCTTATTTGCTGATTCAAAGTTCTTTTGTTTCATCATTTTGATCCTCCATTCAATCTCCTGGTTCACTATCATAGAAAATTGAGCTTGTAGCATCCTTATGTTTTGTTTTATTATTTCATCTCCTGGTTTAATGGTTAATTGTCTTTCATTCTCCATGAGATGCAATAAGATTTCTTCTTTCCTTTTCTCTTTTTTTCTTTTTTAAGATGCTATTTTTCTGGATTAGGAAACCCCTCATGACGGCCTTCCCAGCGCCCCACACCATTTCTAGAGATGTTTCTTTATTCAAATTCCACTTAAAGTATTCCTCAATTGTCTCTTTTGCTTTATTTACTATCTTTTGATCATTGAATAGATTTTCATTCATTTTCCATCTTAATGTTCTAAAGTCTTTTCCTTTTACCTCCATATATACTGGATTGTGATCAGATAGGGTTTGTGGGAGGATTTCCGTCTTAATTACTCTTTGCGTCAATTCCTTCGAAATCCAAATATGGTCTATTCTCCCCCAGCTTTGATTTGGGTTTGAAAAGAAGGTAAATTGTTTTATCGTGGGGTTTTTAAATCTCCAAGCATCAATTAGTCCCAAATGTTCCACTAATTCGAAGAAGGCTTTCGGTAATTTGCCCTCCCTCACTTCCTGTTTTCTTATTGAACTATCCAAGTTTGGGAGAACCACTCCATTGAAGTCCCCCATCAATATCAATTGTTGGTCCATCCATTCTAACAATTTGTTACCTAGTTCAGAATAGAATGCTGACTTTTTGTCATTGGGTGCATATATCCCAACCACATTTATCTTTTCTCCTTGATTGGGTGATCTGTACTACTATCGTTCTCCCCTCTTCGTCTTTATGTATTAGTTTTGGATCAAGGTTTTCTTTTATATATAATACCACTCCTCTTTTCTTGACATTATCCGATGCTACAAAGTCTAACCCTTATCTCTTATTACTTAAAATTCTTTTATGTTTTCTTGTTACATGAATTTCTTGTAGACAGATTATGTCAAGGTTCTTTTTAAGCAATACATGAGCAATTTCGTTCCTTTTATTTTTATTGTTTAGCCCATTCACATTCCACGAGGTAATTTTTAATGTACAATCAGTAAGTGGTCGAATCTAAGTTAAATCTACTGTTCTTTGTTATCTGTCTCTTCCTCTTCTTTTTCTTCGTCTAAATTTTCCTCCCCTTCTCCCTCTCCACTTCCTTCATCTCCACCCCTCTCTTCCCCCATCTGCTCCCCTTCTGGTTCCCACCCTCCCAACCTTCCGAGATCTTCTTGCAAATTTATCCAATTCCAGAGAGCTGGATAGTTTGAATCTTTTCCCCTTGAAATAGAATGAAATCCCTTCCGGGAATTCCCATCTATATTGGATCCCGTTCTTCTTCAGTTAGTTAGTTAGTTTTTTATAAACATCTCTCTTACAAAGAAATCTCGAAGGAATCTCTTTAAATATAATAATTGGCTTTCCTTCAATACATAGTTTTTGATTATAGTTTAGCTTTAGTATTTCATTTCTCATATCCAGAGAGTTAAACATGACCAGGACATCTCCTGGCAGTTTCTTCCCTCTGGCTTTGGCTGATTTTGTTTTTATCCGAAAAATATTTGCAACTGAATATCCTATGTCTTCTTCCTTCATATCTAACCAAACTGCCAATTCTCTAACCAATTTAGATCGTATATTTTCATTTGGTTCCTCAGGGATTCCCCTAAATTTCAGGTTTGATTGCTTCTGTCTCATTTGAGTCATCGCCACACTATCCAGTAACTCTTCCTGTATTTTATTTATCTCCTTCACCTCTGTCTTAATCCTGTCCATATCTTTCCTATTTTCTTTGATATCTTTTTGAACCCTTTTCATTGAGTCTTCAAGTACTTTGGATCTTAGAGATAAATCTTTTACTTTTCCTGTTAGTTCTCCCCCCCCCCCAATCTCTTATTCAATGAGTCCTGTACTTCCAATAATTTGTTCTCAATATACTGTTCATTATGTTTAAATTCTTTCCTTATTTCAGCCATCAAATTATCATAGTCCTTAATTTCCTTCCCCTCTTTCCCATTTTCTTGTCTGGATGGTCTCCTTTCAGCAGGCGTTCCCGCCCCCTTTTTCATTTTGTATTTCTATTTGTCTTAATTAACTAAAAAAAAAAAATGAAAATGAAACAAAAGAGAGAGAAAAGTTTTTCCCCACCCCTAGGGGTCGCTCAACTGTAGTTTAAAAAATTTCTTTGTTTTCCCAATGTAGTTCCTTTCTGGCCCCACACGGTGGCGCTTTACTTGCATTCACCCTTTTAGTTCTTCAGTATGAAGTCTCTCTCCACGCACAGCTAGGGGACCAGTTAGATGGATCGTTTACAGTCACAAAAAGCAAATGAAGGAGGAAGAAAGTTCTCGAGATTTAAGTCCTAGAGAGTAAATAAAGTAGGGAACATCAAGACACAGGGGGGAGAAAAGGAGGTGGGGAACATCCAGCTCAATACTTTCCAGGAAGTAGGGATGAAATACGGGGCAGGTTTCGAAGCCGGAACAGAAAAGGTGGGGGGGGGGGGAGTCAAAATTACACCAACAGATTGCCACGGGAAGGCAGCAGGGTCTAGAGAGAACGTAAAGTATTGCCAAGGTACTGTGTTTAAGTCTTCTTTTCTTTTCTTTCGACTTAGCCGTTTACTCCCCGTTTTCTGTAGCAATAGATTAAATGTTTAAGGCGCCAAGATTATCTTCTCCTAAATGATTACACCTGTGTGCCGCTTTAAGAGAAAAACAGGAAATGGAGCACACAATGGCGGCGAGAGGTTCCGCTGTTTTCCAAAGTTCTCCTCTTACAGTTCACTTTCTCCTCCCAGACCTCTCGTCGTATCCGCTCCTCTCAATAACAAACTCAGCTTTCAGTCAATTAAGCACCCCAAATAATAAAGAGAAACAGTTTCAGCTTGAACACATTAGGCGGGGGGGGGTATATAGAAAATACAGTAACTCGGAACAAAGTCTCACTTATATATCCTAGACTGGGTAAAAAATTACAGTCCCTTTTGGTCGCTGGCATAGCGCGCTCCGATCAGGACAGAGCAGAAATGTTTCTATCCGCTTTTCAAATATTCAACTGTTTTCAATCTCAGCAGTTACAGTCTTACTCCCTCTCCTCTCCCAGTCTTCCGTCACACGCCGTTTACTCTTACCGCTGAAGCAAATTCCTTCTTCTTTCATATCATAGTATCTTTGTTCCGCTGGTTTCTTTAACTTAAATTCAATCTGTTATTGATTTAGTTATGACCCAGCTTCTTAATTGTTGTTGGAGGCTTGCCGCTTTCACTCGAAGTCTGTTGCTTCCCTTTCATGCTGCAGCTCCAATCCTGTTCTCAAACTTGATTTAAAATGTCCGAAAAACAGGGGTGCGCCAGCAGCACCACCAGGTACCTGTCCCCCAAGATAAACCTCTTGGGGTTTCGAGGTCCACGGAGCCTTCGTGACACCTCTAGACCCCCGCATTGTTTGAGACCCCCTCCCCCGGAGGGCAGCCTCACACTCCTTTCCTGTGGCTGCGGTTCGCCGGAAGTTGTTATTTTTTTTAAGATACTTCTTAATGGGTCAGACAGTAAGTCCTCAATTTTTTTATAATATATTGCCGGTAGGACGTCTGGCCCTGGTGGCTTTCCAATCTTTGCTTCCTGAATTGCTCTTTGAATTTTGTACGATGTGATAGGGGCATTCAACAGTTCTGTTTGTTCTTTAGCAAGTTTCAGAAGACAGTTCTGTTCTAAATTTTCTTTAACTTCTTCTGTTGTTTCATTTCCTTCCTTATAGATTTCTCTAAAGAATTTGAGAAATCGTTTCTCTATTTCTTTAGGGTTCTTTATTATTTTGCCTTCGCACTTAACTCTATTTATAAGCCTTTCTGCCTCTCTCTTCTTTAATTGCCATGCTAATAACCAGGCTCAGGTTCTGTTTCAGGCTGTGTCTCTGTTTCAGGCTCCGGCGCTGTATCAACCACTGTTGCAGACTCAGGCTGTGGCGCTATGGCTGTCGCTGTGGCTCTGGTTCTGTTTCTGGCTCTGGCTCTCTTTCAGGCTCTGTTTCTGAAGGAGGGTTTTGTTCTGGCTCTGGCTGTGTCTCTGGATCTGGCTGTGTCTCTGCTGCAGGCTCCTATGCTGTATCAAGCACTGTATCAGGCTCTGCCTCTCCCTCTGCCCCTGGCTACGTTTAAGCGTCAGGCTCAGTTTCAGACAGTGTCTCTGTTTCAGGTTCCAGCACTCTATCAAGCACTATTTCAGACTCAGGCTGTGGATCTCGGCTGTGGCTCTAGGCTCCGTCTGTGGCTCAGTCTGTGGCTCTGGCTCTCTTTCAGGGTCTGGTTCTGAATGAAGATCTGGTTCTGACTCTGATTCAGGGTCTCATGATGGCTCTTCCTCTGCCTCTGACCCAGCTATATTTCAGGGTCTCGCTCTCTTTCAGTCTCTGTGTGCTGGCCCCGGGGGAAAGGTTACCGTTGGCGTAGTCAAAGTCCGGTCCTGGGTCACTAGCCTGGAAACAGTTCACAAGGAGCAGGACGAGGTCCGAAGCAGGAAGCCGGGTGGGGACAGGAACACTGGAGGGTCAGGTCTGGGTCCGGGCAGGAACAGGTACTCAACAACGACGTTGCTCCCACAACCTGGGACCGGGCTGACTGGCCTTTATCTTCTCTGAGGCCAGGGGCGGTCCCGGCCCCCAGGAGACCCGCCTCTCCTGGCCTTAAGGCGAGCACTCCTCCTGGGAGAAATCAGTTCCCTTCGCCTCTCTGCCCTGAGCCTCTGCAGTTCAGGAGAGGCTGAAGGGTTACTGGGCCCAGGGGGAGACTCACCTGTAGGCACTGAGTCCTCAACCACCTCTGGAGCCAGAGTGGATTCACCTGGTGTCTGCTCCTGAGCATCCGGCACAGGTGCAGGCGCTTCAGAATCAAGGCCCTGCCCCAGTTCAGCCGGTCCTGGAGGCGGGGACTCCTGTGCAGGCTGGGATTCCTCCGGTTCAGCCTCTGAATCGGATTCCCAGGCCATCACACTCTGGTTCTGAATTAGGGTTTTGTTCTGGCTCTGGCTGTGTCTCTGGCTCTGGCTCTGGCTCCAGCTCCGGCACTGTATCAAGTACTGCTGCAGACTCAGTCTGTGGCTGCAGCTATGTTTTGCGCTCTGGCCCTGTATCAAGCCCTGGCCCTGGCCCTGGCCCTGGCCCTGGCCCTGGCCCTGGCTCTGATTCTGATTCTGATTCTGGGTCTCACTCTGGCTCTGATTCAGGGTCTCACTCTGACTCTGATTCAGGGTCTCGCTCTGGCTCTGGCTCTGGCACTCTATCAAGGACTGTTTCAGACTCAGGCTGTGGCTCTGCCTCTGTTTCAGGCTCAGGCTCTGTTTGAGGCTGTTTCTCTGTTTCAGGCTCCGGCACTGTATCAAGTACTGTTGCAGACTCAGGCTGTGGCTGTTGCTCTGGTTCGGGCTGTGGCTCTTTTTCAGGGTCTGGTTCTGAATGAGGGCTTGGTTATGGCACTGATTCAGGGTCTCGCTCTGTCTCTGGCTGTGTCTCTGTTGCACCACAAACGGTGGTTTGTTGTTGTTGTTGTTGTTTTCTTTCTGGGGTGAAAGAGTAGCTTTGGTAAAACTATCATTTTTATTACCGAAATACGGCCCAGGAATGATAAATTTAACCTTGTCCATGTCTCCAACTGTCTTTTGATATCTTTCCAACAATTGGTATAATTATCTTCATATAAGTTAATATTCTTTGGTGTTATCCATAATCCTAAATACTTGATTTGGGGGTAGATATTAATGCGTATTATTTGTTCTAATTCTGCTTTTTCATCTGGCGACATATTTTTAACTAATAGTTTTGTCTTGTTTAAATTTATTTTGAACCCCGCAACTTTACCGTAGCCATATATTATTTTCAACGCCTTTCTTAAACTCTGTTTTGGTTGCTCCGTAGTTATAATTAAATCGTCAGCAAATGCCCTCATTTTGTAACTTATATTTCCCAGCATAATCCCTTTTATTTCTTTTTCTTCCCTAATTTGTTTACATAAAACTTCCAATGTTAATATGAAAATTAAGGGGGATAGTGGGCAACCTTGTCTGACCCCTTTACTGATTACACACTCCTGTGATAAATTTCCATTGATTATGATTTTAGCTTTTTGTTTTGATTATATTGCTTCAATCCCTTTTGTAATGGGAATTGGGGTTGCTTGTGCGTAAATTCCAAACTGCTCCAAGCTAGTTGTATGGCTAAACCTTTCCCCGGTTTGACAGCCCTAACAGCGCGACTGTCTCAGTCACTGGCAGAATCCGTCAGTGGGCGTTTCCTGAACTTCTTCCAACATAAGAATTCCTTGACAGCAAGTCTCCGCCTCGCTTCTCTGCGCGGAAGCCTTCTGCGCAGAGTAGGCGTGCCAAGCGGAGGTCCTGCGCTCTCCCCACTGATCTCACTGGAAGAGTCTCGGAGCCTTCCCTCCGAAGTACTCTCAGCCTCTCCTTTCTTTCTGGTGTCACCTTGGTTTCCTTCCCCAGCGGAAGCTCTCTCTCTCTCCTTGCTAGTTCCCTCTCCGGCATCATTGGGGAGCCTTACCTCTCCTCTTGGCTGCGATGGCAGTTCCCTGACACCTTTTATATACTGTATACCAAAATCCATATGGTGTAATAGACCTTTCATAAATTTCCAGGATACGCTGTCGAAAGCTTTTTCTGCATCTATAGCCATTCAGACTGCCTTCTTTTCTATTCTTAAGTCTAAATACGCTAATAAGTTTATAATGTTTCTAGTGTTGCTATAAATGTGCCTCCCGGGCAAAAAGCCAGCTTGGTCATTGTATATCGTCATCTGGAAGACTTTTTTTGATCTTTCAGCTAAAATATTAGCATATAATTTATAATCGTTATTTAGAAGTGCGATAGGCCTATAGTTGTTAATAAGTAGATTGTCCATTCCCTGTTTTGGAATTAATGCAATAAGGCTGTCTTTCCAAGAATCCGGCATGGTTCCATCTTTTAAGATACTTCTTAATGGGTCAGACAGTAAGTCCTCAATTTTTTTATAATATATTGCCAGTAGGCCGTCTGGCCCTGGTGGCTTTCCTATCTTTGCTTCCTTAATTGCTCTTTGAATTTCGTACGATGTGATAGGGGCATTCAACAGTTCTTTTTGTTCTTTAGTAAGTTTCGGAAGACAGTTCTGTTCTAAATGTTCTTTAACTTCTTCTGTTGTTTCATTTCCTTCCTTATAGATTTCTCTAAAGAATTCGAGAAATCATTTCTCTATTTCTTTACGGTTGTTTATTATTTTGCCTTCGCACTTAACTCTATTTATAAGCCTTTCTGCCTCTCTCTTCTTTAATTGCCATGCTAATAACCAGGCTCAGGTTCTGTTTCAGGCTGTGTCTCTGTTTCAGGCTCCGGCCCTGTATCAACCACTGTTGCAGACTCAGGCTGTGGCGCTATGGCTGTAGCTGTGGCTCTGGTTCTGTTTCAGGCTCTGGCACTGTATCAAGCCCTGCTTCAGGCTCAGGCTCAGGCTTCTGCTCTTTATTAGGCATTGTCTCAGTCTTTGGCTCTAGCCCTTATTCTAGCTCTATTTCAGGCTCGGCCAGTGTCTCAGCCTTTGTCTCTGTTTCACGCTGTTTCTCTGTTTCAGGCTCCGACGCTGTTTCAAGCCCTGTATCTGCCTCTGCCTCTGTTTCAGGCTCTGGCACTCTATCAAGCACTGTTTCTGGCTCTGGCTCTCTTTCAGGCTCTGGTTCTGAATTAGGGTTTTGTTCTGGCTCTGGCTGTGTCTCTGGCTCTGGCTCCAGCTCCGGCACTATATCAAGTAGTGTTGCAGTCTCAGGCTGTGGCTCTAGGCTGTGGTTGCAGCTATGTTTTGCGCTCCGGCCCTGTATCAAGCCCTATTTCTGGCTCTGGCTCTGGCTCTGGCTCTGGCACTCTATCAAGGACTGTTTCAGACTCAGGCTCTGGCTGTGGCTCTGCCTCTGTTTCAGGCTCAGGCTCTGTTTGAGGCTGTGTCTCTGTTTCAGGCTCCGGCACTGTATCAAGTACTGTTGCAGACTCAGGCTGTGGCTCTAGGCTGTGGCTGTTGCTCTGGTTCGGGCTGTGGCTCTGTTTCAGGCTCTGGTTCTGAATGAGGGCTTGGTTATGGCACTGATTCAGGGTCTCGCTCTGTCTCTGGCTGTGTCTCTGTTGCACCTCAAACGGCGGTTTTTTGTTGTTGTTGTTGTTGTTATTTTCTTTCTGGGGTGGGACAAATGTTTAGTTGGGGCGAGGATTATTTTAAGTTTAGCATAATTGTTTCTTGCTTTGTTTTTCTTTTACTATTTTTTAAGGTTATTGTATATTTTGTATCTTGCTTTTTAAGGGGAAAGGGTCAGGGCTGTCTGGGAGGGGGCCTCAGCCAACAGAATGGCTGGGGCAGGTTCCCTACGGGGGGATGTATTGGAACACCCAATCTCTGTTATCGCGGGTGGGAGGAGCAGTTGCGCTAAGACCAGACCACGTCTTTACCGAAGATCTGGTTCTGACTCTGATACTCTGATTCTGATTCTCTGATTCTGGCTCTCTATCAAGGGCTGTTTCAGACTCAGGCTGTGGCTGTGGCTTTTGCTCTGGTTCTGGCTCTGGCTCTTTCTCAGGCTCTGGTTCTGAATGAGGGCTTGGTTCTGGCACTGATTCAGGCTCTGGCTCTGGCTCTGGCACTCTATCAAGGACTGTTTCAGACTTAGGCTGTGGCTGTGGCTCTGGCTCTGTTTCCATTCTTACAATGGAATGTACACAAAACAATAATCCTTTCTATATAAATTTTCCAATACATTCTGAAAACATAATAAATCCTTAATTGTTGTCCACCTCCTTTTAGGTCCTTTATCACTCAAATGCTAGCACGGAGTCAAAACTATTATTGTATTTTTGAACATATCTTGTATAACCATCCCATTTTTCTGCAAATTTTTGCTTTGAGATTCCTCTGAGTTTGCTAGTCAATTGAGCCGTCTCCACCAATTCCTGTAATTTGATTTGCCAATCTGTTATTTTTGGAGCCTCGTAATCTTTCCATCCCTTGGCCACAAGTATACGAGCTGCTGCGGTTGCATACAAGAATATCTCTCTTAGATTTTTTGGGATCTCTTTATCTAAAATACTTCATAGAAATGCCTCCGTTTTTTTTGTAAAAGTTATCCCCATCATCTTTTTAAATTCATCGTATATCCCCCCCCCCCCAAATCTTAATCTTTTCTTGATCATCTAGAAGGAGTGAGGTACCACCTATGAGCCATTTTCATCATGTTCTCTCTTATATTATAGCTGGCTGTAAATTTCAAATGTACATTCCATCAGTTTTCCCCATCTTTTAGCATAATTGGATGGCCCACATCTTGGGCCCACTTTATCATTGAAGCCTTAACCTCCTCATCCATTACTTCGTAGTCTAAAAGAAGTCTATAGATTTTTGCGGTTATTTTATATATTATATATATTATTATATAGATTATATAGATTATATATCTGGAAGACTTTTTTTGATCTTTCGGCTAAAATATTTGCATATAATTTATAATCGTTATTTAGAAGTGTGATAGGCCTATTGTTGTTAATAAGTAGATTGTCCGTTCCCTGTTTTGGAATTAATGCAATAAGGCTGTCTTTCCAAGAATCCGGCATGGTTCCGTCTTTTAAGATACTTCTTAATGGGTCAGACAGTAAGTCCTCAATCTTTTATAATATATTGCCGGTAGGCCGTCTGGCCCTGGTGGCATTCCTATCTTTGCTTCCTTAATTGCTCTTTGAATTTCGTACGATGTGATAGGGTCAGTCAACAGTTCTTTTTGTTCTTTAGTAAGTTTCGGAAGACAGTTCTGTTCTAAATGTTCTTTAACTTCTGTTTCCAACTTCGATTTTTCCACCTGAAAGCCAATTTTCCTGTCCGAATTATAGGCCTCTCTTACTTGGAAATAGTGTAACCAATCCTGCACCTTATCTTTAAGTTTCTCATAACTCTGCAATTTCAGTTTGTCCCCATCCTGTTCCAAAATTTCCCAATATTTTGGCCAGTTCGATCTCATGTTAAGTTTTTTCAAGGCCTTAGCTTCCATTGGTGAAAGCCACCTTGGGGTTTTATTCTCCAAAAAATCTTTATATCTGACCCAGACATTGAACAATGCTTTTCTGACAATATGGTTTTTAAACGCCATATGAGCTTTCTCCTTACCATACCATAAGTACCGTATTTTTCCTTCTATAACACGCAGATTTTTTCTTCTAAAATGGAAGGGGAAATGTCTGTGCGTGTTATAGAGCAAATGTGTGGTCCCTGGAGCCGAAAAATCATGCAAAAATCAAATCGCGGCGCTGCACGCTGCACGGAGAAGCGAAACCTGAAAAGAGGAAGCGCCTGCTTTCCTGCATTCTGCCTCAGGGTCTTACTGCCCACCCTCCTCTGTTTCGTTGCTGTGTTTGCTGAAACGGAACAAAGAGCAGGGAAAGCCCCTCCCCTCCAGGCAAGCTCCGGTGCTGCTGGGGGAGAGGGAGAGAGAGGGGGGAAGGGAGAGAGAGAGGGGGGAGGGGGAGGGAGAGAGAGAGGGGGGAGGGAGAGAGAGAGGGGGAGGGAGGGGGGAGGGAGAGAGAGAGAGAGAGAGAGAGAGAGAGAGAGAGAGAGATGGCTGGCTTGGGTGGGGGGAAACTTTTGCCTTTCTTTCCTCCCTCCCGTTAAATCCTTCTCCTGCATTCTTAGCCAGCTGCTTCTCTGCACACCCCTCTAATGTCCCTTCTTTGTTTTTCCTTCGCTCCCCACTTAAAATGTGGTTACAAAGCATGGATCCTCAGGATCTTTGCATTGGGTCACCCCAAATTCACCATCAGATCACATAGCATGTCCATGGCTACAGCCTGCACCAAAAAAATCACGCACCCACTGTTGCCTGGGGCTGCAATGGTGCAAAAATGTGGTTAAAAAGCATGGATCCACAGGGATTCTCAGGATTTTGGCATTGGGTCACCCCAAATTCACCATCAGATCACATAGCATGTCCATGGCTACAGCCTGCCCCCCAAAAATCACGCACCCACTGTTGCCTGGGGCTGCAATGGTGCAAAAATGTGGTTAAAAAGCATGGATCCACAGGAATTCTCAGGATTTTGGCATTGGGTCACCCCAAATTCACCATCAGATCACATAGCATGTCCATGGCTACAGCCTGCCCCCCCCCCCAAATCACATACCCACTGTTGCCTGGGGCTGCAATGGTGCAAAAACGTGGTTACAAACCATGGATCCACATGGATCCTCAGGATCTTTGCATTGGGTCAGCCCAAATTCACCATCAGAGCACATAGCATGTCCATGGCTACAGCCTGCCCCCCCAAAATCACGCACCCACTGTTGCCTGGGACTGCAATGGTGCAAAAACGTGGTTACAAACCATGGATGCACAGGGATTCTCAGGATTTTTGCATTGGGTCAGCCCAAATTCACCATCAGATCACATGTCTGTGGCCACAGCATGAAGCACAAAAATGATACATCCACTGTTTCATTCAGAATGTTTTTTCCCTTGTTTTCCTCCTCTAAAAACAATGTGCGTGTTATCGTCAGGTGCGTGTTATAGAGCGAAAAATACGGTATGCATGCCATCCAAAAACATTATCATGTCCTTCCAAATCAAGAATGTCTGTATTCTCAAGAAGTAGCCATTCCTTTAACCAGCAAAAGGCTGCCGCCTCGTAGTATAGTTTAAAGTCCGGCAGGGCAAACCCCCCTCTATCCTTTGCATCAGTAAGAATTTTATATTTAATTCTGGGCTTTTTGCCCTGCCAGACAAATCTAGAAATTTATTTTTGCCACTTCTTGAAACAGTCCATCTTGTCAATTATTTGTAAGGTTTGAAACAGAAACAACAGTTTTGGCAATACATTCATTTTAATAACTGCAATTCTACCCAGTAAGGAAAGCTTTAGGTTTGTCCATATTTCAAGATCTTTTTTCACTTCAGACCAACACTTTTCATAATTGTCTTTAAATAAGTTAGCATTCTTCGAAGTCATGTTCACCCCTAGGTATTTTACTTTTTTCGTTACTATTAAACCTGTTTCTCCCTGAAACCTTTCCTTCTCTATTGGTGTCAAGTTTTTTCCCAAAACCGTAGTTTTTAATTTATTAAGTTTAAACCCTGCCACCTGACCAAATTCTTGTATTATTTCCAAAGCTCTTCTAGTACTAGGGATTGGCTCCTGTAATGTCAAAACTAGGTCATCTGCATAGGCTTTCAATTTATAATGTTTGGCTCCGACCTGTATACCTTGAATCTGTTGGTCCCTTCTAATCATGTTCAGCAAGACCTCCAGGACTGAAATAAAAAGCAGAGGGGAAATTGGGCAGCCTTGTCGTGTCCCTTTCTCTACCTTAAATTCTTCTGTAACTGCGTTATTCACTATCAATTTTGCCTTTTGTTCTGAATAAATCGCCCCTATACCGTTTCCAAACCTTTCTCCCACCCCCATCCCTTGCAGGTTTTTCTTCATAAAACTCCAAGAAATGTTGTCAAAGGCTTTCTCTGCGTCGATGAATATCAATACTGCTTTTGTATTAATATCAACTTGTAATTTTTCCAAGATGTCAATTAAGTTCCTTGTGTTGTTTGTCATATGTCTACCTGGGAGAAAGCCTGCTTGGTCTTTATGTATGATTCCCGCTAGGACTTTTTTTAATCTTTTAGCTAAAATGTCAGCAAAAATTTTATAATCCACATTAAGTAGGGATATGGGGCGGTAGTTCTTAAGTTGTGTCTTTTCTGACTCATTTTTCGGTATAAGCGTGATATAGGCATCTTTCCACGACTCTGGCGCTCTTTTCCCCTCCGTAATTTCATTGCAGACCTCCATTAATGGCTGAATTAAATAGTCCTTCATTACTTTGTAATATTTGGAGGAAAGCCCATCTGGGCCTGGAGACTTGCCAAGCTGTAAATTCTTAATGGCACCTTCAACCTCCTGTTCAGAAATTCTGTCATTCAATATTAATTTGCTCTCCTGAGATATATTTTGTAATCCATTTGTTTTTAAGAATTTCTCGATTTTGGTCTCATTCTGTGGTCCTTGTGCATACAATTGTTTGAGGTATCTCTGGAAACAGTCTTTGATCTCCTGTGGGTTTTGTATAATCCTTCCATTTACTTCAAGATTGGTCACTGTATTTAATTTTTGTCTTTTCTTCAGCTGCCAAGCTAGCAGCTTTCCACACTTATTATCTGATTCAAAAGTTTTTTGTCTCATTTGTTTAATCTTCCATTCTATGTCCTGATTAACCAATTTCAAATACTGTGCCTGATATGACTTAATTTCTCGCAGGATCTCCTGTGATTTTGGTTTAGACCTTAATCTCTTTTCTCCTTCTCTGATTTTCTCCAAAATCTTTCCTTTTCTTTCCTCTTGAAGTCTCCTCTTTATAGCATTTTGTTGAATCAGAAAACCTCTAATAACGGCTTTACTTGCGTCCCAGATTACTCTTTTTTCCACAGTTGTCTTTAAATTTATTTCAAAATAGTCTTTCATAATTTTTTGGGCCTTCTTAATAATTTCAGGATCTCTAAACAAGGTGTCATTCATTCTCCACCTAAAGGAACCAATCGGTGTTAATTTCATGTCCATTCTCACAGGGTTATGGTCGGAGCAGATTTTTGGGCAGATTTCCACCTTCCGAGTCTTGGGTGCCATCCCTCTTGTAATCCAAATTTGGTCAATTCTTGTCCAAGTCATGTTAGCTTCAGAGAAGAAAGTTCCCTCCCTTCCTAGGGGGTTTTTAGTTCTCCAAATGTCAATCAAGTCCATATTGTCTGTCATTTCAAAAAAAGTCTTTGGTAGTCTTCCATCTTTTGTAACTACCTGTCTTTCAGATTTGTCCATATGTGTTGACACAACTCCATTCATATCTCCCATCAAAATAATGTTCTGGTCCATATGATCCAACAACGTCTCATGCAGTTTCTTGTAAAACTCTGATTTCCCCTCATTAGGTGCGTAGACTCCAATTATTAATACTTTCTCTCCTTGTATTTGTATTTCAATTGCTACAAATCGTCCATGTTCATCCTTGAAAAGAAATTTTGGTGACAACTTCTCTTTTGCATATATCACAACTCCTCTTTTTTTAACTTTGTCCGATGAGATAAATTCTTGACCTAGTCTCTTGTTTACCAATAATTTCCTGTGGAGTCTTGTTATATGTGTTTTTTGTAAGCAAATCAAATCCAATTGTTCCTTTTTTAACATATGAAAAATTCTCTTCCTCTTGCTAGGGGAATTAAGACCCCGGATGTTCCAAGTTAACATCTGCAGAGACATGTTGTAGTTATTGTAAAGTTCCTCCAACTGCTCCCAAAAGTTGTTCTTCTTCTGATGGTTGTGTCTCTTTCTCTAGTCGGTTCGACCCCAAGGGGTGTCTGTCTAGATCAGGTGGTCCCAATCCTAGTATCTCCAAATCTCTTGTCCTTGCCTCCCTTCTTAGTTCTTCCCAAAGTCCTCCAGGAAACTCACTTTATCTTCCTTTGATCTTATCTTTATTTTCTTTCCTTTAAATGTAAACGAGAGGCCTTGCGGAAATTCCCACCTGAACAAGATATTGTTCTTCCTTAGTAGGTCAACCAAGTCACTGTAGTTAGTTCTGAGGTCTAGTAGGTATTTTGGGATATCTTTGAAAATCTCGATTCTCTCACTTCCAATCTCCAGTGCTTTCTTGTAATGCAGGCCCAGTATTTTGTCTCTTTCTGCTTTCGATCTTAGTGAAATCAGGCAGTCCCTCGCTCTGTTCTTCCTTTTGACTCTTCCCAGCCGAAAGGCACTCACTATCTCAAATTCTTCTGAATCTAGACCCCAAAAGGTCTCAAATTCCAATGCGAGAAACTCTACTAGTTCTCCTTCCTCTGTTTCTGGAACTGATCTTAATCTCAAATTGGCCTGTTTTTCCTTAAGTTCAATCAGAGAGAATTGTGCCTTGTAATCATCCAGTTTTCTGTTTATTGGCGGTATTTTTTCCTCTACCGCCAAAACCCTCTCCCTGGCTTCCTCTGCTGTCTGTCTGGTCTCCTTGGATTCCTGCAGTAACCTGTCAATTGCCTGGGTATTGGAATTCACTTTCTGTCCTACGTCATTCACTTTTTGTCCAAGGTCTTGGATAGTTGAGGTGTTTAAATCTATCTTAGCTGTCAGATTCTGTAAAGCTGAAAGGATCTTGTCCAGTGTTGTAGATTCTGGTCCTGCTGGTCTTGCTCCCTTAAATTCTTCTCTTTCTGTAGCTTGTGAAGCAGAAAGACCTGTTACAGATGCTCTTCTAGAGTGTTGTTGTTGCTGTGTCTGCAGTTGCGACTGTTGTCTGGTTTTATATTTTATTACTTTCTCTTTCTCTTGTGCCTTCTCCTGCGGCTTATCTTGTGGAATGTCTTGATCCATTCCTGTGTCTCAGAAAAGTCAAGGTCACTTACACAGTTCTCACAGCTCCCAGGTTTATTTCTCAGCAGTGAACAAAAATACCAGCTGCAGCGGAAAATCCCCAGCTATAACAAAGAGTTCCTCTAGGAGAGCAGAGTAGCAAAATGTATCCTGGATGAATAGTTTTAAAACAGTATCTTTACTAGCATGTCAATGTTACTCAAAAAGCAACAGTTACAGGCTCAAAATTTCTCTTAAAAGAGTAGGTATTCTTTTGCAGAAGTCTGCAGTAATGCTTACAATGTAATGCTTACAATGTCTCTTAAGCGGTGCAATCAGGGTGGCCGTTCAATTACTTAAGGCAGTCCGGGATCAAAGATTGAGTGGTGGGTTCTATCTGTTAGGGTGTGAAACCTAAGACGCTGGCAAGTTAGCAATGTCATGTGACTTTAAGTAGTCAAGCTCGTTAAGTTGTTAAGTTGCTCAGTATATAAAGAGTGTTTGTTTTCTCTGCCTGCGGGGCGTGAAGCAAAAATGTCTGAAAGCTCCGGAGGCATTTCTGTTATCTGTCTGCAATAAACCTGTCTTTGGAAAGACAGGCTTCCCTGTGTTGTTATTTCTTTGCTGCTGAGACTCTGAAGCTTGTACTGCAACAAGAATCTCTGCACTGGATTTAATTAATGCTCTGCAAAGAGAACTGTTGCTGGTTGCGCAGCGGAAGCATTTACTGGACCAGTACACAGACTCTCTTAGGTTATGGCTCCTTCTATGTTTCTACAGCTGTATTGTGTGCAGAGAAAGTGAAAGCAGCTTTCGGATGAGAGAAGACTGGCTTGGTCGTAAATCCAGCTCTTAAAGGAACTGAGAGGCTGCAGAAAGTTGAGAGAGCTGCGTAAGTGAAGATTTACAGCTTCATTAGCTGCAAAAGGCTAGCTTGACCTCCCGTTGTGTTTTTGTTTTGTTAATAAAAACAGAGGACGGTGGTAGGTTGCTAGTGAAGAGACGGAGGGAAAAAAGGTTTAAAAGGCTTCAGAGGAGGCTGGAGGCGTCTGAAAAGTGAGTAAAACAAATCCCAAGGGGAAAGAGAAGCAAGGGCACACAGAGGGAGTAGCAGCCGACCCCAAGAATGGCAGTGGAAAATTTCCAGGTTCCCTTTACAAAGTTGAACTCTGCTAATTACGTGCAGTGGTCTAAGAGGGCTCAAGTCTGGTTGGAAGCCAAAGAAGTGTGGGCTGACTATGTCCAGAGGCGAAAGCCGTTTGTGGCTGTTGCAGCAGATGCCACAGCAGAGCAAGAGGCTGCTGCACATGCTCAGAACAGGGAACATGACAAAATGGACACGAAAGCTAGATGCATGTTGATGGTATCGATAGACGATTCCCAATTACCTCATGTGGAAAATTTAAGGTCTGCATTTGAAATTTGGGAAGCTCTTAGGCGAATTCACCATAGAGCCACGCCCGGAGAGAAGGTGAGCATTATACGTGCTTTGTATGAGTTGAAACTGAAGCCAGGGGATAGTGTGGTTGAACACACGTCACAGATGACTGAGTATTTCAACCGACTGTCATCTCTAGGTGTGAATTTTCCTGAAAATATTAAAGTTTATACTCTGCTTAGCAGCCTGCATGCAGGGTTTGAAAACTTAATACTAACTTTACAAGTTTTGCCAGAGGAGCAGCTGAATATGAATTATGTGACTGGTAGATTGTGTGAGCAAGAATATCAACATCATCGAAAACGTATTGATAATTCAAATACCCCAAGGGTTGGATGTTCAGATAATTCCCAGCGTGGGGGAACTAGCAGGCAGAGCTGTAAGGAAGTCTCACAAGTGTCTGCTATGGCCAGCAAGTCATGTTTTCGATGTGGCAGCAGGTTTCATTTGATAGCAAAGTGTCCTGAAAAGCAACAGGAATTTCAACAGTCCAAGGTCAGTTTCCGGAGCTACAGGGGAAGACGAAGTGAGAGCTACAAGAATCAACGATCCAGAGGGGGAGCAGGTGCTGATAAGGGACTATCTGCAATGGCAGCACAACAGAGTCCTAAAAGGAGCCAACAAACCTTGAAGTGGATAATTGACAGTGGAGCCAGTCACAGTTTAGTTCCAGCGACATCTAGTGGCAGCTTGAAGAACTGCAAGACATTGCCAGTTGCAAAAACTGTGACTATAGCAGACAATAGTAAACGAGAAATGAGCCTTAAAGGCACAATTTATGTTAATTGTTTGCAAACTAACCTTCCTGTTTTTGTTCTTCCAGGAATGAAGAATGGACTTTTGAGTGTGTCATGCCTGGTAAAAAGTGGTTTTAAGGTTGAGTTTGAAAATGATGTGTGCACCATTTCGAAACAGGGGAAGGAGCTAGTTAAAATTCCCTGTGAAGATGGGCTTTTTGTTTTGGATGAAGAGCAGTTAGCAGCAGGTAGATGTTCAACAGGTGAAGCGCAAGCTAAGTGTGTAAATAAGGCTCCTCATACAGGTTGTGCACATCTACTACACAGAAGGTTAGCTCATAAATGCTTTAAGTATGTAAGCAAGATGCCAGATTTAGCTGAGGAGTGTAACATTAAACCCTGTCCAAATTTTCTGGATTGTTGTGCTTGTAAACATGCTAAGGTTAAGACATGTAACTATCCTAGATCTGACAGAGTAAGCAAGAAACCCTTTGAACTTGTGCACACAGACATGTGTGGCCCTATGCCAGTCAAATCGCTTGGAGGTGCGAGATTTATGCAAATTTTGGTGGATGATTTTTCAAGGGCTAGTTGGGTTTTCTTTCTGAAAGAAAAATCGCAAGCAGCTTCCATCCTGATGGATTGGATTGAAGAAGTCGAATGTAAATTTGACACCAGGGTGCGTAAAATACAATCAGATCGTGGTGGGGAATATGTGAACCACACGCTGGAGACGTGGTTAAAAAGGAAAGGTATAGTTCATAGACTTACCAATCCCTATTCACCACAGGAGAATGCAGTTGCTGAAAGAAAATTTCGAACATTACAGGAAGCCATTACTGCTTTGCTGTTTGATTCTGGACTTCCACAGCAGTTTTGGGCTGAGGCTGCACTGTATGCGAATTATACTTTTAACAGAGTGTACAATAGCACAGTAGGCAACACTCCTTACTTCATACTATTTGGGGAAAAACCAAAAATTGATCATCTAAGAGTTTTTGGATGTCGTGCTTATGTGCTGGTGCCTAGGGCACAACGTAGGAAAGGCGATCCTAGATCTAAAGAAATGTTGTTCTGTGGTTATCAAGCAAACACAAAAGGTTGGAGATTTGTGAATGTAGAAGGCAATCAAACGAAAATCACAATCAGCAGAAGTGCAGAATTTTGTGAACAGGATGGTTGGAATAAAATTCATGGAAATCCTGACATACTATTTGACGTGGTGAACAGTAACAACGAAACTCAGGCCCCAGGGCAGGTATTAGTTCCAGAACAGGCTGAGGAATTTGAGTCTGAGGACAAGGGTGAGAAATCGTTTAGTTCACCCAAGTCTGTAAAGTCAGAATCTTCTAGCTCTAAAAGTTCACCTGTACAGCAAGAGAGTGTAAAGTCAGAATCAGAAAGTTCTTCAACTACTAGTGACAAACAGGTGACGACTAGTGATTCTGGGTCAGAGGGGGAAACTGAAGGAACATCACAGGAACTGTTAAGGCGTTCCAAGCGTGCCAACAAAGGTATACCTCCTGAAAGGTACCAAGCTATTAGTGTTTGGGCTGGTTTGGCAAATTGCGAACCTGAAAGTTTTGAGGAGGTTGAGCAATTACCCCAGGAGGAGGCCAGTAGGTGGCGTGAGGCCATGCAAAAAGAGTTGAATTCTATGAAAGAACTGGGTGTGTTTTCCATCACCAAACTGCCAGAAGGTACCAAGGCAGTAAGTTGTAGGTGGGTGTACAGGATAAAGACAACAGCGATGGGGAAACCAGAGTACAAAGCAAGGCTTGTAGCTCGAGGTTTTACGCAAAGAGAGGGGTTACATTATTCTGAAGTCTATGTGCCCACTTCAAGGAGTGAAACCCTACGGGCACTATTAGCAGTTGCTGCTCAGAAAGGGTTCAAAGTGAAGCAATTTGATGTCTCTACAGCTTATCTTCATTCAGACTTGGCTGAAGAGCTCTATATGGAGCTTCCGCCAGGATTGAAAGTTGGTAAATCAAATCAGGTATGGAAACTACATAAATCTATTTATGGACTCAAGCAATCTGCTCATAATTGGAATGAGTGTTTGAATGACGTTTTGGTAGGCATTGGTTTTAGCAGGAGCAAGGCTGACAATTGCTTATATTTCAGAGGTTCAGGAGATGCTCAAGAATCTTTGCTTGTCTATGTAGATGACCTGATTTATACTTCAAAGACACAAGAACAAGTAAAAAAACTAGCCAAAGAGTTAAATAAACACTTCAAAGTTAAGAATCTTGGTGATGTAAAGGTCTATCTTGGTGTTCAGATAGATAGGACCAAAAATGGCAGTTTTCTACTGAATCAAAAAGGCAAGATATTGCAAATGTTGAAAAAGTTTGGCATGACAGAGTGTGCAGGTGTTAGAACACCAATGGAAATGGGTTTTGTAAAAGACAATGAGTTCAAGGATAGTGCTGAATTCAAGAGTGCTGAAATCTTTCAGTCAGCACTGGGAAGCTTACTTCATCTTTCGCAATGGAGTAGACCAGATATTGCTTACACTGTTAACTTACTCAGCAGAGAAGCTTCAAGACCTAGTGTAAATGCATGGAAAGGAATTCAAAGAGTGTTAAGATATTTACAATACACCAAAGATTTTTGCCTTGAATTATCTGCTGAAGGACAAGCACAGATTACTTGTTGGGCAGATAGTGATTGGGGAAATTTAAAGGATAGAAAATCAGTGTCTGGCTGTGTAATAAAATTTGGTAACTCTCTGATTGGGTGGAGATCCAAGAAACAGAACCTGATTGCTTTGTCGTCAACGGAAGCTGAGTTCTGTGCCTTATCTGAGTTATGTAGAGATCTAGAATTTTACAAATGCTTGGCACAAGAGATGTATGAAAAGGCCATCACTCCAATCACTGTATGGGGTGATAATCAACCGTGTCTTAAGTTAGCACAAAATGGGCAGTTTAAAGGTCGTACAAAACATTTGGATATCCGCTTTCAAAATGTTTGTCAAACGGTAAAAGCAGGAATTGTTAAATTAAATTACTGTCCCAGTCATGAAAATCAAGCTGATGGTTTTACAAAACCGCTTGGGTTTCAGCGGCATGAAAACTTTTGTGAAGAAATGGGTCTGAAGTAATTTTGTTTTTGTATTGCCAGCGAGAGGGGGTGTTAGGGTGTGAAACCTAAGACGCTGGCAAGTTAGCAATGTCATGTGACTTTAAGTAGTCAAGCTCGTTAAGTTGTTAAGTTGCTCAGTATATAAAGAGTGTTTGTTTTCTCTGCCTGCGGGGCGTGAAGCAAAAATGTCTGAAAGCTCCGGAGGCGTTTCTGTTATCTGTCTGCAATAAACCTGTCTTTGGAAAGACAGGCTTCCCTGTGTTGTTATTTCTTTGCTGCTGAGACTCTGAAGCTTGTACTGCAACAAGAATCTCTGCACTGGATTTAATTAATGCTCTGCAAAGAGAACTGTTGCTGGTTGCGCAGCGGAAGCATTTACTGGACCAGTACACAGACTCTCTTATATCCCCCCTTTCTCTTTTAAGGGGGGGGGTCTCCTGTCAGGCAATGCAATTTAGCTCTTTATAACAAAGTCCATTTCTTTGGTTCCAAGCTTCTTTATCCCTTGCTTTCAAACTGTCTACAGATCGGCAAAGCGGGCTTCCTGTTTAGACTCTGCCGATTTCAGGTTCAAATTCAAGATCAAAATCCCGGATCAAAGTATCAAAGTCAAGTTCAGGTTCACTTCTATTGGGTCTTATTCTTTGATCCTTCCAGATTTCCCCAGATCTTACTCACGGGTAGATGTTTCAGATCGATGTTTCACAGGAAAAAGGTCAGCGCTCTCCAGGCAATTGCTGTGCAGCTTCGCTCCGTAGAAGTAGCGATCGACTCCCAGCACAGCGCCAAACCCCCGCTCCGCTCCGGAGCTCTTTTCAGGGCTCCTTTGACAGTTCGGGGGGCGCGCGATGTGCCCACTGAGTCCCACGGCCCCAGGCTTCTCCCGCCTGCGGGTTTTTTAAGGGTCCTCCGCTTTGCTGCAGCGGTGGACCCGATTTCCACGGAGCTTCTCCCTCCTGTCAGAGGGAATCCGCCATTACCGATAGGTTAGAACCTAGTGCTAAGATACTGTCGAGAATGTATAACCTGCTGTTGAAATGGAAAACTGAGGATGAAACGGTTAAATCTGCTATGATAAAATGGGCACAAGATATTGGTCATAACATCATGTTTGCTGACTGGGAACGGTTGTGGACCACCGGTATGAAATTTACGGCATGTAATGCCTTAAGAGAAAATATTATGAAAATGATTTACAGGTGGTACATGACCCCAGTCAAGCTAGCAAAAATTTACCACTTGCCCGATAATAAATGTTGGAAATGTAAAGGAACGGAAGGAACATTCTTTCACCTTTGGTGGGCCTGCCCAAAGATTAAGGCTTTCTGGGAAATGATTTATAATGAACTGAAAAAAGTATTTAGGTATACTTTCCTGAAGAAACCAGAGGCCTTTCTCCTGGGCATGGTCGGCCAATTGGTGCCAAAGAAGGATAGAACCTTTTTTATGTATGCCACAGCAGCAGCAAGAATACTTATCGCAAAGCACTGGAAGACACAAGACTTACCCACCCTGGAAGAATGGCAGATGCAAGTCATAGACTATATGGAACTGGCAGAAATGACCGGCAGAATCCGAGATCAAGGAGAAGAGCAGGTGGAAGAGGACTGGAAGAAGTTTAAAGTTTATCTACAAAAACATTGTAAAACTTATGAATGTTAAGGGCATTGTAAATGAAATGAAGGGGTTCCAGTGATTAAGATAAATAAGAGTATAAAGGTAAAGATAAAAAATGAATTTGAATAATATGATAATTGCTGAACTAATTTTAAATTGGAATACATGAAAGGAAAGCGGGTGGAAGCAAGGAAAATAAGATCTGGAAGGTTATTAATTCGAAACAGAGTTTGTTTTTAATCTTGAATTGTCTTTGTTATGTTTTTTATTGTCGTTTTCTTTTTTTTGTCTTTTGTTGGTATTTTTTGTTGTATGCGTTTGTTGGGTTTTTGTGATTTGGGTTGTTTTTACTGTTGTTAATTTCTGTGAAATTTAATAAAATATCATTTAAAAAAATAAATAAAGAAATGTTCTTTAACTTCTTCTGTTGTTTCATTTCCTTATAGATTTCTCTAAAGAATTCGAGAAATCATTTCTCTATTTCTTTAGGGTTGTTTATTATTTTGCCTTCGCACTTAACTCTATTTATAAGCCTTTCTGCCTCTCTCTTCTTTAATTGCCATGCTAATAACCAGGCTCAGGTTCTGTTTCATGCTGTGTCTCTGTTTCAGGCTCCGGCGCTGTATCAACCACTGTTGCAGACTCAGGCTGTGGCGCTATGGCTGTAGCTGTGGCTCTGGTTCTGTTTCAGGCTCTGGAACTGTATCAAGCACTGTTTCAGGCTCAGGCTCAGGCTTCTGCTCTTTATTGGGCTTTGTCACAGTCTCCGACGCTGTTTCAAGCCCTGTATCTGCCTCTGTTTCAGGCTCTGGCACTCTATCAAGCACTGTTTCTGGCTCTGGCTCTCTTTCAGGCTCTGGTTCTGAATTAGGGTTTTGTTCTGGCTCTGGCTGTGTCTCTGGCTCTGGCTCCAGCTCCAGCTCCGGCACTGTATCAAGTACTGTTGCAGACTCAGGCTGTGGCTCTAGGCTGTGGCTGCAGCTATGTTTTGCGTTCCGGCTTTGTATCAAGCCCTATTTCTGGCTCTGGCTCTGGCTCTGGCTCTGGCTCTGGCTCTGGCTCTGGCTCTGGCTCTGGCTCTGGCTCTGGCTCTGGCTCTGGCTCAGGCTCATGGTCTCACTCTGACTCTGCTCTTAGATTACTTCGTAGTCTAAAAGAAGTCTATACATTTTTGCGATTATTTTGGTTTTACTATTCAGTAGTTCTCTTTCAAATCTTGAAGGCTCCTTTTCAAAACCTATCTGCTTATCCTGTCTGAACACTTCATTCACCTGGAAGTAATCTAGCCAACTAGAAAAGTGATCTTTTATTTTCTCATAACTTATCAATATTAGTTGACCCTCCTCCTCCCCCCTTAATATTGTGTTTAATGGTTATATGGGGTTGCTCGTGCGTAGGTTGCCGCCACTCCTGGCTAGGTAGCCTAGTTAAACCTTTCCTGGCTGGACAGCCCTTCACTTCGTGGCTGTTCAGTCGCTAGCAGAATCCGTCAGTGGGCGTTTCTTGAACTTCTTCCAGCAAAGAAGTTCTTTGACGCCAAGTCTCCGCCTACTTTCCCTGCGCGGAAGTCTTCTGCGCAGGGTGGGTGTGGGTAGCAGAGGACCTGTGCTCTCCCCGCTGGTCTCCAGCGAAGAGTCCTGGAGCCCTCTCTCCGATTCCCCCATCCGCCCCCCTTTATCCCTGGTGTTACGCTGATTTCCTTCCCCAGCTGCTGAGTCCCCTCTCTCCCTGCTTGTCCCTTCTCCGGCATCGCTTGGGAGCCCTGCCTCCACTTCTGGCTCCGATGTCAGTTCACTGACATCCACCCCCCCCAGGACCCCCTCCACCCCCGGCCCGACCTTTTGACCCAACTTCGTCCTTTTCCTCAGCCGACGATGCGGGGAATCCCCGGAAGGAGCTGTCGCCCTGAGTATTCAAACTCCGCTTCCCACCCGCTCCGATCTCTTTCCGCGGGGTGGCCCTCCCAGTCCGATTCCTCTTCCTCTGACGCCTCTCCTCCCTCCTCTTCGGAGGCAGGAAAACCCACAAAATCCTCTTCAAGATTGTCTTTTCAGGGCTCTACCATCGCCATCGATCCCCGGCATTGAATGTGTTGGCCTAGTGTGGGGCTCCAAGGAGAGCTTGGCTGTTTGGCTGGTGTACCGGCCACCTAGCGCACCAGCAGCCACCCTGTCAGGCCTATTGGAGGCGGTGGCTGGCTGGGCCTTGGAGTTCCCTAACCTATTGGTATTGGGGGACTTCAACATCCATGCTGATGCCACTCCCTCCTCACAGGCTCTGGACCTGGTGTCTTCCATGGCGACACTAGGGTTCTCCCAGTTTGTTTCGGGCCCCACACATCAAGCAGGCCACACGCTGGATTTGATCTTTGGCGTAGGTATAGATGTGATCATGTCTCCTTCGATGAAAGTGCCATGGTCTGATCACTACGCTCTGAAAGCCAGGATTGACATTCCACCCCCACCCTGCTTAGGTGGCGAGCCAATTTGGGCTCGCCCACAGAGGCTGATGGACCCTGATAGATTCCGTCAAGCCTTGCGGGACCTTGCTCCCCCTGGCGACTCATTGACTGAGCTTGTTGAGGGCTGGAATATCCAGCTCCTGGCAGCCATCGATGAGATCGCACCTAAGCGCCCTCTGCGACCCCGCAGAAACAGGGCTCCCTGGTTTACCGAAGAGCTCCGGAAAATGAAGCGGGACCTCAGACGGCTAGAGCGAGTATGGCGGGGTGCCCGTGACGGAGCCTCAAGAACATCTTATAGGGCTTTTATTGAAACCTACGAGATGGCGGTGAAGGCTGCTAAGAAGTCTTACTTCTCGGCCTCCATTGCATCCGCTAGCTCTCGCCCGGCACAATTATTTAGTATAATCAGGTCTTTAACGTCCCTTGAGGGACAGCCAAATTTAAATAATAATTTGGCACATAGCTGTGAGGCATTTGCGAGCTTTTTTGCGGAGAAGGTCTTGTTGCTCCGCCATGACCTCCCTGCCAATTTGGATACAATAAAGGAACTGGAGGCCCCTCGACTGTCCTCGGGTCCAGTATTGGACCACTTCGACCGGATATCCCCAGCCGATGTGGACAGACTCCTCCGAGCTGGAAAGCCCACCACCTGTCCTCTCGACCCGTGCCCGTCTTGGCTGATTAGAGCGTGTCCAGACGAGGTGCGGGCCCTCCTGGGGGATATCATCAATTTGTCCCTTGGCACGGGGACATTCCCTGCAGAACTGAAGGAGGCAGTGGTGCGCCCGCTCTTAAAGAAAACATCATTAGATCCTTTAGATCTATCCAATTACCGCCCGGTTTCGAATCTTCCGTTCCTGGGTAAGGTGATTGAGAGAGCGGTTGCCGAACAGCTTGGTAGGTTTCTGGATGAAACATCGGCTCTGGATCCATTCCAGTCCGGCTTCCGCGCGGGTCATGGGACCGAGACGGCTCTGGTTGCCCTAACAGATGATCTTCGTAGACAGCTGGATCGAGGCGGGTCGGGGCTGCTGATTCTTCTAGATCTGTCAGCAGCTTTCGACATGGTTGATCACGAACTCCTGGACCACCGCCTTGCCGACGTGGGGATTCAGGGCACAGTCCTTCAATGGCTGCGCTCGTTTCTCTCTGGTCGGGGACAGAGCGTGGTGCTTGGGGGGGAATTGTCATCGCGCCACTCCTTGGTGTGTGGAGTACCTCAGGGTGCGATACTCTCCCCGATGCTTTTCAACATCTTTATGCGCCCCCTCGCCCAGCTTGTCCGGAGTTTTGGGCTGGGTTGCCATCAGTATGCTGATGACACCCAACTCTATCTGTTGATGGATGGCCATCCTGACTCGGCCCCAGACACACTGACCAGATGTTTGGAAGCTGTGGCTGGATGGTTACGTGGGAGCCGGTTGAAGCTAAATCCTTTGAAGACAGAGGTCCTGTGGCTGGGACAGGACGATATGGGATTGGGGGGGCAACTCCCATCTCTTGCGGGGGTGCAATTAGTGCCAGCACCATCCGTTAAGAGTTTGGGTGTAATCTTCGACACCTCCCTTTCCATGGAGGCGCAGACTGCAGCTATAACAAAGGCAGCATTTTTTCATCTCCGCCAAGCTAAGCAGTTGGCTCCTTACCTCTCTCGCCCTGACCTAGCCACTGTGATCCATGCGACGGTCACCTCCAGCCTGGATTATTGTAACTCGCTCTACGTGGGGCTGCCCTTGAGACTGACCCAGAAACTCCAGCGGGTGCAGAATGCTGCAGCGAGACTCCTTACGGGGTCTTCGCTGCGAGACCACATTCACCCGGTGCTATACCAGCTGCACTGGCTCCTGGTGGAGTACAGGATCAGGTTTAAGGTGCTGGTTTTAACCTTTAAAGCCCTATACGGCCTAGGACCCTCGTACCTACGGGACCGCCTCTCCTGGTATGCCCCACAGAGAAACTTACGGTCTTCAAATAAAAACATCTTGAAGGTCCCAGGCCACAGAGAAATTAGGCTGGCCTCAACTAGAGCCAGGGCTTTTTCGGCTGTGGCTCCGATCTGGTGGAACGCTCTGTCACTAAGAGACTAGGGCCCTGCGGGACTTGACATCTTTCCGCAGGGCCTGCAAGACAGAGCTGTTCCACCAGGCCTTTGGCCAGGGCACAGCCTGACTCCCTCCCTCGGCAATCTTCATGGAGCTCTGGCACAATGGTTGCAGTGGCTTGATTTGAACCAATTTTATAATGAATGATTTTAGAGTGTTGTTTGTGCCGTACTTTTGTACTGTTTTATTGTTGTTAGCCGCCCTGAGCCCGGCTTCGGCTGGGGAGGGCGGGATATAAATAAAATTTATTATTATTATTATTATTATTATTATTAATCTGTGGTTCCAAATTGCTCCTCCCAGAATCTCGCTAGTGGTTTAGGTTTATCTGGGAACAGGCTGTGGAACTCCTCCGCAAGATACCCATCATTGATAGCCTCCGCTGGAACCCACGTGTTTTCTGACTCGGGTTCTCCCTCCCAAGCTACCAAGTACTCCACCTGGCGCCCTCACCATCTTGAATCGAGTATTTCCGTGGCTTGGTTGTGGTGTTCCCAAGTTCATCTTAAGTTGCTGGTGCAAGGCCTCCATTTATTCCACAAACTGCTCTGCCGCAGGTACGCTCCCCCCTTCCTCCCCCCTCCCCGGGAAGGCCCTGGGGTGACACCCATAATTGGCCATGAACGGGCTCATTCCCGTGGAAGCCCGCCTCGACCTGTAGCAAGCCCATGAGCTTCCTCCAGAACCGGGAAGTAAATTGTTTCCCGCTGTCAGAGCTGCCCAAGGTCCCAGCTCACAGAGGACCAACGCCAGGTCGTTGTTATATACAAAAGTCTTTATTGAAGTTCAGTTTCTATTTCAAAGCCGTGGCGCGCAGCTCTACGTCTTAAACCCTAGACCGCCGAAGCTCCGTCTGAATCTCCTCCCCCCAGACACCAGTTTAAGACTCTAGCCTTGCTCCACCTCTTCCTTTGCTCCTTTCTCCTCTGGGTCCGCCTGTCCGCTGGGGTCTCGCCCTTTCTGGACTCTTCTGATGCTGAGTCCCCTGAGTCATCCCCCACCCTCCGGCGGGCTTTAGGACCTGGTTCCTCATCCGGGCTACCTGCTGTACATTTGAACTTGGAGCGCGCCCAGCCGGCAACCCTCCTCCTGACCGTTCCCTCACTCCCCAATGGAGGCGTGGTCAGCCCTAACTCATCTTGTCTCCCTCATGGAGGAGACGCTGGCCCTGATACCTGGGATTCTTCCCCCCCACTACGCTCTGGTGGGGAAGCTGGTCCTGATCTCCAGCCGCTGCTCTGGGAGTCCCCGCTGGCCCCTTGCTTCTGGTGCGTCCCCCCTGGGACCCCCCTTGCCCTGGCCATCGGCGCCCCCCTCTGGGAATCTTCTGATTCGCTGGAGAGGCTCATGGAATCTCTCGGGCCACTGTCATCTTCTCCCACGCTGCCCTCAGATTCTTCCCCTTCGCTCTCCATTCCCTCTCTTCCCTGTGCCTCTGCTCCTGAGCCCCTGACACCCGCGATCCGAGATGACCCTCGAGGGAGTCTCATGCAGCCTGAAGATGTGATCTACAAACAACCTGGCTGTTTCCTCTGCCGTTTCCGCATGCGAGCAAGCTACGAAATGGCACATTTTTGTTAGCAGATCGACTACTACCATGACTGCTGTCTTCCCCCTTGATTTGGGCAAATCTGTCATAAAATCTATGGATACCACCTCCCAGGGTCTTCCCGGCATGGGTAAGGGTTCCAGTAACCCTGCGGGTGCAGCCCTCTCCCCCTTTGCCCTCTGGCAGCGGTCGCACCCCCGTACATATTCCCGTACATCTTCCCTTACCCTTGGCCACCAGAACTGCCTGGTGACAAGCAACATGGTTTTGTGTTGACCCGGCTAGTTCTCGTTTCCCAACCAACACTCCCCCACACACCCATCGGTTCTCAGGGAACACGTGTCTGACTTCCGGCGGTCTCTCTCCTTCCATGTACTCCGGCTTCCGGGAGAGAGCATCTGCTCTTACGTTCTCCTCCCCCGGCACGTACCGGATCTCGAAGAAAAACTTGGAGAACTCCTGTGCCCATCGAATCTGTCTCTGGTTGAGTACTCACGCAGTCCTCCAGTATTCCAAGTTCTTGTGATCCGTACACACCTGGATCTTGTGCTGCGCCCCTATTAGCAGATGTCTCCATCGTCGAAATGCTGCATAAATTGCAAGCAGTTCGCGGTCATACACCGTGTAGTTTTGCTCCGACTTGCTCAGCTTCCTCGAGAAAAAGGCGCAAATATTAGCATATAATTTATGCTAAAATATGCTAAAATATTAGCATATAATTTATAATCGTTATTTAGAAGTGCGATAGGCCTATAGTTGTTAATAAGTAGATTGTCCGTTCCCTGTTTTGGAATTAATGCAATAAGGCTGTCTTTCCAAGAATCCGGCATGGTTCCGTCTTTTAATATACATCTTAATGGGTCAGTCAGTAAGTCCTCAATTTTTTTATTATATATTGCCGGTAGGCCGTCTGGCCCTGGTGGCTTTCCTATCTTTGCTTCCTTAATTACTCTTTGAATTTCGTACAATGTGATAGGGGCATTCAACAGTTCTTTTTGTTCTTTAGTACGTTTCGGAAGACAGTTGTGTTCTAAATGTTCTTTAACTTCTTGTGTTGTTTCATTTCCTTCCTTATAGATTTCTCTAAAGAATTCGAGAAATCTCTAGGCTGTGGCTGTTGCTCTGGTTCGGGCTGTGGCTCTTTTTCAGGCTCTGGTTCTGAATGAGGGCTTGGTTATGGCACTGATTCAGGGTCTCGCTCTGTCCCTGGCTGTGTCTCTGTTGCACCTCAAACTGGGTTTGTTGTTGTTGTTGTTATTTTCTTTCTGGGGTGGGACAAATGTTTAGTTGGGGCGGGGATTATTTTAAATTTAGCATAATTGTTTCTTGCTTTGTTTTTCTTTTACATTTTATGGAATGTACACAAAACAATAATCCTTTCTATATAAATTTTGCAATACATTCTGAAAACATAATGAATCCTTAATTGTTGTCCACGTCCTTTTAGGTCCTTTATCACTCAAATGCTAGCACGGAGTCAAAACTATTATTGTATTTTTTAACATATCTTGTATAACCATCCCATTTTCCTGCAAATTTTTGCTTTGAGATTCCTCTGAGTTTGCTAGTCAATTGAGCCGTCTCCACCAATTCCTGTAATCTTTTCTTGATCATCTGGAAGGAGTGAGGTACCACCTATGAGCCATTTTCATCATGTTCTCTCTTATATTATAGCTGGCTGTAAATTTCAAATGTACATTCCATCAGTTTTCCCCATCTTTTAGCAAAATAGGACGGCCCACATCTTGGGCCCACTTTATCATTGAAGCCTTAACCTCCTCATCCATTACTTCGTAGTCTAAAAGAAGTCTATAGATTTTTGCGGTTATTTTATATATTATATATATTATATTATATAAATTATATATTATTATATATATTATATAGATTATATATCTTTCGGCTAAAATATTTGCATATAATTTATAATCGTTATTTAGAAGTGTGATAGGCCTATAGTTGTTAATAAGTAGATTGTCCGTTCCCTGTTTTGGAATTAATGCAATAAGGCTGTCTTTCCAAGAATCCGGCATGGTTCCGTCTTTTAAGATACTTCTTAATGGGTTAGACAGTAAGTCCTCAATTTTTTAATAATATATTACCGGTAGGCCGTCTGGCCCTGGTGGCTTTCCTATCTTTCCTATCTTTGCTTCCTTAATTGCTCTTTGAATTTCGTACGATGTAATAGGGGCAGTGGCGTAGCGTGGGTTGTCAGCACCCGGGGCAAGTAATTTGCGCCCCCCTAACCCGTGGATTTGCGCCCCCTAACCCTAACCCCCAGATGTTGCGCCCTGTGCGGCCGGCCCCCCCTGCACCCCCACGCTACGCCACTGAATAGGGGCATTCAACAGTTCTTTTTGTTCTTTAGTAAGTTTCGGAAGACAGTTGTGTTCTAAATGTTCTTTAACTTCTTGTGTTGTTTCATTTCCTTCCTTAAAGATTTCTCTAAAGAATTCGAGAAATCGTTTCTCTATTTCTTTAGGGTTGTTTATTATTTTGCCTTCGCACTTAACTCTATTTATAAGCCTTTCTGCCTCTCTCTTCTTTAATTGCCATGCTAATAACCAGGCTCAGGTTCTGTTTCAGGCTGTGTCACTGTTTCAGGCTCCGGCGCTGTATCAACCACTGTTGCAGACTCAGGCTGTGGCGCTATGGCTGTAGCTGTGGCTCTGGTTCTGTTTCAGGCTCTGGCACTGTATCAAGCACTGTTTCAGGCTCAGGCTTCTGCTCTTTATTAGGCTTTGTCTCAGTCTCCGACGCTGTTTCAAGCCCTGTATCAGCCTCTGCCTCTGTTTCAGGATCTGGCACTCTATCAAGCACTGTTTCTGGCTCTGGCTCTCTTTCAGGCTCTGGTTCTGAATTAGGGTTTTGTTCTGGCTCCAGCTCCAGCTCCGGCACTGTATCAAGTAGTGTTGCAGTCTCAGGCTGTGCCTCTAGGCTGTGGCTGCAGCTATGTTTTGTGCTCCGGCCCTGTATCAAGCCCTATTTCTGGCTCTGGCTCTGGCTCTGGCTCTGGCTCTGGCTCTGGCTCTGGCTCTGGCTCTGGCTCTGGCTCTGGCTCTGGCTCTGGCTCTGGCTCTGGCTCTGGCTCTGGCTCTGGCTCTGGCTCTGGCTCTGGCTCTGGCTCTGGCTCTGGCTCTGGCTCTGGCTCTGGCTCTGGCTCTGGCTCTGGCTCGGGCTCGGGCTCGGGCTCGGGCTCTGGCTCGGGCTCGGGCTCGGGCTCGGGCTCGGGCTCGGGCTCGGGCTCGGGCTCGGGCTCGGGCTCGGGCTCGGGCTCGGGCTCGGGCTCGGGCTCGGGCTCGGGCTCGGGCTCGGGCTCGGGCTCGGGCTCGGGCTCGGGCTCGGGCTCCGGCTCCGGCTCCGGCTCGGGCTCCGGCTCCGGCTCCGGCTCCGGCTCCGGCTCCGGCTCCGGCTCCGGCTCCGGCTCCGGCTCCGGCTCCTCTGATTCTGATTCTGATTCTGATTCTGATTCTGGGTCTCGCTCTCGCACTCTATCAAGGACTGTTTCAGACTCAGGCTCTGGCTGTGGCTCTGCCTCTGTTTCAGGCTCAGGCTCTGTTTGAGGCTGTGTCTCTGTTTCAGGCTCCGGCACTGTATCAAGTACTGTTGTAGACTCAGGCTGTGGCTCTAGGCTGTGACTGTGGCTGTTGCTCTGGTTCGGGCTGTGGCTCTTTTTCAGGCTCTGGTTCTAAATGAGGGCTTGGTTATGGCACTGATTCAGGGTCTCGCTCTGTCTCTGGCTGTGTCTCTGTTGCACCTCAAACGGTGGTTTGTTGTTGTTGTTATTTTCTTTCTGGGGTGGGACTGTTCGTGTGAATATAAATCCTGCGTCCAGCCAGGCTTCCCTGCGCAGCCTCTGTGTCTCCGAAGCTGGCCTAGCAGGATAGCAGAGTAGCAGCGGTCCTGCGTCCGTGTGAGAAAAAGGGATAAATCAAGTCCAGAGACAGTTCGGTTCTTATCTCTAGTAGCGTTTATTTACAAGCCATAAATCAGTCTCTTTCCATCAGAGCTTTCCGGCGTTTCTCTGTGCCAAAAGCACACACAGCCTGCAGCCTCGGAGCTGAGCTGTGTCTCTCAGGCAGAAGCGAAAGCAAGTCTGCTCACAGACTGTGACGCACTTCTCTGCGTCAAGCTCCTCCCAGATACAGGACACCACGGAGTTTTAACCCTGTCTGTTCCAAACTCCACACCCCTCTTGTCCTGCATCTGGGGACAATAGCCAACAATGCTTTCCCCATACACAGACCCTCACAGAACTCCTCGTGCTTCCGGAAGGTTAATGGTTTTGTGAAACCATCAGCGAGGTTCTTTGTTGAGGGACAGTATTTCAGAGCAACTAGCCCCTCACGAACGCTCTGACACACATTTTGAAAACGTATGTCCAAATGTTTGGTCCTCGCCTTAAATTGCTCCGTCTCAGCCAATTTAAGGCACGGTTGATTGTCTTCATGCACCACAACGGGCAGACAATTCTCTCCACAGATTTCCTCGACCAAACACACATAGAACTCCAGCTCTCTGCAAGCATCTGATAGCGCACTGAACTCAGCTTCAGTAGATGAAAGCGCTATGAGATTTTGCTTCCGGGACCTCCACCCAATCACTGAGTCCCCAAACTTCACCACTAGGCCTGACACTGATCTGCGGTCCTCAGAGTTACCCCAATCTGCGTCCACAAAGCAAGTCAGTTTGACTTCTCCTTGGGCTGGCAACCTAAGACAAAAAATCTTTGGTATCTTGCAGGTAACACAGCACCCGCTTTATACCGTTCCAGACCTGCACACTAGGACTTGAAGCCTCTCTACTGAGCAGATTGACAGCAAATGCAATGTCTGGCCTGCTCCACTGTGACAGATACAACAGACTACCCAGAGCTGACTGAAAGAGTTCAGTATTTTCGAACACCACGCGTTCTACTTGCTGACACTCCTTCACGTATCCAGTCTCCATGGGTGATCTGGCACCTGCACAATCAGACATTCTGAACTTCTCAAGCAACTGTTCAATCTTACCTTTCTGGCAAAGCAAGAAGCTTCCATCACTTGCTTTTGTGATCTGCACGCCTAAATAGGACTTGACATCTCCAAGCTGCTTTAGCTTGAACCGCTTTCCAAGCTCTTTAGCAAACTTCTCCACCTGTTCACCTGTCTGTGTCATGACTAAGATATCATCAACAAACACCTGCACCACTTGCTGTTTTACGCCTGAACCTCTAATGTAAAGACAACTGTCTGCAAGAGATCTCTTAAAACCTAGCTCTTCTTTTTTTTTTAACATACATACATATCATACATATCACAAACATAGTTACACAGCCAAGAAAAAAGGAAAAGAAAAAAAAAGAAAAACGAAACATGTAATACATAAAAACAAAGACAACTCAACTTACATTGACAAACACTCATCGACTTCCCTTTATCTCGATTTCGGAATAAAGTTATCATATTTTTTATCCGCAGTGTCTCATTTTTCAAGCAATTTTTACGTAGTAAGCGTTATCTCATACCTACTGTGATTTTTCAAATATATATTTGTTTTTTATCAACATTTTTATTTTCCTTTTATTTCTGTTTCCATATATAACTTAAATTTATCCCATTCATTATTAAATTTTGTACTTTTTTGATTTCTTATTTTCTGTGTCAATTTTGCCAGTTCTAAATAGTCAAATAGTTTAGATTGCCACTCTATTATCGTTGGGATTTTAGACGTTTTCCAATACTGTGCTATGAGGGTTCTGGCAGCCACTGTTGCGTATTGAAAAAATGTTTTATCTTCCTTTTTGATTTCTTCACCAATTATCCCCAGGAGGAAAGCTTCGGGTTTTTTGCTAAAGGTGTATTTGAGGACTTTTTTTAATTCATTATAGATAGATTCCCAAAAAATTTTAAGTGTCTCACATGACCACCACATATGTATAAAGTCGCCCTCCTTACTCTTGCATTTCCAACACATTTTATCACCTGTTTTATAAATTTTATCCAATTTTACCGGCGTCATGTACCATCTGTACATCATCTTATACATGTTCTCCTTGAGTGTTGTACATGCCGTGAAGTTCATACCTTTACACCATAAAGCCTTCCATTTGTCAAACTCTATATTATAACCCAAGTCCACTGCCCACTTCACCATCACCTCCTTCACTTCCTCATCTTTGGTGTCCCACTCAAGTAACTGGTTATACATTTTTGATAGTAATTTTGTTCTTCCTTCTATTATTTCAATCTGAAATCTAGATTTCTTCTCATTTATCCCAATCTTTTTATCTTCCGTCCACATGGAGTTAATTTGGTGATATTGAATCCAGCCAGTCAACTTATTTTTTATTTCTTCATATGGTCTGATTCTCCACCCGGATTCATTTCTAACTAATAGATCTTCATATGTCCATCTTTCCCCTTCAGTGTTTATTTTCTTTTTTGTCAGTATATCGATTGGTGATAACCACCAGGGGGTTTTCTGTTCCAATAATTTTTTATTCCTTTCCCACACTTCTAACAGTGGCCCTCTAATAATATGGTTAGAAAAATCTTTATGTTTCTTTCCTTTATCCCACCACAGATAGTCATGCCATCCAAATCTTAAGTTGAAACCCTCTAGATCTAACAAATCTTTATTTTTAATGACAATCCATTCTTTTACCCAGCAAAGGCATGCTGCTTCATAATATAACTGTAAATTTGGGACCGCAAATCCCCCCCTGTCTTTTTGATCCGTGAGCAATTTGAATTTAATCCTTGGTCTTTTTCCTTGCCAAATAAATTTAGAAAGTAGTCTCTGCCAATCTTTAAATAGTGAAATTCCCCTAATTATCGGTAAATTTTGGAATAAAAAGAGTAATTTTGGTAATAGATTCATTTTGATCGCAGCCATTCTCCCCAACCAAGAGAGGTGTATTCTGTTCCAAGTATCCATGTCCTTTGTTATTTCTTTCCATGTGTTCTTGTAATTATTTTCAATCAGATTTATGTTCTTCATGGTTAACCAGATTCCGAGATATTTTACTTTTTTGGCAATTTTAATCCCTGTTTGAGTTTCGAGATCATTTTTTGTCTTTTCTTCCAGATTTTTGGTCATTATTTTGGTTTTTGCTCTGTTCAATTTAAAACCGGATAGTTTTCCAAATTCCTCTAGTAGTTCCCATACTTTCCCAACACTCTTTTTTGGGTCTTCCAGCGACAACATAAGATCATCAGCATATGATTTCAATTTGTGTTCTTTCACTCCTATTTTTATACCCCGAATATCTTGAGTTTTCCTTATCTTATTTGTAATTATCTCTAGCACCATAATGAACAGTAACGGGGACAGAGGGCACCCCTGTCGGGTACCTTTCGCTATCTTAAAAGGATCTGTCAAATTGTTATTTATGATTAGTCTAGCACTTTGTTGTGTATAAATCGCTTTCATTCCTTCCAGGAATGTGCCCTCTATCCCCGACCTTTCCAAACATTTTATCATGAAAACCCAAGACACATTATCAAATGCCTTTTCGGCGTCAACGAACATTAAAACTGCTGGAATTTCATTATGGCATTCTAGATATTCAATGATGTCTATTGTATGTCTTATGTTGTCTTTAATTTGTCTATTGGGTAGAAAACCGGCCTGGTCAGTATGGATAAGATTACTCAGACACTTTTTAAGTCGGTGTGCCATTATATCGGCAAAGATCTTATAATCATTATTCAATAATGAGATCGGTCTGTAGTTCTTGATGTTAAGTTTGTCTGAATCTGGTTTCGTTTTTTTTTTTTAAATATTTTTTATTGCTTTTTAGAAATACAGAAATACAGAAAAAAGAATAAAGGGTGGTTATAAGAAAATAGAATAGACAAATAACAAATTTCCATATTCTTTTTCCATCTAATCTATAAGACTTCCCCACATCCTCCGAACCCTGCGTTCTCTGTCTTATAAAGCATCAGCAATTTGTTAACTTATTTCAAAACTTATTGTAACTTCCATTTTATCATGTTCCCTATTTTCAATTTTACTATAACTCAATTCTTATATGTTTTATATTAAACACAATAAAGTTGTTTCATTATTTTACCTCTGAATTCTTGTGTCTTAATTTTCATTTCATTAGCTTACATTTGCTGAAGCTAGAATTTCCTGAAAGGTGCATTTTTTAACATTCATACAGCTTATAGTGTTTTTTCAAATAGTCCTTAAACTTTTCCCAATCCTCCTCAGTTGTTTCTTCTCCCACGTCTCGGATTCTGCCAGTCATTTCAGCCAATTCCATATAGTCCATCAACTGCGATTGCCATTCCTCCAGCGTGGGTAAATCTTGTGTCTTCCAATATTTTGCAATCAGGATCCTTGCTGCTGTGGTAGCATACATGAAAAAGGTTCTGTCCTTCTTAAGCACTCTCTGGTCCACCATGCCCAGAAGGAAGGCCTCTGGTTTCTTAGGTAAGGTAAATCTCAGTACCTTTTTTAGTTCATTATGGATCATTTCCCAGAAGGCCTTCACTTTCGGGCAGGTCCACCAGAGATGAAAGAATGTCCCTTCCGCCTCTCCACATTTCCAACATTTATTGTCAGACAGATGATATATCTTAGCTAACTTGACTGGGGTCATGTACCACCGGTATACCATTTTCATAATATTTTCCTTCAAGGCAGTGCATGCCGTGAATTTCAAACCGGTGTTCCATAACCTTTCCCAGTCTGCAAACATAATGTTATGCCCCACATCCTGAGCCCATTTTATCATAGCGGATTTGACTGTCTCACCCTGTGTGTTCCACTTAAGCAGCAAGTTATACATTCTCGAAAGTAGCTTACTTTTTGGCTCTAACAATTCAGTCTCTAGTTTCGATTTTTCCACCTGGAATCCAACTTTTTTATCTATTTTAAATACCTCTTGAATTTGCGCATAGTGCAGCCAGTCTCGTACCTTAGTTTTCAATTTCTCCAAGCTTAGCAGCCTCCAATTGTCTCCAGTTTTTTCAATTATTTCCCAATATTTAGGCCAATGGGCCTCCATGTTGGGTCTCTTACGTGCCTTGGCCTCCACCGGTGAGAGCCACCTCGGAGTTTTACTCTCCAATAAGTCTTTGTATTTTATCCAGACCCTCCAAATTGCTCTTCTGACAATATGGTTTTTAAACAATTTGTGCACTTTAGCCTTGTCATACCACAAATATGCATGCCACCCAAACGCATTGTCAAACCCTTCCAGATCCAGGACGTCAGTGTTCTCCAATAAGATCCAATCTAACAACCAGCAGAAGGCTGCAGATTCATAATATAGCCTCAAGTCTGGCAGGGCAAATCCCCCTCTTTCTTTCGCGTCAGTTAATATTTTAAACTTTATTCGGGGCTTTTTGCCCTGCCAAACAAAAGTTTTTTGCTTGTTGTCAAGTTTTTTGCTAGAACCTTAGTTTTTTGCTTGTTCAGCTTAAATCCCGCCACCCGACCAAAGTCAGAAATTAATTCTAACACTCTTTTAGTACTAGAGACTGGCTCCTGTAATGTTAATACCAGGTCATCTGCAAATGCTTTCAATTTGTATTGTTTCACTCCGACCTCGATTCCCTGAACCAACCGGTCCTTTCTAATCATATTTAGCAACACCTCCAGAACTGAGATGAACAATAGGGGGGATAGGGGGCACCCCTGACGTGTCCCTTTTTCAATTTTAAACTCCTCTGTCACCACATTGTTTACTATCAATTTAGCTTTTTGTTCTGTATAGATTGCTTCTATACCATTTTCGAACCCCCGCCCCACTCCCATCCCTTCCAAATTTTTCTTCATAAACATCCAAGAAATATCATCAAAGGCCTTCTCTGCATCAACAAAAATCAAAACCGCTCTGGTGTTCAGATTTGTTTGTAGAAGTTCCAAAATGTCAATAATGTTTCTTGTGTTATCAAACAAATGCCTACCAGGGAGAAAGCCGGCCTGGTCCTTGTGAATCACTTCATTTAGTACTTTTTTAAGTCTATTTGCCAAGATATCAGCAAAAATTTTATAATCCACATTTAGGAGTGAAATGGGGCGGTAATTCTTAAGTTGGGTCTTTTCAGTCTCTAATTTAGGTATCAATGTGATGAAAGCTTCTTTCCACGTTTCCGGTGCCTTCCTTCCCTCCATTATCTGGTTACAAACCTCCATCAAAGGTTGTATCAAATAGTCCTTTAAAACTTTATAGTATTTGGAGGTTAGGCCGTCCGGGCCTGGGGACTTGCCAAGTTGAAGATTTTGAATGGCACTTTCAATTTCTTGCTGTGTAATGTTACAGTTCAGGTTTGTTCTCATTTCCAGGGGTATTTTTTGTAATCCATTAGTTTTAAGAAATTGATCCACCTCTGAGGCTTTTTGCGGCCCTTGTGAATAAAGTTCTTTGAAGTACCTCTGGAAGCCCTTTCTGATTTCCTCGGGTTTCTGAACCATTCTCCCTTCGATCTCTAGATTTGTAACCGTATTAAGCTTTTGTCTCTTTTTCAACTGCCAGGCTAGCAGTTTCCCACACTTATTCGCCGATTCGAAGGATCTTTGTTTCATTTGTTTAATTTTCCATTCCACCTCTTGGTTTATCAATTTTGAATATTGCGCCTGGAAAAATTTCACTTCTCTTAACACATTCTTCGACTTAGGCCTAGATCTTAATTTTTTCTCTCCTTCTCTTATTTTCTCCAATATCTTCTCCTTCTTTTCATTCCAGAGCCTTTTCTTAATCGTGTTTTGTTGTATTAGAAACCCTCTCATGACTGCCTTACTTGCGTCCCAGATTGTTCTTTTTTCCACGGTAGTATTCAAATTTATCTCAAAATAGTCCTTTAAAGTTTTTTGGGCCTTCTTCACAATCTCCTGATCTCTTAATAAAGTGTCATTCATTTTCCATCTAAAGGAACCGGTTGTGTTAAGTCTCAATTCCACTTTCAAAGCACTATGGTCGGAGCAGGTTTTTGGGCAGATTTCCACTTTTCTAGTCTTAGGTGCCAGTCCTCTAGTTGTCCAGATTTGGTCGATTCGTGTCCATGTCAGATGAGCTTCAGAGAAGAAAGTCCCTTCTTTCCCTAGAGGGTTCTTAACGTCTGAATCTGGTTTCGGAATCAACGTGATGTATGCTTCTTTCCAAGATATTGGTGTTTTTCCTCCTCTTAATATCTCATTCATTACATCACATAATACCGGTGTTATATATTCTTCTAGGGTCTTGTAATACTTAGCAGATAACCCATCTGGGCCTGGGCCTTTCCCCAGTTTCATCCTCTTAATTGCCTCTCTAATTTCCTCTACTTTTATAGGTTTATTTAAACCGTTTCTTTCCTCTTCCGATATGTTATTTGGGCTGTTTTCTTCTAAATATTTTTCTATACCTGTTAAGTCTTCTTCCTCTATTTTATATAACTTTTCATAGAATTTAAGGAAGTTCTTTTTTATTTCGTTGGGGTCCTCTAGCACTTGTTCTTCCACTTTTATTTTGTTGATAAGACTGAGTTTTCTCCTTTTTCTCAATTGCCACGCCAGGAACTTTCCAGTTTTGTTTGCAGATTCAAAAAACTTTTGTTTCATTAACTTGATTCCCCATTCCACTTCTTGATTTATTAATATTGAGTATTGTGTTTGGAGCATCTTATATTCTTGTTTATAACCATTGTTGTTCGAATTTTTTATCATGTTTTTCTCGCATATTCTCATTTTATTAATTACTTCTTCTTTTTTCTGTTCTTTGGCCTTTTTTCTTTGAATATTTTGCTGTATCAGGAGGCCTCTTAACACTGCCTTGCTAGCGTCCCACACTACATCTATGTCTGTCCCCTTATTCATATTTAGGTCAAAATAGTCTTTTATAGTAGTTTTTGCTTTTTCAATCACTTCTTCTGTTTCAAATAAGTAGTCATTCATTCTCCATCTGTATAGCCCCTGGGTGTTCCACTTTAGTTGTAGTGTTATTGGGTTATGGTCCGACAGAGTTCTGGGTTGGATCTCGCAATTCACCACTCTTGTTAATTCTCTTGAGATCCAAATCTGATCCAACCTACTCCAGCTCTGGTGTGGTTCAGAGAAGTGGGTGAATTGTTTTGTCGTAGGGTTTTTGTATCTCCATATATCTATTAGATCTAAATTTTCCTCAAGGTCATTGAAGGATTTCGGTAATTTCCCTTGGTTTAACTTCTTTTTTCTTACACTTCTATCTAGTTCTGGTGTCGGTACTCCATTTAAATCTCCAAGTAAGACCAATTTGTTATTATCTAAGTCTAATAAAAATTGCTCCAATTTTTTAAAAAAACTCCAGTCTATTTGAGTTTGGGGCATAAACTGTTACCACATTTATTTTTTCTCCCTGGTATTTAATTTGTACTCCTAGGATTCTTCCTTCCTCATCCTTACATATTTGCTTGGGTTCTAATTTTTCTTTCACATAAATTACTACCCCTCTTTTCTTTTTTGAGTCTGAGTTGATAAATTCTGTTCCCAGCTTCTTATTTATTAAAATATGCTTGTGTTTTTTGGCAACATGAGTTTCTTGGCAACAAATGACATCGATATTTTTTTTCTTTATAATTTTTTCAAATTTATTCCTCTTGGACTTATCATTAAAGCCATTCACATTCCACGATATAAACTTAATGGTCATTTCAAGTTATGACTAAGTACACTTTATCCTACTTTCTGATTTAAAGTCTGGTGCTTCCCTTTCTGTTGAACTCTCTGTCTTCTCCCTCCTCCTCTTCCTCCGATCTAAAATACTCCGTTTCCTCCTCTGACTCCCCCCCTCCTCGACTCCCCCCCCTCCACTCCCCCCTGCGACCAAGTTGCCTCCTCGCTGTCCTACTTCTTCTTTACCCAGGTCTTTTTCGTATCTTCTCACGAACTTTTCTGCTTCATGAATATCTGTCAGCTTGAATTTTTTATTTTTATGATAGAAGGAAACCCCCTCTGGGAATTCCCATTTGTACTGTATTGCGTTCCTCTTCAAAACACTTGTTAACTGTCTGTATCCTTCCCTTTTGCGCAGGATCCTAATTGGAATTTCTTTAAAGATGGTGATTGGACGGTCTCCGATCATCAACTTTCTTTTAAAACTATTTCTTAATATTATATTTTTAATTTCAATGGAGTTGAATATTACTAAACAGTCTCCGGGGATTCTTTTGGACTTAAATTGTTGTGGTTTTCCTCTTATTCTAAACGCGTTCTCTATTGTATATGCTATTTGTTCTTCTTTCATCTCCAACCATTTTGCAAGTTCCTGAACTATTTTTCCTCTTATGTTTTCATTTGCTTCTTCGGCGATCCCTTTAAATTTTAAATTAAGATGTTTTTGACGCATTTCTGTCATAGCTAAATTGTCCAATAATTGGTCTTGTGTTTTATTTAATTTTTTTACTTCTTCCTTCAGCTTTTCTGTTTCCTTCTTTTGGTCCCTCAAATCTTTTTGTGTTTTTTTTATTGGAGTCTTCAATTATTTTTGTTTTTGTTTTTTAAATATTTATTAAGAGTTTTTAATTACAATACAAATAAATAAAACACAATAATATATATCATAACACATTTTCTTGTCATCTTTGGACTTCCTCACGTCTCCCGTTTCTGCGTTCCCAGTTATAAAAAATTTAATCCAGCAATTTATCACCTTGTTTACATTCTTACTAACTAATTTTCCAATATTACATCACACATTTTAAATGAATTTGTTTTATATCTTGAAAAAATTTGGTTTAGCCTAATCATTGTCTAATTAAGTTTAACTTAACCTCATAATTCACCTCATCTGTTTTAATGGTGCCGAATTGTTTATAATCTAGCATCCTGCTTAACATTCATACAATTTACAATATTTTTGTAGATAAATCTTATATTTCTTCCAGTCTTCTTCTACCGTCTCCTCTCCCAGGTCTCGGATTCTGCCAGTCATTTCAGCCAGTTCCATATAGTCTATCAGTTGCATCTGCCATTCTTCCAGCGTGGGTAAATCTTGGGTTTTCCAATACTTAGCGACGAGTTTCCTTGCTGCTGTTGTTGCGTACATAAAAAATGTTCGGTCCTTCTTTAACACCTTCTGGCCGACAATACCCAGAAGGAAGGCCTCTGGTTTCTTGGTGAAGGTATACTTAAATACCTTTTTCAGCTCGTTATATATCATTTCCCAGAAAGCCTTCACTCTAGGGCAGGTCCACCAGAGGTGAAAGAATGTTCCTTCATTTTCTTTACATTTCCAACATTTGTTATCAGACAAATGGTATATTTTTGCAAGTTTAACTGGGGTCATGTACCATCTATATATCATTTTCATAACATTTTCTTTCAGAGCATTACATGCAGTGAAATTCAGCCCGTTGGTCCACAACCTTTCCCAGTCCTCAAACATGATATTATACCCAATGTCCTGTGCCCACTTTATCATAGCTGATTTTACCATTTCATCTTGTGTATTCCATTTTAACAGCAAGTTATACATTCTTGAAAGTACCTTAGTCTTAGGCTCTAACAATTCCGTTTCCAACTTCGATTTTTCCACCTGGAATCCTAACTTTTTGTCAAGTTTAAAAACTTCTTTAATCTGAGCGTAATGTAACCAGTCTCGCACTTTATCTTTCATTTTCTCCAAACTCTGCAGTTTCCAATTATCTCCATCCTTCTCTAGTATTTCCCAATACTTCGGCCATTTGGCCTCCATATTGAGTCTTTTTCGGGCCTTTGCTTCCAATGGTGAAAGCCACCTTGGAGTTTTGTTTTCCAATAAGTCTTTGTATTTTGTCCAGACATTAAATACTGCTTTTCTGACAATATGGTTCTTGAAAGCCTTATGAATCTTAACCTTGTCATACCATAAATATGCATGCCAACCAAAAGCATTGTTAAAACCTTCCAAATCCAATACATCAGTGTTTTCAAGAAGCAGCCAATCCTTTAACCAGCAGAAAGCTGCTGATTCGTAATACAACCTTAAGTCTGGCAGGGCAAAGCCTCCTCTTTCTTTCGCGTCAGTTAGTATCTTAAACTTAATTCTGGGCGTTTTGCCCTGCCAGACAAATTTGGAAATATCTCTCTGCCACTTCCGGAAACATTCTGTTTTGTCCACAATCTGTAATGTTTGAAACAAAAACAGCATTTTTGGCAATACATTCATCTTTATAGCAGCAATACGGCCTAACAAGGAAAGTTTCAATCTTGTCCAACTTTCTAAGTCTCTCTTAATTTCTGACCAACATTTCTCATAATTGTCCTTGAATAAACTCAGATTTTTAGCTGTTATGTTTACCCCTAGGTATTTTACTTTTTTAACCACGTTTAACTCTGTTTCTTTCTGAAACCGTTCTGACTCTGTATCTGTCAGGTTTTTTCCCAATACCTTAGTTTTCTGCTTGTTCAATTTAAATCCCGCCACCCGACCAAACTCTTGAATCAATTGTAATACTCTTTTCGTACTAGATTCTGGCTCCTGCAGGGTCAAAACTAGGTCATCTGCAAAAGCTTTAAGTTTGTATTGTTTCGCTCCGACCTGAATTCCTTCCACCAACCGGTCCCCTCTAATCATGTTCAAGAGCACCTCCAGAACCGAAATAAATAACAATGGGGAAATAGGACAGCCTTGTCGTGTTCCTTTTTCAATTTTGAACTCTTCTGTAACCACATTGTTAACTATCAGTTTAGCCTTCTGTTCTGAATAAATTGCGTCGATCCCATTTTCAAAACCCCGTCCCACTCCCATCCCTTCTAGATTTTCCTTCATAAATTTCCAAGAAATATTATCAAAGGCCTTCTCCGCGTCTATAAAAATCAACACTGCTTTTGTGTTAATATTTGTTTGCAAGAGCTCCAAAATGTCAATAATGTTCCTTGTGTTAGCAAACAAATGTCTACCTGGGAGAAAGCCTGCCTGGTCCTTATGAATTACTTCATTTAAAACTTTTTTAAATCTACTTGCTAAAATGTCTGCAAATATTTTGTAATCCACATTTAAGAGAGAGATGGGACGGTAGTTCTTAAGTTGTGTCTTTTCAGTTTCCAATTTCGGTATTAATGTGATAAACGCTTCTTTCCACGATTCCGGCGCCTTCTTCCCCTCCAAAATTTCATTGCTAACCTCCATCAGTGGTTGTATCAAATAATCTTTCAGTGTCTTATAGTACTTGGAGGTAAGCCCATCTGGCCCTGGAGATTTGCCCAATTGCATGTTCTGAATGGCTTGTTCGATCTCTTGTCGTGTTATTTTACAATTCAGGATTGATCTATTTTCTTGTGACAATTTTGATAGTCCATTCTTTTTCAAAAATTGTTTTATCTCATCCTCATCTTGTGGCCCTTGAGTATATAGTTTTTTGAAGTATCTCTGGAAGCACTTTCTAATATCCACAGGGTTCTGAATGTTTCTTCCTTCAATCTCTAAGTTTGTGACTGTATTTAATTTTTGTCTCTTCTTCAACTGCCATGCTAGCAGTTTCCCACATTTGTTCGCCGATTCAAATGTTCTTTGTTTCATTTGTTTAACTTTCCACTCTATTTCCTGGTTTATCAATTTAGAATATTGTGCTTGATAGAGTTTAATTTCTCTCAGAATCCGCTGTGACTTCGGATTTAATCTTAACTTCTTCTCTAATTCTTTAATTTTCTCCAAAATCTTATCTTTTTTCTCATTTTGTATCCTTTTCTTTACAGCATTCTGTTGTATCAGAAACCCCCTCATCACGGCCTTGCTTGCGTCCCAGATGATCCTTTTTTCCACCGTAGTATTCAAGTTTATCTCAAAGTAATCCTTCAGAGCTTTTTGGGCCTTCTTGATGATCTCCTGATCTCTAAACAAATTGTCATTCATCTTCCATCTAAAGGAGCCGGTTGGTAGTAGTGTCATATCCATCTTTACTGCATTATGGTCGGAGCAGGTCTTTGGGCAGATTTCCACCTTTCTGGTCTTGGGTGCCAGACCTCTAGAAATCCAAATTTGGTCGATTCTTGTCCATGTCAGTTGGGCTTCAGAAAAGAATGTTCCCGGAAATTCTCGGGAGGCAGCATGGCGGCTGCAGCAGCAGAAAAGAGCTCCTGAAGCCAGCCAGAGTGAAAGGCTCTGTCTGGCCGATTCCCGGGCTCCCAGGTCTGCTGCTGCCAACACTGCCAATGGAGAGGAATCGGGGGTGCCTGGGGCGTCTTTCAAGGGAGCCAAAACACCCCCCACGACCTTGATTGAGTCGGAAAGGCACCCGACCCCCCCCCCCCAACAGCCGAGAGGAGCTCCAAATCCAGGAAGACAGTGGAGCTAACGCAGAGAGGGAGAAAAAGAGAAGGGGGAAGGAAGAAGGGAAAGAAAGAAAGAAAGAAAGAAAGAAGGAGCCCTAACTTTACCGCTGCTGCCCCCATCGCCCCCATCTCTGCCGACAAAGAAGAGGGGAGGTAGGTGAACACGGGAAGGCAAAGGACGCTGCGAAAAAGCACGTGGCTGAGCCGACCGGAGCCTACCCCTCCATGCAAAGCCGCATGACAAAAGGAGATCACAGAAAGGAAGAAACTACCCCCTTCTTTTCTCCTTTTTTCTAAAAAACAACAACAACCAACAAACAAAATCCTTTTTTTAACCCCTTCCTACCCCTCCCCCCGTTTTTTAAAAAGAAATTCTTTTTTACCCCCCCCCCCCCATATACCTACTTTTATCATTTTTCTTTTTAAAAGAGGGGCCACTGCTGCTGCAACCACCCTTTATTTGAATCTTTATTTTTATTTCTATCTTTTCTACACACTATTTAAAGACACACTTTTCCACACCCACCCACCCTCAATTTAAACCTCATTTTATTTTCACCTCAAACTCCCCTCTTAAGAATTAAAATGGCAGTACCCAGAAAACAGCCCTGAACCATCACAGGCCATTTCCTGGGAATGCCACTTCGCCCCAGACTTTCCACTCTCTTTTACCTATCCTCTTTTACCTATACTTTACTCATTTTTATTTTTATATTTAAATAAAAAGCTCTATCTATCTAAAGACAACCCCCCTTTTTTTTACCTCTAATTCTCATTTTTATCTTTTACCTGTACATTTTTAATTACTTTTTTACAAATAAAAAATAATAACAATAATTAGGGGAAAATATTATTATTTATTTTATTTTTATTTTATTTTTTTAAAAAAACCCACACATTTTTCCCCCTTTCTCTTTTTAAAGCCCGTTCTTTTCTATTTGTTGGCTTGTTCTTGAGGGGGGAATCTTTCGCCCCCAGCTACGACCACCACTCTCTTTTAAAACAAAAATTTCCTCTATATCACTGCTATTGTTACTGATACTCTCCCCCTCAACTCCCCCCTTTTATTTTTCTCTCCCTTTTTGCTCTCCCCTCTCTCTCTTCACCCCTCCTCATTTTTTCCCCTTATCCCACCTTTTATTTTCCATCCCCAATTTTGTTTTCTATCCCTTTTATTTTTTTAAAATCACCCCCCCCCCTTTTAGCCTGTCCGTCAGTTTGTTTTTGAGAGGGGAGCCCTTTCCCCCCCACCCCCTCTTTTAAAATAAGACTTTCCCCCATACCATTGCAGCAGCTCACCCTCCCTCCCTCCTCCCCTCTCCCCCTCTCTTTTCTTCTCCTTCCCTCCCCCACCCTTCCCCCTCCTCCTCTCATTTTCTCTCCCTCCTCCCTCTCTCCATCCCCCCCTTCCCCTAAAGGAAACACATACACACATTCATATCACCCTATCATAATTTGCCCCCTCATACTATAGCTAAAACTACTGCTGCAATCTAATACCTCTGATATTACTGTACTATCTCTCCTCTCTTTCAACTCTCTTTTTGTCACTCTCTCTCTCTTCTCTCTTACTCCAATCTCCCCTCTCCCCCCCGCCTCCCCCCTTCTTCTCTCTTTCTTCTTCTTCTTCTTCTTCTTCCCTTTTCTCCCTCCACCCTTTACATATAGCCTATTTGTCTGTCCCTGTTTCTAAGCGCACTCCCAACCCCAATTTCCACCTTAACTGGACCCCAGTACCCCTTTTGGGTATATACAACCCCCTCCTAAACACATATTTCCCCTGGCCCCACCCCTCTAATCTCTTGCATCTCTACCTGCTAACCCCCCTCCCTTTATATGAACTGTCTGTCCGTTAGTCTACCCACCTCTGCTTACCTGCCCTCCCCCCCAGCCTCGGCGGCACCGCTGAGGCAACTACAGAAAACCCAAGAGAAGTTCTTAAAACACAGGCTAGAAGTGACACAAATGACCGCCTAATCCAAACGCTCTGTAAAAGCCACCAGCCAACAAAGCCTGATCAGCTCAACAACCCAACAATACCCAGGAATCACCACTGGCACAACTCCTAACCACCACACGCCCTACCCCAAGTGGACGCCAAGCCAACCTCAAACCAAAACTATCAGGGAGACTGAGATGACACCAACCAGGGAGATGGCAAACAATGCTAAGATGGTAACTCCCCTTCAAGATGATGACCACCCAATAACGAAACGAGATCTGAGGGAAATGGAAGCAAGATTAGAAGAAACACTGAAGGCCACAATGGCTCCCATGCAGGCACTAATCAACAATCTAACCTCCAAAGTGGAAGCTCTAGAGAACAAGAACCAAATGCAAGAAAGAATAATAGAGCAATACCGGGAGGAGAACGCACGTGTGAACAAGAAACTGGACGAACTGGTAAACCAAATGGAAGCAGAACACAGAGAGATGAAAATTAAGCAAGCCGACCTTGAAGATCGCAATAGACGCTGTAACATCCGCTTCCGCAACTTTCCTGAAAAAACAGAGGAGAAAAGCCCAACAGACCTAATTATACGCTGGCTGAAAAACACACAATCCCAGGCCTGAAACTTGAGGCACATGACTTGGAGAGGGCTCACAGAGCCCTAAAACCTATGCCAAAACCCAGCGCCCCCCCCCCCAAGAGACATCATTGTATGCTTCACGCGCTACAAAAAGAAGGAAGAGGTATGGAACAACCTCAGAAACTCAACCAACCTTCGATATGGAGAAACCCCCATTCTGGCCCTACAGGACCTATCTCAGGATACTCTAAACCGGAGGAAAAGCCTGCGCCCATGCACCCAGCGTCTCCAACAAGCAGGGATCAAATACCGATGGGGCTTCCCCTTCCGTCTCATTGTAACAACCAATACAACACAACACATGGTTACCAACATACCTGAGGCCCTGCAACTACTAAAGAACCTTGAACTCGACCTCCCACCGGAATGGCAACCGACAAACCCACCAAGTGACAGCCCCAACCACGAGGAAACAACAGCAAGCAACTGGACGACGGTACAGAGCAAAAAGAAACAACAGAAGCGGCAGAACAACGCAAACCAATACAGGCAAGCACAATGCTCAGAACCGTCCCGCCGGCCATACGACACAAGAAACCAGACCAAGATCAACCAAACCAATTCATCGCAGATGGACAACCCTACAACAACAACAACAACCGCAGCTGAATGAAGCAACCAGGGGAAAAAACCCCACAAACTGAAGGACTGGTGATTTCTCCCCCCCCCTTTCCCCCTCTCTCCCCCCCCAAAACATAGATTTAGTTAACACCATCAACATCCCCCCCAGCCCCGCACCCCCACAGAAACCCCCACCCCAACACCAGTCCAGACGACCTCAACCACATTCCCCATCACCCACACCTTCAACATCCTCATACTCCATACCAAGGAAAAACAACTCCAACCTTAATAACACAACCCACAATCAGGCTAAAATCTGATACCCAACCAGCAATATGGTGGCACCAGAGCGTACCAGCACCCACATTCCCACCCCAACACACCAACAATGTTGCTTATAACATTGGCAACATTGCTTACGAACCTTATACCTGACAGCTACGTTACAAAGTCACTTCACACTGTCTCACTGATCACCCCCTATCGCAGACAACAGGGGGGATGGCCTGTCCTTGAACATGGCCTTCCACACCAGCTGAGACCTAGGACCAACCGGCTAAATGCCAGATGGCCCAAAATACCCCAAACAAACACCTATATGTCTACATATAGGAAACTCCCTACAACCTACCCCCTACTCTTTAACCCAAATCTCACTCTACTCCCACTAGCCCCCCCACCCACCACACCCTAGGTCAGCGCAACCCCACTGGTTCTTTAAACAACACGAAGAGAGAGACACAAGACAACCCGAACGGGTTGGCAGGGAATCGCCCCACATAATAGATAAGCAAGATGGCTAACCTAAAAGCAATTACATTAAATGTGAGGGGGCTGGGAAACCCCATCAAAAGAAAACGCATCACCTCATACATAAACACCATGAAACCACACATCACCTTCCTACAAGAAATACACAACCCACCCAAAGGCAGCAAACTCCTGAGCGACCCCCGCTTCAGTCAACAGTGGGTCGCACAAGGCTCAGGGAAAGCTCGTGGTGTAGCCATAATACTCAGTAGAGACCTGAACTTCACTGCCACAACAGTCCTCAAGGACAAAAAAGGCAGATTCATTTTCGCTAAAGGGACACTAGATGGCAAAATCAAACTGACAATCGGCTCCATATATGCCCCAAACACGAAACAATTAGAATTCTTCCAGAAGACACTAAACAAATTCCTCTCCTTCTCTGAAGGGGAAGCAATCCTAGGAGGGGACCTCAATCTAAATATGAAAGGTTTATCCCTGAAAGATATCCACCCCACAACCCCATGGGCAACCTTCCTCCGAAGGAAACCCCCAACAACTAGGAACTCTTACAAGTTACTAAAAATGCTAAAAAACAGGGGTCTCTACGACATTTGGGGTGAGCAAAACCCGGGAGACATCAGCCATACATTCCAATCAGGACGCCATGATACAGTGTCCAGACTGGACAGCATTCTACTCACACAGGGTCTGATCCCCTCAGTGGAATCAACAAACATAGGTAACATTAAAATCACAGATCACGCCCCAGTAGAAGTCATCGTTAAAATAGGAGAAGGAACACAAACCACCCCATCATGGTCCTTCAGTCCCATCCTAACTACAAACAAACAAATTAGAGAGAGTCTCACAAAAACCCTCCAAAACTACTTCAAGGAAAACGATGTAAACAATATAACAACCCCCCTCCTATGGGACGCAATGAAAGCGGTCACCAGAGGAGCTTGCATAAAAGAGAAAACATTCCTTAAAAAACAAACCTCCTCAAAAATTAGCAAAATAGAACAAGACATCACAGCCCTCTCATCACGCTACAAACAAACAGGATCTAAAAAACTCCTCAAACTTATAGAACAAAAAAGGAGAGAACTAGACTCCCTAGAAATTAACAAAACAATGATCAACATTCTATACTCTAAACAACGTTTCTACGAATATGGAGGGAAAAACTCCAGATTACTAGCAAATAGATGTAGGAAAAAAGCACTCAAAACAAGAATACACTGCATCACCAAAAAAGACGGCAACATAACATTCTCCCCCGAAGAAATAACCTCAGAATTTGCAGAATTCTACTCCAACCTATACACCTCCCATAACCCACCAGAGAAGGAAATCAGAACATTTCTAGCAGGACTGACCATGCCTACCCTAACTGATGAGGAACAGGAATTCATGGACAGCCCTATCACCCCAGAGGAAATAGATGCGGTCCTCAAAAACCTGAAACCACACAAAGCCCCAGGCCCAGATGGCTTCACAGCAGAATTCTATAGGAAATTCAAAGAACCCTTGATGCCCTACATGACCCGCCTATTCAACGACATCATAAAAGGGGCACCCATCCCCAAAACCTGGACCCACTCCAAAATAGTCTCCATCCCAAAACCACTAAAAGACAGCCTCAAAGTAGAATCATACCGCCCAATCTCATTAATAAACCAAGACTACAAGATATTCACATCAATCTTGGCCAACCGCCTAAAAATCTTCCTACACAAGTTAATAGCCCCAGACCAGACTGGTTTTGTCCCTGGCTGCAATATAACAGACCCCATCAGGAAACTACTGAACCTGATCGAACACAGCAAGGCAACCAAACTCCCATTGACAATTATGTCCCTAGACATCCTCAAAGCCTTTGATTGCTTGGAGTGGAAATACATATTAGCAGTCCTAACTAACATGAAATTTGGCCCCAACTTCCTACAAATCCTCAAACAAATATACTCCCAAGCCTCAGCAAAATGCAGAACTAACAATATGGATTCTAATACTATAGCTATCCAAAGAGGCATGAAACAAGGATGCCCACTGTCTCCCTTCTTATTTATCCTGGCTCTGGAACCCTTAGCAATCCGCATCCGAGCAGCCACAGACATCAAGGGAGTGGAAATAAAAGGCAGAACCTATAAATTAGGGCTCTTTGCAGATGACCTAATGGTCACAACACCAGACCCCATAAGCACAGCAACCTCCCTCATCAGAGAACTCAACACATTTGCAATGGTGTCGGGCCTACAGGTAAATTTTACAAAGTCAGAAGCTATGTGCTTCAACACCCCTCCTCACACCCAAAAAGAACTCACGAAGGTCACCAAAATAAAACTTTGCCACACCACGTTCAGATACCTAGGGGTACAAATAACCAGAAACCTCAATAAACTGTACCTCCACAACTACAAGCCCCTGTGGCGACAAATTAACAAAGACCTAAAGAGATGGAATAACACGAATTTCACTCTCTCAGACAAAATAGCCATGATCAAAATGATCACACTCCCAAAACTAATCTACCTATTCCAAACCCTCCCAATCTGGATCCCCTCAACCCAACTTCGCAGTTGGCAGAGAAAACTACACTCTTTCATCTTCTCACATAAAAAACCAAGAATAAGCCCCAAATACCTGCACCTCCCCACCTCAGAAGGAGGATGGGGAATCCCCAACATAGAAGCATATTACAATGCCAACCAAATACGCCATATAATCCCATATATACTAGAAGATGAGACAAAACAATGGGTACACCTAGAGAGGGACACAATTGAAAACACCTGCACCACAACATACCCACTCCTCCCAAACAAACTAAAGAAAATTCCCACAACACTTAACAGGTACACACAGACCATGCTCAAAGCATGGAAAACACAAATAGGCAAACTATCCCCAACCCCATGCCCACTAATCCCCCTGGCGTACCACCCATTATTCTACCATGCAGCACAAAACCTCCAGACAAAAACCTGGCGAACCAAAGGCTTATATCGCCTAATAGACTTTTATAAAAATAACAAACCCTTGTCAACACAAGAAATACAAGACAAACTAGAAGACACCCAAATGACCTGGTTAACACAACACCAACTACATGCCCTCTTAAACAACCCAACAGTAAAATCAGCAGCAACTAGGCCCCTGACAACCTTCGAAAACCTCCTCCTAACAACAAAGGGAAACGGTAAAGGGACGGTATCCGCAATATACAAAATACTACTCCAAAATCCCGCAAATCCCCTAGACACAATCAAAAAACAATGGGAGAATGACATAGGCTATGAGATTAACCCTACTCAATGGACCAGAATGTGGTCTAAACCCCCCTTTAAATCCATATCAACAAAAAGAAAAGAACTCACACTGAAACTCACCTACAGGTGGTACCTAACACCAAGGAAACTAACGCTAATACACCCAGGAACCTCACCAAAATGCTGGAGAGGGTGCACCTCCTCAGGCACATACCTCCACATGTGGTGGGAGTGTCCCAAAATTCAACTATTCTGGACAACAGCCATACAAGAAATATGTAAAATAACTAAGCAAGTAATAGACATCACCCCAGAATTGGCCCTACTAAACATCTTCCAAGACAACAATGCCCATTTACACCACAAAGAACTCATAACCCACCTGCTCTCAGCAGCCAGAAACATCATAACCAGACACTGGAGAGACCTGTCAGGAGTAAGCATGGACCAATGGTACCAAATAGTATGGGAAACAGCCCTACTAGAAAAATTAACTAATAAACTGAAACTGACACGGGGACAAACAGAAGAAGACGCCTTCATCCCGGTATGGCTCCCCTTTATCACATACACAGCCCAACAGGACAATGACAATAATCCACCAACAGCATACAAATCAATATGGCTAACCTGATCCAAAACACCCACCCACCTCACTCACACACGAAAACAAAGATCACCACAGCCAATCACAAGCAAACAATCACACCCTAAGCCAACCCCAACCTCTCTCACCACCAAAGGAACACAAGCAACGCTGACACCAAACTCTACATACATTAAACATAATAGAAACACCACCACCCGACCCCACCCCCACCCATCCTCCCTCACCCCACCCCCCTTTCTTTTTTCTTTCTGTTTTCTTCTCCCCCTAATGCCTCAACAAATGAAACGGATTTGTAAAAACGTTACATGGAAGAAGAAGAAGAAGAAAAAAATACGAGGCACTACACTTCTGTAAAACAAGAAAATCCTTAATAAAAAAAATATCAATGAGAAAAGAATGTTCCCTCTCTTCCCAAGGGGTTCTTTGTCCTCCAAATGTCAATCAAGTCCATATTGTCAGTCAGTTCAAAAAAAGTCTTAGGTAGTCTGCCATCTTTTGTCACATTTTGACTTTGTGACTTATCCATGTTGGTTGATACGACCCCATTCATATCTCCCATCATGATGATGTTATCATAGTCCAGATAATCCAGCATACTCTCGTGCAACTTCTTGTAGAATTCCGATTTCCCCTCATTTGGTGCATAAATTCCTAGAATCAAAAGCTTCTCTCCTTGGTGTTGTATCTCAATTGCCAAAATTCTTCCTTGCTCATCTGTAAATAGGAGTTTAGGTGACAGGCTCTCCTTTGCATAAATCACCACTCCTCTCTTCTTCACTCGATCCGAAGAAATAAATTCTTGGCCTAGTCTTTTGTTTATTAACACTTTTTTGTGGAGCCTAGGCACATGTGTTTCTTGCAAACAAATAATGTCCAATTGTTCTTTTTTCAATATGTGAAATATCTTCCTCCTTTTTTCCGGGGAGTTGCATCCATTAATGTTCCAGCTTAGAAGTTGCAGAGACATCCTGAATAGATCTGTTATTTTTCTGGGGGTGGTATCTTTTTTTCTGGGTCTTCAGGTTCCAAGGGTGAAGGTGCAGCTGGTAATCCAGACCCCAAAGGTGTTTCAATTCCTTTCTGAAGGTCCTCTCCGTAGGCAATTAAAAATTTATCTCTATCTTCAGGTGTTCTAATTTTAACCTTCTTCCCTCTGAAGGTAAAAGATAATCCCTGAGGAAATTCCCACCTAAAGATGATTGAATTACTCCTTAACAATCTAGCCAATTCAAGATAGATGGATCTAAGGTCCAAAAGTTGTTTCGGGATATCTTTGTAAATTTCAGCTCTCCTGTCCGAAATGTCCAGTGATTTTTCGTAATGTAGGCCCAATATCTTGTCTCTTTCCTCCTTCGATCTCAAAATTATCAAACAATCTCTGGGCTTGTCCTTCCTTGTAGATTTTCCAAGTCTAAAAGCCGACAGAATTTTAAAGTCCTTTTCCTCCTCTAAAGGCCAAAATTTAGAAAATTCTTTAGTCAAGAACTCAATTAAATTTCCTTGTTCAAGTTCTGGTATTGACCTTAACCTCAGGTTATTTTCCCGGTTTCGCAGTTCTATCATAGACAAATACGTCTGTTGCTCTCCAACTTGCTTGTGCAGTGGTTTTACCTCTTGTTCCAAATTTTCAACTTTCAGGGCTGTTGCCTCAGCCAATTTGCGATTTTCTGCAGTGTCCTCAGCTAACTGTCCAATTGATTTTACATTCAGAGCCACTTGTTCAGTTATTTTATTTAGACAGGTTGTGTTTTGGTCAATCTTGGCCGTTTGTTCATCCGCTTTCTTGTCCAAAGATTCCACTCTCCTGTCCAGAGATTCTAACTTTTCCAAGTTTTTTTCTAAAATTGAAGCCGTTGTTCCTGCAGCCATATCTTCCAGCTGCAATTGCTCAGTTTCTTCTTCCCCTGCCAGTGAGAGAATAGGCACAGTTTCTTCTTCCCCTGCCGACGGCAGAGTAGGCACAGACGATCTACGTGTCTGTAAGGCTGAGGCTAAGGTTGTTTGTCTAGTTCTTACTCTATGCTCCTTTTCTTTGGGCTCCTTTTTTCTTGCGCCGCTCATTCCAATTTTATCTAATAGTCAAGGTCAAACCAACTTGTTCCCATGGGAATGCAACAGCCCAGAGAGTAAACAGTCACACAGGAGGAAAGGAAAGAGAAAGTAAAGTAAAATCCTCTAGAGGGAGCTCAAAATGTCTTGAGGGGAAAAGCCATACCGATAAGAGTCCATAAAATCCAATTTAATGTCCAGGAACCTTCACAAACTTGAGTTTAGCAGAGTTGGTTTGAGTATATTACACTGTTTCTGATAAGTGCCAATTTAATGTTTCAAAGTAGCAAGTCTTTAGGCACTCAGGTTATAACAGATCCCAGATACCATGTAACTAAAACTGCAAACTGACAGTTCTATTGTTCAGGCAGCCCAAGCACCTGGGTCTCTCAGTCAAAATTTGTAATTCCCAAAAGAAGAAGTTTGACACAGTTCCATAAAAGATAAGTCAGGAAAATAACTTAAATCTTCACTTTGCCCTAACCCAACTTCTGTGGAAGCCAAGATCAGTTAATTTTAACGCCTCTTCACAGGCTCCATTCCTCAGGATCTTTGCTTTGATATTACCGCAGCAGCGGAAGACGGACTTCCTTTTGACGTCTCTCCGCTTTCAACCCAATTTCTGTTAATTTTGGCTCAAAATTTTGTTACAGTCTCATCTTTACTCACGGGCTGTTGTTTCCTGAAGTCAAATTTTTCAAGGAAAAAAGGTCAGCGCTCACCAGCAGCAGCTGCGCGGCTTCACTCTGCAGAGTAGCGATCGACTCACAGCGCCGCGACCCCCTCCACGGTCAGAGGATCCTTACGGGGTCTCTTCTCGGTGTTAGGAGCCGCTTCTGGCGCCCGCCGAGTCCCACGGCCACAGGCTCTTGCTGCCTGTGGTTTTTCGATGAGGGTCTCCACTTTGCGTAGCGGACGACCCGATTCTGCAGAGCTTCCTCCTCAGCGCGAGAGGAGGACCGCCATTGCCGTTTCGCGCCGCCTCCGGAAGTCCCAATTATTTTTGATTTAACTGTCAAATCTTGTATCTTTTTCGAGAGTTCGCCTACAGCACTTTCTATTTTCCTATCAATTTGCTCCTGTATTTCTCCTAGTTTGTTTTCCATGTGTGTTTCCCTTTGCTTAAATTCCTCTTTAATCTTAAAGCACAAAAAGTCTAAGTCTTTAATTTCCTCTTGTCGAGATGCTTTTCTTTCTCCCGGGGTCCCTCCAACTTTTTTACCATTTTCCCCCGACATCCTGTGGTTTATATTTCTCTCCCCTAAAGGGCTCACAATCTATTTTCCCCCCTTTTTTATGTTTTCCACACCATAAACACCTTAAACTGTATTAGTTTAAATCTCCTGTCCTCCTGACCTCCTATCCTCTTTTGTTTTCTTAGTATCAAGGGGGCTTTCAATACCTTATTTCAGTTTACTTACATCAATTATTCACACAATATTAACCAGTCCCGCTTATATTTCCAGAAACTTTTTGTTGTTAAATATTTGCTTTGTATTAGTATATTAGTATAATTGTTTCAGAGACAGAGGGGAGATGAGCAAAAAACAAAAAAGCGTAAACAAAAATTGGTGACATTCTGTTATATTCCAGGGGGGGGGGGGGGGAGAAGAAATTGTATAGTCTCTATATATTCAGTAGTTTCAGCCACTTGTATAATCCTGTAGTTTTCAGCCACTTATTTATTTAGTCCAGTTCGCTGGGGGCTGTGCAAAGTTTTATTGCACTTTGGAATTTCCAGTTCCAAATTCCAATGCGTCTCTTTTTTCGGTCTTAGGTGAGGTGTAGTTATATCCAGGAAACCACACTGGGTGCCTCAGATGTTCCGTTAGCTGTTATCCCATTGATTGTGTTTTCAGGAGATAAAGGATCGTCCTAAATTAAATGTTATGATTCCGATGATTTAGAGTTCCTCCAAAAATTGGTGAGTAGAAAGTAGGTTGGATAAGTTGTTACTTATGTTATTAAAATAAAGAGGAAAGAGAAACAGACAGTAAAACAGAGTTGGAGGGGAGGGAGGAGGGAGAGAGGGGACAGGAGAGGGGAAGGAAAAAAATATAGAGTAACCAATTTATTTTTTGACTTAACACAAAAATGTAAATGTCATGAATGGTATAACTGAATGTGGGGTAGAAGGGGGGACCAGGGGAGGGGGAAAAAATGATAATCACGAACTTATGAGCATGGTATATGTACAGTTTTGACAGGGTGGGCTGGAGGAATATATTTTAGCTTCGTATGGTTTTTTGTTTCAGTCGTAGAGGCCTTGAGCAAACCTCCAGCGTGTCCACGAGAGCCAACAAGTTAGGGAGAGTTCTTTTTATTAATATTTCCGACGGTTTTCTCGAGCCATTTTTTCCGTGCCCTTCTACATAGAGTTCCATAGGCAGCTCTTCCCTCCCGATCTGCAAAGCTCCATTTCAAACTGCTCTGCAGCCTTCCGTTATTTACTCTCTCTCTTTTTAGATTTTAGATTTAAGCCGCTCCTCTCCAAAGAGGCTGGCTGTCCAGGATTGTGGAATGTTTCAAATTTTTACGTTCGTTACATTAGAAGTCCAAGACAGTTACTTAGTAACTCACACAGTCGGGCGGAAAGAAAAAACTTCCTGTCTCCTCCTTGCTACTTTGTAGCCAGCGCCATTTTAGTCCTCTATCGAGATAAATTCCCAGATTAAATCTTCTAACATCCGACGTTCTCTTAGTGTAACATTAAATTTTTCGGCATAAAAAAAGACTACTCACACTAAGGGTTCCGTTCTTATGGTTGAGGAGGTTCGTCGCATTCTTCAGAGGGAGCCAGAGGCATCGTAATACAGGGTCGCTGTTTCCCCTTTTGTGCTAGCAGGCTCTCCGCTTCGAGCTCCTTAACAAAAGAAACCCGGAAAAACGGGGAGCTGCATCCACACGGCTGGGGCTCTTTCCCTCAAGGGCTTCCCCCCTTGAGCTTTCTGGGGGGGGCGCAGTGCCTTTGCGACACCCCCAAGCCCCTGTATTACTCGGAGAACTCCTCCGGAGTTTCTCCACACTCCCTTTCAGTTCAGCGACGGAAACCGGAAGCTCTGATTCAGGGTCTCGCTCTGGCTCTGGCACTCTATCAAGGACTGTTTCAGACTCAGGCTCTGGCTGTGGCTCTGCCTCTGTTTCAGGCTCAGGCTCTGTTTGAGGCTGTGTCTCTGTTTCAGGCTCCGGCACTGTATCAAGTACTGTTGTAGACTCAGGCTGTGGCTCTAGGCTGTGGCTGTGGCTGTTGCTCTGGTTCGGGCTGTGGCTCTTTTTCAGGCTCTGGTTCTGAATGAGGGCTTGGTTATGGCACTGATTCAGGGTCTCGCTCTGTCTCTGGCTGTGTCTCTGTTGCACCTCAAACGGTGGTTTGTTGTTGTTGTTGTTATTTTCTTTCTGGGGTGGGACTGTTCGTGTGAATATAAATCCTGCGTCCAGCCAGGCTTCCCTGAGCAGCCTCTGTGTCTCCGAAGCTGGCCTAGCAGGATAGCAGAGTAGCAGCGGTCCTGCGTCCGTGTGAGAAAAAGGGATAAATCAAGTCCAGAGACAGTTCGGTTCTTATCTCTAGTAGCGTTTATTTACAAGCCATAAATCAGTCTCTTTCCATCAGAGCTTTCCGGCATTTCTCTGTGCCAAAAGCACACACAGCCTGCAGCCTCGGAGCTGAGCTGTGTCTCTCAGGCAGAAGCGAAAGCAAATCTGCTCACAGACTGTGACGCACTTCTCTGCGTCAAGCTCCTCCCAGATACAGGACACCACGGAGTTTTAACCCTGTCTGTTCCAAACTCCACACCCCTCTTGTCCTGCATCTGGGGACGATAGCCTACAATGCTTTCCCCATACACAGACCCTCACAGAACTCCTCGTGCTTCTGGAAGGTTAATGGTTTTGTGAAACCATCAGCGAAGTTCTTTGTTGAGGGACAGTATTTCAGAGCAACTAGCCCCTCACGAACGCTCTGACACACATTTTGAAAACGTATGTCCAAATGTTTGGTCCTCGCCTTAAATTGCCCCGTCTCAGCCAATTTAAGGCACGGTTGATTGTCTTCATGCACCACAACGGGCAGACAATTCTCTCCACAGATTTCCTCGACCAAACACACATAGAACTCCAGCTCTCTGCAAGCATCTGATAGCGCACTGAACTCAGCTTCAGTAGATGAAAGCGCTATGAGATTTTGCTTCCGGGACCTCCACCCAATCACTGAGTCCCCAAACTTCACCACTAGGCCTGACACTGATCTGCGGTTCTCAGAGTTACCCCAATCTGCGTCCACAAAGCATGTCAGTTTGACTTCTCCTTGGGCTGGCAACCTAAGACAAAAATCTTTGGTATCTTGCAGGTAAAGCCACTCCCGATCTCAGGAGGGGGGGGTTGCGGGCTCACGACCCCGCCCACAATCTAGCGGGGCTAGCAAAGCCCCGCGGGAACTAGATTTCGTTATTATTCAGTGGCAGCGTCGCTAGCCAATGGGACGGCTTCAGGGGCGGGCCTTCCTGAGGGCACTTAAGGTCAGGCTGGCCTGGGCTCGCCCCTTTTCGTCCGGTCTTTTGGTAGGGGTGCCTTTATGGCAAAATGTGATATTGAGTCGGCATTCCACCTTCTCCCAGTCCACCCACAGGACCACCGATGGTTAGGCTTCAAATTTCAGGGCTATTACTTTATCGACAAAGCCATGCCGATGGGATGCTCGATCGCCTGTGCCGCCTTCGAGACATTTAGCACCTTTCTGGAATGGGCACTCAAGTTCAAGACTGGCTCCAGGGGGGTGGGGCATTACTTAGATGACTTTATTCTGGTAGCAAGTAATGCGGATCACTGCAAGGCCCTGCTACATGCCTTCGAGGCCTTGGCGGCGGAGCTGGGCGTCCCTCTGGCAAATGATAAGATGGAGGGCCCCGTCACCAAGATGACATATCTGGGCATAGAACTCGATACAATCGCTCAAACTTCTCGCCTTCCTATCGAGAAACTGGTGGCCCTAAAGGAGCTTATTTCGCAGATATTGCCCCTCAAAAAGGTCACTCTCAGACAGATTCAATCACTCTTGGGCCATCTCAATTTTGCATGCCGCGTAGTGTCCCCTGGTCGCCCCTTTTGTGGTCGTCTAGCAAAGCTATCAGCAGGGCTAAAATCGCCACATCATAGGGTCCGCCTCTCAAAGGCAGTGAAGGCAGATCTCCAAGTTTGGCTCCAATTCCTAGCTTGTTATAACGGGATTTCGCTTTGGCAAGACAGCATGGCCTTGCTAGAGGATTTCCAGGTGCATTCGGACGCGGCGGGTTCTTTGGGTTTCGGGGTGTACTTCAGAGGTCAGTGGTGTGCTCAACGTTGGCCCTCAGCCTGGCAAGGAAAACCCATATTACGTGATCTAACGTTCTTAGAATTCTTCCCCATCGTAGTTGCAATCCACATCTGGGCAGAGCAATTTAGAAACCACAGGGTGTGCTTCTGGACAGACAACCAAGCAGTCGTGTCTGTCTTAAACAAACAATCTTCACATTCCCCCAGAGTGGCGGCACTCCTTCGGTATTTTGTCCTTTCTTGCCTCCAGCTAAACTTATATGCCTCAGCCAGATTTGTTCCGGGAGTCGATAGTAACATCGCGGATGCTCTGTCTCGGTTTCAGATGGACCGCTTTCGCTTATTGGCGCCGGATGCGCAGCAGCTGCCGCAACCGTTTCCGGAGCACCTCTGGAGTATTGGCAACGAGAAGCTATAAAGGGAGTATTGTCGGCAGTGGCACCCTCAACCTTAAGATCATATAACAAGGCCTGGCTAGATTTTACATCATTCCGCCAACAAAAAGAGCGGTTTAAACTTGGCAGGCCCCCATCTAGTTCAGAGGTCATAGAGTATCTTGTTCGCCTCCGCGATCTGGGTCGGGCCCCCAAAACCCTCAACATTCATTCAGCAGCAATATCCTTCTTCTCTAAAGCCCTGTCCTCAGTAGACCCCTGTGCTCATTTCGTCGTGCGGAAAATGCTAGAGGGGTGGCGCAGGTCGCGGCCTCCCAGCTCTGATAGCAGGAGGCCCATTACCTACGACATACTCACCCAGATTCGCAGGAAGCTCAGGGTCCTCTGCTGGTCCAAGTACGAGGCCAGGCTGTTTTCCGCAGCATTTTCCTTCGCCTTCTTCGGGGCCTTGCGCATAGGCGAGTTGGTCTGTGAGGGCCAGCCGTCTAGTAGCAACAGGGGGCTACTGTTGGAGGACATTACCTTGTCCAGCTCTGAGGTAATACTCAAAATACGCAGCTCTAAGACCGATCAGCTGGGTAGAGGGGCGCTAATCCGTCTGCAGGCAACTCAAAAGGCTGGCCCTTGCCCAGTAAAGGATGCTAGAAAGTTTCTGTGCGCAAGACCTAAGGCCAGCGGCCCTTTCTTCATTCATGCCGATGGCGCGCATCTGTCTAAACACCAGTTCACGAGGATTATGCGCAAGGCGATCGCGGCCATTGGTCTTCCACCCGAGGAGTATGCCACACACTCTTTCCGCATTGGAGCTGCGACCACTGCAGTCCACATGGGTTTACCGGCCGAGAGAATAATGGACATGGGGCGGTGGAAGTCTAGTGCATACAGGGGTTACATCCGCAACCCCCGTTAACTCCCCCTTACGTCACCAACCCCCCTGACCTGGTTTTCTCACACTCTTATTTCAGGTACCGGGTCGGTGCGGCTCTGGATCATTGGCCATAGTATCGTGCACTGGGCAAGATTGCGTGCGGCCTCCAGAGGCTGGTGTGGGGACCTGCAACTCCCTGGCTATGTTGAAGTGTCTTGGATTTCGCGGCGGGGAATGCGTTGGGAGGAGTTCCTCCCAACGGTTATAAAAAGAGTTACAGTGCAAGGTCCACCTGATGCGCTGGTCATACAACTAGGCGAGAATGACCTGGCTTATAGAAAATGGGTGGACTTGAGGTGGAGCATTTTCAATGACCTGGAGGAGTTGCGGGCCCGGCATGCTAATTTGACAATAATCTGGTCTTCCTTGCTAGAGAGGCGCTTTTGGCGGGACGCAGCAAATCCCGTGGCAGTGAGCAGAGCAAGGAGGATCTTGGAACGCTCGGTGGCGCGGAGAGTGGCAGCCATGGGTGGCCTGGTTATCAAACATCCGCGCATTCAGTTCATGAATGAATCACTCTACCGCGGGGATGGCGTGCATCTTTCTGATGCGGGGAATGACATTTGGCTGTCAGACATTTTTCAGGGAATCAGGGATTGGTTGCAGGTTTGAGGGTATTGGCGGCGAGCCTGGCTCGTGTGGCGGTTAGGCATTGGCCGGGGTATTGTTATGCAAATGAGGTCGGGGGGGAGGATCGCCATCACCTCCCCCAATTCTTGAAGGGTGGTTCGTTAAAGGATTCCGAGGAGCGTCGCCTTGTCCGAAACCTACGGAGGCTAGGGCCTAAAGCGCGCTCCCGAGCGGTAACCCCTTGGGGAGCGCCTACGGATGTACATCTGGGGTGGCTCCCCCTGTTGGTGTTAACCCTTCCTGGTTAGTACCGGATAGTCTGTTAGGGCCAATGCCTAAGGCCAATACCGCTCTTACCTGTAATCAATAAAGTTGTGGCCATTTTCGCCCATTAACCTAAATTCTGTTGTCCGTGTCTTTATTTAACCATCTGTGGGAAGGGGGCGGGTATTGCCACGCAACGCAGCACCCGCTTTATACCGTTCCAGACCTGCACACTAGGACTTGAAGCCTCTCTACTGAGCAGATTGACAGCAAATGCAATGTCTGGCCTGCTCCACTGTGACAGATACAACAGACTACCCAGAGCTGACTGAAAGAGTTCAGTATTTTCGAACACCACGCGTTCTACTTGCTGACACTCCTTCACGTATCCAGTCTCCATGGGTGATCTGGCACCTGCACAATCAGACATTCTGAACTTCTCAAGCAACTGTTCAATCTTACCTTTCTGGCAAAGCAAGAAGCTTCCATCACTTGCTTTTGTGATCTGCACGCCTAAATAGGACTTGACATCTCCAAGCTGCTTTAGCTTGAACCGCTTTCCAAGCTCTTTAGCAAACTTCTCCACCTGTTCACCTGTCTGTGTCATGACTAAGATATCATCAACAAACACCTGCACCACTAGCTGTTTTACGCCTGAACCTCTAATGTAAAGACAACTGTCTGCAAGAGATCTCTTAAAACCTAGCTCTTCTAAGGCTTCATGTAGGCACATATTCCAATTCCTGGCAGATTGGCGTAATCCATAGATGGATTTGTGCAACCGCCACACGACGCCTGGCTCACTGACTTCAAACCCTGGAGGAGGAAGCATGTACAACTCCTCCTTGAGATCTGAGTTCAGGTAGGCGACATCTACATCAAAATGGTTCACCTTCCAACCTCTCTGTGCTGCTATCGCCAAAAGCGTTCTTAGAGTCTCCGCTCGTGACGTTGGCGAATACACCTCCGTGAAGTGGACACCCTTTTTCTGTGTGAATCCTCGGGCCACTAATCTCGCTTTATACTGTGGTTCTCCCACTTCTGTGGGTTTCAAACGGTAAACCCACCTGCAACTAAGAGCTCTCTGGTTAGCCGGCAGCTGAGTGAGTGAGAACACACCAAGAGACTCCATTGAGTTCATCTCCTTCTGCATCGCCTCACGCCATTTGCTGGCTTCTTCCTGAGGCAACTTTTGAACATCCTCAAAGGATTCAGGTTCACATCTAGCCACACCAACCCAGACACTAGTGGCTTCATACCTTTCAGGTGGCTTTCCCTTGGTTGATCTTGCTGACCTCCTCAGCGTGAATTCTGGAACTGCGCCTGATTCACCTGGATCAGCCCTACTATCCTCTGTGTCTGAAACATCCCCCTCTGACTTGCTGCGCCGTTTCGAGCGTACAGCTGGTTCTGCTGGCGAGGATGGTTCACTCCTTAGCTCAGACTTGACAGAAACCTGTGGAGGGGTCCTGGGACTCCCTTTTGGAGAGATACGGAGCCTCCCCCTTGGAGATCCCTGCTCTGGACTCTGTGGCTGTGGACCGTGCATCTCAGCAACAGGTTCAGCCTCGTCCTCCTCCTCTTTCTCACCTGAGTCTAACAGAACATCCGGGTTCCCATGAAGACGTTTCCACCCACTCTGCTCACAAAACTCAGCACTGCCGCTAATAAGCAGCTTAGACTGGTTGCCAGTAGGGTATGCAAAACGCCATGCCTTTGAACCCGGCTCATAGCCTACAAAGATCATCTTCCTGGACCTTGGCTCACCCTTTCTGCGCATGGCCTTTGGAATGAGAACCCAAGCCTGAGAACCAAAGACATGAAAGTAGTGTACTTTCGGCTTCTTCTGATGCAACAAGAAATACGGTGTGTTGCCTACACTGGAATTGTACACCCCGTTTTGCAAAAAACATGCTGTCTTATAACTCTCAGCCCAAAAGCGCTGTGGTAAACCCGAGTCTGCCAGCATAGCGTTTGCAGATTCCTGTAGTGTGCGAAACTTTCTCTCTGCAACCCCATTCTGTTGCGGAGAGTGGGGGGTCGTCAGTCGATGACTGATACCCTTCTGCCTGAAAAACAATTGCAGCGCAGAACCTGTGAACTCCCCCCCCCCCTGATCAGATTGAAAGGAAATCACCCTGGTAGAGAACTGCAGCTCTATCGCTGTGATCCAATCCCTGATCAGCGCAGCTGCTTCTGACTTACATTTAAGCGCAAAAACCCAAGAAAATTTTGAAAAATCGTCAATCAGAACCAGAATCCATTTTGACCCAGCTAAAGAAGGTGTTGGCACGGGACCTGACAAATCTGCATGCACAAGTTTAAAGGGTTTGCTGGTTCTCCTCTCTGACCTGGGATATGTGCATGTTGTGACCTTCGACTGCTTACAGGCTTGACAATCTAGGTATTTGTCACAAGCCTTGAACCTACAACCAATGGTGTTTTCTGCAGCTTTTCGCACAAGCGACCACCCAGCGTGCCCAAAATTTCGGTGCCACATGTGTATACATCGAACTCCTCATCATCTAGTGCTGGCACACTTAAAAGAGAGTGTGCAAGCTCTGGGACCACAAAAGCCTGCACCCAATGATCCAAGAAAAAACAATATAAAAACCCAGATTCAGTCAATGGTCTCTGAGACCCATCTGCTAATTTGACATAGCGTTCAGTTTTAACTGTCTTGCAGTTCCTCAGGAACTCTCTAGATGGCACTAGACTGTGAGAAGCTCCAGAGTCGATAATAAGAGATAAAGTGTCTCTCTGGCTGTTTTCCAAAGCTGCCATGGCATTGCTCGCACCCCCACCGGTTGCCATGGACACAGCCTCCCCCCGACCAAGGCTTTTGCCTTTTCCCAGAGACGCCGTCGCAGCTGTGAGGTGATAAGACGCCTTGTCTTTGTTTTTCTCCTGGCCTGCCGTTTTCCCACGTCGCTGCTGAGAACCGGCCTTGGGAAACTGCTTTGTTAACATTCAACTCCAGCTGGTGTCCTTGGCAGCCTGGGCTTCAAGCGGATGCTTCCCAGCGCTGTTGGACGTCGCAGCAAAGCACAAACAACTTTCGGAGACTTTCGCTTTCTCAGAGCTCTTGGATCGGCCTGCACCCCCACTCTTGGGTGCACTGTTGCCTGAGGAACAGCTTGCCACTGCTTTCCTCTTTTCAGCTCTCAGCCTTTCTCCTGTACACAGTCCATCACACAGACGTGTTGAAGCATTGCAACAGCTTCCCAACACAGTGCCAGCCCCCACTGGGCTTTCTGGGCATCCTTCAGCCCCTCCTGGGCTTCCATCCCCCTCTGGTCTGGCTCCCGCTGAGCTTTCACACAGACTCCTCAGCGCCTGCCAGGCGGCCTGGGCCAATTTAATGCCCTCCAGATGAGGCAACAGCAAAGCGTCCAGAGATGCTTGCAACATGCAAAGCTGCCTCTGCTCTCTCTCCCTCAGCAGAGCAGTAGCTTGCGTGGGTGGGGCCGGCTCCTTCTGGACTGGACTCCAGAGCCCTGTGGCCACAAACCACCCCCTGGCTCTTCTTGACCAGGCCTCCCAATTGGCCCCATTTAATCTTTCGAAGGGGATATTGAAACTCTCATGGCCCTGCTGTGCCTGAGCAGCCATCTTCCACCCACCGGGGCTTAAAGCGTACTCACTCTGCCAGCAAGCTGGACCTCCGAAGCAGCCGTCTCTCTTGGCTCTTGGCTCCGATCACCAGCATCTCCCACTGCCCTTCCTGGCAGGAGATCACAGCAACTCAAAGCTGGCGGTCTTCCTCCCTTCTCACACTTGTCAGGAAACGCGGAACTTCCATAACCTGTTCGTGTGAATATAAATCCTGCGTCCAGCCAGGCTTCCCTGCGCAGCCTCTGTGTCTCCGAAGCTGGCCTAGCAGGATAGCAGAGTAGCAGCGGTCCTGCGTCCGTGTGAGAAAAAGGGATAAATCAAGTCCAGAGACAGTTCGGTTCTTATCTCTAGTAGCGTTTATTTACAAGCCATAAATCAGTCTCTTTCCATCAGAGCTTTCCGGCATTTCTCTGTGCCAAAAGCACACACAGCCTGCAGCCTCGGAGCTGAGCTGTGTCTCTCAGGCAGAAGCGTCAAGCTACTCGCAGATACAGGACACCACGGAGTTTTAACCTTGTCTGTTCCAAACTCCACAGGGACAAATGATTAGTTGGGGCGGGGATTATTTTAAGTTTAGCATAATTGTTTCTTGCTTTCTTTTTCTTTTACTATTTTTTTTAGGTTATTGTATAATTTGTATTTTGCTTTTTAAGGGGAAAGGGTCAGGGCTGCCTGGGAGGGGGCCTCAGCCAACAGAATGGCTGGGGCAGGTTCCCTACGGGGGGATGTATTGGAACACCCAATCTCTGTTATCGCGGGTGGGAGGAGCAGTTGCGCTAAGACCAGACCATGTCTTTACCGAAGACCTGGTTCTGACTCTGATTCTGATTCTCTGATTCTGGCTCTTTATCAAGGGCTGTTTCAGACTCAGGCTGTGGCTATGGCTGTTGCTCTGGTTCTGGCTCTGGCTCTTTCTCAGGCTCTGGTTCTGAATGAGGGCTTGGTTATGGCACTGATTCAGGGTCTCGCTCTGGCTCTGGCTCTGGCTCTGGCACTCTATCAAGGACTGTTTCAGACTTAGGCTGTGGCTGTGGCTCTGGCTCTGTTTCCATTCTTACAATGGAATGTACACAAAACAATAATCCTCTCTTAGATTTTTGGGATCTCTTTATCTAAAATACTTTATAGAAATGCCTCCGTTTTTTTCGTAAAAGTTATCCCCATCATCTTTTTTAATTCATCGTATTTCCCCCAACCCCCCCCAAATCTTAATCTTTTCACATGTCCACAACATGTGGCTCATGTCACCGTCATTTCCTCCACATGTCCAAAAAGCATTCGCCAAATTTTTATACATTCTTGATCATCTGGAAGGAGTGAGGTACCACCTACGAGCCATTTTCATCATGTTCTCTCTTATATTATAGCTAGCTGTAAATTTCAAATTTCCATTCCATCAGTTTTCCCCATCTTTTAGCATAATTGGACAGCCCACATCTTGGGCCCACTTTATCACTGAAGCCTTAACCTCCTCATCCATTACTTCGTAGTCTAAAAGAAGTCTATAGATTTTTGCAATTATTTTGGTTTTACTATTCAGTAGTTCTCTATCAAATCTTGAAGGCTCCTTTTCAAAACCTATCTGCTTATCCTGTCTGAACACTTCATTCACCTGGAAGTAATCTAGCCAACTAGAAAAGTGATCTTTTATTTTCTCATAACTTATCAATATTAGTTGACCCTCCTCCTCCCCCCTTAATATTGTGTTATACGTTATCCAGTTCTCTTTGATGTTGTTCCTTTTTTTAACAGTGATTGCTTCTAGTGGAGAGTTCCATCTTGGGGTTTTCTGTTCCAAATATCTTTTGTATTTTCCCCATACCTTATATATAGCATTTCTTATTATATGATTTGAAAAACTGCTATGCGTCTTTATTTTCCCATAATTAAGATAGCCATGCCACCCAAAACGGGTGTCATGACCTTCTAGATCTAAAATATCCCAATTTTTTAATAAATACCAATCTTTCAACCGGAGAAGACATGAGGCTTCGTAATATAGCTTCAAATCTGGTAACCCGTAGCCACCTCTTTCTACAGTATCTATTAATATCTTATGCTTTACTCTTGGTCTTTTACCCTTCCACAAAAATTTAGAAATTTCTTTTTGCCACTTGTTGATACTGCTGGTCTTTCCTGTAATTGGAATCGTTTGGAATAGAAAGAGTAGCTTCGGTAAAACTATCATTTTAATTACCGAAATACGGCCCAGGAATGATAAATTTAACCTTGTCCATGTCTCCAACTGTCTTTTGATAATCTTTCCAACAATTGGTATAATTATCTTCATATAAGTTAATATTCTTTGGTGTTATCCATAATCCTAAATACTTGATTTGGGGGTAGATTTTAATGCGTATTATTTGTTCTAATTCTGCTTTTTCATCTGGCGACATATTTTTAACTAATAGTTTTGTCTTGTTTAAATTCATTTTGAACCCCGCAACTTTACCGTAGCCATATATTACTTCCAACGCCTTTCTTAAACTCTGTTTTGGTTGCTCCATAGTTATAATTAAATCGTCAGCAAATGCCCTCATTTTGTAACTTCTATTTCCCAGCATAATCACTTTTATTTCTTTTTCTTCCCTAATTTGTTTACATAAAACTTCCAATGTTAATATGAAAATTAAGGGGGATAGTGGGCAACCTTGTCTGACCCCTTTACTGATTTCACACTCCTGTGATAAATTTCCATTATGATTTTAGCTTTTTGTTTTGATTATATTGCTTCAGTCCCTTTTATATACTGTACACCAAAATCCATATGGTGTAATAGAACTTTCATAAATTTCCAGGATACCCTGTCGAAAGCTTTTTCTGCATCTATAGCCATTAAGACTGCCTTCTTTTCTATTCTTAAGTCTAAATACGCTAATAGGTTTATAATGTTTCTAGTGTTGCTATTGTGCTGGTCCCGGGGGAAGGTTACCGTTGGCGTAGTCAAAGTCCGGTCCTGGGTCACTAGCCTGGAAACAGTTCACAAGGAGCGGGGCGAGGTCCGAAGCAGGAAGCCGGGCGGGGACAGGAACACTGGAGGGTCAGGTCTGGGTCCGGGCAGGAGCAGGTACTCAACGACGTTGCTCCCACAACCTGGGACCGGGCTGACTGGCCTTTATCTTCTCTGAGGCCAGGGGCAGCCCCAGCCCCCAGGAGACCCGCATCGCTTGGCCTTAAGGCGAGCACTCCTCCTGGGAGAAACTAGTTCCCTCCGCCTCTCTGCCCTAAGCCTCTGCAGTTCAGGAGAGGCTGGGGAGTTACTGGACCCAGGGGGAGACTCTCCTTCCTGTGGCAGGACCGGGAGAGGCGCACCTGTAGGCACTGTGTCCTTAATCACCTCTGGAGCTAGAGTGGAATCACCTGGTGCCTGCTCCTGAGGATTCGGCACAGGTGCAGGCTCTTCAGATCCAAGGCCCTGCCCCAGTTCAGCCGGCCCTGGAGGCGGGGATTCCTGTGCAGGCTGGGATTCCTCCGGTTCAGCCTCTGAATCGAATTCCCAGGCCATCACAGCTATAAATGTGCCTCCCAGGCAAAAAGCCAGCTTGGTCATTGTGTATCATCATCTGGAAGACTTTTTTGGATCTTTCGGCTAAAATATTTGCATATAATTTATAATCGTTATTTAGAAGTGCGATAGGCCTATAGTTGTTAATAATTCTGTTTTGGAATTAATGCAATAAGGCTGTCTTTCCAAGAATCCGGCATGGTTCCTTCTTTTAAGATACTTCTTAATGGGTCAGACAGTAAGTCCTCAATTTTTTTATAATATATTGCCGGTAGGCCGTCTGGCCCTGGTGGCTTTCCTATCTTTGCTTCCTTAATTGGTCTTTGAATTTCGTACGATGTGATAGGGGCATTCAACAGTTCTTTTTGTTCTTTAGCAAGTTTCGGAAGACAGTTCTGTTCTAAATGTTCTTTAACTTCTTCTGTTGTTTCATTTCCTTCCTTATAGATTTCTCTAAAGAATTCGAGAAATCATTTCTCTATTTCTTTAGGGTTGTTTATTATTTTGCCTTCGCACTTAACTCTATTTATAAGCTTTTCTGCCTCTCTCTTCTTTAATTGCCATGCTAATAACCAGGCTCAGGTTCTGTTTCAGGCTGTGTCTCTGTTTCAGGCTCCGGCGCTGTATCAACCACTGTTGCAGACTCAGGCTGTGGCGCTATGGCTGTAGCTGTGGCTCTGGTTCTGTTTCAGGCTCTGGCACTGTATCAAGCTCTGCTTCAGGCTCAAGCTCAGGCTCAGGCTCAGGCTTCTGCTCTTTATTAGGCATTGTCTCAGTCTTTGGCTCTAGCACTTATTCTGGCTCTATTTCAGGCTCAGCCTGTGTCTCAGCCTTTGTCTCTGTTTCACGCTGTTTCTCTGTTTCAGGCTCCGATGCTGTTTCAAGCCCTGTATCTGCCTCTGCCTCTGTTTCAGGCTCTGGCACTCTATCAAGCACTGGCTTTGGCTCCGGCTCCGGCTCCGGCTCCGGCTCCGGCTCCGGCTCCGGCTCTGATTCATGGTCTCACTCTGCCTCTGATTCAGGGTCTCGCTCTGGCTCTGGTTCTGGCACTCTATCAAGGACTGTTTCAGACTCAGGCTGTGGCTGTGGCTCTGCCTCTGTTTCATGCTCAGGCTCTGTTTGAGGCTGTTTCTCTGTTTCAGGCTCCGGCACTCTATCAAGTACTGTTGCAGACTCAGGCTGTGGCTCTAGGCTGTGGCTGTTGCTGTTGCTCTGGTTCGGGCTGTGGCTCTTTTTCAGGCTCTGGTTCTGAATGAGGGCTTGGTTATGGCACTGATTCAGGTTCTCGCTCTGTCTCTGGCTGTGTCTCTGTTGCACCTCAAACGGTGGTTTGTTGTTGTTGTTGTTATTTTCTTTCTGGGGTGGGACAAATGTTTAGTTGGGCCGGGGATTATTTTAAGTTTAGCATAATTGTTTCTTGCTTTGTTTTTCTTTTACATTTTATGGAATGTACACAAAACAATAATCCTTTCTATATAAATTTTCCAATACATTCTGAAAACATAATAAATCCTTAATTGTTGTCCACGTCCTTTTAGGTCCTTTATCACTCAAATGCTAGCACGGAGTCAAAACTATTATTGCATTTTTGAACATATCTTGGAGAGGAGGGGCCAACATGGCGCCGAGGTAAGACGCGCTTACCGGTGCTCTTCGGACTTCTTTTAATCTTTTATATTTTATCTTAACTGACCCAGTCAGTTTTTGAAGTATTTTATAATTGCTGCAGAAACTCTCTGAGAGATTTGGCCCTGCTGCAGACTGCTGCAGGCTGCTCTTTGTTTCTCTCTTAGCTGCTAAAAGAGTTGAGAATCACCATTATCTCAATTGTGTGTCAAGTGCTATGTTATTTCAAGAATTGTATAATCCCTGGCCTGAGGAAAGTATGGGTCAGAAAAAACGCTTGAGAGACTTTGACGAGCCCCTATCATCCCCTAAACCAAAACTATCAAGGTTGGTGCCTCACCGGAATAGAGGAGGGAGTGACCATGCCGAGCAGTGCTTTGCAGTGGAAACCCAAAATCGCTTCCTACCTCTAATTGATTTAGAAGCTACTCCAATTTCGATGACTCAAAATGTTTCAAAAGTAAAGCCTGTAAAGGAGAATACGAAAGAAAAACTCTCAGCACAGGAAGATGGCTTGGCATCTGACACGGGGGAGCTCCCCGGTTGTGAGCAGTTACACTTAGTAATTAAGACCCTTCACTGTATTTTTAAAAGGCTGGACGAGATATCTTCACAATTATCCAATATCCTGCTGAAAATCGAAAAACTTGAATCAACAACACAATCCTCAGTTTGTGAGGTCAAAAACTTACTGCCTCACCCCAATTCAGATAAAATAAAGGAGACTAAAATTAAATATATCTTAAATTCCCAATTGAACAATCAGATATTAACTCTGCAACCCAAGAAAAGTTGCCTTTCTGTCAGGTCGGAAATAGGAAGATGGTCAACGCTAGAAGGGGCTAAAGACTGTTTAAGCAAACTTTTAAAAATTAAGAAACATCAGATTGACCTATATGCTGTGATGCCCCTTCCTCGGCAGTTCAACTTCTTGAAGGTGATACTTGCGTTCCACTCTGAAAAGATACCATCTATTATTGTTAGGAGGAAAACGCTTTTGTCCATGGCCGACATCGTAGCAACGAGGGTTTTTACAGACACCAAGATCAAACCCCTTCTAAATAGGTGCCCTGGCGGTGAGGACATTAGGACAAGAGACTCTGCCTTACTTCAAAATACTGTCAGGCCCCACCGCGATGACTCTGCAGCGTGCCATCCTCGACCAAACTCGATACCCTCTCAAACAGCCATATATGAGGATGATAATCTGCAGACTGCCCTTGACGAAAGGGAACTTATTGATTCGTTCAGAGCCCTCCCTCCGAAAGAACAGTCGGTGATGATGCAAAGATTTGACACGCTTAAATCTCAGCTTTTGCAAGTCCAACATAGAGGGGAAGATACTAACGATGTCTCAAATAATCCCACTTGGGCTCACCGGACAGAAGTGGTTGACCTTCTTCAGCTCAGCCCCACTCTGAAAACAAAAACCATCCGACAAGACTCAAATCTTCAAGTTGCTTCTGCCCCGTGCACTACATCACGAGACGACCAGGCTCTGCCATCCTCACTGAACCTTCATCTATATTCATCGACCAACATACCCAAGGACGAAATTCTGATTTCCCTGCTTGACTCAAATCCCCCTTTAACTCACTCATCTATGCCAGAGCTAGAATCTTCTCCAGTTTCGACCAGATATAGAAGTAGTCCACAAGTGATGCCCCTGAGAGAGCCTTCCACAATTCCTGCCCCCGTGATGCCCCCTCAATTACCTTCCTCAAAGGAAACTGCAAATGTTACACCTCGGGACCCGCCGTCGGAAACGATTGAAGACCCGATGGGACGCATCAATAAAATCATCCGAATGTCGGATGATAAATCTGCGAGAGGGTTTCCTCCGACGGACTCAATTTCTCCCTCCCTGGGTATTTCGCTGTCAAGTTGTACCAAGAATCTCGAAATGAAGAGACTTCCTGTTCAGGGATCTACTTTCAGTGGATCATCCACAGTGTGCCAACAGACGAACCAAATTGTTAAAAACTTTAATTTGGAGGGCTCCTCACAGTTACCATCTTCCCAAAGTAAAATAACTGACTTTTTTGTTACATCTTCTGTCTCTAACAGAGAGTCTGACCCCCCCCCCTCCGTTTTGACTGTTAAAAGAACAACACAGAAGTCCCCAGCTAGCAGTCCTAAGTTGGAACATTGCTGGCTGGAAAAGGAAAAGATTAGATCCCGAATTTCTGTCCTATATAAACTCTTTTCAGATAATCCTTTTGCAAGAAACATGGGAAGAAGATAAAATAGATATAAATGGCTTTGAACTGATATCACTTCCAGCTGTCCCCTCCCAGAAAGGTGGCCGGTCCAGAGGCGGTCTTGCAATCGCCATATCGCTTAAAATGAGAGCTAAACTCTCGCTAGTTCAGACTTTTCCTCCTTTTGCTTTTACTGGTCTGATCTCAAGTGAAAAATTCTCACTATTAATCACCAATGTTTATCTTCCTCCAAGTGGTCTTATATCAGACCTCCATTATAGATGGGATTCTCTGGAAGATCATTTATTGGCATGCTATGTTATGTACCCTAATATTCCATCAATAATGGGTGGTGACTTTAATGCACGTACAGCCGCCAACTGGAATGGGATAATTAAGGCCAAGTGGTGGGTATCTCCCCCCTACCCAAAATCTGATCTAATCTCTTTTACATCAAGAAGATCTAAGGACATCAGAGTGAATGAGGCGGGAGTCCTTCTTTATCAATTGGCCATCCGTATGAATTTGAACATTTTAAATGGCAACTGCCCTCCGGACGTGCCAGGTGAATTCACTCACTTGGGCACATCATCAAATAGTGTCCTAGACTATCTTCTAGTTTCAGAAGACCTATTTTCAAACTTATTTTATTTCAAAGTAGATAATGTACATTCCAGTGACCACCTACCTCTAGCGGCCAAGCTAACGCTTGACTGGCACCCGGTTAGCGATACACACCCAATTCATGTAGGTTTAAATGCCACAGCTCAAGTAAGAGGCATTAAATGGTCTATGAAACAGGCCCAAAAATATGCAGAATTCTTCCAGAGGAATATCTTCGAATCCCTTATTGTTTCATTGGCGGAGTTGTCTGAAGCAAATAAGATACTGGAGTGGTTCTCCCACTTCTCTGCAGATTTAACTAGCTTCTTTACGATGCCGGCTCACCTGGTTAACCGAGATCAACCCAGGTTCGGTGCACCTTGGTTTGATGCCAAATGTAAGCAAGCTAGACTCTCTCTCTGTTGTATCTACAACAGATATAAATCTTCTGGAGCTGAAACTCTCCCCCCAGAGTACTTGCAGGCCAAAATTGCTTACAAACAGGCACAGAAGTCAGCCAAGCACGAGTGGCAGCTAGGACGTTGGCAAGCGTTGATTGCTGCCTCTAAGCCTCGCAGCTCTCGCGCTTTTTGGAATTTAATCAACAAAAGATCGAGGAAATACCCATTGACGGTTATCCCAGCCCCGACATGGGAACAATTTCTAAGAAAATATTTCTCCCAGACAGATATCTCTAACACTCAATCTGATACTCTTTCAAGTCACTTGCCCATATGGCCAGATACTGACCCGGAGGAAATAGTAGATTTAATTGCTAAACTGAAAACTGATAAAGCCCCAGGGCCCGATCTGATCCCGGCGGAAGCTATTAAACAACACCCAACATGGTGGGCTAAAATTCTTGCAAAAATCTTTGATGCAATCAATGCCACGGGCCAGATACCTAGATCATGGAAGGAGTCCATCATAATTCCTATATATAAAAAAGGACCACCAGAGGACCCAGGAAACTATCGTAACATCAGTTTATTATCAATCATCGGGAAAATCTATACTCGCTTCCTGCTAACCAGACTAACCCAATGGGCCGAAGATTCCAATCTGATAGGTCATGAACAGGTTGGGTTTAGACCAAATCGCGCTTCTATTGACCATGCTATAATTCTATATCATTTGGCGCGGAAGTATTCTTCCCCTACTCATGGTCTTCTGTGTGCCGCTTTTATAGACCTGAAGGCGGCTTTTGACAGTATCTCTAGAGAGCTGTTATGGGGAAAACTGGCAAAGTGGGGCATAGATAAAAGGCTGTTGTGGCTTATGATTAAATTACATGAAGGTACGGCCGCTAGGGTGAGGTTAACACCTGAGGGCGATCTCACAAACCCTGTACCAATAAATAAGGGGGTACGACAAGGGTGCATCCTTGCCCCCTATCTTTTTAACCTCTATATTAGTGACATGAGAACGCCCCTAGCTGAGGCCCAAACCTCCATTCATGCACCCAGGCTTGCAGACTATCGCTGCCCCTTATTATTGTACGCTGACGATGCGGTGATCCTCTCTTATTCTCGAATCGGTTTGAGGAGGGCCCTTAAGATTTTTGCGTTATACTGCCAAACAAATTTACTTACTATTAACCATTCCAAATCTAAAGTCCTAATTTTTTCCAGGAGTCGTAAACTGTATAGATGGGAACTCGAGGGGAAGCCAATTGAACAAGTTTACAAATTTCAATATCTAGGAATTTACTTCCAGTATAATATGGGATGGAAAGCGCATATCACATATTTACAAAATAAGGTTAAAGCCCTTATCTATGCTCTATTACGCTTCTTCTTTACGGAGGGGGCTATGCATGTTCCATCTGCCTTAAAAGTTTATAGTGCGAAAGTGGTTGCAACTATGGCCTATGCGGTCCCTTTATGGGGCGCCTTTGTAAACCTCTTGCCTCTGGTGACATTGCAAAATCTTTTTCTAAGACGCCTTTTGAAACTACCCTCCTGTGTAAGCAACTCTGCCATTCGCCTAGATCTTAAGATCCCCTCCCTAGAGATTCTGATGTGGAGACATGACTTTAATTATTGGCTGTCCCTTTGGCATAAATTGCCAAACTACCATCTTATTCAGTGCCTTTGGAGAGATGAATTCACCAGCCCATGGGCAACAAAAATCCATTCCAAACTGTTGTCTTATGGAATCTCTCCTTCCGATATACTTAATTTAGATCTAATTACTGCTAAAAAGGTCATCAAACAAAGATTGGAGGAGGTAGATTTGCAACAAAATCTTACTACAGGTGGAGGTACATGTTCCCCGATAAATCAGGGCATTACATCTATGTCCCAGATACCTCGATATCTGTCTACTTTATCGGCTGCGTCGCATAGACTCGCATTTGTTAGAGCCAGATTTAATGTGTTCCCCTCAAATGTGCTGAGCAATAGATTTTCTAACGGTAAAACCTCTGTTTTATGCGCATGTGACAACAAATCAATAGAATCCCTCTATCATATCTGTCAGGGAACTGCCATCAGAGCAGGTGGTGGAAGGGCTCCAGGAGGTTAGGAGAGACTCAACAGCAGAGGAAGGAACCAGCAGGGGGAGAGAAGGAGCTCCGAGGGAAAGGGAGTCGGAAAGGGGGCTCTGGGACACTTCAAGCGAAAACAGTGAGGAGGTTTCAGGACCTCCTATAGGGACACCCACACCTCGCCGGAAACTGTCACGCCAAGAGTCCAGAAGACGCGTTTCCGTTAAGGAGCTTTTATGTTGGAAGAGATTCCGCAAACGCCCACTGTCGGATTCTGCCAGCGACTGAGGGAGCCATGCTTAAGGGCTCCGCTAAGGACAGAGTTTTGCTAAGCTGAGCAAACCCTGAGGGACTAAGCTTTTACGCACAAGCAGCTCATCATCCCATCACAGCAATCCAACAGTCTCTGAAAGCAGCTTGTGCAAGGAGAGGCATCATGAGCAACCCAGCAGGAGCCGGAGCAGCGGGAGGAGCTGGAGAGGGTCCAAGCCTGGAAGAAAGGTACAGGATGTTGGAGGTCCAGCTAGCTCTGCAAACGGCTAGGCTCGAGGAAAGGAGGGCTCAGGATGCAGAAAAGGGAAAAACCACCCCACTCACGAGGAAGGTGCCAGGATTGGTGCAGAAGTTTGGGGGGGATCCCAAGAACTATCAAGACTTTAGAACAGAGATGCAATATGCCCTCAATCTGCAGTTTGATGACTTTCCTGATGAGGAATCGAGAGTTGCGTTTGTGATTGGGCACCTCGAGGGAGGGGCGAAAGACTGGGTGAGGCCCCTGATGACAGCGAATAATGACGCCTTAAAGGACTCGAGAAAGTTTTTTCGCGCCATGGATCTGATGTTTTCCAGCGAGATTGAGCAGGGAGTGGTGCGCAGACAATTAATGGCGTGTAAACAGGGGAGCCGATCTGTCCGTGAGTACTGGAGTGAGTTCACCATGTTGATCCATAAATTGGGGTGGGATTTATCGGCGGAACCGATACAAATGCTGTTCGAAGAAGGACTATCTTCGGCAGTGAAGGACGAACTTTCCCGGGCGCCCAGGGCGGGGTCTATGGACCAGCTGACTAAATCAGCGCTGGCCATAGGAGCACGCCAGGAGGCGAGAGCTTTGGAGAAGTGGGAAGGGAATTTTCACATTCCAGAGATTCCTGAGCAGCATTCCCCGCCAGCAGAGCCGATGGAAATTGGCACAGCGCGCGCAGTTTCAAACCCCAGCGAAGGGCGGAAGAAGGAGGGAAAGAGCGCCAAGAAATGTTTTCTCTGCCAACAGCCAGGTCACTTTGCCAGAGTCTGCCCGCAAAGAAAGGAATGGCAAGGGATGGCGGGAGCTGTTGGAGGGGAGGAGGAGGGGGTTAAGGAGCAAGTAAAAGCCAACGCCTGGCTGCCACCATCGGGGCACAGCAGCCAGGCCAAAGAGCAGTGAATGTGCCCACGCCGGAACCCCCAAGGCCAGCGCTTGTAATAGAGGTGTTGCTTGAGCTGCCAAACGGACACCCATTAAAGATGAAGGCGCTATTGGACTCAGGCAGCTCCTGCAATTTTATGAGTAAGGAGTTTGCAGCCGAACACCAGATACAGACTATCCCTTTGAGCAACCCGTTGCAGGTGACCACGATTGATGGGAGGGAGCTGTTGGGGGGAGAAGTTAACCAACAGACTGTCCCAATGATAATGAGGGTGGCAAGACACACCAAACTGATAGCGTTTAATGTGGCCACCTTGGGAGGAGCGCCCATTATTTTGGGGATGAGCTGGCTGGCACTGCATGATCCGCTAGTGGGATGGCACCAGAGGGTAGTTTCCTTTGGGTCAGCGCATTGCATGGCACACTGCAAGGAAGAGGAAGCCCAGGTAGGAGCCCAGGCCACACTAGCAGGGATGGAAGTAACAGATAAAGGGAAAGTACCACGACAATACGCCAACCTGGTTAACGTCTTCAGTGAAAGAGAAGCAGATAAACTGCCCCCGCACAGACCCTTTGACTGTCAAATTAACTTACTCCCAGGAGCACAACTGCCAGTGGGCAAGCTGTATGCAATGTCAGACAGGGAGATGCAGGAGTTAAGGGAGTTCATTGACAAGAACCTCAAGCGAGGTTTCATCAGAGAGTCACGCGCGGTGGGGGGCAGCCCAGTGTTTTTTGTGGACAAAAAAAAACCCTGATAAACCCAGATTGGTCGTGGACTTCAGGGCCCTGAATGCAGTGTCAGAACCAGTGGCTTTCCCCATGCCCAGAATCGATGACATTTTGACCCGCGTGAGGAAAGGGAAAATCTTTACCAAGCTGGACCTAAGGGGGGCGTATAACCTGATACGTATGAGAAAGGGAGACGAGTGGAAAACCACTATGTTCACCCCCTTGGGGGCCTTTGAGTACTGCGTTATGCCTTTTGGTCTACAGGGGGGCTCGGCCTGTTTTCAATCATTCATGAATCACGTCCTGGGACCATTGCTATACAAAAACTGTGTAGCGTTTTTAGATGACGTCCTGGTGTACTCAGAGAATGAGGAACAGCATGTGCGAGATGTAAGAGAGGTATTGAGCAGACTGCAAGAAAACCAGCTGTGGGTGAAACTAGAGAAGTGTGAGTTTCATACCAGAGAGGTGGAATTCCTAGGGTACCGGTTGTCAGACAAGGGTTTGGCCATGGATCCCAGCAAGGTTCAAGCGGTACTGGAATGGAAGACACCGAAAACTAAGAAGGACGTGCAAAGGTTCTTGGGCTTCGGAAACTTCTATCGGAAGTTCATCAAGAACTTTGCCCACTTAATGGCGCCCATCACTGATTGTCTCAGCAGCAAGAAGAAATTTGTTTGGACGGAAGAGGCGCAGGGGGCGTTCGAAAGATTGAAGAAGGCGTTTGCGTCGGAAGAACAACTTTTGCACGTGGATCTACAGCAACCCATGAGAGTGGAGACTGACGCGTCAGACCGAGCGGTGGGGGCGGTGCTTCTACAGCCGGGAGAAGACACATCGGAATGGAGACCGTGTGCCTTCTTCTCGCGGAAGCTGAACAAATCCGAGAGGAACTACACCGTGTACGACCGAGAACTACTCGCCATCCATGAAGCGTTCCGGAGATGGCGACACTTGTTGATTGGAGCGCAACACAAGGTCCAAGTGCGCACCGACCACAAAAATCTAGAATACTGGAGAACTGCCCGAGTACTGAACCAGAGACAAGTGAGATGGGCCCAGGAGTTCTCCAAATTCCATTTTGAAATTTGCTATGTGCCAGGGAAGGAGAATGTCAGAGCAGACGCTCTCTCTCGTAAACCAGAGTATTTAGAGGGAGAGGGGGAGCCAGAGGAGAGACATATCATCCATGAGGACCACTGGGTGTGTGGGGCGGCATTGGTGGGGCAAAGAGAACTGGTAGAGGAAATCGAGAACGATGAATACGCCCAAGATAAAATCAGAGGACTACGGGGAGGTGGAGAGAACACAGGGGGGTTTGAAGAAAGGAACGGAGCGTTGTATTACAAGGGGGCACTGTACATACCGGAAGGTGAATTGAGGGGTTGGGTACTCAAACAATTGCACGACAGCCCCACTGCGGGGCACTTCGGGCAACACAAAACCATGTGGTTGGTTACCAGGGAGTTTTGGTGGCCCAAAGTGAGGGAAGACGTACGGGAATATGTTAGGGGGTGCGACTGGTGCCAGCGAGCAAAAGGGGAGAGGTTGGCACCAGCAGGGCTATTGGAACCCTTACCCACACCAGAAAGGCCATGGGAGGCAGTATCCATAGATTTTATGACGGATCTGCCAAAGTCCAAAGGGAAAACAGCTGTCATGGTGGTTGTAGACCTGTTAACCAAGATGTGCCACTTTGTAGCATGCTCACATGCAGTCACGGCAGAAGAGACAGCCAAACTGTTTGTAGAACACATTTTTAGGTTGCACGGCGCCCCCTTGAGGGTGGTCTCCGACCGAGGGAAACAATTTACTTCCAGGTTCTGGAGGAAGCTCATGAGCTTGCTGCACGTAGAAGTCAATTTTTCGACTGCCCGACACCCTGAAACCAACGGGCAGGCGGAAAGAGCAAACGGTATCCTCCAACAATCCTTGAGGTGTTATGTCAATGACAGAGAAAATGATTGGGTAGAAAAGTTGGCACTGGCGGAGTTTGCCTACAATAATGCGGAGAATGTGTCCACAGGGATGAGTCCCTTTTTAGCAAACTATGGGTGTCATCTCAGGGCTTTTCCAGGGGAAGGAGGGGAGAGGTGGAGCGTCCCAGCAGCAGAACATTTTGTAGAGGAGATGGAAGCGATCCACCGTCAGCTCCAGCTTAACCTGGAAAGGGCCAAGGAAGAATACAAGAAGCAGGCAGACAGGAATAGAAGGGAAGGTGAAACCATAAGGGTGGGGGACCAGGTGTGGCTGTCGACCCAAGGGTTGCCGTTCAAAGGGGGTTGCAAGAAATTGAGACCCAAAAGATTGGGACCATTTGAGGTTATTCAACAGGTCAATCCGGTGGCGTTCAAACTCAGATTACCTAACCACATGAAACTGCACCCAGTATTCCACAGGTCATTGTTGTCACCACACAGGGGGGGACATGAAGGGTTGTTGACTCAGGGACCAGTCATAGAAGAAAGGGAGCGCAACAACCATGTGGCGGAAATCATTGACTCCAGGTGGAAGGGTAATCAGGTGGAGTATTTGGTAGCTTGGGAAGGAGAACCAGAGTCAGAAAACACCTGGGTAAGTGCAGAGGAAGTCAATGACGAGGTTTTGATAGAAACGTTTCATCAAAGGTTCCCAAGGAAACCTCAGTCTGTAACGAGGTTCCGGAGGGAATATTTTGGCACCACCGACGAGGAAGAGCAGTTCGAAGGGTTCCCGGAATCAGAGCGGGAAGAAGAAGTAGACTCCGATGAGGAGGAGTACTGGGGGGCCAGGGACAACAACAGGTGGAGGGAAGTGTTCGAGACTTCGGAAGAGGGAGGCTCTTTCAGAGGTGTTGCATCCTCACCGCCCATGGAGGAAGGGACGGGAGGGGGTGAAGGGGGCCCTGGAGGGGAGGTGGATGTCAGGGAACTGCCATCAGAGCAGGTGGTGGAAGGGCTCCAGGAGGTTAGGAGAGACTCAACAGCAGAGGAAGGAACCAACAGGGGGAGAGAAGGAGCTCCAAGGGAAAGGGAGTCGGAAAGGGGGCTCTGGGACACTTCAAGCGAAAACAGTGAGGAGGTTTCAGGACCTCCTATAGGGACACCCACACCTCGCCGGAAACTGTCACGCCAAGAGTCCAGAAGACGCGTTTCCGTTAAGGAGCTTTTATGTTGGAAGAGATTCCGCAAACGCCCACTGTCGGATTCTGCCAGCGACTGAGGGAGCCATGCTTAAGGGCTCCGCTAAGGACAGAGTTTTGCTAAGCTGAGCAAACCCTGAGGGACTAAGCTTTTACGCACAAGCAGCTCATCATCCCATCACAATATCTTGTTTAATTGCCCCTTATACATTGTTCCCCGATCAAGGATCCTGAGTTCAATCATTCTGGAAATTGCTGCTAAACCACCTGAATTACATCTAGCCTATCTACTCCAGGACATTGACTCTTATAGAACATTACAGGTTGCTAGATTCCTGATTTCAGTTCTTTCATATAAAAGACTTCATGGAATGCTGCATGACTATTAAAAATCCAGTAAACTCTATGCACCATCTTTATCTTCAAGGCCATAACACGGTACATCTAGAGATTGTAAGTAATGTGAAGGAGATTATGCGTTGAAATATTTTAGTTGATATTTTAAATTGTAAAATGCTATTTTATCTATTGATTTGTTTTACCTTGTGGGCTTATAGCCGAATAAAGTATTATCTATCTGAACATATCTTGTATAACCATCCCATTTTCCTGCAAATTTTTGCTTTGAGATTCCTCTGAGTTTGCTAGTCAATTGAGCCGTCTCCACCAATTCCTGTACGGTAATCTTTTCTTGATCATATATTATATATGTTATGTTATATAAATTATATATTATTATATAGATTATATAGATTATACATCTGGAAGACTTTTTTTTTATCTTTCGGCTAAAATATTTGCATATAATTTATAATCGTAATTTAGAAGTGCGATAGGCCTATAGTTGTTAATAAGTAGATTGTCCGTTCCCTGTTTTGGAATTAATGCAATAAGGCTGTCTTTCCAAGAATCCGGCATGGTTCCATCTTTTAAGATACTTCTTAATGGGTTAGACAGTAAGTCCTCAATTTTTTAATAATATATTACCGGTAGGCCGTCTGGCCCTGGTGGCTTTCCTATCTTTCCTATCTTTGCTTCCTTAATTGCTGTGCTGATCCCGGGGGGCAGGTTACCATAGGCGTAGTCAAAGTCCGGTCCTGAGTCAATAGCCTGGAAATCAGTCCACAAGGAGCGGGGCGAGGTCCGAAACAGGAAGCTGGGCGGGGAACAGGAGCACTGGAGAGTCAGGTCTGGGTCCGGGCAGGAACAGGAACTCAACAACGATGTTGCTCCCACAACCTGGGACCGGGCCGACTAGCCTTTATCTATTCTGAGGCTAGGGGCGGTCCCGGCCCCCAGGAGACCCGCCTCTCTTGGCCTTAAGGCGAGCACTCCTCCTGGGAGCAACCAGTTCCCTTCGCCTCTCTGCCCTGAGTCTCTGCAGATCAGGAGAGGCTAAAGGGTTACTGGGCCCAGGGGAGACTCACCTGCAGGCACTGAGTCCTCAACCACTCCTGGAGCCAGAGTGGGATCACCTGATGCCTGCTCCTGAGGATCTAACACAGGTGCAGGTGCTTCAGAATCCAAGCCCTGCCCCAATTCAGCCGGCCCTGGAGGCGGGGACTCCTGTGCAGGCTGGGATTCCTCTGGTTCAGCCTCTGAATCGGAATCCCAGGCCATCACACCATCCCCCCTCCCAAGCCCCCCCCCTCAATTGAGGGTCTGGACCCGGCTTGCTGGGGTACGCCGCATGGAAATCTCGGAGGCAAGCAGGCGCGTGGACGTTGGCTGCTGGTTCCCAGGAACGGTCCTCCGGTCCATATCCCTTCCAGTCTATGAGATACTGCAGCTTTCCCCTGCGGTATCGGGAGTCCAGAATGCGTTCCACCTCGTACTCAGGCTCCCCCTGAACCAAAACTGGCTGCGGTCGGGGACGGTCCGGGTGGAACTCATCGGGTGGGGCCACCGGACTCAGAAGGGACCTGTGGAATACCGGGTGAACCTTCAGGGTTGCGGGCAACCGGAGACGGAATGCCACAGGCGAGACCTGGTCCACGATAGGAAACGGGCCGGTGAAACGGGCGTCCAGCTTCCGGGAAGGTCGAGAGGGGTGGAGGTGGCGAGTGGAGAGCCATACCAGGTCACCGACATGGAGTTCCGGCCCCACCTGGCGGTGGCGGTCGGCCTGGGCCTTGTACGCCTCCTTGGCCTGGCGCAGTTGCTCCATCAATAGCTGTTGTTGGGACTGGAGCTCCTGGAGCCACTCTGTCACCGCAGGGACCGCGGATGCCGGCAGCACATCCGGAAACAATCGTGGATGAAAACCGTAACTGGCCTGGAACGGGGTCTGCTGGGTGGACGCATTCACCGCGTTGTTGTAAGCGAACTCCACCAATGCTAGGTGGTCGACCCAGTCATCCTGCTGGTAGCTGCAGTAACACCGGAGGTACTGCTCCAGCACCGCGTTCGCCTGTTCCACCTGGCCATCGGTCTGTGGGTGGTAGGCTGATGAGAGACAGACCTCTGTCCCGAGGGCCTGGTGCAAAGCTCGCCAGAACCAGGATGTGAACTGAACGCCCCGATCGGACACCACACGCTCAGGTAGGCCATGCAGGCGGAAGACATGCTGGAGGTACAGCTGAGCGGTTTCCTTAGCTGAGGGTACGGATGGGCAGGGAGCACAGTGCACCATCTTAGTGAAATGGTCGGAGAAAACTAGGAGGCAGGTATAGCCACGAGACGGGGGTAAGTCCACTACATAGTCAAGAGAAACCGTATGCCAAGGACGTGGTGGAACTGGCAACGGCTGAAGAAGGCCGGGGGGTCGCCCGGATGGGCCCTTGGCCCGCCGGCAGACATCACAACCAGCGACGTAGCGAGCCACGTCAGCCTTCAGGCGGGGCCACCAAAACTCACGGCTTACCAGATGGGTGGTCCGATACCGTCCAAAGTGTCCCGCGGCTGGGGCATCATGGGTCATCCGGAGAACCTCAGCCCGCAGTGGCCCAGGCGGGATGTATAAGCGACCGTGGTGCAGCAGAAGGCCCTGATGCAAGACCAGCCCTGGATACTGAGGGCATGACCCTTTGGCCAGTTCCCGGAGTCGTTCCTGGGCCCAAGCATCGATCCGCTGCTGTTGCAGCACCCGAGCCTGCAGTGGTTCCACCTCCTGGGTGGCCAGGAAAGCCGCCGGTGGCAGGATCGTGGTAGGTGCTGCTTGCTGTACCGTGTCTGCGTTGTCTTCAGGTTTCCGGGACAGGGCATCCGCCTTCTGGTTTTGGGAACTCGGGATGTAGCGGATCCGGAACTGGAACCGGGAAAAGAACAACGCCCACCGGATCTGCCTTTGGTTCAGATTGCGGGTGGTCTGGAGGTACTCCAGGTTCCGGTGGTCGGTTCTCACCTCCACCGGGTGTCGTGCCCCCTCAAGATGGTGGCGCCAGACCTCAAAGGCCACCTTGATGGCCAGTAGTTCCCGCTCCCACACGGTATAGTTACGCTCCGCTGGAAGGAGCTGGCGGAAATAGTAGGCGCAGGGTAGGAGTGGCGCATCAGGTCCGAACTGCTGAGACAAGACGGCACCAAGAGCCATACTGGAGGCATCGGTCTCTACCACAAAGGGTCGAGAGGGATCAGGGTGTTGCAAGATCGGCGCTCTCTGGAAACAGGCCTTCAACCCCTGAAAGGCCTCCTCTGCCTCCTTGTCCCAGGAAAACGGCGTCTTGGGGCGCAGTAGCCGGGTCAATGGGATGGTGCGATGAGCGTAATCCGCAATGAAGGTCCGGTAATAGTTGACGAACCCCAGGAACCGCTGTATGTCCTTGCGGTTCCGAGGTGCCGCCCATTCCCGAACCGCTGCCACCTTTCCAGGATCCATCTGCACCCCATTTGGAGAGAGTCGGTGACCAAGGAAGTCCACTGACCGCTGATGGAACTCGCACTTGCTGAGCTTCGCATACAGGCGGTGCTCTCGCAAGCGCTGCAGCACGGTCCGGACATGATCCTCGTGGCGAGCCAGGTCACGGGAGAAGACCAGAATGTCATCCAAGTACACCACCACGTACTTGTCTAGCAAGTCCTGGAACACATGGTAAATGTACCGTTGGAACACAGCGGGCGCGTTGCACAAACCGAAGGGCATCACCAGGTATTCCAACTGTCCGTACCGGGTCCCGAATGCTGTCTTCCACTCATCACCGGCTCGGATCCAAATCAAATTGTAGGCCCCCCGGAGGTCTAGCTTGGTGAACACCTGCGCCCCTTGCACCCGCTCCAGCAACTCCGAAATAAGGGGCAAGGGGTACCGGTCTGGGATGGTAATTTTGTTCAGGGCCCGATAATCATGGCAAAGGCGGCGCTCCCCACATTTCTCCTTAACAAACAGCACTGGCGTGGCGGTGGGCGAGGTAGAAGGCCTAATGAAACCACACTCCAGGTTCTTGCGCAAGAAGTCTTGCAAAGCCTCGCGCTCTGGCTCTGTAAGAGAGTATAAGCGACTCACCGGTAGAGGCGCTCCGGGCTGGAGGTCTATGCCGCAGTCAAAAGACCGATGCGGCGGCAGCTGGTCTGCCCCCCGTTCCTCGAACACGTCGTGATAGTCCCGGTACTCAGCGGGGAGCGTAGATGCAGCCTCCTCAGAGGGCGCAGCTGCTAGCATTTCAGTTTGGGCGTGGGAGCTTGGGTCTGGGAAGTGCACAGTCCGTTTGACCCAGTCAATCTGCACATTGTGAGCCTCCAGCCAGTCCATCCCGAGCACCAGGGGGAACCGGGGCATGGAGGCAATGTCCAAGGTTCGCATCTCCCGGTGCTGCTGGAGACACAGGACCAAGGGCTGGGTCTCCTGAGTAACGGCACCTGCACGCAGGAGCCGTCCATCAATTGCCTCCACCTGTACCGGTTCTGGCTTGTTCTGAAGTGGCACCCGATGATGGGCAGCAAAGGCAGCGTCCATATACGAGCGAGTTGCCCCCGAATCCACCAGAGCATGGGTAAGGATCCAGGGCCCACCTGGAGGGTATAGACGTACCGGAACCATAAGGTGTTGCAATTCAATTGGTGCGGGCCCATTCTGCGCTGTTTGGGACCCCAGGTAGCCAGGGCCATCAGCTACTGGGGGTTGGCGGTTTGCCTGTGGCTGGCGTTTCTCAGGACAGGACCGGGCGTAGTGTCCGCTTCCGCCACAGTAGAGACATAGATTCCCCTCCCGACGCCGCACCTTCTCCGCGGGGGAGAGGCGTGGCCGCACTGCCCCAAGCTGCATAGGCTCCTCCGATGACTCGGCTGTGGCCGTGGAGCTGCTAGTAGAAACTGGCGCCGAGAACTGGAAGTGCCGGCGACCCCGGGCCTGGCGACGGTCCTCCAGCCGATCGTCTATTTGCAGACTCCGTTGAATGAGGGCGTCTAGCGTGGTGGGGCGTTCCATTGTGGCCAGCTGGTCCAGTATCTCGTCTGAAAGCCCCTTGAGATACTGGTCCCGAAGAGCAGAGTCATTCCAGGTCAAGTCCTGTGCCAGCAGCCGGAATTCCGTGGTGTATGCGGCCACAGTGGACTTGCCCTGTTTCAACCGCCTGATTGCCCGGTTGGCTTGACTCCCCTTCTGGGGGTTACCAAACGCGGCCTCCAAAAGATTGCAAAACCCCATATAGTCTATCAGCAAGGGGGAGTCTTGCCTGAGCAGCGGCAACGCCCATTTGGCCGCCTGGTCCTTTAACAAACTAATCAAAAAGTGTACCTTGGTGCGGTCGTCAGGGAAGTTCCGAGCTCTCCCTTGAATATACAACTTGGCCTGGGCAAGGAACATGGGGAAGCTGGCCGGGTCCCCATCAAATTTCTCTGGCAAAGCCACTGGGTACTTGCCAGGAGCCGGGGCGTCGGCCCCAGGAGCCGGTAGGGCGTCCAACCGCTGCTGAAGTGCCGTGACCACATCGCTGAGCTGCTGCACGGTGTGGGTCAAGGCCTGGTTCTCCTGGGCCAATGCCACCAGGGCAGCTGCTTGGTTGGCCATGGCTTCTGGCTTTTCCCGAACGCACCCCAACGAAGGGGGAGTGCGGGCTGGTGGGAGCAAACTGTGCTGATCCCAGGGGGCAGGTTACCATAGGCGTAGTAAAAGTCCGGTCCTGAGTCAATAGCCTGGAAATCAGTCCACAAGGAGCGGGGCGAGGTCCGAAACAGGAAGCTGGGCGGGGAACAGGAGCACTGGAGAGTCAGGTCTGGGTCCGGGCAGGAACAGGAACTCAACAACGATGTTGCTCCCACAACCTGGGACCGGGCCGACTAGCCTTTATCTATTCTGAGGCTAGGGGCGGCCCCGGCCCCCAGGAGACCCGCCTCTCTTGGCCTTAAGGCGAGCACTCCTCCTGGGAGCAACCAGTTCCCTTCGCCTCTCTGCCCTGAGTCTCTGCAGATCAGGAGAGGCTAAAGGGTTACTGGGCCCAGGGGGAGACTCACCTGCAGGCACTGAGTCCTCAACCACTCCTGGAGCCAGAGAGGGATCACCTGATGCCTGCTCCTGAGGATCTAACACAGGTGCAGGTGCTTCAGAATCCAAGCCCTGCCCCAATTCAGCCGGCCCTGGAGGCGGGGACTCCTGTGCAGGCTGGGATTCCTCTGGTTCAGCCTCTGAATCGGAATCCCAGGCCATCACAATTGCTCTTTGAATTTCGTACGATGTAATAGGGGCAGTGGCGTAGCGTGGGTTGTCAGCACCCGGGCAAGGCAAGTAATTTGCGCCCCCTAACCCGTGGATTTGCGCCCCCTAACCCTAACCCCCAGATGTTGCGCCCCGTGCGGCCGGCCCCCCCTGCACCCCCACGCTACGCCACTGAATAGGGGCATTCAACAGTTCTTTTTGTTCTTTAGTAAGTTTCGGAAGACAGTTCTGTTCTAAATGTTCTTTAACTTCTTCTGTTGTTTCATTTCCTTCCTTCTTCTCTAAAGAATTCGGGAAATCGTTTCTCTATTTCTTTAGGGTTGTTTATTATTTTGCCTTCGCACTTAACTCTATTGATAAGCCTTTCTGCTCCTCTCTTCTTCCCTGCCTCCACTTCTGGCTCCGATGTCAGTTCACTGACATCCACCCTCCCCAGGACCTGCTCCACCCCCGGCCCGACCTTTTGACCCAACTACGTCCTTTACTTCAGCCAACGTTGCGGGGAATCCCCGGAAGGAGCTGTCGCCATCCCCTGATGATTCAAACTCCGCTTCCCACCCGCTCCGATCTCTTCCCGCGGGGTGGCCCTCCCAGTCCGATTCCTCTTCCTCTGACGCCTCTCCTCCCTCCTCTTCGGAGGCAGGAAAACCCACAAAATCCTCTTCATCATCTGTGGTTCCAAATTGCTCCTCCCAGAATCTCGCTAGTGGTTTAGGTTTATCTGGGAACAGGCTGTGGAACTCCTCCGCAAGATACCCATCATTGATAGCCTCCGCTGGAACCCACGTGTTTTCTGACTCGGGTTCTCCCTCCCAAGCTACCAAGCACTCCACCTGGCGCCCTCACCATCTTGAATCGAGTATTTCCGTGGCTTGGTTGTGGTGTTCCCTCTCCTCTACCTGCGGGTGTGTGGTGACTTCTCCCTCTCGCCCCGGGAATTCCCGCCCGTCCCTGTACGGTGAGAGTAGGGACCTATGGAACACCGGGTGTATTTTCATGCTGTCAGGCAACTTGAGCTTGAATGCCACGGGGTTCACCTGCTGTGTTACCTCAAAACATCCCAGCCGCCTTGGCCGCAACTTCTTACACCCCCCCTAAAAAGGTAACCCTTGGGTTGACAACCACACCCGGTCTCCCACCCTTATGGTCTCCCCTTCCCGACGGTGCTTGTCTGCCTGCCTCTTGTAAATTTCCTTGGCCCGTTCCAAGTTCATCTTAAGTTGCTGATGCAAGACCTCCATTTCTTCCACAAACTGCTCTGCCGCAGGTACGCTCCCCCTTCCTCCCCCCTCCCCGGGAAGGCCTTGGGGTGACACCCATAATTGGCCATGAACGGGCTCATTCCCGTGGAAGCCCACCTCGACCTGTAGCAAGCCCATGAGCTTCCTCCAGAACCGGGAAGTAAATTGTTTCCCGCGATCGGAGATGACCCTCGAGGGAGCCCCATGCAGCCTGAAGATGTGATCTACAAACAACCTGGCTGTTTCCTCTGCCGTTACCGCATGCGAGCAAGCTATGAAATGGCACATTTTTGTTAGCAGATCGACTACTACCATGACTGCTGTCTTCCCCCTTGAATTGGGGAAATCTGTCATAAAATCTATGGATACCACCTCCCAGGGTCTTCCCGGCGTGGGTAAGGGTTCCAGTAACCCTGCGGGTGCAGCCCTCTCCCCCTTTGCCCTCTGGCAGCGGTCGCACCCCCGTACATATTCCCGTACATCTTCCCTTACCCTTGGCCACCAGAACTGCCTGGTGACAAGCAACATGGTTTTGTGTTGACCAAAATGTCCCGCTGTTGGGTTGTCGTGGAGTTGTTTGAGTACCCTTCCCCTCAAGGTCTCCCCCGGTACGTACAGTGCTCCCTTGTAGTACAGTACCCCTTCCTTTTCCTCAAACCCTCCCTGGTTTTCCCTTCCTTTCCGGAGTTCCCTGATTTTTGTTTGAGCGAATTCGTCGTTTCTAGTACGCCCAGCTAGTTCTCGTTTCCCAACCAACACTCCCCCACACACCCATCGGTTCTCGGGGAACACGTGTCTGACTTCCGGCGGTCCCTCTCCTTCCATGTACTCCGGCTTCCGGGAGAGAGCATCTGCTCTTACGTTCTCCTCCCCCGGCATGTACCGGATCTCGAAGAAAAACTTGGAGAACTCCTGTGCCCATCGAATCTGTCTCTGGTTGAGTACTCGCGCAGTCCTCCAGTATTCCAAGTTCTTGTGATCCGTACACACCTGGATCTTGTGCTGCGCCCCTATTAGCAGATGTCTCCATTGTCGAAATGCTGCATAAATTGCAAGCAGTTCGCGGTCATACACCGTGTAGTTTTGCTCCGACTTGCTCAGCTTCCTCGAGAAAAAGGCGCACAGCCTCCAATTCTGCTGGGGCCCCGGCTGCAACAGTACCGCTCCGATGGCCCGGTCTGACGCGTCGGTCTCCAGCCTCATTGGCTTCTGCAAATCCACGTGCAGGAGCTGCTCTTCCAAAGCGAACGCCTTCTTCAGCCTTTCGAAGGATTGCTGGGCACTTTCTGTCCAGACGAACTTCTTTTTGCTACTGAGACAATCTGTGATGGGCGCTGTCAAGTGGGCGAAGTTCCTGATGAAGCTCCGGTAGAAGTTGCTGAACCCTAGGCACCTCTGCACGTCCTTCCGGGTTTTGGGGGTCTTCCACTCCAGCACCGCCTGCACCTTGCTGGGGTCCATAGCTAGGCCCCTGTCTGACAACTTGTACCCCAGAAACTCGACTTCTCTGGCGTGAAATTGGCATTTTTCCAGCTTGACCCACAACTGGTGCTTCTGCAGTCTCTTTAGCACTTCTCTGAAGTCTCTGACATGTTGCTTCTCATTGTCCGAATAGATTAAGACGTTGTCCAAAAAGGCTACGCAGTTCTTGTACAGTAGGGACCCCAACACGTGGTGCATGAAAGCTCTGGGTCTGGCTCTGGCTCTGGCTTTGATAAAGGGTCTGGCACTCTATCAAGGACTGTTTCAGACTCAGGCTGTGGCTGTGGCTGTGGCTCTGCCTCTGTTTCAGGCTCAGGCTCTGTTTGAGGCTGTGTCCCTGTTTCAGGCTCCGGGACTGTATCAAGTACTGTTGCAGAATCAGGCTGCTGCTCTAGGCTGTGGCTGTTGCGCTGGTTCGGGCTGTGGCTCTTTTTCAGGCTCTGGTTCTGAATGAGGGCTTGGTTATGGCACTGATTCAGGGTCTCGCTCTGTCCCTGGCTGTGTCTCTGTTGCACCTCAAACTGGGTTTGTTGTTGTTGTTGTTATTTTCTTTCTGGGGTGGGACAAATGTTTAGTTGGGGCGGGGATTATTTCAAGTTTAGCATAATTGTTTCTTGCTTTGTTTTTCTTTTACATTTTATGGAATGTACACAAAACAATAATCCTTTCTATATAAATTTTCCAATACATTCTGAAAACATAATAAATCCTTAATTGTTGTCCACGTCCTTTTAGGTCCTTTATCACTCAAATGCTAGCACGGAGTCAAAACTATTATTGTATTTTTTAACATATCTTGTATAACCATCCCATTTTCCTGCAAATTTTTGCTTTGAGATTCCTCTGAGTTTGCTAGTCAATTGAGCCGTCTCCACCAATTCCTGTAATCTTTTCTTGATCATCTGGAAGGAGTGAGGTACCACCTATGAGCCATTTTCATCACGTTCTCTCTTATATTATAGCTGGCTGTAAATTTCAAATGTACATTCCATCAGTTTTCCCCATCTTTTAGCATAATTGGACGGCCCACATCTTGGGCCCACTTTATCATTGAAGCCTTAACCTCCTCATCCATTACTTCGTAGTCTAAAAGAAGTCTATAGATTTTTGCGGTTATTTTATATTATATATATATTATATTATATAAATTATATATTATTATATATATTATATAGATTATATATCTGGAAGACTTTTTTTTTATCTTTTGGCTAAAATATTTGCATATAATTTATAATCGTTATTTAGAAGGGTGATAGGCCTATTGTTGTTAATAAGTAGATTGTCCGTTCCCTGTTTTGGAATTAATGCAATAAGGCTGTCTTTCCAAGAATCCGGCATGGTTCCGTCTTTTAAGATACTTCTTAATGGGTTAGACAGTAAGTCCTCAATTTTTTAATAATATATTACCGGTAGGCCGTCTGGCCCTGGTGGCTTTCCTATATTTCCTATCTTTGCTTCCTTAATTGCTCTTTGAATTTCGTACGATGTAATAGGGGCAGTGGAGTAACGTGGGTTGTCAGAACCCGGGGCAAGGCAAGTAATTTGCGCCCCCTAACCCGTGGATTTGCGCCCCCTAACCCTAACCCCCAGATGTTGCGCCTTGTGCAGCCGGCTACCCCTGCACCCCCACGCTACGCCACTGAATAGGGGCATTCAACAGTTCTTTTTCTTCTTTAGTAAGTTTCAGAAGACAGTTCTGTTCTAAATGTTCTTTAACTTCTTCTGTTGTTTCATTTCCTTCCTTCTTCTCTAAAGAATTCGAGAAATCGTTTCTCTATTTCTTTAGGGTTGTTTATTATTTTGCCTTTGCACTTAACTCTATTGATAAGCCTTTCTGCTCCTCTCTTCTTTAATTGCCATGCTAATAACCAGGCTCAGGTTCTGTTTCAGGCTGTGTCTCTGTTTCAGGCTCCGGCGCTGTATCAACCACTGTTGCAGACTCAGGCTGTGGCGCTATGGCTGTCGCTGTGGCTCTGGTTCTGTTTCAGGCTCTGGCACTGTATCAAGCACTGTTTCAGGCTCAGGCTCAGCCTCAAGCTTCTGCTCTTTATTAGGCTTTGTCTCAGTCTTTGGCTCTAGCACTTATTCTAGCTCTATTTCAGGCTCGGCCTGTGTCTCAGCCTTTGTCTCTGTTTCACGCTGTTTCTCTGTTTCAGGCTCTGACGCTGTATCAAGCCCTGTATCTGCCTCTGCCTCTGTTTCAGGCTCTGGCACTCTATCAAGCACTGTTTCTGGCTCTGGCTCTCTTTCAGGCTCTGGTTCTGAATTAGGGTTTTGTTCTGGCTCTGGCTCTGGCTCTGGCTCTGGCTCTGGCTCTGGCTCAGGCTCAGGCTCATGGTCTCACTCTGACTCTGATTCAGGGTCTCGCTCTGGCTCTGGCACTCTATCAAAGACTGCTTCAGACTCAGGCTCTGGCTGTGGCTCTGCCTCTGTTTTAGGCTCAGGCTCTGTTTGAGGCTGTGTCTCCGTTTCAGGCTCTGGCAATGTATCAAGTACTGTTGCAGGCTGTGGATCTCGGCTGTGGCTGTGGATCTCGGCTGTGGCTCTAGGCTCCGTCTGTGGCTCTGTCTGTGGCTCTGGCTCTCTTTCAGGGTCTGGTTCTGAATGAAGATCTGGTTCTGACTCTGATTCAGGGTCTCATGATGGCTCTTCCTCTGCCTCTGACCCAGCTATATTACAGGGTCTGGCTCTCTTTCAGGCTCTGGTTCTGAATTAGGGTTTTGTTCTGGCTCTGGCTGTGTCTCTGGCTCCAGCTCTAGCTCCGGCACTGTATCAAGTACTGTTGCAGACTCAGGCTGTGGCTCTAGGCTGTGGCTGTGGCTGTTGCTCTGGTTCGGGCTGTGGCTCTTTTTCAGGCTCTGGTTCTGAATGAGGGCTTGGTTATGGCACTGATTCAGGGTCTCGCTCTGTCTTTGGCTGTGTCTCAGTTGCACCTCAAACGGTGGTTTGTTGTTGTTGTTGTTGTTGTTGTTGTTCTTGCTATTTTCTTTCTGGGGTGGGACAAATGTTTAGTTGGGGCGGGATTATTTTAAGTTTAGCATAATTGTTTCTTGCTTTGTTTTTCTTTTACTATTTCTTTAGGTTATTGTATAGTTTGTATTTTGCTTTTTAAGGGGAAAGGGTCAGGGCTGCCTGGGAGGGGTCCGCAGCCAACAGAATGGCTGGGGCAGGTTCCCTACGGGGGGATGTACTTATCAATATTAGTTGACCCCCCTCCTCCCCCATTAATATTGTGTTTAATGGTTATATGGGGTTGCTCGTGCGTAGGTTGCCGCCACTCCTGGCTAGGTAGCCTGGTTAAACCTTTCCTGGCTGGACAGCCCTTCACTTCGTGGCTGTTCAGTCGCTAGCAGAATCCGTCAGTGGGCGTTTCTTGAACTTCTTCCAGTAAAGAAGTTCTTTGACGCCAAGTCTCCGCCTACTTTCCCTGCGCGGATGTCTTCTGCGCAGGGTGGGTGTGGGTAGCGGAGGACCTGTGCTCTCCCCGCTGGTCTCCAGCGAAGAGTCCTGGCGCCCTCTCTCCGATTCCCCCATCCGCCCCCCTTTATCCCTGGTGTTACGCTGATTTCCTTCCCCAGCTGCTGAGTCCCCTCTCTCCCTGCTTGTCCCTTTTCCGGCATCGCTTGGGAGCCCTGCCTCCACTTCTGGCTCCGATGTCAGTTCACTGACATCCACCCCCCCAGGACCCCCTCCACCCCCGGCCCGACCTTTTGACCCAACTTCGTCCTTTTCCTCAGCCGACGATGCGGGGAATCCCCGGAAGGAGCTGTCGCCATCCCCTGAGGAATCAAACTCCGCTTCCCACCCGCTCTGATCTCTTCCCGCGGGGTGGCCCTCCCATTCCGATTCCTCTTCCTCTGACGCCTCTCCTCCCTCCTCTTCGGAGGCAGGAAAACCCACAAAATCCTCTTCATCATCTGTGGTTCCAAATTGCTCCTCCCAGAATCTCGCTAGTGGTTTAGGTTTATCTGGGAACAGGCTGTGGAACTCCTCCACAAGATACCCATCATTGATAGCCTCCGCTGGAACCCACGTGTTTTCTGACTCGGGTTCTCCCTCCCAAGCTACCAAGTACTCCACCTGGCGCCCTCACCATCTTGAATCGAGTATTTCCGTGGCTTGGTTGTGGTGTTCCCTCTCCTCTACCTGCGGGTGTGTGGTGACTTCTCCCTCTCGCCCCGGGAATTCCCGCCCGTCCCTGTACGGTGAGAGTAGGGACCTATGGAACACCGGGTGTATTTTCATGCTGTCAGGCAACTTGAGCTTGAATGCCACGGGGTTCACCTGCTGTGTTACCTCAAAACGTCCCAGCCGCCTTGGCCGCAACTTCTTACACCCTCCCTAAAAGGGTAACCCTTGGGTTGACAACCACACCCGGTCTCCCACCCTTATGGTCTCCCCTTCCTGACGGTGCTTGTCTGCCTGCCTCTTGTAAATTTCCTTGGCCCGTTCCAAGTTCATCTTAAGTTGCTGGTGCAAGGCCTCCATTTCTTCCACAAACTGCTCTGCCGCAGGTACGCTCCCCCTTCCTCCCCCCTCCCCGGGAAGGCCCTGGGGTGACGCCCATAATTGGCCATGAACGGGCTCATTCCCGTGGAAGCCCACCTCGACCTGTAGCAAGCCCATGAGCTTCCTCCAGAACCGGGAAGTAAATTGTTTCCCGCGATCGGAGATGACCCTCGAGGGAGCCCCATGCAGCCTGAAGATGTGATCTACAAACAACCTGGCTGTTTCCTCTGCCGTTACCGCATGCGAGCAAGCTATGAAATGGCACATTTTTGTTAGCAGATCGACTACTACCATGACTGCTGTCTTCCCCCTTGAATTGGGGAAATCTGTCATAAAATCTATGGATACCACCTCCCAGGGTCTTCCCGGCGTGGGTAAGGGTTCCAGTAACCCTGCGGGTGCAGCCCTCTCCCCCTTTGCCCTCTGGCAGCGGTCGCACCCCCGTACATATTCCCGTACATCTTCCCTTACCTTTGGCCACCAGAACTGCCTGGTGACAAGCAACATGGTTTTGTGTTGACCAAAATGTCCCGCTGTTGGGTTGTCGTGGAGTTGTTTGAGTACCTTTCCCCTCAAGGTCTCCCCCGGTACATACAGCGCTCCCTTGTAGTACAGTACCCCTTCCTTTTCCTCAAACCCTCCCTGGTTTTCCCTTCCGTTCCGGAGTTCCCTGATTTTTGTTTGAGCGAATTCGTCGTTTCTAGTAAGCCCGGCTAGTTCTCCTTTCCCAACCAACACTCCCCCACACACCCATCGGTTCTCGGGGAACACGTGTCTGACTTCCGGCGGTCCCTCTCCTTCCATGTACTCCGGCTTCCGGGAGAGAGCATCTGCTCTTACGTTCTCCTCCCCCGGCACGTACCGGATCTCGAAGAAAAACTTGGAGAACTCCTGTGCCCATCGAATCTGTCTCTGGTTGAGTACTCGCGCAGTCCTCCAGTATTCCAAGTTCTTGTGATCCGTACACACCTGGATCTTGTGCTGCGCCCCTATTAGCAGATGTCTCCATTGTCGAAATGCTGCATAAATTGCAAGCAGTTCGCGGTCATACACCGTGTAGTTTTGCTCCGACTTGCTCAGCTTCCTCGAGAAAAAGGCGCACAGCCTCCAATTCTGCTGGGGCCCCGGCTGCAACAGTACCGCTCCGATGGCCCGGTCTGACGCGTCGGTCTCCAGCCTCATTGGCTTCTGCAAATCCACGTGCAGGAGCTGCTCTTCCAAAGCGAACGCCTTCTTCAGCCTTTCGAAGGATTGCTGGGCACTTTCTGTCCAGACGAACTTCTTTTTGCTACTGAGACAATCTGTGATGGGCGCTGTCAAGTGGGCGAAGTTCCTGATGAAGCTCCGGTAGAAGTTGCTGAACCCTAGGCACCTCTGCACGTCCTTCCGGGTTTTGGGGGTCTTCCACTCCAGCACCGCCTGCACCTTGCTGGGGTCCATAGCTAGGCCCCTGTCTGACAACTTGTACCCCAGAAACTCGACTTCTCTGGCGTGAAATTGGCATTTTTCCAGCTTGACCCACAACTGGTGCTTCTGCAGTCTCTTTAGGACTTCTCTGACGTCTCTGACATGTTGCTTCTCATTGTCCGAATAGATTAAGACGTTGTCCAAAAAGGCTACGCAGTTCTTGTACAGTAGGGACCCCAACACGTGGTGCATGAAAGCTTGAAAAGAGGCGGAGCCATCGATGGTGGTCACTTGCAAGGGGAAATCTAGGGGCAGCAGGTGGAGTTGATGCTCCAGAGCGAAGTCCTTGTTGAAGAAATTGCAGGAGCTGCCTGAATCCAGCAGCGCCTTCACCTTGACTGGGTGCCCATTTGGGAGTTCTAGCACCACTTCTATGGCTATAGCTGCCTTGGGGGGGTCTGGCTGGGGCACTTCTATTGGTTGCTGGCCTGGCTGCTGTGCCCGCTGAGTGGCAGCCAAGGGTTGGTGTTTCCCTGCGCCTGCCCCTTTCCCCCCTCCTCCTCACAGCCAGCGGCTCCCACCATCCCTTGCCATGCCTTTCTTTGAGGGCAGACCCTGGCAAAATGTCCTGGCCGTTGGCAGAGGAAGCACTTCTTGGGGGTTGTTTCAAGCCCTGTATCTGCCCTGTATCTGCCTCTGCCTCTGTTTCTGGCTCTGGCTCTCTTTCAGGCTCTGGTTCTGAATTAGGGTTTTGTTCTGGCTCTGGCTGTGTCTCTGGATCTGGCTGTGTCTCTGCTTCAGGCTCCTACGCTGTATCAAGCACTGTATCAGGCTCTGCCTCGCCCTCTGCCCCTGGCTACGTTTAAGCGTCAGGCTCAGTTTCAGACAGTGTCTCTGTTTCAGGATCCAGCAGTCTATCAAGCACTATTTCAGACTCAGGCTGTGGATCTCGGCTGTGGCTCTAGGCTCCGTCTGTGGCTCTGGCTCTCTTTCAGGGTCTGGTTCTGAATGAAGATCTGGTTCTGACTCTGATTCAGGGTCTCATGATGGCTCCTCCTCTGCCTCTGACCCAGGTATATTTCAGGGTCTGGCTCTCTTTCAGGCTCTGGTTCTGAATTAGGGTTTTGTTCTGGCTCTGGCTGTGTCTCTGGCTCTGGCTCCGGCTCCAGCTCCGGAACTGTATCAAGTACTGTTGCAGACTCAGGCTGTGGCTCTAGTCTGTGGCTGCAGCTATGTTTTGCGCTCCGGCCCTGTATCAAGCCCTATTTCTGGCTCTGGCTCTGGCTCATGGTCTCACTCTGACTCTGATTCAGGGTCTCTCTCTGGCTCTGGCTCTGGCACTCTATCAAGGACTGTTTCAGACTCAGGCTCTGGCTGTGGCTCTGCCTCTGTTTCAGGCTCAGGCTCTGTTTGAGGCTGTGTCTCTGTTTCAGACTCCGGCACTGTATCAAGTACTGTTGTAGACTCAGGCTGGCTCTTTTTCAGGCTCTGGTTCTGAATGAGGGCTTGGTTATGGCACTGATTCAGGGTCTCGCTCTGTCTCTGGCTGTGTCTCTGTTGCACCACAAACGGTGGTTTGTTGTTGTTGTTGTTGCTATTTTCTTTCTGGGGCTGGACAAATGTTTAGTTGGGGCGGGGATTATTTTAAGTTTAGCATAATTGTTTCTTGCTTTGTTTTTCTTTTACTATTTTTTTAGGTTATTGTATAGTTTGTATTTTGCTTTTTAAGGGGAAAGGGTCAGGGCTGCCTGGGAGGGGGCCTCAGCCAACAGAATGGCTGGGGCAGGTTCCCTACGGGGGGATGTATTGGAACACCCAATCTCTGTTATTGCGGGTGGGAGGAGCAGTTGCGCTAAGACCAGACCACGTCTTTACCGATGATCTGGTTCTGACTCTGATTCTGATTCTCTGATTCTGGCTCTCTATCTGGAAGGAGCCATTTTCATCATGTTCTCTCTTATATTATAAAGGTAAAGGTAAAGGTACCCTTGCCCGTACGGGCCAGTCTTGACAGACTCTGGGGTTGTGCGCCCATCTCACTTAAGAGGCCAGGGGCCAGCGCTGTCCGGAGACACTTCCGGGTCACGTGGCCAGCGTGACATCGCTGCTCTGGCGAGCCAGAGCCGCACACGGAAACGCCGTTTACCTTCCCGCTGGTAAGCGGTCCCTATTTATCTACTTGCACCCGGAGGTGCTTTCGAACTGCTAGGTTGGCAGGCGCTGGGACCGAGCAACGGGAGCGCACCCCGCCGCAGGGATTCGAACCGCCGACCTTTCGATCGGCAAGTCCTAGGCGCTGAGGCTTTAACCCACAGCGCCACCTGCGTCCCTCTCTTATATTATAGCTGGCTGTAAATTTCAAATTTACATTCCATCAGTTTTCCCCATCTTTTAGCATAATTGGACAGCCCACATCTTGGGCCCACTTTATCATTAAAGCCTTAACTTCCTCATCCATTACTTCGTAGTCTAAAAGAAGTCTATAGATTTTTGCGATTATTTTGGTTTTACTATTCAGTAGTTCTCTTTCAAATCTTGAAATCTCCTTTTCAAAACCTATCTGCTTATCCTGTCTGAACACTTCATTCACCTGGAAGTAATCTAGCCAACTAGAAAAGTGATCTTTTATTTTCTCATAACTTATCAATATTAGTTGACCCTCCTCCTCCCCCCTTAATATTGTGTTATACGTTATCCAGTTCTCTTTAATGTTGTTCCTTTTTTTAACAGCGATTGCTTCTAGTGGAGAGTTCCATCTTGGGGTTTTCTGTTCCAAATATCTTTTGTATTTTCCCCATACCTTATTGTAATGGGAATTGGGGTTGCTTGTGCGTAAGCCACATACTGCTCCAAGCTGGTTGTATGGCTAAACCTTTCCCTGGCTTGACAGCCCTTACAACGCGACTGTCTCAGTCACTGGCAGAATCCGTCAGTGGGCGTTTCCTGAATTTCTTCCAACATAAAAATTCCTTGACTCCAAGTCCGCCTAGTCTCTGCGCGGAAGCTTTCTGTGCAGCGTAGGTGTGCCAAGCGGAGGTCCTGTGCTCTCCCCGCTGATCTCACTGGAAGAGTCTCGGAGCCTTTCCTCCGAAGTACTCTCAGCCTCCCCTTTCTTCCTGGTGTCACCTTGATTTCCTTCCCCAGCGGAAGCTCTCCCTCTCTCCTTGCTAGTTCCCTCTCCGGCATCATTGGGGAGCCTTACCTCTCCTCTTGGCTCCAATGGCAGTTCCCTGACATCCACCTCCCCCCCAGGGCCCTCCTCTCCCCCCGTCCGTTCCTTGGACGGTGATGCGGGGAATCCCTGGAAGGAACTATCCCCTTCCTCAGATGATTCAAACACCGCTCTCCACCTGCTGCTGTCTCTTTCCGCTGCCCAATCTCCCCAGTCGGATTCCTCTCCCTCGGATACCCCCCCCTTCCTCCTCTTCGGAGGCTGGAAATCCCATAAACTCTTCTTCATCATCCGTGGTGCCAAATTGCTCCTCCCAGAACCTCCTTAGTAGTTTCGGCTTCCTTGGGAACCTGCGATGAAACTCCTCCTGCAGATACTCATCCTTGATCTCTTCTGCAGGAACCCAAGTGTTTTCCGACTCGGGCTCCCCCTGTTAGGGTGTGAAACCTAAGACGCTGGCAAGTTAGCAATGTCATGTGACTTTAAGTAGTCAAGCTCGTTAAGTTGTTAAGTTGCTCAGTATATAAAGAATGTTTGTTTTCCCTGCCTGTGGGGCGTGAAGCAAAAATGTCTGAAAGCTCCGGAGGTGTTTCTGTTATCTGTCTGCAATAAACCTGTCTTTGGAAAGACAGGCTTCCCTGTGTCGTTATTTCTTTGCTACTGAGACTCTGAAGCTTGTACTGCAACAAGAATCTCTGCACTGGACTTAATTAATGCTCTGCAAAGAGAACTGTTGCTGGTTGCGCAGCGGAAGCGTTTACTGGACCAGTACACAGACTCTCTTACCCCCTCCCAAGACACCAAATATTCCACCCGTCTCCCTCTGTAGCCTTATTGGAGTTCACCGATTGGGTCTGCGTTGCTCCGGGACAGGAGGAAGGAAGTCAAAATGACACCGAGGTTGTTTCAAAGAAAGAGTTTATTCTGCTCTCCGGATAGCAGAAGGAACCTGCGTGGTGAGTCCACAGCAAGTACAAAGAAATGACAGGTTTCATGCAGTTTATATATCCTCCAGGCACCCTCTCACTCCTCCCCTAGGAGCCCAACCACGTCGGCGTACGTACACAGGTTGACATCACATATGTTCCTGCTCTGGTACTCTCAACCATAAAGGGATCTTCCTTCCTGCACTCCTGACCATAAAAGGATATTCCTGTTCCTACTCCTATCTTGGAGCAAGAGGTTACTACTTCCGAGAACATGCTCTGGCGTTAGTCCCAGACTTGGGTCTCTGCATCATTTGTGTTCAGAACATAAGATATGTCTGTGTCTGTTCTACTTGTAGAGTCAAGGCCAGTCTTGCCGTCAAACTGATAAGGGAGATAGCTGTGTTCTTGTTTTGCATTTGCTCAACGGCTGAAGTTTATGCATTTTAGCTAAGGAGAAATGGGGATTTTGGTGCAGTTTAAAAACTGCCTGCACAGTCAGTTTTTGGGTTTTGGAAACCCATTCCTTCATTCCCTACTCTTCTTTTGGACAGCCTTTCGGCTCGTCCCAAGGTACTGGCCGGTATTCTCGTGTCAGTGCTGTAATCTGGGGCCGAATCATTCGTAACATCGTTTATGCATCATATTTTGCAGGCATTGCGTTGAGCAGGGTATACAGGAGCAGAAAAGAAGCAAGATTAGTCTATTAACATCATTACAAGTCCTCTAAGCCACCCAAGGTTTGGAAGCCACTCAGTCAAAGAACAGGAACATGGGCTACTTTCTCTCTTTCTGTTGCCAGGTGTCGAATAGCTACACCATGGTCAGAGATGTTAAAGCAACAGGCTCCTCCTGTCAAATTTAACGCAGCCCAAAATCCGGCAGAACCCAAAATCGGGGCCGTAGCTGAGGACTCATTCCAAGGCACAGGGAGGAGGGGTACTCCTCCCAAAGCATCTGTAGGTCACAGAGTGCGAGAGGTTCCAGGTGCAGACCGTGCAATTGGTTCGGTTTTGCAGAATAGGCTTCCATTTCTGCGTGTTGCGGGCACCCCATTCTCTCATTAGCCGCTGGGTTACCTTAAGTGGTGTGGGCGCGGTGATGGCTAGAAATAAGAAGATCACCATCCCGGCCAAAACCATGTCCCCCCTCAGCCCTACCTGCATCATTTGGGCACAGGGATATATATCTATTTCCTAATACCTTCCTTCTTCTAATACCTGGGGTACCTCCCACAAAGCAATATACAAAGCTACATATTCATTCAAGGGGAAAGAAAAGAAAATGTCCTCTTTTAGTCCACACTGGAATTTTCTCTTGCTGTGCGTAGAGATGCCAGTTTCCCGGGGTGGCACCAGCAGGGTGGTCGTTTGGTGGGCGCTGAGCCGATGCGGTGAGGAGAAGCATGAGGCGATGTCTGTAGGGCACCGAGAGATGGTGAGTCGAAGGGGTTGGTGTAGATCAATCGTAGCAGTCCAATCTCATACTGCCTGGGGTTTGCTTCATCCTTCAAATCAGGCCTGCTGTAATATATGCAGTCAGGTGTTGGAGGCCCATCCTCTCCCATAGGTAACCAGGTTAAGAGTCTCAGTAATTTGCAGCTGCAACCGTGGGTGCATGGGCAATATAAGTCAGCTGCTAGGCGCTTCATCATCTCTGCTTGGGATAGAAAAATAAGTTCCTTTCATGTCCACCAATGCTGGCACAGCATGAGGAGTGACGCACGTAGTTTCTTGTCCAAAGGTGAACCTGTCAGTTCTCTTTTAGTCAGTGGCAGCCGCCACTACTGCTCACATGCAGGGAGGCAAACCTTGTTCCGTAGTGGTTAATTTTTCAGACAAATAGGCTATGGGTTGGTCATCAACAGGGTCTAACAATTACCTTGATAAAATTACCTTGATAAAAACATACTTTGCCATGTGCAAATGGCTTTAGATACCTACTAGGTCCACAAATCACCATATAGCATATATTCAACACACACACAAAACGACAATTTGATCCCAACAAAGGACTGCTGGACCTCCAAAGGGCCCCATTACCCCATTAATGCCTTCTGTTTCTTCAGCCAATTCCCATCCCTGTACTCTGCTGCCCTCAGGACCAAAGGCGCTACACCCACTTTATCGCTATATGATCTTATATCCTGAAGCTCCCTTTTGTACTGTCCTTTTGTCCACTTCACCTCCTTTTCTTAAGTCCTTTCTAAATTATTCAATCCCAACATCATCATTATTATTATTTTCCCTTCTCATCCTCTCTCTCTCTCTCTCTCTCTCTCTCTCTCTTCTTGTTTGTGTGTGTGACACTGACACAAAGATGAAGTACATTAACAAGGTAACACAGGTGATGATCTGGCATCTGAAATCATTCACACAAACAGAAAGCTTAAAAACACAAAAAAGCATACCAGATGCTGGCTCTCTTCTCCAGGGTTAAATGTGATTGTAGCATATACACACAAATTGCAAGCAGAAATTAAATCACAAAAGAATGAGATCCTCTTGGAGGGTAGCATATTACCGTGATTACCCTTCCTTTGCCTTTTAAGATATGCTTCTGTTTTAAATTCTTTCTGCAGAATATTTACTGCGAAAGGGTGTTTATGTTGGCTGCATTTGAAAGTCGATTGAACTTTTGAATAAACTGTAGGACAGTCCTTCCCAGTTTTCTGTATTATTATCTATTATTTATCTGCAAATAATTTAATCCTTGATATCCATATTCATGTACTTAATTGACTTGGGACAGTGCTTCAGTTAAATTAGGGTACAGCAATAGGTTAAGTTCCACCTGCTGTATGGCTCAATTTTCTTATAAAAAGCATCTGATAACAGTTTGACAGGGTGCAACTCAACTTTTAACACCAACTTTTTTCTTCATTTCTATTCAATTCAATCCTATATACATATCAGATGGGGGGTCGGGGGGGGGGGTTGAGAGAGCAGGTACCAAGACACTGTTTAGGGGAAAGGTTCCTGCTTGTTCCTTTTCATAATGTGAAACTAAATATCTGACCTAGAGCACTAGGAACATTTTAGAGAACACCACGTAGAAGGCTATGACAGCATACAAGCAGCCCTGATAAGAAGTGCCTGATAACTTCCATATTTGAAACCACAAAGAAAGGCACAAACCACAAATGAACGAATACAGGCAGTGGGGCCTCTTGCTTGGTGTTATTTGCTTTATGAATTAAGGTCCCAGTTTCTCAATACACACACTTGCTATTCACCCCAACACTCTTCCTACATGGATTCACACACACAGAATTCTTATCAAGTAGTTACAAGAATATTAAACTGGAGTGTGCCTGAATTTGCGTCAGTGTAACCATGTTTGGTAATAATAAAATTCTGCACATAATAAAATAATAAAATTCTGCACATTTATGTAATTCAGACATACAAATTATAATGCATTCAGTTGGGCCAGTGTTCACAACATTCTGTTTTACTTAGCATTTTGGTTTGAAAACCCAAGTTCCACCTTCTCTGCACTTGCTGCAAGATTGTATATTATTAAACAATAAAAGGCACAATTTTCCAAGAGAAAATATGTCTTGGAGTTGCATATAATCCCCACCAGGCGTCAGAAACTGGCAGATATTACTCGGAAATTTCAAAATTAATGCCCAGATAATTCATATCTTTTTCCTCTGGGTGGTCGCAAATATAAACTTGAAAGTCTTTTGATACATTCATATAAAAGTTCATTTACACCTTACATACTTCAGATAGAAATGGTTCTGGAAAAGTGCAGTTACAATCAGAACACAAAATTCTTCCTCCATCCAATTATTTACCATGGTTCAGTAGCATACCAGTGATTAGTTCATTGTACATACTTTCTCCATTTACTTTAATACATCAATTTGCATGCAAACATTAAAAATCACTTTTCCTTCAAAGGAACCATACATAAGGTAACTTTGTTCAATATTGCCTTTCACCCAAGGGAAACCTAGGAGGAATCACCTACTGGGTAACTGTATCAATAAGCATCGAGGTATTTGTCTATCAACATCTTAAGTCTGCTGTCACTAATGCATTTGAAAACTTTGGAGGTTCAATCAACACGAAGAGCTTCAGTATCTCCTTTTCTCATATAAGATGTTTGTTTTGGAACACTTTCCACAGTCAAATGTGAACAGGGAAATAAAAGTTATTTTGCCTAAGACCTCTTCTGGCATGTACACTTAGAAATCAAAAAGGCCCATCTCAATTTTCAATTAATAGATATCCAAGGAGTATCTTTCATGGGAGGGACATACTAAAAAGAGCACAAACAATATTCCAGGTCCCTACTCTTGCTGTTAGTTTATGGATGGTTAGCTGTCCAGCCAGCCAAAAAGAGGGCTGTTCCATAATATATTATATTCTTAGTTCTTAATTCAGAATTCTTTAAAAGTTGGTTTTTACTCATGAAAACCTCAACCAATAATCTGAGTGCTGTTTAACAGCACATGCAAGACTTTGACTAAGTGTGTCGCTGGTCACACACCACCTTTATGCAATTCAGCTTTTACTATATTTAGTAAACTCTCAATAATAGCATCTTAATATATTGCTTTCATTAATACTCATCAGCATAAACACTCAACCATCTTTACAGCCCATTGCCCAACTTTCCTCCTGTTCCAACATTCTCACTTCTCTACCCTCTACCTCTCACCTTTTCTACTTCCCTCTACCTTCTCCAGCCCAGACCACTACTTCACCTTCTGCATACACCTCTCTTCAAAAGAAGAGCCTTCTCCGACAGACCACTACTTCACCTTCTGCATACAATTGTTCATCCCTTTTACAAATAAAAATATTATACGCATTTCAAAAATATAAAGGTAGTGCAAAAATCAATTTTGGTTGATTTTAAATATTGCTATGCAATATTTGGTAATTTGTAATTTTCCTTAGTGTTCTCTGGCCCCATTTTAACCTGGTTTCCAGACTCCACCAAGGGCTGCATAGCGTCTTTGTTTCTGTGTTAAACACAGACACTGAAGGGGATGATTTACTGCTTTGTCCCCGTAACCCTCTTACTTCTCTTCTCATCTGTCTGAACATGGGATGGGGGGGGGGGTTAAAACCCCATCCCTTTTGACAACACTACCTTTTCCCATACATTTGTACATTTTTACTTTTGATCAACATTTAACAAGTGGTTTCTAAATCACCCAGGGTACCTTATGCAACAGAGTCAATAAGAAACAAACCTATTAACAAAAACATTAAGATACCAGGTAGCTCAAAGCACAGTGAATTGATGACATTCAAATTCTGAAACCAGTACATGATTACATGATTGTATTAGTAATTGAAACCTTCCCACCTTCAACATGAAAACACAAAATTTGACCTCATGAGCAACTCATGTCACTTTTAAAGTTAAAGACCAAATAATCCTTTTTTATACTTGTACTCTGCAAGATTCTATGTGTTTTAAGGTCTGTTTCCCAATCCCCTAACATGCAGCGCAGTGAATGTGGCAGAATTGAGAACCCCTTCGTGCAGGGTTCTATTCCTGGTGCCTCTGCAGAGCACATATCTTTTTTTTTCTTTTTTTTCCCCGACCCCACGTGTTGGCAATACAATACAAGCCAACTGGACGCACCTATGCTGGTTACTGCCAGAATACAGAAAGGAGCTTAAAGGGTTTTTTTCAACTGTAGCTTGAGATTTCCAATTGTCCAAAAAGAACAAACACTGCAAGGGGGTCGGTTTACTTTTTCTTTTCTTTTCTTTTTTTTCTTTTTCTTTCCCTTAACCTCTGGGACACTCCGTCCACCTAACGTTGTTTCTCACTCAGTCACCTTTCTCCGCGTCCTGTTAGTGGCCTAGACGGACTCGCGTCACTAGGAACCGCACCTTACAAGGACCACACTTCGCTTCGTCAGCGGCTCTGAGCCTCAATGTCTCATCCACTCAAAACATTCACTGGAGTGTCCCCATACAAAAATAAATACACATACATACAAACCCCCATACACATACAAACCCCATGCACCTCCCCAATCCCCTTTACCCACAAACTTCCCAAGACCGGTGGCACTTTACTGCTCTTCTACCGGCAAACCAGCGGCACACTACTGCTCTCTACTGGCTAAACCCAGCGGCACTTTACTGCTCCTACTGGGCGGGGCTGATCAAACCCCTGACTCCCACAAAACAAGCTGTGGAGCCTACCTTTCCCCTGGGTACCCTTCTCCCGTGCAGCTGCTGTCTTTCTTCCGTCTCTGCTGCGTCTCCACTCAGGTACGGGGTGGGGGGCTCCCCCTAGAAAATGTAGGGTGCGCGCTTGGAGCCACCAACGCCGACCGAGCTGTTCGCTGAGCAGTGACGCCCCGGTCCTTCGTCCTTGTCCTCAGAGAAGGCGGATTCCCGGCCAATGCACCAAGAAATGTAGCCTTATTGGAGTTCACCGATTGGGTCTGCGTTGCTCCGGGACAGGAGGAAGGAAGTCAAAATGACACCGAGGTTGTTTCAAAGAAAGAGTTTATTCTGCTCTCCGGATAGCAGAAGGAACCTGCGTGGTGAGTCCACAGCAAGTACAAAGAAATGACAGGTTTCATGCAGTTTATATATCATCCAGGCACCCTCTCACTCCTCCCCTAGGAGCCCAACCACGTCGGCGTACGTACACAGGTTGACATCACATATGTTCCTGCTCTGGTACTCTCAACCATAAAGGGATCTTCCTTCCTGCACTCCTGACCATAAAAGGATATTCCTGTTCCTACTCCTATCTTGGAGCAAGAGGTCACTACTTCCGAGAACATGCTCTGGCGTTAGTCCCAGACTTGGGTCTCTGCATCATTTGTGTTCAGAACATAAGATATGTCTGTGTCTGTTCTACTGGTAGAGTCAAGGCCAGTCTTGCCGTCAAACTGATAAGGGAGATAGCTGTGTTCTTGTTTTGCATTTGCTCAACGGCTGAAGTTTATGCATTTTAGCTAAGGAGAAATGGGGATTTTGGTGCAGTTTAAAAACTGCCTGCACAGTCAGTTTTTGGGTTTTGGAAACCCAATTCCTTCACCTCTCCACCTTGAATCGAGAATTTCCGCGGCTTGACCACTGAGTTCCCTTTCCTCCACCTGTGGGTGCATGGGGATTTCTCTTTCTTGCCCCAGAAATTCCCTCCCTTCCCGGTACGGTGAGAGTAATGACCTGTGGAACACCGGGTGCAGTTTCATGTTGGTGGGCAAGTTGAGTCTAAAGGCCACAGGATTCACCTGTTGTGTTACCTCGAAAGGTTCCAGTCGCCTTGGCCGTAATTTCTTACAACCCCCTTTGAATGGTAGCCCTTGGGTTGACAACCACACCCGGTCCCCAACCCTTATTCTCTCCCCTTCTCTGTGGTGCTTGTCTGCCTGCCTCTTGTATGCTTCCTTCGCCCTCTCCAGGTTAACCTTAAGTTGTTGGTGTAAAGCCTCCATTTCTTCCACAAACCGCTCGGCCGCCGGCACACTCCACCTCCCCTCCCCCTCCCCTGGGAAGGCCCTGGGGTGACACGCGTAATTGGCCATGAACGGACTCATCCCCGTGGACTCATGTTCAGTGTTATTGTATGCAAATTCGGCCAGCGCTAGTTTTTCCACCCAATCGTTCTCCCTTTCGTTGACGTAGCAGCGTAGGTACTGTTGGAGTGTATGCTATTAGCTCTTTCTGCTTGTCCGTTGGTCTCCGGGTGTCTGGCCGTCGAGCAGCTCACCTCGACGTCCAGCAGGCTCACGAGCTTCCTCCAGAATCTGGAAGTAAATTGCCTTCCTTTGTCGGACAAAACCCTCAAGGGGGTGCCATGCAACCTGAAGACGTGATCTACAAACAGCCTAGCTGTTTCCTCTGCCGTCACTGCATGCGAGCAAGCAATGAAATGGCACATTTTGGTCAACAAGTCAACTACCACCATGACTGCTGTTTTCCCCCTGGACTTGGGTAAATCGGTCATAAAATCTATGGATACCACCTCCCATGGTCTTTCCGGGGTGGGTAAGGGTTCCAGTAACCCTGCGGGTGCTGCCTTCTCCCCTTTAGCCCGCTGGCAGCGTTCGCACCCCCGTACGTATTCCCGCACATCTTCCCTCACCCTTGGACACCAGAACTGCCTGGTGACAAGCAACATGGTTTTGTGTTGACCAAAATGCCCCGCCGTGGGGTTGTCATGTATTTGTTTGAGTACTCTTCTCCTCAAGTCCCCTTCTGGTATGTACAATGCTCCCCTATAGTACAGTGCCCCTTCCTTTTCCTCAAAACCCTCCTGATTTTCTTCTGCGTCTCTGATCTCCCTGATTTTTGTTTGGGCGTACTCGTCATTCCTTGTCAACCCGGCTAGTTCTCGTCACTCTACCACTACTCCCCCACACACCCATCGGTCCTCCGGTATCACATGTGGTAGTTCCGGCGCTCCCTCTCCTTCCAAGTACTCCGGTTTCCGGGAGAGGGCGTCTGCTCTGACGTTTTCCTTCCCCGGCACGTAGCGAATTTCAAAAAAGAACTTGGAAAACTCCTGTGCCCATCGCACCTGTCTTTGGTTGAGGACTCGTGCAGTCCTCCAATATTCCAGGTTCTTATGGTCCGTGCACACCTGGATCTTGTGTTGCGCGCCTATTAGAAAATGTATCCAGCGTCGAAAAGCTTCATGAATTGCAAGCACTTCCCGGTCATACACCGTGTAGTTCTGTTCTGACTTGTTCAGCTTCCTTGAAAAAAAAGCGCACGGCCTCCACTCGGACTGATTTCCCGTCTGGAGCAGTACGGCCCCCACCGCTCTGTCTGACGCGTCGGTCTCCAGCCTCATAGGCTTCTGCAGATCCACGTGTAAGAGCTGCTCTTCCGAAGCGAACGCCCTCTTTAGCCTTTCAAAGGACTGCTGTGCCTCTTCTGTCCATTCAAACTTCTTTTTGCTGCTGAGACAATCGGTGATGGGTGCAGTTAAGTGGGCGAAGTTCTTGATAAACTTCCTATAGAAGTTCCCAAACCCCAGGAACCTCTGCACGTCCTTCCGGTTCTTGGGAGTCTTCCATTCTAGCACCGCCTGCACCTTGCCTGGGTCCATGGCTAAGCCTTTGTCCGACAACCTGTATCCCAGGAACTCCACCTCTCGGGCGTGGAATTGGCATTTCTCCAGTTTGACCCACAGCTGGTGCTCCTGCAGCCTTTTCAGCACTTCCCTGACGTCCTTAACATGCTGCTCCTCGTTCTCCGAGTAGATTAACACGTCATCTAGGAAAGCCACGCAATTCTTGTACAGCAGGGACCCCAACACGTGGTGCATGAAAGCTTGAAAGCAGGCCGAGCCTGATTGTAATCCGAAGGGCATAACTAAGTACTCAAAGGCCCCCAGAGGGGTGAACATGGTGGTTTTCCATTCATTCCCCTCCCTCATCCTTATCAAATTGTACTCCCCCCGAAGGTCCAGCTTGGTAAAAACCTTCCCCTTCCTTACCCTGGTCAAAATGTCATCAATTCTGGGCATTGGGAAGGTCACTGGTTCCGACACAAGGTTGACCTGGCTCTGGCTCTGGCTCCTGGCTCTGGCTCCTGGCTCTGACTCCTGACTCTGACTCCTGACTCCTGACTCCTGACTCTGATTCAGGGTCTCGCTCTGATTCAGGGTCTCGCTCTGGCTCTGGCTCTGGCACTCTATCAAGGACTGTTTCAGACTCAGGCTGTGGCTGTGGCTTTGCCTCTGTTTCAGGCTCAGGCTCTGTTTGAGGCTGTGTCTCTGTTTCAGGCTCCGGCACTGTATCAAGTACTGTTGCAGACTCAGGCTGTGGCTCTAGGCTGTGGCTGTTGCTCTGGTTCGGGCTGTGGCTCTTTTTCAGGCTCTGGTTCTGAATGAGGGCTTGGTTATGGCACTGATTCAGGGTCTCGCTCTGTCTCTGGCTGTGTCTCTGTTGCACCAAAAACGGTGGTTTGTTGTTGTTGTTGTTAGTTTCTTTCTTGGGTGGGACAAATGTTTAGTTGGGGCGGTTTAGCATAATTGTTTCTTGCTTTGTTTTTCTTTTACTATTTTTTTTGGTTATTGTATAGTTTGTATTTTGCTTTTCAAGGGGAAAGGGTCAGGGCTGCCTGGGAGGGGGCCTCAGCCAACAGAATGGCTGGGGCAGGTTCCCTACCCAATCTCTGTTATCGCTGGTGGGAGGAGCAGTTGCGCTAAGACCAGACCACGTCTTTACCGAAGATCTGGTTCTGACGCTGATTCTGATTATCTGATTCTGGCTCTCTATCAAGGGCTGTTTCAGACTCAGGCTGTGGCTGTTGCTCTGGTTCTGGCTCTGGCTCTTTCTCAGGCTCTGGTTCTGAATGAGGGCTTGGTTCTGGGCCTGATTCAGGGTCTCGCTCTGGCTCTGGCTCTGGCACTCTATCAAGGACTGTTTCAGACTTAGGCTGTGGCTCTGGCTCTGGCTCTGTTTCCATTCTTACAATGGAATGTACACAAAACAATAATCCTCTCTTAGATTTTTTGGGATCTCTTTATCTAAAATACTCATGTCACCGTTACTTCCTCCACATCTCCAACAAGCATTCGCCAAATTTTTATACATTCTTGATCATCTGGAAGGAGTGAGGTACCACCTACGAGCCATTTTCATCATGTTCTCTCTTATATTATAGCTGGCTGTAAATTTCAAATTTCCATTCCATCAGTTTTCCCCATCTTTTAGCATAATTGGACGGCCCACATCTTGGGCCCACTTTATCATTGAAGCCTTAACCTCCTCATCCATTACTTCGTAGTCTAAAAGAAGTCTATAGATTTTTGCAATTAATTTGGTTTTACAATTCAGTAGTTCTCTTTCAAATCTTGAAGGCTCCTTTTCAAAACCTATCTGCTTATCCTGTCTGAACACTTCATTCACCTGGAAGTAATCTAGCCAACTAGAAAAGTGATCTTTTATTTTCTCATAACTTATCAATATTAGTTGACCCTCCTCCCCCCCCCCTTAATATTGTGTTATACGTTATCCAGTTCTCTTTGATGTTGTTCCTTTTTTTAACAGCGATTGCTTCTAGTGGAGAGTTCCATCTTGGGGTTTTCTGTTCCAAATATCTTTTGTATTTTCCCCATACCTTATATATAGCATTTCTTATTATATGATTTGAAAAACTCCTATGCGTCTTTATTTTCCCATAATTAAGATAGCCATGCCACCCAAAACGGGTGTCATGACCTTCTAGATCTAAAATATTCCAATTTTTAAATAAATACCAATCTTTCAACCGGAGAAGACATGAGGCTTCGCAATATAGCTTCAAATCCGGTAACCCGTAGCCACCTCTTTCTACAGTATCTATTAATATCTTATGCTTTACTCTTGGTCTTTTACCCTTCCACAAAAATTTAGAAATTTCTTTTTGCCACTTGTTGATACTGCTGGTCTTTCCTGTAATTGGAATCGTTTGGAATAGAAAGAGTAGCTTCGGTAAAACTATCATTTTAATTACCGAAATACGGCCCAGGAATGATAAATTTAACCTTGTCCATGTCTCCAACTGTCTTTTGATATCTTTCCAACAATTGGTATAATTATCTTCATATAAGTTAATATTCTTTGGTGTTATCCATAATCCTAAATACTTGATTTGGGGGTAGATTTTAATGCGTATTATTTGTTCTAATTCTGCTTTTTCATCTGGCGACATATTTTTAACTAATAGCTTTGTCTTGTTTAAATTCATTTTGAACCCCGCAACTTTACCGTAGCCATATATTATTTCCAACGCCTTTCTTAAACTCTGTTTTGGTTGCTGCGTAGTTATAATTAAATCATCAGCAAATGCCCTCATTTTGTAACTTCTATTTCCTAGCATAATCCCTTTTATTTCTTTTTCTTCCCTAATTTGTTTACATAAAACTTCCAATGTTAATATGAAAATTAAGGGGGATAGTGGGCAACCTTGTCTGACCCCTTTACTGATTTCACACTCCTGTGATAAATTTCCATTGATTATGATTTTAGCTTTTTGTTTTGATTTTATTGCTTCAATCCCTTTTATATACTGTACTGTATACCAAAATCCATATGGTGTAATAGACCTTTCAGAAATTTCCAGAATACCCTGTCGAAAGCCTTTTCTGCATCTATAGCCATTAAGACTGCCTTCTTTTCTATTCTTAAGTCTAAATACGCTAATAAGTGTATAATGTTTCTAGTGTTGCTATAAATGTGCCTCCCGGGCAAAAAGCCAGCTTGGTCATTGTGTATCATCATCTGGAAGACTTTTTTTGATCTTTCGGCTAAAATATTTGCATATAATTTATAATCGTTATTTAGAAGTGCGATAGGCCTATAGTTGTTAATAAGATTGTCCATTCCCTGTTTTGGAATTAATGCAATAAGGCTGTCTTTCCAAGAATCCGGCATGGTTCCGTCTTTTAAGATACTTCTTAATGGGTCAGACAGTAAGTCCTCAATTTTTTTATAATATATTGCCGGTAGGCCGTCTGGCCCTGGTGGCTTTCCTATCTTTGCTTCCTTAATTGCTCTTTGAATTTCGTACGATGTAATATGGGCATTCAACAGTTCTTTTTGTTCTTTAGTAAGTTTCGGAAGACAGTTGTGTTCTAAATGTTCTTTAACTTCTTCTTGTTTCATTTCCTTCCTTATAGATTTATCCTTATCGTTTCTCTCTTTCTTTAGGGTTGTTTATTATTTTGCCTTCGCACTTAACTCTATTTATAAGCCTTTCTGCCTCTCTCTTCTTTAATTGCCATGCTAATAACCAGGCTCAGGTTCTGTTTCAGGCTGTGTCTCTGTTTCAGGCTCCGGCGCTGTATCAACCACTGTTGCAGACTCAGGCTGTGGCGCTATGGCTGTAGCTGTGGCTCTGGTTCTGTTTCAGGCTCTGGCACTGTATCAAGCACTGTTTCAGGCACTCAGGCTCAGGCTTCTGCTCTTTATTAGGCTTTGTCTCAGTCTTTGGCTCTAGCACTTATTCTAGCTCTATTTCATTTTTTTAAAAAATATTTATTAAAGTTTCAAAAAAGTTACAAAAATGAGAAAGAAAAAAAGAAAAAAAGAAAAAAAGAAACAAAATACAGAAAAATAAAAGCAGTTAAAAACATTTCCATGTCTTGTCTTTCATTAACTTATTTCCCTGACCTTCTCACACCTCCCTTTTTTGTACTCTAGTTCACTTAAGTATTCCAGCAAATCCTTTCCAACTTGGTTTTTATCCTAATAGTTTATCCTAATGTAGTATAATATTACATTCTGATCTTTCAACAGTTAAAAAATCAATTTTTACCTAATCTTTTGTATCATTTCTGCTAATACCACATTACTTCATTCCAACATCCTTCTAACATTCCTGAATTTTACAATGTTTCTGTAGATAAACTTTAATTTTTTTCCAATCTTCTTCCACCAACTCTTCACCTTGGTCTCGGATTCTGCCAGTCATCTCCGCCAGTTCCCTATAGTCCATCACTTTCATCTGCCATTCTTCCCGGTTGGGTAAATCTTGTGTCTTCCAATACTTTGCGATGAGTATTCTTGCTGCTGTTGTTGCATACATAAAAAAGGTTCTATCCTTCTTTGGCACCATTTTCATTATATTCTCTCTTAAGGCAATACTTAATACCTGTGGTCCATAACTGTTCCCAGTCAGCCATCATAATGTTATGTCCAACATCTTGAGCCCATTTAATCATAGCTGATTTCACCGTTTCATCCTGAGTATTCCATTTCAACAGCAAGTTATACATTCTTGACAAATTCTTAGTTTTAGGATCTAACAATTCTGTTTCCAATTTTGATTTCTCCACCTGAAACCCAATTTTCTTATCCAAATTATAAACCTCCGTTATTTGATAATAATGAAGCCAATCCCATACTTTGTTTTTTAATTTTTCAAAACTCTGCAGCTTTAACCTGTCTCCTTCTTGTTCCAATATCTCCCAATATTTCGGCCAATTGGCCTCCATATTGAGCTTTTTCAGAGCCTTTGCTTCCATTGGTGACAACCACCTTGGAGTTTTGTTTTCAAGCAGATCCTTGTATCTTATCCAAACAATAAACAAAGCTTTCCTGACAATATGGTTTTTAAACGCTTTATGTGCTTTGACTTTATCATACCACAAGTATGCATGCCAACCAAATACATTATTAAACCCTTCCAAATCCAATACATCAGTGTTTTCAAGAAATAGCCATTCCTTCAGCCAACAAAATGCGGCTGACTCATAATATAGTTTAAGGTCTGGCAGGGCAAAACCACCCCTTTCTTCAGCATCAGTTAGTATTTTAAATTTTATTCGGGGCTTCTTGCCCTGCCAGACAAATCTAGAAATATCTTTCTGCCACTTCTTGAAACATTCCATTTTGTCCAAAATTTGCAATGTTTGAAACAGAAACAACATCCTTGGCAATACATTCATTTTTATCGCTGCAATTCGGCCTAGCAATAAAAGCTTCAAATTTGACCATATTTCTAAGTCCTTTTTCACTTCCGTCCAACATTTTTCATAATTATCTTTAAATAGGTTCACATTCTTAGCAGTCATGTTAACCCCAAGGTATTTCACTTTCTTAACCAATGTTAATCCTGTCTCTTTCTGAAACCTCTCTCTCTCAACCGGTGTTAGATTTTTCTCTAAGACCTTAGTTTTCAAGTTATTCAACTTAAAACCTGCTACCTGACCAAATTCTTCAATCAATTCCAATACTCTTTTAGTACTAGATTCTGGCTCCTGTAATGTCAATACCAAATCATCCGCAAATGCTTTCAATTTGTACTGTTTAGCTCCGACTTGTATACCTTTAACCAATTGGTCCTTTCTAATCATATTTAGCAAAACCTCCAGGACCGATATAAAAAGCAATGGAGAGATTGGGCACCCCTGTCGTGTTCCTTTCTCAATCTTAAACTCTTCTGTAACTACGTTATTCACAATCAATTTAGCTTTTTGTTCTGAATAAATTGCACCTATACCGTTTTCAAAACCTTGGCCTACCCCCATTCCCTGTAAATTTTTCTTCATAAAACTCCAAGAAATATTGCCGAAGGCTTTCTCCGCGTCCACAAATATCAAAACTGCTTTTGTATTGATATTCACTTGTAATTTTTCTAAGATGTTAATTATATTCCTCGTATTGTCAGACAAGTGTCTCCCCGGGAGAAAGCCCGCTTGGTCTTTATGGATTTCTTCTACCAATATCTTTCTTAACCTTTTAGCCATGATATCAGCGAAAGTTTTGTAATCCACATTGAGCTATGATATAGGGCGGTAGTTCTTAAGCTGTGTCTTCTCAGACTCCGTTTTCGGTATAAGTGTAATATATGCTTCCTTCCACGACTCTGGTGCCTTTTTCCCTTCCAGTATTTCATTGCACACATCATTTAAAGGCCGTACTAACCATTCTTTCAAGGATCTGTAATATCTTGAGGTCAAGCCGTCCGGCCCTGGGGATTTGCCCAATTGCATGTTCTGAATGGCTCCTTCAACCTCCTGGTCTGTTATTTTATAGTTCAGCATTAGCTTATTTTCTTGAGAGATTTTTTGTAATCCATTTGTTTTCAAAAATCGGTCAATGTCAATTTCTTTCTGAGTCTCTTGTGTATATAAATGTTTAAAATACTTCTGAAAGCACTTCCGAATCTCCACTGGATTCTGTATATTCTTTCCCTCCACTTCCAAATTGGTAATAGTATTAAGCTTTTGTCTTTTTTTCATTTGCCAGGCCAACAATTTCCCACATTTATTTGCCAATTCAAATGTCTTTTGTCTCATCTGTTTGATCTTCCATTTGATTTCCTGATTGATCAGTTTCGTGTATTGTACTTGATATAACTTTATCTCTTTCAGGATTTCCTGTGATTTTGGTTTTGCTCTCAGTCTCTTTTCTCCTTCCTTTATTTTCTCCAGAATTTTATCCTTTTTTTCATTTTGGGTTTTCTTCTTAATTGCGTTCTGCTGTATCAAAAACCCTCTCATGACTGCTTTACTTGCGTCCCAGATTACTCTTTTTTCAACTGTGGTGTTCAAATTTATCTCAAAATAGTCTCTCAAGTTCTTTTGAGCCTTTTTAGTCACTTCTTCATTCCTAAACAAAGTGTCATTCATCCTCCATCTAAAGGAACCAATTGGTGTTAGTTTCATTTCCATCTTCACCGCATCGTGGTCGGAGCAAGTTTTAGGGCAAATTTCCACTTTTCTAATCTTCGGGGCCAGCCCCCTAGTTAGCCAAATTTGGTCGATTCTTGTCCATGTCATTTTGGCCTCAGAATAGAAAGTTCCTTCTATTCCCATGGGGTTCTTAGTTCTCCAAATGTCAACTATGTCCATATTGTCAGTCATATCAAAAAACATCTTTGGTAGTCTACCATCTTTTGTTACTACCTGTCTCTGTGCCTTATCCATATTAGTGGACACTACTCCATTCATATCTCCCATCAAAATCATATTATAGTCCAAATAGTCCATCAGAATCTCGTGTAGCTTCTTGAAAAACTCCGATTTCCCCTCATTTGGTGCATAAATACTGTCAGGACTGCCTCTAGGTCCCAGCTCACAGAGGACCAACGCACGGTCGATGTAATGTACAAAAGTCTTTATTGAAGTTTAGTTTCCATTTCAAACCCCAGAGCGCGCAGCCCTACGTCTTGACTCTAGATCGGCGAAGTCCCCTCTGAGTCACTATCCCTTCCGCACCAGTTCAAGATCCTAGCCCGGCTCCACCTCCTGCGCTGTTACTTCCTCCTCTGGGTCCTTCTGCCCCCTGGGGTTTCCCCCTTCCTGGACTCTTCTGATGCTGACCCCCCTGAGTCTTGCCCTTCCTTCTGCCGGGCTTTAGGACCTGGCTCCCTATCCGGGCTCCCTGCTGTGCCGCTCGCCTGTACATTTGAACTTGGCGCGCGCGCCCAGCCGGTAACCTTCCTCCTGACCGTTTCCCCGCTCTCCGATGTGGGCGTGGTAAAACCTGACTCATCTCCTCTCGCTGGTGGTGAGAACACTGGTCCCGATTCCTGGGACCTCCCCTCCCTACTGCGCTCTGGTGGGGAAGCTGGTCCTGATTTCCAACTGCTGCTCAGGGAGAACCCGCTGGCCCCTTCCTCCTGGGGTTTGCCCCCTGGAGCCCCCCTTGCCCTGGCCATCGGCGCTCCCTTCTGTGAATCTTCCGATTCGCTGGAGAGGCTCGTGGAATGACTCTGGCCACTGTCACTGCCTCCACCCCACTCGGATTCCTCCTCCTCGCTCTCCATTTGCTCCCCCTCCTGTGTCTCTGCTCCTGAACCCCTGACAAATACCTAATATCAAAAATTTCTCTCCCTGTGATTGAATTTCAATTGCAACAAATCTTCCTTGATCATCTTTAAATAAAAATTTCCGTAATAGGCTCTCCTTTGCATAAAGTACTACTCCTCTTTTCTTTACTTTATATGATGAAATAAATTCTTGTCCTAATCTTTTATTACTTAGAATCTTCCTGTGTAGCCTTATCACATGTGTTTCTTGTAAACAAATCAGGTCCAATTGTTCATTTTTTTAAAAATGAAAGACTCTCCGTCTCTTTTCCGGGGAGTTAAGTCCATTCACATGCCAGCTTAATACTTGCAGTGCCATGATGTAGTTACTTTGCTTCTCCTCCTTCAGCACCTAGTAGTTGTTTTAGTTCTAACAATGATGTTGGTTTCCCTCCTTTTGGTGGGCTTCTGTCCAAAACTCCTGGCTCTTTTCCAAATTCTTTCTGCAGATCTTCTCCGTGGTCTCTCAAAAACTTGTCTTTTTCCTCAACTGATCTGATTTTTATCTTCCTTCCTTTAAAGCTAAAGAATAGGCCTTGGGGGAATTCCCACCTGAAGATAATTTTGTTCCTTCTCAGAAGGGCAACCAAATCTCCAAAGTTGGACCTAAGATCCAAAAGATGTTTCGGTATATCTTTAAAGATTTCCACTCTTTACTGCAGAATTGTCAAAGGAGTCTGAAAGTGCAGACCCAAGATTTTATCTCTCTCTTCCTTAGATCGGAGAGTAATCAGACAATCTCTTATTTTAATCTTCTTTCCTCCTCTTCCCAGTCTGAAGGCCCTCACGATTTTAAAGTCTTCTTGTTTCAAATCCGACTTCCAAAACTCTGCAAATTCCTGTGTCAAAAAGTCTATCAAACTGCCCTTCTCCAATTCAGGTACTGCTCTAATCCTTAAGTTCGTCTGTTTTTCCTTGAGTTCAATCATAGAAAGCGTCAATTTCTGATCCTTAATTTGCCTCTCCAAATCTGGGACTTTCTCTGTTTCCAATTGAACTAGTTGTCTTGAATTCCACGGCATCAGCTTTCTTCTTGGCTTCCTCTGCGGTCTGTCGGGTCAGAGTTGATTCCTGCAGCAATTTCTGAATAGATTATGTGTTGGTGTTCACCTTTTGTCCCAAACTATTTAAGCTTTCTGTATTTAAATCAATTTTAGTAGTTGCTGCATCTACCTTCGATTTTGTCTCATCCACTATCACCTTTGTCTCTTCGACCCTCTTATTTGTCTCTTCAGCCCTTTTATTAAGTCTCTCCAAAGATTCATTAATCTTAGCCAATGCAGCCGCCAGAGTATCTTCTGATGACATTCCACTAGGTTTAGGTTGTGATGGTACAGTCACTGATGAAGTGGGAAGGCCAGCAACTGATTGTCTTCGCGCCCAATTCTTCCCAGACCTTGTTGTTTTGTCTGGGAATTGTGAATCTACTTTTTCTCTCCCATCTGCCATAACACTTAAACAATAGAGAGGCCAAGGTCAATCCCAGCTACGCAGTTTGTCTTTACAAGTGGAAAATTCCCCTGGTAACAGTTTAACAGTTTCAGAATCTTCCTCTAGGGGGAAAAAGTTGCAATAGTCCAGGAAAAACTCTTTTTAAACTCAAGCAAGAAAAGAAATAAACAGTTCAAATTTTTGTTACTTTTCAGTTACTTTCCCTCTTTCTTAGCAGCAGCAGAGGAAACTGGCCATAATGTATCTCTCTTGCTGAACTAACTGTCAGCAAGTCCCCTGTTCACAGTCAAAGCTCAGTTCAAAGCACGGCAGTCTTTGTCTATTGGCAGCCGTTCCCAAGTTTAGAGCGGTGAATTTTAGGATTTTTCCCTCTCTCTTGCAGGTATATACGGTCCAAAACTTCCCCCCTCCTGCCCCTGCTTCCTTGGGGGGGGGGGTGTTACGATATTTTAGTGTTAGAAATTTAGTCCTTTCCAGTCAGTTTTCCCAGGCTTTAGCTTGTTTTCTCTTTGCTTTGATCTATTTACAAAAGAGGAAGGCGGACTTCCTGCTTAAACCTTCCCCGCTTTGGTGTCAAATTAAGTCTCTCTTATACTTCCAAATTTCCCCTACTCACAGGTAGTTGCTTTTATAATTTTCACAAGAAGAAGTCAGCGCTCTCCGGTAACGGCTGTGCGGCTTCACTCCGGGGAAGAAGCAATCAATTCACAGCACCGCGCCGCTCACCCGCTTCGCTCCGGAACCCGTAGTCGAGGTTCCCCACGAATTTGGGGGGCGCAAAGGGTGCCCGCTGAATCCCACGCTCACAGGCTTCGCCTGCCTGTGGTTTTGGAAGGGTCTCCGCTTTCGCCGTAGCTGTAAGACCCGATTCCCCCGAGGCAAATCCCTCCTAGTCAGAAGGATTCCGCCATTACCGCCATTACATTTATATATATATAAATTTATTGATTTTCCAAACAGTTATACAATTTTACCCAAAATACAACAAATTGTTTCTTTTTTGAACTTCCTTCAGCGTCTCTGACAATCATCCGTATTTATAACTTTGGTTACACATTCCCTTCTTTCGTATTGCCATTATACTTCCCTTCTCCCACTATTTCATATTAACAATACTTCTCCATTTTTACAGTGCCTCTTGAAATCCCACTAGCGTTGTGTTCACGCCACATATGTTTTTCAGATAATCTACAAACTTTCCCCAGTCTTCGATGAACTTTTGGTCTTTGGTGTCTCAGCCTTTGTCTCTGTTTCACGCTGTTTCTATGTTTCAGGCTCTGACGCTGTTTCAAGCCCTGTATCTGCCTCTGCCTCTGTTTCAGGCTCTGGCACTCTATCAAGCACTGTTTCTGGCTCTGGCTCTCTTTCAGGCTCTGGTTCTGAATTAGGGTTTTATTCTGGCTCTGGCTGTGTCTCTGGATCTGGCTGTGTCTCTTCTTCAGGCTCCTACGCTGTATCAAGCACTGTATCAGGCTCTGCCTCTCCCTCTGCCCCTGGCTACGTTTAAGCGTCAGGCTCAGTTTCAGACAGTGTCTCTGTTTCAGGATCCAGCACTCTATCAAGCACTATTTCAGACTCAGGCTGTGGATCTCGGCTGTGGCTGTGGATCTCGGCTGTGGCTCTAGGCTCCGTCTGTGGTTCTGTCTGTGGCTCTGGCTCTCTTTCAGGGTCTGGTTCTGAATGAAGATCTGGTTCTGACTCTGATTCAGGGTCTCATGATGGCTCTTCCTCTGACCCAGCTATGTTTCAGGGTCTGGCTCTCTTTCAGGCTCTGGTTCTGAATTAGGGTTTTGTTCTGGCTCTGGCTCTGGCTGTGTCTCTGACTCTGGCTCCAGCTCCGGCACTGTATCAAGTACTGTTGCAGACTCAGGCTGTGGCTCTAGGCTGTGGCTGCAGCTATGTTTTGTGCTCCAGCCCTGTATCATGATGGCTCTTCCTCTGCCTCTGACCCAGCTATGTTTCAGGGTCTGGCTCTCTTTCAGGCTCTGGTTCTGAATTAGGGTTTTGTTCTGGCTCTGGCTGTGTCTCTGACTCTGGCTCCAGCTCCAGCTCCGGCACTGTATCAAGTACTGTTGCAGACTCAGGCTGTGGCTCTAGGCTGTGGCTGCAGCTATGTTTTGCGCTCCGGCTTTGTATCAAGCCCTATTTCTGGCTCTGGCTCTGGCTCTGGCTCTGGCTCTGGCTCTGGCTCTGGCTCTGGCTCTGGCACTCTATCAAGGACTGTTTCAGACTTAGGCTGTGGCTGTGGCTCTGGCTCTGTTTCCATTCTTACAATGGAATGTACACAAAACAATAATCCTTTCTATATAAATTTTCCAATACATTCTGAAAACATAATAAATCCTTAATTGTTGTCCACCTCCTTTTAGGTCCTTTATCACTCAAATGCTAGCACGGAGTCAAAACTATTATTGTATTTTTGAACATATCTTGTATAACCATCCCATTTTTCTGCAAATTTTTGCTTTGAGATTCCTCTGAGTTTGCTAGTCAATTGAGCCGTCTCCACCAATTCCTGTAATTTGATTTGCCAATCTGTTATTTTTGGAGCCTCGTGATCTTTCCATCCCTTGGCCACAAGTATACGAGCTGCTGCGGTTGCATACAATAATACCTCTCTTAGATTTGTTGGGATCTCTTTATCTAAAATACTTCATAGAAATGCCTCCGTTTTTTTCGTAAAAGTTATCCCCATCATCTTTTTTATTTCACTGTATATCCCCCCCCCCCAAATCTTAATCTTTTCACAGGTCCACCACATGTGGCTCTCTGTTTCAGGCTCCGACGTTGTTTCAAGCCCTGTATCTGCCTCTGCCTCTGTTTCAGGCTCTGGCACTCTATCAAGCACTGTTTCTGGCTCTGGCTCTCTTTCAGGCTCTGGTTCTGAAGTAGGGTTTTGTTCTGGCTCTGCCTCTCCCTCTGCCCCTGGCTACGTTTAAGCGTCAGGCTCAGTTTCAGACAGTGTCTCTGTTTCAGGATCCAGCACTCTATCAAGCACTATTTCAGACTCAGGCTGTGGATCTCGGCTGTGGCTCTAGGCTCCGTCTGTGGTTCTGGCTGTGGCTCTGGCTCTGTTTCAGGGTCTGGTTCTGAATGAAGATCTGGTTCTGACTCTGATTCAGGGTCTCATGATGGCTCTTCCGCTGCCTCTGACCCAGCTATATTTCAGGGTCTTGCTCTCTTTCAGGCTCTGGTTCTGAATTAGGGTTTTGTTCTGGCTCTGGCTCTGGCTGTGTCTCTGGCTCTGGCTCCAGCTCCAGCTCCGGCACTGTATCAAGTGCTGTGGCTCTAGGCTGTGGCTGTTGCTCTGGTTTGGGCTGTGGCTCTTTTTCAGGCTCTGGTTCTGAATGAGGGCTTGGTTATGGCACTGATTCAGGGTCTCGCTCTGTCTCTGGCTGTGTCTCTGTTGCACCACAAACGGTGGTTTGTCGCAAATTGAAATTGCAGAGTTATGAGAAGCTTAAAGAGAAGGTGCGAGACTGGTTACACTATTTTCAAATAAGAGAGGTGTACAACCAGGACAAAAAAGTGGGTTTCCAGGTGGAAAGATCAAAGTTAGAGACAGAATTGCTAGAACCCAATGCTAAGATTGTATCAAGGATGTATAATTTGCTGCTGAAATGGAACACTGAGGAAGAAACAGTAAAATCGGCAATGATAAAATGGGCACAAGATATAGGATACAATATCATGTTTGCTGACTGGGAGAAGTTGTGGACCACCGGGATTAAATTTACGGCATGTAATGCCCTAAGAGAGAATATTATGAAAATGATGTACAGGTGGTACATGACCCCAGTCAAGCTTGCAAAAATTTATCATTTGCCCGATAATAAATGCTGGAAATGTAAAGAAAATGAAGGTACATTCTTTCACCTTTGGTGGACGTGCCCAAGGATTAAGGTTTTCTGGGAGATGATCTATAATGAATTGAAAAAGGTATTTAAATACACTTTCCCTAAGAAACCAGAGGCCTTTCTCCTGGGCATAGCCGGCCAATTGGTGCCAAAGAAGGATAGAACTTTCTTTATGTATGCTACAGCAGCAGCAAGAATATTTATTGCAAAGCATTGGAAGACACAAGACCTACCCACTCTGGAAGAATGGCAGATGCAAGTAATGGACTACATGGAAATGGTGGAAATGACTGGCAGAATCCGAGACCAGGGAGAAGAGTTGGTGGAAGAAGATTGGAGGAAATTTAAAATTTATTTACAGAAATATTGCAAAATTTTTGAATGTTGATGACATTGAAATGAACTGAAGGGGTTCTAGCAACAAGGTTAAAAATAAGATTGGATTGATAATAGATAAATTAATTGGATATGAATTTGCTGAATTAATTTTCAAAAGGGATACAAAAAAGGGAGACGTGAGGAAGTCAGGAAAATAAGTGAATCAAAGATGAGAAATTAAAAAGAGGGATTTTTGTTTTTTCTTTTTAGTGTTTTTTTCTGCTTTTCTTTTTCTATAAGTTAAATGTCTGTATTTTTTGTATTTTGTAACTTTATATTTTTGCGTATGTGTTTTTTCCTTTTTCTGCTTGTTACTATTCCTTAAACTTAATAAAATATTATTATAAAAAAACAAACAAACGGTGGTTTGTTGTTGTTGTTGTTGTTATTTTCTTTCTGGGGTGGGACAAATGTTTAGTTGGGGCGGGGATTATTTAAAGTTTATCATAATTGTTTTTAATTTGTTTTTCTTTTACTATTTTTTTAGGTTATTGTATAGTTTGTATTTTGCTTTTTAAGGGGAAAGGGTCAGGGCTGCCTGGGAGGGGGCCTCAGCCAACAGAATGGCTGGAGCAGGTTCCCTACGGGGGGATGTATTGGAACACCCAATCTCTGTTATTGCGGGTGGGAGGAGCAGTTGCGCTAAGACCAGACCACGTCTTTACCGAAGATCTGGTTCTGACTCTGATTCTGATTCTCTGATTCTGACTCTCTATCAAGGGCTGTTTCAGACTCTGGCTGTTGCTCTGGTTCTGGCTCTGTCTCTTTCTCAGGCTCTGGTTCTGAATGAGGGCTTGGTTCTGGCACTGATTCAGAGTCTCCGTCTGGCTCTGGCAATCAAGCAAGGACTGTTTCAGACTGTTTCAGAGTGAGGTACCACCTATGAGCCATTTCCATTATGTTCTCTCTTATATTATAGCTGGCTGTAAATTTCAAATTTACATTCCATCAGTTTTCCCCATCTTTTAGCATAATTGGACGGCCCACATCTTGGGCCCACTTTATCATTGAAGCCTTAACCTCCTCATCCATTACTTCGTAGTCTAAAAGAAGTCTATAGATTTTTGCGATTATTTTGGTTTTACTATTCAGTAGTTCTCTATCAAATCTTGAAGGCTCCTTTTCAAAACCTATCTGCTTATCCTGTCTGAACACTTCATTCACCTGGAAGTAATGTAGCCAACTAGAAAAGTGATCTTTTATTTTCTCATAACTTATCAATATTATTTGACCCTCCTCCCCCCCCTTAATATTGTGTTATACGTTATCCAGTTCTCTTTGATGTTGTTCCTTTTTTTAACAGCGATTGCTTCTAGTGGAGAGTTCCATCTTGGGGTTTTCTGTTCCAAATATCTTTTGTATTTTCCCCATACCTTATTGTAATGGGAATTGGGGTTGCTTGTGCGTAAGCCACAAACTGCTCCAAGCTGGTTGTATGGCTAAACCTTCCCCTGGCTTGACAGCCCTTAAAACGCGGCTGTCTCAGTCACTGGCAGAATCCGTCAGTGGGCGTTTCCTGAATTTCTTCCAACATAAAAATTCCTTGACTCCAAGTCTCCGCCTAGCTTCTCTGCGCGGAAGCTTTCTGCGCAGCGTAGGCGTGCCAAGCGGAGGTCCTGTGCTCTCCCCGCTGATCTCACTGGAAGAGTCTCGGAGCCTTCCCTCCGAAGTACTCTCAGCCTCCCCTTTCTTCCTGGTGTCACCTTGATTTCCTTCCCCAGCGGAAGCTCTCCCTCTCTCCTTGCTAGTTCCCTCTCCGGCATCATTGGGGAGCCTTACCTCTCCTCTTGGCTCCGATGGCAGTTCCCTGACATCCACCTTCCCCCCAGGGCCCTCCTCTCCCCCCGTCCGTTCCTTGGACGGTGATGTGGGGAATCCCTGGAAGGAACTATCCCCTTCCTCAGATGATTCAGAGCATTACCTCTCCTCTTGGCTCCGATGGCAGTTCCCTGACACTTATATATAGCATTTCTTATTATATGATTTGAAAAACTCCTATGCGTCTTTATTTTCCCATAATTAAGATAGCCATGCCACCCAAAACGGGTGTCATGACCTTCTAGATCTAAAATATCCCAATTTTTTAAATAAATACCAATCTTTCAACCAGAGAAGACATGAGGCTTCGTAATATAGCTTCAAATCCGGTAACCCGTAGCCACCTCTTTCTACAGTATCTATTAATATCTTATGCTTTACTCTTGGTCTTTTACCCTTCCACAAAAATTTAGAAATTTCTTTTTGCCACTTGTTGATACTGCTGGTCTTTCCTGTAATTGGAATCGTTTGGAATAGAAAGAGTAGCTTCGGTAAAACTATCTTTTTAATTACCGAAATACGGCCCAGGAATGATAAATTTAACCTTGTCCATGTCTCCAACTGTCTTTTGATATCTTTCCAACAACTGGTATAATTATCTTCATATAAGTTAATATTCTTTGGTGTTATCCATAATCCTAAATACTTGATTTGGGGGTAGATTTTAATGCGTATTATTTGTTCTAATTCTGCTTTTTTCATTTGGCGACATATTTTTAACTAATAGTTTTGTCTTGTTTAAATTCATTTTGAACCCCGCAACTTTACCGTAGCCATATATTATTTCCAACGCCTTTCTTAAACTCTGTTTTGGTTGCTCCGTAGTTATAATTAAATCGTCAGCAAATGCCCTCATTTTGTAACTTCTATTTCCCAGCATAATCCCTTTTATTTCTTTTTCTTCCCTAATTTGTTTACATAAAACTTCCAATGTTAATATGAAAATTAAGGGAAATAGTGGGCAAACGGAGACGGAATGCCACAGGCGAGACCTGGTCCACGATAGGAAACGGGCCGGTGAAATGGGCGTCCAGCTTCCGCGAAGGTCGAGAGGGGTGGAGGTGGTGAGTGGAGAGCCATACCAGGTCACTGACGTGGAGTTCCGGCCCCACCTGGCGGTGGTGGTCGGCCTGGGCCTTGTACGCCTCCTTGGCCTGGCGCAGTTGCTCCATCAATAGCTGTTGCTGGGACTGGAGCTCCTGTAGCCACTCCGTCACCACAGGGACCGCGGATGCCGGCAGCACATCCGGAAACAGCCGTGGATGATAACCGTAACTGGCCTGGAACGGGGTCTGCTGGGTGGACGCATTCACCGCGTTGTTGTAGGCGAACTCCGCCAATGCTAGGTGGTCGACCCAGTCATCCTGCTGGTAGCTGCAGTAACACCGGAGGTACTGCTCCAGCACCGCGTTCGCCCGTTCCGTCTGGCCATCGGTCTGTGGGTGGTAGGCTGATGAGAGACAGACCTCTGTCCCAAGGGTCTGGTGCAAAGCTCGCCAGAACCGGGATGTGAACTAAACGCCCCGGTCGGACACCACACGCTCAGGTAGGCCATGCAGGGGGAAGACATGCTGAAGGTACAGCTGAGCGGTTTCCTTAGCTGAGGGTACGGATGGGCAGGGGGCACAGTGCACCATCTTAGTGAAATGGTCGGAGAAAACTAGAAGGCAGGTACAGCCACGAGACGGGGGTAAGTCCACTACAAAGTCCAGAGAAACCGTGTGCCAAGGACGTGGTGGAACTGGCAACGGCTGAAGAAGGCCGGGGGGTCGCCCGGTAGGGCCCTTGGCCCGCCGGCAGACATCACAACCAGCGACGTAGCGAGCCACGTCAGCCTTCAGGCAGGGCCACCAAGCCTCACGGCTTACCAGATGGATGGTCCGATACCGCCCAAAGTGTCCCGTTGCTGGGGCATCATGGGTCATCCGGAGAACCTCAGCCCGCAGTGGCCCTGGCGGGATGTACAGGCGACCGTGGTGCAGCAGAAGGCCCTGATGCAAGGCCAGCCCTGGATACTGAGGGCATGACCCTTTGGCCAGTTCCCGGAGTCGTTCCTGGGCCCAAGCGTCGACCCGCTGCTGTTCCAGCACCCGAGCCTGCAGTGGCTCAGCCTCCTGGGTGGCCAGGAATGCAGCCGGTGGTAGGATTGTGGTGGGTACTGCTTGCTGTACCGTGTCTGCGTTGTCTTCAGGTTTCCGGGACAGGGCATCCGCCTTCTGGTTTTGGGAGCTAGGGATGTAGCGGATCCGGAACTGGAACCGGGAAAAGAACAACGCCCACCGGATCTGCCTTTGGTTCAGCTTGCGGGTGGTCTGGAGGTACTCCAGGTTCTGGTGGTCGGTTCTCACCTCCACCGGGTGTCGTGTCCCTTCAAGATGGTGGCACCAGACCTCAAAGGCCACCTTGATGGCCAGTAGTTCCCGCTCCCACACGGTATAGTTACGCTCTGCTGGAAGGAGCTGGCGGGAATAGAAGGCGCAGGGTAAGAGTGGCACATCAGGTCCGTACTGCTGAGATAAGACGGCACCGAGAGCCGTACTGGAGGCATCGGTCTCTACCACAAAGGGTCGAGAGGGATCAGGATATTGCAAGATCGGCGCTCTCTGGAAACAGGCCTTCAACCCCTGAAAGGCCTCCTCTGCCTCCTTGTCCCAGGAAAACGGCATCTTGGGGCGCAGTAGCCAGGTCAACGGGGTGGTGCAATGAGCATAATCTGCAATGAAGGTTCGGTACTAGTTGGCGAACCCCAGGAATCGCTGTAGGTCCTTGCGGTTCCGAGGTGCTGCCCAATCCCAAACCGCTGCCACCTTCCCAGGATCCATCTGCACCCCATCTGGAGAGAGTCGGTGACCAAGGAAGTCCACTGACCGCTGATGGAACTCGCACTTGCTGAGCTTCGCATACAGGCGGTGCTCCCGCAAGCGCTGCAGCACGGTCCGGACATGACCCTCATGGCGAGCCGGGTCACGGGAGAAAACCAGAATGTCATCCAAGGACACCACCACGTACTTGTCTAGCAAGTCCTGGAACACGTGGTTGATGTACCGTTGGAACACAGCGGGCGCGTTGCACAATCCGAAGGGCATAACCAGGTATTCGAAATGCCCGTACCGGGTCCCGAATGCTGTCTTCCACTCATCCCCGGCTCGGATCCGAATTAAATTGTAGGCCCCCCGGAGGTCTAGCTTGGTGAACACCTGCGCCCCTTGCACCCGCTCCAGCAACTCCGAAATAAGGGACAAGGGGTACCGGTCTGGGATGGTAATTTTGTTCAGGGCCCGGTAATCATGGCAAAGGCGAAGCTCCCCACATTTCTTCTTAACGAAGAGCACTGGTGCAGCGGTGGGCGAGGTAGAAGGCCTAATGAAACCACGCTCCAGGTTCTTGCGCAGGAAGTCCTGCAAAGCTTTGCGCTCTGGCTCTGTTAGAGAGTATAAGCGACTCACCGGCAGGGGCGCTCCGGGCTGGAGGTCTATGCCGCAGTCAAAAGACCGATGCGGCGGCAGCTGGTCTGCCCCCCGTTCCTCGAACACGTCGTGATAGTCCCGGTACCCGGCGGGGAGCGTTGATGCAGCCTCCTCAGTGGGCGCAGCTGCTAGCATCTCGGACTGAGCATGGGAACATGGGTCTGGGAAGTGCACAGTCCGTTTGACCCAGTCAATCTGAACATTGTGAGCCTCCAGCCAGTCCATCCCGAGCACCAGGGGGAACCGGGGCATGGAGGCAATGTCCAAAGTTCGCATCTCCCGGTGCTGCTGGAGACACAGGACCAAGGGCTGGGTCTCCTGAGTAATGGCACCTAAATGCAGGAGCCGTCCGTCAATTGCCTCCACCTGTACCGGTTCTGGCTTGTTCTGAAGTGGCACCTGATGTTACGATAATGAAGCAATGCTGCTGCAAAGTCCTAGCTTGAAGAGTAAACATGATGGGACTGTCTGTGGGAACAGAGGGGCAGTCATTTCACAGTGCGAAGCACCGGAATTACCTCAGAGTGTAATATGAGCTGTACAGGAAGTACAGGAAGTGTTTTGTCTCAACACTGCTGGAGTATGGAGAGAGCAGTCATGTTTTTTGTAACGCTGCAAAGACAGAAATAAAAGCATGTAAATACATTTCTGTCTATCTCTTTCCCTTGCCAGGGGGAGAGGGGGTGTGTTCTTCTCACGTTTGAGAAGAATCGCCGATCGAGACCTTGCCTGCGCTTGCTGGGGAATGCAGCCAGGGAGGTCAACAGGGAATCAAGCCAGGTGCCTGGGACTGCTGCCAGCTTCTCCTGAGAAGGGCTTGAATTTCCCGACATATGGTAGCACCGAGCCGATGGCATCGATCCATGAAAGCAGCTAAAGAGCTTGATGGATCGTACTTCATCCTCTGCAGGGAGATAAAGGAGTTTGTGGTAGCGTGCGGATGGAGGCTACAACGAACGGCTGAACACCTGAGCAGACGTTTTTGCTGATAAGCAAGGAGCAACGGAACCCCCAAGGTATGCCGATTTATGGGGAAAAAGAGTGAACGCAGATTGATTCTTCTCTGGTTCACAAAAGCTGTTTTTTGGATAAGGAAACAGCACTGGGAGAGTGCCACATTCCTGGCATTCTTGGGGCTGATAACGGTTTGCTGCTCAAAGCCTGGAATGTCCAGTTGCTAAGCAACGAGACGTCAGTCTTTTCAGCTTGAAAAGTGGAAAGTTACTAGCCAACACGGAAGTGAGGCTGGGACTGTAAGAGGCAAGAAAAACAACGTTTGTTTTGTCTGCCAATCTCACTGCTCTTGGAGGGACTTTCCAAAGCAGCCTGCGTTTACCTGCCAGGTGCAAAGAGTAAACAGCCAGCTATTGGATTTTAGAAGGCTCGAGAGTGAGAGCTCAGACTTGGATTCAAAGTGGATACCAAGAAGGGGGGAGGCTTACCTTACCCACCTCCACTGACTAATGACAATTATGCCTCATGGTCTGTAAAGATGAAAGCCCTGCTTCAGAATCAGAGGATTTTGGGGGTGATTGATAACCCCATCCCTCCTGCACCAACACCAGGTTGGAATTCACAGAATGTGAAAGCCAGGGCGGCCATAATTCTGTGTGTCTCGGATGATCAACTTGTGCATATTCAGGATTTGGAATACGCGCGTGAGATTTGGCAAACGCTGCGTAGAATACATCAAAGAGATGCTGGTTCTTCAGCGTTGCTGCATTTTGAAAAGCTGACCAATCTTAGGCTAACGCCTGATGGGGATGTACAAGAGCATCTGACAGAGATGAAATTCTTACGCCAGCAGATGGCGCAACGCAATTTTCCTCTACAGGAAGAGATATTCTCTTTCATGATTATTAACAGCCTTAATCGGACTTATAAAACGGTTGCAAGTCAGCTGGGTTCTCTACCAGCCAGAGATCTAACGGCGGAGAGAATTTGTGCCGTGATTCTCAATGAAAGAGACAGACTTGCTGCAATAGTTGTCAAAGACAGGGGGAGAGAAGCTCGGAGTTCTGACACCCCCACTGCTAGTGCAAGTGAAGAACAGGCTGTTGCTTTGAACGTTGTCCGTTGTTTCAATTGTGGACAGACTGGGCATCTTCAGCGGAACTGTAAGAGGCCGCGTCAACAGAAAGGAGCTAAAGGGAGCTCTGCAAAGCCTGAGGCGTCAGGCAAAAGTCGTACCAAGTCCCAGGTGAAACCTGCAAAGGCTTTGATGGCACTAAAAGCCACACCAGAAGTGGAAAACACTTTTGTTTTGGACACTGGAGCGACACAACACATGACGTCGCACCGAGGACTGTTTTCTACGTTTAAGAAGCAAAGCTTTGCTGTGAAACAGGCCAATGGCCAGGAGCTGGAAGCGACCAGGTTTGGAACTGTGTATCTTGAAAGTCTGAACTTGACTATTAACAATGTGTATTTGGTTCCTGATTTAAAGTTCAATCTGCTGAGTGTTTCGCAGATCACAAAGAAAGGACTGACTTTGTCCTATGATAGAGAAAGCTGCAAAATCTTCAAAGATGGAGAGCTGTATCTTTCCGCCAGAGAGAAAGATGGACTGTATTTGTTGACTTTTGATCAAAGTGATTGCATAAAGTGTAATGCATCTGAATCTAACATAATTTATCTTGCAGGTATGGCGAACGACGTCCGGAAGGCGACCAAAGTTAGCAGTGCATTTCAGCGAGTGTATGCTGATGTGATTGGTCCTCTAGCCCCATCTAGAGGCAATGCAAGATATTATCTTGTGTGTGTGGATTATTTCACTCATTATGTATGGATATACATATTGCAGAAACCACAAGAAGCCTTAGAAAGGTTTAAAGAGTTTTGTGACAAGGTTAAAACTGTTCATGATGCTAACATTGATTGTCTTTTCACAGATGAAAAGCCAGTTTTTCTTTTACAGGATTTTCAGGATTTCCTGGATAAGAAAGGGATAAGGCACAAGACTGCTGTTTCTGCAGGAGCATGGAAAAAAAGTGTCTGTGTGCAAGTGAACAAAGAATTGCAAAATGGGATGAAGGCGCAATTGCTGAGTTCACATTTGCCACATGAGTTTTGGGCGGAATCGCTATTGTGTTTTTGTTACTTGTGGTTGAGAAAGGTTTCAAAAGGTTTGGGATGTTCTCCTTTTGAAAAGCTATTTCACAGAAAACCTTCTGTAGCCCATTTTAAGGTTTTTGGGTCTCAAGTCAGGACTGAAGCTCCAGGTGGAGTAAAGAATGCCAGAGGCATTTTTATGGGTTATGAAAAGGGTCTCTACAGAGTAATTTTGTCTGAATCTGGTCAGGTGATTCTCACAAAATTTATAGAGAGTGCTCCTGAACAGGAGAGAGTAATTGTTCACACATTTCCCACTGAGGATAATTCAGATGATGATGATGATTTTACTGACTATAGTGGTACTGAGAGTGACAGTGATAGCTCAAGGAGCTCAGTTGACACAGTCATTGAGAAGAAATCTCACACAATGGCTAGACCTTCACAGGTAGAGGACGAACCACTGTTTACTATTGGAACTGGTTCTCCAAAGAGTCCTGAGACTGAACCAGTGAGCAGAGAGGATCAGCACTTCATACGCAGGTCCGAGAGAGTTACAAAGGGTGTACCACCCAAGAGGTATTCAAAAGAGTTTGCTAACTCAGCTGTTGCATGTGTTACTATTGTTGACAACTCAAGACAGGTTGAAGCTGTGTCTAAGTCAGAGACAAAGACACAACAGGGAGTTGCTAAGCGTAACACTACATTCCCTAGCCAAGGTAATGCAGATGCACTCATTCCTTGGAAGTCAGACAACCAGAGAGGTACGCTGGGGAAACCAGTGGAGGGCAGTTCCAAGGGTGGAACTGAAACAACAGGGGAGTGTTATATGTATAACAACTGTTTGTTTTCTTCTCTGGATCAAGCTATGTTCGCAGCGCACCTTGATTCTTATGGGGGAGTATGTTACGATAATGAAGCAATGCTGCTGCAAAGTCCTAGCTTGAAGAGTAAACTTGATGGGAATGTTGGGACTGTCTGTGGGAACAGAGGGGCAGTCATTTCACAGTGCGAAGCACTGGAATTACCTCAGAGTGTAATATGAGCTGTACAGGAAGTACAGGAAGTGTTTTGTCTCAACACTGTTGGAGTATGGAGAGAGCAGTCATGTTTTTTGTAACGCTGCAAAGACAGAAATAAAAGCATGTAAATACGTTTCTGTCTATCTCTTTCCCCTGCCAGGGGAAGAGGGGGTGTGTTCTTCTCACGTTTGAGAAGAATCGCCGATCGAGACCTTGCCTGCGCTTGCTGGGGAATGCAGCCAGGGAGGTCAACAGGGAATCAAGCCAGGTGCCTGGGACTGCTGCCAGCTTCTCCTGAGAAGGGCTTGAATTTCCCGACACCTGGTGATGGGCAGCAAAAGCAGCGTCCATATAGGAGCGGGTTGCCCCTGAATCCACCAGAGCATGGGTAAGAATCCAGGGCCCACCTGGAGGGTATAGACGTACCGGGACCATAAGGTGTTGCAATTCCATTGGTGCGGGCCCATTCTGCGCTCTTTGGGACCCCAGGTAGCCAGGGCCATCAGCTACTGGGGTTGGCGGTTTCCCTGTGGCTGGCGTTTCTCAGGACAGGACCGGGCATAGTGTCCGCTTCCGCCACAGTAGAGACATAGATTCCCCTCCCGACGCCGCGTCTTCTCCGCGGGGGAGAGGCGTGGCCGCACTGCCCCAAGCTGCATAGGCTCCTCCGATGACTCGGCTGTGGCCGTGGAGCTGCTGGTAGAAACTGGCGCCGAGAACTGGAAGTGCCGGTGGCCCCGGGCCTGACGACGGTCCTCCAGCCGATCGTCTATCTGTAGACTACGTTGAATGAGGGTGTATAGCGTGGTGGGGCGTTCCATTGTGGCCAGCTGGTCCAGTATCTCGTCTGAAAGCCCCTCGAGATACTGGTCCCGAAGAGCAGAGTCATTCCAGGTCAAGTCCTGTGCCAGCAGCCGGAATTCCGTGGTGTATGCAGCCACAGTGGACTTGCCCTGTTTCAACCGCCTGATTGCCCGGTTGGCTTGACTCCCCTTCTGGGGGTTGCCGAATGCGGCCTCCAAATGATTGCAAAACCCCATATAGTCTGTCAGCAAGGGGGAGTCTTGTCTGAGCAGCGGCAACGCCCACTTGGCCGCCTGGTCCTTTAACAAACTAATCAAAAAGTGCACCTTGGTGCGGTCGTCAGGGAAGTTCCGGGCTCGCCCCTGAATATACAACCTGGCCTGGGCAAGGAACATGGGAAAGCTGGCCGGGGCCCCATCAAATTTCTCTGGCAAAGCCACTGGGTACTTGCCAGGAGCTGGGGCGTCGGCCCCAGGAGCCGGTAGGGCGTCCAACCGCTGCTGAAGTGCCGTAACCGCATTGCTGAGCTGCTGCACTGTGTGAGTCAAGGCTTGGTTCTCCTGGGCCAATGCCACCAGCGCAGCTGTTTGGTCGCCATGGCTTCTGGCTCTTCCCGAACGCACCCCAATGAAGGGGGAGTGCGGGTGTGGTGCGAGCAAACTGCTGGTCCCGGGGGGAAGGTTACCGTTGGCGTAGTCAAAGTCCGGTCCTGGGTCACTAGCCTGGAAACAGTTCACAAGAAGCGGGGCGAGGTCCGAAGTTATCCCCATCATCTTTTTTAATTCATCGTATATCCCCCCCCCAAAAAAATCTTAATCTCTTCTTGATCATCTGGAAGGAGTGAGGTACCACCTATGAGCCATTTTCATCATGTTCTCTCTTATATTATAGCTGGCTGTAAATTTCAAATGTACATTTCATCAGTTTTCCCCATCTTTTAGCATAATTGGACGGCCCACATCTTGGGCCCACTTTATCATTGAAGCCTTAACCTCCTCATCCATTACTTCATAGTCTAAAAGAATTTTAGTCTATAGATTTTTGCGGTTATTTTATATATTATATATATTATATATTATTATATAGATTATATAGATTATATATCTGGAAGATTTTTTTTTGATCTTTCGGCTAAAATATTTGCATATAATTTATAATCGTTATTTAGAAGTGCGATAGGCCTATTGTTGTTAATAAGTAGATTGTCCGTTCCCTGTTTTGGAATTAATGCAATAAGGCTGTCTTTCCAAGAATCCGGCATGGTTCCGTCTTTTAAGATACTTCTTAATGGGTCAGACAGTAAGTCCTCAATTTTTTATAATATATTGGCGGTAGGCCGTCTGGCCCTGGTGGCATTCCTATCTTTGCTTCCTTAATTGCTCTTTGAATTTCGTACGATGTGATAGGGTCATTCAACAGTTCTTTTTGTTCTTTAGTAAGTTTCGGAAGACAGTTCTGTTCTAAATGTTCTTTAACTTCTTCTGTTGTTTCATTCCCTTCCTTATAAAGGTAAAGGTAAAGGTACCCCTGCCCGTACGGGCCAGTCTTGACAGACTCTGGGGTTGTGCGCCCATCTCACTTAAGAGGCCAGGGCCCAGCGCTGTCCGGAGACACTTCCGGGTCACATGGCCAGCGTGACAAAGCTGCATCTGGCGAGCCAGAGCCGCACACGGAAACACCGTTTACCTTCCCGCTGGTAAGCGGTCCCTATTTATCTACTTGCACCCGGAGGTGCTTTCGAACTGCTAGGTTGGCAGGCGCTGGGACCGAGCAGCCGGGAGCGCACCCCGCCGCAGGGATTCGAACCGCCGACCTTTCGATCGGCAAGTCCTAGGCGCTGAGGCTTTTAACCCACAGCGCCACCTGCGTCCCTATATTCCTTCCTTATAGATTTCTCTAAAGAATTCGAGAAATCATTTCTCTATTTCTTTAGGGTTGTTTATTATTTTGCCTTCGCACTTAACTCTATTTATAAGCCTTTCTGCCTCTCTCTTCTTTAATTGCCATGCTAATAACCAGGCTCAGGTTCTGTTTCAGGCTGTGTCTCTGTTTCAGGCTCCGGCGCTGTATCAACCACTGTTGCAGACTCAGGCTGTGGCGCTATGGCTGTAGCTGTGGCTCTGGTTCTGTTTCAGGCTCTGGCACTGTATCAAGCACTGTTTCAGGCTCAGGCTCAGGCTTCTGCTCTTTATTGGGCTTTGTCTCAGTCTCCGACGCTGTTTCAAGCCCTGTATCTGCCTCTGTTTCAGGCTCTGGCACTCTATCAAGCACTGTTTCTGGCTCTGGCTCTCTTTCAGGCTCTGGTTCTGAATTAGGGTTTTGTTCTGGCTCTGGCTGTGTCTCTGGCTCTGGCTCCAGCTCCAGCTCCGGCACTGTATCAAGTACTGTTGCAGACTCAGGCTGTGGCTCTAGGCTGTGGCTGCAGCTATGTTTTGCGCTCCGGCTTTGTATCAAGCCCTATTTCTGGCTCTGGCTCTGGCTCTGGCTCTGGCTCTGGCTCTGGCTCTGGCTCTGGCTCTGGCTCTGGCTCTGGCTCTGGCTCTGGCTCTGGCTCTGGCTCTGGCTCTGGCTCTGGCTCTGGCTCTGGCTCTGGCTCTGCTCTTCTGCTCTTCTGCTCTTCTGCTCTTCTGCTCTTCTGCTCTTCTGCTCTGCTCTGCTCTGCTCTGCTCTGCTCTTAGATTACTTCGTAGTCTAAAAGAAGTCTATACATTTTTGCGATTATTTTGGTTTTACTATTCAGTAGTTCTCTTTCAAATCTTGAAGGCTCCTTTTCAAAACCTATCTGCTTATCCTGTCTGAACACTTCATTCACCTGGAAGTAATCTAGTCAACAAGAAAAGTGATCTTTTATTTTCTCATAACTTATCAATATCACTTGACCCTCCTCCTCCCCACTTAATATTGTGTTTAATGGTTATATGGGGTTGCTCGTGCGTAGGTTGCCGCCACTCCTGGCTAGGTAGCCTGGTTAAACCTTTCCTGGCTGGACAGCCCTTCACTTCGTGGCTGTTCAGTCGCTAGCAGAATCCGTCAGTGGGCGTTTCTTGAACTTCTTCCAGCAAAGAAGTTCTTTGACGCCAAGTCTCCGCCTACTTTCCCTGCGCGGAAGTCTTCTGCGCAGGGTGGGTGTGGGTAGCAGAGGACCTGTGCTCTCCCCGCTGGTCTCCAGCGAAGAGTCCTGGAGCCCTCTCTCCGATTCCCCCATCCGCCCCCCTTTATCCCTGGTGTTACGCTGATTTCCTTCCCCAGCTGCTGAGTCCCCTCTCTCCCTGCTTGGCCCTTCTCCGGCATCGCTTGGGAGCCCTGCCTCCACTTCTGGCTCCGATGTCAGTTCACTGACATCCACCCCCCCCCAGGACCCCCTCCACCCCCGGCCCGACCTTTTGACCCAACTTCGTCCTTTTCCTCAGCCGACGATGCGGGGAATCCCCGGAAGGAGCTGTCGCCCTGAGGATTCAAACTCCGCTTCCCGCCCGCTCCGATCTCTTCCCGCGGGGTGGCCCTCCCAGTCCGATTCCTCTTCCTCTGACGCCTCTCCTCCCTCCTCTTCGGAGGCAGGAAAACCCACAAAATCCTCTTCAAGATTGTCCTTTCAGGGCTCTACCATCGCCATCGATCCCTGGCATTGAATGTGTTGGCCTAGTGTGGGGCTCCGAGGAGAGCTTGGCTGTTTGGCTGGTGTACCGACCACCTAGCGCACCAGCAGCCACCCTGTCAGGCCCATTGGAGGCGGTGGCTGGCTGGGCCTTGGAGTTCCCTAACCTATTGGTATTGGGGGACTTCAACATCCATGCTGATGCCACTCCCTCCTCATAGGCTCTGGACCTGGTGTCTTCCATGGCGACACTAGGGTTCTCCCAGTTTGTTTCGGGCCCCACACATCAAGCAGGCCACACGCTGGATTTGATCTTTGGCGTAGGTATAGATGTGATCATGTCTCCTTCGATGAAAGTGCCATGGTCTGATCACTACGCTCTGAAAGCCAGGATTGACTTTCCACCCCCACCCTGCTTAGGTGGCGAGCCAATTTGGGCTCGCCCACAGAGGCTGATGGACCCTGATAGATTCCGTCAAGCCTTGCGGGACCTTGCTCCCCCTGGCGACTCATTGACTGAGCTTGTTGAGGGCTGGAATATCCAGCTCTTGGCAGCCATCGATGAGATCGCACCTAAGCGCCCTCTGCGACCCCGCAGAAACAGGGCTCCCTGGTTTACCGAAGAGCTCCGGAAAATGAAGCGGGACCTCAGACGGCTAGAGCGAGTATGGCGGGGTGCCCGTGACGGAGCCTCAAGAACATCTTATAGGGCTTTTATGAAAACCTACGAGATGGCGGTGAAGGCTGCTAAGAAGTCTTACTTCTCGGCCTCCATTGCATCCGCTAGCTATCGCCCGGCACAATTATTTAGTATAATCAGGTCTTTAACGTCCCTTGAGGGACAGCCAAATTTAAATAATAATTTGGCACATAGCTGTGAGGCATTTGCGAGCTTTTTTGCGGAGAAGGTCTTGTTGCTCCGCCATGACCTCCCTGCCAATTTGGATACAATAAAGGAACTGGAGGCCCCTCGACTGTCCTCGGGTCCAGTATTGGACCACTTCGACCCGATATCCCCAGCCGATGTGGACAGACTCCTCCGAGCTGGAAAGCCCACCACCTGTCCTCTCGACCCGTGCCCGTCTTGGCTGATTAGAGCGTGTCCAGACGAGGTGCGGGCCCTCCTGGGGGATATCATCAATTTGTCCCTTGGCACGGGGACATTCCCTGCAGAACTGAAGGAGGCAGTGGTGCGCCCGCTCTTAAAGAAAACATCATTAGATCCTTTAGATCTATTCAATTACCGCCCGGTTTCGAATCTTCCGTTCCTGGGTAAGGTGATTGAGAGAGCGGTTGCCGAACAGCTTGGTAGGTTTCTGGATGAAACATCGGCTCTGGATCCATTCCAGTCCGGCTTCCGCACGGGTCATGGGACCGAGACGGCTCTGGTTGCCCTAACAGATGATCTTCGTAGACAGCTGGATCGAGGCGGGTCGGGGCTGCTGATTCTTCTAGATCTGTCAGCAGCTTTCGACATGGTCGATCACGAACTACTGGACCACCGCCTTGCCGATGTGGGGATTCAGGGCACAGTCCTTCAATGGCTGCGCTCGTTTCTCTCTGGTCGGGGACAGAGGGTGGCGCTTGGGGCGGAATTGTCATCGCGCCACTCCTTGGTGTGTGGAGTACCTCAGGGTGCGATAATCTCCCCGATGCTTTTCAACATCTTTATGCGCCCCCTCGCCCAGCTTGTCCGGAGTTTTGGGCTGGGTTGCCATCAGTATGCTGATGACACCCAACTCTATCTGTTGATGGATGGCCATCCTGACTCAGCCCCAGACACACTGACCAGATGTTTGGAAGCTGTGTCTGTATGGTTACAAGGGAGCCGGTTGAAGCTAAATCCTTCGAAGACAGAGGTCCTGTGGCTGGGACAGGACGATATGGGATTGGGGGGGCAACTCCCATCTCTTGCGGGGGTGCAATTAGTGCCAGCACCATCCGTTAAGAGTTTGGGTGTAATCTTCGACACCTCCCTTTCCATGGAGGCACAGACTGCAGCTATAACAAAGGCAGCATTTTTTCATCTCCGCCAAGCTAAGCAGTTGGCTCCTTACCTCTCTCGCCCTGACCTAGCCACTGTGATCCATGCGACGGTCACCTCCAGCCCTGGATTATTGTAACTCGCTCTACGTGGGGCTGCCCTTGAGACTGACCCAGAAACTCCAGCGGGTGCAGAATGCTGCAGCGAGACTCCTTACGGGGTCTTCGCTACGAGACCACATTCACCCGGTGCTATACCAGCTGCACTGGCTCCCGGTGGAGTACAGGATCAGGTTTAAGGTGCTGGTTTTAACCTTTAAAGCCCTATACGGCCTAGGACCCTCATACCTACGGGACCGCCTCTCCTGGTATGCCCCACAGAGAAGTTAGGCTGGCCTCAACTAGAGCCAGGGCTTTTTTGGCTGTGGCTCCGATCTGGTGGAACGCTCTGTCACTAGAGACTAGGGCCCTGCGGGACTTGACATCTTTCCGCAGGGCCTGCAAGACAGAGCTGTTCCACCAGGCCTTTGACCAGGGCACAGCCTGACTCCCTCCCTCGGCAATCTTCGTGGAGCTCTGGCACAATGGTTACCAGTGGCTTGATTTGAACCAATTTTATAATGAATGATTTTAGAGTGTTGTTTGTGCTGTACTTTTGTACTGTTTTATTGTTGTTAGCCACCCTGAGCCCGGCTTCGGCTGGGGAAGGCGGGATATAAATAATTTTATTATTATTATTATTATTATTATTATTATTATTATTATTATTCATCTGTGGTACCAAATTGCTCCTCCCAGAATCTCGCTAGTGGTTTAGGTTTATCTGGGAACAGGCTGTGGAACTCCTCCGCAAGATACCCATCATTGATAGCCTCCGCTGGAACCCACGTGTTTTCTGACTCGGGTTCTCCCTCCCAAGCTACCAAGTACTCCACCTTGTGCCCTCACCATCTTGAATCGAGTATTTCCGTGGCTTGGTTGTGGTGTTCCCAAGTTCATCTTAAGTTGCTGGTGCAAGGCCTCCATTTCTTCCACAAACTGCTCTGCCGCAGGTACGCTCCCCCCTTCCTCCCCCCTCCCCGGGAAGGCCCTGGGGTGAGACCCATAATTGGCCATGAACGGGCTCATTCCTGTGGAAGCCCACCTCGACCTGTAGCAAGCCCATGAGCTTCCTCCAGAACCGGGAAGTAAATTGTTTCCCGCGATCGGAGATGACCCTCGAGGGAGTCCCATGCAGCCTGAAGATGTGATCTACAAACAACCTGTCTGTTTCCTCTGCCGTTACCGCATGCGAGCAAGCTATGAAATGGCACATTTTTGTTAGCAGATCGACTACTACCATGACTGCTGTCTTCCCCCTTGATTTGGGCAAATCTGTCATAAAATCTATGGATACCACCTCCCAGGGTGTTCCCGGCGTGGGTAAGGGTTCCAGTAACCCTGCGGGTGCAGCCCTCTCCCCCTTTGCCCTCTGGCAGCGGTCGCACCCCCGTACATATTCCCGTACATCTTCCCTTACCCTTGGCCACCAGAACTGCCTGGTGACAAGCAACATGGTTTTGTGTTGACCAAAATGTCCCGCTGTTGGGTTGTCGTGGAGTTGTTTGAGTACCCTTCCCCTCAAGGTCTCCCCCGGTACGTACAGCGCTCCCTTGTAGTACAGTACCCCTTCCTTTTCCTCAAACCCTCCCTGGTTTTCCCTTCCGTTCCGGAGTTCCCTGATTTTTGTTTGAGCGAATTCGTCGTTTCTAGTAAGCCCGGCTAGTTCTCGTTTCCCAACCAACACTCCCCCACACACCCATCGGTTCTCGGGGAACACGTGTCTGACTTCCGGTGGTCTCTCTCCTTCCATGTACTCCGGCTTCCGGGAGAGAGCATCTGCTCTTACGTTCTCCTCCCCCGGCACGTACCGGATCTCGAAGAAAAACTTGGAGAACTCCTGTGCCCATCAAATCTGTCTCTGGTTGAGTACTCGCGCAGTCCTCCAGTATTCCAAGTTCTTGTGATCCGTACACACCTGGATCTTGTGCTGCGCCCCTATTAGCAGATGTCTCCATCGTCGAAATGCTGCATAAATTGCAAGCAGTTCGCGGTCATACACCGTGTAGTTTTGCTCCGACTTGCTCAGCTTCCTCGAGAAAAAGGCGCACGGCCTCCAGCTCTGCTGGGGCCCCGGCTGCAACAGTACCGCTCCGATGGCCCGGTCTGACGCGTCGGTCTCCAGCCTCATTGGCTTCTGCAAATCCACGTGCAGGAGCTGCTCTTCCGAAGCGAACGCCTTCTTCAGCCTTTCGAAGGATTGCTGGGCACTTTCTGTCCAGACGAACTTCTTTTGCTACTGAGACAATCTGTGATAGGTGCTGTCAAGTGGGCGAAGTTCCTGATGAACCTCCGGTAGAAGTTGCTGAACCCTAGGCACCTCTGCACGTCCTTCCGGGTTTTGGGGGTCTTCCACTCCAGCACCGCCTGCACCTTGCTGGGGTCCATAGCTAGGCCCCTGTCTGACAACTTGTACCCCAGAAACTCGACTTCTCTGGCATGAAATTGGCATTTTTCCAGCTTGACCCACAACTGGTGCTTCTGCAGTCTCTTTAGCACTTCTCTGAGGTCTCTGACATGTTGCTTCTCATTGTCCGAATAGATTAAGACATTGTCCAAAAAGGCTACGCAGTTCTTGTACAGTAGGGACCCCAACACGTGGTGCATGAAAGCTTGAAAAGAGGCGGAGCCCGACTGTAATCCAAATGGTATAAGTACTCAAAGGCCCCCAGGGGGGTGAACATGGTGGTTTTCCATTCGTCCCCCTCCCTCATTCTAATCAGGTTGTACGCTCCCCTGAGGTCCAGCTTGGTAAAAATTTCCCCCTGCCTCACCCGTGTTAAAATGTCGTCAATCCTGGGCATTGGGAAGGTCACGGGTTCTGATACAAGGTTCAAGGCCCTGAAATCTACGACTAATCTAGGCTGATTAGTATCCTTTTTGTCCACAAAGAACACCGGACTGCCCCCCACCGCCTTTGATTCTCTTATGAAACCTCTTTTCAGGTTCTTGTCAATAAATTCCCGCGACTCCTGCATTTCCCGGTCAGACATGGCATACAGTTTACCCACTGGCAGCTGAGCCCCTGGGAGTAAGTTGATGTGGCACTCAAAGGGCCTATGGGGGGGTAGTCTATCCGCCTCCTTCTCGCTGAAGACCTCCTGTAGGTCAGCATATTGTGGTGGCACCTCCCCTTTTGGCTCCACAGCCATCCCAGCCACCCTGGCCACGGTCATCCTTGGGTCGTCCCCCCCAGACAGTGTTCCAAGCAGTGAGCTGACCCAAAGGTGACCGTCCGCTGATGCCATGCCACTACTGGATCATGTAGTGCCAGCCAGCTCATCCCTAATATTATTGGGGGTCCTGCCAGTGTCGCTACGTGAAAGGCAATGGTCACTTCCCCTCCCAGAAGTTCTCTGCCATTGATGGTGGTCACTTGCAAGGGGAAATCTAGGGGCAGCAGGTGGAGTTGGTGCTCCAGAGTGAAGTCCTTGTTGAAGGAATTGCAGGAGCTGCCTAAATCCAGCAGCGCCTTCACCTTGACTGGGTGCCCATTTGGGAGTTCTAGCACCACTTCTATGGCTATAGCTGCCTTGGGGGGGGGGGGTCTGGCTGGGGCACTTCTATTGGTTGCTGGCCTGGCTGCTGTGCCCGCTGAGTGGCAGCCAAGCGTTGGTGTTTCCCTGCGCCTGCCCCTTTCCCCCCTCCTCCTCACAGCCAGCGGCTCCCACCATCCCTTGCCATGCCTTTCTTTGAGGGCAGACCCTGGCAAAATGTCCTGGCTGTTGGCAGAGGAAGCACTTCTTGGGGGTTGTTTCAAGCCCTGTATCTGCCTCTGCCTCTGTTTCTGGCTCTGGCTCTCTTTCAGGCTCTGGTTCTGAATTAGGGTTTTGTTCTGGCTCTGGCTGTGTCTCTGGATCTGGCTGTGTCTCTGCTTCAGGCTCCTACGCTGTATCAAGCACTGTATCAGGCTCTGCCTCTCCCTCTGCCGCTGGCTACGTTTAAGCGTCAGGCTCAGTTTCGGATAGTGTCTCTGTTTCAGGATCCAGCACTCTATCAAGCACTATTTCAGACTCAGGCTGTGGATCTCGGCTGTGGCTCTAGGCTCTGTCTGTGGCTCTGGCTGTGGCTCTGGCTCTCTTTCAGGGTCTGGTTCTGAATGAAGATCTGGTTCTGACTCTGATTCAGGGTCTCATGATGGCTCCTCCTCTGCCTCTGACCCAGGCTCTGGTTCTGAATGAGGGCTTGGTTATGGCACTGATTCAGGGTCTCGCTCTGTCTCTGGCTGTGTCTCTGTTGCACCACAAACGGTGGTTTGTTGTTGTTGTTGTTATTTTCTTTCTGGGGTGGGACAAATGTTTAGTTGGGGCGGGGATTATTTTAAGTTTAGCATAATTGTTTCTTGCTTTGTTTTTCTTTTACTATTTTTTTAGGTTATTGTATAGTTTGTATTTTGCTTTTTAAGGGGAAAGGGTCAGGGCTGCCTGGGAGGGGGCCTCAGCCAACAGAATGGCTGGGGCAGGTTCCCTACGGGGGGATGTATTGGAACACCCAATCTCTGTTATCGCGAGTGGGAGGAGCAGTTGCGCTAAGACCAGACCACGTCTTTACCGAAGATCTGGTTCTGACTCTGATTCTGATTCTCTGATTCTGGCTCTCTATCTGGAAGGAGCCATTTTCATCATGTTCTCTCTTATATTATAGCTGGCTGTAAATTTCAAATTTACATTCCATCAGTTTTCCCCATCTTTTAGCATAATTGGATGGCCCACATCTTGGGCCCACTTTATCATTGAAGCCTTAACCTCCTCATCCATTACTTCGTAGTCTAAAAGAAGTCTATAGATTTTTGCGATTATTTTGGTTTTACTATTCAGTAGTTCTCTTTCAAATCTTGAAGGCTCCTTTTCAAAACCTATCTGCTTATCCTGTCTGAACACTTCATTCACCTGGAAGTAATGTAGCCAACTAGAAAAGTGATCTTTTATTTTCTCATAACTTATCAATATTAGTTGACCCTCCTCCTCCCCCCTTAATATTGTGTTATACGTTATCCAGTTCTCTTTGATGTTGTTCCTTTTTTTAACAGCAATTGCTTCTAGTGGAGAGTTCCATCTTGGGGTTTTCTGTTCCAAATATCTTTTGTATTTTCCCCATACCTTATTGTAATGGGAATTGGGGTTGCTTGTGCGTAAGCCACAAACTGCTCCAAGCTGGTTGTATGGCTAAACCTTTCCCTGGCTTGACAGCCCTTACAACGCAGCTGTCTCAGTCACTGGCAGAATCCGTCAGTGGGCGTTTCCTGAATTTCTTCCAACATAAAAATTCCTTGACTCCAAGTCCGCCTAGTCTCTGCGCGGAAGCTTTCTGCGCAGCGTAGGCGTGCCAAGCGGAGGTCCTGTGCTCTCCCCGCTGATCTCACTGGAAGAGTCTCGGAGCCTTCCCTCCGAAGTACTCTCAGCCTCCCCTTTCTTCCTGGTGTCACCTTGATTTCCTTCCCCAGCGGAAGCTCTCCCTCTCTCCTTGCTAGTTCCCTCTCCGGCATCATTGGGGAGCCTTACCTCTCCTCTTGGCTCCGATGGCAGTTCCCTGACATCCACCTTCCCCCCAGGGCCCTCCTCTCCCCCCGTCCGTTCCTTGGACGGTGATGTGGGGAATCCCTGGAAGGAACTATCCCCTTCCTCAGATGATTCAGAGCATTACCTCTCCTCTTGGCTCCGATGGCAGTTCCCTGACACTTATATATAGCATTTCTTATTATATGATTTGAAAAACTCCTATGCGTCTTTATTTTCCCATAATTAAGATAGCCATGCCACCCAAAACGGGTGTCATGACCTTCTAGATCTAAAATATCCCAATTTTTTAATAAATACCAATCTTTCAACCGGAGAAGACATGAGGCTTCGTAATATACCTTCAAATCCGGTAACCCGTAGCCACTTCTTTCTACAGTATCTATTAATATCTTATGCTTTACTCTTGGTCTTTTACCCTTCCACAAAAATTTAGAAATTTCTTTTTGCCACTTGTTGATACTGCTGGTCTTTCCTGTAATTGGAATCGTTTGGAATAGAAAGAGTAGCTTCGGTAAAACTATCATTTTAATTACCGAAATACGGCCCAGGAATGATAAATTTAACCTTGTCCATGTCTCCAACTGTCTTTTGATATCTTTCCAACAATTGGTATAATTATCTTCATATAAGTTAATATTCTTTGGTGTTATCCATAATCCTAAATACTTGATTTGGGGGTAGATTTTAATGCGTATTATTTGTTCTAATTCTGCTTTTTTCATTTGGCGACTGTCAGAGTTGCCTCTAGGTCCCAGCTCACAGAGGACCAACGCTAGTCAGTAATAACGTATAAAAGTCTTTATTGAAGATTAGTTTCCATTTTCAAACCGCAGCGTGCAACTCTACGTCTTAGAACCTAGACCGGCGAAGCTCCATCTGAGTCTCCGCCTCCTAGACACCAGTTTAAGACTCTAGCCTTACTCCACCTCTTCCGTTGTTCTTTCCTCCTCTGGGTCCTTCTGCCCCCTGGGGTTTCCTCCTTTCTGGACTCTTCTGACGCTGACCCCCCTGAGTCTTGCCCCTCCTTCCAGCGGGCTTTAGGACCTGGCTCCCTATCCGGGCTACCTGCTGTGCCGCTCGCCTGTACATTTGAACTTGGCGCGCGTGCCCAGCCGGTAACTTTCCTCTTGACCGTTTCCCCGCTCTCCGATGGAGGCGTGGTCAATCCTGACTCATCTCCTCTCGCTGGTGGTGAGAACACTGGTCCCGATGCCTGGGACTCCTCCCCCCCACTGCGCTCTGGTGGGGAAGCTGGTCCTGATTTCCAACTGCTGCTCTGGGAGTCCCCGCTGGCCCCTTCCTTCTGGGGTTTCCCCCTTGGCACCCCCCTTGCCCTGGCCATCGGCGCTCCCTTCTGTGAATCTTCTGATTCGCTGGAGAGGCTCATGGAATCCCTCTGACCACTGTCACCGCCTACGCTCCCCTCGGATTCCTCCCCCTCGCTCTCCATTTCCTCCCTCTCCTGTGCCTCTGCTCCTGAGCCCCTGACATCCATCCCCCCCTCAAAGGCCCCCCTTCCCCCCTCCCCCTCTTCAGGTGCGGGTTCTGGGTGCTCCAGTGTTGTGGGGGTGAGTGCAGGATACAGTTCGTCCCCCGTGGCGTGCAGCCAGCCGGATAAGTCCGGGAAGTCCTCCATGGTGTCGTCGACGGCGATCTCCTCTGCTTCCATCTCCTGGGCGGTGTGTTCGAACCCGGGATCTTCCCCCAACTCTCCCATGACCCCCTCTTCCCGTCGCCTGGGGTGATGCTGCGTGCAATGGCCCTCTCGGCAGTTCTCTGCGCCACCCCACCTCAGGTTGATCCTCCCACCAATAGGAGCCCCCTGTGCCAAACCCCGAGAGCGATCCCTCTGGAGAGCTAGTCTCTAGCGTCGTGTCCTCAGCTGAAGAGAACCCCTGAAACGTGCTGGCTGAGAGTGTGGGTGTGAAAAGATATTCGTCGAAATAATCTGCCGGCATGGGCCTGTGTGGGAAAATTGCATGGAATTCGTCTTTGAGCCATTGCTCCTCCACGGCATAGTCCGGTACCCACCTGTTGGCGCTGACCGGGGTGTCTTCCCTCGCAAGGAGATATTCAATCCCTTCCTCCCCCATCTCGAGTCTAAAATCTCTGTGGCCTCGTTGAGTGGCTCCCCTCTCGGTGACCTCCCCCCTTCGTGGGCGCTCCCCTGAGCGGGTCTGGTGCTGTCCCTGGCGCCTGAAACCTGTGAGGTGCCTTGTAGGGCGTGAGCACCGATCTATGAAAGACTGGGTGCATTCTGGATCCCTCCGGGAGTGTCAACCGGAAGGCCACTAGGTTGATCTGTGCCTCGACTTGGTAAGGGCCTATCTGCTTGTGTCCGAGCTTCTTCTTAGCTAACGATCTGGCCGGCACTGCCTGGGCTGCCAACCAGACCCAGTCCCCCACCCGGATGTCCTCCCCAACTCTCCTGTGTCTGTCCGCTTGCATTTTGTACGTGCGTTTAGCTAGCTCTAACTGCCTTCGGAGTTGCTCATGGACCTCCTGTAACTCTGCTGCCAAGGCCTCTGCTCCCTGCGGCTCCCCCTCCCTCACTTTCTCTAAACCCGGGAAGGTTCTGGGATGCCGCCCATTGTTGGCAAAAAACGGTGTCACCCCCCGTAGACACGTGTTTCGTGTTGTTGTAGGCAAACTCGGCCAGCGGTAGGTAGTCCACCCAGGTCGAGGGCTGCTGGTTCGCGTAGCATCTCAGGTACTGCTGCATGATGGCGTTGACCCTCTCCGCTTGTCCGTTGGTCTGCGGGTGTCTTGCTGACGCTAGGCTGACCTTGACGTTCAGGATGCCCATCAGCTTCTGCCAGAAGTTCGAGATGAACTGGCGCCCCCGGTCGGACAGGATAGACCGTGGTAGGCCGTGCACCTTGAACACGTGGTCTATGAACAGCTTGGCGGTCTGCTCCGCTGTGGCCACCTTCGCGCAAGGAATGAAGTGGGCCATCTTGGTGAGCAAGTCTACTACCACGAGTACTGCTGTTTTGCCCCTCGAGCTGGGCAGATCAGTGACAAAGTCCAGGGCCACCCTCTCCCACGGTTCGAGCGGGGTCTGTAGCGGTTCCAACAGTCCCGCCTGCGGCCTGTGTACTGGCTTGGCCCTTTGGCAGGTGTCACACCTATTGACGTAATCCGCGACTTCTCCCCGCATCTTGGGCCACCAAAAGTCTCTGGCTACTAATTCCACAGTCTTCTCTTTGCCGAAGTGCCCAGCGCTGGGCGCGTCGTGTAACTGTTGCAGTACTCTCGCGCGGAGGTCGTCTCCCGGCACGTAGAGGGCCCCTTTGCGGATGAGCAGTGCGTCGCATATCTGGAACTCATCGTCCTTCGCTGTGCCGCTGCGCACCTCCTCCATCTTGGCTCGTGCGAAGGAATCTGTTCGCAGCGCGCGACGTACTGCGTCCAGGTCCACCGCGGCTGAGGCGCATGCCCACGCTTTCGGTGTGAAAATGTGCTTGGCCGCCGCCGGTGCCTCTTCCTCGAGATACTGCGGTTTCCTGGATAGCGCATCCGCCATGATGTTGTTGTCTCCCGGGATGTATTCTATCCTGAAGTCGAAATCTGCAAAGAACTCCGCCCAGCGGATGTGTCTCTGGTTCAGGAACCTCGCCGTGCGCCAGTACTCCAAGTTCTTATGGTCCGTGCGGACCTGCACTGTGTGCTTGGCTCCGATGAGGAAGTGCCGCCACGCCTTGAATGCTGCATGAATGGCCAGCAACTCTCTGTCCCAGATGGTGTAGTTCTGCTCCAACCTGCTGAGTTTCCTGGAGTAGAAAGCGCACGGCCTCCAGTCCCCCTGCGGATCTCGCTGCAACAGGACTGCCCCCACGGCTCTGTCTGAGGCATCCGTCTCAACCCTCATGGGTTTGCTGGGGTTCACATGTAGCAGCTGTTCTTCGGATGCGAAGAGACGCTTGAGCTTCTGAAAGGACTGCTCCGCCTGCTCCGTCCAGATGAACCTCTTCTTCTTGGAGCTGAGGGTGTCGGTGATGGCCGCCGTCTGCATAGCGAAACCCTTGATAAACTTGCGATAAAAGTTGGCAAAGCCGACAAACCTCTGGACCTCCTTCCGATTGCGCGGGCTTTTCCAGTCCAGCACCGAGCGGACCTTGGCGCTGTCCATGGCGAGCCCCTTGTCGGACAGCTTGTAGCCCAGGAAATCCACCTCCGTCATGTCGAACTGGCACTTCTCCAGCTTGGCATAAAGCCTGTGCTCCCTCAGCCTTTGCAGGACTTCCTTGACATCTCTCTCGTGGGCCTCCAGCGACTCCGAGAAGATCAGGATGTCGTCCAGGAAGCAGACGCACTTCTTGTAGAGGAGACCCGCTAAGACGTGGTGCATGAAGGCTTGAAAACAGTGGGAACCATTTTGTAATCCAAAAGGCATAACTCTATATTCATAGATGCCTAGCGGCGTAAACATGGCTGTCTTCCACTCGTCGCCCTCCCGCACGCGTATGAGATTGTACGCTCCGCGTAGATCCAACTTGGTAAAGATGCGACCCTTCCTCACCGTCGCCAGCAGGTCATTGATTTTGGGCATGGGGAAGGCTGTGGGCTTGGTTTTCGAATTCAAAATTCTGTAATCAACTACAAGCCTCTTTTTGGGCGTGTCCCGCTTCCTCACAAAAAACACGGGACTGCCCCCCACTGCCTTGGATTCTCGGATGAATCCCCGCTTCAAGTTGTGATCTATGAACTCCCTGAGTTCCTGCATTTCATCCTCAGACATGGAATACAGTTTCCCCGTCGGCAGCGTCGCCCCCGGCAGGAGGTCAATCTTGCAGTCGTAGGGCCTGTGGGGAGGCAGCTTGTCCGCTTCCTTCTCGCAGAAGACCTCCAAAAACGCCTTGTACTTGTCGGGTACTGCTTGCAGCATGCCTAGTCGCAGTTGTGGAGCATCCTCTTGCCCCTCATCCTCCTGGTTAGTCAGGATGCAGCGTTCTGCGCAGTAGGAGGAGCCGAAAGTCAATTGGCGCTGGTACCATGCTAATGCCGGACTGTGCCGGTCCAGCCAGCTCATGCCCAACACTATGGGAGTGTCTGACAGTTGGGTGACGTTGAAGCTGATGATTTCGCGGTGATTCCCAATTTGCATCACCATTGGCGGCGTTTGCTGTACCACTTGTCCCCCTAGCAGCTCCCTGCCGTCGACTGTTACCACTTTCAGAGGCATCGTGGCAGGCAGGAGCGCTATGCCATGTTGAGTGACGAAATCCACTCCTATAAAGTCTGCATTGCTGCCAGAGTCAATGGTAATAGGGACTTCCATGGTGAGTCCAGTGGGCAGCTGAAGCGATGCCGTGAGTTGCACCACTGGTTTGGGTGGGAGGGGGTCTGTGGGCTGTAAGATCCCTGGGGACTGCTTCACTGACTCGTTTGGCTGGGCCCCCGTTCCTCTGATTCCAGCCAGACTCCGTCGTTTCCCTGCTGTGGTGCACTCTGCTGAACTACTTCTGTTACTGTCGCTGAGGCTGCAGTGTGCTTGTGAATCCTCTGGGGACACTCTTTCACCATGTGCTGAGCACTGTCGCAGATGTAACACTTCCTGTTCCCTCTAGGAGGCTTCGGTTTGACTGCTCCCGGCGTTAGGGCTCTGGCTGCTGACTGAGCCTTGGCACCACCTAACTCCATCGGCTCCTCTCCCCCTCCCAATGGTGGCGTGGATTGAGCGTGCGCTGTCTCCCTGGGAAAGAAAGGAGGTGCTCTTGCTGGTGTGCGTCCCCAACGCCCTTCGTCCTTGCTCCAGAAACGTTCCTCCAGCCTCACCCCAATCGTCAGCGCTCTCTGGATCACGTCTTTAGTGGTCTGGGGTCGCTCCCCCCTCGCAATTTCGTCTTTCACAGCCCCGTTCAACCCCTCCCAGAACAGGTCCCTGACGGCAGCTGACTCTTTTTCCCATCCCAGCGCGTTGACCAAAGCAAAAAAGCGGGAGTGATATTGCCTTACAGTGGCTCTGCCTTGCTTCAATCCATGTATCTCTTTCCTGGCGATATCTACATCAATCTCCGATAAAAAGCACACATCCATCGCCTTAAGGAAGGCTTTCGCATTTTGGAGGGCTGGGTCTTTATCTCGGTACAGATTCCGCAGCCACGCTTTAGCGTCTCCGTGGAGATGCGTTAGTATGAAGCCTACTTTCTCCTGCTCATCTCTAAAGTCCTTCTCCAGCAACTCTAGGGCGAAAACCACGTCTGCTCTGAAGTTAGGATACTGCTGCAGATTCCCATCGAAATGCGACACAAGGCTGCCTCCTCTCTTTCCCAGCCCAATCCCCTCTGGTCTGGTTCCCGGCGCCCCCTGTTTAGCCAATATTTCCAACCTGATTTGCAGATCCTTGCAGACAGCAGCGGATTCTTCTTCCCTTTTCCTGAATGCCAGTACTTCCGAGTTAAGTTGTGCCACCGCGTTTTGCAGGGCTGTTATTTGTTGTTCGGTATTCATCTTGTCCTGCCTTCGTGAGCTCGCGAAGCACCAATCTTCGCCCCTCGCTGCGTCCACTCACGTTGCGAGGTTTTATTTTTTTTGGCAGATGGAGCTTACTGTCAGAGTTGCCTCTAGGTCCCAGCTCACAGAGGACCAACGCTAGTCAGTAATAACGTATAAAAGTCTTTATTGAAGATTAGTTTCCATTTCCAAACCGCAGCGTGCAACTCTACGTCTTAGAACCTAGACCGGCGAAGCTCCATCTGAGTCTCCGCCTCCTAGACACCAGTTTAAGACTCTAGCCTTACTCCACCTCTTCCGTTGTTCTTTCCTCCTCTGGGTCCTTCTGCCCCCTGGGGTTTCCTCCTTTCTGGACTCTTCTGACGCTGACCCCCCTGAGTCTTGCCCCTCCTTCCGGCGGGCTTTAGGACCTGGCTCCCTATCCGGGCTACCTGCTGTGCCGCTCGCCTGTACATTTGAACTTGGCGCGCGCGCCCAGCCGGTAACTTTCCTCTTGACCGTTTCCCCGCTCTCCGATGGAGGCGTGGTCAATCCTGACTCCTCTCCTCTCGCTGGTGGTGAGAACACTGGTCCCGATGCCTGGGACTCCTCCCCCCCACTGCGCTCTGGTGGGGAAGCTGGTCCTGATTTCCAACTGCTGCTCTGGGAGTCCCCGCTGGCCCCTTCCTTCTGGGGTTTCCCCCTTGGCACCCCCCTTGCCCTGGCCATCGACGCTCCCTTCTGTGAATCTTCCGATTCGCTGGAGAGGCTCATGGAATCCCTCTGACCACTGTCACCGCCTACGCTCCCCTCGGATTCCTCCCCCTCGCTCTCCATTTCCTCCCTCTCCTGTGCCTCTGCTCCTGAGCCCCTGACAGCGACATATTTTTAACTAATAGTTTTGTCTTGTTTAAATTCATTTTGAACCCCACAACTTTACCGTAGCCATATATTATTTCCAACGCCTTTCTTAAACTCTGTTTTGGTTGCTCCGTAGTTATAATTAAATCGTCAGCAAATGCCCTCATTTTGTTACTTCTATTTCCTAGCATAATCCCTTTTATTTCTTTTTCTTCCCTAATTTGTTTACATAAAACTTCCAATGTTAATATGAAAATTAAGGGGGATAGTGGGCAAACGGAGACGGAATGCCACATTGGAGACCTGGTCCACGATAGGAAACGGGCCGGTGAAACGGGCGTCCAGCTTCCGCGAAGGTCGAGAGGGGTGGAGGTGGCGAGTGGAGAGCCATACCAGGTCACTGACGTGGAGTTCCGGCCCCACCTGGCGGTGGCGGTCGGCCTGGGCCTTGTACGCCTCCTTGGCCTGGCGCAGTTGCTCCATCAATAGCTGTTGCTGGGACTGGAGCTCCTGAAGTCACTCCGTCACAGCAGGGACCGCGGATGCCGGCAGCACATCCGGAAACGGCTGTGGATGATAACCGTAACTGGCCTGGAACGGGGTCTGCTGGGTGGACGCATTCACCGCGTTGTTGTAGGCGAACTCCGCCAATGCTAGGTGGTCGACCCAGTCATCCTGCTGGTAGCTGCAGTAACACCGGAGGTACTGCTCCAGCACCGCGTTCACCCGTTCCATCTGGCCATCGGTCTGTGGGTTGGAACACAGCGGGCGCGTTGCACAATCCGAAGGGCATAACCAGGTATTCGAACTGCCCGTACCGGGTCCCGAATGCTGTCTTCCACTCATCCCCGGCTCGGATCCGAATTAAATTGTAGGCCCCCCGGGGGTTTAGCTTGGTGAACACCTGCGCCCCTTGCACCCGCTCCAGCAACTCCGAAATAAGGGGCAAGGGGTACCGGTCTGGGATGGTAATATTGTTCAGGGCCCGGTAATCATGGCAAAGGCGAAGCTCCCCACATTTCTTCTTAACGAAGAGCACTGGTGCAGCGGTGGGCGAGGTAGAAGGCCTAATGAAACCACGCTCCAGGTTCTTGCGCAGGAAGTCCTGCAAAGCTTCGCGCTCTGGCTCTGTTAGAGAGTATAAGCGACTCACCGGCAGGGGCGCTCCGGGCTGGAGGTCTATGCTGCAGTCAAAAGACCGATGCGGCGGCAGCTGGTCTGCCCCCCGTTCCTCGAACACGTCGTGATAGTCCCGGTACTCGGCGGGGAGCGTTGATGCAGCCCCCTCAGTGGGCGCAGCTGCTAGCATCTCGGACTGAGCATGGGAACATGGGTCTGGGAAGTGCACAGTCCGTTTGACCCAGTCAATCGAACATTGTGAGCCTCCAGCCAGTCCATCCCGAGCACCAGGGGAAACCGGGGCATGGAGGCAATGTCCAAAGTTCGCATCTCCCGGTGCTGCTGGAGACACAGGACCAAGGGCTGGGTCTCCTGAGTAATGGCACCTGAACGCAGGAGCCGTCCGTCAATTGCCTCCACCTGTACCGGTTCTTAAGGCGAACACTCCTCCTGGGAGAAACCAGTTCCCTCCGCCTCTCTGCCCTAAGCCTCTGCAGTTCAGGAGAGGCTGGGGAGTTACTGGACCCAGGGGGAGACTCTCCTTCCTCTGGCAGGGCCGGGAGAGGCGCACCTGTAGGCACTGTGTCCTTAATCACCTCTGGAGCTAGAGTGGAATCACCTGGTGCCTGCTCCTGATGATCCGGCACAGGTGCAGGCTCTTCAGATCCAAGGCCCTGCCCCAGTTCAGCCGGCCCTGGAGGCAGGGACTCCGGTGCTGGCTGGAATTCCTCCGGTTCAGCCTCTAAATCGGATTCCCAGGCCATCACAGCTATAAATGTGCCTCCCGGCAAAAAGCCAGCTTGGTCATTGTGTATCATCACCTGGAAGACTTTTTTTGATCTTTCGGCTAAAATATTTGCATATAATTTATAATCGTTATTTAGAAGTGCGATAGGCCTATAGTTGTTAATAATTCTGTTTTGGAATTAATGCAATAAGGCTGTCTTTCCAAGAATCCGGCATGGTTCCGTCTTTTAAGATACTTCTTAATGGGTCAGACAGTAAGTCCTCAATTTTTTATAATATATTGCCGGTAGGCCGTCTGGCCCTGGTGGCATTCCTATCTTTGTTTCCTTAATTGCTCTTTGAATTTCGTACGATGTGATAGGGTCATTCAACAGTTCTTTTTGTTCTTTAGTAAGTTTCGGAAGACAGTTCTGTTCTAAATGTTCTTTAACTTCTGTTTCCAACTTCGATTTTTCCACCTGGAAGCCAATTTTCCTGTCCGAATTATAGGCCTCTCTTACTTGGAAATAGTGTAACCAATCCTGCACCTTATCTTTAAGTTTCTCATAACTCTGCAATTTCAGTTTGTCCCCATCCTGTTCCAAAATTTCCCAATATTTTGGCCAGTTCGATCTCATGTTAAGTTTTTTCAAGGCCTTAGCTTCCATGGGTGAAAGCCACCTTGGGGTTTTATTCTCCAAAAAATCTTAATATCTGACCCAGACATTGAACAATGCTTTTCTGACAATATGGTTTTTAAACGCCATATGAGCTTTGTCCTTACCATACCATAAGTATGCATGCCATCCAAAAACATTATCATGTCCTTCCAAATCAAGAATTTCTGTATTCTCAAGAAGTAGCCATTCCTTTAACCAGCAAAAGGCTGCCGCCTCGTAGTATAGTTTAAAGTCCGGCCGGGCAAACCCCCCTCTATCCTTTGCATCAGTAAGAATTTTATATTTAATTCTGGGCTTTTTGCCCTGCCAGACAAATCTAGAAATTTCTTTTTGCCACTTCTTGAAACAGTCCATCTTGTCAATTATTTGTAAGGTTTGAAACAGAAATACCTGACCAAATTCTTGTATTATTTCCAAAGCTCTTCTAGTACTAGGGATTGGCTCCTGTAATGTCAAAACTAGGTCATCTGCATAGGCTTTCAATTTATAATGTTTGGCTCCGACCTGTATACCTTGAATCTGTTGGTCCCTTCTAATCATGTTCAGCAAGACCTCCAGGACTGAAATAAAAAGCAGAGGGGAAATTGGGCAGCCTTGTCGTGTCCCTTTCTCTACCTTAAATTCTTCTGTAACTGCGTTATTCACTATCAATTTTGCCTTTTGTTCTGAATAAATCGCCCCTATACCGTTTCCAAACCTTTCTCCCACCCCCATCCCTTGCAGGTTTTTCTTCATAAAACTCCAAGAAATGTTGTCAAAGGCTTTCTCTGCGTCGATGAATATCAATACTGCTTTTGTATTAATATCAACTTGTAATTTTTCCAAGATGTCAATTAAGTTCCTTGTGTTGTTTGTCATATGTCTGCCTGGGAGAAAGCCTGCTTGGTCTTTATGTATGATTCCCGCTAGGACTTTTTTTAATCTTTTAGCTAAAATGTCAGCAAAAATTTTATAATCCACATTAAGTAGGGATATGGGGCGGTAGTTCTTAAGTTGTGTCTTTTCTGACTCATTTTTCGGTATAAGCGTGATATAGGCATCTTTCCACGACTCTGGCGCTCTTTTCCCCTCCATAATTTCATTGCAGACCTCCATTAATGGCTGAATTAAATAGTCCTTCATTACTTTGTAATATTTGGAGGAAAGCCCATCTGGGCCTGGAGACTTGCCAAGCTGTAAATTCTTAATGGCACCTTCAACCTCCTGTTCAGAAATTCTGTCATTCAATATTAATTTGCTCTCCTGAGATATATTTTGTAATCCATTTGTTTTTAAGAATTTCTCGATTTTGGTCTCATTCTGTGGTCCTTGTGCATACAATTGTTTGAAGTATCTCTGGAAACAGTCTTTGATCTCCTGTGGGTTTTGTATAATCCTTCCATTTACTTCAAGATTGGTCACTGTATTTAATTTTTGTCTTTTCTTCAGCTGCCAAGCTAGCAGCTTTCCACACTTATTATCTGATTCAAAAGTTTTTTGTCTCATTTGTTTAATCTTCCATTCTATGTCCTGATTAACCAATTTCAAATACTGTGCCTGATATGACTTAATTTCTCGCAGGATCTCCTGTGATTTTGGTTTAGACCTTAATCTCTTTTCTCCTTCTCTGATTTTCTCCAAAATCTTTCCTTTTCTTTCCTCTTGAAGTCTCCTCTTTATAGCATTTTGTTGAATCAGAAAACCTCTAATAATGGCTTTACTTGCGTCCCAGATTACTCTTTTTTCCACAGTTGTCTTTAAATTTATTTCAAAATAGTCTTTTATAATTTTTTGGGCCTTCTTAATAATTTCAGGATCTCTAAACAAGGTGTCATTCATTCTCCACCTAAAGGAACCAATCGGTGTTAATTTCATGTCCATTCTCACAGGGTTATGGTCGGAGCAGATTTTTGGGCAGATTTCCACCTTCCGAGTCTTGGGTGCCATCCCTCTTGTAATCCAAATTTGGTCAATTCTTGTCCAAGTCATGTTAGCTTCAGAGAAGAAAGTTCCCTCCCTTCCTAGGGGGTTTTTAGTTCTCCAAATGTCAATCAAGTCCATATTGTCTGTCATTTCAAAAAAAGTCTTTGGTAGTCTTCCATCTTTTGTAACTACCTGTCTTTCAGATTTGTCCATATGTGTTGACACAACTCCATTCATATCTCCCATCAAAATAATGTTCTGGTCCATATGATCCAACAACGTCTCATGCAGTTTCTTGTAAAACTCTGATTTCCCCTCATTAGGTGCGTAGACTCCAATTATTAATACTTTCTCTCCTTGTATTTGTATTTCAATTGCTACAAATCGTCCATGTTCATCCTTGAAAAGAAATTTTGGTGACAACTTCTCTTTTGCATATATCACAACTCCTCTTTTTTTAACTTTGTCCGATGAGATAAATTCTTGACCTAGTCTCTTGTTTACCAATAATTTCCTGTGGAGTCTTGTTATATGTGTTTTTTGTAAGCAAATCAAATCCAATTGTTCCTTTTTTAACATATGAAAAATTCTCTTCCTCTTGCTAGGGGAATTAAGACCCCGGATGTTCCAAGTTAACATCTGCAGAGACATGTTGTAGTTATTGTAAAGTTCCTCCAACTGCTCCCAAAAGTTGTTCTTCTTCTGATGGTTGTGTCTCTTTCTCTAGTCGGTTCGACCCCAAGGGGTGTCTGTCTAGATCAGGTGGTCCCAATCCTAGTATCTCCAAATCTCTTGTCCTTGCCTCCCTTCTTAGTTCTTCCCAAAGTCCTCCAGGAAACTCACTTTATCTTCCTTTGATCTTATCTTTATTTTCTTTCCTTTAAATGTAAACGAGAGGCCTTGCGGAAATTCCCACCTGAACAAGATATTGTTCTTCCTTAGTAGGTCAACCAAGTCACTGTAGTTAGTTCTGAGGTCTAGTAGGTATTTTGGGATATCTTTGAAAATCTCGATTCTCTCACTTCCAATCTCCAGTGCTTTCTTGTAATGCAGGCCCAGTATTTTGTCTCTTTCTTCTTTCGATCTTAGTGAAATCAGGCAGTCCCTCGCTCTGTTCTTCCTTTTGACTCTTCCCAGCCGAAAGGCACTCACTATCTCAAATTCTTCTGAATCTAGACCCCAAAAGGTCTCAAATTCCAATGCGAGAAACTCTACTAGTTCTGCTTCCTCTGTTTCTGGAACTGATCTTAATCTCAAATTGGCCTGTTTTTCCTTAAGTTCAATCAGAGAGAATTGTGCCTTGTAATCATCCAGTTTTCTGTTTATTGGCGGTATTTTTTCCTCTACCGCCAAAACCCTCTCCCTGGCTTCCTCTGCTGTCTGTCTGGTCTCCTTGGATTCCTGCAGTAACCTGTCAATTGCCTGGGTATTGGAATTCACTTTCTGTCCTACGTCATTCACTTTTTGTCCAAGGTCTTGGATAGTTGAGGTGTTTAAATCTATCTTAGCTGTCAGATTCTGTAAAGCTGAAAGGATCTTGTCCAGTGTTGTAGATTCTGGTCCTGCTGGTCTTGCTCCCTTAAATTCTTCTCTTTCTGTAGCTTGTGAAGCAGAAAGACCTGTTACAGATGCTCTTCTAGAGTGTTGTTGTTGCTGTGTCTGCAGTTGCGACTGTTGTCTGGTTTTATATTTTATTACTTTCTCTTTCTCTTGTGCCTTCTCCTGCGGCTTATCTTGTGGAATGTCTTGATCCATTCCTGTGTCTCAGAAAAGTCAAGGTCACTTACACAGTTCTCACAGCTCCCAGGTTTATTTCTCAGCAGTGAACAAAAATAACAGCTGCAGCGGAAAATCCCCAGCTATAACAAAGAGTTCCTCTAGGAGAGCAGAGTAGCAAAATGTATCCTGGATGAATAGTTTTAAAACAGTATCTTTACTGGCATGTCAATGTTACTCAAAAAGCAACAGTTACAGGCTGCTTGACAAATTGCATCCCCACGAAATCGGCGTTGCTCCCCGAATCGATCGTGAGGGGCACTTCTAGGGTGGTCCCATTTGGCAACTGAAGTGTTGCAGTGAGCTGCACCGCTGGCTTGGGTGGTAAAGGGTCTGTGGGTTGCAAAGATGCTGGGGACTGTTCTACAGATTCGCCTGGCTGAGCCCCAGCAATTCTGCTTCCAGCCAGGCATTGTCGTTTCCCTGAGGTTCCTCTTCCTGGATCACTTCTGCAGCTACCGTCGCTAAAGCTGCAGTGTGTTTCTGGAGCCTCTGGGGGCACTCTTTCGCCATGTGCAGTGCACTGTCGCAGATGTAACACTTCCTGGTCCCTCTAGGAGGCTTCGCCTTTACTGCACCGGAAGCTGGGGCTCTGGCTGTTGCTTGAGCCTTAGCACCACCAAGTTCCATCGGCTCCTCCCCCTGCCTCCCCAGCGGCGAGGGATGTGACTGACTGAACTCCCTGGGGATGAAAGAAGACGTCCTCGCTGGTGGACGCACCTGACGTTCTTCCTCATTGTGCCAAGGACGTCCCTCGTGACGTATCCCAATCGCCAGAGCCCTCTGCACCACCTCCTCCAGGGTCTGAGGTCTGTCTCCCCTGGCAAGTTCGTCCTTTATGGGACCGCTGAGACCCTCCCAGAACAAATCCCTCACAGGTGTGCAGTCTTTCTCCCAGCGTAACGCAGTCAGTAAAGCAAAAAATCTGGAATGGTACTGACGCACAGTGGCTTTGCCTTGCCGCAGTCCAAATATCTCCCTGCGTGCAAGATCCAGATCTACGGTTGACTGGAAGCAGGCATCCATCGCTTTAATGAATTCATCAGAATCGCGGCGGGCAGGGCCATCTTCACGCCACAAATTGCGCAACCAGTCTCTGGCCGGCCCATGCAAGTGAGAAACAATAAACCCCACTTTCTCCTCCTCATCTTTAAAGTCATGACGAAGCAAGTGCAATGCATACAAAACGTCTGCTCTGAAATTGGGGTAGTGCTTCAGGTTCCCATCGAAGTGGGTGACTAGGCTGCCCCCCCCCGCCTTCCAAGTCCAATCCCCTCTGATCTGGACCCTGGGAACCCTTCCCTGTTTGCACGCTCCCACCTTGTTTGCAGGTCCTGGCAGCGCTTCTCCATTTCGTCATGCTTCTTCTGAGATGCAAGGACTGCAGCGGTGAGTTCGGAAACTGTAGTTCGCAGTGCTGTCAGCTGATCCTCCGCACTCATGGCTGTCACCGTTTGTGAGCTTTGCAAAAAAAAAAATTTGCGTTCTTTGGGAGGGGACTTACTGTCAGAGCCACCCGAGGTCCCAGCTCACAAGAGACCAAAGTCCAGTCCAAGTTATATACAAAAGGTTTTATTGAAGAACATTGTTGTCGTTACATCCAAGCTCCGTGGCTCCGCATCTGTTACCCTTAGATGTTAGAAGTCCCCTCTGAGTCAGTCCCGCCCCTGCACCAGCTTAAGAGGCTTGTACTGCTCCACCTTTTCCTCTCCTTCCTTTTCCGCAGGGTCTTCCTGCCCCCCTGTGCTCCCTCCCTCCGGGACTCCCCCGAGGCTGAGTCTTCTGCCGCCTGCTCCCCCCTCCTTCGTGCTTTGGGACCAGGCTCCTCCTCAGGGCTCTCCTCATTTCCGCGCGCCTCCACATTTGAACTTGGCGCGCGTACGTTGCCTCTGACCTTCCTTTCGACCGTTACGCTACTCTCGGTACTACACTCCTCCCCTTCCGGCAGGACGTTTTGCTCCGAACTCCTTCCCCTCTCTGCTTCCTGTTCTGCTCTTTCTGACACACTGGCAACTCCACCCCCTTCACTCCGTTCCGACGGAGAGACCGGTCCCGATCTCCAACCCCCACTGGGGATTCCCCCTTCGTTCCCCTGCTTCTGACTGCCTCCCTCTCTACTGCCCCTTGGCCTGACCAGGGGGGCTCCCTTTTGGGAATCCTCCGATTCACTTGACGGACTCACTGACAACCTCGGGTCGTCGTCGTCCTCTTCCTCGTCGCCCTGAAACCCTGACAGTATTCTTTTGCAGAAGTCTGCAGTAATGCTTACAATGTAATGCTTACAATGTCTCTTAAGCGGTGCAATCAGGGTGGCCGTTCAATTACTTGAGGCAGTCCGGGATCAAAGATTGAGTGGTGGGTTCTATCTGTTAGGGTGTGAAACCTAAGACGCTGGCAAGTTAGCAATGTCATGTGACTTTAAGTAGTCAAGCTCGTTAAGTTGTTAAGTTGCTCAGTATATAAAGAGTGTTTGTTTTCTCTGCCTGCGGGGCGTGAAGCAAAAATGTCTGAAAGCTCCGGAGGCGTTTCTGTTATCTGTCTGCAATAAACCTGTCTTTGGAAAGACAGGCTTCCCTGTGTTGTTATTTCTTTGCTGCTGAGACTCTGAAGCTTGTACTGCAACAAGAATCTCTGCACTGGATTTAATTAATGCTCTGCAAAGAGAACTGTTGCTGGTTGCGCAGCGGAAGCATTTACTGGACCAGTACACAGACTCTCTTAGGTTATGGCTCCTTCTATGTTTCTACAGCTGTATTGTGTGCAGAGAAAGTGAAAGCAGCTTTCGGATGAGAGAAGACTGGCTTGGTCGTAAATCCAGCTCTTAAAGGAACTGAGAGGCTGCAGAAAGTTGAGAGAGCTGCGTAAGTGAAGATTTACAGCTTCATTAGCTGCAAAAGGCTAGCTTGACCTCCCGTTGTGTTTTTGTTTTGTTAATAAAAACAGAGGACGGTGGTAGGTTGCTAGTGAAGAGACGGAGGGAAAAAAGGTTTAAAAGGCTTCAGAGGAGGCTGGAGGCGTCTGAAAAGTGAGTAAAACAAATCTCAAGGGGAAAGAGAAGCAAGGGCACACAGAGGGAGTAGCAGCCGACCCCAAGAATGGCAGTGGAAAATTTCCAGGTTCCCTTTACAAAGTTGAACTCTGCTAATTACGTGCAGTGGTCTAAGAGGGCTCAAGTCTGGTTGGAAGCCAAAGAAGTGTGGGCTGACTATGTCCAGAGGCGAAAGCCGTTTGTGGCTGTTGCAGTAGATGCCACAGCAGAGCAAGAGGCTGCTGCACATGCTCAGAACAGGGAACATGACAAAATGGACACGAAAGCTAGATGCATGTTGATGGTATCGATAGACGATTCCCAATTACCTCATGTGGAAAATTTAAGGTCTGCATTTGAAATTTGGGAAGCTCTTAGGCGAATTCACCATAGAGCCACGCCCGGAGAGAAGGTGAGCATTATACGTGCTTTGTATGAGTTGAAACTGAAGCCAGGGGATAGTGTGGTTGAACACACGTCACAGATGACTGAGTATTTCAACCGACTGTCATCTCTAGGTGTGAATTTTCCTGAAAATATTAAAGTTTATACTCTGCTTAGCAGCCTGCATGCAGGGTTTGAAAACTTAATACTAACTTTACAAGTTTTGCCAGAGGAGCAGCTGAATATGAATTATGTGACTGGTAGATTGTGTGAGCAAGAATATCAACATCATCGAAAACGTATTGATAATTCAAATACCCCAAGGGTTGGATGTTCAGATAATTCCCAGCGTGGGGGAACTAGCAGGCAGAGCTGTAAGGAAGTCTCACAAGTGTCTGCTATGGCCAGCAAGTCATGTTTTCGATGTGGCAGCAGGTTTCATTTGATAGCAAAGTGTCCTGAAAAGCAACAGGAATTTCAACAGTCCAAGGTCAGTTTCCGGAGCTACAGGGGAAGACGACGTGAGAGCTACAAGAATCAACGATCCAGAGGGGGAGCAGGTGCTGATAAGGGACTATCTGCAATGGCAGCACAACAGAGTCCTAAAAGGAGCCAACAAACCTTGAAGTGGATAATTGACAGTGGAGCCAGTCACAGTTTAGTTCCAGCGACATCTAGTGGCAGCTTGAAGAACTGCAAGACATTGCCAGTTGCAAAAACTGTGACTATAGCAGACAATAGTAAACGAGAAATGAGCCTTAAAGGCACAATTTATGTTAATTGTTTGCAAACTAACCTTCCTGTTTTTGTTCTTCCAGGAATGAAGAATGGACTTTTGAGTGTGTCATGCCTGGTAAAAAGTGGTTTTAAGGTTGAGTTTGAAAATGATGTGTGCACCATTTCGAAACAGGGGAAGGAGCTAGTTAAAATTCCCTGTGAAGATGGGCTTTTTGTTTTGGATGAAGAGCAGTTAGCAGCAGGTAGATGTTCAACAGGTGAAGCGCAAGCTAAGTGTGTAAATAAGGCTCCTCATACAGGTTGTGCACATCTACTACACAGAAGGTTAGCTCATAAATGCTTTAAGTATGTAAGCAAGATGCCAGATTTAGCTGAGGAGTGTAACATTAAACCCTGTCCAAATTTTCTGGATTGTTGTGCTTGTAAACATGCTAAGGTTAAGACATGTAACTATCCTAGATCTGACAGAGTAAGCAAGAAACCCTTTGAACTTGTGCACACAGACGTGTGTGGCCCTATGCCAGTCAAATCGCTTGGAGGTGCGAGATTTATGCAAATTTTGGTGGATGATTTTTCAAGGGCTAGTTGGGTTTTCTTTCTGAAAGAAAAATCGCAAGCAGCTTCCATCCTGATGGATTGGATTGAAGAAGTCGAATGTAAATTTGACACCAGGGTGCGTAAAATACAATCAGATCGTGGTGGGGAATATGTGAACCACACGCTGGAGACGTGGTTAAAAAGGAAAGGTATAGTTCATAGACTTACCAATCCCTATTCACCACAGGAGAATGCAGTTGCTGAAAGAAAATTTCGAACATTACAGGAAGCCATTACTGCTTTGCTGTTTGATTCTGGACTTCCACAGCAGTTTTGGGCTGAGGCTGCACTGTATGCGAATTATACTTTTAACAGAGTGTACAATAGCACAGTAGGCAACACTCCTTACTTCATACTATTTGGGGAAAAACCAAAAATTGATCATCTAAGAGTTTTTGGATGTCGTGCTTATGTGCTGGTGCCTAGGGCACAACGTAGGAAAGGCGATCCTAGATCTAAAGAAATGTTGTTCTGTGGTTATCAAGCAAACACAAAAGGTTGGAGATTTGTGAATGTAGAAGGCAATCAAACGAAAATCACAATCAGCAGAAGTGCAGAATTTTGTGAACAGGATGGTTGGAATAAAATTCATGGAAATCCTGACATACTATTTGACGTGGTGAACAGTAACAACGAAACTCAGGCCCCAGGGCAGGTATTAGTTCCAGAACAGGCTGAGGAATTTGAGTCTGAGGACAAGGGTGAGAAATCGTTTAGTTCACCCAAGTCTGTAAAGTCAGAATCTTCTAGCTCTAAAAGTTCACCTGTACAGCAAGAGAGTGTAAAGTCAGAATCAGAAAGTTCTTCAACTACTAGTGACAAACAGGTGACGACTAGTGATTCTGGGTCAGAGGGGGAAACTGAAGGAACATCACAGGAACTGTTAAGGCGTTCCAAGCGTGCCAACAAAGGTATACCTCCTGAAAGGTACCAAGCTATTAGTGTTTGGGCTGGTTTGGCAAATTGCGAACCTGAAAGTTTTGAGGAGGTTGAGCAATTACCCCAGGAGGAGGCCAGTAGGTGGCGTGAGGCCATGCAAAAAGAGTTGAATTCTATGAAAGAACTGGGTGTGTTTTCCATCACCAAACTGCCAGAAGGTACCAAGGCAGTAAGTTGTAGGTGGGTGTACAGGATAAAGACAACAGCGATGGGGAAACCAGAGTACAAAGCAAGGCTTGTAGCTCGAGGTTTTACGCAAAGAGAGGGGTTACATTATTCTGAAGTCTATGTGCCCACTTCAAGGAGTGAAACCCTACGGGCACTATTAGCAGTTGCTGCTCAGAAAGGGTTCAAAGTGAAGCAATTTGATGTCTCTACAGCTTATCTTCATTCAGACTTGGCTGAAGAGCTCTATATGGAGCTTCCGCCAGGATTGAAAGTTGGTAAATCAAATCAGGTATGGAAACTACATAAATCTATTTATGGACTCAAGCAATCTGCTCATAATTGGAATGAGTGTTTGAATGACGTTTTGGTAGGCATTGGTTTTAGCAGGAGCAAGGCTGACAATTGCTTATATTTCAGAGGTTCAGGAGATGCTCAAGAATCTTTGCTTGTCTATGTAGATGACCTGATTTATACTTCAAAGACACAAGAACAAGTAAAAAAACTAGCCAAAGAGTTAAATAAACACTTCAAAGTTAAGAATCTTGGTGATGTAAAGGTCTATCTTGGTGTTCAGATAGATAGGACCAAAAATGGCAGTTTTCTACTGAATCAAAAAGGCAAGATATTGCAAATGTTGAAAAAGTTTGGCATGACAGAGTGTGCAGGTGTTAGAACACCAATGGAAATGGGTTTTGTAAAAGACAATGAGTTCAAGGATAGTGCTGAATTCAAGAGTGCTGAAATCTTTCAGTCAGCACTGGGAAGCTTACTTCATCTTTCGCAATGGAGTAGACCAGATATTGCTTACACTGTTAACTTACTCAGCAGAGAAGCTTCAAGACCTAGTGTAAATGCATGGAAAGGAATTCAAAGAGTGTTAAGATATTTACAATACACCAAAGATTTTTGCCTTGAATTATCTGCTGAAGGACAAGCACAGATTACTTGTTGGGCAGATAGTGATTGGGGAAATTTAAAGGATAGAAAATCAGTGTCTGGCTGTGTAATAAAATTTGGTAACTCTCTGATTGGGTGGAGATCCAAGAAACAGAACCTGATTGCTTTGTCGTCAACGGAAGCTGAGTTCTGTGCCTTATCTGAGTTATGTAGAGATCTAGAATTTTACAAATGCTTGGCACAAGAGATGTATGAAAAGGCCATCACTCCAATCACTGTATGGGGTGATAATCAACCGTGTCTTAAGTTAGCACAAAATGGGCAGTTTAAAGGTCGTACAAAACATTTGGATATCCGCTTTCAAAATGTTTGTCAAACGGTAAAAGCAGGAATTGTTAAATTAAATTACTGTCCCAGTCATGAAAATCAAGCTGATGGTTTTACAAAACCGCTTGGGTTTCAGCGGCATGAAAACTTTTGTGAAGAAATGGGTCTGAAGTAATTTTGTTTTTGTATTGCCAGCGAGAGGGGGTGTTAGGGTGTGAAACCTAAGACGCTGGCAAGTTAGCAATGTCATGTGACTTTAAGTAGTCAAGCTCGTTAAGTTGTTAAGTTGCTCAGTATATAAAGAGTGTTTGTTTTCTCTGCCTGCGGGGCGTGAAGCAAAAATGTCTGAAAGCTCCGGAGGCGTTTCTGTTATCTGTCTGCAATAAACCTGTCTTTGGAAAGACAGGCTTCCCTGTGTTGTTATTTCTTTGCTGCTGAGACTCTGAAGCTTGTACTGCAACAAGAATCTCTGCACTGGATTTAATTAATGCTCTGCAAAGAGAACTGTTGCTGGTTGCGCAGCGGAAGCATTTACTGGACCAGTACACAGACTCTCTTATATCCCCCCTTTCTCTTTTAAGGGGGGGGGTCTCCTGTCAGGCAATGCAATTTAGCTCTTTATAACAAAGTCCATTTCTTTGGTTCCAAGCTTCTTTATCCCTTGCTTTCAAACTGTCTACAGATCGGCAAAGCGGGCTTCCTGTTTAGACTCTGCCGATTTCAGGTTCAAATTCAAGATCAAAATCCCGGATCAAAGTATCAAAGTCAAGTTCAGGTTCACTTCTATTGGGTCTTATTCTTTGATCCTTCCAGATTTCCCCAGATCTTACTCACGGGTAGATGTTTCAGATCGATGTTTCACAGGAAAAAGGTCAGCGCTCTCCAGGCAATTGCTGTGCAGCTTCGCTCCGTAGAAGTAGCGATCGACTCCCAGCACAGCGCCAAACCCCCGCTCCGCTCCGGAGCTCTTTTCAGGGCTCCTTTGACAGTTCGGGGGGCGCGCGATGTGCCCACTGAGTCCCACGGCCCCAGGCTTCTCCCGCCTGCGGGTTTTTTAAGGGTCCTCCGCTTTGCTGCAGCGGTGGACCCGATTTCCACGGAGCTTCTCCCTCCTGTCAGAGGGAATCCGCCATTACCGATAGGTTAGAACCTAGTGCTAAGATACTGTCGAGAATGTATAACCTGCTGTTGAAATGGAAAACTGAGGATGAAACGGTTAAATCTGCTATGATAAAATGGGCACAAGATATTGGTCATAACATCATGTTTGCTGACTGGGAACGGTTGTGGACCACCGGTATGAAATTTACGGCATGTAATGCCTTAAGAGAAAATATTATGAAAATGATTTACAGGTGGTACATGACCCCAGTCAAGCTAGCAAAAATTTACCACTTGCCCGATAATAAATGTTGGAAATGTAAAGGAACGGAAGGAACATTCTTTCACCTTTGGTGGGCCTGCCCAAAGATTAAGGCTTTCTGGGAAATGATTTATAATGAACTGAAAAAAGTATTTAGGTATACTTTCCTGAAGAAACCAGAGGCCTTTCTCCTGGGCATGGTCGGCCAATTGGTGCCAAAGAAGGATAGAACCTTTTTTATGTATGCCACAGCAGCAGCAAGAATACTTATCGCAAAGCACTGGAAGACACAAGACTTACCCACCCTGGAAGAATGGCAGATGCAAGTCATAGACTATATGGAACTGGCAGAAATGACCGGCAGAATCCGAGATCAAGGAGAAGAGCAGGTGGAAGAGGACTGGAAGAAGTTTAAAGTTTATCTACAAAAACATTGTAAAACTTATGAATGTTAAGGGCATTGTAAATGAAATGAAGGGGTTCCAGTGATTAAGATAAATAAGAGTATAAAGGTAAAGATAAAAAATGAATTTGAATAATATGATAATTGCTGAACTAATTTTAAATTGGAATACATGAAAGGAAAGCGGGTGGAAGCAAGGAAAATAAGATCTGGAAGGTTATTAATTCGAAACAGAGTTTGTTTTTAATCTTGAATTGTCTTTGTTATGTTTTTTATTGTCGTTTTCTTTTTTTTGTCTTTTGTTGGTATTTTTTGTTGTATGCGTTTGTTGGGTTTTTGTGATTTGGGTTGTTTTTACTGTTGTTAATTTCTGTGAAATTTAATAAAATATCATTTAAAAAAATAAATAAAGAAATGTTCTTTAACTTCTTCTGTTGTTTCATTTCCTTATAGATTTCTCTAAAGAATTCGAGAAATCATTTCTCTATTTCTTTAGGGTTGTTTATTATTTTGCCTTCGCACTTAACTCTATTTATAAGCCTTTCTGCCTCTCTCTTCTTTAATTGCCATGCTAATAACCAGGCTCAGGTTCTGTTTCATGCTGTGTCTCTGTTTCAGGCTCCGGCGCTGTATCAACCACTGTTGCAGACTCAGGCTGTGGCGCTATGGCTGTAGCTGTGGCTCTGGTTCTGTTTCAGGCTCTGGAACTGTATCAAGCACTGTTTCAGGCTCAGGCTTCTGCTCTTTATTGGGCTTTGTCTCAGTCTCCGACGCTGTTTCAAGCCCTGTATCTGCCTCTGTTTCAGGCTCTGGCACTCTATCAAGCACTGTTTCTGGCTCTGGCTCTCTTTCAGGCTCTGGTTCTGAATTAGGGTTTTGTTCTGGCTCTGGCTGTGTCTCTGGCTCTGGCTCCAGCTCCAGCTCCGGCACTGTATCAAGTACTGTTGCAGACTCAGGCTGTGGCTCTAGGCTGTGGCTGCAGCTATGTTTTGCGCTCCGGCTTTGTATCAAGCCCTATTTCTGGCTCTGGCTCTGGCTCTGGCTCTGGCTCTGGCTCTGGCTCTGGCTCTGGCTCTGGCTCTGGCTCTGGCTCAGGCTCAGGCTCATGGTCTCACTCTGACTCTGCTCTTAGATTACTTCGTAGTCTAAAAGAAGTCTATACATTTTTGCGATTATTTTGGTTTTACTATTCAGTAGTTCTCTTTCAAATCTTGAAGGCTGCTTTTCAAAACCTATCTGCTTATCCTGTCTGAACACTTCATTCACCTGGAAGTAATCTAGTCAACAAGAAAGTGATCTTTTATTTTCTCATAACTTATCAATATTAGTTGACCCTCCTCCTCCCCCCTTAATATTGTGTTTAATGGTTATATGGGGTTGCTCGTGCGTAGGTTGCCGCCACTCCTGGCTAGGTAGCCTAGTTAAACCTTTCCTGGCTGGACAGCCCTTCACTTCGTGGCTGTTCAGTCGCTAGCAGAATCCGTCAGTGGGCGTTTCTTGAACTTCTTCCAGCAAAGAAGTTCTTTGACGCCAAGTCTCCGCCTACTTTCCCTGCGCGGAAGTCTTCTGCGCAGGGTGGGTGTGGGTAGCAGAGGACCTGTGCTCTCCCCGCTGGTCTCCAGCGAAGAGTCCTGGAGCCCTCTCTCCGATTCCCCCATCCGCCCCCCTTTATCCCTGGTGTTACGCTGATTTCCTTCCCCAGCTGCTGAGTCCCCTCTCTCCCTGCTTGGCCCTTCTCCGGCATTGCTTGGGAGCCCTGCCTCCACTTCTGGCTCCGATGTCAGTTCACTGACATCCACCCCCCCCCCCAGGACCCCCTCCACCCCCGGCCCGACCTTTTGATCCAACTTCGTCCTTTTCCTCAGCCGACGATGCGGGGAATCCCCGGAAGGAGCTGTCGCCCTGAGTATTCAAACTCCGCTTCCCACCCGCTCCGATCTCTTTCCGCGGGGTGGCCCTCCCAGTCCGATTCCTCTTCCTCTGACGCCTCTCCTCCCTCCTCTTCGGAGGCAGGAAAACCCACAAAATCCTCTTCAAGATTGTCTTTTCAGGGCTCTACCATCGCCATCGATCCCCGGCATTGAATGTGTTGGCCTAGTGTGGGGCTCCGAGGAGAGCTTGGCTGTTTGGCTGGTGTACCGGCCACCTAGCGCACCAGCAGCCACCCTGTCAGGCCTATTGGAGGCGGTGGCTGGCTGGGCCTTGGAGTTCCCTAACCTATTGGTATTGGGGGACTTCAACATCCATGCTGATGCCACTCCCTCCTCACAGGCTCTGGACCTGGTGTCTTCCATGGCGACACTAGGGTTCTCCCAGTTTGTTTCGGGCCCCACACATCAAGCAGGCCACACGCTGGATTTGATCTTTGGCGTAGGTATAGATGTGATCATGTCTCCTTCGATGAAAGTGCCATGGTCTGATCACTACGCTCTGAAAGCCAGGATTGACATTCCACCCCCACCCTGCTTAGGTGGCGAGCCAATTTGGGCTCGCCCACAGAGGCTGATGGACCCTGATAGATTCCGTCAAGCCTTGCGGGACCTTGCTCCCCCTGGCGACTCATTGACTGAGCTTGTTGAGGGCTGGAATATCCAGCTCCTGGCAGCCATCGTAGAGATCGCACCTAAGCGCCCTCTGCGACCCCGCAGAAACAGGGCTCCCTGGTTTACCGAAGAGCTCTGGAAAATGAAGCGGGACCTCAGACGGCTAGAGCGAGTATGGCGGGGTGCCCGTGACGGAGCCTCAAGAACATCTTATAGGGCTTTTATGGAAACCTACGAGATGGCGGTGAAGGCTGCTAAGAAGTCTTACTTCTCGGCCTCCATTGCATCCGCTAGCTCTCGCCCGGCACAATTATTTAGTATAATCAGGTCTTTAACGTCCCTTGAGGGACAGCCAAATTTAAATAATAATTTGGCACATAGCTGTGAGGCATTTGCGAGCTTTTTTGCGGAGAAGGTCTTGTTGCTCTGCCATGACCTCCCTGCCAATTTGGATACAATAAAGGAACTGGAGGCCCCTCGACTGTCCTCGGGTCCAGTATTGGACCACTTCGACCGGATATCCCCAGCCGATGTGGACAGACTCCTCCGAGCTGGAAAGCCCACCACCTGTCCTCTCGACCCGTGCCCGTCTTGGCTGATTAGAGCGTGTCCAGACGAGGTGCGGGCCCTCCTGGGGGATATCATCAATTTGTCCCTTGGCACGGGGACATTCCCTGCAGAACTGAAGGAGGCAGTGGTGCGCCCGCTCTTAAAGAAAACATCATTAGATCCTTTAGATCTATCCAATTACCGCCCGGTTTCGAATCTTCCGTTCCTGGGTAAGGTGATTGAGAGAGCGGTTGCCGAACAGCTTGGTAGGTTTCTGGATGAAACATCGGCTCTGGATCCATTCCAGTCCGGCTTCCGCGCGGGTCATGGGACCGAGACGGCTCTGGTTGCCCTAACAGATGATCTTCGTAGACAGCTGGATCGAGGCGGGTCGGGGCTGCTGATTCTTCTAGATCTGTCAGCAGCTTTCGACATGGTCGATCACGAACTCCTGGACCACCGCCTTGCCGACGTGGGGATTCAGGGCACAGTCCTTCAATGGCTGCGCTCGTTTCTCTCTGGTCGGGGACAGAGGGTGGTGCTTGGGGGGGAATTGTCATCGCGCCACTCCTTGGTGTGTGGAGTACCTCAGGGTGCGATACTCTCCCCGATGCTTTTCAACATCTTTATGTGCCCCCTCGCCCAGCTTGTCCGGAGTTTTGGGCTGGGTTGCCATCAGTATGCTGATGACACCCAACTCTATCTGTTGATGGATGGCCATCCTGACTCGGCCCCAGACACACTGACCAGATGTTCGGAAGCTGTGGCTGGATGGTTACGAGGGAGCCGGTTGAAGCTAAATCCTTCGAAGACAGAGGTCCTGTGGCTGGGACAGGACGATATGGGATTGGGGGGGCAACTCCCATCTCTTGCGGGGGTGCAATTAGTGCCAGCACCATCCGTTAAGAGTTTGGGTGTAATCTTCGACACCTCCCTTTCCATGGAGGCGCAGACTGCAGCTATAACAAAGGCAGCATTTTTTCATCTCCGCCAAGCTAAGCAGTTGGCTCCTTACCTCTCTCGCCCTGACCTAGCCACTGTGATCCATGCGACGGTCACCTCCAGCCTGGATTATTGTAACTCGCTCTACGTGGGGCTGCCCTTGAGACTGACCCAGAAACTCCAGCGGGTGCAGAATGCTGCAGCGAGACTCCTTACGGGGTCTTCGCTGCGAGACCACATTCACCCGGTGCTATACCAGCTGCACTGGCTCCTGGTGGAGTACAGGATCAGGTTTAAGGTGCTGGTTTTAACCTTTAAAGCCCTATACGGCCTAGGACCCTCGTACCTACGGGACCGCCTCTCCTGGTATGCCCCACAGAGAAACTTACGGTCTTCAAATAAAAACATCTTGAAGGTCCCAGGCCACAGAGAAGTTAGGCTGGCCTCAACTAGAGCCAGGGCTTTTTCGGCTGTGGCTCCGATCTGGTGGAACGCTCTGTCACTAAGAGACTAGGGCCCTGCGGGACTTGACATCTTTCCGCAGGGCCTGCAAGACAGAGCTGTTCCACCAGGCCTTTGGCCAGGGCACAGCCTGACTCCCTCCCTTGGCAATCTTCATGGAGCTCTGGCACAATGGTTGCCAGTGGCTTGATTTGAACCAATTTTATAATGAATGATTTTAGAGTGTTGTTTGTGCTGTACTTTTGTACTGTTTTATTGTTGTTAGCTGCCCTGAGCCCGGCTTCAGCTGGGGAGGGCGGGATATAAATAAAATTTATTATTATTATTATTATTATTATTATTATTATTATTATTATTATTATTATTAATCTGTGGTTCCAAATTGCTCCTCCCAGAATCTCGCTGGTGGTTTAGGTTTATCTGGGAACAGGCTGTGGAACTCCTCCGCAAGATACCCATCATTGATAGCCTCCGCTGGAACCCACGTGTTTTCTGACTCGGCTTCTCCCTCCCAAGCTACGAAGTACTCCACCTGGCGCCCTCACCATCTTGAATCGAGTATTTCCGTGGCTTGGTTGTGGTGTTCCCAAGTTCATCTTAAGTTGCTGGTGCAAGGCCTCCATTTATTCCACAAACCGCTCTGCCACAGGTACGCTCCCCCCTTCCTCCCCCCTCCCCGGGAAGGCCCTGGGGTGACACCCATAATTGGCCATGAACGGGCTCATTCCCGTGGAAGCCCGCCTCGACCTGTAGCAAGCCCATGAGCTTCCTCCAGAACCGGGAAGTAAATTGTTTCCCGCTGTCAGAGCTGCCCAAGGTCCCAGCTCACAGAGGACCAACGCCAGGTCGTTGTTATATACAAAAGTCTTTATTGAAGTTCAGTTTCTATTTCGAAGCCGTGGCGCGCAGCTCTACGTCTTAAACCCTAGACCGCCGAAGCTCCGTCTGAATCTCCTCCCCCCAGACACCAGTTTAAGACTCTAGCCTTGCTCCACCTCTTCCTTTGCTCCTTTCTCCTCTGGGTCCGCCTGTCCGCTGGGGTCTCGCCCTTTCTGGACTCTTCTGATGCTGAGTCCCCTGAGTCATCCCCCACCCTCCGGCGGGCTTTAGGACCTGGTTCCTCATCCGGGCTACCTGCTGTGCCGCGCGTCTGTACATTTGAACTTGGCGCACGCGCCCAGCCGGCAACCCTCCTCCTGACCGTTCCCTCACTCCCCGATGGAGGCGTGGTCAGCCCTAACTCATCTTGTCTCCCTCATGGAGGAGACGCTGGCCCTGATACCTGGGATTCTTCCCCCCCACTACGCTCTGGTGGGGAAGCTGGTCCTGATCTCCAGCCGCTGCTCTGGGAGTCCCCGCTGGCCCCTTGCTTCTGGTGCGTCCCCCCTGGGACCCCCCTTGCCCTGGCCATCGGCGCCCCCCTCTGGGAATCTTCTGATTCGCTGGAGAGGCTCATGGAATCTCTCGGGCCACTGTCATCTTCTCCCACGCTGCCCTCAGATTCTTCCCCTTCGCTCTCCATTCCCTCTCTTCCCTGTGCCTCTGCTCCTGAGCCCCTGACATCCATCCCCCCCTCGAAGCCCCCCCTTCCCCCCTCCCCCTCTTCTGGTGTGGGTTCCGGGTGCTCCAGTGCTGTGGGGGTGAGTGCAGGATACAGTTCTTCCCCCCTGGTGTGCAGCTGGCCGGCTGGATCCGGCCAGTCCGTAATGGGCTCGTCTACGTCGATCTCCTCTGCTTCCATCTCTCTGCAGGTGTGCTCGAACCCAGGATCCTCCCCCAACACGTCCATGTCCCTCTCTCCCCCTGTTGCCTCGGGTGACGCTGCGTGCAAGGACCCTCCCGGCAGTTCCCTGCTCCACCCCACCTCCGGTTGATTGTCCCACCAATAAGAGCGGTCTGTGCCAAACCCCGAGAGTGATCCCTCTGGGGAGCTTGTTTCTGGCGCCGTTTCCTCAGCTGAAGAGAACCCCTGGAACGTGCTGGTTGAAAGTGTGGGTGTGAAAAGATATTCATCGAAATAATCTGCCGGCATGGGTCTGTGTGGGAAGAGTGCATGGAACTCGTCCTTGAGGTAGTGCTCCTCCACAGCATAGTACGGTACCTTCCCTGGCGAGGAGATATTCAACCCCCTCTTCCCCCCATCTGGAGTCTAAAATCTCCGTGACCTCGTTGAGTGGCGCCCCCCTCGGTGACCTCCCCTTCGTGGGCGATTCGCTGAGTGGGTCTGGTGCGTTCCCTGGCGCCTGAAACCTGTGGGGTTCCTTGTAGGGTGTGAGCACTGATCTATGAAAGACCGGGTGCATTCTTGAACCCTCCGGGAGTGTCAACCGGAAGGCCACTGGATTGATTTGTGCCTCAACTTGGTAAGGCCCTAGCTGCTTGTGTCCGAGCTTCTTCTTAGCTAACGTTCTGGCCGGCACTGCCTGGGCTGCCAACCAGACCCAGTCCCCCACCTGGATGTCTTCCCCAACCCTCCTGTGTCTGTCTGCCTGCATCTTGTAGGCGTGTTTTGCTAGCTCCAAGTGCCTTCGGAGTTGCTCATGGACCTCCTGTAACTCCGCTGCCCAAGGCCTCTGCTCCCTGTGGCTCCCCCTCCCCCACTCTCTCTAATCCCGGGAAGGTTCTGGGATGCCGCCCATTGTTGGCGAAGAACGGTGTCACCCCCGTAGACACGTGCTTCGTGTTGTTGTAGGCAAACTCGGCCAACGGTAGGTAGTCCACCCAGGTCGAGGGCTGTTGATTCGCGTAGCATCTCAGGTACTGCTGCATGATGGCGTTGACCCTCTCCGCTTGGCCGTTGGTCTGCAGGTGCCATGCCGACGCTAAATTGATCTTGAAGTTCAGGATGCCCAGCAGCTTCTGCCAGAAGCTCGAGATGAATTGGCGACCGCGGTCGGACAGGATGGACCGCGGCAAGCCGTGAACCTTGAATACGTGGTCTATGAACAGCTTGGCGGTCTGTTCCGCTGTGGCCACCTTCGCGCAAGGAATGAAGTGCGCCATCTTGGTGAACATGTCTACGACCACGAGCACCGCTGTTTTGCCTCGCGAGCTGGGCAGATCTGTGACAAAGTCCAGGGCCACTTTCTCCCACGGCTCCAGCGGCGTCTGTAGCGGTTCCAGCAGTCCCGCCGGCGGCCTGTGTACTGGTTTGGCCCTTTGGCATGTGTCACACCTAGTGACGTAATCTGCAACTTCTCCCCTCATCTTGGGCCACCAAAAGTCTCTGGCTACTAATTCCGCCGTCTTGTCCTTGCCAAAGTGCCCGGCGCTGGGCGCGTCGTGTAACTGCTGCAGTACTTTCGCGTGGAGGTCGTCTCCCGGCATGTAGAGGGCTCCTTTGCGGATGAGCAGTCCGTCGCGTATCTGGAACTCGGCGTCCTTCGCAGTGCCTCTTCGCACCTCCTCCATCTTGGATTGTGCAAACGAATCCGTCTGCAGCGCGCGACGTACCGCGTCCAGGTCCACGGTGGCTGAAGCGCACGCCCACGCCTTCGGTGCGAAAATGTGTTTGGCCGCCACCGGTGCCGCTTCCTCGAGATACTGCGGCTTCCTGGATAGCGCATCCGCCATGACGTTGTTGTCTCCCGGGATGTATTCTATCCGGAAGTCGAAATCCGCAAAGAACTCCGCCCAGCGGATGTGTCTCTGGTTCAGGAACCGCGCCGTGCGCCAATACTCCAGGTTCTTATGGTCCGTGCGGACCTGCACTGTGTGTTTGGCTCCGATGAGGAAGTGCCGCCACGCTTTGAAGGCTGCATGAATGGCCAGCAACTCCCTGTCCCAGATGGTGTAGTTCTGCTCCGACTTGCTGAGTTTCCTGGAGTAGAATGCGCACGGCCTCCAGTCCCCTTGCGGATCTTGCTGCAACAGGACCGCCCCCACCGCTCTGTCTGAGGCGTCCGTTTCAACCCTCAGTGGTTTGCTGGGGTTGACGTGTAGCAGCTGTTCTTCGGACGCGAAGAGACAAGAGACGCTTGAGTCTCCGAAAGGACTGCTCCGCCTGGTCCGTCCAGGTGAACTTCTTCTTCTTGGAGCTGAGGGTGTCCGTGATGGCCGCCGTCTCCATCGCGAACCCCTTGATGAACTTGCGATAAAAGTTGGCGAAGTCGACAAACTTCTGGACCTCCTTCCGATTGCGCGGGCTCTTCCAGTCCAACACCGAGCGGACCTTGGTGCTGTCCATGGCGAGTCCCTTGTCGGACAGCTTGTAGCCCAGGAAATCCACCTCCGTCATGTCGAACTGGCACTTCTCCAGTTTGGCGTAAAGTCTGTGCTCCCGTAGTCTCTGCAGGACCTCCTTGACGTCTCTGTCGTGAGCCTCCTGCGATTCCGAGAAAATCAGGATGTCGTCTAGGAAGCAGACGCACTTCTTGTAGAGGAGTCCCGCTAACACGTGGTGCATGAAGGCTTGGAAACAGTGGGAACCATTTTGCAAACCAAATGGCATAACTCGGTATTCATAGGTGCCCAAAGGCGTAAACATGGCTGTCTTCCACTCATCGCCCTCCCGCATGCGTATAAGGTTGTACGCCCCTCGAAGATCCAGCTTGGTGAAGATGCGTCCCTTCCTCACCGTCGCGAGCAGGTCGTCGATCTTGGGCATGGGGAATGCCGTGGGCTTCGTCCTGGAATTGATAATTCTGTAATCAACTATCAACCTCCGTTGGGGCGTGTCTTTTTTCTTCACGAAAAACACGGGACTGCCCCCCGCTGCTTTGGATTCTTGGATGAATCCCCGCTTCAAGTTGTGATCTATGAATTCCCTGAGTTCTTGCAGTTCGTCTTCAGACATGGAATACAGTTTCCCAGTCGGCAGCGTCGCCCCCGGCAGGAGGTCAATCTTGCAGTCGTAGGGCCTGTGGGGAGGCAGCTTGTCCGCTTCCTTCTCGCAGAAAACCTCCAAAAACGCCTTGTACGTGTTGGGTACCGCTTGCAGCATGCCTAAGTGTAGCTGTGGTTCATCCTCTTGCCCCTCATCTTCCTGGCTAGTCAGGATGCAGTGTTCTGCGCAGTAGGAGGAGCAGAAGGTCAATTGACGCTGGTACCACGCTAATGCCGGGCTGTGCCTGTCCAGCCAACTCATGCCCAATACTATGGGCGTGTCTGACAGGTGGGTGACGTTGAAGCTGATGACTTCGCGGTGATTTCCAATTTGCATCACCATTGGCGGTGTTTGCTGTACCACCTGTCCTCCCAGTAGCTCTCTTCCATCAACCGTGACGACGTTTAGGGGCATCGTGGCTGGTAAAAGCGCTATGCGATGTTGCTTGATGAAATCCACTCCTATAAAGTCTGCATTACTACCACAGTCAATGGTAATAGGGACTTCCATGGTGAGTCCATTGGGCAGCTGGAGTGATGCGGTGAGTTGCACCACTGGTTTGGGCGGGAGGGGGTCTGTGGGCTGTAAAATCTCTGGGGACTGCTTCACTGACTCGCCTGGCTGGGCCCCAGTGCCTCTGCCTCCAACCAGGCTTCGTCGTTTCCCTGTAGCTGTTCCCCCTGCTGAACTGCTCCTTTTACTGTTGCCGAGGCTGCAGTGTGCTTGTGGAGCCTCTGGGGACACTCTTTGGCCATGTGCTGTGCACTGTCGCAGATGTAACACTTCCTGCTCCCTCTAGGAGTCTTCGCCTTGACTGCTCCTGGTGTTTGGGCTCTGGTAGCTGTCTGAGCCCTGGCACCACCTATCTCCATCGGCTCTTCTCCCCCTCCCAGTGGAGGCGTGGACTGGGCACGCGCTGTCTCTCTGGGTAGGAAGGGAGGCGTTCTGGCTGGTGTGCGTGTCATACGTCCCTCATCCCTGCTCCAAGGGCGTTCTTCCAGGCGCACCCCAACTGCCAGCGCTCTTTGCACAACTTCTGTGGTGCTGTGGGGCCTCTCCCCCCTCGCCAGTTCATCTTTCACGGCCCCATTCAGCCCCTCCCAGAACAGATCTCTGACGGCAGCGGAGTCCTTCTCCCAGCCCAGCGCATTCACCAAGGCAAAAAAGCGGGCGTGATATTGTCTCACCGTGGCTTTGCCCTGCTTCAACCCATGCATTTCCCTCCTGGCCACATCCACATCAACCGTTGATTTAAAACAAGCGTCCATAGCTTTAATAAAGGCTGTTGAATCTTTGAGGGCAGGGTCATCTTCGCGCCATAAATTGCGCAGCCACAATTTAGCTTCCCCATGCAGATGAGTTATTATGAAGCCTACTTTCTCCTCCTCATCTCTAAAGTCTTTCCGAAGCAAATTGAGCGCGAACACTATGTCTGCTCTGAAGTTAGGATACTGCTGCAGGTTCCCGTCGAAGTGGGATACGATGCTGCCCCCCCTTTTCCCGAGGCCAACTCCCTCTGGCTTAGGTCCTGGCAGTCGCTCCTTGCCCAAACGTTCCCACCTGGTCTGCAGATCCTGGCAGAGCGCTAGTGCTTCTTCCTCTCTCTTCCTGGATGCTGCTATCTCCACGGAAAGCCTCGTGACTGCGTCTTGCAGCTGTTTTACCTTCTCCTCTGTAGTCATCTTTGCCAATCTTCGTGAGCTCGCAAAACACCGAGTTTTGCCCCCCGCTGCGCCAACTCATGCTGCGAGGGTAAATTTTCTTTTGGGGATGGAGCTTACTGTCAGAGCTGCCCAAGGTCCCAGCTCACAGAGGACCAACGCCAGGTCGTTGTTATATACAAAAGTCTTTATTGAAGTTCAGTTTCTATTTCAAAGCCGTGGCGCGCAGCTCTACGTCTTAAACCCTAGACCGCCGAAGCTCCGTCTGAATCTCCTCCCCCCCAGACACCAGTTTAAGACTCTAGCCTTGCTCCACCTCTTCCTTTGCTCCTTTCTCTTCTGGGTCCGCCTGTCCGCTGGGGTCTCGCCCTTTCTGGACTCTTCTGATGCTGAGTCCCCTGAGTCATCCCCCACCCTCCGGCGGGCTTTAGGACCTGGTTCCTCATCCGGGCTACCTGCTGTGCCGCGCGTCTGTACATTTGAACTTGGCGCGCGCGCCCAGCCGGCAACCCTCCTCCTAACCGTTCCCTCGCTCCCCGATGGAGGCGTGGTCAGCCCTAACTCATCTTGTCTCCCTCCTGGAGGAGACGCTGGCCCTGATACCTGGGATTCTTAACCCCCACTACGCTCTGGTGGGGAAGCTGGTCCTGATCTCCAGCCGCTGCTCTGGGAGTCCCCGCTGGCCCCTTGCTTCTGGTGCGTCCCCCCCTGGGACCCCCCTTGCCCTGGCCATCGGCGCCCCCCTCTGGGAATCTTCTGATTCGCTGGAGAGGCTCATGGAATCTCTCGGGCCACTGTCATCTTCTCCCACGCTGCCCTCAGATTCTTCCCCTTCGCTCTCCATTCCCTCTCTTCCCTGTGCCTCTGCTCCTGAGCCCCTGACACCCGCGATCCGAGATGACCCTCAAGGGAGTCTCATGCAGCCTGAAGATGTGATCTACAAACAACCTGGCTGTTTCCTCTGCCGTTTCCGCATGCGAGCAAGCTACGAAATGGCACATTTTTGTTAGCAGATCGACTACTACCATGACTGCTGTCTTCCCCCTTGATTTGGGCAAATCTGTCATAAAATCTATGGATACCACCTCCCAGGGTCTTCCCGGCATGGGTAAGGGTTCCAGTAACCCTGCGGGTGCAGCCCTCTCCCCCTTTGCCCTCTGGCAGCGGTCGCACCCCCGTACATATTCCCGTACATCTTCCCTTACCCTTGGCCACCAGAACTGCCTGGTGACAAGCAACATGGTTTTGTGTTGACCCGGCTAGTTCTCGTTTCCCAACCAACACTCCCCCACACACCCATCGGTTCTCAGGGAACACGTGTCTGACTTCCGGCGGTCTCTCTCCTTCCATGTACTCCGGCTTCCGGGAGAGAGCATCTGCTCTTACGTTCTCCTCCCCCGGCACGTACCGGATCTCGAAGAAAAACTTGGAGAACTCCTGTGCCCATCGAATCTGTCTCTGGTTGAGTACTCGCGCAGTCCTCCAGTATTCCAAGTTCTTGTGATCCGTACACACCTGGATCTTGTGCTGCGCCCCTATTAGCAGATGTCTCCATCGTCGAAATGCTGCATAAATTGCAAGCAGTTCGCGGTCATACACCGTGTAGTTTTGCTCCGACTTGCTCAGCTTCCTCGAGAAAAAGGCGCAAATATTAGCATATAATTTATGCTAAAATATGCTAAAATATTAGCATATAATTTATAATCGTTATTTAGAAGTGCGATAGGCCTATAGTTGTTAATAAGTAGATTGTCCGTTCCCTGTTTTGGAATTAATGCAATAAGGCTGTCTTTCCAAGAATCCGGCATGGTTCCGTCTTTTAATATACTTCTTAATGGGTCAGTCAGTAAGTCCTAAATTTTTTTATAATATATTGCCGGTAGGCCGTCTGGCCCTGGTGGCTTTCCTATCTTTGCTTCCTTAATTACTCTTTGAATTTCGTACGATGTGATAGGGGCATTCAACAGTTCTTTTTGTTCTTTAGTACGTTTCGGAAGACAGTTGTGTTCTAAATGTTCTTTAACTTCTTGTGTTGTTTCATTTCCTTCCTTATAGATTTCTCTAAAGAATTCGAGAAATCGTTTCTCTATTTCTTTAGGGTTGTTTATTATTTTGCCTTCGCACTTAACTCTATTTATAAGCCTTTCTGCCTCTCTCTTCTTTAATTGCCATGCTAATAACCAGGCTCAGGTTCTGTTTCAGGCTGTGTCTCTGTTTCAGGCTCCGGCGCTGTATCAACCATTGTTGCAGACTCAGGCTGTGTCGCTATGGCTGTAGCTGTGGCTCTGGTTCTGTTTCAGGCTCTGGCATTGTATCAAGCACTGTTTCAGGCTCAGGCTCAGGCTTCTGCTCTTTATTAGGCTTTGTCTCAGTCTCCGACGCTGTTTCAAGCCCTGTATCAGCCTCTGCTTCAGGCTCTGGCACTCTATCAAGCACTGTTTCTGGCTCTGGCTCTCTTTCAGGCTCTGGTTTTGAATTAGGGTTTTGTTCTGGCTCTGGCTCCAGCTCCGGCACTGTATCAAGTAGTGTTGCAGTCTCAGGCTGTGCCTCTAGGCTGTGGCTGCAGCTATGTTTTGCGCTCCGGCCCTGTATCAAGCCCTATTTTGGGCTCGGGCTCGGGCTCGGGCTCGGGCTCGGGCTCGGGCTCGGGCTCGGGCTCGGGCTCGGGCTCGGGCTCGGGCTCGGGCTCGGGCTCGGGCTCGGGCTCGGGCTCGGGCTCGGGCTCGGGCTCGGGCTCGGGCTCGGGCTCGGGCTCGGGCTCGGGCTCGGGCTCGGGCTCGGGCTCGGGCTCGGGCTCGGGCTCGGGCTCGGGCTCGGGCTCGGGCTCGGGCTCGGGCTCGGGCTCGGGCTCGGGCTCGGGCTCGGGCTCCGGCTCCGGCTCCGGCTCCGGCTCCGGCTCCGGCTCGGGCTCGGGCTCGGGCTCCGGCTCCGGCTCCGGCTCCGGCTCCGGCTCCGGCTCCGGCTCCGGCTCCGGCTCGGGCTCGGGCTCGGGCTCGGGCTCGGGCTCGGGCTCGGGCTCCGGCTCCGGCTCCGGCTCCGGCTCCGGCTCCGATTCTGATTCTGATTCTGATTCTGATTCTGATTCAGGGTCTCGCTCTGGCACTCTATCAAGGACTGTTTCAGACTCAGGCTCTGGCTGTGGCTCTGCCTCTGTTTCAGGCTCAGGCTCTGTTTGAGGCTGTGTCTCTGTTTCAGGCTCCGGCACTGTATCAAGTACTGTTGTAGACTCAGGCTGTGGCTCTAGGCTGTGACTGTGGCTGTTGCTCTGGTTCGGGCTGTGGCTCTTTTTCAGGCTCTGGTTCTGAATGAGGGCTTGGTTATGGCACTGATTCAGGGTCTCGCTCTGTCTCTGGCTGTGTCTCTGTTGCACCTCAAACGGTGGTTTGTTGTTGTTGTTATTTTCTTTCTGGGGTGGGACTGTTCGTGTGAATATAAATCCTGCGTCCAGCCAGGCTTCCCTGCGCAGCCTCTGTGTCTCCGAAGCTGGCCTAGCAGGATAGCAGAGTAGCAGCGGTCCTGCGTCCGTGTGAGAAAAAGGGATAAATCAAGTCCAGAGACAGTTCGGTTCTTATCTCTAGTAGCGTTTATTTACAAGCCATAAATCAGTCTCTTTCCATCAGAGCTTTCCGGCATTTCTCTGTGCCAAAAGCACACACAGCCTGCAGCCTCGGAGCTGAGCTGTGTCTCTCAGGCAGAAGCGAAAGCAAGTCTGCTCACAGACTGTGACGCACTTCTCTGCGTCAAGCTCCTCCCAGATACAGGACACCACGGAGTTTTAACCCTGTCTGTTCCAAACTCCACACCCCTCTTGTCCTGCATCTGGGGACAATAGCCAACAATGCTTTCCCCATACACAGACCCTCACAGAACTCCTCGTGCTTCCGGAAGGTTAATGGTTTTGTGAAACCATCAGCGAGGTTCTTTGTTGAGGGACAGTATTTCAGAGCAACTAGCCCCTCACGAACGCTCTGACACACATTTTGAAAACGTATGTCCAAATGTTTGGTCCTCGCCTTAAATTGCCCCGTCTCAGCCAATTTAAGGCACGGTTGATTGTCTTCATGCACCACAACGGGCAGACAATTCTCTCCACAGATTTCCTCGACCAAACACACATAGAACTCCAGCTCTCTGCAAGCATCTGATAGCGCACTGAACTCAGCTTCAGTAGATGAAAGCGCTATGAGATTTTGCTTCCGGGACCTCCACCCAATCACTGAGTCCCCAAACTTCACCACTAGGCCTGACACTGATCTGCGGTCCTCAGAGTTACCCCAATCTGCGTCCACAAAGCAAGTCAGTTTGACTTCTCCTTGGGCTGGCAACCTAAGACAAAAAATCTTTGGTATCTTGCAGGTAACGCAGCACCCGCTTTATACCGTTCCAGACCTGCACACTAGGACTTGAAGCCTCTCTACTGAGCAGATTGACAGCAAATGCAATGTCTGGCCTGCTCCACTGTGACAGATACAACAGACTACCCAGAGCTGACTGAAAGAGTTCAGTATTTTCGAACACCACGCGTTCTACTTGCTGACACTCCTTCACGTATCCAGTCTCCATGGGTGATCTGGCACCTGCACAATCAGACATTCTGAACTTCTCAAGCAACTGTTCAATCTTACCTTTCTGGCAAAGCAAGAAGCTTCCATCACTTGCTTTTGTGATCTGCACGCCTAAATAGGACTTGACATCTCCAAGCTGCTTTAGCTTGAACCGCTTTCCAAGCTCTTTAGCAAACTTCTCCACCTGTTCACCTGTCTGTGTCATGACTAAGATATCATCAACAAACACCTGCACCACTTGCTGTTTTACGCCTGAACCTCTAATGTAAAGACAACTGTCTGCAAGAGATCTCTTAAAACCTAGCTCTTCTTTTTTTTTTAACATACATACATATCACAAACATAGTTACACAGCCAAGAAAAAAGGAAAAGAAAAAAAAAGAAAAACGAAACATGTAATACATAAAAACATAGACAACTCAACTTACATTGACAAACACTCATCGACTTCCCTTTATCTCGATTTCGGAATAAAGTTATCATATTTTTTATCCGCAGTGTCTCATTTTTCAAGCAATTTTTACGTAGTAAGCGTTATCTCATACCTACTGTGATTTTTCAAATATATATTTGTTTTTTATCAACATTTTTATTTTCCTTGTATTTCTGTTTCCATATATAACTTAAATTTATCCCATTCATTATTAAATTTTGTACTTTTTTGATTTCTTATTTTCTGTGTCAATTTTGCCAGTTCTAAATAGTCAAATAGTTTAGATTGCCACTCTATTATCGTTGGGATTTTAGACGTTTTCCAATACTGTGCTATGAGGGTTCTGGCAGCCACTGTTGCGTATTGAAAAAATGTTTTATCTTCCTTTTTGATTTCTTCACCAATTATCCCCAGGAGGAAAGCTTCGGGTTTTTTGCTAAAGGTGTATTTGAGGACTTTTTTTAATTCATTATAGATAGATTCCCAAAAAATTTTAAGTGTCTCACATGACCACCACATATGTATAAAGTCGCCCTCCTTACTCTTGCATTTCCAACACATTTTATCACCTGTTTTATAAATTTTATCCAATTTTACCGGCGTCATGTACCATCTGTACATCATCTTATACATGTTCTCCTTGAGTGTTGTACATGCCGTGAAGTTCATACCTTTACACCATAAAGCCTTCCATTTGTCAAACTCTATATTATAACCCAAGTCCACTGCCCACTTCACCATCACCTCCTTCACTTCCTCATCTTTGGTGTCCCACTCAAGTAACTGGTTATACATTTTTGATAGTAATTTTGTTCTTCCTTCTATTATTTCAATCTGAAATCTAGATTTCTTCTCATTTATCCCAATCTTTTTATCTTCCGTCCACATGGAGTTAATTTGGTGATATTGAATCCAGCCAGTCAACTTATTTTTTATTTCTTCATATGGTCTGATTCTCCACCCGGATTCATTTCTAACTAATAGATCTTCATATGTCCATCTTTCCCCTTCAGTGTTTATTTTCCTTTTTGTCAGTATATCGATTGGTGATAACCACCAGGGGGTTTTCTGTTCCAATAATTTTTTATTCCTTTCCCACACTTCTAACAGTGGCCCTCTAATAATATGGTTAGAAAAATCTTTATGTTTCTTTCCTTTATCCCACCACAGATAGTCATGCCATCCAAATCTTAAGTTGAAACCCTCTAGATCTAACAAATCTTTATTTTTAATGACAATCCATTCTTTTACCCAGCAAAGGCATGCTGCTTCATAATATAACTGTAAATTTGGGACCGCAAATCCCCCCCTGTCTTTTTGATCCGTGAGCAATTTGAATTTAATCCTTGGTCTTTTTCCTTGCCAAATAAATTTAGAAAGTAGTCTCTGCCAATCTTTAAATAGTGAAATTCCCCTAATTATCGGTAAATTTTGGAATAAAAAGAGTAATTTTGGTAATAGATTCATTTTGATCGCAGCCATTCTCCCCAACCAAGAGAGGTGTATTCTGTTCCAAGTATCCAAGTCCTTTGTTATTTCTTTCCTTGTGTTCTTGTAATTATTTTCAATCAGATTTATGTTCTTCATGGTTAACCAGATTCCGAGATATTTTACTTTTTTGGCAATTTTAATCCCTGTTTGAGTTTCGAGATCATTTTTTGTCTTTTCTTCTAGATTTTTGGTCATTATTTTGGTTTTTGCTCTGTTCAATTTAAAACCGGATAGTTTTCCAAATTCCTCTAGTAGTTCCCATACTTTCCCAACACTCTTTTTTGGGTCTTCCAGCGACAACATAAGATCATCAGCATATGATTTCAATTTGTGTTCTTTCACTCCTATTTTTATACCCCAAATATCTTGAGTTTTCCTTATCTTATTTGTAATTATCTCTAGCACCATAATGAACAGTAACGGGGACAGAGGGCACCCCTGTCGGGTACCTTTCGCTATCTTAAAAGGATCTGTCAAATTGTTATTTATGATTAGTCTAGCACTTTGCTGTGTATAAATCGCTTTCATTCCTTCCAGGAATGTGCCCTCTATCCCCGACCTTTCCAAACATTTTATCATGAAAACCCAAGACACATTATCAAATGCCTTTTCGGCGTCAACGAACATTAAAACTGCTGGAATTTCATTATGGCATTCTAGATATTCAATGATGTCTATTGTATATCTTATGTTGTCTTTAATTTGTCTATTGGGTAGAAAACCGGCCTGGTCAGTATGGATAAGATTACTCAGACACTTTTTAAGTCGGTGTGCCATTATATCGGCAAAGATCTTATAATCATTATTCAGTAATGAGATCGGTCTGTAGTTCTTGATGTTAAGTTTGTCTGAATCTGGTTTCGGAATCAACGTGATGTATGCTTCTTTCCAAGATATTGGTGTTTTTCCTCCTCTTAATATCTCATTCATTACATCACATAATACCGGTGTTATATATTCTTCTAGGGTCTTGTAATACTTAGCAGATAACCCATCTGGGCCTGGGCCTTTCCTCAGTTTCATCCTCTTTTTTTTTTAATTTTTTTTATTAAGTTTCATATACCATACACATACAACGAAACGAAAAAACAAAACATTCAAAAAGGAAAAAAAAGAAAAAAAAAAGAACGAAAACTAAATAAAAATAACAATTAACATACAAAGCCTGACTTCCTTCCCTACTGATTTCAGATTTCTGATTTTCATAAATTCATTTTACAGCTGGTATTGGTTATTAGTTAATACATCGGAAGTTTTATAACAGACCTGCTATAGTTGGTAGGTTTCTAAAGTTACCTTCGATATAGACCATAAATTTGTTCCAGTCGTCCTTTAACTTTGTATTTTTTTGGTTTCTAATTCTTTGCGTCATTTTTGCCAATTCAACAAAGTCATATAATTTTATTTGCCAATCGCTCACCGTTGGTATGTTTGTACTTTTCCAATTTTGGGCGATTAGCATTCTGGCCGCTGCTGTTGAGTATGGAAACAGGGTTTTATCTTCTCTCCTAATTTCTTCTCCAATAACACCTAATAGGAAGGCCTCTGGTTTTTTTGGGAATGTGTATCTAAATATTTTTTTTAATTCATTATATATCTGATCCCAGAACTTTTTCGTTTCCTCACATGCCCACCACATATGTATAAAATTACCTTCTTTTGTTTTGCACCTCCAGCAGGCCTTATTTCCGGTCTTATACATCCTACTTAATTTTTCTGGTGTTATATACCATCTGTATATCATCTTCTCTAGGTTTTCTCTAATTGCAGCGCTTGCCGTGAATTTTATCCCCTCATTCCACAATTTTGACCATTTCTCATATTCTATGTTATGCCCCAGATCTATCGCCCACTTGACCATAACTTCCTTAATTTCCTCGTCTTTTGTATCCCATTCCAAAAGTATGTTGTACATTTTAGACAATAGCCTAGACTTACTCTCAATTATTTCGATCTGGAATTTGGATTTCTTTTCATTCATTCCGATTTTTTTGTCTTCTGTCCCTATTGCATTGATTTGATGGTACTGTATCCAGCCTGTCAGCTTTCCCTTCAATTCCTCATACGGTCTTAGTTTCCAACTGTCTTGAGATCTCACCAATAAGTCTTCATATGTCAATCTTTGCTCTTCCATGTTTGTTTTTTTAATTATTAGGATATCTGTTGGGGACAGCCACCAAGGTGTTTTCCGCTCTAACAGTTTTTTATTTTTTTCCCAAACTTCGTACAATGAGCCCCTGATAGTGTGGCTCGAAAATCCTTTATGGGCCTTCTCTTTGTTTGACCACAGGTAGGCATGCCAGCCAAACCTGTTGTCTGCCCCCTCTAAATCTAGTAGGTCGGTATTCTCCAAGGTTATCCAATCTTTAACCCAACAAAGGCAGGCAGCCTCGCAGTACAATTTTAAGTTGGGGACTGCAAACCCTCCTCTCTCCTTTCTGTCCGTAAGCAATTTAAATCTAATCCTTGGCCTTCTTCCCTGCCATATGAATCTTGACAGGGTTTTCTGCCAGTCTTTAAATATTTTGGTTCCTCTGATAACAGGAATATTTTGAAACAGAAACAACATCTTGGGGAGTACATTCATTTTTATTGCCTCCATCCTGCCCAACCACGAGAGGTTGATTCTATTCCAGACGTCCAAATCTTTTTAAATTTCTTTCCACTTTGTCGAATAGTTGTCTTCAATTAGGTTTATATTTTTTGGTGTAAGCCATATTCCTAAATATTTTATTTTTTTAGCCACCTTAATTCCATATTGTCTCTCTAATTTTCCTTTTTCATTGTTTCCCAGGTTCTTTATCAGCATTTTTGTTTTTAATTTGTTCAATTTGAAGCCAGATGTCTTACCAAATTCCTCTAGTGTCTCCAGCGCTTTGCCAATACTTTCTTGCGGCTCTTCCAAAGATAACATCAAGTCGTCCGCATAGGCTTTTAGTTTATACTCCTTTACTCCTATTTTGATCCCTTGTATCTCTGATATCGATCTTATTCTATTCGCCAATACTTCTAAGACCATGATAAATAAGAGCGGGGAGAGGGGGCATCCCTGTCTCGTTCCCTTTCTCAATTTTAAATATATTTGTAAGATTATTATTTATTACCAATTTGGCAGATTGGGTTGAGTATATTGCCTGTATTCCTTTCATAAATTCGCCCTCTATCCCCGCCTTTTCCATAGATTTTAATAGAAACAGCCAAGAGACATTATCAAACACCTTTTCCGCGTCTATAAAAATCAGTGCCGCAGGTATGTCGTTGTTGATCTCCAAATATTCTATTATATTTATGACATGTCTCACGTTGTATTTCAAGAACCTATTTGGGAGGAAACCCGCCTGGTCCTTGTGGATTAGATTTGTTAAACACTTTTTCAATCTATCTGCCATAATATCGGCGTATATTTTATAATCGTTATTTAGTAAAGATATTGGTCTGTAATTCTTGATATTTAATTTGTCTGTATCTGGTTTAGGGATTAGCGTTATAAATGCTTCCCTCCAGGACTCAGGTATTTTCCCTCCTCTTAGGATATTATTCATGGTGTCGCAAAGCGCTGGTGACAGTTGATTTTCCAGAGCCTTATAGTACTTAGCTGATAAGCCATCCGGCCCTGGTGCCTTTCCCGATTTCATTTTTTTTATCGCATTTTGAATCTCTTCTATGTTTATGGGTCTGTTTAATTGAAGTCTTTCTTCTTCTGTTACGATCTTCCCTTTGCAATTCTCTAAGTATCTTTCTATTTGGGTTGGGTCTTCTTCTCCTTTCTTATATAACTCCTCATAGAATTTAAGGAAGTTTTTTTGTATTTTTTTGGGGTCTACTATCAGTTCTTCCTCTACCATTATTTTATTTATCACATTTTGTTTTTGTCTTTTTCTCAGTTGCCAAGCTAAGAATTTTCCCGTTTAATTTTCCATTCAATTTCTTGGTTCGTTAACATCGAGTATTGTGTTTGTAATATTTTTATTGTTTGTATACTTTGCTCATCTTTCGGGTGCTCTATTAATTTTTTCTCATACTCTCTTAGCTGTCTGAGAATTTCTTCCTTCTTCTGCTGTCTTATTTTCTTCTTGTAATTGTTTTGTTGAATGAAAAGACCTCTTAGGACCGCCTTACTGGCGTCCCATACCACATCTATATTTGTTCCTGTGTTAAGATTCAATTCAAAGTACTCTTTTAGAGTGGCTTTAGCTTTTTCAGTAACCTCATCATTATCCAATAAATATTCATTCAGTCTCCATCTATAGCCCCCCTGCGTTGCACCTTTTATTTCCAATGTTATTGAATTATGGTCGGAGAGGGTTCTCGGTTGGATTTCGCATTTTGTGGTTCTTAAGGTAAATTCCCTCAAAGTCCAAATTTGATCTATTCTGCCCCAGCTTTTATGTACCTCTGAGAAAAAGGTAAACTGCTTTTCTGTTGGGTGCTTATGTCTCCAAATATCTATCAACTCCATGTTTTCTTCCAAGTCCTGGAATGCTTTTGGTAATTTTCCTTGATTTCGTTTTTTCTTTTCTGTTTGTCTGTCGATTTCTGGTATAGGCACTGCATTGAGATCTCCCAAAAGTATCGTCCTATTGTTTTCAAATTTTACTAACACTTGTTCTAATTTCTTGAAAAACTCTGGCTTATTTGAATTTGGGGCATATATATTTACCACATTAATCTTTTCCCCCTGGAAGCTTATCTGTACCCCCAATATCCTTCCTTCTTCGTCTTTATAGATCAATTTGGGTTCCCATTTTTCATTGACATATGTTACTACTCCTTTTTTTTCCTCTGCCGTGGAATTTATAAATTCTGTACCCAGATTTTTGTTTGACAAAACATGTTTATGCTTTTTGGCTACATGAGTCTCTTGTATACAGATTACATCCAGTTTTTTCTTTTTCAGCACATTTACAATTTTATTCCTTTTAGTTTTTTCGTTCAGGCCATTTACATTCCATGTTAAAATTTTAAGATTCATTGTCACTTTTATCTACTGATAAGTCAGAAATTTACCGATTTGGGTTTTTGTCGATTCAAATTCGGGTGGTTTTACTCTCTGTTTCTTCTTCCTCCTCCCCCACTTCTTCCCCCCTGTCTCTCCCCCCTCCTCCTCCTCTTCACCCCCTCCCCCCGCCCCCATCTCGTCCTCTCCCCTCCCCCCAATCCCGCACCACCCCTCTCCTCCCCCTCTCCACTCCTCCCTGCATATCTCTCCTCCAACCCTCCAAGATCTTTTTCATATCTACGTAGAAATTTACTGACTTCCTGATTTTCCATTATCTTAAATCTTTCCCAGTTTCATCCTCTTAATTGCCTCTCTAATTTCCTCTACTTTTATAGGTTTATTTAAACCGTTTCTTTCCTCTTCCGATATGTTATTTGGGCTGTTTTCTTCGAAATATTTTTCTATACCTGTTAAGTCTTCTTCCTCTATTTTATATAACTTTTCATAGAATTTAAGGAAGTTCTTTTTTATTTCGTTGGGGTCCTCTAGCACTTGTTCTTCCACTTTTATTTTGTTGATAAGACTGAGTTTTCTCCTTTTTCTCAATTGCCACGCCAGGAACTTTCCAGTTTTGTTTGCAGATTCAAAAAACTTTTGTTTCATTAACTTGATTCCCCATTCCACTTCTTGATTTATTAATATTGAGTATTGTGTTTGGAGCATCTTATATTCTTGTTTATAACCATTGTTGTTCGAATTTTTTATCATGTTTTTCTCACATATTCTCATTTTATTAATTACTTCTTCTTTTTTCTGTTCTTTGGCCTTTTTTCTTTGAATATTTTGCTGTATCAGGAGGCCTCTTAACACTGCCTTGCTAGCGTCCCACACTACATCTATGTCTGTCCCCTTATTCATATTTAGGTCAAAATAGTCTTTTATAGTAGTTTTTGCTTTTTCAATCACTTCTTCTGTTTCAAATAAGTAGTCATTCATTCTCCATCTGTATAGCCCCTGGGTGTTCCACTTTAGTTGTAGTGTTATTGGGTTATGGTCCGACAGAGTTCTGGGTTGGATCTCACAATTCACCACTCTTGTTGTTAATTCTCTTGAGATCCAAATCTGATCCAACCTACTCCAGCTCTGGTGTGGTTCAGAGAAGTGGGTGAATTGTTTTGTCGTAGGGTTTTTGTATCTCCATATATCTATTAGATCTAAATTTTCCTCAAGGTCATTGAAGGATTTCGGTAATTTCCCTTGGTTTAACTTCTTTTTTCTTACACTTCTATCTAGTTCTGGTGTCGGTACTCCATTTAAATCTCCAAGTAAGACCAATTTGTTATTATCTAAGTCTAATAAAAATTGCTCCAATTTTTTAAAAAAACTCCAGTCTATTTGAGTTTGGGGCATAAACTGTTACCACATTTATTTTTTCTCCCTGGTATTTAATTTGTACTCCTAGGATTCTTCCTTCCTCATCCTTACATATTTGCTTGGGTTCTAATTTTTCTTTCACATAAATTACTACCCCTCTTTTCTTTTTTGAGTCTGAGTTGATAAATTCTGTTCCCAGCTTCTTATTTATTAAAATATGCTTGTGTTTTTTGGCAACATGAGTTTCTTGGCAACAAATGACATCGATATTTTTTTTCTTTATAATTTTTTCAAATTTATTCCTCTTGGACTTATCATTAAAGCCATTCACATTCCACGATATAAACTTAATGGTCATTTCAAGTTATGACTAAGTACACTTTATCCTACTTTCTGATTTAAAGTCTGGTGCTTCCCTTTCTGTTGAACTCTCTGTCTTCTCCCTCCTCCTCTTCCTCCGATCTAAAATCCTCCGTTTCCTCCTCTGACTCCCCCCCCTCCTCGACTCCACCCCCTCCACTCCCCCCTGCGACCAAGTTGCCTCCTCGCTGTCCTACTTCTTCTTTACCCAGGTCTTTTTCGTATCTTCTCACGAACTTTTCTGCTTCATGAATATCTGTCAGCTTGAATTTTTTATTTTTATGATAGAAGGAAACCCCCTCTGGGAATTCCCATTTGTACTGTATTGCGTTCCTCTTCAAAACACTTGTTAACTGTCTGTATCCTTCCCTTTTGCGCAGGATCCTAATTGGAATTTCTTTAAAGATGGTGATTGGACGGTCTCCGATCATCAACTTTCTTTTAAAACTATTTCTTAATATTATATTTTTCATTTCAATGGAGTTGAATATTACTAAACAGTCTCCGGGGATTCTTTTGGACTTAAATTGTTGTGGTTTTCCTCTTATTCTAAACGCGTTCTCTATTGTATATGCTATTTGTTCTTCTTTCATCTCCAACCATTTTGCAAGTTCCTGAACTATTTTTCCTCTTATGTTTTCATTTGCTTCTTCGGCGATCCCTTTAAATTTTAAATTAAGATGTTTTTGATGCATTTCTGTCATAGCTAAATTGTCCAATAATTGGTCTTGTGTTTTATTTAATTTTTTTACTTCTTCCTTCAGCTTTTCTGTTTCCTTCTTTTGGTCCCTCAAATCTTTTTGTGTTTTTTTTATTGGAGTCTTCAATTATTTTTGTTTTTGTTTTTTAAATATTTATTAAGAGTTTTTAATTACAATACAAATAAATAAAACACAATAATATATATCATAACACATTTTCTTGTCATCTTTGGACTTCCTCACGTCTCCCGTTTCTGCGTTCCCAGTTATAAAAAATTTAATCCAGCAATTTATCACCTTGTTTACATTCTTACTAACTAATTTTCCAATATTACATCACACATTTTAAATGAATTTGTTTTATATCTTGAAAAAATTTGGTTTAGCCTAATCATTGTCTAATTAAGTTTAACTTAACCTCATAATTCACCTCATCTGTTTTAATGGTGCCGAATTGTTTATAATCTAGCATCCTGCTTAACATTCATACAATTTACAATATTTTTGTAGATAAATCTTATATTTCTTCCAGTCTTCTTCTACCGTCTCCTCTCCCAGGTCTCGGATTCTGCCAGTCATTTCAGCCAGTTCCATATAGTCTATCAGTTGCATCTGCCATTCTTCCAGCGTGGGTAAATCTTGGGTTTTCCAATACTTAGCGACGAGTATCCTTGCTGCTGTTGTTGCGTACATAAAAAATGTTCGGTCCTTCTTTAACACCTTCTGGCCGACAATACCCAGAAGGAAGGCCTCTGGTTTCTTGGTGAAGGTATACTTAAATACCTTTTTCAGCTCGTTATATATCATTTCCCAGAAAGCCTTCACTCTAGGGCAGGTCCACCAGAGGTGAAAGAATGTTCCTTCATTTTCTTTACATTTCCAACATTTGTTATCAGACAAATGGTATATTTTTGCAAGTTTAACTGGGGTCATGTACCATCTATATATCATTTTCATAACATTTTCTTTCAGAGCATTACATGCAGTGAAATTCAGCCCGTTGGTCCACAACCTTTCCCAGTCCTCAAACATGATATTATACCCAATGTCCTGTGCCCACTTTATCATAGCTGATTTTACCATTTCATCTTGTGTATTCCATTTTAACAGCAAGTTATACATTCTTGAAAGTACCTTAGTCTTAGGCTCTAACAATTCCGTTTCCAACTTCGATTTTTCCACCTGGAATCCTAACTTTTTGTCAAGTTTAAAAACTTATTTAATCTGAGCGTAATGTAACCAGTCTCGCACTTTATCTTTCATTTTCTCCAAACTCTGCAGTTTCCAATTATCTCCATCCTTCTCTAGTATTTCCCAATACTTCGGCCATTTGGCCTCCATATTGAGTCTTTTTCGGGCCTTTGCTTCCAATGGTGAAAGCCACCTTGGAGTTTTGTTTTCCAATAAGTCTTTGTATTTTGTCCAGACATTAAATACTGCTTTTCTGACAATATGGTTCTTGAAAGCCTTATGAATCTTAACCTTGTCATACCATAAATATGCATGCCAACCAAAAGCATTGTTAAAACCTTCCAAATCCAATACATCAGTGTTTTCAAGAAGCAGCCAATCCTTTAACCAGCAGAAAGCTGCTGATTCGTAATACAACCTTAAGTCTGGCAGGGCAAAGCCTCCTCTTTCTTTCGCGTCAGTTAGTATCTTAAACTTAATTCTGGGCGTTTTGCCCTGCCAGACAAATTTGGAAATATCTCTCTGCCACTTCCGGAAACATTCTGTTTTGTCCACAATCTGTAATGTTTGAAACAAAAACAGCATTTTTGGCAATACATTCATTTTTATAGCAGCAATACGGCCTAACAAGGAAAGTTTCAATCTTGTCCAACTTTCTAAGTCTCTCTTAATTTCTGACCAACATTTCTCATAATTGTCCTTGAATAAACTCAGATTTTTAGCTGTTATGTTTACCCCTAGGTATTTTACTTTTTTAACCACGTTTAACTCTGTTTCTTTCTGAAACCGTTCTGACTCTGTATCTGTCAGGTTTTTTCCCAATACCTTAGTTTTCTGCTTGTTCAATTTAAATCCCGCCACCCGACCAAACTCTTGAATCAATTGTAATACTCTTTTCGTACTAGATTCTGGCTCCTGCAGGGTCAAAACTAGGTCATCTGCAAAAGCTTTAAGTTTGTATTGTTTCGCTCCGACCTGAATTCCTTCCACCAACCGGTCCCCTCTAATCATGTTCAAGAGCACCTCCAGAACCGAAATAAATAACAATGGGGAAATAGGACAGCCTTGTCGTGTTCCTTTTTCAATTTTGAACTCTTCTGTAACCACATTGTTAACTATCAGTTTAGCCTTCTGTTCTGAATAAATTGCGTCAATCCCATTTTCAAAACCCCGTCCCACTCCCATCCCTTCTAGATTTTCCTTCATAAATTTCCAAGAAATATTATCAAAGGCCTTCTCCGCGTCTATAAAAATCAACACTGCTTTTGTGTTAATATTTGTTTGCAAGAGCTCCAAAATGTCAATAATGTTCCTTGTGTTAGCAAACAAATGTCTACCTGGGAGAAAGCCTGCCTGGTCCTTATGAATTACTTCATTTAAAACTTTTTAAAATCTACTTGCTAAAATGTCTGCAAATATTTTGTAATCCACATTTAAGAGAGAGATGGGACGGTAGTTCTTAAGTTGTGTCTTTTCAGTTTCCAATTTCGGTATTAATGTGATAAACGCTTCTTTCCACGATTCCGGCGCCTTCTTCCCCTCCAAAATTTCATTGCTAACCTCCATCAGTGGTTGTATCAAATAATCTTTCAGTGTCTTATAGTACTTGGAGGTAAGCCCATCTGGCCCTGGAGATTTGCCCAATTGCATGTTCTGAATGGCTTGTTCGATCTCTTGTCGTGTTATTTTACAATTCAGGATTGATCTATTTTCTTGTGACAATTTTGATAGTCCATTCTTTTTCAAAAATTGTTTTATCTCATCCTCATCTTGTGGCCCTTGAGTATATAGTTTTTTGAAGTATCTCTGGAAGCACTTTCTAATATCCACAGGGTTCTGAATGTTTCTTCCTTCAATCTCTAAGTTTGTGACTGTATTTAATTTTTGTCTCTTCTTCAACTGCCATGCTAGCAGTTTCCCACATTTGTTCGCCGATTCAAATGTTCTTTGTTTCATTTGTTTAACTTTCCACTCTATTTCCTGGTTTATCAATTTAGAATATTGTGCTTGATAGAGTTTAATTTCTCTCAGAATCGGCTGTGACTTCGGATTTAATCTTAACTTCTTCTCTAATTCTTTAATTTTCTCCAAAATCTTATCTTTTTTCTCATTTTGTATCCTTTTCTTTACAGCATTCTGTTGTATCAGAAACCCCCTCATCACGGCCTTGCTTGCGTCCCAGATGATCCTTTTTTCCACCGTAGTATTCAAGTTTATCTCAAAGTAATCCTTCAGAGCTTTTTGGGCCTTCTTGATGATCTCCTGATCTCTAAACAAATTGTCATTCATCTTCCATCTAAAGGAGCCGGTTGGTAGTAGTGTCATATCCATCTTTACTGCATTATGGTCGGAGCAGGTCTTTGGGCAGATTTCCACCTTTCTGGTCTTGGGTGCCAGACCTCTAGAAATCCAAATTTGGTCGATTCTTGTCCATGTCAGTTGGGCTTCAGAAAAGAATGTTCCCGGAAATTCTCGGGAGGCAGCATGGCGGCTGCAGCAGCAGAAAAGAGCTCCTGAAGCCAGCCAGAGTGAAAGGCTCTGTCTGGCCGATTCCCGGGCTCCCAGGTCTGCTGCTGCCAACACTGCCAATGGAGAGGAATCGGGGGTGCCCGGGGCGTCTTTCAAGGGAGCCAAAACACCCCCCCACGACCTTGATTGAGTCGGAAAGGCACCCGACCCCCCCCCCCAACAGCCGAGAGGAGCTCCAAATCCAGGAAGACAGTGGAGCTAACGCAGAGAGGGAGAAAAAGAGAAGGGGGAAGGAAGAAGGAGAAAAAAGAAAGAAAGAAGGAGGAGCCCTAACTTTACCGCTGCTGCCCCCATCGCCCCCATCTCTGCCGACAAAGAAGAGGGGAGGTAGGTGAACACGGGAAGGCAAAGGACGCTGCGAAAAAGCACGTGGCTGAGCCGACCGGAGCCTACCCCTCCATGCAAAGCCGCATGACAAAAGGAGATCACAGAAAGGAAGAAACTACCCCCTTCTTTTCTCCTTTTTTCTAAAAAACAACAACAACCAACAAACAAAATCCTTTTTTTAACCCCTTCCTACCCCTCCCCCCGTTTTTTAAAAAGAAATTCTTTTTTATCCCCCCCCCCCATATACCTACTTTTATCATTTTTCTTTTTAAAAGAGGGGCCACTGCTGCTGCAACCACCCTTTATTTGAATCTTTATTTTTATTTCTATCTTTTCTACACACTATTTAAAGACACACTTTTCCACACACACCCACCCTCAATTTAAACCTCATTTTATTTTCACCTCAAACTCCCCTCTTAAGAATTAAAATGGCAGTACCCAGAAAACAGCCCTGAACCATCACAGGCCATTTCCTGGGAATGCCACTTCGCCCCAGACTTTCCACTCTCTTTTACCTATCCTCTTTTACCTATACTTTACTCATTTTTATTTTTATATTTAAATAAAAAGCTCTATCTATCTAAAGACAACCCCCCCTTTTTTTTACCTCTAATTCTCATTTTTATCTTTTACCTGTACATTTTTAATTACTTTTTTACAAATAAAAAATAATAACAATAATTAGGGGAAAATATTATTATTTATTTTATTTTTATTTTATTTTTTTAAAAAAACCCACACATTTTTCCCCCTTTCTCTTTTTAAAGCCCGTTCTTTTCTATTTGTTGGCTTGTTCTTGAGGGGGGAATCTTTCGCCCCCAGCTACGACCACCACTCTCTTTTAAAACAAAAATTTCCTCTATATCACTGCTATTGTTACTGATACTCTCCCCCTCAACTCCCCCCTTTTATTTTTCTCTCCCTTTTTGCTCTCCCCTCTCTCTCTTCACCCCTCCTCATTTTTTCCCCTTATCCCACCTTTTATTTTCCATCCCCAATTTTGTTTTCTATCCCTTTTATTTTTTAAAATCAACCCCCCCTTTTTAGCCTGTCCGTCAGTTTGTTTTTGAGGGGGGAGCCCTTTCCCCCCCACCCCCTCTTTTAAAATAAGACTTTCCCCCATACCATTGCAGCAGCTCACCCTCCCTCCCTCCTCCCCTCTCCCCCTCTCTTTTCTTCTCCTTCCCTCCCCCACCCTTCCCCCTCCTCCTCTCATTTTCTCTCCCTCCTCCCTCTCTCCATCCCCCCCTTCCCCTAAAGGAAACACATACACACATTCATATCACCCTATCATAATTTGCCCCCTCATACTATAGCTAAAACTACTGCTGCAATCTAATACCTCTGATATTACTGTACTATCTCTCCTCTCTTTCAACTCTCTTTTTGTCACTCTCTCTCTCTTCTCTCTTACTCCAATCTCCCCTCTCCCCCCCGCCTCCCCCCTTCTTCTCTCTTTCTTCTTCTTCTTCCCTTTTCTCCCTCCACCCTTTACATATAGCCTATTTGTCTGTCCCTGTTTCTAAGCGCACTCCCAACCCCAATTTCCACCTTAACTGGACCCCAGTACCCCTTTTGGGTATATACAACCCCCTCCTAAACACATATTTCCCCTGGCCCCACCCCTCTAATCTCTTGCATCTCTACCTGCTAACCCCCCTCCCTTTATATGAACTGTCTGTCCGTTAGTCTACCCACCTCTGCTTACCTGCCCTCCCCCCCAGCCTCGGCGGCACCGCTGAGGCAACTACAGAAAACCCAAGAGAAGTTCTTAAAACACAGGCTAGAAGTGACACAAATGACCGCCTAATCCAAACGCTCTGTAAAAGCCACCAGCCAACAAAGCCTGATCAGCTCAACAACCCAACAATACCCAGGAATCACCACTGGCACAACTCCTAACCACCACACGCCCTACCCCAAGTGGACGCCAAGCCAACCTCAAACCAAAACTATCAGGGAGACTGAGATGACACCAACCAGGGAGATGGCAAACAATGCTAAGATGGTAACTCCCCTTCAAGATGATGACCACCCAATAACGAAACGAGATCTGAGGGAAATGGAAGCAAGATTAGAAGAAACACTGAAGGCCACAATGGCTCCCATGCAGGCACTAATCAACAATCTAACCTCCAAAGTGGAAGCTCTAGAGAACAAGAACCAAATGCAAGAAAGAATAATAGAGCAATACCGGGAGGAGAACGCACGTGTGAACAAGAAACTGGACGAACTGGTAAACCAAATGGAAGCAGAACACAGAGAGATGAAAATTAAGCAAGCCGACCTTGAAGATCGCAATAGACGCTGTAACATCCGCTTCCGCAACTTTCCTGAAAAAACAGAGGAGAAAAGCCCAACAGACCTAATTATACGCTGGCTGAAAAACACACAATCCCAGGCCTGAAACTTGAGGCAGATGACTTGGAGAGGGCTCACAGAGCCCTAAAACCTATGCCAAAACCCAGCGCCCCCCCCCAAGAGACATCATTGTATGCTTCACGCGCTACAAAAAGAAGGAAGAGGTATGGAACAACCTCAGAAACTCAACCAACCTTCGATATGGAGAAACCCCCATTCTGGCCCTAAAGGACCTATCTCAGGATACTCTAAACCGGAGGAAAAGCCTGCGCCCATGCACCCAACGTCTCCAACAAGCAGGGATCAAATACCGATGGGGCTTCCCCTTCCGTCTCATTGTAACAACCAATACAACACAACACATGGTTACCAACATACCTGAGGCCCTGCAACTACTAAAGAACCTTGAACTCGACCTCCCACCGGAATGGCAACCGACAAACCCACCAAGTGACAGCCCCAACCACGAGGAAACAACAGCAAGCAACTGGACGACGGTACAGAGCAAAAAGAAACAACAGAAGCGGCAGAACAACGCAAACCAATACAGGCAAGCACAATGCTCAGAACCGTCCCGCCGGCCATACGACACAAGAAACCAGACCAAGATCAACCAAACCAATTCATCGCAGATGGACAACCCTACAACAACAACAACAACAACAACAACAACCGCAGCTGAATGAAGCAACCAGGGGAAAAAACCCCACAAACTGAAGGACTGGTGATTTCTCCCCCCCCTTTCCCCCTCTCCCCCCCCCAAAACATAGATTTAGTTAACACCATCAACATCCCCCCCAGCCCCGCACCCCCACAGAAACCCCCACCCCAACACCAGTCCAGACGACCTCAACCACATTCCCCATCACCCACACCTTCAACATCCTCATACTCCATACCAAGGAAAAACAACTCCAACCTTAATAACACAACCCACAATCAGGCTAAAATCTGATACCCAACCAGCAATATGGTGGCACCAGAGCATACCAGCACCCACATTCCCACCCCAACACACCAACAATGTTGCTTATAACATTGGCAACATTGCTTACGAACCTTATACCTGACAGCTACGTTACAAAGTCACTTCACACTGTCTCACTGATCACCCCCTATCGCAGACAACAGGGGGGATGGCCTGTCCTTGAACATGGCCTTCCACACCAGCTGAGACCTAGGACCAACCGGCTAAATGCCAGATGGCCCAAAATACCCCAAACAAACACCTATATGTCTACATATAGGAAACTCCCTACAACCTACCCCCTACTCTTTAACCCAAATCTCACTCTACTCCCACTAGCCCCCCACCCACCACACCCTAGGTCAGCGCAACCCCACTGGTTCTTTAAACAACACGAAGAGAGAGACACAAGACAACCCGAACGGGTTGGCAGGGAATCGCCCCACATAATAGATAAGCAAGATGGCTAACCTAAAAGCAATTACATTAAATGTGAGGGGGCTGGGAAACCCCATCAAAAGAAAACGCATCACCTCATACATAAACACCATGAAACCACACATCACCTTCCTACAAGAAATACACAACCCACCCAAAGGCAGCAAACTCCTGAGCGACCCCCGCTTCAGTCAACAGTGGGTCGCACAAGGCTCAGGGAAAGCTCGTGGTGTAGCCATAATACTCAGTAGAGACCTGAACTTCACTGCCACAACAGTCCTCAAGGACAAAAAAGGCAGATTCATTTTCGCTAAAGGGACACTAGATGGCAAAATCAAACTGACAATCGGCTCCATATATGCCCCAAACACGAAACAATTAGAATTCTTCCAGAAGACACTAAACAAATTCCTCTCCTTCTCTGAAGGGGAAGCAATCCTAGGAGGGGACCTCAATCTAAATATGAAAGGTTTATCCCTGAAAGATATCCACCCCACAACCCCATGGGCAACCTTCCTCCGAAGGAAACCCCCAACAACTAGGAACTCTTACAAGTTACTAAAAATGCTAAAAAACAGGGGTCTCTACGACATTTGGGGTGAGCAAAACCCGGGAGACATCAGCCATACATTCCAATCAGGACGCCATGATACAGTGTCCAGACTGGACAGCATTCTACTCACACAGGGTCTGATCCCCTCAGTGGAATCAACAAACATAGGTAACATTAAAATCACAGATCACGCCCCAGTAGAAGTCATCGTTAAAATAGGAGAAGGAACACAAACCACCCCATCATGGTCCTTCAGTCCCATCCTAACTACAAACAAACAAATTAGAGAGAGTCTCACAAAAACCCTCCAAAACTACTTCAAGGAAAACGATGTAAACAATATAACAACCCCCCTCCTATGGGACGCAATGAAAGCGGTCACCAGAGGAGCTTGCATAAAAGAGAAAACATTCCTTAAAAAACAAACCTCCTCAAAAATTAGCAAAATAGAACAAGACATCACAGCCCTCTCATCACGCTACAAACAAACAGGATCTAAAAAACTCCTCAAACTTATAGAACAAAAAAGGAGAGAACTAGACTCCCTAGAAATTAACAAAACAATGATCAACATTCTATACTCTAAACAACGTTTCTACGAATATGGAGGGAAAAACTCCAGATTACTAGCAAATAGATGTAGGAAAAAAGCACTCAAAACAAGAATACACTGCATCACCAAAAAAGACGGCAACATAACATTCTCCCCCGAAGAAATAACCTCAGAATTTGCAGAATTCTACTCCAACCTATACACCTCCCATAACCCACCAGAGAAGGAAATCAGAACATTTCTAGCAGGACTGACCATGCCTACCCTAACTGATGAGGAACAGGAATTCATGGACAGCCCTATCACCCCAGAGGAAATAGATGCGGTCCTCAAAAACCTGAAACCACACAAAGCCCCAGGCCCAGATGGCTTCACAGCAGAATTCTATAGGAAATTCAAAGAACCCTTGATGCCCTACATGACCCGCCTATTCAACGACATCATAAAAGGGGCCCCCATCCCCAAAACCTGGACCCACTCCAAAATAGTCTCCATCCCAAAACCACTAAAAGACAGCCTCAAAGTAGAATCATACCGCCCAATCTCATTAATAAACCAAGACTACAAGATATTCACATCAATCTTGGCCAACCGCCTAAAAATCTTCCTACACAAGTTAATAGCCCCAGACCAGACTGGTTTTGTCCCTGGCTGCAATATAACAGACCCCATCAGGAAACTACTGAACCTGATCGAACACAGCAAGGCAACCAAACTCCCATTGACAATTATGTCCCTAGACATCCTCAAAGCCTTTGATTGCTTGGAGTGGAAATACATATTAGCAGTCCTAACTAACATGAAATTTGGCCCCAACTTCCTACAAATCCTCAAACAAATATACTCCCAAGCCGCAGCAAAATGCAGAACTAACAATATGGATTCTAATACTATAGCTATCCAAAGAGGCATGAAACAAGGATGCCCACTGTCTCCCTTCTTATTTATCCTGGCTCTGGAACCCTTAGCAATCCGCATCCGAGCAGCCACAGATATCAAGGGAGTGGAAATAAAAGGCAGAACCTATAAATTAGGGCTCTTTGCAGATGACCTAATGGTCACAACACCAGACCCCATAAGCACAGCAACCTCCCTCATCAGAGAACTCAACACATTTGCAATGGTGTCGGGCCTACAGGTAAATTTTACAAAGTCAGAAGCTATGTGCTTCAACACCCCTCCTCACACCCAAAAAGAACTCACGAAGGTCACCAAAATAAAACTTTGCCACACCAAGTTCAGATACCTAGGGGTACAAATAACCAGAAACCTCAATAAACTGTACCTCCACAACTACAAGCCCCTGTGGCGACAAATTAACAAAGACCTAAAGAGATGGAATAACACGAATTTCACTCTCTCAGACAAAATAGCCATGATCAAAATGATCACACTCCCAAAACTAATCTACCTATTCCAAACCCTCCCAATCTGGATCCCCTCAACCCAACTTCGCAGTTGGCAGAGAAAACTACACTCTTTCATCTTCTCACATAAAAAACCAAGAATAAGCCCCAAATACCTGCACCTCCCCACCTCAGAAGGAGGATGGGGAATCCCCAACATAGAAGCATATTACAATGCCAACCAAATATGCCATATAATCCCATATATACTAGAAGATGAGACAAAACAATGGGTACACCTAGAGAGGGACACAATTGAAAACACCTGCACCACAACATACCCACTCCTCCCAAACAAACTAAAGAAAATTCCCACAACACTTAACAGGTACACACAGACCATGCTCAAAGCATGGAAAACACAAATAGGCAAACTATCCCCAACCCCATGCCCACTAATCCCCCTGGCGTACCACCCATTATTCTACCATGCAGCACAAAACCTCCAGACAAAAACCTGGCGAACCAAAGGCTTATATCGCCTAATAGACTTTTATAAAAATAACAAACCCTTGTCAACACAAGAAATACAAGACAAACTAGAAGACACCCAAATGACCTGGTTAACACAACACCAACTACATGCCCTCTTAAACAACCCAACAGTAAAATCAGCAGCAACTAGGCCCCTGACAACCTTCGAAAACCTCCTCCTAACAACAAAGGGAAACGGTAAAGGGACGGTATCCGCAATATACAAAATACTACTCCAAAATCCCGCAAATCCCCTAGACACAATCAAAAAACAATGGGAGAATGACATAGGCTATGAGATTAACCCTACTCAATGGACCAGAATGTGGTCTAAACCCCCCTTTAAATCCATATCAACAAAAAGAAAAGAACTCACACTGAAACTCACCTACAGGTGGTACCTAACACCAAGGAAACTAGCGCTAATACACCCAGGAACCTCACCAAAATGCTGGAGAGGGTGCACCTCCTCAGGCACATACCTCCACATGTGGTGGGAGTGTCCCAAAATTCAACTATTCTGGACAACAGCCATACAAGAAATATGTAAAATAACTAAGCAAGTAATAGACATCACCCCAGAATTGGCCCTACTAAACATCTTCCAAGACAACAATGCCCATTTACACCACAAAGAACTCATAACCCACCTGCTCTCAGCAGCCAGAAACATCATAACCAGACACTGGAGAGACCTGTCAGGAGTAAGCATGGACCAATGGTACCAAATAGTATGGGAAACAGCCCTACTAGAAAAATTAACTAATAAACTGAAACTGACACGGGGACAAACAGAAGAAGACGCCTTCACCCCGGTATGGCTCCCCTTTATCACATACACAGCCCAACAGGACAATGACAATAATCCACCAACAGCATACAAATCAATATGGCTAACCTGATCCAAAACACCCACCCACCTCACTCACACACGAAAACAAAGATCACCACAGCCAATCACAAGCAAACAATCACACCCTAAGCCAACCCCAACCTCTCTCACCACCAAAGGAACACAAGCAACGCTGACACCAAACTCTACATACATTAAACATAATAGAAACACCACCACCCGACCCCACCCCCACCCATCCTCCCTCACCCCACCCCCCTTTCTTTTTTCTTTCTGTTTTCTTCTCCCCCTAATGCCTCAACAAATGAAACGGATTTGTAAAAACGTTACATGGAAGAAGAAGAAGAAAAAAAAATACGAGGCACTACACTTCTGTAAAACAAGAAAATCCTTAATAAAAAAAATATCAATGAGAAAAGAATGTTCCCTCTCTTCCCAAGGGGTTCTTTGTCCTCCAAATGTCAATCAAGTCCATATTGTCAGTCAGTTCAAAAAAAGTCTTAGGTAGTCTGCCATCTTTTGTCACAATTTGACTTTGTGACTTATCCATGTTGGTTGATACGACCCCATTCATATCTCCCATCATGATGATGTTATCATAGTCCAGATAATCCAGCATACTCTCGTGCAACTTCTTGTAGAATTCCGATTTCCCCTCATTTGGTGCATAAATTCCTAGAATCAAAAGCTTCTCTCCTTGGTGTTGTATCTCAATTGCCAAAATTCTTCCTTGCTCATCTGTAAATAGGAGTTTAGGTGACAGGCTCTCCTTTGCATAAATCACCACTCCTCTCTTCTTCACTCGATCCGAAGAAATAAATTCTTGGCCTAGTCTTTTGTTTATTAACACTTTTTTGTGGAGCCTAGGCACATGTGTTTCTTGCAAACAAATAATGTCCAATTGTTCTTTTTTCAATATGTGAAACATCTTCCTCCTTTTTTCCGGGGAGTTGCATCCATTAATGTTCCAGCTTAGAAGTTGCAGAGACATCCTGAATAGATCTGTTATTTTTCTGGGGGTGGTATCTTTTTTTCTGGGTCTTCAGGTTCCAAGGGTGAAGGTGCAGCTGGTAATCCAGACCCCAAAGGTGTTTCAATTCCTTTCTGAAGGTCCTCTCCGTAGGCAATTAAAAATTTATCTCTATCTTCAGGTGTTCTAATTTTAACCTTCTTCCCTCTGAAGGTAAAAGATAATCCCTGAGGAAATTCCCACCTAAAGATGATTGAATTACTCCTTAACAATCTAGCCAATTCAAGATAGATGGATCTAAGGTCCAAAAGTTGTTTCGGGATATCTTTGTAAATTTCAGCTCTCCTGTCCGAAATGTCCAGTGATTTTTCGTAATGTAGGCCCAATATCTTGTCTCTTTCCTCCTTCGATCTCAAAATTATCAAACAATCTCTGGGCTTGTCCTTCCTTGTAGATTTTCCAAGTCTAAAAGCCGACAGAATTTTAAAGTCCTTTTCCTCCTCTAAAGGCCAAAATTTAGAAAATTCTTTAGTCAAGAACTCAATTAAATTTCCTTGTTCAAGTTCTGGTATTGACCTTAACCTCAGGTTATTTTCCCGGTTTCGCAGTTCTATCATAGACAAATACGTCTGTTGCTCTCCAACTTGCTTGTGCAGTGGTTTTACCTCTTGTTCCAAATTTTCAACTTTCAGGGCTGTTGCCTCAGCCAATTTGCGATTTTCTGCAGTGTCCTCAGCTAACTGTCCAATTGATTTTACATTCAGAGCCACTTGTTCAGTTATTTTATTTAGACAGGTTGTGTTTTGGTCAATCTTGGCCGTTTGTTCATCCGCTTTCTTGTCCAAAGATTCCACTCTCCTGTCCAGAGATTCTAACTTTTCCAAGTTTTTTTCTAAAATTGAAGCCGTTGTTCCTGCAGCCATATCTTCCAGCTGCAATTGCTCAGTTTCTTCTTCCCCTGCCAGTGAGAGAATAGGCACAGTTTCTTCTTCCCCTGCCGACGGCAGAGTAGGCACAGACGATCTACGTGTCTGTAAGGCTGAGGCTAAGGTTGTTTGTCTAGTTCTTACTCTATGCTCCTTTTCTTTGGGCTCCTTTTTTCTTGCGCCGCTCATTCCAATTTTATCTAATAGTCAAGGTCAAACCAACTTGTTCCCATGGGAATGCAACAGCCCAGAGAGTAAACAGTCACACAGGAGGAAAGGAAAGAGAAAGTAAAGTAAAATCCTCTAGAGGGAGCTCAAAATGTCTTGAGGGGAAAAGCCATACCGATAAGAGTCCATAAAATCCAATTTAATGTCCAGGAACCTTCACAAACTTGAGTTTAGCAGAGTTGGTTTGAGTATATTACACTGTTTCTGATAAGTGCCAATTTAATGTTTCAAAGTAGCAAGTCTTTAGGCACTCAGGTTATAACAGATCCCAGATACCATGTAACTAAAACTGCAAACTGACAGTTCTATTGTTCAGGCAGCCCAAGCACCTGGGTCTCTCAGTCAAAATTTGTAATTCCCAAAAGAAGAAGTTTGACACAGTTCCATAAAAGATAAGTCAGGAAAATAACTTAAATCTTCACTTTGCCCTAACCCAACTTCTGTGGAAGCCAAGATCAGTTAATTTTAACGCCTCTTCACAGGCTCCATTCCTCAGGATCTTTGCTTTGATATTACCGCAGCAGCGGAAGACGGACTTCCTTTTGACGTCTCTCCGCTTTCAACCCAATTTCTGTTAATTTTGGCTCAAAATTTTGTTACAGTCTCATCTTTACTCACGGGCTGTTGTTTCCTGAAGTCAAATTTTTCAAGGAAAAAAGGTCAGCGCTCACCAGCAGCAGCTGCGCGGCTTCACTCTGCAGAGTAGCGATCGACTCACAGCGCCGCGACCCCCTCCACGGTCAGAGGCTCCTTACGGGGTCTCTTCTCGGTGTTAGGAGCCGCTTCTGGCGCCCGCCGAGTCCCACGGCCACAGGCTCTTGCTGCCTGTGGTTTTTCGATGAGGGTCTCCGCTTTGCGTAGCGGACGACCCGATTCTGCAGAGCTTCCTCCTCAGCGCAAGAGGAGGACCGCCATTGCCGTTTCGCGCCGCCTCCGGAAGTCCCAATTATTTTTGATTTAACTGTCAAATCTTGTATCTTTTTCGAGAGTTCGCCTACAGCACTTTCTATTTTCCTATCAATTTGCTCCTGTATTTCTCCTAGTTTGTTTTCCATGTGTGTTTCCCTTTGCTTAAATTCCTCTTTAATCTTAAAGCACAAAAAGTCTAAGTCTTTAATTTCCTCTTGTCGAGATGCTTTTCTTTCTCCCGGGGTCCCTCCAACTTTTTTACCATTTTCCCCCGACATCCTGTGGTTTATATTTCTCTCCCCTAAAGGGCTCACAATCTATTTCCCCCCCTTTTTTATGTTTTCCACACCATAAACACCTTAAACTGTATTAGTTTAAAACTCTTGCCCTCCTGACCTCCTATCCTCTTTTGTTTTCTTAGTATCAAGGGGGCTTTCAATACCTTATTTCAGTTTACTTACATCAATTATTCACACAATATTAACCAGTCCCGCTTATATTTCCAGAAACTTTTTGTTGTTAAATATTTGCTTTGTATTAGTATATTAGTATAATTGTTTCAGAGACAGAGGGGAGATGAGCAAAAAACAAAAAAGCGTAAACAAAAATTGGTGACATTCTGTTATATTCCAGGGGGGGGGGGGGGGAGAAGAAATTGTATAGTCTCTATATATTCAGTAGTTTCAGCCACTTGTATAATCCTGTAGTTTTCAGCCACTTATTTATTTAGTCCAGTTCGCTGGGGGCTGTGCAAAGTTTTATTGCACTTTGGAATTTCCAGTTCCAAATTCCAATGCGTCTCTTTTTTCGGTCTTAGGTGAGGTGTAGTTATATCCAGGAAACCACACTGGGTGCCTCAGATGTTCCGTTAGCTGTTATCCCATTGATTGTGTTTTCAGGAGATAAAGGATCGTCCTAAATTAAATGTTATGATTCCGATGATTTAGAGTTCCTCCAAAAATTGGTGAGTAGAAAGTAGGTTGGATAAGTTGTTACTTATGTTATTAAAATAAAGAGGAAAGAGAAACAGACAGTAAAACAGAGTTGGAGGGGAGGGAGGAGGGAACAGGAGAGGGGAAGGAAAAAAATATAGAGTAACCAATTTATTTTTTGACTTAACACAAAAATGTAAATGTCATGAATGGTATAACTGAACGTGGGGTAGAAGGGGGGACCAGGGGAGGGGGAAAAAATGATAATCACGAACTTATGAGCATGGTATATGTACAGTTTTGACAGGGTGGGCTGGAGGAATATATTTTAGCTTCGTATGGTTTTTTGTTTCAGTCGTAGAGGCCTTGAGCAAACCTCCAGCGTGTCCACGAGAGCCAAGAAGTTAGGGAGAGTTCTTTTTATTAATATTTCCGACGGTTTTCTCGAGCCGTTTTTTCCGTGCCCTTCTACATAGAGTTCCATAGGCAGCTCTTCTCTCCCGATCTGCAAAGCTCCATTTCAAACTGCTCTGCAGCCTTCCGTTATTTACTCTCTCTCTTTTTAGATTTTAGATTTAAGCCGCTCCTCTCCAAAGAGGCTGGCTGTCCAGGATTGTGGAATGTTTCAAATTTTTACGTTCGTTACATTAGAAGTCCAAGACAGTTACTTAGTAACTCACACAGTCGGGCGGAAAGAAAAAACTTCCTGTCTCCTCCTTGCTACTTTGTAGCCAGCGCCATTTTAGTCCTCTATCGAGATAAATTCCCAGATTAAATCTTCTAACATCCGACGTTCTCTTAGTGTAACATTAAATTTTTCGGCATAAAAAAAGACTACTCACACTAAGGGTTCCGTTCTTATGGTTGAGGAGGTTCATCGCATTCTTCAGAGGGAGCCAGAGGCATCGTAATACAGGGTCGCTGTTTCCCCTTTTGTGCTAGCAGGCTCTCCGCTTCGAGCTCCTTAACAAAAGAAACCCGGAAAAACGGGGAGCTGCATCCACACGGCTGGGGCTCTTTCCCTCAAGGGCTTCCCCCTTGAGCTTTCTGGGGGGGCGCAGTGCCTTTGCGACACCCCCAAGCCCCTGTATTACTCGGAGAACTCCTCCGGAGTTTCTCCACACTCCCTTTCAGTTCAGCGACGGAAACCGGAAGCTCTGATTCAGGGTCTCGCTCTGGCTCTGGCACTCTATCAAGGACTGTTTCAGACTCAGGCTCTGGCTGTGGCTCTGCCTCTGTTTCAGGCTCAGGCTCTATTTGAGGCTGTGTCTCTGTTTCAGGCTCCGGCACTGTATCAAGTACTGTTGTAGACTCAGGCTGTGGCTCTAGGCTGTGGCTGTGGCTGTTGCTCTGGTTCGGGCTGTGGCTCTTTTTCAGGCTCTGGTTCTGAATGAGGGCTTGGTTATGGCACTGATTCAGGGTCTCGCTCTGTCTCTGGCTGTGTCTCTGTTGCACCTCAAACGGTGGTTTGTTGTTGTTGTTGTTGTTATTTTCTTTCTGGGGTGGGACTGTTTGTGTGAATATAAATCCTGCGTCCAGCCAGGCTTCCCTGAGCAGCCTCTGTGTCTCCGAAGCTGGCCTAGCAGGATAGCAGAGTAGCAGCGGTCCTGCGTCCGTGTGAGAAAAAGGGATAAATCAAGTCCAGAGACAGTTCGGTTCTTATCTCTAGTAGCGTTTATTTACAAGCCATAAATCAGTCTCTTTCCATCAGAGCTTTCCGGCATTTCTCTGTGCCAAAAGCACACACAGCCTGCAGCCTCGGAGCTGAGCTGTGTCTCTCAGGCAGAAGCGAAAGCAAATCTGCTCACAGACTGTGACGCACTTCTCTGCGTCAAGCTCCTCCCAGATACAGGACACCACGGAGTTTTAACCCTGTCTGTTCCAAACTCCACACCCCTCTTGTCCTGCATCTGGGGACAATAGCCAACAATGCTTTCCCCATACACAGACCCTCACAGAACTCCTCGTGCTTCTGGAAGGTTAATGGTTTTGTGAAACCATCAGCGAAGTTCTTTGTTGAGGGACAGTATTTCAGAGCAACTAGCCCCTCACGAACGCTCTGACACACATTTTGAAAACGTATGTCCAAATGTTTGGTCCTCGCCTTAAATTGCCCCGTCTCAGCCAATTTAAGGCACGGTTGATTGTCTTCATGCACCACAACGGGCAGACAATTCTCTCCACAGATTTCCTCGACCAAACACACATAGAACTCCAGCTCTCTGCAAGCATCTGATAGCGCACTGAACTCAGCTTCAGTAGATGAAAGCGCTATGAGATTTTGCTTCTGGGACCTCCACCCAATCACTGAGTCCCCAAACTTCACCACTAGGCCTGACACTGATCTGCGGTTCTCAGAGTTACCCCAATCTGCGTCCACAAAGCATGTCAGTTTGACTTCTCCTTGGGCTGGCAACCTAAGACAAAAATCTTTGGTATCTTGCAGGTAAAGCCACTCCCGATCTCAGGAGGGGGGGGGGGGTTTGCGGGCTCACGACCCCGCCCACAATCTAGCGGGGCTAGCAAAGCCCCGCGGGAACTAGATTTCATTATTATTCAGTGGCAGCGTCGCTAGCCAATGGGACGGCTTCAGGGGCGGGCCTTCCTGAGGGCACTTAAGGTCAGGCTGGCCTGGGCTCGCCCCTTTTCGTCCGGTCTTTCGGTAGGGGTGCCTTTATGGCAAAATGTGATATTGAGTCGGCATTCCACCTTCTCCCAGTCCACCCACAGGACCACCGATGGTTAGGCTTCAAATTTCAGGGCTATTACTTTATCGACAAAGCCATGCCGATGGGATGCTCGATCGCCTGTGCCGCCTTCGAGACATTTAGCACCTTTCTGGAATGGGCACTCAAGTTCAAGACTGGCTCCAGGGGGGTGGGGCATTACTTAGATGACTTTATTCTGGTAGCAAGTAATGCGGATCACTGCAAGGCCCTGCTACATGCCTTCGAGGCCTTGGCGGCGGAGCTGGGCGTCCCTCTGGCAAATGATAAGATGGAGGGCCCCGTCACCAAGATGACATATCTGGGCATAGAACTCGATACAATCGCTCAAACTTCTCGCCTTTCTATCGAGAAACTGGTGGCCCTAAAGGAGCTTATTTCGCAGATATTGCCCCTCAAAAAGGTCACTCTCAGACAGATTCAATCACTCTTGGGCCATCTCAATTTTGCATGCCGCGTAGTGTCCCCTGGTCGCCCCTTTTGTGGTCGTCTAGCAAAGCTATCAGCAGGGCTAAAATCGCCACATCATAGGGTCCGCCTCTCAAAGGCAGTGAAGGCAGATCTCCAAGTTTGGCTCCAATTCCTAGATTGTTATAACGGGATTTCGCTTTGGCAAGACAGCATGGCCTTGCTAGAGGATTTCCAGGTGCATTCGGACACGGCGGGTTCTTTGGGTTTCGGGGTGTACTTCAGAGGTCAGTGGTGTGCTCAACGTTGGCCCTCAGCCTGGCAAGGAAAACCCATATTACGTGATCTAACATTCTTAGAATTCTTCCCCATTGTAGTTGCAATCCACATCTGGGCAGAGCAATTTAGAAACCACAGGGTGTGCTTCTGGACAGACAACCAAGCAGTCGTGTCTGTCTTAAACAAACAATCTTCACATTCCCCCAGAGTGGCGGCACTCCTTCGGTATTTTGTCCTTTCTTGCCTCCAGCTAAACTTATATGCCTCAGCCAGATTTGTTCCGGGAGTCGATAATAACATCGCGGATGCTCTGTCTCGGTTTCAGATGGACAGCTTTCGCTTATTGGCGCCGGATGCGCAGCAGCTGCCGCAACCGTTTCCGGAGCACCTCTGGAGTATTGGCAACGAGAAGCTATAAAGGGAGTATTGTCGGCAGTGGCACCCTCAACCTTAAGATCATATAACAAGGCCTGGCTAGATTTTACATCATTCCGCCAACAAAAAGAGCGGTTTAAACTTGGCAGGCCCCCATCTAGTTCAGAGGTCATAGAGTATCTTGTTCGCCTCCGCGATCTGGGTCGGGCCCCCAAAACCCTCAACATTCATTCAGCAGCAATATCCTTCTTCTCTAAAGCCCTGTCCTCAGTAGACCCCTGTGCTCATTTCGTCGTGCGGAAAATGCTAGAGGGGTGGCGCAGGTCGCGGCCTCCCAGCTCTGATAGCAGGAGGCCCATTACCTACGACATACTCACCCAGATTCGCAGGAAGCTCAGGGTCCTCTGCTGGTCCAAGTACGAGGCCAGGCTGTTTTCCGCAGCATTTTCCTTCGCCTTCTTCGGGGCCTTGCGCATAGGCGAGTTGGTCTGTGAGGGCCAGCTGTCTAGTAGCAACAGGGGGCTACTGTTGGAGGACATTACCTTGTCCAGCTCTGAGGTAATACTCAAAATACGCAGCTCTAAGACCGATCAGCTGGGTAGAGGGGCGCTAATCCGTCTGCAGGCAACTCAAAAGGCTGGCCCTTGCCCAGTAAAGGATGCTAGAAAGTTTCTGTGCGCAAGACCTAAGGCCAGCGGCCCTTTCTTCATTCATGCCAATGGCGCGCATCTGTCTAAACACCAGTTCACGAGGATTATGCGCAAGGCGATCGCGGCCATTGGTCTTCCACCCGAGGAGTATGCCACACACTCTTTCCGCATTGGAGCTGCGACCACTGCAGTCCACATGGGTTTACCGGCCGAGAGAATAATGGACATGGGGCGGTGGAAGTCTAGTGCATACAGGGGTTACATCCGCAACCCCCGTTAACTCCCCCTTACGTCACCAACCCCCCTGACCTGGTTTTCTCACACTCTTATTTCAGGTACCGGGTCGGTGCGGCTCTGGATCATTGGCCATAGTATCGTGCACTGGGCAAGATTGCGTGCGGCCTCCAGAGGCTGGTGTGGGGACCTGCAACTCCCTGGCTATGTTGAAGTGTCTTGGATTTCGCGGCGGGGAATGCGTTGGGAGGAGTTCCTCCCAACGGTTATAAAAAGAGTTACAGTGCAAGGTCCACCTGATGCGCTGGTCATACAACTAGGCGAGAATGACCTGGCTTATAGAAAATGGGTGGACTTGAGGTGGAGCATTTTCAATGACCTGGAGGAGTTGCGGGCCCGGCATGCTAATTTGACAATAATCTGGTCTTCCTTGCTAGAGAGGCGCTTTTGGCGGGACGCAGCAAATCCCGTGGCAGTGAGCAGAGCAAGGAGGATCTTGGAACGCTCGGTGGCGCGGAGAGTGGCAGCCATGGGTGGCCTGGTTATCAAACATCCGCGCATTCAGTTCATGAATGAATCACTCTACCGCGGGGATGGCGTGCATCTTTCTGATGCGGGGAATGACATTTGGCTGTCAGACATTTTTCAGGGAATCAGGGATTGGTTGCAGGTTTGAGGGTATTGGCGGCGAGCCTGGCTCGTGTGGCGGTTAGGCATTGGCCGGGGTATTGTTATGCAAATGAGGTCGGGGGGGAGGATCGCCATCACCTCCCCCAATTCTTGAAGGGTGGTTCGTTAAAGGATTCCGAGGAGCGTCGCCTTGTCCGAAACCTACGGAGGCTAGGGCCTAAAGCGCGCTCCCGAGCGGTAACCCCTTGGGGAGCGCCTACGGATGTACATCTGGGGTGGCTCCCCCTGTTGGTGTTAACCCTTCCTGGTTAGTACCGGATAGTCTGTTAGGGCCAATGCCTAAGGCCAATACCGCTCTTACCTGTAATCAATAAAGTTGTGGCCATTTTCGCCCATTAACCTAAATTCTGTTGTCCGTGTCTTTATTTAACCATCTGTGGGAAGGGGGCGGGTATTGCCACGCAACGCAGCACCCGCTTTATACCGTTCCAGACCTGCACACTAGGACTTGAAGCCTCTCTACTGAGCAGATTGACAGCAAATGCAATGTCTGGCCTGCTCCACTGTGACAGATACAACAGACTACCCAGAGCTGACTGAAAGAGTTCAGTATTTTCGAACACCACGCGTTCTACTTGCTGACACTCCTTCACGTATCCAGTCTCCATGGGTGATCTGGCACCTGCACAATCAGACATTCTGAACTTCTCAAGCAACTGTTCAATCTTACCTTTCTGGCAAAGCAAGAAGCTTCCATTACTTGCTTTTGTGATCTGCACGCCTAAATAGGACTTGACATCTCCAAGCTGCTTTAGCTTGAACCGCTTTCCAAGCTCTTTAGCAAACTTCTCCACCTGTTCACCTGTCTGTGTCATGACTAAGATATCATCAACAAACACCTGCACCACTTGCTGTTTTACGCCTGAACCTCTAATGTAAAGACAACTGTCTGCAAGAGATCTCTTAAAACCTAGCTCTTCTAAGGCTTCATGTAGGCACATATTCCAATTCCTGGCAGATTGGCGTAATCCATAGATGGATTTGTGCAACCGCCACACGACGCCTGGCTCACTGACTTCAAACCCTGGAGGAGGAAGCATGTACAACTCCTCCTTGAGATCTGAGTTCAGGTAGGCGACATCTACATCAAAATGGTTCACCTTCCAACCTCTCTGTGCTGCTATCGCCAAAAGCGTTCTTAGAGTCTCCGCTCGTGACGTTGGCGAATACACCTCCGTGAAGTGGACACCCTTTTTCTGTGTGAATCCTCGGGCCACTAATCTCGCTTTATACTGTGGTTCTCCCGCTTCTGTGGGTTTCAAACGGTAAACCCACCTGCAACTAAGAGCTCTCTGGTTAGCCGGCAGCTGAGTGAGTGAGAACACACCAAGAGACTCCATTGAGTTCATCTCCTTCTGCATCGCCTCACGCCATTTGCTGGCTTCTTCCTGAGGCAACTTTTGAACATCCTCAAAGGATTCAGGTTCACATCTAGCCACACCAACCCAGACACTAGTGGCTTCATACCTTTCAGGTGGCTTTCCCTTGGTTGATCTTGCTGACCTCCTCAGCGTGAATTCTGGAACTGCGCCTGATTCACCTGGATCAGCCCTACTATCCTCTGTGTCTGAAACATCCCCCTCTGACTTGCTGCGCCGTTTCGAGCGTACAGCTGGTTCTGCTGGCGAGGATGGTTCACTCCTTAGCTCAGACTTGACAGAAACCTGTGGAGGGGTCCTGGGACTCCCTTTTGGAGAGATACGGAGCCTCCCCCTTGGAGATCCCTGCTCTGGACTCTGTGGCTGTGGACCGTGCATCTCAGCAACAGGTTCAGCCTCGTCCTCCTCCTCTTTCTCACCTGAGTCTAACAGAACATCCGGGTTCCCATGAAGACGTTTCCACCCACTCTGCTCACAAAACTCAGCACTGCCGCTAATAAGCAGCTTAGACTGGTTGCCAGTAGGGTATGCAAAACGCCATGCCTTTGAACCCGGCTCATAGCCTACAAAGATCATCTTCCTGGACCTTGGCTCACCCTTTCTGCGCATGGCCTTTGGAATGAGAACCCAAGCCTGAGAACCAAAGACATGAAAGTAGTGTACTTTCGGCTTCTTCTGATGCAACAAGAAATACGGTGTGTTGCCTACACTGGAATTGTACACCCCGTTTTGCAAAAAACATGCTGTCTTATAACTCTCAGCCCAAAAGCGCTGTGGTAAACCCGAGTCTGCCAGCATAGCGTTTGCAGATTCCTGTAGTGTGCGAAACTTTCTCTCTGCAACCCCATTCTGTTGCGGAGAGTGGGGGGTCGTCAGTCGATGACTGATACCCTTCTGCCTGAAAAACAATTGCAGCGCAGAACCTGTGAACTCCCCCCCCCCCCCGTGATCAGATTGAAAGGAAATCACCCTGGTAGAGAACTGCAGCTCTATCGCTGTGATCCAATCCCTGATCAGCGCAGCTGCTTCTGACTTACATTTAAGCGCAAAAACCCAAGAAAATTTTGAAAAATCGTCAATCAGAACCAGAATCCATTTTGACCCAGCTAAAGAAGGTGTTGGCACGGGACCTGACAAATCTGCATGCACAAGTTTAAAGGGTTTGCTGGTTCTCCTCTCTGACCTGGGATATGTGCATGTTGTGACCTTCGACTGCTTACAGGCTTGACAATCTAGGTATTTGTCACAAGCCTTGAACCTACAACCAATGGTGTTTTCTGCAGCTTTTCGCACAAGCGACCACCCAGCGTGCCCAAAATTTCGGTGCCACATGTGTATACAATAATTGTGTGGTGGGACATTTGCACACTGCACATGGGCATCTTCAATGGACTCTCCACTAGCCCCATTTTCCACCAGCCCCATTTTTCCACCAGTCCCATTTTCAACAGGCATTTGCACCAGAAAGAGCCTGTTTTTTCGCTCAACACTGTAGACCTTCTTCCCATCCCTGTAAAAGGAGCACAAATTGTTAGAGAACAGAACATCGAACTCCTCATCATCTAGTGCTGGCACACTTAAAAGAGAGTGTGCAAGCTCTGGGACCACAAAAGCCTGCACCCAATGATCCAAGAAAAAACAATATAAAAACCCAGATTCAGTCAATGGTCTCTGAGACCCATCTGCTAATTTGACATAGCGTTCAGTTTTAACTGTCTTGCAGTTCCTCAGGAACTCTCTAGATGGCACTAGACTGTGAGAAGCTCCAGAGTCGATAATAAGAGATAAAGTGTCTCTCTGGCTGTTTTCCAAAGCTGCCATGGCATTGCTCGCACCCCCACCGGTTGCCATGGACACAGCCTCCCCCCGACCAAGGCTTTTGCCTTTTCCCAGAGACGCCATCGCAGCTGTGAGGTGATAAGACGCCTTGTCTTTGTTTTTCTCCTGGCCTGCCGTTTTCCCACGTCGCTGCTGAGAACCGGCCTTGGGAAACTGCTTTGTTAACATTCAACTCCAGCTGGTGTCCTTGGCAGCCTGGGCTTCAAGCGGATGCTTCCCAGCGCTGTTGGACGTCGCAGCAAAGCACAAACAACTTTCGGAGACTTTCGCTTTCTCAGAGCTCTTGGATCGGCCTGCACCCCCACTCTTGGGTGCACTGTTGCCTGAGGAACAGCTTGCCACTGCTTTCCTCTTTTCAGCTCTCAGCCTTTCTCCTGTACACAGTCCATCACACAGACGTGTTGAAGCATTGCAACAGCTTCCCAACACAGTGCCAGCCCCCACTGGGCTTTCTGGGCATCCTTCAGCCCCTCCTGGGCTTCCATCCCCCTCTGGTCTGGCTCCCGCTGAGCTTTCACACAGACTCCTCAGCGCCTGCCAGGCGGCCTGGGCCAATTTAATGCCCTCCAGATGAGGCAACAGCAAAGCGTCCAGAGATGCTTGCAACATGCAAAGCTGCCTCTGCTCTCTCTCCCTCAGCAGAGCAGTAGCTTGCGTGGGTGGGGCCGGCTCCTTCTGGACTGGACTCCAGAGCCCTGTGGCCACAAACCACCCCCTGGCTCTTCTTGACCAGGCCTCCCAATTGGCCCCATTTAATCTTTCGAAGGGGATATTGAAACTCTCATGGCCCTGCTGTGCCTGAGCAGCCATCTTCCACCCACCGGGGCTTAAAGCGTACTCACTCTGCCAGCAAGCTGGACCTCCGAAGCAGCCGTCTCTCTTGGCTCTTGGCTCCAATCACCAGCATCTCCCACTGCCCTTCCTGGCAGGAGATCACAGCAACTCAAAGCTGGCGGTCTTCCTCCCTTCTCACACTTGTCAGGAAACGCGGAACTTCCATAACCTGTTCGTGTGAATATAAATCCTGCGTCCAGCCAGGCTTCCCTGCGCAGCCTCTGTGTCTCCGAAGCTGGCCTAGCAGGATAGCAGAGTAGCAGCGGTCCTGCGTCCGTGTGAGAAAAAGGGATAAATCAAGTCCAGAGACAGTTCGGTTCTTATCTCTAGTAGCGTTTATTTACAAGCCATAAATCAGTCTCTTTCCATCAGAGCTTTCCGGCATTTCTCTGTGCCAAAAGCACACACAGCCTGCAGCCTCGGAGCTGAGCTGTGTCTCTCAGGCAGAAGCGAAAGCAAGTCTGCTCACAGACTGTGACGCACTTCTCTGCGTCAAGCTCCTCGCAGATACAGGACACCACGGAGTTTTAACCTTGTCTGTTCCAAACTCCACAGGGACAAATGTTTAGTTGGGGCGGGGATTATTTTAAGTTTAGCATAATTGTTTCTTGCTTAATTTTTCTTTTACTATTTTTTTTAGGTTATTGTATAATTTGTATTTTGCTTTTTAAGGGGAAAGGGTCAGGGCTGCCTGGGAGGGGGCCTCAGCCAACAGAATGGCTGGGGCAGGTTCCCTACGGGGGGATGTATTGGAACACCCAATCTCTGTTATCGCGGGTGGGAGGAGCAGTTGCGCTAAGACCAGACCATGTCTTTACCGAAGACCTGGTTCTGACTCTGATTCTGATTCTCTGATTCTGGCTCTTTATCAAGGGCTGTTTCAGACTCAGGCTGTGGCTATGGCTGTTGCTCTGGTTCTGGCTCTGGCTCTTTCTCAGGCTCTGGTTCTGAATGAGGGCTTGGTTATGGCACTGATTCAGGGTCTCGCTCTGGCTCTGGCTCTGGCTCTGGCACTCTATCAAGGACTGTTTCAGACTTAGGCTGTGACTGTGGCTCTGACTCTGTTTCCATTCTTACAATGGAATGTACACAAAACAATAATCCTCTCTTAGATTTTTGGGATCTCTTTATCTAAAATACTTTATAGAAATGCCTCCGTTTTTTTCGTAAAAGTTATCCCCATCATCTTTTTTAATTCATCGTATATCCCCCCCCCCCAAATCTTAATCTTTTCACATGTCCACAACATGTGGCTCATGTCACCGTCATTTCCTCCACATTTCGCCAAATTTTTATACATTCTTGATCATCTGGAAGGAGTGAGGTACCACCTACGAGCCATTTTCATCATGTTCTCTCTTATATTATAGCTGGCTGTAAATTTCAAATTTCCATTCCATCAGTTTTCCCCATCTTTTAGCATAATTGGACAGCCCACATCTTGGGCCCACTTTATCACTGAAGCCTTAACCTCCTCATCCATTACTTCGTAGTCTAAAAGAAGTCTATAGATTTTTGCAATTATTTTGGTTTTACTATTCAGTAGTTCTCTATCAAATCTTGAAGACTCCTTTTCAAAACCTATCTGCTTATCCTGTCTGAACACTTCATTCACCTGGAAGTAATCTAGCCAACTAGAAAAGTGATCTTTTATTTTCTCATAACTTATCAATATTAGTTGACCCTCCTCCTCCCCCCTTAATATTGTGTTATACGTTATCCAGTTCTCTTTGATGTTGTTCCTTTTTTTAACAGCGATTGCTTCTAGTGGAGAGTTCCATCTTGGGGTTTTCTGTTCCAAATATCTTTTGTATTTTCCCCATACCTTATATATAGCATTTCTTATTATATGATTTGAAAAACTGCTATGCGTCTTTATTTTCCCATAATTAAGATAGCCATGCCACCCAAAACGGGTGTCATGACCTTCTAGATCTAAAATATCCCAATTTTTTAATAAATACCAATCTTTCAACCGGAGAAGACATGAGGCTTCGTAATATAGCTTCAAATCTGGTAACCCGTAGCCACCTCTTTCTACAGTATCTATTAATATCTTATGCTTTACTCTTGGTCTTTTACCCTTCCACAAAAATTTAGAAATTTCTTTTTGCCACTTGTTGATACTGCTGGTCTTTCCTGTAATTGGAATCGTTTGGAATAGAAAGAGTAGCTTCGGTAAAACTATCATTTTAATTACCGAAATACGGCCCAGGAATGATAAATTTAACCTTGTCCATGTCTCCAACTGTCTTTTGATAATCTTTCCAACAATTGGTATAATTATCTTCATATAAGTTAATCTTCTTTGGTGTTATCCATAATCCTAAATACTTGATTTGGGGGTAGATTTTAATGCGTATTATTTGTTCTAATTCTGCTTTTTCATCTGGCGACATATTTTTAACTAATAGTTTTGTCTTGTTTAAATTCATTTTGAACCCCGCAACTTTACCGTAGCCATATATTATTTCCAACGCCTTTCTTAAACTCTGTTTTGGTTGCTCCATAGTTATAATTAAATCGTCAGCAAATGCCCTCATTTTGTAACTTCTATTTCCCAGCATAATCCCTTTTATTTCTTTTTCTTCCCTAATTTGTTTACATAAAACTTCCAATGTTAATATGAAAATTAAGGGGGATAGTGGGCAACCTTGTCTGACCCCTTTACTGATTTCACACTCCTGTGATAAATTTCCATTATGATTTTAGCTTTTTGTTTTGATTATATTGCTTCAGTCCCTTTTATATACTGTACACCAAAATCCATATGGTGTAATAGACCTTTCATAAATTTCCAGGATACCCTGTCGAAAGCTTTTTCTGCATCTATAGCCATTAAGACTGCCTTCTTTTCTATTCTTAAGTCTAAATACGCTAATAGGTTTATAATGTTTCTAGTGTTGCTATTGTGCTGGTCCCGGGGGAAGGTTACCGTTGGCGTAGTCAAAGTCCGGTCCTGGGTCACTAGCCTGGAAACAGTTCACAAGGAGCGGGGCGAGGTCCGAAGCAGGAAGCCGGGCGGGGACAGGAACACTGGAGGGTCAGGTCTGGGTCCGGGCAGGAGCAGGTACTCAACGACGTTGCTCCCACAACCTGGGACCGGGCTGACTGGCCTTTATCTTCTCTGAGGCCAGGGGCAGCCCCAGCCCCCAGGAGACCCGCATCGCTTGGCCTTAAGGCGAGCACTCCTCCTGGGAGAAACTAGTTCCCTCCGCCTCTCTGCCCTAAGCCTCTGCAGTTCAGGAGAGGCTGGGGAGTTACTGGACCCAGGGGGAGACTCTCCTTCCACTGGCAGGGCCGGGAGAGGCGCACCTGTAGGCACTGTGTCCTTAATCACCTCTGGAGCTAGAGTGGAATCACCTGGTGCCTGCTCCTGAGGATTCGGCACAGGTGCAGGCTCTTCAGATCCAAGGCCCTGCCCCAGTTCAGCCGGCCCTGGAGGCGGGGATTCCTGTGCAGGCTGGGATTCCTCCGGTTCAGCCTCTGAATCGGATTCCCAGGCCATCACAGCTATAAATGTGCCTCCCAGGCAAAAAGCCAGCTTGGTCATTGTGTATCATCATCTGGAAGACTTTTTTGGATCTTTCGGCTAAAATATTTGCATATAATTTATAATCGTTATTTAGAAGTGCGATAGGCCTATAGTTGTTAATAATTCTGTTTTGGAATTAATGCAATAAGGCTGTCTTTCCAAGAATCCGGCATGGTTCCGTCTTTTAAGATACTTCTTAATGGGTCAGACAGTAAGTCCTCAATTTTTTTATAATATATTGCCGGTAGGCCGTCTGGCCCTGGTGGCTTTCCTATCTTTGCTTCCTTAATTGGTCTTTGAATTTCGTACGATGTGATAGGGGCATTCAACAGTTCTTTTTGTTCTTTAGCAAGTTTCGGAAGACAGTACTGTTCTAAATGTTCTTTAACTTCTTCTGTTGTTTCATTTCCTTCCTTATAGATTTCTCTAAAGAATTCGAGAAATCATTTCTCTATTTCTTTAGGGTTGTTTATTATTTTGCCTTCGCACTTAACTCTATTTATAAGCTTTTCTGCCTCTCTCTTCTTTAATTGCCATGCTAATAACCAGGCTCAGGTTCTGTTTCAGGCTGTGTCTCTGTTTCAGGCTCCGGCGCTGTATCAACCACTGTTGCAGACTCAGGCTGTGGCGCTATGGCTGTAGCTGTGGCTCTGGTTCTGTTTCAGGCTCTGGCACTGTATCAAGCTCTGCTTCAGGCTCAAGCTCAGGCTCAGGCTCAGGCTTCTGCTCTTTATTAGGCATTGTCTCAGTCTTTGGCTCTAGCACTTATTCTGGCTCTATTTCAGGCTCGGCCTGTGTCTCAGCCTTTGTCTCTGTTTCACGCTGTTTCTCTGTTTCAGGCTCCGATGCTGTTTCAAGCCCTGTATCTGCCTCTGCCTCTGTTTCAGGCTCTGGCACTCTATCAAGCACTGGCTTTGGCTCCGGCTCCGGCTCCGGCTCTGGCTCTGATTCATGGTCTCACTCTGCCTCTGATTCAGGGTCTCGCTCTGGCTCTGGTTCTGGCACTCTATCAAGGACTGTTTCAGACTCAGGCTGTGGCTGTGGCTCTGCCTCTGTTTCATGCTCAGGCTCTGTTTGAGGCTGTTTCTCTGTTTCAGGCTCCGGCACTCTATCAAGTACTGTTGCAGACTCAGGCTGTGGCTCTAGGCTGTGGCTGTTGCTGTTGCTCTGGTTCGGGCTGTGGCTCTTTTTCAGGCTCTGGTTCTGAATGAGGGCTTGGTTATGGCACTGATTCAGGTTCTCGCTCTGTCTCTGGCTGTGTCTCTGTTGCACCTCAAACGGTGGTTTGTTGTTGTTGTTGTTGTTGTTATTTTCTTTCTGGGGTGGGACAAATGTTTAGTTGGGCCGGGGATTATTTTAAGTTTAGCATAATTGTTTCTTGCTTTGTTTTTCTTTTACATTTTATGGAATGTACACAAAACAATAATCCTTTCTATATAAATTTTCCAATACATTCTGAAAACATAATAAATCCTTAATTGTTGTCCACGTCCTTTTAGGTCCTTTATCACTCAAATGCTAGCACGGAGTCAAAACTATTATTGCATTTTTGAACATATCTTGGAGAGGAGGGGCCAACATGGCGCCGAGGTAAGACGCGCTTACCGGTGCTCTTCGGACTTCTTTTAATCTTTTATATTTTATCTTAACTGACCCAGTCAGTTTTTGAAGTATTTTATAATTGCTGCAGAAACTCTCTGAGAGATTTGGCCCTGCTGCAGACTGCTGCAGGCTGCTCTTTGTTTCTCTCTTAGCTGCTAAAAGAGTTGAGAATCGCCATTATCTTAATTGTGTGTCAAGTGCTATGTTATTTCAAGAATTGTATAATCCCTGGCCTGAGGAAAGTATGGGTCAGAAAAAACGCTTGAGAGACTTTGACGAGCCCCTATCATCCCCTAAACCAAAACTATCAAGGTTGGTGCCTCACCGGAATAGAGGAGGGAGTGACCATGCCGAGCAGTGCTTTGCAGTGGAAACCCAAAATCGCTTCCTACCTCTAATTGATTTAGAAGCTACTCCAATTTCGATGACTCAAAATGTTTCAAAAGTAAAGCCTGTAAAGGAGAATACGAAAGAAAAACTCTCAGCACAGGAAGATGGCTTGGCATCTGACACGGGGGAGCTCCCTGGTTGTGAGCAGTTACACTTAGTAATTAAGACCCTTCACTGTATTTTTAAAAGGCTGGACGAGATATCTTCACAATTATCCAATATCCTGCTGAAAATCGAAAAACTTGAATCAACAACACAATCCTCAGTTTGTGAGGTCAAAAACTTACTGCCTCACCCCAATTCAGATAAAATAAAGGAGACTAAAATTAAATATATCTTAAATTCCCAATTGAACAATCAGATATTAACTCTGCAACCCAAGAAAAGTTGCCTTTCTGTCAGGTCGGAAATAGGAAGATGGTCAACGCTAGAAGGGGCTAAAGACTGTTTAAGCAAACTTTTAAAAACTAAGAAACATCAGATTGACCTATATGCTGTGATGCCCCTTCCTCGGCAGTCCAACTTCTTGAAGGTGATACTTGCGTTCCGCTCTGAAAAGATACCATCTATTATTGTTAGGAGGAAAACGCTTTTGTCCATGGCCGACATCGTAGCAACGAGGGTTTTTACAGACACCAAGATCAAACCCCTTCTAAATAGGTGCCCTGGCGGTGAGGACATTAGGACAAGAGACTCTGCCTTACTTCAAAATACTGTCAGGCCCCACCGCGATGACTCTGCAGCGTGCCATCCTCGACCAAACTCGATACCCTCTCAAACAGCCATATATGAGGACGATAATCTGCAGACTGCCCTTGACGAAAGGGAACTTATTGATTCGTTCAGAGCCCTCCCTCCGAAAGAACAGTCGGTGATGATGCAAAGATTTGACACGCTTAAATCTCAGCTTTTGCAAGTCCAACATAGAGGGGAAGATACTAACGATGTCTCAAATAATCCCACTTGGGCTCACCGGACAGAAGTGGTTGACCTTCTTCAGCTCAGCCCCACTCTGAAAACAAAAACCATCCGACAAGACTCAAATCTTCAAGTTGCTTCTGCCCCGTGCGCTACATCACGAGACGACCAGGCTCTGCCATCCTCACTGAACCTTCATCTATATTCATCGACCAACATACCCAAGGACGAAATTCTGATTTCCCTGCTTGACTCAAATCCCCCTTTAACTCACTCATCTATGCCAGAGCTAGAATCTTCTCCAGTTTCGACCAGATATAGAAGTAGTCCACAAGTGATGCCCCTGAGAGAGCCTTCCACAATTCCTGCCCCCGTGATGCCCCCTCAATTACCTTCCTCAAAGGAAACTGCAAATGTTACACCTCGGGACCCGCCGTCGGAAACGATTGAAGACCCGATGGGACGCATCAATAAAATCATCCGAATGTCGGATGATAAATCTGCGAGAGGGTTTCCTCCGACGGACTCAATTTCTCCCTCCCTGGGTATTTCGCTGTCAAGTTGTACCAAGAATCTCGAAATGAAGAGATTTCCTGTTCAGGGATCTACTTTCAGTGGATCATCCACAGTGTGCCAACAGACGAACCAAATTGTTAAAAACTTTAATTTGGAGGGCTCCTCACAGTTACCATCTTCCCAAAGTAAAATAACTGACTTTTTTGTTACATCTTCTGTCTCTAACAGAGAGTCTGACCCCCCCCCCCTCCGTTTTGACTGTTAAAAGAACAACACAGAAGTCCCCAGCTAGCAGTCCTAAGTTGGAACATTGCTGGCTGGAAAAGGAAAAGATTAGATCCCGAATTTCTGTCCTATATAAACTCTTTTCAGATAATCCTTTTGCAAGAAACATGGGAAGAAGATAAAATAGATATAAATGGCTTTGAACTGATATCACTTCCAGCTGTCCCCTCCCAGAAAGGTGGCCGGTCCAGAGGCGGTCTTGCAATCGCCATATCGCTTAAAATGAGAGCTAAACTCTCGCTAGTTCAGACTTTTCCTCCTTTTGCTTTTACTGGTCTGATCTCAAGTGAAAAATTCTCACTATTAATCACCAATGTTTATCTTCCTCCAAGTGGTCTTATATCAGACCTCCATTATAGATGGGATTCTCTGGAAGATCATTTATTGGCATGCTATGTTATGTACCCTAATATTCCATCAATAATGGGTGGTGACTTTAATGCACGTACAGCCGCCAACTGGAATGGGATAATTAAGGCCAAGTGGTGGGTATCTCCCCCCTACCCAAAATCTGATCTAATCTCTTTTACATCAAGAAGATCTAAGGACATCAGAGTGAATGAGGCGGGAGTCCTTCTTTATCAATTGGCCATCCGTATGAATTTGAACATTTTAAATGGCAACTGCCCTCCGGACGTGCCAGGTGAATTCACTCACTTGGGCACATCATCAAATAGTGTCCTAGACTATCTTCTAGTTTCAGAAGACCTATTTTCAAACTTCTTTTATTTCAAAGTAGATAATGTACATTCCAGTGACCACCTACCTCTAGCGGCCAAGCTAACGCTTGACTGGCACCCGGTTAGCGGTACACACCCAATTCATGTAGGTTTAAATGCCACAGCTCAAGTAAGAGGCATTAAATGGTCTATGAAACAGGCCCAAAAATATGCAGAATTCTTCCAGAGGAATATCTTCGAATCCCTTATTGTTTCATTGGCGGAGTTGTCTGAAGCAAATAAGATACTGGAGTGGTTCTCCCACTTCTCTGCAGATTTAACTAGCTTCTTTACGATGCCGGCTCACCTGGTTAACCGAGATCAACCCAGGTTCGGTGCACCTTGGTTTGATGCCAAATGTAAGCAAGCTAGACTCTCTCTCTGTTGTATCTACAACAGATATAAATCTTCTGGAGCTGAAACTCTCCCCCCAGAGTACTTGCAGGCCAAAATTGCTTACAAACAGGCACAGAAGTCAGCCAAGCACGAGTGGCAGCTAGGACGTTGGCAAGCGTTGATTGCTGCCTCTAAGCCTCGCAGCTCTCGCGCTTTTTGGAATTTAATCAACAAAAGATCGAGGAAATACCCATTGACGGTTATCCCAGCCCCGACATGGGAACAATTTCTAAGAAAATATTTCTCCCAGACAGATATCTCTAACACTCAATCTGATACTCTTTCAAGTCACTTGCCCATATGGCCAGATACTGACCCGGAGGAAATAGTAGATTTAATTGCTAAACTGAAAACTGATAAAGCCCCAGGGCCCGATCTGATCCCGGCGGAAGCTATTAAACAACACCCAACATGGTGGGCTAAAATTCTTGCAAAAATCTTTGATGCAATCAATGCCACGGGCCAGATACCTAGATCATGGAAGGAGTCCATCATAATTCCTATATATAAAAAAGGACCACCAGAGGACCCAGGAAACTATCGTAACATCAGTTTATTATCAATCATCGGGAAAATCTATACTCGCTTCCTGCTAACCAGACTAACCCAATGGGCCGAAGATTCCAATCTGATAGGTCATGAACAGGTTGGGTTTAGACCAAATCGCGCTTCTATTGACCATGCTATAATTCTATATCATTTGGCGCGGAAGTATTCTTCCCCTACTCATGGTCTTCTGTGTGCCGCTTTTATAGACCTGAAGGCGGCTTTTGACAGTATCTCTAGAGAGCTGTTATGGGAAAAACTGGCAAAGTGGGGCATAGATAAAAGGCTGTTGTGGCTTATGATTAAATTACATGAAGGTACGGCCGCTAGGGTGAGGTTAACACCTGAGGGCGATCTCACAAACCCTGTACCAATAAATAAGGGGGTACGACAAGGGTGCATCCTTGCCCCCTATCTTTTTAACCTCTATATTAGTGACATGAGAACGCCCCTAGCTGAGGCCCAAACCTCCATTCATGCACCCAGGCTTGCAGACTATCGCTGCCCCTTATTATTGTACGCTGACGATGCGGTGATCCTCTCTTATTCTCGAATCGGTTTGAGGAGGGCCCTTAAGATTTTTGCGTTATACTGCCAAACAAATTTACTTACTATTAACCATTCCAAATCTAAAGTCCTAATTTTTTCCAGGAGTCGTAAACTGTATAGATGGGAACTCGAGGGGAAGCCAATTGAACAAGTTTACAAATTTCAATATCTAGGAATTTACTTCCAGTATAATATGGGATGGAAAGCGCATATCACATATTTACAAAATAAGGTTAAAGCCCTTATCTATGCTCTATTACGCTTCTTCTTTACGGAGGGGGCTATGCATGTTCCATCTGCCTTAAAAGTTTATAGTGCGAAAGTGGTTGCAACTATGGCCTATGCGGTCCCTCTGGTGACATTGCAAAATCTTTTTCTAAGACGCCTTTTGAAACTACCCTCCTGTGTAAGCAACTCTGCCATTCGCCTAGATCTTAAGATCCCCTCCCTAGAGATTCTGATGTGGAGACATGACTTTAATTATTGGCTGTCCCTTTGGCATAAATTGCCAAACTACCATCTTATTCAGTGCCTTTGGAGAGATGAATTCACCAGCCCATGGGCAACAAAAATCCATTCCAAACTGTTGTCTTATGGAATCTCTCCTTCCGATATACTTAATTTAGATCTAATTACTGCTAAAAAGGTCATCAAACAAAGATTGGAGGAGGTAGATTTGCAACAAAATCTTACTACAGGTGGAGGTACATGTTCCCCGATAAATCAGGGCATTACATCTATGTCCCAGATACCTCGATATCTGTCTACTTTATCGGCTGCGTCGCATAGACTCGCATTTGTTAGAGCCAGATTTAATGTGTTCCCCTCAAATGTGCTGAGCAATAGATTTTCTAACGGTAAAACCTCTGTTTTATGCGCATGTGACAACAAATCAATAGAATCCCTCTATCATATCTGTCAGGGAACTGCCATCAGAGCAGGTGGTGGAAGGGCTCCAGGAGGTTAGGAGAGACTCAACAGCAGAGGAAGGAACCAGCAGGGGGAGAGAAGGAGCTCCGAGGGAAAGGGAGTCGGAAAGGGGGCTCTGGGACACTTCAAGCGAAAACAGTGAGGAGGTTTCAGGACCTCCTATAGGGACACCCACACCTCGCCGGAAACTGTCACGCCGAGAGTCCAGAAGACGCGTTTCCGTTAAGGAGCTTTTATGTTGGAAGAGATTCCGCAAACGCCCACTGTCGGATTCTGCCAGCGACTGAGGGAGCCATGCTTAAGGGCTCCGCTAAGGACAGAGTTTTGCTAAGCTGAGCAAACCCTGAGGGACTAAGCTTTTACGCACAAGCAGCTCATCATCCCATCACAGCAATCCAACAGTCTCTGAAAGCAGCTTGTGCAAGGAGAGGCATCATGAGCAACCCAGCAGGAGCCGGAGCAGCGGGAGGAGCTGGAGAGGGTCCAAGCCTGGAAGAAAGGTACAGGATGTTGGAGGTCCAGCTAGCTCTGCAAACGGCTAGGCTCGAGGAAAGGAGGGCTCAGGATGCAGAAAAGGGAAAAACCACCCCACTCACGAGGAAGGTGCCAGGATTGGTGCAGAAGTTTGGGGGGGATCCCAAGAACTATCAAGACTTTAGAACAGAGATGCAATATGCCCTCAATCTGCAGTTTGATGACTTTCCTGATGAGGAATCGAGAGTTGCGTTTGTGATTGGGCACCTCGAGGGAGGGGCGAAAGACTGGGTGAGGCCCCTGATGGCAGCGAATAATGACGCCTTAAAGGACTCGAGAAAGTTTTTTCGCGCCATGGATCTGATGTTTTCCAGCGAGATTGAGCAGGGAGTGGTGCGCAGACAATTAATGGCGTGTAAACAGGGGAGCCGATCTGTCCGTGAGTACTGGACTGAGTTCACCATGTTGATCCATAAATTGGGGTGGGATTTATCGGCGGAACCGATACAAATGCTGTTCGAAGAAGGACTATCTTCGGCAGTGAAGGACGAACTTTCCCGGGCGCCCAGGGCGGGGTCTATGGACCAGCTGACTAAATCAGCGCTGGCCATAGGAGCACGCCAGGAGGCGAGAGCTTTGGAGAAGCGGGAAGGGAAGGGGGAACGTTGGAGGGATTTTCACATTCCAGAGATTCCTGAGCAGCATTCCCCGCCAGCAGAGCCGATGGAAATTGGCACAGCGCGCGCAGTTTCAAACCCCAGCGAAGGGCGGAAGAAGGAGGGAAAGAGCGCCAAGAAATGTTTTCTCTGCCAACAGCCAGGTCACTTTGCCAGAGTCTGCCCGCAAAGAAAGGAATGGCAAGGGATGGCGGGAGCTGTTGGAGGGGAGGAGGAGGGGGTTAAGGAGCAAGTAAAAGCCAACGCCTGGCTGCCACCATCGGGGCACAGCAGCCAGGCCAAAGAGCAGTGAATGTGCCCACGCCGGAACCCCCAAGGCCAGCGCTTGTAATAGAGGTGTTGCTTGAGCTGCCAAACGGACACCCATTAAAGATGAAGGCGCTATTGGACTCAGGCAGCTCCTGCAATTTTATGAGTAAGGAGTTTGCAGCCGAACACCAGATACAGACTATCCCTTTGAGCAACCCGTTGCAGGTGACCACGATTGATGGGAGGGAGCTGTTGGGGGGAGAAGTTAACCAACAGACTGTCCCAATGATAATGAGGGTGGCAAGACACACCAAACTGATAGCGTTTAATGTGGCCACCTTGGGAGGAGCGCCCATTATTTTGGGGATGAGCTGGCTGGCACTGCATGATCCGCTAGTGGGATGGCTTTGATTTTTTGCTTTGAGATTCCTCTGAGTTTGCTAGTCAGTTGAGCCGTCTCCACCAATTCCTGTACGGTAATCTTTTCTTGATCATATATTATATATGTTATGTTATATAAATTATATATTATTATATAGATTATATAGATTATACATCTGGAAGACTTTTTTTTATCTTTCGGCTAAAATATTTGCATATAATTTATAATCGTAATTTAGAAGTGCGATAGGCCTATAGTTGTTAATAAGTAGATTGTCCGTTCCCTGTTTTGGAATTAATGCAATAAGGCTGTCTTTCCAAGAATCCGGCATGGTTCCATCTTTTAAGATACTTCTTAATGGGTTAGACAGTAAGTCCTCAATTTTTTAATAATATATTACCGGTAGGCCGTCTGGCCCTGGTGGCTTTCCTATCTTTCCTATCTTTGCTTCCTTAATTGCTGTGCTGATCCCGGGGGGCAGGTTACCATAGGCGTAGTCAAAGTCCGGTCCTGAGTCAATAGCCTGGAAATCAGTCCACAAGGAGCGGGGCGAGGTCCGAAACAGGAAGCTGGGCGGGGAACAGGAGCACTGGAGAGTCAGGTCTGGGTCCGGGCAGGAACAGGAACTCAACAACGATGTTGCTCCCACAACCTGGGACCGGGCCGACTAGCCTTTATCTATTCTGAGGCTAGGGGCGGTCCCGGCCCCCAGGAGACCCGCCTCTCTTGGCCTTAAGGCGAGCACTCCTCCTGGGAGCAACCAGTTCCCTTCGCCTCTCTGCCCTGAGTCTCTGCAGATCAGGAGAGGCTAAAAGGTTACTGGGCCCAGGGGGAGACTCACCTGCAGGCACTGAGTCCTCAACCACTCCTGGAGCCAGAGTGGGATCACCTGATGCCTGCTCCTGAGGATCTAACACAGGTGCAGGTGCTTCAGAATCCAAGCCCTGCCCCAATTCAGCCGGCCCTGGAGGCGGGGACTCCTGTGCAGGCTGGGATTCCTCTGGTTCAGCCTCTGAATCGGAATCCCAGGCCATCACACCATCCCCCCTCCCAAGCCCCCCCCCTCAATCGAGGGTCTGGACCCGGCTTGCTGGGGTACGCCGCATGGAAATCTCGGAGGCAAGCAGGCGCGTGGACGTTGGCTGCTGGTTCCCAGGAACGGTCCTCCGGTCCATATCCCTTCCAGTCTATGAGATACTGCAGCTTTCCCCTGCGGTATCGGGAGTCCAGAATGCGTTCCACCTCGTACTCAGGCTCCCCCTGAACCAAAACTGGCTGCGGTCGGGGACGGTCCGGGTGGAACTCATCGGGTGGGGCCACCGGACTCAGAAGGGACCTGTGGAATACCGGGTGAACCTTCAGGGTTGCGGGCAACCGGAGACGGAATGCCACAGGCGAGACCTGGTCCACGATAGGAAACGGGCCGGTGAAACGGGCGTCCAGCTTCCGGGAAGGTCGAGAGGGGTGGAGGTGGCGAGTGGAGAGCCATACCAGGTCACCGACATGGAGTTCCAGCCCCACCTGGCGGTGGCGGTCGGCCTGGGCCTTGTACGCCTCCTTGGCCTGGCGCAGTTGCTCCATCAATAGCTGTTGTTGGGACTGGAGCTCCTGGAGCCACTCTGTCACCGCAGGGACCGCGGATGCCGGCAGCACATCCGGAAACAATCGTGGATGAAAACCGTAACTGGCCTGGAACGGGGTCTGCTGGGTGGACGCATTCACCGCGTTGTTGTAAGCGAACTCCGCCAATGCTAGGTGGTCGACCCAGTCATCCTGCTGGTAGCTGCAGTAACACCGGAGGTACTGCTCCAGCACCGCGTTCGCCCGTTCCGCCTGGCCATCGGTCTGTGGGTGGTAGGCTGATGAGAGACAGACCTCTGTCCCGAGGGCCTGGTGCAAAGCTCGCCAGAACCAGGATGTGAACTGAACGCCCCGGTCGGACACCACACGCTCAGGTAGGCCATGCAGGCGGAAGACATGCTGGAGGTACAGCTGAGCGGTTTCCTTAGCTGAGGGTACGGATGGGCAGGGAGCACAGTGCACCATCTTAGTGAAATGGTCGGAGAAAACTAGGAGGCAGGTATAGCCACGAGACGGGGGTAAGTCCACTACAAAGTCAAGAGAAACCGTATGCCAAGGACGTGGTGGAACTGGCAACGGCTGAAGAAGGCCGGGGGGTCGCTCGGATGGGCCCTTGGCCCGCCGGCAGACATCACAACCAGCGACGTAGCGAGCCACATCAGCCTTCAGGCGGGGCCACCAAAACTCACGGCTTACCAGATGGGTGGTCCGATACCGTCCAAAGTGTCCCGCGGCTGGGGCATCATGGGTCATCCGGAGAACCTCAGCCCGCAGTGGCCCAGGCGGGATGTATAGGCGACTGTGGTGCAGCAGAGGGCCCTGATGCAAGACCAGCCCTGGATACTGAGGGCATGACCCTTCGGCCAGTTCCCGGAGTCGTTCCTGGGCCCAAGCATCGATCCGCTGCTGTTGCAGCACCCGAGCCTGCAGTGGTTCCACCTCCTGGGTGGCCAGGAAAGCCGCCGGTGGCAGGATCGTGGTAGGTGCTGCTTGCTGTACCGTGTCTGCGTTGTCTTCGGGTTTCCGGGACAGGGCATCCGCCTTCTGGTTTTGGGAACTCGGGATGTAGCGGATCCGGAACTGGAACCGGGGAAAGAACAACGCCCACCGGATCTGCCTTTGGTTCAGATTGCGGGTGGTCTGGAGGTACTCCAGGTTCCGGTGGTCGGTTCTCACCTCCACCGGGTGTCGTGCCCCCTCAAGATGGTGGCGCCAGACCTCAAAGGCCACCTTGATGGCCAGTAGTTCCCGCTCCCACACGGTATAGTTACGCTCCGCTGGAAGGAGCTGGCGGAAATAGTAGGCGCAGGGTAGGCGTGGCGCATCAGGTCCGAACTGCTGAGACAAGACGGCACCGAGAGCCATACTGGAGGCATCGGTCTCTACCACAAAGGGTCGAGAGGGATCAGGGTGTTGCAAGATCGGCGCTCTCTGGAAACAGGCCTTCAACCCCTGAAAGGCCTCCTCTGCCTCCTTGTCCCAGGAAAACGGCGTCTTGGGGCGCAGTAGCCGGGTCAATGGGATGGTGCGATGAGCGTAATCCGCAATGAAGGTCCGGTAATAGTTGACGAACCCCAGGAACCGCTGTATGTCCTTGCGGTTCCGAGGTGCCGCCCATTCCCGAACCGCTGCCACCTTTCCAGGATCCATCTGCACCCCATCTGGAGAGAGTCGGTGACCAAGGAAGTCCACTGACCGCTGATGGAACTCGCACTTGCTGAGCTTCGCATACAGGCGGTGCTCTCGCAAGCGCTGCAGCACGGTCCGGACATGATCCTCGTGGCGAGCCGGGTCACGGGATAAGACCAGAATGTCATCCAAGTACACCACCACGTACTTGTCTAGCAAGTCCTGGAACACATGGTTAATGTACCGTTGGAACACAGCGGGCGCGTTGCACAAACCGAAGGGCATCACCAGGTATTCGAACTGTCCGTACCGGGTCCCGAATGCTGTCTTCCACTCATCACCGGCTCGGATCCGAATCAAATTGTAGCCCCCCCGGAGGTCTAGCTTGGTGAACACCTGCGCCCCTTGCACCCGCTCCAGCAACTCCGAAATAAGGGGCAAGGGGTACCGGTCTGGGATGGTAATTTTGTTCAGGGCCCGATAATCATGGCAAAGGCGGAGCTCCCCACATTTCTCCTTAACAAAGAGCACTGGCGCGGCGGTGGGCGAGGTAGAAGGCCTAATGAAACCACACTCCAGGTTCTTGCGCAAGAAGTCTTGCAAAGCCTCGCGCTCTGGCTCTGTAAGAGAGTATAAGCGACTCACCGGTAGAGGCGCTCCGGGCTGGAGGTCTATGCCGCAGTCAAAAGACCGATGCGGCGGCAGCTGGTCTGCCCCCCGTTCCTCGAACACGTCGTGATAGTCCCGGTACTCAGCGGGGAGCGTAGATGCAGCCTCCTCAGAGGGCGCAGCTGCTAGCATTTCAGTTTGGGCGTGGGAGCTTGGGTCTGGGAAGTGCACAGTCCGTTTGACCCAGTCAATCTGCACATTGTGAGCCTCCAGCCAGTCCATCCCGAGCACCAGGGGGAACCGGGGCATGGAGGCAATGTCCAAGGTTCGCATCTCCCGGTGCTGCTGGAGACACAGGACCAAGGGCTGGGTCTCCTGAGTAACGGCACCTGCACGCAGGAGCCGTCCATCAATTGCCTCCACCTGTACCGGTTCTGGCTTGTTCTGAAGTGGCACCCGATGATGGGCAGCAAAGGCAGCATCCATATACGAGCGAGTTGCCCCCGAATCCACCAGAGCATGGGTAAGGATCCAGGGCCCACCTGGAGGGTATAGACGTACCGGAACCATAAGGTGTTGCAATTCAATTGGTGCGGGCCCATTCTGCGCTGTTTGGGACCCCAGGTAGCCAGGGCCATCAGCTACTGGGGGTTGGCGGTTTCCCTGTGGCTGGCGTTTCTCAGGACAGGACCGGGCGTAGTGTCCGCTTCCGCCACAGTAGAGACATAGATTCCCCTCCCGACGCCGCACCTTCTCCGCGGGGGAGAGGCGTGGCCACACTGCCCCAAGCTGCATAGGCTCCTCCGATGACTCGGCTGTGGCCGTGGAGCTGCTAGTAGAAACTGGCGCCGAGAACTGGAAGTGCCGGCGACCCCGGGCCTGGCGACGGTCCTCCAGCCGATCGTCTATTTGCAGACTCCGTTGAATGAGGGCGTCTAGCGTGGTGGGAGTTCCATTGTGGCAAGCTGGTACAGTATCTCGTCTGAAAGCCCCTCGAGATACTGGTCCCGAAGAGCAGAGTCATTCCAGGTCAAGTCCTGTGCCAGCAGCCGGAATTCCGTGGTGTATGCGGCCACAGTGGACTTGCCCTGTTTCAACCGCCTGATTGCCCGGTTGGCTTGACTCCCCTTCTGGGGGTTGCCGAATGCGGCCTCCAAATGATTGCAAAACCCCATATAGTCTATCAGCAAGGGGGAGTCTTGCCTGAGCAGCGGCAACGCCCATTTGGCCGCCTGGTCCTTTAACAAACTAATCAAAAAGTGTACCTTGGTGCGGTCGTCAGGGAAGTTCCGAGCTCTCCCTTGAATATACAACTTGGCCTGGGCAAGGAACATGGGGAAGCTGGCCGGGTCCCCATCAAATTTCTCTGGCAAAGCCACTGGGTACTTGCCAGGAGCCGGGGCGTCGGCCCCAGGAGCCGGTAGGGCGTCCAACCGCTGCTGAAGTGCCGTGACCACATCGCTGAGCTGCTGCACGGTGTGGGTCAAGGCCTGGTTCTCCTGGGCCAATGCCACCAGGGCAGCTGCTTGGTCGGCCATGGCTTCTGGCTTTTCCCGAACGCACCCCAACGAAGGGGGAGTACGGACTGGTGGGAGCAAACTGTGCTGATCCCGGGGGGCAGGTTACCATAGGCGTAGTCAAAGTCCGGTCCTGAGTCAATAGCCTGGAAATCAGTCCACAAGGAGCGGGGCGAGGTCCGAAACAGGAAGCTGGGCGGGGAACAGGAGCACTGGAGAGTCAGGTCTGGGTCCGGGCAGGAACAGGAACTCAACAATGATGTTGCTCCCACTACCTGGGACCGGGCCGACTAGCCTTTATCTATTCTGAGGCTAGGGGCGGTCCCGGCCCCCAGGAGACCCGCCTCTCTTGGCCTTAAGGCGAGCACTCCTCCTGGGAGCAACCAGTTCCCTTCGCCTCTCTGCCCTGAGTCTCTGCAGATCAGGAGAGGCTAAAGGGTTACTGGGCCCAGGGGGAGACTCACCTGCAGGCACTGAGTCCTCAACCACTCCTGGAGCCAGAGAGGGATCACCTGATGCCTGCTCCTGAGGATCTAACACAGGTGCAGGTGCTTCAGAATCCAAGCCCTGCCCCAATTCAGCCGGCCCTGGAGGCGGGGACTCCTGTGCAGGCTGGGATTCCTCTGGTTCAGCCTCTGAATCGGAATCCCAGGCCATCACAATTGCTCTTTGAATTTCGTACGATGTAATAGGGGCAGTGGCGTAGCGTGGGTTGTCAGCACCCGGGCAAGGCAAGTAATTTGCGCCCCCTAACCCGTGGATTTGCGCCCCCTAACCCTAACCCCCAGATGTTGCGCCCTGTGCGGCCGGCCCCCCCTGCACCCCTACGCTACGCCACTGAATAGGGGCATTCAACAGTTCTTTTTGTTCTTTAGTAAGTTTCGGAAGACAGTTCTGTTCTAAATGTTCTTTAACTTCTTCTGTTGTTTCATTTCCTTCCTTCTTCTCTAAAGAATTCGGGAAATCGTTTCTCTATTTCTTTAGGGTTGTTTATTATTTTGCCTTCGCACTTAACTCTATTGATAAGCCTTTCTGCTCCTCTCTTCTTCCCTGCCTCCACTTCTGGCTCCGATGTCAGTTCACTGACATCCACCCTCCCCAGGACCTGCCCCACCCCCGGCCCGACCTTTTGACCCAACTACGTCCTTTTCTTCAGCCGTCGTTGCGGGGAATCCCCGGAAGGAGCTGTCGCCATCCCCTGATGATTCAAACTCCGCTTCCCACCCGCTCCGATCTCTTCCCGCGGGGTGGCCCTCCCAGTCCGATTCCTCTTCCTCTGACGCCTCTCCTCCCTCCTCTTCGGAGGCAGGAAAACCCACAAAATCCTCTTCATCATCTGTGGTTCCAAATTGCTCCTCCCAGAATCTCGCTAGTGGTTTAGGTTTATCTGGGAACAGGCTGTGGAACTCCTCCGCAAGATACCCATCATTGATAGCCTCCGCTGGAACCCACGTGTTTTCTGACTCGGGTTCTCCCTCCCAAGCTACCAAGCACTCCACCTGGCGCCCTCACCATCTTGAATCGAGTATTTCCGTGGCTTGGTTGTGGTGTTCCCTCTCCTCTACCTGCGGGTGTGTGGTGACTTCTCCCTCTCGCCCCGGGAATTCCCGCCCGTCCCTGTACGGTGAGAGTAGGGACCTATGGAACACCGGGTGTATTTTCATGCTGTCAGGCAACTTGAGCTTGAATGCCACGGGGTTCACCTGCTGTGTTACCTCAAAACGTCCCAGCCGCCTTGGCCGCAACTTCTTACACCCCCCCTAAAAGGGTAACCCTTGGGTTGACAACCACACCCGGTCTCCCACCCTTATGGTCTCCCCTTCCCGACGGTGCTTGTCTGCCTGCCTCTTGTAAATTTCCTTGGCCCGTTCCAAGTTCATCTTAAGTTGCTGATGCAAGGTCTCCATTTCTTCCACAAACTGCTCTGCCGCAGGTACGCTCCCCCCTTCCTCCCCCCTCCCCGGGAAGGCCCTGGGGTGACACCCATAATTGGCCATGAACGGGCTCATTCCCGTGGAAGACCACCTCGACCTGTAGCAAGCCCATGAGCTTCCTCCAGAACCGGGAAGTAAATTGTTTCCCGCGATCGGAGGTGACCCTCGAGGGAGCCCCATGCAGCCTGAAGATGTGATCTACAAACAACCTGGCTGTTTCCTCTGCCGTTACCGCATGCGAGCAAGCTATGAAATGGCACATTTTTGTTAGCAGATCGACTACTACCATGACTGCTGTCTTCCCCCTTGATTTGGGCAAATCTGTCATAAAATCTATGGATACCACCTCCCAGGGTCTTCCCGGCGTGGGTAAGGGTTCCAGTAACCCTGCGGGTGCAGCCCTCTCCCCCTTTGCCCTCTGGCAGCGGTCGCACCCCCGTACATATTCCCGTACATCTTCCCTTACCCTTGGCCACCAGAACTGCCTGGTGACAAGCAACATGGTTTTGTGTTGACCAAAATGTCCCGCTGTTGGGTTGTCGTGGAGTTGTTTGAGTACCCTTCCCCTCAAGGTCTCCCCCGGTACGTACAGCGCTCCCTTGTAGTACAGTACCCCTTCCTTTTCCTCAAACCCTCCCTGGTTTTCCCTTCCTTTCCGGAGTTCCCTGATTTTTGTTTGAGCGAATTCGTCGTTTCTAGTACGCCCAGCTAGTTCTCGTTTCCCAACCAACACTCCCCCACACACCCATCGGTTCTCGGGGAACACGTGTCTGACTTCCGGCGGTCTCTCTCCTTCCATGTACTCCGGCTTCCGGGAGAGAGCATCTGCTCTTACGTTCTCCTCCCCCGGCATGTACCGGATCTCGAAGAAAAACTTGGAGAACTCCTGTGCCCATCGAATCTGTCTCTGGTTGAGTACTCGCGCAGTCCTCCAGTATTCCAAGTTCTTGTGATCCGTACACACCTGGATCTTGTGCTGTGCCCCTATTAGCATATGTCTCCATCGTCGAAATGCTGCATAAATTGCAAGCAGTTCGCGGTCATACACCGTGTAGTTTTGCTCCGACTTGCTCAGCTTCCTCGAGAAAAAGGCGCACGGCCTCCAGCTCTGCTGGGGCCCCGGCTGCAACAGTACCGCTCCGATGGCCCGGTCTGACGTGTCGGTCTCCAGCCTCATTGGCTTCTGCAAATCCACGTGCAGGAGCTGCTCTTCCAAAGCGAACGCCTTCTTCAGCCTTTCGAAGGATTGCTGGGCACTTTCTGTCCAGACGAACTTCTTTTGCTACTGAGACAATCTGTGATAGGTGCTGTCAAGTGGGCGAAGTTCCTGATGAACTTCCGGTAGAAGTTGCTGAACCCTAGGCACCTCTGCACGTCCTTCCGGGTTTTGGGGGTCTTCCACTCCAGCACCGCCTGCACCTTGCTGGGGTCCATAGCTAGGCCCCTGTCTGACAACTTGTACCCCAGAAACTCGACTTCTCTGGCGTGAAATTGGCATTTTTCCAGCTTGACCCACAACTGGTGCTTCTGCAGTCTCTTTAGCACTTCTCTGAAGTCTCTGACATGTTGCTTCTCATTGTCCGAATAGATTAAGACGTTGTCCAAAAAGGCTACGCAGTTCTTGTACAGTAGGGACCCCAACACGTGGTGCATGAAAGCTCTGGGTCTGGCTCTGGCTCTGGCTTTGATAAAGGGTCTGGCACTCTATCAAGGACTGTTTCAGACTCAGGCTGTGGCTGTGGCTGTGGCTCTGCCTCTGTTTCAGGCTCAGGCTCTGTTTGAGGCTGTGTCCCTGTTTCAGGCTCCGGGACTGTATCAAGTACTGTTGCAGAATCAGGCTGCTGCTCTAGGCTGTGGCTGTTGCGCTGGTTCGGGCTGTGGCTCTTTTTCAGGCTCTGGTTCTGAATGAGGGCTTGGTTATGGCACTGATTCAGGGTCTCGCTCTGTCCCTGGCTGTGTCTCTGTTGCACCTCAAACTGGGTTTGTTGTTGTTGTTATTTTCTTTCTGGGGTGGGACAAATGTTTAGTTGGGGCGGGGATTATTTTAAGTTTAGCATAATTGTTTCTTGCTTTGTTTTTCTTTTACATTTTATGGAATGTACACAAAACAATAATCCTTTCTATATAAATTTTCCAATACATTCTGAAAAAATAATAAATCCTTAATTGTTGTCCACGTCCTTTTAGGTCCTTTATCACTCAAATGCTAGCACGGAGTCAAAACTATTATTGTATTTTTTAACATATCTTGTATAACCATCCCATTTTCCTGCAAATTTTTGCTTTGAGATTCCTCTGAGTTTGCTAGTCAATTGAGCCGTCTCCACCAATTCCTGTAATCTTTTCTTGATCATCTGGAAGGAGTGAGGTACCACCTATGAGCCATTTTCATCACGTTCTCTCTTATATTATAGCTGGCTGTAAATTTCAAATGTACATTCCATCAGTTTTCCCCATCTTTTAGCAAAATAGGACGGCCCACATCTTGGGCCCACTTTATCATTGAAGCCTTAACCTCCTCATCCATTACTTCGTAGTCTAAAAGAAGTCTATAGATTTTTGCGGTTATTTTATATATTATATATATTATAAAAATTATATATTATTATATATATTATATAGATTATATATCTTTCGGCTAAAATATTTGCATATAATTTATAATCGTTATTTAGAAGTGTGATAGGCCTATAGTTGTTAATAAGTAGATTGTCCGTTCCCTGTTTTGGAATTAATGCAATAAGGCTGTCTTTCCAAGAATCCGGCATGGTTCCGTCTTTTAAGATACTTCTTAATGGGTTAGACAGTAAGTCCTCAATTTTTTAATAATATATTACCGGTAGGCCATCTGGCCATGGTGGCTTTCCTATATTTCCTATCTTTGCTTCCTTAATTGCTCTTTGAATTTCGTACGATGTAATAGGGGCAGTGGAGTAGCGTGGGTTGTCAGCACCCGGGGCAAGGCAAGTAATTTGCGCCCCCTAACCCGTGGATTTGCGCCCCCTAACCCTAACCCCCAGATGTTGCGCCCTGTGCAGCCGGCCCCCCCTGCACCCCCATGCTACGCCACTGAATAGGGGCATTCAACAGTTCTTTTTGTTCTTTAGTAAGTTTCAGAAGACAGTTCTGTTCTAAATGTTCTTTAACTTCTTCTGTTGTTTCATTTCCTTCCTTCTTCTCTAAAGAATTCGAGAAATCGTTTCTCTATTTCTTTAGGGTTGTTTATTATTTTGCCTTTGCACTTAACTCTATTGATAAGCCTTTCTGCTCCTCTCTTCTTTAATTGCTATGCTAATAACCAGGCTCAGGTTCTGTTTCAGGCTGTGTCTCTGTTTCAGGCTCCGGCGCTGTATCAACCACTGTTGCAGACTCAGGCTGTGGCGCTATGGCTGTAGCTGTGGCTCTGGTTCTGTTTCAGGCTCTGGCACTGTATCAAGCACTGTTTCAGGCTCAGGCTCAGCCTCAAGCTTCTGCTCTTTATTAGGCTTTGTCTCAGTCTTTGGCTCTAGCACTTATTCTAGCTCTAGTTCAGGCTCGGCCTGTGTCTCAGCCTTTGTCTCTGTTTCACGCTGTTTCTCTGTTTCAGGCTCTGACTCTGTATCAAGCCCTGTATCTGCCTCTGCCTCTGTTTCAGGCTCTGGCACTCTATCAAGCACTGTTTCTGGCTCTGGCTCTCTTTCAGGCTCTGGTTCTGAATTAGGGTTTTGTTCTGGCTCTGGCTCTGGCTCTGGCTCTGGCTCTGGCTCTGGCTCTGGCTCTGGCTCTGGCTCTGGCTCTGGCTCTGGCTCTGGCTCTGGCTCAGGCTCTGGCTCTGGCTCAGGCTCAGGCTCAGGCTCAGGCTCATGGTCTCACTCTGACTCTGATTCAGGGTCTCGCTCTGGCTCTGGCTCTGGCACTCTATCAAAGACTGCTTCAGACTCGGCCTCTGGCTGTGGCTCTGCCTCTGTTTCAGGCTCAGGCTCTGTTTGAGGCTGTGTCTCCGTTTCAGGCTCTGGCAATGTATCAAGTACTGTTGCAGGCTGTGGATCTCGGCTGTGGCTGTGGATCTCGGCTGTGGCTCTAGGCTCCGTCTGTGGCTCTGTCTGTGGCTCTGGCTCTCTTTCAGGGTCTGGTTCTGAATGAAGATCTGGTTCTGACTCTGATTCAGGGTCTCATGATGGCTCTTCCTCTGCCTCTGACCCAGCTATATTTCAGGGTCTGGCTCTCTTTCAGGCTCTGGTTCTGAATTAGGGTTTTGTTCTGGCTCTGGCTGTGTCTCTGGCTCCAGCTCCAGCTCCGGCACTGTATCAAGTACTGTTGCAGACTCAGGCTGTGGCTCTAGGCTGTGGCTGTGGCTGTTGCTCTGGTTCGGGCTGTGGCTCTTTTTCAGGCTCTGGTTCTGAATGACGGCTTGGTTATGGCACTGATTCAGGGTCTCGCTCTGTCTTTGGCTGTGTCTCAGTTGCACCTCAAACGGTGGTTTGTTGTTGTTGTTCTTGCTATTTTCTTTCTGGGGTGGGACAAATGTTTAGTTGGGGCGGGATTATTTTAAGTTTAGCATAATTGTTTCTTGCTTTGTTTTTCTTTTACTATTTCTTTAGGTTATTGTATAGTTTGTATTTTGCTTTTTAAGGGGAAAGGGTCAGGGCTGCCTGGGAGGGGTCCGCAGCCAACAGAATGGCTGGGGCGGGTTCCCTACGGGGGGATGTACTTATCAATATTAGTTGACCCTCCTCCTCCCCCCTTAATATTTTGTTTAATGGTTATATGGGGTTGCTCGTGCGTAGGTTGCCGCCACTCCTGGCTAGGTAGCCTGGTTAAACCTTTCCTGGCTGGACAGCCCTTCACTTCGTGGCTGTTCAGTCGCTAGCAGAATCCGCCAGTGGGCGTTTCTTGAACTTCTTCCAGTAAAGAAGTTCTTTGACGCCAAATCTCCGCCTACTTTCCCTGCGCGGATGTCTTCTGCGCAGGGTGGGTGTGGGTAGCGGAGGACCTGTGCTCTCCCCGCTGGTCTCCAGCGAAGAGTCCTGGCGCCCTCTCTCTGATTCCCCCATCCGCCCCCCTTTATCCCTGGTGTTACGCTGATTTCCTTCCCCAGCTGCTGAGTCCCCTCTCTCCCTGCTTGTCCCTTCTCCGGCATCGCTTGGGAGCCCTGCCTCCACTTCTGGCTCCGATGTCAGTTCACTGACATCCACCCCCCCCAGGACCCCCTCCACCCCCGGCCCGACCTTTTGACCCAACTTCGTCCTTTTCCTCAGCCGACGATGCGGGGAATCCCCGGAAGGAGCTGTCGCCATCCCCTGATGATTCAAACTCCGCTTCCCACCCGCTCTGATCTCTTCCCGCGGGGTGGCCCTCCCATTCCGATTCCTCTTCCTCTGACGCCTCTCCTCCCTCCTCTTCGGAGGCAGGAAAACCCACAAAATCCTCTTCATCATCTGTGGTTCCAAATTGCTCCTCCCAGAATCTCGCTAGTGGTTTAGGTTTATCTGGGAACAGGCTGTGGAACTCCTCCACAAGATACCCATCATTGATAGCCTCCGCTGGAACCCACGTGTTTTCTGACTCGGGTTCTCCCTCCCAAGCTACCAAGTACTCCACCTGGCGCCCTCACCATCTTGAATCGAGTATTTCCGTGGCTTGGTTGTGGTGTTCCCTCTCCTCTACCTGCGGGTGTGTGGTGACTTCTCCCTCTCGCCCCGGGAATTCCCGCCCGTCCCTGTACGGTGAGAGTAGGGACCTATGGAACACCGGGTGTATTTTCATGCTGTCAGGCAACTTGAGCTTGAATGCCACGGGGTTCACCTGCTGTGTTACCTCAAAACGTCCCAGCCGCCTTGGCCGCAACTTCTTACACCCTCCCTAAAAGGGTAACCCTTGGGTTGACAACCACACCCGGTCTCCCACCCTTATGGTCTCCCCTTCCTGACGGTGCTTGTCTGCCTGCCTCTTGTAAATTTCCTTGGCCCGTTCCAAGTTCATCTTAAGTTGCTGGTGCAAGGCCTCCATTTCTTCCACAAACTGCTCTGCCGCAGGTACGCTCCCCCCTTCCTCCCCCCTCCCCGGGAAGGCCCTGGGGTGACGCCCATAATTGGCCATGAACGGGCTCATTCCCATGGAAGCCCACCTCGACCTGTAGCAAGCCCATGAGCTTCCTCCAGAACCGGGAAGTAAATTGTTTCCCGCGATCGGAGATGACCCTCGAGGGAGTCCCATGCAGCCTGAAGATGTGCTCTACAAACAACCTGGCTGTTTCCTCTGCCGTTACCGCATGCGAGCAAGCTATGAAATGGCACATTTTTGTTAGCAGATCGACTACTACCATGACTGCTGTCTTCCCCCTTGATTTGGGCAAATCTGTCATAAAATCTATGGATACCACCTCCCAGGGTGTTCCCGGCGTGGGTAAGGGTTCCAGTAACCCTGCGGGTGCAGCCCTCTCCCCCTTTGCCCTCTGGCAGCGGTCGCACCCCCGTACATATTCCCGTACATCTTCCCTTACCCTTGGCCACCAGAACTGCCTGGTGACAAGCAACATGGTTTTGTGTTGACCAAAATGTCCCGCTGTTGGGTTGTCGTGGAGTTGTTTGAGTACCTTTCCCCTCAAGGTCTCCCCCGGTACATACAGCGCTCCCTTGTAGTACAGTACCCCTTCCTTTTCCTCAAACCCTCCCTGGTTTTCCCTTCCGTTCCGGAGTTCCCTGATTTTTGTTTGAGCGAATTCGTCGTTTCTAGTAAGCCCGGCTAGTTCTCGTTTCCCAACCAACACTCCCCCACACACCCATCGGTTCTCGGGGAACACGTGTCTGACTTCCGGCGGTCCCTCTCCTTCCATGTACTCCGGCTTCCGGGAGAGAGCATCTGCTCTTACGTTCTCCTCCCCCGGCACATACCGGATCTCGAAGAAAAACTTGGAGAACTCCTGTGCCCATCGAATCTGTCTCTGGTTGAGTACTCGCGCAGTCCTCCAGTATTCCAAGTTCTTGTGATCCGTACACACCTGGATCTTGTGCTGCGCCCCTATTAGCAGATGTCTCCATTGTCGAAATGCTGCATAAATTGCAAGCAGTTCGCGGTCATACACCGTGTAGTTTTGCTCCGACTTGCTCAGCTTCCTCGAGAAAAAGGCGCACGGCCTCCAACTCTGCTGGGGCCCCGGCTGCAACAGTACCGCTCCGATGGCCCGGTCTGACGCGTCGGTCTCCAGCCTCATTGGCTTCTGCAAATCCACGTGCAGGAGCTGCTCTTCCAAAGCGAACGCCTTCTTCAGCCTTTCGAAGGATTGCTGGGCACTTTCTGTCCAGACGAACTTCTTTTTGCTACTGAGACAATCTGTGATGGGCGCTGTCAAGTGGGCGAAGTTCCTGATGAAGCTCCGGTAGAAGTTGCTGAACCCTAGGCACCTCTGCACGTCCTTCCGGTTTTTGGGGGTCTTCCACTCCAGCACCGCCTGCACCTTGCTGGGGTCCATAGCTAGGCCCCTGTCTGACAACTTGTACCCCAGAAACTCGACTTCTCTGGCGTGAAATTGGCATTTTTCCAGCTTGACCCACAACTGGTGCTTCTGCAGTCTCTTTAGCACTTCTCTGAGGTCTCTGACATGTTGCTTCTCATTGTCCGAATAGATTAAGACGTTGTCCAAAAAGGCTACGCAGTTCTTGTACAGTAGGGACCCCAACACGTGGTGCATGAAAGCTTGAAAAGAGGCGGAGCCATCGATGGTGGTCACTTGCAAGGGGAAATCTAGGGGCAGCAGGTGGAGTTGATGCTCCAGAGCGAAGTCCTTGTTGAAGAAATTGCAGGAGCTGCCTGAATCCAGCAGCGCCTTCACCTTGACTGGGTGCCCATTTGGGAGTTCTAGCACCACTTCTATGGCTATAGCTGCCTTGGGGGGGTCTGGCTGGGGCACTTCTATTGGTTGCTGGCCTGGCTGCTGTGCCCGCTGAGTGGCAGCCAAGGGTTGGTGTTTCCCTGCGCCTGCCCCTTTCCCCCCTCCTCCTCACAGCCAGCGGCTCCCACCATCCCTTGCCATGCCTTTCTTTGAGGGCAGACCCTGGCAAAATGTCCTGGCCGTTGGCAGAGGAAGCACTTCTTGGGGGTTGTTTCAAGCCCTGTATCTGCCCTGTATCTGCCTCTGCCTCTGTTTCTGGCTCTGGCTCTCTTTCAGGCTCTGGTTCTGAATTAGGGTTTTGTTCTGGCTCTGGCTGTGTCTCTGGATCTGGCTGTGTCTCTGCTTCAGGCTCCTACGCTGTATCAAGCACTGTATCAGGCTCTGCCTCTCCCTCTGCCCCTGGCTACGTTTAAGCGTCAGGCTCAGTTTCAGACAGTGTCTCTGTTTCAGGATCCAGCAGTCTATCAAGCACTATTTCAGACTCAGGCTGTGGATCTCGGCTGTGGCTCTAGGCTCCGTCTGTGGCTCTGGCTCTCTTTCAGGGTCTGGTTCTGAATGAAGATCTGGTTCTGACTCTGATTCAGGGTCTCATGATGGCTCCTCCTCTCCCTCTGACCCAGCTATATTTCAGGGTCTGGCTCTCTTTCAGGCTCTGGTTCTGAATTAGGGTTTTGTTCTGGCTCTGGCTGTGTCTCTGGCTCTGGCTCCGGCTCCAGCTCCGGAACTGTATCAAGTACTGTTGCAGACTCAGGCTGTGGCTCTAGTCTGTGGCTGCAGCTATGTTTTGCGCTCCGGCCCTGTATCAAGCCCTATTTCTGGCTCTGGCTCTGGCTCTGGCTCATGGTCTCACTCTGACTCTGATTCAGGGTCTCTCTCTGGCTCTGGCTCTGGCACTCTATCAAGGACTGTTTCAGACTCAGGCTCTGGCTGTGGCTCTGCCTCTGTTTCAGGCTCAGGCTCTGTTTGAGGCTGTGTCTCTGTTTCAGACTCCGGCACTGTATCAAGTACTGTTGTAGACTCAGGCTGGCTCTTTTTCAGGCTCTGGTTCTGAATGAGGGCTTGGTTATGGCACTGATTCAGGGTCTCGCTCTGTCTCTGGCTGTGTCTCTGTTGCACCACAAACGGTGGTTTGTTGTTGTTGTTGTTGCTATTTTCTTTCTGGGGCTGGACAAATGTTTAGTTGGGGCGGGGATTATTTTAAGTTTAGCATAATTGTTTCTTGCTTTGTTTTTCTTTTACTATTTTTTTAGGTTATTGTATAGTTTGTATTTTGCTTTTTAAGGGGAAAGGGTCAGGGCTGCCTGGGAGGGGGCCTCAGCCAACAGAATGGCTGGGGCAGGTTCCCTACGGGGGGATGTATTGGAACACCCAATCTCTGTTATTGCGGGTGGGAGGAGCAGTTGCGCTAAGACCAGACCACGTCTTTACCGATGATCTGGTTCTGACTCTGATTCTGATTCTCTGATTCTGGCTCTCTATCTGGAAGGAGCCATTTTCATCATGTTCTCTCTTATATTATAGCTGGCTGTAAATTTCAAATTTACATTCCATCAGTTTTCCCCATCTTTTAGCATAATTGGACAGCCCACATCTTGGGCCCACTTTATCATTGAAGCCTTAACTTCCTCATCCATTACTTCGTCGTCTAAAAGAAGTCTATAAATTTTTGCGATTATTTTGGTTTTACTATTCAGTAGTTCTCTTTCAAATCTTGAAAGCTCCTTTTCAAAACCTATCTGCTTATCCTGTCTGAACACTTCATTCACCTGGAAGTAATCTAGCCAACTAGAAAAGTGATCTTTTATTTTCTCATAACTTATCAATATTAGTTGACCCTCCTCCTCCCCCCTTAATATTGTGTTATACGTTATCCAGTTCTCTTTGATGTTGTTCCTTTTTTTAACAGCGATTGCTTCTAGTGGAGAGTTCCATCTTGGGGTTTTCTGTTCCAAATATCTTTTGTATTTTCCCCATACCTTATTGTAATGGGAATTGGGGTTGCTTGTGCGTAAGCCACATACTGCTCCAAGCTGGTTGTATGGCTAAACCTTTCCCTGGCTTGACAGCCCTTACAACGCGGCTGTCTCAGTCACTGGCAGAATCCGTCAGTGGGCGTTTCCTGAATTTCTTCCAACATAAAAATTCCTTGACTCCAAGTCCGCCTAGTCTCTGCGCGGAAGCTTTCTGTGCAGCGTAGGCGTGCCAAGCGGAGGTCCTGTGCTCTCCCCGCTGATCTCACTGGAAGAGTCTCGGAGCCTTCCCTCCGAAGTACTCTCAGCCTCCCCTTTCTTCCTGGTGTCACCTTGATTTCCTTCCCCAGCGGAAGCTCTCCCTCTCTCCTTGCTAGTTCCCTCTCCGGCATCATTGGGGAGCCTTACCTCTCCTCTTGGCTCCAATGGCAGTTCCCTGACATCCACCTCCCCCCCAGGGCCCTCCTCTCCCCCCGTCCGTTCCTTGGACGGTGATGCGGGGAATCCCTGGAAGGAACTATCCCCTTCCTCAGATGATTCAAACACCGCTCTCCACCTGCTGCTGTCTCTTTCCGCTGCCCAATCTCCCCAGTCGGATTCCTCTCCCTCGGATACCCCCCCCTTCCTCCTCTTCGGAGGCTGGAAATCCCATAAAATCTTCTTCATCATCCGTGGTGCCAAATTGCTCCTCCCAGAACCTCCCTAGTGGTTTCGGCTTCCTTGGGAACCTGCGATGAAACTCCTCCTGCAGATACTCATCCTTGATCTCTTCTGTTTTCCGACTCGGGCTCCCCCTGTTAGGGTGTGAAACCTAAGACGCTGGCAAGTTAGCAATGTCATGTGACTTTAAGTAGTCAAGCTCGTTAAGTTGTTAAGTTGCTCAGTATATAAAGAATGTTTGTTTTCCCTGCCTGTGGGGCGTGAAGCAAAAATGTCTGAAAGCTCCGGAGGTGTTTCTGTTATCTGTCTGCAATAAACCTGTCTTTGGAAAGACAGGCTTCCCTGTGTCGTTATTTCTTTGCTACTGAGACTCTGAAGCTTGTACTGCAACAAGAATCTCTGCACTGGACTTAATTAATGCTCTGCAAAGAGAACTGTTGCTGGTTGCGCAGCGGAAGCGTTTACTGGACCAGTACACAGACTCTCTTACCCCCTCCCAAGACACCAAATATTCCACCCGTCTCCCTCTGTAGCCTTATTGGAGTTCACCGATTGGGTCTGCGTTGCTCCGGGACAGGAGGAAGGAAGTCAAAATGACACCGAGGTTGTTTCAAAGAAAGAGTTTATTCTGCTCTCCGGATAGCAGAAGGAACCTGCGTGGTGAGTCCACAGCAAGTACAAAGAAATGACAGGTTTCATGCAGTTTATATATCCTCCAGGCACCCTCTCACTCCTCCCCTAGGAGCCCAACCACGTCGGCGTACGTACACAGGTTGACATCACATATGTTCCTGCTCTGGTACTCTCAACCATAAAGGGATCTTCCTTCCTGCACTCCTGACCATAAAAGGATATTCCTGTTCCTACTCCTATCTTGGAGCAAGAGGTTACTACTTCCGAGAACATGCTCTGGCGTTAGTCCCAGACTTGGGTCTCTGCATCATTTGTGTTCAGAACATAAGATATGTCTGTGTCTGTTCTACTTGTAGAGTCAAGGCCAGTCTTGCCGTCAAACTGATAAGGGAGATAGCTGTGTTCTTGTTTTGCATTTGCTCAACGGCTGAAGTTTATGCATTTTAGCTAAGGAGAAATGGGGATTTTGGTGCAGTTTAAAAACTGCCTGCACAGTCAGTTTTTGGGTTTTGGAAACCCATTCCTTCATTCCCTACTCTTCTTTTGGACAGCCTTTCGGCTCGTCCCAAGGTACTGGCCGGTATTCTCGTGTCAGTGCTGTAATCTGGGGCCGAATCATTCGTAACATCGTTTATGCATCATATTTTGCAGGCATTGCGTTGAGCAGGGTATACAGGAGCAGAAAAGAAGCAAGATTAGTCTATTAACATCATTACAAGTCCTCTAAGCCACCCAAGGTTTGGAAGCCACTCAGTCAAAGAACAGGAACATGGGCTACTTTCTCTCTTTCTGTTGCCAGGTGTCGAATAGCTACACCATGGTCAGAGATGTTAAAGCAACAGGCTCCTCCTGTCAAATTTAACGCAGCCCAAAATCCGGCAGAACCCAAAATCGGGGCCGTAGCTGAGGACTCATTCCAAGGCACAGGGAGGAGGGGTACTCCTCCCAAAGCATCTGTAGGTCACAGAGTGCGAGAGGTTCCAGGTGCAGACCGTGCAATTGGTTCGGTTTTGCAGAATAGGCTTCCATTTCTGCGTGTTGCGGGCACCCCATTCTCTCATTAGCCGCTGGGTTACCTTAAGTGGTGTGGGCGCGGTGATGGCTAGAAATAAGAAGATCACCATCCCGGCCAAAACCATGTCCCCCCTCAGCCCTACCTGCATCATTTGGGCACAGGGATATATATCTATTTCCTAATACCTTCCTTCTTCTAATACCTGGGGTACCTCCCACAAAGCAATATACAAAGCTACATATTCATTCAAGGGGAAAGAAAAGAAAATGTCCTCTTTTAGTCCACACTGGAATTTTCTCTTGCTGTGCGTAGAGATGCCAGTTTCCCGGGGTGGCACCAGCAGGGTGGTCGTTTGGTGGGCGCTGAGCCGATGCGGTGAGGAGAAGCATGAGGCGATGTCTGTAGGGCACCGAGAGATGGTGAGTCGAAGGGGTTGGTGTAGATCAATCGTAGCAGTCCAATCTCATACTGCCTGGGGTTTGCTTCATCCTTCAAATCAGGCCTGCTGTAATATATGCAGTCAGGTGTTGGAGGCCCATCCTCTCCCATAGGTAACCAGGTTAAGAGTCTCAGTAATTTGCAGCTGCAACCGTGGGTGCATGGGCAATATAAGTCAGCTGCTAGGCGCTTCATCATCTCTGCTTGGGATAGAAAAATAAGTTCCTTTCATGTCCACCAATGCTGGCACAGCATGAGGAGTGACGCACGTAGTTTCTTGTCCAAAGGTGAACCTGTCAGTTCTCTTTTAGTCAGTGGCAGCCGCCACTACTGCTCACATGCAGGGAGGCAAACCTTGTTCCGTAGTGGTTAATTTTTCAGACAAATAGGCTATGGGTTGGTCATCAACAGGGTCTAACAATTACCTTGATAAAATTACCTTGATAAAAACATACTTTGCCATGTGCAAATGGCTTTAGATACCTACTAGGTCCACAAATCACCATATAGCATATATTCAACACACACACAAAACGACAATTTGATCCCAACAAAGGACTGCTGGACCTCCAAAGGGCCCCATTACCCCATTAATGCCTTCTGTTTCTTCAGCCAATTCCCATCCCTGTACTCTGCTGCCCTCAGGACCAAAGGCGCTACACCCACTTTATCGCTATATGATCTTATATCCTGAAGCTCCCTTTTGTACTGTCCTTTTGTCCACTTCACCTCCTTTTCTTAAGTCCTTTCTAAATTATTCAATCCCAACATCATCATTATTATTATTTTCCCTTCTCATCCTCTCTCTCTCTCTCTCTCTCTTGTTTGTGTGTGTGACACTGACACAAAGATGAAGTACATTAACAAGGTAACACAGGTGATGATCTGGCATCTGAAATCATTCACACAAACAGAAAGCTTAAAAACACAAAAAAGCATACCAGATGCTGGCTCTCTTCTCCAGGGTTAAATGTGATTGTAGCATATACACACAAATTGCAAGCAGAAATTAAATCACAAAAGAATGAGATCCTCTTGGAGGGTAGCATATTACCGTGATTACCCTTCCTTTGCCTTTTAAGATATGCTTCTGTTTTAAATTCTTTCTGCAGAATATTTACTGCGAAAGGGTGTTTATGTTGGCTGCATTTGAAAGTCGATTGAACTTTTGAATAAACTGTAGGACAGTCCTTCCCAGTTTTCTGTATTATTATCTATTATTTATCTGCAAATAATTTAATCCTTGATATCCATATTCATGTACTTAATTGACTTGGGACAGTGCTTCAGTTAAATTAGGGTACAGCAATAGGTTAAGTTCCACCTGCTGTATGGCTCAATTTTCTTATAAAAAGCATCTGATAACAGTTTGACAGGGTGCAACTCAACTTTTAACACCAACTTTTTTCTTCATTTCTATTCAATTCAATCCTATATACATATCAGATGGGGGGTCGGGGGGGGGGGTTGAGAGAGCAGGTACCAAGACACTGTTTAGGGGAAAGGTTCCTGCTTGTTCCTTTTCATAATGTGAAACTAAATATCTGACCTAGAGCACTAGGAACATTTTAGAGAACACCACGTAGAAGGCTATGACAGCATACAAGCAGCCCTGATAAGAAGTGCCTGATAACTTCCATATTTGAAACCACAAAGAAAGGCACAAACCACAAATGAACGAATACAGGCAGTGGGGCCTCTTGCTTGGTGTTATTTGCTTTATGAATTAAGGTCCCAGTTTCTCAATACACACACTTGCTATTCACCCCAACACTCTTCCTACATGGATTCACACACACAGAATTCTTATCAAGTAGTTACAAGAATATTAAACTGGAGTGTGCCTGAATTTGCGTCAGTGTAACCATGTTTGGTAATAATAAAATTCTGCACATAATAAAATAATAAAATTCTGCACATTTATGTAATTCAGACATACAAATTATAATGCATTCAGTTGGGCCAGTGTTCACAACATTCTGTTTTACTTAGCATTTTGGTTTGAAAACCCAAGTTCCACCTTCTCTGCACTTGCTGCAAGATTGTATATTATTAAACAATAAAAGGCACAATTTTCCAAGAGAAAATATGTCTTGGAGTTGCATATAATCCCCACCAGGCGTCAGAAACTGGCAGATATTACTCGGAAATTTCAAAATTAATGCCCAGATAATTCATATCTTTTTCCTCTGGGTGGTCGCAAATATAAACTTGAAAGTCTTTTGATACATTCATATAAAAGTTCATTTACACCTTACATACTTCAGATAGAAATGGTTCTGGAAAAGTGCAGTTACAATCAGAACACAAAATTCTTCCTCCATCCAATTATTTACCATGGTTCAGTAGCATACCAGTGATTAGTTCATTGTACATACTTTCTCCATTTACTTTAATACATCAATTTGCATGCAAACATTAAAAATCACTTTTCCTTCAAAGGAACCATACATAAGGTAACTTTGTTCAATATTGCCTTTCACCCAAGGGAAACCTAGGAGGAATCACCTACTGGGTAACTGTATCAATAAGCATCGAGGTATTTGTCTATCAACATCTTAAGTCTGCTGTCACTAATGCATTTGAAAACTTTGGAGGTTCAATCAACACGAAGAGCTTCAGTATCTCCTTTTCTCATATAAGATGTTTGTTTTGGAACACTTTCCACAGTCAAATGTGAACAGGGAAATAAAAGTTATTTTGCCTAAGACCTCTTCTGGCATGTACACTTAGAAATCAAAAAGGCCCATCTCAATTTTCAATTAATAGATATCCAAGGAGTATCTTTCATGGGAGGGACATACTAAAAAGAGCACAAACAATATTCCAGGTCCCTACTCTTGCTGTTAGTTTATGGATGGTTAGCTGTCCAGCCAGCCAAAAAGAGGGCTGTTCCATAATATATTATATTCTTAGTTCTTAATTCAGAATTCTTTAAAAGTTGGTTTTTACTCATGAAAACCTCAACCAATAATCTGAGTGCTGTTTAACAGCACATGCAAGACTTTGACTAAGTGTGTCGCTGGTCACACACCACCTTTATGCAATTCAGCTTTTACTATATTTAGTAAACTCTCAATAATAGCATCTTAATATATTGCTTTCATTAATACTCATCAGCATAAACACTCAACCATCTTTACAGCCCATTGCCCAACTTTCCTCCTGTTCCAACATTCTCACTTCTCTACCCTCTACCTCTCACCTTTTCTACTTCCCTCTACCTTCTCCAGCCCAGACCACTACTTCACCTTCTGCATACACCTCTCTTCAAAAGAAGAGCCTTCTCCGACAGACCACTACTTCACCTTCTGCATACAATTGTTCATCCCTTTTACAAATAAAAATATTATACGCATTTCAAAAATATAAAGGTAGTGCAAAAATCAATTTTGGTTGATTTTAAATATTGCTATGCAATATTTGGTAATTTGTAATTTTCCTTAGTGTTCTCTGGCCCCATTTTAACCTGGTTTCCAGACTCCACCAAGGGCTGCATAGCGTCTTTGTTTCTGTGTTAAACACAGACACTGAAGGGGATGATTTACTGCTTTGTCCCCGTAACCCTCTTACTTCTCTTCTCATCTGTCTGAACATGGGATGGGGGGGGGGGTTAAAACCCCATCCCTTTTGACAACACTACCTTTTCCCATACATTTGTACATTTTTACTTTTGATCAACATTTAACAAGTGGTTTCTAAATCACCCAGGGTACCTTATGCAACAGAGTCAATAAGAAACAAACCTATTAACAAAAACATTAAGATACCAGGTAGCTCAAAGCACAGTGAATTGATGACATTCAAATTCTGAAACCAGTACATGATTACATGATTGTATTAGTAATTGAAACCTTCCCACCTTCAACATGAAAACACAAAATTTGACCTCATGAGCAACTCATGTCACTTTTAAAGTTAAAGACCAAATAATCCTTTTTTATACTTGTACTCTGCAAGATTCTATGTGTTTTAAGGTCTGTTTCCCAATCCCCTAACATGCAGCGCAGTGAATGTGGCAGAATTGAGAACCCCTTCGTGCAGGGTTCTATTCCTGGTGCCTCTGCAGAGCACATATCTTTTTTTTTCTTTTTTCCCCCCGACCCCACGTGTTGGCAATACAATACAAGCCAACTGGACGCACCTATGCTGGTTACTGCCAGAATACAGAAAGGAGCTTAAAGGGTTTTTTTCAACTGTAGCTTGAGATTTCCAATTGTCCAAAAAGAACAAACACTGCAAGGGGGTCGGTTTACTTTTTCTTTTCTTTTCTTTTTTTTCTTTTTCTTTCCCTTAACCTCTGGGACACTCCGTCCACCTAACGTTGTTTCTCACTCAGTCACCTTTCTCCGCGTCCTGTTAGTGGCCTAGACGGACTCGCGTCACTAGGAACCGCACCTTACAAGGACCACACTTCGCTTCGTCAGCGGCTCTGAGCCTCAATGTCTCATCCACTCAAAACATTCACTGGAGTGTCCCCATACAAAAATAAATACACATACATACAAACCCCCATACACATACAAACCCCATGCACCTCCCCAATCCCCTTTACCCACAAACTTCCCAAGACCGGTGGCACTTTACTGCTCTTCTACCGGCAAACCAGCGGCACACTACTGCTCTCTACTGGCTAAACCCAGCGGCACTTTACTGCTCCTACTGGGTGGGGCTGATCAAACCCCTGACTCCCACAAAACAAGCTGTGGAGCCTACCTTTCCCCTGGGTACCCTTCTCCCGTGCAGCTGCTGTCTTTCTTCCGTCTCTGCTGCGTCTCCACTCAGGTACGGGGTGGGGGGCTCCCCCTAGAAAATGTAGGGTGCGCGCTTGGAGCCACCAACGCCGACCGAGCTGTTCGCTGAGCAGTGACGCCCCGGTCCTTCGTCCTTGTCCTCAGAGAAGGCGGATTCCCGGCCAATGCACCAAGAAATGTAGCCTTATTGGAGTTCACCGATTGGGTCTGCGTTGCTCCGGGACAGGAGGAAGGAAGTCAAAATGACACCGAGGTTGTTTCAAAGAAAGAGTTTATTCTGCTCTCCGGATAGCAGAAGGAACCTGCGTGGTGAGTCCACAGCAAGTACAAAGAAATGACAGGTTTCATGCAGTTTATATATCCTCCAGGCACCCTCTCACTCCTCCCCTAGGAGCCCAACCACGTCGGCGTACGTACACAGGTTGACATCACATATGTTCCTGCTCTGGTACTCTCAACCATAAAGGGATCTTCCTTCCTGCACTCCTGACCATAAAAGGATATTCCTGTTCCTACTCCTATCTTGGAGCAAGAGGTCACTACTTCCGAGAACATGCTCTGGCGTTAGTCCCAGACTTGGGTCTCTGCATCATTTGTGTTCAGAACATAAGATATGTCTGTGTCTGTTCTACTGGTAGAGTCAAGGCCAGTCTTGCCGTCAAACTGATAAGGGAGATAGCTGTGTTCTTGTTTTGCATTTGCTCAACGGCTGAAGTTTATGCATTTCAGCTAAGGAGAAATGGGGATTTTGGTGCAGTTTAAAAACTGCCTGCACAGTCAGTTTTTGGGTTTTGGAAACCCAATTCCTTCACCTCTCCACCTTGAATCGAGAATTTCCGCGGCTTGACCACTGAGTTCCCTTTCCTCCACCTGTGGGTGCATGGGGATTTCTCTTTCTTGCCCCAGAAATTCCCTCCCTTCCCGGTACAGTGAGAGTAATGACCTGTGGAACACCGGGTGCAGTTTCATGTTGGTGGGCAAGTTGAGTCTAAAGGCCACAGGATTCACCTGTTGTGTTACCTCGAAAGGTTCCAGTCGCCTTGGCCGTAATTTCTTACAACCCCCTTTGAATGGTAGCCCTTGGGTTGACAACCACACCCGGTCCCCAACCCTTATTCTCTCCCCTTCTCTGTGGTGCTTGTCTGCCTGCCTCTTGTATGCTTCCTTCGCCCTCTCCAGGTTAACCTTAAGTTGTTGGTGTAAAGCCTCCATTTCTTCCACAAACCGCTCGGCCGCCGGCACACTCCACCTCCCCTCCCCCTCCCCTGGGAAGGCCCTGGGGTGACACGCGTAATTGGCCATGAACGGACTCATCCCCGTGGACTCATGTTCAGTGTTATTGTATGCAAATTCGGCCAGCGCTAGTTTTTCCACCCAATCGTTCTCCCTTTCGTTGACGTAGCAGCGTAGGTACTGTTGGAGTGTATGCTATTAGCTCTTTCTGCTTGTCCGTTGGTCTCCGGGTGTCTGGCCGTCGAGCAGCTCACCTCGACGTCCAGCAGGCTCACGAGCTTCCTCCAGAATCTGGAAGTAAATTGCCTTCCTTTGTCGGACAAAACCCTCAAGGGGGTGCCATGCAACCTGAAGACGTGATCTACAAACAGCCTAGCTGTTTCCTCTGCCGTCACTGCATGCGAGCAAGCAATGAAATGGCACATTTTGGTCAACAAGTCAACTACCACCATGACTGCTGTTTTCCCCCTGGACTTGGGTAAATCGGTCATAAAATCTATGGATACCACCTCCCATGGTCTTTCCGGGGTGGGTAAGGGTTCCAGTAACCCTGCGGGTGCTGCCTTCTCCCCTTTAGCCCGCTGGCAGCGTTCGCACCCCCGTACGTATTCCCGCACATCTTCCCTCACCCTTGGACACCAGAACTGCCTGGTGACAAGCAACATGGTTTTGTGTTGACCAAAATGCCCCGCCGTGGGGTTGTCATGTATTTGTTTGAGTACTCTTCTCCTCAAGTCCCCTTCTGGTATGTACAATGCTCCCCTATAGTACAGTGCCCCTTCCTTTTCCTCAAAACCCTCCTGATTTTCTTCTGCGTCTCTGATCTCCCTGATTTTTGTTTGGGCGTACTCGTCATTCCTTGTCAACCCGGCTAGTTCTCGTCACTCTACCACTACTCCCCCACACACCCATCGGTCCTCCGGTATCACATGTGGTAGTTCCGGTGCTCCCTCTCCTTCCAAGTACTCCGGTTTCCGGGAGAGGGCGTCTGCTCTGACGTTTTCCTTCCCCGGCACGTAGCGAATTTCAAAAAAGAACTTGGAAAACTCCTGTGCCCATCGCACCTGTCTTTGGTTGAGGACTCGTGCAGTCCTCCAATATTCCAGGTTCTTATGGTCCGTGCACACCTGGATCTTGTGTTGCGCGCCTATTAGAAAATGTATCCAGCGTCGAAAAGCTTCATGAATTGCAAGCACTTCCCGGTCATACACCGTGTAGTTCTGTTCTGACTTGTTCAGCTTCCTTGAAAAAAAAGCGCACGGCCTCCACTCGGACTGATTTCCCGTCTGGAGCAGTACGGCCCCCACCGCTCTGTCTGACGCGTCGGTCTCCAGCCTCATAGGCTTCTGCAGATCCACGTGTAAGAGCTGCTCTTCCGAAGCGAACGCCCTCTTTAGCCTTTCAAAGGACTGCTGTGCCTCTTCTGTCCATTCAAACTTCTTTTTGCTGCTGAGACAATCGGTGATGGGTGCAGTTAAGTGGGCGAAGTTCTTGATAAACTTCCTATAGAAGTTCCCAAACCCCAGGAACCTCTGCACGTCCTTCCGGTTCTTGGGAGTCTTCCATTCTAGCACCGCCTGCACCTTGCCTGGGTCCATGGCTAAGCCTTTGTCCGACAACCTGTATCCCAGGAACTCCACCTCTCGGGCGTGGAATTGGCATTTCTCCAGTTTGACCCACAGCTGGTGCTCCTGCAGCCTTTTCAGCACTTCCCTGACGTCCTTAACATGCTGCTCCTCGTTCTCCGAGTAGATTAACACGTCATCTAGGAAAGCCACGCAATTCTTGTACAGCAGGGACCCCAACACGTGGTGCATGAAAGCTTGAAAGCAGGCCGAGCCTGATTGTAATCCGAAGGGCATAACTAAGTACTCAAAGGCCCCCAGAGGGGTGAACATGGTGGTTTTCCATTCATTCCCCTCCCTCATCCTTATCAAATTGTACTCCCCCCGAAGGTCCAGCTTGGTAAAAACCTTCCCCTTCCTTACCCTGGTCAAAATGTCATCAATTCTGGGCATTGGGAAGGTCACTGGTTCCGACACAAGGTTGACCTGGCTCTGGCTCTGGCTCTGGCTCCTGGCTCTGGCTCCTGGCTCTGACTCCTGGCTCTGACTCCTGACTCTGACTCCTGACTCCTGACTCCTGACTCTGATTCAGGGTCTCGCTCTGATTCAGGGTCTCGCTCTGATTCAGGGTCTCGCTCTGGCTCTGGCTCTGGCACTCTATCAAGGACTGTTTCAGACTCAGGCTGTGGCTGTGGCTTTGCCTCTGTTTCAGGCTCAGGCTCTGTTTGAGGCTGTGTCTCTGTTTCAGGCTCCGGCACTGTATCAAGTACTGTTGCAGACTCAGGCTGTGGCTCTAGGCTGTGGCTGTTGCTCTGGTTCGGGCTGTGGCTCTTTTTCAGGCAGGCTCTGGTTCTGAATGAGGGCTTGGTTATGGCACTGATTCAGGGTCTCGCTCTGTCTCTGGCTGTGTCTCTGTTGCACCAAAAACGGTGGTTGTTGTTGTTGTTAGTTTCTTTCTTGGGTGGGACAAATGTTTAGTTGGGGCGGTTTAGCATAATTGTTTCTTGCTTTGTTTTTCTTTTACTATTTTTTTTGGTTATTGTATAGTTTGTATTTTGCTTTTCAAGGGGAAAGGGTCAGGGCTGCCTGGGAGGGGGCCTCAGCCAACAGAATGGCTGGGGCAGGTTCCCTACCCAATCTCTGTTATCGCTGGTGGGAGGAGCAGTTGCGCTAAGACCAGACCACGTCTTTACCGAAGATCTGGTTCTGACGCTGATTCTGATTATCTGATTCTGGCTCTCTATCAAGGGCTGTTTCAGACTCAGGCTGTGGCTGTTGCTCTGGTTCTGGCTCTGGCTCTTTCTCAGGCTCTGGTTCTGAATGAGGGCTTGGTTCTGGGCCTGATTCAGGGTCTCGCTCTGGCTCTGGCTCTGGCACTCTATCAAGGACTGTTTCAGACTTAGGCTGTGGCTCTGGCTCTGGCTCTGTTTCCATTCTTACAATGGAATGTACACAAAACAATAATCCTCTCTTAGATTTTTTGGGATCTCTTTATCTAAAATACTCATGTCACCGTTACTTCCTCCACATCTCCAACAAGCATTCGCCAAATTTTTATACATTCTTGATCATCTGGAAGGAGTGAGGTACCACCTACGAGCCATTTTCATCATGTTCTCTCTTATATTATAGCTGGCTGTAAATTTCAAATTTCCATTCCATCAGTTTTCCCCATCTTTTAGCATAATTGGACGGCCCACATCTTGGGCCCACTTTATCATTGAAGCCTTAACCTCCTCATCCATTACTTCGTAGTCTAAAAGAAGTCTATAGATTTTTGCAATTAATTTGGTTTTACAATTCAGTAGTTCTCTTTCAAATCTTGAAGGCTCCTTTTCAAAACCTATCTGCTTATCCTGTCTGAACACTTCATTCACCTGGAAGTAATCTAGCCAACTAGAAAAGTGATCTTTTATTTTCTCATAACTTATCAATATTAGTTGACCCTCCTCCCCCCCCCTTAATATTGTGTTATACGTTATCCAGTTCTCTTTGATGTTGTTCCTTTTTTTAACAGCGATTGCTTCTAGTGGAGAGTTCCATCTTGGGGTTTTCTGTTCCAAATATCTTTTGTATTTTCCCCATACCTTATATATAGCATTTCTTATTATATGATTTGAAAAACTCCTATGCGTCTTTATTTTCCCATAATTAAGATAGCCATGCCACCCAAAACGGGTGTCATGACCTTCTAGATCTAAAATATTCCAATTTTTAAATAAATACCAATCTTTCAACCGGAGAAGACATGAGGCTTCGCAATATAGCTTCAAATCCGGTAACCCGTAGCCACCTCTTTCTACAGTATCTATTAATATCTTATGCTTTACTCTTGGTCTTTTACCCTTCCACAAAAATTTAGAAATTTCTTTTTGCCACTTGTTGATACTGCTGGTCTTTCCTGTAATTGGAATCGTTTGGAATAGAAAGAGTAGCTTCGGTAAAACTATCATTTTAATTACCGAAATACGGCCCAGGAATGATAAATTTAACCTTGTCCATGTCTCCAACTGTCTTTTGATATCTTTCCAACAATTGGTATAATTATCTTCATATAAGTTAATATTCTTTGGTGTTATCCATAATCCTAAATACTTGATTTGGGGGTAGATTTTAATGCGTATTATTTGTTCTAATTCTGCTTTTTCATCTGGCGACATATTTTTAACTAATAGCTTTGTCTTGTTTAAATTCATTTTGAACCCCGCAACTTTACCGTAGCCATATATTATTTCCAACGCCTTTCTTAAACTCTGTTTTGGTTGCTGCGTAGTTATAATTAAATCATCAGCAAATGCCCTCATTTTGTAACTTCTATTTCCTAGCATAATCCCTTTTATTTCTTTTTCTTCCCCAATTTGTTTACATAAAACTTCCAATGTTAATATGAAAATTAAGGGGGATAGTGGGCAACCTTGTCTGACCCCTTTACTGATTTCACACTCCTGTGATAAATTTCCATTGATTATGATTTTAGCTTTTTGTTTTGATTTTATTGCTTCAATCCCTTTTATATACTGTACTGTATACCAAAATCCATATGGTGTAATAGACCTTTCAGAAATTTCCAGAATACCCTGTCGAAAGCCTTTTCTGCATCTATAGCCATTAAGACTGCCTTCTTTTCTATTCTTAAGTCTAAATACGCTAATAAGTGTATAATGTTTCTAGTGTTGCTATAAATGTGCCTCCCGGGCAAAAAGCCAGCTTGGTCATTGTGTATCATCATCTGGAAGACTTTTTTTGATCTTTCGGCTAAAATATTTGCATATAATTTATAATCGTTATTTAGAAGTGCGATAGGCCTATAGTTGTTAATAAGATTGTCCATTCCCTGTTTTGGAATTAATGCAATAAGGCTGTCTTTCCAAGAATCCGGCATGGTTCCGTCTTTTAAGATACTTCTTAATGGGTCAGACAGTAAGTCCTCAATTTTTTTATAATATATTGCCGGTAGGCCGTCTGGCCCTGGTGGCTTTCCTATCTTTGCTTCCTTAATTGCTCTTTGAATTTCGTACGATGTAATATGGGCATTCAACAGTTCTTTTTGTTCTTTAGTAAGTTTCGGAAGACAGTTGTGTTCTAAATGTTCTTTAACTTCTTCTTGTTTCATTTCCTTCCTTATAGATTTATCCTTATCGTTTCTCTCTTTCTTTAGGGTTGTTTATTATTTTGCCTTCGCACTTAACTCTATTTATAAGCCTTTCTGCCTCTCTCTTCTTTAATTGCCATGCTAATAACCAGGCTCAGGTTCTGTTTCAGGCTGTGTCTCTGTTTCAGGCTCCGGCGCTGTATCAACCACTGTTGCAGACTCAGGCTGTGGCGCTATGGCTGTAGCTGTGGCTCTGGTTCTGTTTCAGGCTCTGGCACTGTATCAAGCACTGTTTCAGGCACTCAGGCTCAGGCTTCTGCTCTTTATTAGGCTTTGTCTCAGTCTTTGGCTCTAGCACTTATTCTAGCTCTATTTCATTTTTTTAAAAAATATTTATTAAAGTTTCAAAAAAGTTACAAAAATGAGAAAGAAAAAAAGAAAAAAAGAAAAAAAGATACAAAATACAGAAAAATAAAAGCAGTTAAAAACATTTCCATGTCTTGTCTTTCATTAACTTATTTCCCTGACCTTCTCACACCTCCCTTTTTTGTACTCTAGTTCACTTAAGTATTCCAGCAAATCCTTTCCAACTTGGTTTTTATCCTAATAGTTTATCCTAATGTAGTATAATATTACATTCTGATCTTTCAACAGTTAAAAAATCAATTTTTACCTAATCTTTTGTATCATTTCTGCTAATACCACATTACTTCATTCCAACATCCTTCTAACATTCCTGAATTTTACAATGTTTCTGTAGATAAACTTTAATTTTTTTCCAATCTTCTTCCACCAACTCTTCACCTTGGTCTCGGATTCTGCCAGTCATCTCCGCCAGTTCCCTATAGTCCATCACTTTCATCTGCCATTCTTCCCGGTTGGGTAAATCTTGTGTCTTCCAATACTTTGCGATGAGTATTCTTGCTGCTGTTGTTGCATACATAAAAAAGGTTCTATCCTTCTTTGGCACCATTTTCATTATATTCTCTCTTAAGGCAATACATGCCGTAAACTTAATACCTGTGGTCCATAACTGTTCCCAGTCAGCCATCATAATGTTATGTCCAACATCTTGAGCCCATTTAATCATAGCTGATTTCACCGTTTCATCCTGAGTATTCCATTTCAACAGCAAGTTATACATTCTTGACAAATTCTTAGTTTTAGGATCTAACAATTCTGTTTCCAATTTTGATTTCTCCACCTGAAACCCAATTTTCTTATCCAAATTATAAACCTCCGTTATTTGATAATAATGAAGCCAATCCCATACTTTGTTTTTTAATTTTTCAAAACTCTGCAGCTTTAACCTGTCTCCTTCTTGTTCCAATATCTCCCAATATTTCGGCCAATTGGCCTCCATATTGAGCTTTTTCAGAGCCTTTGCTTCCATTGGTGACAACCACCTTGGAGTTTTGTTTTCAAGCAGATCCTTGTATCTTATCCAAACAATAAACAAAGCTTTCCTGACAATATGGTTTTTAAACGCTTTATGTGCTTTGACTTTATCATACCACAAGTATGCATGCCAACCAAATACATTATTAAACCCTTCCAAATCCAATACATCAGTGTTTTCAAGAAATAGCCATTCCTTCAGCCAACAAAATGCGGCTGACTCATAATATAGTTTAAGGTCTGGCAGGGCAAAACCACCCCTTTCTTCAGCATCAGTTAGTATTTTAAATTTTATTCGGGGCTTCTTGCCCTGCCAGACAAATCTAGAAATATCTTTCTGCCACTTCTTGAAACATTCCATTTTGTCCAAAATTTGCAATGTTTGAAACAGAAACAACATCCTTGGCAATACATTCATTTTTATCGCTGCAATTCGGCCTAGCAATAAAAGCTTCAAATTTGACCATATTTCTAAGTCCTTTTTCACTTCCGTCCAACATTTTTCATAATTATCTTTAAATAGGTTCACATTCTTAGCAGTCATGTTAACCCCAAGGTATTTCACTTTCTTAACCAATGTTAATCCTGTCTCTTTCTGAAACCTCTCTCTCTCAACCGGTGTTAGATTTTTCTCTAAGACCTTAGTTTTCAAGTTATTCAACTTAAAACCTGCTACCTGACCAAATTCTTCAATCAATTCCAATACTCTTTTAGTACTAGATTCTGGCTCCTGTAATGTCAATACCAAATCATCCGCAAATGCTTTCAATTTGTACTGTTTAGCTCCGACTTGTATACCTTTAACCAATTGGTCCTTTCTAATCATATTTAGCAAAACCTCCAGGACCGATATAAAAAGCAATGGAGAGATTGGGCACCCCTGTCGTGTTCCTTTCTCAATCTTAAACTCTTCTGTAACTACGTTATTCACAATCAATTTAGCTTTTTGTTCTGAATAAATTGCACCTATACCGTTTTCAAAACCTTGGCCTACCCCCATTCCCTGTAAATTTTTCTTCATAAAACTCCAAGAAATATTGCCGAAGGCTTTCTCCGCGTCCACAAATATCAAAACTGCTTTTGTATTGATATTCACTTGTAATTTTTCTAAGATGTTAATTATATTCCTCGTATTGTCAGACAAGTGTCTCCCCGGGAGAAAGCCCGCTTGGTCTTTATGGATTTCTTCTACCAATATCTTTCTTAACCTTTTAGCCATGATATCAGCGAAAGTTTTGTAATCCACATTGAGCTATGATATAGGGCGGTAGTTCTTAAGCTGTGTCTTCTCAGACTCCGTTTTCGGTATAAGTGTAATATATGCTTCCTTCCACGACTCTGGTGCCTTTTTCCCTTCCAGTATTTCATTGCACACATCATTTAAAGGCCGTACTAACCATTCTTTCAAGGATCTGTAATATCTTGAGGTCAAGCCGTCCGGCCCTGGGGATTTGCCCAATTGCATGTTCTGAATGGCTCCTTCAACCTCCTGGTCTGTTATTTTATAGTTCAGCATTAGCTTATTTTCTTGAGAGATTTTTTGTAATCCATTTGTTTTCAAAAATCGGTCAATGTCAATTTCTTTCTGAGTCTCTTGTGTATATAAATGTTTAAAATACTTCTGAAAGCACTTCCGAATCTCCACTGGATTCTGTATATTCTTTCCCTCCACTTCCAAATTGGTAATAGTATTAAGCTTTTGTCTTTTTTTCATTTGCCAGGCCAACAATTTCCCACATTTATTTGCCGATTCAAATGTCTTTTGTCTCATCTGTTTGATCTTCCATTTGATTTCCTGATTGATCAGTTTCGTGTATTGTACTTGATATAACTTTATCTCTTTCAGGATTTCCTGTGATTTTGGTTTTGCTCTCAGTCTCTTTTCCCCTTCCTTTATTTTATCCAGAATTTTATCCTTTTTTTCATTTTGGGTTTTCTTCTTAATTGCGTTCTGCTGTATCAAAAACCCTCTCATGACTGCTTTACTTGCGTCCCAGATTACTCTTTTTTCAACTGTGGTGTTCAAATTTATCTCAAAATAGTCTCTCAAGTTCTTTTGAGCCTTTTTAGTCACTTCTTCATTCCTAAACAAAGTGTCATTCATCCTCCATCTAAAGGAACCAATTGGTGTTAGTTTCATTTCCATCTTCACCGCATCGTGGTCGGAGCAAGTTTTAGGGCAAATTTCCACTTTTCTAATCTTCGGGGCCAGCCCCCTAGTTAGCCAAATTTGGTCGATTCTTGTCCATGTCATTTTGGCCTCAGAATAGAAAGTTCCTTCTATTCCCATGGGGTTCTTAGTTCTCCAAATGTCAACTATGTCCATATTGTCAGTCATATCAAAAAACATCTTTGGTAGTCTACCATCTTTTGTTACTACCTGTCTCTGTGCCTTATCCATATTAGTGGACACTACTCCATTCATATCTCCCATCAAAATCATATTATAGTCCAAATAGTCCATCAGAATCTCGTGTAGCTTCTTGAAAAACTCCGATTTCCCCTCATTTGGTGCATAAATACTGTCAGGACTGCCTCTAGGTCCCAGCTCACAGAGGACCAACGCACGGTCGATGTAATGTACAAAAGTCTTTATTGAAGTTTAGTTTCCATTTCAAACCCCAGAGCGCGCAGCCCTACGTCTTGACTCTAGATCGGCGAAGTCCCCTCTGAGTCACTATCCCTTCCGCACCAGTTCAAGATCCTAGCCCGGCTCCACCTCCTGCGCTGTTACTTCCTCCTCTGGGTCCTTCTGCCCCCTGGGGTTTCCCCCTTCCTGGACTCTTCTGATGCTGACCCCCCTGAGTCTTGCCCTTCCTTCCGCCGGGCTTTAGGACCTGGCTCCCTATCCGGGCTCCCTGCTGTGCCGCTCGCCTGTACATTTGAACTTGGCGCGCGCGCCCAGCCGGTAACCTTCCTCCTGACCGTTTCCCCGCTCTCCGATGTGGGCGTGGTAAAACCTGACTCATCTCCTCTCGCTGGTGGTGAGAACACTGGTCCCGATTCCTGGGACCTCCCCTCCCTACTGCGCTCTGGTGGGGAAGCTGGTCCTGATTTCCAACTGCTGCTCAGGGAGTCCCCGCTGGCCCCTTCCTCCTGGGGTTTGCCCCCTGGAGCCCCCCTTGCCCTGGCCATCGGCGCTCCCTTCTGTGAATCTTCCGATTCGCTGGAGAGGCTCGTGGAATGACTCTGGCCACTGTCACTGCCTCCACCCCACTCGGATTCCTCCTCCTCGCTCTCCATTTGCTCCCCCTCCTGTGTCTCTGCTCCTGAACCCCTGACAAATACCTAATATCAAAAATTTCTCTCCCTGTGATTGAATTTCAATTGCAACAAATCTTCCTTGATCATCTTTAAATAAAAATTTCCGTAATAGGCTCTCCTTTGCATAAAGTACTACTCCTCTTTTCTTTACTTTATATGATGAAATAAATTCTTGTCCTAATCTTTTATTACTTAGAATCTTCCTGTGTAGCCTTATCACATGTGTTTCTTGTAAACAAATCAGGTCCAATTGTTCATTTTTTTAAAAATGAAAGACTCTCCGTCTCTTTTCCGGGGAGTTAAGTCCATTCACATGCCAGCTTAATACTTGCAGTGCCATGATGTAGTTACTTTGCTTCTCCTCCTTCAGCACCTAGTAGTTGTTTTAGTTCTAACAATGATGTTGGTTTCCCTCCTTTTGGTGGGCTTCTGTCCAAAACTCCTGGCTCTTTTCCAAATTCTTTCTGCAGATCTTCTCCGTGGTCTCTCAAAAACTTGTCTTTTTCCTCAACTGATCTTATTTTTATCTTCCTTCCTTTAAAGCTAAAGAATAGGCCTTGGGGGAATTCCCACCTGAAGATAATTTTGTTCCTTCTCAGAAGGGCAACCAAATCTCCAAAGTTGGACCTAAGATCCAAAAGATGTTTCGGTATATCTTTAAAGATTTCCACTCTTTACTGCAGAATTGTCAAAGGAGTCTGAAAGTGCAGACCCAAGATTTTATCTCTCTCTTCCTTAGATCGGAGAGTAATCAGACAATCTCTTATTTTAATCTTCTTTCCTCCTCTTCCCAGTCTGAAGGCCCTCACGATTTTAAAGTCTTCTTGTTTCAAATCCGACTTCCAAAACTCTGCAAATTCCTGTGTCAAAAAGTCTATCAAACTGCCCTTCTCCAATTCAGGTACTGCTCTAATCCTTAAGTTCGTCTGTTTTTCCTTGAGTTCAATCATAGAAAGCGTCAATTTCTGATCCTTAATTTGCCTCTCCAAATCTGGGACTTTCTCTGTTTCCAATTGAACTAGTTGTCTTGAATTCCACGGCATCAGCTTTCTTCTTGGCTTCCTCTGCGGTCTGTCGGGTCAGAGTTGATTCCTGCAGCAATTTCTGAATAGATTATGTGTTGGTGTTCACCTTTTGTCCCAAACTATTTAAGCTTTCTGTATTTAAATCAATTTTAGTAGTTGCTGCATCTACCTTCGATTTTGTCTCATCCACTATCACCTTTGTCTCTTCGACCCTCTTATTTGTCTCTTCAGCCCTTTTATTAAGTCTCTCCAAAGATTCATTAATCTTAGCCAATGCAGCCGCCAGAGTATCTTCTGATGACATTCCACTAGGTTTAGGTTGTGATGGTACAGTCACTGATGAAGTGGGAAGGCCAGCAACTGATTGTCTTCGCGCCCAATTCTTCCCAGACCTTGTTGTTTTGTCTGGGAATTGTGAATCTACTTTTTCTCTCCCATCTGCCATAACACTTAAACAATAGAGAGGCCAAGGTCAATCCCAGCTACGCAGTTTGTCTTTACAAGTGGAAAATTCCCCTGGTAACAGTTTAACAGTTTCAGAATCTTCCTCTAGGGGGAAAAAGTTGCAATAGTCCAGGAAAAACTCTTTTTAAACTCAAGCAAGAAAAGAAATAAACAGTTCAAATTTTTGTTACTTTTCAGTTACTTTCCCTCTTTCTTAGCAGCAGCAGAGGAAACTGGCCATAATGTATCTCTCTTGCTGAACTAACTGTCAGCAAGTCCCCTGTTCACAGTCAAAGCTCAGTTCAAAGCACGGCAGTCTTTGTCTATTGGCAGCCGTTCCCAAGTTTAGAGCGGTGAATTTTAGGATTTTTCCCTCTCTCTTGCAGGTATATACGGTCCAAAACTTCCCCCCTCCTGCCCCTGCTTCCTTGGGGGGGGGGGGTGTTACGATATTTTAGTGTTAGAAATTTAGTCCTTTCCAGTCAGTTTTCCCAGGCTTTAGCTTGTTTTCTCTTTGCTTTGATCTATTTACAAAAGAGGAAGGCGGACTTCCTGCTTAAACCTTCCCCGCTTTGGTGTCAAATTAAGTCTCTCTTATACTTCCAAATTTCCCCTACTCACAGGTAGTTGCTTTTATAATTTTCACAAGAAGAAGTCAGCGCTCTCCGGTAACGGCTGTGCGGCTTCACTCCGGGGAAGAAGCAATCAATTCACAGCACCGCGCCGCTCACCCGCTTCGCTCCGGAACCCGTAGTCGAGGTTCCCCACGAATTTGGGGGGCGCAAAGGGTGCCCGCTGAATCCCACGCTCACAGGCTTCGCCTGCCTGTGGTTTTGGAAGGGTCTCCGCTTTCGCCGTAGCTGCAAGACCCGATTCCCCCGAGGCAAATCCCTCCTAGTCAGAAGGATTCCGCCATTACCGATGGCGCTAAACCCGGAAGTCTTATTCTAGCTCTATTTCATATATATATATATATATATATATGCTTTCGTAGATTTTCACGGGTACAGGAATGCAGGTTTTGGTGTCCTCGGGTGTCTTCCCGTGTAAAAGTTGGGGTGTCTAGGCGACGTTTCGACGAGGTCTCACTCGTCATCTTCAGGCTGGTGCTTTCGGCTTCTTGTTACTGGAACAGAGCGGGATCTCAATGTTTGAGTTCCTATAAATACTGTAGAGGGGGTGTGGTGTCTAGCCTCCAATGTTCTGGGCAGAGAGGAAGTTCCCAGGCTAGTGTGCCTTTTCTTCTTTTGTTCCTTAATTACTTGAGAGATACCTTGAGTGATTTCTTGAGTGATATCCTGAGTACCACTTAGGTGGGTCATTAGGTGTGGATTAGTTGCTAAAGTCTTTGTGTCTTGACCTCTTGAACTTTGTGAAGAGTTTTCCTGAGAAGATGGCTGTATTGCACTTAGTTGTGTTTTGGCTTGGCTTCGTGTATAGGGGCGAGCTGTGGTTTTGTGGCTTGTGTCAGCCAGATCTGTGTAGGGATTGCAGGGGGGTGCAGCATCCGGAGGTGCCACCATGGATTGGCTACTGGATGGTGTCAGTAATTCATCTGTGGAGAGGGTCTGGGTTTGGGTCTGGTGTGGTTGATTGGTGTTGGCGTTCTGTGTGCCTCTGGATCTGGTGTCAGTTTTTGTGGGGAGGGCTAATTTCCAGATGTCTGGCAAGCGGGATGTGTCGTCACGCTTGTTCATGTTGTGAGGGTGTTTCTCTATCTCGATGGCTTCCATGATTATTCTCTTGTGGTGATGTTCCGTGTTAAAGAGCAATTTGGAATCTGCAAAATTAATTTCGTGTCCTGTTTCTTTCATGTGTTGGAAAAGAGAGGAAGTTTTTTCTTCTTTTTTGACGGCATTCTTGTGTTCTGCGATACGTGCATTTATTCGTCTGTTTGTTTGTCCAATGTACGTGGCTGGGCAGACTTTGCAGGGTATTTCATAGATCCCTTGGTTTTCCAACTGGATTTTATCCTTGGGGTTTCTGAGGATATTGGCTATTTTTTGGTTGGTGCAAAAGGCTGTTTTGATATTGTGTTTATGGAGGATTTTGCTAATTTTATCTGTAGTGCCCTTGATATAAGGAAGGAGGGCCATGCCATTGTTTTCTTCTGTGTCTTGGTTTTTGGGGGGTGTTTCCTTTTGGATTAGCTTCGTAATCCTGTTTTGCTGGTATCCATTGGCAATTAACACATTTGAGAGATTCTGTAACTCAGTTGTCAAGTGGTCTTTGTCAGCCAGGCGTTTGGTTCTGGAGATGAGAGTCTTGGCTACGGAGTTTATTTGTGCAGGGTGGTGGTGTGATTGTGCATGTAAGTAGCGGTTGGTGTGTGTTTTTTTCTGGTAGATAGTGTGTCCTAGGGAGCCATCAGGTTTTTTGTAGATTAGGACGTCAAGGAAGGGAAGTTGGTTGTTGGCTTCTATTTCCATAGTGAATTGTATTTTGGGGTGTAAGTTGTTGAGATGTGTGAGGAAGCTATCCAGTTTTTCCTTCCCGTGTGGCCAAATTACAAAGGTGTCGTCAACATCATATATATATATATATATATATATATATATAAATTTATTGATTTTCCAAACAGTTATACAATTTTACCCAAAATACAACAAATTGTTTCTTTTTTGAACTTCCTTCAGCGTCTCTGACAATCATCCGTATTTATAACTTTGGTTACACATTCCCTTCTTTCGTATTGCCATTATACTTCCCTTCTCCCACTATTTCATATTAACAATACTTCTCCATTTTTACAGTGCCTCTTGAAATCCCACTAGCGTTGTGTTCACGCCACATATGTTTTTCAGATAATCTACAAACTTTCCCCAGTCTTCGATGAACTTTTGGTCTTTGGTGTCTCAGCCTTTGTCTCTGTTTCACGCTGTTTCTATGTTTCAGGCTCTGACGCTGTTTCAAGCCCTGTATCTGCCTCTGCCTCTGTTTCAGGCTCTGGCACTCTATCAAGCACTGTTTCTGGCTCTGGCTCTCTTTCAGGCTCTGGTTCTGAATTAGGGTTTTGTTCTGGCTCTGGCTGTGTCTCTGGATCTGGCTGTGTCTCTTCTTCAGGCTCCTACGCTGTATCAAGCACTGTATCAGGCTCTGCCTCTCCCTCTGCCCCTGGCTACGTTTAAGCGTCAGGCTCAGTTTCAGACAGTGTCTCTGTTTCAGGATCCAGCACTCTATCAAGCACTATTTCAGACTCAGGCTGTGGATCTCGGCTGTGGCTGTGGATCTCGGCTGTGGCTCTAGGCTCCGTCTGTGGTTCTGTCTGTGGCTCTGGCTCTCTTTCAGGGTCTGGTTCTGAATGAAGATCTGGTTCTGACTCTGATTCAGGGTCTCATGATGGCTCTTCCTCTGACCCAGCTATGTTTCAGGGTCTGGCTCTCTTTCAGGCTCTGGTTCTGAATTAGGGTTTTGTTCTGGCTCTGGCTCTGGCTGTGTCTCTGACTCTGGCTCCAGCTCCGGCACTGTATCAAGTACTGTTGCAGACTCAGGCTGTGGCTCTAGGCTGTGGCTGCAGCTATGTTTTGTGCTCCAGCCCTGTATCATGATGGCTCTTCCTCTGCCTCTGACCCAGCTATGTTTCAGGGTCTGGCTCTCTTTCAGGCTCTCGTTCTGAATTAGGGTTTTGTTCTGGCTCTGGCTGTGTCTCTGACTCTGGCTCCAGCTCCAGCTCCGGCACTGTATCAAGTACTGTTGCAGACTCAGGCTGTGGCTCTAGGCTGTGGCTGCAGCTATGTTTTGCGCTCCGGCTTTGTATCAAGCCCTATTTCTGGCTCTGGCTCTGGCTCTGGCTCTGGCTCTGGCTCTGGCTCTGGCTCTGGCTCTGGCACTCTATCAAGGACTGTTTCAGACTTAGGCTGTGGCTGTGGCTCTGGCTCTGTTTCCATTCTTACAATGGAATGTACACAAAACAATAATCCTTTCTATATAAATTTTCCAATACATTCTGAAAACATAATAAATCCTTAATTGTTGTCCACCTCCTTTTAGGTCCTTTATCACTCAAATGCTAGCACGGAGTCAAAACTATTATTGTATTTTTGAACATATCTTGTATAACCATCCCATTTTTCTGCAAATTTTTGCTTTGAGATTCCTCTGAGTTTGCTAGTCAATTGAGCCGTCTCCACCAATTCCTGTAATTTGATTTGCCAATCTGTTATTTTTGGAGCCTCGTGATCTTTCCATCCCTTGGCCACAAGTATACGAGCTGCTGCGGTTGCATACAATAATACCTCTCTTAGATTTGTTGGGATCTCTTTATCTAAAATACTTCATAGAAATGCCTCCGTTTTTTTCGTAAAAGTTATCCCCATCATCTTTTTTATTTCATCGTATATCCCCCCCCCCCAAATCTTAATCTTTTCACAGGTCCACCACATGTGGCTCTCTGTTTCAGGCTCCGACGTTGTTTCAAGCCCTGTATCTGCCTCTGCCTCTGTTTCAGGCTCTGGCACTCTATCAAGCACTGTTTCTGGCTCTGGCTCTCTTTCAGGCTCTGGTTCTGAAGTAGGGTTTTGTTCTGGCTCTGCCTCTCCCTCTGCCCCTGGCTACGTTTAAGCGTCAGGCTCAGTTTCAGACAGTGTCTCTGTTTCAGGATCCAGCACTCTATCAAGCACTATTTCAGACTCAGGCTGTGGATCTCGGCTGTGGCTCTAGGCTCCGTCTGTGGTTCTGGCTGTGGCTCTGGCTCTGTTTCAGGGTCTGGTTCTGAATGAAGATCTGGTTCTGACTCTGATTCAGGGTCTCATGATGGCTCTTCCGCTGCCTCTGACCCAGCTATATTTCAGGGTCTTGCTCTCTTTCAGGCTCTGGTTCTGAATTAGGGTTTTGTTCTGGCTCTGGCTCTGGCTGTGTCTCTGGCTCTGGCTCCAGCTCCAGCTCCGGCACTGTATCAAGTGCTGTGGCTCTAGGCTGTGGCTGTTGCTCTGGTTTGGGCTGTGGCTCTTTTTCAGGCTCTGGTTCTGAATGAGGGCTTGGTTATGGCACTGATTCAGGGTCTCGCTCTGTCTCTGGCTGTGTCTCTGTTGCACCACAAACGGTGGTTTGTCGCAAATTGAAATTGCAGAGTTATGAGAAGCTTAAAGAGAAGGTGCGAGACTGGTTACACTATTTTCAAATAAGAGAGGTGTACAACCAGGACAAAAAAGTGGGTTTCCAGGTGGAAAGATCAAAGTTAGAGACAGAATTGCTAGAACCCAATGCTAAGATTGTATCAAGGATGTATAATTTGCTGCTGAAATGGAACACTGAGGAAGAAACAGTAAAATCTGCAATGATAAAATGGGCACAAGATATAGGATACAATATCATGTTTGCTGACTGGGAGAAGTTGTGGACCACCGGGATTAAATTTACGGCATGTAATGCCCTAAGAGAGAATATTATGAAAATGATGTACAGGTGGTACATGACCCCAGTCAAGCTTGCAAAAATTTATCATTTGCCCGATAATAAATGCTGGAAATGTAAAGAAAATGAAGGTACATTCTTTCACCTTTGGTGGACGTGCCCAAGGATTAAGGTTTTCTGGGAGATGATCTATAATGAATTGAAAAAGGTATTTAAATACACTTTCCCTAAGAAACCAGAGGCCTTTCTCCTGGGCATAGCCGGCCAATTGGTGCCAAAGAAGGATAGAACTTTCTTTATGTATGCTACAGCAGCAGCAAGAATATTTATTGCAAAGCATTGGAAGACACAAGACCTACCCACTCTGGAAGAATGGCAGATGCAAGTAATGGACTACATGGAAATGGTGGAAATGACTGGCAGAATCCGAGACCAGGGAGAAGAGTTGGTGGAAGAAGATTGGAGGAAATTTAAAATTTATTTACAGAAATATTGCAAAATTTTTGAATGTTGATGACATTGAAATGAACTGAAGGGGTTCTAGCAACAAGGTTAAAAATAAGATTGGATTGATAATAGATAAATTAATTGGATATGAATTTGCTGAATTAATTTTCAAAAGGGATACAAAAAAGGGAGACGTGAGGAAGTCAGGAAAATAAGTGAATCAAAGATGAGAAATTAAAAAGAGGGATTTTTGTTTTTTCTTTTTAGTGTTTTTTTCTGCTTTTCTTTTTCTATAAGTTAAATGTCTGTATTTTTTGTATTTTGTAACTTTATATTTTTGCGTATGTGTTTTTTCCTTTTTCTGCTTGTTACTATTCCTTAAACTTAATAAAATATTATTATAAAAAAACAAACAAACGGTGGTTTGTTGTTGTTGTTGTTGTTATTTTCTTTCTGGGGTGGGACAAATGTTTAGTTGGGGCGGGGATTATTTAAAGTTTATCATAATTGTTTTTAATTTGTTTTTCTTTTACTATTTTTTTAGGTTATTGTATAGTTTGTATTTTGCTTTTTAAGGGGAAAGGGTCAGGGCTGCCTGGGAGGGGGCCTCAGCCAACAGAATGGCTGGAGCAGGTTCCCTACGGGGGGATGTATTGGAACACCCAATCTCTGTTATTGCGGGTGGGAGGAGCAGTTGCGCTAAGACCAGACCACGTCTTTACCGAAGATCTGGTTCTGACTCTGATTCTGATTCTCTGATTCTGACTCTCTATCAAGGGCTGTTTCAGACTCTGGCTGTTGCTCTGGTTCTGGCTCTGTCTCTTTCTCAGGCTCTGGTTCTGAATGAGGGCTTGGTTCTGGCACTGATTCAGAGTCTCCGTCTGGCTCTGGCAATCAAGCAAGGACTGTTTCAGACTGTTTCAGAGTGAGGTACCACCTATGAGCCATTTCCATTATGTTCTCTCTTATATTATAGCTGGCTGTAAATTTCAAATTTACATTCCATCAGTTTTCCCCATCTTTTAGCATAATTGGACGGCCCACATCTTGGGCCCACTTTATCATTGAAGCCTTAACCTCCTCATCCATTACTTCGTAGTCTAAAAGAAGTCTATAGATTTTTGCGATTATTTTGGTTTTACTATTCAGTAGTTCTCTATCAAATCTTGAAGGCTCCTTTTCAAAACCTATCTGCTTATCCTGTCTGAACACTTCATTCACCTGGAAGTAATGTAGCCAACTAGAAAAGTGATCTTTTATTTTCTCATAACTTATCAATATTATTTGACCCTCCTCCCCCCCCCTTAATATTGTGTTATACGTTATCCAGTTCTCTTTGATGTTGTTCCTTTTTTTAACAGCGATTGCTTCTAGTGGAGAGTTCCATCTTGGGGTTTTCTGTTCCAAATATCTTTTGTATTTTCCCCATACCTTATTGTAATGGGAATTGGGGTTGCTTGTGCGTAAGCCACAAACTGCTCCAAGCTGGTTGTATGGCTAAACCTTCCCCTGGCTTGACAGCCCTTAAAACGCGGCTGTCTCAGTCACTGGCAGAATCCGTCAGTGGGCGTTTCCTGAATTTCTTCCAACATAAAAATTCCTTGACTCCAAGTCTCCGCCTAGCTTCTCTGCGCGGAAGCTTTCTGCGCAGCGTAGGCGTGCCAAGCGGAGGTCCTGTGCTCTCCCCGCTGATCTCACTGGAAGAGTCTCGGAGCCTTCCCTCCGAAGTACTCTCAGCCTCCCCTTTCTTCCTGGTGTCACCTTGATTTCCTTCCCCAGCGGAAGCTCTCCCTCTCTCCTTGCTAGTTCCCTCTCCGGCATCATTGGGGAGCCTTACCTCTCCTCTTGGCTCCGATGGCAGTTCCCTGACATCCACCTTCCCCCCAGGGCCCTCCTCTCCCCCCGTCCGTTCCTTGGACGGTGATGTGGGGAATCCCTGGAAGGAACTATCCCCTTCCTCAGATGATTCAGAGCATTACCTCTCCTCTTGGCTCCGATGGCAGTTCCCTGACACTTATATATAGCATTTCTTATTATATGATTTGAAAAACTCCTATGCGTCTTTATTTTCCCATAATTAAGATAGCCATGCCACCCAAAACGGGTGTCATGACCTTCTAGATCTAAAATATCCCAATTTTTTAAATAAATACCAATCTTTCAACCAGAGAAGACATGAGGCTTCGTAATATAGCTTCAAATCCGGTAACCCGTAGCCACCTCTTTCTACAGTATCTATTAATATCTTATGCTTTACTCTTGGTCTTTTACCCTTCCACAAAAATTTAGAAATTTCTTTTTGCCACTTGTTGATACTGCTGGTCTTTCCTGTAATTGGAATCGTTTGGAATAGAAAGAGTAGCTTCGGTAAAACTATCTTTTTAATTACCGAAATACGGCCCAGGAATGATAAATTTAACCTTGTCCATGTCTCCAACTGTCTTTTGATATCTTTCCAACAACTGGTATAATTATCTTCATATAAGTTAATATTCTTTGGTGTTATCCATAATCCTAAATACTTGATTTGGGGGTAGATTTTAATGCGTATTATTTGTTCTAATTCTGCTTTTTTCATTTGGCGACATATTTTTAACTAATAGTTTTGTCTTGTTTAAATTCATTTTGAACCCCGCAACTTTACCGTAGCCATATATTATTTCCAACGCCTTTCTTAAACTCTGTTTTGGTTGCTCCGTAGTTATAATTAAATCGTCAGCAAATGCCCTCATTTTGTAACTTCTATTTCCCAGCATAATCCCTTTTATTTCTTTTTCTTCCCTAATTTGTTTACATAAAACTTCCAATGTTAATATGAAAATTAAGGGAAATAGTGGGCAAACGGAGACGGAATGCCACAGGCGAGACCTGGTCCACAATAGGAAACGGGCCGGTGAAATGGGCGTCCAGCTTCCGCGAAGGTCGAGAGGGGTGGAGGTGGTGAGTGGAGAGCCATACCAGGTCACTGACGTGGAGTTCCGGCCCCACCTGGCGGTGGTGGTCGGCCTGGGCCTTGTACGCCTCCTTGGCCTGGCGCAGTTGCTCCATCAATAGCTGTTGCTGGGACTGGAGCTCCTGTAGCCACTCCGTCACCACAGGGACCGCGGATGCCGGCAGCACATCCGGAAACAGCCGTGGATGATAACCGTAACTGGCCTGGAACGGGGTCTGCTGGGTGGACGCATTCACCGCGTTGTTGTAGGCGAACTCCGCCAATGCTAGGTGGTCGACCCAGTCATCCTGCTGGTAGCTGCAGTAACACCGGAGGTACTGCTCCAGCACCGCGTTCGCCCGTTCCGTCTGGCCATCGGTCTGTGGGTGGTAGGCTGATGAGAGACAGACCTCTGTCCCAAGGGTCTGGTGCAAAGCTCGCCAGAACCGGGATGTGAACTAAACGCCCCGGTCGGACACCACACGCTCAGGTAGGCCATGCAGGGGGAAGACATGCTGAAGGTACAGCTGAGCGGTTTCCTTAGCTGAGGGTACGGATGGGCAGGGGGCACAGTGCACCATCTTAGTGAAATGGTCGGAGAAAACTAGAAGGCAGGTACAGCCACGAGACGGGGGTAAGTCCACTACAAAGTCCAGAGAAACCGTGTGCCAAGGACGTGGTGGAACTGGCAACGGCTGAAGAAGGCCGGGGGGTCGCCCGGTAGGGCCCTTGGCCCGCCGGCAGACATCACAACCAGCGACGTAGCGAGCCACGTCAGCCTTCAGGCAGGGCCACCAAGCCTCACGGCTTACCAGATGGATGGTCCGATACCGCCCAAAGTGTCCCGTTGCTGGGGCATCATGGGTCATCCGGAGAACCTCAGCCCGCAGTGGCCCTGGCGGGATGTACAGGCGACCGTGGTGCAGCAGAAGGCCCTGATGCAAGGCCAGCCCTGGATACTGAGGGCATGACCCTTTGGCCAGTTCCCGGAGTCGTTCCTGGGCCCAAGCGTCGACCCGCTGCTGTTCCAGCACCCGAGCCTGCAGTGGCTCAGCCTCCTGGGTGGCCAGGAATGCAGCCGGTGGTAGGATTGTGGTGGGTACTGCTTGCTGTACCGTGTCTGCGTTGTCTTCAGGTTTCCGGGACAGGGCATCCGCCTTCTGGTTTTGGGAGCTAGGGATGTAGCGGATCCGGAACTGGAACCGGGAAAAGAACAACGCCCACCGGATCTGCCTTTGGTTCAGCTTGCGGGTGGTCTGGAGGTACTCCAGGTTCTGGTGGTCGGTTCTCACCTCCACCGGGTGTCGTGTCCCTTCAAGATGGTGGCACCAGACCTCAAAGGCCACCTTGATGGCCAGTAGTTCCCGCTCCCACACGGTATAGTTACGCTCTGCTGGAAGGAGCTGGCGGGAATAGAAGGCGCAGGGTAAGAGTGGCACATCAGGTCCGTACTGCTGAGATAAGACGGCACCGAGAGCCGTACTGGAGGCATCGGTCTCTACCACAAAGGGTCGAGAGGGATCAGGATATTGCAAGATCGGCGCTCTCTGGAAACAGGCCTTCAACCCCTGAAAGGCCTCCTCTGCCTCCTTGTCCCAGGAAAACGGCATCTTGGGGCGCAGTAGCCAGGTCAACGGGGTGGTGCAATGAGCATAATCTGCAATGAAGGTTCGGTACTAGTTGGCGAACCCCAGGAATCGCTGTAGGTCCTTGCGGTTCCGAGGTGCTGCCCAATCCCGAACCGCTGCCACCTTCCCAGGATCCATCTGCACCCCATCTGGAGAGAGTCGGTGACCAAGGAAGTCCACTGACCGCTGATGGAACTCGCACTTGCTGAGCTTCGCATACAGGCGGTGCTCCCGCAAGCGCTGCAGCACGGTCCGGACATGACCCTCATGGCGAGCCGGGTCACGGGAGAAAACCAGAATGTCATCCAAGGACACCACCACGTACTTGTCTAGCAAGTCCTGGAACACGTGGTTGATGTACCGTTGGAACACAGCGGGCGCGTTGCACAATCCGAAGGGCATAACCAGGTATTCGAAATGCCCGTACCGGGTCCCGAATGCTGTCTTCCACTCATCCCCGGCTCGGATCCGAATTAAATTGTAGGCCCCCCGGAGGTCTAGCTTGGTGAACACCTGCGCCCCTTGCACCCGCTCCAGCAACTCCGAAATAAGGGACAAGGGGTACCGGTCTGGGATGGTAATTTTGTTCAGGGCCCGGTAATCATGGCAAAGGCGAAGCTCCCCACATTTCTTCTTAACGAAGAGCACTGGTGCAGCGGTGGGCGAGGTAGAAGGCCTAATGAAACCACGCTCCAGGTTCTTGCGCAGGAAGTCCTGCAAAGCTTTGCGCTCTGGCTCTGTTAGAGAGTATAAGCGACTCACCGGCAGGGGCGCTCCGGGCTGGAGGTCTATGCCGCAGTCAAAAGACCGATGCGGCGGCAGCTGGTCTGCCCCCCGTTCCTCGAACACGTCGTGATAGTCCCGGTACCCGGCGGGGAGCGTTGATGCAGCCTCCTCAGTGGGCGCAGCTGCTAGCATCTCGGACTGAGCATGGGAACATGGGTCTGGGAAGTGCACAGTCCGTTTGACCCAGTCAATCTGAACATTGTGAGCCTCCAGCCAGTCCATCCCGAGCACCAGGGGGAACCGGGGCATGGAGGCAATGTCCAAAGTTCGCATCTCCCGGTGCTGCTGGAGACACAGGACCAAGGGCTGGGTCTCCTGAGTAATGGCACCTAAATGCAGGAGCCGTCCGTCAATTGCCTCCACCTGTACCGGTTCTGGCTTGTTCTGAAGTGGCACCTGATGTTACGATAATGAAGCAATGCTGCTGCAAAGTCCTAGCTTGAAGAGTAAACATGATGGGACTGTCTGTGGGAACAGAGGGGCAGTCATTTCACAGTGCGAAGCACCGGAATTACCTCAGAGTGTAATATGAGCTGTACAGGAAGTACAGGAAGTGTTTTGTCTCAACACTGCTGGAGTATGGAGAGAGCAGTCATGTTTTTTGTAACGCTGCAAAGACAGAAATAAAAGCATGTAAATACATTTCTGTCTATCTCTTTCCCTTGCCAGGGGGAGAGGGGGTGTGTTCTTCTCACGTTTGAGAAGAATCGCCGATCGAGACCTTGCCTGCGCTTGCTGGGGAATGCAGCCAGGGAGGTCAACAGGGAATCAAGCCAGGTGCCTGGGACTGCTGCCAGCTTCTCCTGAGAAGGGCTTGAATTTCCCGACATATGGTAGCACCGAGCCGATGGCATCGATCCATGAAAGCAGCTAAAGAGCTTGATGGATCGTACTTCATCCTCTGCAGGGAGATAAAGGAGTTTGTGGTAGCGTGCGGATGGAGGCTACAACGAACGGCTGAACACCTGAGCAGACGTTTTTGCTGATAAGCAAGGAGCAACGGAACCCCCAAGGTATGCCGATTTATGGGGAAAAAGAGTGAACGCAGATTGATTCTTCTCTGGTTCACAAAAGCTGTTTTTTGGATAAGGAAACAGCACTGGGAGAGTGCCACATTCCTGGCATTCTTGGGGCTGATAACGGTTTGCTGCTCAAAGCCTGGAATGTCCAGTTGCTAAGCAACGAGACGTCAGTCTTTTCAGCTTGAAAAGTGGAAAGTTACTAGCCAACACGGAAGTGAGGCTGGGACTGTAAGAGGCAAGAAAAACAACGTTTGTTTTGTCTGCCAATCTCACTGCTCTTGGAGGGACTTTCCAAAGCAGCCTGCGTTTACCTGCCAGGTGCAAAGAGTAAACAGCCAGCTATTGGATTTTAGAAGGCTCGAGAGTGAGAGCTCAGACTTGGATTCAAAGTGGATACCAAGAAGGGGGGAGGCTTACCTTACCCACCTCCACTGACTAATGACAATTATGCCTCATGGTCTGTAAAGATGAAAGCCCTGCTTCAGAATCAGAGGATTTTTGGGGTGATTGATAACCCCATCCCTCCTGCACCAACACCAGGTTGGAATTCACAGAATGTGAAAGCCAGGGCGGCCATAATTCTGTGTGTCTCGGATGATCAACTTGTGCATATTCAGGATTTGGAATACGCGCGTGAGATTTGGCAAACGCTGCGTAGAATACATCAAAGAGATGCTGGTTCTTCAGCGTTGCTGCATTTTGAAAAGCTGACCAATCTTAGGCTAACGCCTGATGGGGATGTACAAGAGCATCTGACAGAGATGAAATTCTTACGCCAGCAGATGGCGCAACGCAATTTTCCTCTACAGGAAGAGATATTCTCTTTCATGATTATTAACAGCCTTAATCGGACTTATAAAACGGTTGCAAGTCAGCTGGGTTCTCTACCAGCCAGAGATCTAACGGCGGAGAGAATTTGTGCCGTGATTCTCAATGAAAGAGACAGACTTGCTGCAATAGTTGTCAAAGACAGGGGGAGAGAAGCTCGGAGTTCTGACACCCCCACTGCTAGTGCAAGTGAAGAACAGGCTGTTGCTTTGAACGTTGTCCGTTGTTTCAATTGTGGACAGACTGGGCATCTTCAGCGGAACTGTAAGAGGCCGCGTCAACAGAAAGGAGCTAAAGGGAGCTCTGCAAAGCCTGAGGCGTCAGGCAAAAGTCGTACCAAGTCCCAGGTGAAACCTGCAAAGGCTTTGATGGCACTAAAAGCCACACCAGAAGTGGAAAACACTTTTGTTTTGGACACTGGAGCGACACAACACATGACGTCGCACCGAGGACTGTTTTCTACGTTTAAGAAGCAAAGCTTTGCTGTGAAACAGGCCAATGGCCAGGAGCTGGAAGCGACCAGGTTTGGAACTGTGTATCTTGAAAGTCTGAACTTGACTATTAACAATGTGTATTTGGTTCCTGATTTAAAGTTCAATCTGCTGAGTGTTTCGCAGATCACAAAGAAAGGACTGACTTTGTCCTATGATAGAGAAAGCTGCAAAATCTTCAAAGATGGAGAGCTGTATCTTTCCGCCAGAGAGAAAGATGGACTGTATTTGTTGACTTTTGATCAAAGTGATTGCATAAAGTGTAATGCATCTGAATCTAACATAATTTATCTTGCAGGTATGGCGAACGACGTCCGGAAGGCGACCAAAGTTAGCAGTGCATTTCAGCGAGTGTATGCTGATGTGATTGGTCCTCTAGCCCCATCTAGAGGCAATGCAAGATATTATCTTGTGTGTGTGGATTATTTCACTCATTATGTATGGATATACATATTGCAGAAACCACAAGAAGCCTTAGAAAGGTTTAAAGAGTTTTGTGACAAGGTTAAAACTGTTCATGATGCTAACATTGATTGTCTTTTCACAGATGAAAAGCCAGTTTTTCTTTTACAGGATTTTCAGGATTTCCTGGATAAGAAAGGGATAAGGCACAAGACTGCTGTTTCTGCAGGAGCATGGAAAAAAAGTGTCTGTGTGCAAGTGAACAAAGAATTGCAAAATGGGATGAAGGCGCAATTGCTGAGTTCACATTTGCCACATGAGTTTTGGGCGGAATCGCTATTGTGTTTTTGTTACTTGTGGTTGAGAAAGGTTTCAAAAGGTTTGGGATGTTCTCCTTTTGAAAAGCTATTTCACAGAAAACCTTCTGTAGCCCATTTTAAGGTTTTTGGGTCTCAAGTCAGGACTGAAGCTCCAGGTGGAGTAAAGAATGCCAGAGGCATTTTTATGGGTTATGAAAAGGGTCTCTACAGAGTAATTTTGTCTGAATCTGGTCAGGTGATTCTCACAAAATTTATAGAGAGTGCTCCTGAACAGGAGAGAGTAATTGTTCACACATTTCCCACTGAGGATAATTCAGATGATGATGATGATTTTACTGACTATAGTGGTACTGAGAGTGACAGTGATAGCTCAAGGAGCTCAGTTGACACAGTCATTGAGAAGAAATCTCACACAATGGCTAGACCTTCACAGGTAGAGGACGAACCACTGTTTACTATTGGAACTGGTTCTCCAAAGAGTCCTGAGACTGAACCAGTGAGCAGAGAGGATCAGCACTTCATACGCAGGTCCGAGAGAGTTACAAAGGGTGTACCACCCAAGAGGTATTCAAAAGAGTTTGCTAACTCAGCTGTTGCATGTGTTACTATTGTTGACAACTCAAGACAGGTTGAAGCTGTGTCTAAGTCAGAGACAAAGACACAACAGGGAGTTGCTAAGCGTAACACTACATTCCCTAGCCAAGGTAATGCAGATGCACTCATTCCTTGGAAGTCAGACAACCAGAGAGGTACGCTGGGGAAACCAGTGGAGGGCAGTTCCAAGGGTGGAACTGAAACAACAGGGGAGTGTTATATGTATAACAACTGTTTGTTTTCTTCTCTGGATCAAGCTATGTTCGCAGCGCACCTTGATTCTTATGGGGGAGTATGTTACGATAATGAAGCAATGCTGCTGCAAAGTCCTAGCTTGAAGAGTAAACTTGATGGGAATGTTGGGACTGTCTGTGGGAACAGAGGGGCAGTCATTTCACAGTGCGAAGCACTGGAATTACCTCAGAGTGTAATATGAGCTGTACAGGAAGTACAGGAAGTGTTTTGTCTCAACACTGTTGGAGTATGGAGAGAGCAGTCATGTTTTTTGTAACGCTGCAAAGACAGAAATAAAAGCATGTAAATACGTTTCTGTCTATCTCTTTCCCCTGCCAGGGGAAGAGGGGGTGTGTTCTTCTCACGTTTGAGAAGAATCGCCGATCGAGACCTTGCCTGCGCTTGCTGGGGAATGCAGCCAGGGAGGTCAACAGGGAATCAAGCCAGGTGCCTGGGACTGCTGCCAGCTTCTCCTGAGAAGGGCTTGAATTTCCCGACACCTGGTGATGGGCAGCAAAAGCAGCGTCCATATAGGAGCGGGTTGCCCCTGAATCCACCAGAGCATGGGTAAGAATCCAGGGCCCACCTGGAGGGTATAGACGTACCGGGACCATAAGGTGTTGCAATTCCATTGGTGCGGGCCCATTCTGCGCTCTTTGGGACCCCAGGTAGCCAGGGCCATCAGCTACTGGGGTTGGCGGTTTCCCTGTGGCTGGCGTTTCTCAGGACAGGACCGGGCATAGTGTCCGCTTCCGCCACAGTAGAGACATAGATTCCCCTCCCGACGCCGCGTCTTCTCCGCGGGGGAGAGGCGTGGCCGCACTGCCCCAAGCTGCATAGGCTCCTCCGATGACTCGGCTGTGGCCGTGGAGCTGCTGGTAGAAACTGGCGCCGAGAACTGGAAGTGCCGGTGGCCCCGGGCCTGACGACGGTCCTCCAGCCGATCGTCTATCTGTAGACTACGTTGAATGAGGGTGTATAGCGTGGTGGGGCGTTCCATTGTGGCCAGCTGGTCCAGTATCTCGTCTGAAAGCCCCTCGAGATACTGGTCCCGAAGAGCAGAGTCATTCCAGGTCAAGTCCTGTGCCAGCAGCCGGAATTCCGTGGTGTATGCAGCCACAGTGGACTTGCCCTGTTTCAACCGCCTGATTGCCCGGTTGGCTTGACTCCCCTTCTGGGGGTTGCCGAATGCGGCCTCCAAATGATTGCAAAACCCCATATAGTCTGTCAGCAAGGGGGAGTCTTGTCTGAGCAGCGGCAACGCCCACTTGGCCGCCTGGTCCTTTAACAAACTAATCAAAAAGTGCACCTTGGTGCGGTCGTCAGGGAAGTTCCGGGCTCGCCCCTGAATATACAACCTGGCCTGGGCAAGGAACATGGGAAAGCTGGCCGGGGCCCCATCAAATTTCTCTGGCAAAGCCACTGGGTACTTGCCAGGAGCTGGGGCGTCGGCCCCAGGAGCCGGTAGGGCGTCCAACCGCTGCTGAAGTGCCGTAACCGCATTGCTGAGCTGCTGCACTGTGTGAGTCAAGGCTTGGTTCTCCTGGGCCAATGCCACCAGCGCAGCTGTTTGGTCGCCATGGCTTCTGGCTCTTCCCGAACGCACCCCAATGAAGGGGGAGTGCGGGTGTGGTGCGAGCAAACTGCTGGTCCCGGGGGGAAGGTTACCGTTGGCGTAGTCAAAGTCCGGTCCTGGGTCACTAGCCTGGAAACAGTTCACAAGAAGCGGGGCGAGGTCCGAAGTTATCCCCATCATCTTTTTTAATTCATCGTATATCCCCCCCCCCAAAAAATCTTAATCTCTTCTTGATCATCTGGAAGGAGTGAGGTACCACCTATGAGCCATTTTCATCATGTTCTCTCTTATATTATAGCTGGCTGTAAATTTCAAATGTACATTTCATCAGTTTTCCCCATCTTTTAGCATAATTGGACGGCCCACATCTTGGGCCCACTTTATCATTGAAGCCTTAACCTCCTCATCCATTACTTCATAGTCTAAAAGAATTTTAGTCTATAGATTTTTGCGGTTATTTTATATATTATATATATTATATATTATTATATAGATTATATAGATTATATATCTGGAAGATTTTTTTTTGATCTTTCGGCTAAAATATTTGCATATAATTTATAATCGTTATTTAGAAGTGCGATAGGCCTATTGTTGTTAATAAGTAGATTGTCCGTTCCCTGTTTTGGAATTAATGCAATAAGGCTGTCTTTCCAAGAATCCGGCATGGTTCCGTCTTTTAAGATACTTCTTAATGGGTCAGACAGTAAGTCCTCAATTTTTTATAATATATTGGCGGTAGGCCGTCTGGCCCTGGTGGCATTCCTATCTTTGCTTCCTTAATTGCTCTTTGAATTTCGTACGATGTGATAGGGTCATTCAACAGTTCTTTTTGTTCTTTAGTAAGTTTCGGAAGACAGTTCTGTTCTAAATGTTCTTTAACTTCTTCTGTTGTTTCATTCCCTTCCTTATAAAGGTAAAGGTAAAGGTACCCCTGCCCGTACGGGCCAGTCTTGACAGACTCTGGGGTTGTGCGCCCATCTCACTTAAGAGGCCAGGGCCCAGCGCTGTCCGGAGACACTTCCGGGTCACATGGCCAGCGTGACAAAGCTGCATCTGGCGAGCCAGAGCCGCACACGGAAACACCGTTTACCTTCCCGCTGGTAAGCGGTCCCTATTTATCTACTTGCACCCGGAGGTGCTTTCGAACTGCTAGGTTGGCAGGCGCTGGGACCGAGCAGCCGGGAGCGCACCCCGCCGCAGGGATTCGAACCGCCGACCTTTCGATCGGCAAGTCCTAGGCGCTGAGGCTTTTAACCCACAGCGCCACCTGCGTCCCTATATTCCTTCCTTATAGATTTCTCTAAAGAATTCGAGAAATCATTTCTCTATTTCTTTAGGGTTGTTTATTATTTTGCCTTCGCACTTAACTCTATTTATAAGCCTTTCTGCCTCTCTCTTCTTTAATTGCCATGCTAATAACCAGGCTCAGGTTCTGTTTCAGGCTGTGTCTCTGTTTCAGGCTCCGGCGCTGTATCAACCACTGTTGCAGACTCAGGCTGTGGCGCTATGGCTGTAGCTGTGGCTCTGGTTCTGTTTCAGGCTCTGGCACTGTATCAAGCACTGTTTCAGGCTCAGGCTCAGGCTTCTGCTCTTTATTGGGCTTTGTCTCAGTCTCCGACGCTGTTTCAAGCCCTGTATCTGCCTCTGTTTCAGGCTCTGGCACTCTATCAAGCACTGTTTCTGGCTCTGGCTCTCTTTCAGGCTCTGGTTCTGAATTAGGGTTTTGTTCTGGCTCTGGCTGTGTCTCTGGCTCTGGCTCCAGCTCCAGCTCCGGCACTGTATCAAGTACTGTTGCAGACTCAGGCTGTGGCTCTAGGCTGTGGCTGCAGCTATGTTTTGCGCTCCGGCTTTGTATCAAGCCCTATTTCTGGCTCTGGCTCTGGCTCTGGCTCTGGCTCTGGCTCTGGCTCTGGCTCTGGCTCTGGCTCTGGCTCTGGCTCTGGCTCTGGCTCTGGCTCTGGCTCTGGCTCTGGCTCTGGCTCTGGCTCTGGCTCTGGCTCTGGCTCTGGCTCTGGCTCTGGCTCTGGCTCTGGCTCTGGCTCTGGCTCTGGCTCTGGCTCTGGCTCTGGCTCTGGCTCTGGCTCTGGCTCTGGCTCTGGCTCTGGCTCTGGCTCTGGCTCTGGCTCTGGCTCTGGCTCTGGCTCTGGCTCTGGCTCTGGCTCTGGCTCTGGCTCTGGCTCTGGCTCTGGCTCTGGCTCTGGCTCTGGCTCTGGCTCTGGCTCTGGCTCTGGCTCTGGCTCTGCCTCTGCCTCTGCCTCTGCCTCTGCCTCTGCCTCTGCCTCTGCCTCTGCCTCTGCCTCTGCCTCTGCCTCTGCCTCTGCCTCTGCCTCTGCTCTTCTGCTCTTCTGCTCTTCTGCTCTTCTGCTCTGCTCTGCTCTGCTCTGCTCTGCTCTTAGATTACTTCGTAGTCTAAAAGAAGTCTATACATTTTTGCGATTATTTTGGTTTTACTATTCAGTAGTTCTCTTTCAAATCTTGAAGGCTCCTTTTCAAAACCTATCTGCTTATCCTGTCTGAACACTTCATTCACCTGGAAGTAATCTAGTCAACGAGAAAAGTGATCTTTTATTTTCTCATAACTTATCAATATCACTTGACCCTCCTCCTCCCCACTTAATATTGTGTTTAATGGTTATATGGGGTTGCTCGTGCGTAGGTTGCCGCCACTCCTGGCTAGGTAGCCTGGTTAAACCTTTCCTGGCTGGACAGCCCTTCACTTCGTGGCTGTTCAGTCGCTAGCAGAATCCGTCAGTGGGCGTTTCTTGAACTTCTTCCAGCAAAGAAGTTCTTTGACGCCAAGTCTCCGCCTACTTTCCCTGCGCGGAAGTCTTCTGCGCAGGGTGGGTGTGGGTAGCAGAGGACCTGTGCTCTCCCCGCTGGTCTCCAGCGAAGAGTCCTGGAGCCCTCTCTCCGATTCCCCCATCCGCCCCCCTTTATCCCTGGTGTTACGCTGATTTCCTTCCCCAGCTGCTGAGTCCCCTCTCTCCCTGCTTGGCCCTTCTCCGGCATCGCTTGGGAGCCCTGCCTCCACTTCTGGCTCCGATGTCAGTTCACTGACATCCACCCCCCCCAGGACCCCCTCCACCCCCGGCCCGACCTTTTGACCCAACTTCGTCCTTTTCCTCAGCCGACGATGCGGGGAATCCCCGGAAGGAGCTGTCGCCCTGAGGATTCAAACTCCGCTTCCCGCCCGCTCCGATCTCTTCCCGCGGGGTGGCCCTCCCAGTCCGATTCCTCTTCCTCTGACGCCTCTCCTCCCTCCTCTTCGGAGGCAGGAAAACCCACAAAATCCTCTTCAAGATTGTCCTTTCAGGGCTCTACCATCGCCATCGATCCCTGGCATTGAATGTGTTGGCCTAGTGTGGGGCTCCGAGGAGAGCTTGGCTGTTTGGCTGGTGTACCGACCACCTAGCGCACCAGCAGCCACCCTGTCAGGCCCATTGGAGGCGGTGGCTGGCTGGGCCTTGGAGTTCCCTAACCTATTGGTATTGGGGGACTTCAACATCCATGCTGATGCCACTCCCTCCTCATAGGCTCTGGACCTGGTGTCTTCCATGGCGACACTAGGGTTCTCCCAGTTTGTTTCGGGCCCCACACATCAAGCAGGCCACACGCTGGATTTGATCTTTGGCGTAGGTATAGATGTGATCATGTCTCCTTCGATGAAAGTGCCATGGTCTGATCACTACGCTCTGAAAGCCAGGATTGACTTTCCACCCCCACCCTGCTTAGGTGGCGAGCCAATTTGGGCTCGCCCACAGAGGCTGATGGACCCTGACAGATTCCGTCAAGCCTTGCGGGACCTTGCTCCCCCTGGCGACTCATTGACTGAGCTTGTTGAGGGCTGGAATATCCAGCTCTTGGCAGCCATCGATGAGATCGCACCTAAGCGCCCTCTGCGACCCCGCAGAAACAGGGCTCCCTGGTTTACCGAAGAGCTCCGGAAAATGAAGCGGGACCTCAGACGGCTAGAGCGAGTATGGCGGGGTGCCCGTGACGGAGCCTCAAGAACATCTTATAGGGCTTTTATGAAAACCTACGAGATGGCGGTGAAGGCTGCTAAGAAGTCTTACTTCTCGGCCTCCATTGCATCCGCTAGCTATCGCCCGGCACAATTATTTAGTATAATCAGGTCTTTAACGTCCCTTGAGGGACAGCCAAATTTAAATAATAATTTGGCACATAGCTGTGAGGCATTTGCAAGCTTTTTTGCGGAGAAGGTCTTGTTGCTCCGCCATGACCTCCCTGCCAATTTGGATACAATAAAGGAACTGGAGGCCCCTCGACTGTCCTCGGGTCCAGTATTGGACCACTTCGACCCGATATCCCCAGCCGATGTGGACAGACTCCTCCGAGCTGGAAAGCCCACCACCTGTCCTCTCGACCCGTGCCCGTCTTGGCTGATTAGAGCGTGTCCAGACGAGGTGCGGGCCCTCCTGGGGGATATCATCAATTTGTCCCTTGGCACGGGGACATTCCCTGCAGAACTGAAGGAGGCAGTGGTGCGCCCGCTCTTAAAGAAAACATCATTAGATCCTTTAGATCTATTCAATTACCGCCCGGTTTCGAATCTTCCGTTCCTGGGTAAGGTGATTGAGAGAGCGGTTGCCGAACAGCTTGGTAGGTTTCTGGATGAAACATCGGCTCTGGATCCATTCCAGTCCGGCTTCCGCACGGGTCATGGGACCGAGACGGCTCTGGTTGCCCTAACAGATGATCTTCGTAGACAGCTGGATCGAGGCGGGTCGGGGCTGCTGATTCTTCTAGATCTGTCAGCAGCTTTCGACATGGTCGATCACGAACTACTGGACCACCGCCTTGCCGATGTGGGGATTCAGGGCACAGTCCTTCAATGGCTGCGCTCGTTTCTCTCTGGTCGGGGACAGAGGGTGGCGCTTGGGGCGGAATTGTCATCGCGCCACTCCTTGGTGTGTGGAGTACCTCAGGGTGCGATAATCTCCCCGATGCTTTTCAACATCTTTATGCGCCCCCTCGCCCAGCTTGTCCGGAGTTTTGGGCTGGGTTGCCATCAGTATGCTGATGACACCCAACTCTATCTGTTGATGGATGGCCATCCTGACTCAGCCCCAGACACACTGACCAGATGTTTGGAAGCTGTGTCTGTATGGTTACAAGGGAGCCGGTTGAAGCTAAATCCTTCGAAGACAGAGGTCCTGTGGCTGGGACAGGACGATATGGGATTGGGGGGGCAACTCCCATCTCTTGCGGGGGTGCAATTAGTGCCAGCACCATCCGTTAAGAGTTTGGGTGTAATCTTCGACACCTCCCTTTCCATGGAGGCACAGACTGCAGCTATAACAAAGGCAGCATTTTTTCATCTCCGCCAAGCTAAGCAGTTGGCTCCTTACCTCTCTCGCCCTGACCTAGCCACTGTGATCCATGCGACGGTCACCTCCAGCCCTGGATTATTGTAACTCGCTCTACGTGGGGCTGCCCTTGAGACTGACCCAGAAACTCCAGCGGGTGCAGAATGCTGCAGCGAGACTCCTTACGGGGTCTTCGCTACGAGACCACATTCACCCGGTGCTATACCAGCTGCACTGGCTCCCGGTGGAGTACAGGATCAGGTTTAAGGTGCTGGTTTTAACCTTTAAAGCCCTATACGGCCTAGGACCCTCATACCTACGGGACCGCCTCTCCTGGTATGCCCCACAGAGAAGTTAGGCTGGCCTCAACTAGAGCCAGGGCTTTTTTGGCTGTGGCTCCGATCTGGTGGAACGCTCTGTCACTAGAGACTAGGGCCCTGCGGGACTTGACATCTTTCCGCAGGGCCTGCAAGACAGAGCTGTTCCACCAGGCCTTTGACCAGGGCACAGCCTGACTCCCTCCCTCGGCAATCTTCGTGGAGCTCTGGCACAATGGTTACCAGTGGCTTGATTTGAACCAATTTTATAATGAATGATTTTAGAGTGTTGTTTGTGCTGTACTTTTGTACTGTTTTATTGTTGTTAGCCACCCTGAGCCCGGCTTCGGCTGGGGAAGGCGGGATATAAATAATTTTATTATTATTATTATTATTATTATTATTATTATTATTCATCTGTGGTACCAAATTGCTCCTCCCAGAATCTCGCTAGTGGTTTAGGTTTATCTGGGAACAGGCTGTGGAACTCCTCCGCAAGATACCCATCATTGATAGCCTCCGCTGGAACCCACGTGTTTTCTGACTCGGGTTCTCCCTCCCAAGCTACCAAGTACTCCACCTTGTGCCCTCACCATCTTGAATCGAGTATTTCCGTGGCTTGGTTGTGGTGTTCCCAAGTTCATCTTAAGTTGCTGGTGCAAGGCCTCCATTTCTTCCACAAACTGCTCTGCCGCAGGTACGCTCCCCCCTTCCTCCCCCCTCCCCGGGAAGGCCCTGGGGTGAGACCCATAATTGGCCATGAACGGGCTCATTCCTGTGGAAGCCCACCTCGACCTGTAGCAAGCCCATGAGCTTCCTCCAGAACCGGGAAGTAAATTGTTTCCCGCGATCGGAGATGACCCTCGAGGGAGTCCCATGCAGCCTGAAGATGTGATCTACAAACAACCTGTCTGTTTCCTCTGCCGTTACCGCATGCGAGCAAGCTATGAAATGGCACATTTTTGTTAGCAGATCGACTACTACCATGACTGCTGTCTTCCCCCTTGATTTGGGCAAATCTGTCATAAAATCTATGGATACCACCTCCCAGGGTGTTCCCGGCGTGGGTAAGGGTTCCAGTAACCCTGCGGGTGCAGCCCTCTCCCCCTTTGCCCTCTGGCAGCGGTCGCACCCCCGTACATATTCCCGTACATCTTCCCTTACCCTTGGCCACCAGAACTGCCTGGTGACAAGCAACATGGTTTTGTGTTGACCAAAATGTCCCGCTGTTGGGTTGTCGTGGAGTTGTTTGAGTACCCTTCCCCTCAAGGTCTCCCCCGGTACGTACAGCGCTCCCTTGTAGTACAGTACCCCTTCCTTTTCCTCAAACCCTCCCTGGTTTTCCCTTCCGTTCCGGAGTTCCCTGATTTTTGTTTGAGCGAATTCGTCGTTTCTAGTAAGCCCGGCTAGTTCTCGTTTCCCAACCAACACTCCCCCACACACCCATCGGTTCTCGGGGAACACGTGTCTGACTTCCGGTGGTCTCTCTCCTTCCATGTACTCCGGCTTCCGGGAGAGAGCATCTGCTCTTACGTTCTCCTCCCCCGGCACGTACCGGATCTCGAAGAAAAACTTGGAGAACTCCTGTGCCCATCGAATCTGTCTCTGGTTGAGTACTCGCGCAGTCCTCCAGTATTCCAAGTTCTTGTGATCCGTACACACCTGGATCTTGTGCTGCGCCCCTATTAGCAGATGTCTCCATCGTCGAAATGCTGCATAAATTGCAAGCAGTTCGCGGTCATACACCGTGTAGTTTTGCTCCGACTTGCTCAGCTTCCTCGAGAAAAAGGCGCACGGCCTCCAGCTCTGCTGGGGCCCCGGCTGCAACAGTACCGCTCCGATGGCCCGGTCTGACGCGTCGGTCTCCAGCCTCATTGGCTTCTGCAAATCCACGTGCAGGAGCTGCTCTTCCGAAGCGAACGCCTTCTTCAGCCTTTCGAAGGATTGCTGGGCACTTTCTGTCCAGACGAACTTCTTTTGCTACTGAGACAATCTGTGATAGGTGCTGTCAAGTGGGCGAAGTTCCTGATGAACCTCCGGTAGAAGTTGCTGAACCCTAGGCACCTCTGCACGTCCTTCCGGGTTTTGGGGGTCTTCCACTCCAGCACCGCCTGCACCTTGCTGGGGTCCATAGCTAGGCCCCTGTCTGACAACTTGTACCCCAGAAACTCGACTTCTCTGGCATGAAATTGGCATTTTTCCAGCTTGACCCACAACTGGTGCTTCTGCAGTCTCTTTAGCACTTCTCTGAGGTCTCTGACATGTTGCTTCTCATTGTCCGAATAGATTAAGACATTGTCCAAAAAGGCTACGCAGTTCTTGTACAGTAGGGACCCCAACACGTGGTGCATGAAAGCTTGAAAAGAGGCGGAGCCCGACTGTAATCCAAATGGTATAAGTACTCAAAGGCCCCCAGGGGGGTGAACATGGTGGTTTTCCATTCGTCCCCCTCCCTCATTCTAATCAGGTTGTACGCTCCCCTGAGGTCCAGCTTGGTAAAAATTTCCCCCTGCCTCACCCGTGTTAAAATGTCGTCAATCCTGGGCATTGGGAAGGTCACGGGTTCTGATACAAGGTTCAAGGCCCTGAAATCTACGACTAATCTAGGCTGATTAGTATCCTTTTTGTCCACAAAGAACACCGGACTGCCCCCCACCGCCTTTGATTCTCTTATGAAACCTCTTTTCAGGTTCTTGTCAATAAATTCCCGCGACTCCTGCATTTCCCGGTCAGACATGGCATACAGTTTACCCACTGGCAGCTGAGCCCCTGGGAGTAAGTTGATGTGGCAGTCAAAGGGCCTATGGGGGGGTAGTCTATCCGCCTCCTTCTCGCTGAAGACCTCCTGTAGGTCAGCATATTGTGGTGGCACCTCCCCTTTTGGCTCCACAGCCATCCCAGCCACCCTGGCCACGGTCATCCTTGGGTCGTCCCCCCCAGACAGTGTTCCAAGCAGTGAGCTGACCCAAAGGTGACCGTCCGCTGATGCCATGCCACTACTGGATCATGTAGTGCCAGCCAGCTCATCCCTAATATTATTGGGGGTCCTGCCAGTGTCGCTACGTGAAAGGCAATGGTCACTTCCCCTCCCAGAAGTTCTCTGCCATTGATGGTGGTCACTTGCAAGGGGAAATCTAGGGGCAGCAGGTGGAGTTGGTGCTCCAGAGTGAAGTCCTTGTTGAAGGAATTGCAGGAGCTGCCTGAATCCAGCAGCGCCTTCACCTTGACTGGGTGCCCATTTGGGAGTTCTAGCACCACTTCTATGGCTATAGCTGCCTTGGGGGGGGGTCTGGCTGGGGCACTTCTATTGGTTGCTGGCCTGGCTGCTGTGCCCGCTGAGTGGCAGCCAAGCGTTGGTGTTTCCCTGCGCCTGCCCCTTTCCCCCCTCCTCCTCACAGCCAGCGGCTCCCACCATCCCTTGCCATGCCTTTCTTTGAGGGCAGACCCTGGCAAAATGTCCTGGCTGTTGGCAGAGGAAGCACTTCTTGGGGGTTGTTTCAAGCCCTGTATCTGCCTCTGCCTCTGTTTCTGGCTCTGGCTCTCTTTCAGGCTCTGGTTCTGAATTAGGGTTTTGTTCTGCCTCTGGCTGTGTCTCTGGATCTGGCTGTGTCTCTGCTTCAGGCTCCTACGCTGTATCAAGCACTGTATCAGGCTCTGCCTCTCCCTCTGCCGCTGGCTACGTTTAAGCGTCAGGCTCAGTTTCGGATAGTGTCTCTGTTTCAGGATCCAGCACTCTATCAAGCACTATTTCAGACTCAGGCTGTGGATCTCGGCTGTGGCTCTAGGCTCCGTCTGTGGCTCTGGCTGTGGCTCTGGCTCTCTTTCAGGGTCTGGTTCTGAATGAAGATCTGGTTCTGACTCTGATTCAGGGTCTCATGATGGCTCCTCCTCTGCCTCTGACCCAGGCTCTGGTTCTGAATGAGGGCTTGGTTATGGCACTGATTCAGGGTCTCGCTCTGTCTCTGGCTGTGTCTCTGTTGCACCACAAACGGTGGTTTGTTGTTGTTGTTGTTATTTTCTTTCTGGGGTGGGACAAATGTTTAGTTGGGGCGGGGATTATTTTAAGTTTAGCATAATTGTTTCTTGCTTTGTTTTTCTTTTACTATTTTTTTAGGTTATTGTATAGTTTGTATTTTGCTTTTTAAGGGGAAAGGGTCAGGGCTGCCTGGGAGGGGGCCTCAGCCAACAGAATGGCTGGGGCAGGTTCCCTACGGGGGGATGTATTGGAACACCCAATCTCTGTTATCGCGAGTGGGAGGAGCAGTTGCGCTAAGACCAGACCACGTCTTTACCGAAGATCTGGTTCTGACTCTGATTCTGATTCTCTGATTCTGGCTCTCTATCTGGAAGGAGCCATTTTCATCATGTTCTCTCTTATATTATAGCTGGCTGTAAATTTCAAATTTACATTCCATCAGTTTTCCCCATCTTTTAGCATAATTGGATGGCCCACATCTTGGGCCCACTTTATCATTGAAGCCTTAACCTCCTCATCCATTACTTCGTAGTCTAAAAGAAGTCTATAGATTTTTGCGATTATTTTGGTTTTACTATTCAGTAGTTCTCTTTCAAATCTTGAAGGCTCCTTTTCAAAACCTATCTGCTTATCCTGTCTGAACACTTCATTCACCTGGAAGTAATGTAGCCAACTAGAAAAGTGATCTTTTATTTTCTCATAACTTATCAATATTAGTTGACCCTCCTCCTCCCCCCTTAATATTGTGTTATACGTTATCCAGTTCTCTTTGATGTTGTTCCTTTTTTTAACAGCAATTGCTTCTAGTGGAGAGTTCCATCTTGGGGTTTTCTGTTCCAAATATCTTTTGTATTTTCCCCATACCTTATTGTAATGGGAATTGGGGTTGCTTGTGCGTAAGCCACAAACTGCTCCAAGCTGGTTGTATGGCTAAACCTTTCCCTGGCTTGACAGCCCTTACAACGCAGCTGTCTCAGTCACTGGCAGAATCCGTCAGTGGGCGTTTCCTGAATTTCTTCCAACATAAAAATTCCTTGACTCCAAGTCCGCCTAGTCTCTGCGCGGAAGCTTTCTGCGCAGCGTAGGCGTGCCAAGCGGAGGTCCTGTGCTCTCCCCGCTGATCTCACTGGAAGAGTCTCGGAGCCTTCCCTCCGAAGTACTCTCAGCCTCCCCTTTCTTCCTGGTGTCACCTTGATTTCCTTCCCCAGCGGAAGCTCTCCCTCTCTCCTTGCTAGTTCCCTCTCCGGCATCATTGGGGAGCCTTACCTCTCCTCTTGGCTCCGATGGCAGTTCCCTGACATCCACCTTCCCCCCAGGGCCCTCCTCTCCCCCCGTCCGTTCCTTGGACGGTGATGTGGGGAATCCCTGGAAGGAACTATCCCCTTCCTCAGATGATTCAGAGCATTACCTCTCCTCTTGGCTCCGATGGCAGTTCCCTGACACTTATATATAGCATTTCTTATTATATGATTTGAAAAACTCCTATGCGTCTTTATTTTCCCATAATTAAGATAGCCATGCCACCCAAAACGGGTGTCATGACCTTCTAGATCTAAAATATCCCAATTTTTTAATAAATACCAATCTTTCAACCGGAGAAGACATGAGGCTTCGTAATATACCTTCAAATCCGGTAACCCGTAGCCACTTCTTTCTACAGTATCTATTAATATCTTATGCTTTACTCTTGGTCTTTTACCCTTCCACAAAAATTTAGAAATTTCTTTTTGCCACTTGTTGATACTGCTGGTCTTTCCTGTAATTGGAATCGTTTGGAATAGAAAGAGTAGCTTCGGTAAAACTATCATTTTAATTACCGAAATACGGCCCAGGAATGATAAATTTAACCTTGTCCATGTCTCCAACTGTCTTTTGATATCTTTCCAACAATTGGTATAATTATCTTCATATAAGTTAATATTCTTTGGTGTTATCCATAATCCTAAATACTTGATTTGGGGGTAGATTTTAATGCGTATTATTTGTTCTAATTCTGCTTTTTTCATTTGGCGACTGTCAGAGTTGCCTCTAGGTCCCAGCTCACAGAGGACCAACGCTAGTCAGTAATAACGTATAAAAGTCTTTATTGAAGATTAGTTTCCATTTTCAAACCGCAGCGTGCAACTCTACGTCTTAGAACCTAGACCGGCGAAGCTCCATCTGAGTCTCCGCCTCCTAGACACCAGTTTAAGACTCTAGCCTTACTCCACCTCTTCCGTTGTTCTTTCCTCCTCTGGGTCCTTCTGCCCCCTGGGGTTTCCTCCTTTCTGGACTCTTCTGACGCTGACCCCCCTGAGTCTTGCCCCTCCTTCCAGCGGGCTTTAGGACCTGGCTCCCTATCCGGGCTACCTGCTGTGCCGCTCGCCTGTACATTTGAACTTGGCGCGCGTGCCCAGCCGGTAACTTTCCTCTTGACCGTTTCCCCGCTCTCCGATGGAGGCGTGGTCAATCCTGACTCATCTCCTCTCGCTGGTGGTGAGAACACTGGTCCCGATGCCTGGGACTCCTCCCCCCCACTGCGCTCTGGTGGGGAAGCTGGTCCTGATTTCCAACTGCTGCTCTGGGAGTCCCCGCTGGCCCCTTCCTTCTGGGGTTTCCCCCTTGGCACCCCCCTTGCCCTGGCCATCGGCGCTCCCTTCTGTGAATCTTCTGATTCGCTGGAGAGGCTCATGGAATCCCTCTGACCACTGTCACCGCCTACGCTCCCCTCGGATTCCTCCCCCTTGCTCTCCATTTCCTCCCTCTCCTGTGCCTCTGCTCCTGAGCCCCTGACATCCATCCCCCCCTCAAAGGCCCCCCTTCCCCCCTCCCCCTCTTCAGGTGCGGGTTCTGGGTGCTCCAGTGTTGTGGGGGTGAGTGCAGGATACAGTTCGTCCCCCGTGGCGTGCAGCCAGCCGGATAAGTCCGGGAAGTCCTCCATGGTGTCGTCGACGGCGATCTCCTCTGCTTCCATCTCCTGGGCGGTGTGTTCGAACCCGGGATCTTCCCCCAACTCTCCCATGACCCCCTCTTCCCGTCGCCTGGGGTGATGCTGCGTGCAATGGCCCTCTCGGCAGTTCTCTGCGCCACCCCACCTCAGGTTGATCCTCCCACCAATAGGAGCCCCCTGTGCCAAACCCCGAGAGCGATCCCTCTGGAGAGCTAGTCTCTAGCGTCGTGTCCTCAGCTGAAGAGAACCCCTGAAACGTGCTGGCTGAGAGTGTGGGTGTGAAAAGATATTCGTCGAAATAATCTGCCGGCATGGGCCTGTGTGGGAAAATTGCATGGAATTCGTCTTTGAGCCATTGCTCCTCCACGGCATAGTCCGGTACCCACCTGTTGGCGCTGACCGGGGTGTGTTCCCTCGCAAGGAGATATTCAATCCCTTCCTCCCCCATCTCGAGTCTAAAATCTCTGTGGCCTCGTTGAGTGGCTCCCCTCTCGGTGACCCCCCCCCTTCGTGGGCGCTCCCCTGAGCGGGTCTGGTGCTGTCCCTGGCGCCTGAAACCTGTGAGGTGCCTTGTAGGGCGTGAGCACCGATCTATGAAAGACTGGGTGCATTCTGGATCCCTCCGGGAGTGTCAACCGGAAGGCCACTAGGTTGATCTGTGCCTCGACTTGGTAAGGGCCTATCTGCTTGTGTCCGAGCTTCTTCTTAGCTAACGATCTGGCCGGCACTGCCTGGGCTGCCAACCAGACCCAGTCCCCCACCCGGATGTCCTCCCCAACTCTCCTGTGTCTGTCCGCTTGCATTTTGTACGTGCGTTTAGCTAGCTCTAACTGCCTTCGGAGTTGCTCATGGACCTCCTGTAACTCTGCTGCCAAGGCCTCTGCTCCCTGCGGCTCCCCCTCCCTCACTTTCTCTAAACCCGGGAAGGTTCTGGGATGCCGCCCATTGTTGGCAAAAAACGGTGTCACCCCCCGTAGACACGTGTTTCGTGTTGTTGTAGGCAAACTCGGCCAGCGGTAGGTAGTCCACCCAGGTCGAGGGCTGCTGGTTCGCGTAGCATCTCAGGTACTGCTGCATGATGGCGTTGACCCTCTCCGCTTGTCCGTTGGTCTGCGGGTGTCTTGCTGACGCTAGGCTGACCTTGACGTTCAGGATGCCCATCAGCTTCTGCCAGAAGTTCGAGATGAACTGGCGCCCCCGGTCGGACAGGATAGACCGTGGTAGGCCGTGCACCTTGAACACGTGGTCTATGAACAGCTTGGCGGTCTGCTCCGCTGTGGCCAGCTTCGCGCAAGGAATGAAGTGGGCCATCTTGGTGAGCAAGTCTACTACCACGAGTACTGCTGTTTTGCCCCTCGAGCTGGGCAGATCAGTGACAAAGTCCAGGGCCACCCTCTCCCACGGTTCGAGCGGGGTCTGTAGCGGTTCCAACAGTCCCGCCTGCGGCCTGTGTACTGGCTTGGCCCTTTGGCAGGTGTCACACCTATTGACGTAATCCGCGACTTCTCCCCGCATCTTGGGCCACCAAAAGTCTCTGGCTACTAATTCCACAGTCTTCTCTTTGCCGAAGTGCCCAGCGCTGGGCGCGTCGTGTAACTGTTGCAGTACTCTCGCGCGGAGGTCGTCTCCCGGCACGTAGAGGGCCCCTTTGCGGATGAGCAGTGCGTCGCATATCTGGAACTCATCGTCCTTCGCTGTGCCGCTGCGCACCTCCTCCATCTTGGCTCGTGCGAAGGAATCTGTTCGCAGCGCGCGACGTACTGCGTCCAGGTCCACCGCGGCTGAGGCGCATGCCCACGCTTTCGGTGTGAAAATGTGCTTGGCCGCCGCCGGTGCCTCTTCCTCGAGATACTGCGGTTTCCTGGATAGCGCATCCGCCATGATGTTGTTGTCTCCCGGGATGTATTCTATCCTGAAGTCGAAATCTGCAAAGAACTCCGCCCAGCGGATGTGTCTCTGGTTCAGGAACCTCACCGTGCGCCAGTACTCCAAGTTCTTATGGTCCGTGCGGACCTGCACTGTGTGCTTGGCTCCGATGAGGAAGTGCCGCCACGCCTTGAATGCTGCATGAATGGCCAGCAACTCTCTGTCCCAGATGGTGTAGTTCTGCTCCAACCTGCTGAGTTTCCTGGAGTAGAAAGCGCACGGCCTCCAGTCCCCCTGCGGATCTCGCTGCAACAGGACTGCCCCCACGGCTCTGTCTGAGGCATCCGTCTCAACCCTCATGGGTTTGCTGGGGTTCACATGTAGCAGCTGTTCTTCGGATGCGAAGAGACGCTTGAGCTTCTGAAAGGACTGCTCCGCCTGCTCCGTCCAGATGAACCTCTTCTTCTTGGAGCTGAGGGTGTCGGTGATGGCCGCCGTCTGCATAGCGAAACCCTTGATAAACTTGCGATAAAAGTTGGCAAAGCCGACAAACCTCTGGACCTCCTTCCGATTGCGCGGGCTTTTCCAGTCCAGCACCGAGCGGACCTTGGCGCTGTCCATGGCGAGCCCCTTGTCGGACAGCTTGTAGCCCAGGAAATCCACCTCCGTCATGTCGAACTGGCACTTCTCCAGCTTGGCATAAAGCCTGTGCTCCCTCAGCCTTTGCAGGACTTCCTTGACATCTCTCTCGTGGGCCTCCAGCGACTCCGAGAAGATCAGGATGTCGTCCAGGAAGCAGACGCACTTCTTGTAGAGGAGACCCGCTAAGACGTGGTGCATGAAGGCTTGAAAACAGTGGGAACCATTTTGTAATCCAAAAGGCATAACTCTATATTCATAGGTGCCTAGCGGCGTAAACATGGCTGTCTTCCACTCGTCGCCCTCCCGCACGCGTATGAGATTGTACGCTCCGCGTAGATCCAACTTGGTAAAGATGCGACCCTTCCTCACCGTCGCCAGCAGGTCATCGATTTTGGGCATGGGGAAGGCTGTGGGCTTGGTTTTCGAATTCAAAATTCTGTAATCAACTACAAGCCTCTTTTGGGGCGTGTCCCGCTTCCTCACAAAAAACACGGGACTGCCCCCCACTGCCTTGGATTCTCGGATGAATCCCCGCTTCAAGTTGTGATCTATGAACTCCCTGAGTTCCTGCATTTCATCCTCAGACATGGAATACAGTTTCCCCGTCGGCAGCGTCGCCCCCGGCAGGAGGTCAATCTTGCAGTCGTAGGGCCTGTGGGGAGGCAGCTTGTCCGCTTCCTTCTCGCAGAAGACCTCCAAAAACGCCTTGTACTTGTCGGGTACTGCTTGCAGCATGCCTAGTCGCAGTTGTGGAGCATCCTCTTGCCCCTCATCCTCCTGGTTAGTCAGGATGCAGCGTTCTGCGCAGTAGGAGGAGCCGAAAGTCAATTGGCGCTGGTACCATGCTAATGCCGGACTGTGCCGGTCCAGCCAGCTCATGCCCAACACTATGGGAGTGTCTGACAGTTGGGTGACGTTGAAGCTGATGATTTCGCGGTGATTCCCAATTTGCATCACCATTGGCGGCGTTTGCTGTACCACTTGTCCCCCTAGCAGCTCCCTGCCGTCGACTGTTACCACTTTCAGAGGCATCGTGGCAGGCAGGAGCGCTATGCCATGTTGAGTGACGAAATCCACTCCTATAAAGTCTGCATTGCTGCCAGAGTCAATGGTAATAGGGACTTCCATGGTGAGTCCAGTGGGCAGCTGAAGCGATGCCGTGAGTTGCACCACTGGTTTGGGTGGGAGGGGGTCTGTGGGCTGTAAGATCCCTGGGGACTGCTTCACTGACTCGTTTGGCTGGGCCCCCGTTCCTCTGATTCCAGCCAGACTCCGTCGTTTCCCTGCTGTGGTGCACTCTGCTGAACTACTTCTGTTACTGTCGCTGAGGCTGCAGTGTGCTTGTGAATCCTCTGGGGACACTCTTTCACCATGTGCTGAGCACTGTCGCAGATGTAACACTTCCTGTTCCCTCTAGGAGGCTTCGGTTTGACTGCTCCCGGCGTTAGGGCTCTGGCTGCTGACTGAGCCTTGGCACCACCTAACTCCATCGGCTCCTCTCCCCCTCCCAATGGTGGCGTGGATTGAGCGTGCGCTGTCTCCCTGGGAAAGAAAGGAGGTGCTCTTGCTGGTGTGCGTCCCCAACGCCCTTCGTCCTTGCTCCAGAAACGTTCCTCCAGCCTCACCCCAATCGTCAGCGCTCTCTGGATCACGTCTTTAGTGGTCTGGGGTCGCTCCCCCCTCGCAATTTCGTCTTTCACAGCCCCGTTCAACCCCTCCCAGAACAGATCCCTGACGGCAGCTGACTCTTTTTCCCATCCCAGCGCGTTGACCAAAGCAAAAAAGCGGGAGTGATATTGCCTTACAGTGGCTCTGCCTTGCTTCAATCCATGTATCTCTTTCCTGGCGATATCTACATCAATCTCCGATAAAAAGCACACATCCATCGCCTTAAGGAAGGCTTTCGCATTTTGGAGGGCTGGGTCTTTATCTCGGTACAGATTCCGCAGCCACGCTTTAGCGTCTCCGTGGAGATGCGTTAGTATGAAGCCTACTTTCTCCTGCTCATCTCTAAAGTCCTTCTCCAGCAACTCTAGGGCGAAAACCACGTCTGCTCTGAAGTTAGGATACTGCTGCAGATTCCCATCGAAATGCGACACAAGGCTGCCTCCTCTCTTTCCCAGCCCAATCCCCTCTGGTCTGGTTCCCGGCGCCCCCTGTTTAGCCAATATTTCCAACCTGATTTGCAGATCCTTGCAGACAGCAGCGGATTCTTCTTCCCTTTTCCTGAATGCCAGTACTTCCGAGTTAAGTTGTGCCACCGCGTTTTGCAGGGCTGTTATTTGTTGTTCGGTATTCATCTTGTCCTGCCTTCGTGAGCTCGCGAAGCACCAATCTTCGCCCCTCGCTGCGTCCACTCACGTTGCGAGGTTTTATTTTTTTTGGCAGATGGAGCTTACTGTCAGAGTTGCCTCTAGGTCCCAGCTCACAGAGGACCAACGCTAGTCAGTAATAACGTATAAAAGTCTTTATTGAAGATTAGTTTCCATTTTCAAACCGCAGCGTGCAACTCTACGTCTTAGAACCTAGACCGGCGAAGCTCCATCTGAGTCTCCGCCTCCTAGACACCAGTTTAAGACTCTAGCCTTACTCCACCTCTTCCGTTGTTCTTTCCTCCTCTGGGTCCTTCTGCCCCCTGGGGTTTCCTCCTTTCTGGACTCTTCTGACGCTGACCCCCCTGAGTCTTGCCCCTCCTTCCGGCGGGCTTTAGGACCTGGCTCCCTATCCGGGCTACCTGCTGTGCCGCTCGCCTGTACATTTGAACTTGGCGCGCGCGCCCAGCCGGTAACTTTCCTCTTGACTGTTTCCCCGCTCTCCGATGGAGGCGTGGTCAATCCTGACTCCTCTCCTCTCGCTGGTGGTGAGAACACTGGTCCCGATGCCTGGGACTCCTCCCCCCCACTGCGCTCTGGTGGGGAAGCTGGTCCTGATTTCCAACTGCTGCTCTGGGAGTCCCCGCTGGCCCCTTCCTTCTGGGGTTTCCCCCTTGGCACCCCCCTTGCCCTGGCCATCGACGCTCCCTTCTGTGAATCTTCCGATTCGCTGGAGAGGCTCATGGAATCCCTCTGACCACTGTCACCGCCTACGCTCCCCTCGGATTCCTCCCCCTCGCTCTCCATTTCCTCCCTCTCCTGTGCCTCTGCTCCTGAGCCCCTGACAGCGACATATTTTTAACTAATAGTTTTGTCTTGTTTAAATTCATTTTGAACCCCACAACTTTACCGTAGCCATATATTATTTCCAACGCCTTTCTTAAACTCTGTTTTGGTTGCTCCGTAGTTATAATTAAATCGTCAGCAAATGCCCTCATTTTGTTACTTCTATTTCCTAGCATAATCCCTTTTATTTCTTTTTCTTCCCTAATTTGTTTACATAAAACTTCCAATGTTAATATGAAAATTAAGGGGGATAGTGGGCAAACGGAGACGGAATGCCACATTGGAGACCTGGTCCACGATAGGAAACGGGCCGGTGAAACGGGCGTCCAGCTTCCGCGAAGGTCGAGAGGGGTGGAGGTGGCGAGTGGAGAGCCATACCAGGTCACTGACGTGGAGTTCCGGCCCCACCTGGCGGTGGCGGTCGGCCTGGGCCTTGTACGCCTCCTTGGCCTGGCGCAGTTGCTCCATCAATAGCTGTTGCTGGGACTGGAGCTCCTGAAGTCACTCCGTCACAGCAGGGACCGCGGATGCCGGCAGCACATCCGGAAACGGCTGTGGATGATAACCGTAACTGGCCTGGAACGGGGTCTGCTGGGTGGACGCATTCACCGCGTTGTTGTAGGCGAACTCCACCAATGCTAGGTGGTCGACCCAGTCATCCTGCTGGTAGCTGCAGTAACACCGGAGGTACTGCTCCAGCACCGCGTTCACCCGTTCCATCTGGCCATCGGTCTGTGGGTTGGAACACAGCGGGCGCGTTGCACAATCCGAAGGGCATAACCAGGTATTCGAACTGCCCGTACCGGGTCCCGAATGCTGTCTTCCACTCATCCCCGGCTCGGATCCGAATTAAATTGTAGGCCCCCCGGGGGTTTAGCTTGGTGAACACCTGCGCCCCTTGCACCCGCTCCAGCAACTCCGAAATAAGGGGCAAGGGGTACCGGTCTGGGATGGTAATATTGTTCAGGGCCCGGTAATCATGGCAAAGGCGAAGCTCCCCACATTTCTTCTTAACGAAGAGCACTGGTGCAGCGGTGGGCGAGGTAGAAGGCCTAATGAAACCACGCTCCAGGTTCTTGCGCAGGAAGTCCTGCAAAGCTTCGCGCTCTGGCTCTGTTAGAGAGTATAAGCGACTCACCGGCAGGGGCGCTCCGGGCTGGAGGTCTATGCTGCAGTCAAAAGACCGATGCGGCGGCAGCTGGTCTGCCCCCCGTTCCTCGAACACGTCGTGATAGTCCCGGTACTCGGCGGGGAGCGTTGATGCAGCCCCCTCAGTGGGCGCAGCTGCTAGCATCTCGGACTGAGCATGGGAACATGGGTCTGGGAAGTGCACAGTCCGTTTGACCCAGTCAATCGAACATTGTGAGCCTCCAGCCAGTCCATCCCGAGCACCAGGGGAAACCGGGGCATGGAGGCAATGTCCAAAGTTCGCATCTCCCGGTGCTGCTGGAGACACAGGACCAAGGGCTGGGTCTCCTGAGTAATGGCACCTGAACGCAGGAGCCGTCCGTCAATTGCCTCCACCTGTACCGGTTCTTAAGGCGAACACTCCTCCTGGGAGAAACCAGTTCCCTCCGCCTCTCTGCCCTAAGCCTCTGCAGTTCAGGAGAGGCTGGGGAGTTACTGGACCCAGGGGGAGACTCTCCTTCCTCTGGCAGGGCCGGGAGAGGCGCACCTGTAGGCACTGTGTCCTTAATCACCTCTGGAGCTAGAGTGGAATCACCTGGTGCCTGCTCCTGATGATCCGGCACAGGTGCAGGCTCTTCAGATCCAAGGCCCTGCCCCAGTTCAGCCGGCCCTGGAGGCAGGGACTCCGGTGCTGGCTGGAATTCCTCCGGTTCAGCCTCTAAATCGGATTCCCAGGCCATCACAGCTATAAATGTGCCTCCCGGCAAAAAGCCAGCTTGGTCATTGTGTATCATCACCTGGAAGACTTTTTTTGATCTTTCGGCTAAAATATTTGCATATAATTTATAATCGTTATTTAGAAGTGCGATAGGCCTATAGTTGTTAATAAGTAGATTGTCCATTCCCTGTTTTGGAATTAATGCAATAAGGCTGTCTTTCCAAGAATCCGGCATGGTTCCGTCTTTTAAGATACTTCTTAATGGGTCAGACAGTAAGTCCTCAATTTTTTATAATATATTGCCGGTAGGCCGTCTGGCCCTGGTGGCATTCCTATCTTTGTTTCCTTAATTGCTCTTTGAATTTCGTACGATGTGATAGGGTCATTCAACAGTTCTTTTTGTTCTTTAGTAAGTTTCGGAAGACAGTTCTGTTCTAAATGTTCTTTAACTTCTGTTTCCAACTTCGATTTTTCCACCTGGAAGCCAATTTTCCTGTCCGAATTATAGGCCTCTCTTACTTGGAAATAGTGTAACCAATCCTGCACCTTATCTTTAAGTTTCTCATAACTCTGCAATTTCAGTTTGTCCCCATCCTGTTCCAAAATTTCCCAATATTTTGGCCAGTTCGATCTCATGTTAAGTTTTTTCAAGGCCTTAGCTTCCATGGGTGAAAGCCACCTTGGGGTTTTATTCTCCAAAAAATCTTAATATCTGACCCAGACATTGAACAATGCTTTTCTGACAATATGGTTTTTAAACGCCATATGAGCTTTGTCCTTACCATACCATAAGTATGCATGCCATCCAAAAACATTATCATGTCCTTCCAAATCAAGAATTTCTGTATTCTCAAGAAGTAGCCATTCCTTTAACCAGCAAAAGGCTGCCGCCTCGTAGTATAGTTTAAAGTCCGGCCGGGCAAACCCCCCTCTATCCTTTGCATCAGTAAGAATTTTATATTTAATTCTGGGCTTTTTGCCCTGCCAGACAAATCTAGAAATTTCTTTTTGCCACTTCTTGAAACAGTCCATCTTGTCAATTATTTGTAAGGTTTGAAACAGAAACACCTGACCAAATTCTTGTATTATTTCCAAAGCTCTTCTAGTACTAGGGATTGGCTCCTGTAATGTCAAAACTAGGTCATCTGCATAGGCTTTCAATTTATAATGTTTGGCTCCGACCTGTATACCTTGAATCTGTTGGTCCCTTCTAATCATGTTCAGCAAGACCTCCAGGACTGAAATAAAAAGCAGAGGGGAAATTGGGCAGCCTTGTCGTGTCCCTTTCTCTACCTTAAATTCTTCTGTAACTGCGTTATTCACTATCAATTTTGCCTTTTGTTCTGAATAAATCGCCCCTATACCGTTTCCAAACCTTTCTCCCACCCCCATCCCTTGCAGGTTTTTCTTCATAAAACTCCAAGAAATGTTGTCAAAGGCTTTCTCTGCGTCGATGAATATCAATACTGCTTTTGTATTAATATCAACTTGTAATTTTTCCAAGATGTCAATTAAGTTCCTTGTGTTGTTTGTCATATGTCTGCCTGGGAGAAAGCCTGCTTGGTCTTTATGTATGATTCCCGCTAGGACTTTTTTTAATCTTTTAGCTAAAATGTCAGCAAAAATTTTATAATCCACATTAAGTAGGGATATGGGGCGGTAGTTCTTAAGTTGTGTCTTTTCTGACTCATTTTTCGGTATAAGCGTGATATAGGCATCTTTCCACGACTCTGGCGCTCTTTTCCCCTCCATAATTTCATTGCAGACCTCCATTAATGGCTGAATTAAATAGTCCTTCATTACTTTGTAATATTTGGAGGAAAGCCCATCTGGGCCTGGAGACTTGCCAAGCTGTAAATTCTTAATGGCACCTTCAACCTCCTGTTCAGAAATTCTGTCATTCAATATTAATTTGCTCTCCTGAGATATATTTTGTAATCCATTTGTTTTTAAGAATTTCTCGATTTTGGTCTCATTCTGTGGTCCTTGTGCATACAATTGTTTGAAGTATCTCTGGAAACAGTCTTTGATCTCCTGTGGGTTTTGTATAATCCTTCCATTTACTTCAAGATTGGTCACTGTATTTAATTTTTGTCTTTTCTTCAGCTGCCAAGCTAGCAGCTTTCCACACTTATTATCTGATTCAAAAGTTTTTTGTCTCATTTGTTTAATCTTCCATTCTATGTCCTGATTAACCAATTTCAAATACTGTGCCTGATATGACTTAATTTCTCGCAGGATCTCCTGTGATTTTGGTTTAGACCTTAATCTCTTTTCTCCTTCTCTGATTTTCTCCAAAATCTTTCCTTTTCTTTCCTCTTGAAGTCTCCTCTTTATAGCATTTTGTTGAATCAGAAAACCTCTAATAATGGCTTTACTTGCGTCCCAGATTACTCTTTTTTCCACAGTTGTCTTTAAATTTATTTCAAAATAGTCTTTTATAATTTTTTGGGCCTTCTTAATAATTTCAGGATCTCTAAACAAGGTGTCATTCATTCTCCACCTAAAGGAACCAATCGGTGTTAATTTCATGTCCATTCTCACAGGGTTATGGTCGGAGCAGATTTTTGGGCAGATTTCCACCTTCCGAGTCTTGGGTGCCATCCCTCTTGTAATCCAAATTTGGTCAATTCTTGTCCAAGTCATGTTAGCTTCAGAGAAGAAAGTTCCCTCCCTTCCTAGGGGGTTTTTAGTTCTCCAAATGTCAATCAAGTCCATATTGTCTGTCATTTCAAAAAAAGTCTTTGGTAGTCTTCCATCTTTTGTAACTACCTGTCTTTCAGATTTGTCCATATGTGTTGACACAACTCCATTCATATCTCCCATCAAAATAATGTTCTGGTCCATATGATCCAACAACGTCTCATGCAGTTTCTTGTAAAACTCTGATTTCCCCTCATTAGGTGCGTAGACTCCAATTATTAATACTTTCTCTCCTTGTATTTGTATTTCAATTGCTACAAATCGTCCATGTTCATCCTTGAAAAGAAATTTTGGTGACAACTTCTCTTTTGCATATATCACAACTCCTCTTTTTTTAACTTTGTCCGATGAGATAAATTCTTGACCTAGTCTCTTGTTTACCAATAATTTCCTGTGGAGTCTTGTTATATGTGTTTTTTGTAAGCAAATCAAATCCAATTGTTCCTTTTTTAACATATGAAAAATTCTCTTCCTCTTGCTAGGGGAATTAAGACCCCGGATGTTCCAAGTTAACATCTGCAGAGACATGTTGTAGTTATTGTAAAGTTCCTCCAACTGCTCCCAAAAGTTGTTCTTCTTCTGATGGTTGTGTCTCTTTCTCTAGTCGGTTCGACCCCAAGGGGTGTCTGTCTAGATCAGGTGGTCCCAATCCTAGTATCTCCAAATCTCTTGTCCTTGCCTCCCTTCTTAGTTCTTCCCAAAGTCCTCCAGGAAACTCACCTTATCTTCCTTTGATCTTATCTTTATTTTCTTTCCTTTAAATGTAAACGAGAGGCCTTGAAGAAATTCCCACCTGAACAAGATATTGTTCTTCCTTAGTAGGTCAACCAAGTCACTGTAGTTAGTTCTGAGGTCTAGTAGGTATTTTGGGATATCTTTGAAAATCTCGATTCTCTCACTTCCAATCTCCAGTGCTTTCTTGTAATGCAGGCCCAGTATTTTGTCTCTTTCTTCTTTCGATCTTAGTGAAATCAGGCAGTCCCTCGCTCTGTTCTTCCTTTTGAGTCTTCCCAGCCGAAAGGCACTCACTATCTCAAATTCTTCTGAATCTAGACCCCAAAAGGTCTCAAATTCCAATGCGAGAAACTCTACTAGTTCTGCTTCCTCTGTTTCTGGAACTGATCTTAATCTCAAATTGGCCTGTTTTTCCTTAAGTTCAATCAGAGAGAATTGTGCCTTGTAATCATCCAGTTTTCTGTTTATTGGCGGTATTTTTTCCTCTACCGCCAAAACCCTCTCCCTGGCTTCCTCTGCTGTCTGTCTGGTCTCCTTGGATTCCTGCAGTAACCTGTCAATTGCCTGGGTATTGGAATTCACTTTCTGTCCTACGTCATTCACTTTTTGTCCAAGGTCTTGGATAGTTGAGGTGTTTAAATCTATCTTAGCTGTCAGATTCTGTAAAGCTGAAAGGATCTTGTCCAGTGTTGTAGATTCTGGTCCTGCTGGTCTTGCTCCCTTAAATTCTTCTCTTTCTGTAGCTTGTGAAGCAGAAAGACCTGTTACAGATGCTCTTCTAGAGTGTTGTTGTTGCTGTGTCTGCAGTTGCGACTGTTGTCTGGTTTTATATTTTATTACTTTCTCTTTCTCTTGTGCCTTCTCCTGCGGCTTATCTTGTGGAATGTCTTGATCCATTCCTGTGTCTCAGAAAAGTCAAGGTCACTTACACAGTTCTCACAGCTCCCAGGTTTATTTCTCAGCAGTGAACAAAAATACCAGCTGCAGCGGAAAATCCCCAGCTATAACAAAGAGTTCCTCTAGGAGAGCAGAGTAGCAAAATGTATCCTGGATGAATAGTTTTAAAACAGTATCTTTACTAGCATGTCAATGTTACTCAAAAAGCAACAGTTACAGGCTCAAAATTTCTCTTAAAAGAGTAGGTATTCTTTTGCAGAAGTCTGCAGTAATGCTTACAATGTAATGCTTACAATGTCTCTTAAGCGGTGCAATCAGGGTGGCCGTTCAATTACTTAAGGCAGTCCGGGATCAAAGATTGAGTGGTGGGTTCTATCTGTTAGGGTGTGAAACCTAAGACGCTGGCAAGTTAGCAATGTCATGCGACTTTAAGTAGTCAAGCTCGTTAAGTTGTTAAGTTGCTCAGTATATAAAGAGTGTTTGTTTTCTCTGCCTGCGGGGCGTGAAGCAAAAATGTCTGAAAGCTCCGGAGGCGTTTCTGTTATCTGTCTGCAATAAACCTGTCTTTGGAAAGACAGGCTTCCCTGTGTTGTTATTTCTTTGCTGCTGAGACTCTGAAGCTTGTACTGCAACAAGAATCTCTGCACTGGATTTAATTAATGCTCTGCAAAGAGAACTGTTGCTGGTTGCGCAGCGGAAGCATTTACTGGACCAGTACACAGACTCTCTTAGGTTATGGCTCCTTCTATGTTTCTACAGCTGTATTGTGTGCAGAGAAAGTGAAAGCAGCTTTCGGATGAGAGAAGACTGGCTTGGTCGTAAATCCAGCTCTTAAAGGAACTGAGAGGCTGCAGAAAGTTGAGAGAGCTGCGTAAGTGAAGATTTACAGCTTCATTAGCTGCAAAAGGCTAGCTTGACCTCCCGTTGTGTTTTTGTTTTGTTAATAAAAACAGAGGACGGTGGTAGGTTGCTAGTGAAGAGACGGAGGGAAAAAAGGTTTAAAAGGCTTCAGAGGAGGCTGGAGGCGTCTGAAAAGTGAGTAAAACAAATCCCAAGGGGAAAGAGAAGCAAGGGCACACAGAGGGAGTAGCAGCCGACCCCAAGAATGGCAGTGGAAAATTTCCAGGTTCCCTTTACAAAGTTGAACTCTGCTAATTACGTGCAGTGGTCTAAGAGGGCTCAAGTCTGGTTGGAAGCCAAAGAAGTGTGGGCTGACTATGTCCAGAGGCGAAAGCCGTTTGTGGCTGTTGCAGCAGATGCCACAGCAGAGCAAGAGGCTGCTGCACATGCTCAGAACAGGGAACATGACAAAATGGACACGAAAGCTAGATGCATGTTGATGGTATCGATAGACGATTCCCAATTACCTCATGTGGAAAATTTAAGGTCTGCATTTGAAATTTGGGAAGCTCTTAGGCGAATTCACCATAGAGCCACGCCCGGAGAGAAGGTGAGCATTATACGTGCTTTGTATGAGTTGAAACTGAAGCCAGGGGATAGTGTGGTTGAACACACGTCACAGATGACTGAGTATTTCAACCGACTGTCATCTCTAGGTGTGAATTTTCCTGAAAATATTAAAGTTTATACTCTGCTTAGCAGCCTGCATGCAGGGTTTGAAAACTTAATACTAACTTTACAAGTTTTGCCAGAGGAGCAGCTGAATATGAATTATGTGACTGGTAGATTGTGTGAGCAAGAATATCAACATCATCGAAAACGTATTGATAATTCAAATACCCCAAGGGTTGGATGTTCAGATAATTCCCAGCGTGGGGGAACTAGCAGGCAGAGCTGTAAGGAAGTCTCACAAGTGTCTGCTATGGCCAGCAAGTCATGTTTTCGATGTGGCAGCAGGTTTCATTTGATAGCAAAGTGTCCTGAAAAGCAACAGGAATTTCAACAGTCCAAGGTCAGTTTCCGGAGCTACAGGGGAAGACGAAGTGAGAGCTACAAGAATCAACGATCCAGAGGGGGAGCAGGTGCTGATAAGGGACTATCTGCAATGGCAGCACAACAGAGTCCTAAAAGGAGCCAACAAACCTTGAAGTGGATAATTGACAGTGGAGCCAGTCACAGTTTAGTTCCAGCGACATCTAGTGGCAGCTTGAAGAACTGCAAGACATTGCCAGTTGCAAAAACTGTGACTATAGCAGACAATAGTAAACGAGAAATGAGCCTTAAAGGCACAATTTATGTTAATTGTTTGCAAACTAACCTTCCTGTTTTTGTTCTTCCAGGAATGAAGAATGGACTTTTGAGTGTGTCATGCCTGGTAAAAAGTGGTTTTAAGGTTGAGTTTGAAAATGATGTGTGCACCATTTCGAAACAGGGGAAGGAGCTAGTTAAAATTCCCTGTGAAGATGGGCTTTTTGTTTTGGATGAAGAGCAGTTAGCAGCAGGTAGATGTTCAACAGGTGAAGCGCAAGCTAAGTGTGTAAATAAGGCTCCTCATACAGGTTGTGCACATCTACTACACAGAAGGTTAGCTCATAAATGCTTTAAGTATGTAAGCAAGATGCCAGATTTAGCTGAGGAGTGTAACATTAAACCCTGTCCAAATTTTCTGGATTGTTGTGCTTGTAAACATGCTAAGGTTAAGACATGTAACTATCCTAGATCTGACAGAGTAAGCAAGAAACCCTTTGAACTTGTGCACACAGACATGTGTGGCCCTATGCCAGTCAAATCGCTTGGAGGTGCGAGATTTATGCAAATTTTGGTGGATGATTTTTCAAGGGCTAGTTGGGTTTTCTTTCTGAAAGAAAAATCGCAAGCAGCTTCCATCCTGATGGATTGGATTGAAGAAGTCGAATGTAAATTTGACACCAGGGTGCGTAAAATACAATCAGATCGTGGTGGGGAATATGTGAACCACACGCTGGAGACGTGGTTAAAAAGGAAAGGTATAGTTCATAGACTTACCAATCCCTATTCACCACAGGAGAATGCAGTTGCTGAAAGAAAATTTCGAACATTACAGGAAGCCATTACTGCTTTGCTGTTTGATTCTGGACTTCCACAGCAGTTTTGGGCTGAGGCTGCACTGTATGCGAATTATACTTTTAACAGAGTGTACAATAGCACAGTAGGCAACACTCCTTACTTCATACTATTTGGGGAAAAACCAAAAATTGATCATCTAAGAGTTTTTGGATGTCGTGCTTATGTGCTGGTGCCTAGGGCACAACGTAGGAAAGGCGATCCTAGATCTAAAGAAATGTTGTTCTGTGGTTATCAAGCAAACACAAAAGGTTGGAGATTTGTGAATGTAGAAGGCAATCAAACGAAAATCACAATCAGCAGAAGTGCAGAATTTTGTGAACAGGATGGTTGGAATAAAATTCATGGAAATCCTGACATACTATTTGACGTGGTGAACAGTAACAACGAAACTCAGGCCCCAGGGCAGGTATTAGTTCCAGAACAGGCTGAGGAATTTGAGTCTGAGGACAAGGGTGAGAAATCGTTTAGTTCACCCAAGTCTGTAAAGTCAGAATCTTCTAGCTCTAAAAGTTCACCTGTACAGCAAGAGAGTGTAAAGTCAGAATCAGAAAGTTCTTCAACTACTAGTGACAAACAGGTGACGACTAGTGATTCTGGGTCAGAGGGGGAAACTGAAGGAACATCACAGGAACTGTTAAGGCGTTCCAAGCGTGCCAACAAAGGTATACCTCCTGAAAGGTACCAAGCTATTAGTGTTTGGGCTGGTTTGGCAAATTGCGAACCTGAAAGTTTTGAGGAGGTTGAGCAATTACCCCAGGAGGAGGCCAGTAGGTGGCGTGAGGCCATGCAAAAAGAGTTGAATTCTATGAAAGAACTGGGTGTGTTTTCCATCACCAAACTGCCAGAAGGTACCAAGGCAGTAAGTTGTAGGTGGGTGTACAGGATAAAGACAACAGCGATGGGGAAACCAGAGTACAAAGCAAGGCTTGTAGCTCGAGGTTTTACGCAAAGAGAGGGGTTACATTATTCTGAAGTCTATGTGCCCACTTCAAGGAGTGAAACCCTACGGGCACTATTAGCAGTTGCTGCTCAGAAAGGGTTCAAAGTGAAGCAATTTGATGTCTCTACAGCTTATCTTCATTCAGACTTGGCTGAAGAGCTCTATATGGAGCTTCCGCCAGGATTGAAAGTTGGTAAATCAAATCAGGTATGGAAACTACATAAATCTATTTATGGACTCAAGCAATCTGCTCATAATTGGAATGAGTGTTTGAATGACGTTTTGGTAGGCATTGGTTTTAGCAGGAGCAAGGCTGACAATTGCTTATATTTCAGAGGTTCAGGAGATGCTCAAGAATCTTTGCTTGTCTATGTAGATGACCTGATTTATACTTCAAAGACACAAGAACAAGTAAAAAAACTAGCCAAAGAGTTAAATAAACACTTCAAAGTTAAGAATCTTGGTGATGTAAAGGTCTATCTTGGTGTTCAGATAGATAGGACCAAAAATGGCAGTTTTCTACTGAATCAAAAAGGCAAGATATTGCAAATGTTGAAAAAGTTTGGCATGACAGAGTCTGCAGGTGTTAGAACACCAATGGAAATGGGTTTTGTAAAAGACAATGAGTTCAAGGATAGTGCTGAATTCAAGAGTGCTGAAATCTTTCAGTCAGCACTGGGAAGCTTACTTCATCTTTCGCAATGGAGTAGACCAGATATTGCTTACACTGTTAACTTACTCAGCAGAGAAGCTTCAAGACCTAGTGTAAATGCATGGAAAGGAATTCAAAGAGTGTTAAGATATTTACAATACACCAAAGATTTTTGCCTTGAATTATCTGCTGAAGGACAAGCACAGATTACTTGTTGGGCAGATAGTGATTGGGGAAATTTAAAGGATAGAAAATCAGTGTCTGGCTGTGTAATAAAATTTGGTAACTCTCTGATTGGGTGGAGATCCAAGAAACAGAACCTGATTGCTTTGTCGTCAACGGAAGCTGAGTTCTGTGCCTTATCTGAGTTATGTAGAGATCTAGAATTTTACAAATGCTTGGCACAAGAGATGTATGAAAAGGCCATCACTCCAATCACTGTATGGGGTGATAATCAACCGTGTCTTAAGTTAGCACAAAATGGGCAGTTTAAAGGTCGTACAAAACATTTGGATATCCGCTTTCAAAATGTTTGTCAAACGGTAAAAGCAGGAATTGTTAAATTAAATTACTGTCCCAGTCATGAAAATCAAGCTGATGGTTTTACAAAACCGCTTGGGTTTCAGCGGCATGAAAACTTTTGTGAAGAAATGGGTCTGAAGTAATTTTGTTTTTGTATTGCCAGCGAGAGGGGGTGTTAGGGTGTGAAACCTAAGACGCTGGCAAGTTAGCAATGTCATGTGACTTTAAGTAGTCAAGCTCGTTAAGTTGTTAAGTTGCTCAGTATATAAAGAGTGTTTGTTTTCTCTGCCTGCGGGGCGTGAAGCAAAAATGTCTGAAAGCTCCGGAGGCGTTTCTGTTATCTGTCTGCAATAAACCTGTCTTTGGAAAGACAGGCTTCCCTGTGTTGTTATTTCTTTGCTGCTGAGACTCTGAAGCTTGTACTGCAACAAGAATCTCTGCACTGGATTTAATTAATGCTCTGCAAAGAGAACTGTTGCTGGTTGCGCAGCGGAAGCATTTACTGGACCAGTACACAGACTCTCTTATATCCCCCCTTTCTCTTTTAAGGGGGGGGGTCTCCTGTCAGGCAATGCAATTTAGCTCTTTATAACAAAGTCCATTTCTTTGGTTCCAAGCTTCTTTATCCCTTGCTTTCAAACTGTCTACAGATCGGCAAAGCGGGCTTCCTGTTTAGACTCTGCCGATTTCAGGTTCAAATTCAAGATCAAAATCCCGGATCAAAGTATCAAAGTCAAGTTCAGGTTCACTTCTATTGGGTCTTATTCTTTGATCCTTCCAGATTTCCCCAGATCTTACTCACGGGTAGATGTTTCAGATCGATGTTTCACAGGAAAAAGGTCAGCGCTCTCCAGGCAATTGCTGTGCAGCTTCGCTCCGTAGAAGTAGCGATCGACTCCCAGCACAGCGCCAAACCCCCGCTCCGCTCCGGAGCTCTTTTCAGGGCTCCTTTGACAGTTCGGGGGGCGCGCGATGTGCCCACTGAGTCCCACGGCCCCAGGCTTCTCCCGCCTGCGGGTTTTTTAAGGGTCCTCCGCTTTGCTGCAGCGGTGGACCCGATTTCCACGGAGCTTCTCCCTCCTGTCAGAGGGAATCCGCCATTACCGATAGGTTAGAACCTAGTGCTAAGATACTGTCGAGAATGTATAACCTGCTGTTGAAATGGAAAACTGAGGATGAAACGGTTAAATCTGCTATGATAAAATGGGCACAAGATATTGGTCATAACATCATGTTTGCTGACTGGGAACGGTTGTGGACCACCGGTATGAAATTTACGGCATGTAATGCCTTAAGAGAAAATATTATGAAAATGATTTACAGGTGGTACATGACCCCAGTCAAGCTAGCAAAAATTTACCACTTGCCCGATAATAAATGTTGGAAATGTAAAGGAACGGAAGGAACATTCTTTCACCTTTGGTGGGCCTGCCCAAAGATTAAGGCTTTCTGGGAAATGATTTATAATGAACTGAAAAAAGTATTTAGGTATACTTTCCTGAAGAAACCAGAGGCCTTTCTCCTGGGCATGGTCGGCCAATTGGTGCCAAAGAAGGATAGAACCTTTTTTATGTATGCCACAGCAGCAGCAAGAATACTTATCGCAAAGCACTGGAAGACACAAGACTTACCCACCCTGGAAGAATGGCAGATGCAAGTCATAGACTATATGGAACTGGCAGAAATGACCGGCAGAATCCGAGATCAAGGAGAAGAGCAGGTGGAAGAGGACTGGAAGAAGTTTAAAGTTTATCTACAAAAACATTGTAAAACTTATGAATGTTAAGGGCATTGTAAATGAAATGAAGGGGTTCCAGTGATTAAGATAAATAAGAGTATAAAGGTAAAGATAAAAAATGAATTTGAATAATATGATAATTGCTGAACTAATTTTAAATTGGAATACATGAAAGGAAAGCGGGTGGAAGCAAGGAAAATAAGATCTGGAAGGTTATTAATTCGAAACAGAGTTTGTTTTTAATCTTGAATTGTCTTTGTTATGTTTTTTATTGTCGTTTTCTTTTTTTTGTCTTTTGTTGGTATTTTTTGTTGTATGCGTTTGTTGGGTTTTTGTGATTTGGGTTGTTTTTACTGTTGTTAATTTCTGTGAAATTTAATAAAATATCATTTAAAAAAATAAATAAAGAAATGTTCTTTAACTTCTTCTGTTGTTTCATTTCCTTATAGATTTCTCTAAAGAATTCGAGAAATCATTTCTCTATTTCTTTAGGGTTGTTTATTATTTTGCCTTCGCACTTAACTCTATTTATAAGCCTTTCTGCCTCTCTCTTCTTTAATTGCCATGCTAATAACCAGGCTCAGGTTCTGTTTCATGCTGTGTCTCTGTTTCAGGCTCCGGCGCTGTATCAACCACTGTTGCAGACTCAGGCTGTGGCGCTATGGCTGTAGCTGTGGCTCTGGTTCTGTTTCAGGCTCTGGAACTGTATCAAGCACTGTTTCAGGCTCAGGCTCAGGCTTCTGCTCTTTATTGGGCTTTGTCACAGTCTCCGACGCTGTTTCAAGCCCTGTATCTGCCTCTGTTTCAGGCTCTGGCACTCTATCAAGCACTGTTTCTGGCTCTGGCTCTCTTTCAGGCTCTGGTTCTGAATTAGGGTTTTGTTCTGGCTCTGGCTGTGTCTCTGGCTCTGGCTCCAGCTCCAGCTCCGGCACTGTATCAAGTACTGTTGCAGACTCAGGCTGTGGCTCTAGGCTGTGGCTGCAGCTATGTTTTGCGTTCCGGCTTTGTATCAAGCCCTATTTCTGGCTCTGGCTCTGGCTCTGGCTCTGGCTCTGGCTCTGGCTCTGGCTCTGGCTCTGGCTCTGGCTCTGGCTCTGGCTCAGGCTCATGGTCTCACTCTGACTCTGCTCTTAGATTACTTCGTAGTCTAAAAGAAGTCTATACATTTTTGCGATTATTTTGGTTTTACTATTCAGTAGTTCTCTTTCAAATCTTGAAGGCTCCTTTTCAAAACCTATCTGCTTATCCTGTCTGAACACTTCATTCACCTGGAAGTAATCTAGCCAACTAGAAAAGTGATCTTTTATTTTCTCATAACTTATCAATATTAGTTGACCCTCCTCCTCCCCCCTTAATATTGTGTTTAATGGTTATATGGGGTTGCTCGTGCGTAGGTTGCCGCCACTCCTGGCTAGGTAGCCTAGTTAAACCTTTCCTGGCTGGACAGCCCTTCACTTCGTGGCTGTTCAGTCGCTAGCAGAATCCGTCAGTGGGCGTTTCTTGAACTTCTTCCAGCAAAGAAGTTCTTTGACGCCAAGTCTCCGCCTACTTTCCCTGCGCGGAAGTCTTCTGCGCAGGGTGGGTGTGGGTAGCAGAGGACCTGTGCTCTCCCCGCTGGTCTCCAGCGAAGAGTCCTGGAGCCCTCTCTCCGATTCCCCCATCCGCCCCCCTTTATCCCTGGTGTTACGCTGATTTCCTTCCCCAGCTGCTGAGTCCCCTCTCTCCCTGCTTGTCCCTTCTCCGGCATCGCTTGGGAGCCCTGCCTCCACTTCTGGCTCCGATGTCAGTTCACTGACATCCACCCCCCCCCCAGGACCCCCTCCACCCCCGGCCCGACCTTTTGACCCAACTTCGTCCTTTTCCTCAGCCGACGATGCGGGGAATCCCCGGAAGGAGCTGTCGCCCTGAGTATTCAAACTCCGCTTCCCACCCGCTCCGATCTCTTTCCGCGGGGTGGCCCTCCCAGTCCGATTCCTCTTCCTCTGACGCCTCTCCTCCCTCCTCTTCGGAGGCAGGAAAACCCACAAAATCCTCTTCAAGATTGTCTTTTCAGGGCTCTACCATCGCCATCGATCCCCGGCATTGAATGTGTTGGCCTAGTGTGGGGCTCCGAGGAGAGCTTGGCTGTTTGGCTGGTGTACCGGCCACCTAGCGCACCAGCAGCCACCCTGTCAGGCCTATTGGAGGCGGTGGCTGGCTGGGCCTTGGAGTTCCCTAACCTATTGGTATTGGGGGACTTCAACATCCATGCTGATGCCACTCCCTCCTCACAGGCTCTGGACCTGGTGTCTTCCATGGCGACACTAGGGTTCTCCCAGTTTGTTTCGGGCCCCACACATCAAGCAGGCCACACGCTGGATTTGATCTTTGGCGTAGGTATAGATGTGATCATGTCTCCTTCGATGAAAGTGCCATGGTCTGATCACTACGCTCTGAAAGCCAGGATTGACATTCCACCCCCACCCTGCTTAGGTGGCGAGCCAATTTGGGCTCGCCCACAGAGGCTGATGGACCCTGATAGATTCCGTCAAGCCTTGCGGGACCTTGCTCCCCCTGGCGACTCATTGACTGAGCTTGTTGAGGGCTGGAATATCCAGCTCCTGGCAGCCATCGTAGAGATCGCACCTAAGCGCCCTCTGCGACCCCGCAGAAACAGGGCTCCCTGGTTTACCGAAGAGCTCCGGAAAATGAAGCGGGACCTCAGACGGCTAGAGCGAGTATGGCGGGGTGCCCGTGACGGAGCCTCAAGAACATCTTATAGGGCTTTTATTGAAACCTACGAGATGGCGGTGAAGGCTGCTAAGAAGTCTTACTTCTCGGCCTCCATTGCATCCGCTAGCTCTCGCCCGGCACAATTATTTAGTATAATCAGGTCTTTAACGTCCCTTGAGGGACAGCCAAATTTAAATAATAATTTGGCACATAGCTGTGAGGCATTTGCGAGCTTTTTTGCGGAGAAGGTCTTGTTGCTCCGCCATGACCTCCCTGCCAATTTGGATACAATAAAGGAACTGGAGGCCCCTCGACTGTCCTCGGGTCCAGTATTGGACCACTTCGACTGGATATCCCCAGCCGATGTGGACAGACTCCTCCGAGCTGGAAAGCCCACCACCTGTCCTCTCGACCCGTGCCCGTCTTGGCTGATTAGAGCGTGTCCAGACGAGGTGCGGGCCCTCCTGGGGGATATCATCAATTTGTCCCTTGGCACGGGGACATTCCCTGCAGAACTGAAGGAGGCAGTGGTGCGCCCGCTCTTAAAGAAAACATCATTAGATCCTTTAGATCTATCCAATTACCGCCCGGTTTCGAATCTTCCGTTCCTGGGTAAGGTGATTGAGAGAGCGGTTGCCGAACAGCTTGGTAGGTTTCTGGATGAAACATCGGCTCTGGATCCATTCCAGTCCGGCTTCCGCGCGGGTCATGGGACCGAGACGGCTCTGGTTGCCCTAACAGATGATCTTCGTAGACAGCTGGATCGAGGCGGGTCGGGGCTGCTGATTCTTCTAGATCTGTCAGCAGCTTTCGACATGGTTGATCACGAACTCCTGGACCACCGCCTTGCCGACGTGGGGATTCAGGGCACAGTCCTTCAATGGCTGCGCTCGTTTCTCTCTGGTCGGGGACAGAGGGTGGTGCTTGGGGGGGAATTGTCATCGCGCCACTCCTTGGTGTGTGGAGTACCTCAGGGTGCGATACTCTCCCCGATGCTTTTCAACATCTTTATGCGCCCCCTCGCCCAGCTTGTCCGGAGTTTTGGGCTGGGTTGCCATCAGTATGCTGATGACACCCAACTCTATCTGTTGATGGATGGCCATCCTGACTCGGCCCCAGACACACTGACCAGATGTTTGGAAGCTGTGGCTGGATGGTTACGTGGGAGCCGGTTGAAGCTAAATCCTTTGAAGACAGAGGTCCTGTGGCTGGGACAGGACGATATGGGATTGGGGGGGCAACTCCCATCTCTTGCGGGGGTGCAATTAGTGCCAGCACCATCCGTTAAGAGTTTGGGTGTAATCTTCGACACCTCCCTTTCCATGGAGGCGCAGACTGCAGCTATAACAAAGGCAGCATTTTTTCATCTCCGCCAAGCTAAGCAGTTGGCTCCTTACCTCTCTCGCCCTGACCTAGCCACTGTGATCCATGCGACGGTCACCTCCAGCCTGGATTATTGTAACTCGCTCTACGTGGGGCTGCCCTTGAGACTGACCCAGAAACTCCAGCGGGTGCAGAATGCTGCAGCGAGACTCCTTACGGGGTCTTCGCTGCGAGACCACATTCACCCGGTGCTATACCAGCTGCACTGGCTCCTGGTGGAGTACAGGATCAGGTTTAAGGTGCTGGTTTTAACCTTTAAAGCCCTATACGGCCTAGGACCCTCGTACCTACGGGACCGCCTCTCCTGGTATGCCCCACAGAGAAACTTACGGTCTTCAAATAAAAACATCTTGAAGGTCCCAGGCCACAGAGAAATTAGGCTGGCCTCAACTAGAGCCAGGGCTTTTTCGGCTGTGGCTCCGATCTGGTGGAACGCTCTGTCACTAAGAGACTAGGGCCCTGCGGGACTTGACATCTTTCCGCAGGGCCTGCAAGACAGAGCTGTTCCACCAGGCCTTTGGCCAGGGCACAGCCTGACTCCCTCCCTCGGCAATCTTCATGGAGCTCTGGCACAATGGTTGCAGTGGCTTGATTTGAACCAATTTTATAATGAATGATTTTAGAGTGTTGTTTGTGCCGTACTTTTGTACTGTTTTATTGTTGTTAGCCGCCCTGAGCCCGGCTTCGGCTGGGGAGGGCGGGATATAAATAAAATTTATTATTATTATTATTATTATTATTATTAATCTGTGGTTCCAAATTGCTCCTCCCAGAATCTCGCTAGTGGTTTAGGTTTATCTGGGAACAGGCTGTGGAACTCCTCCGCAAGATACCCATCATTGATAGCCTCCGCTGGAACCCACGTGTTTTCTGACTCGGGTTCTCCCTCCCAAGCTACCAAGTACTCCACCTGGCGCCCTCACCATCTTGAATCGAGTATTTCCGTGGCTTGGTTGTGGTGTTCCCAAGTTCATCTTAAGTTGCTGGTGCAAGGCCTCCATTTATTCCACAAACTGCTCTGCCGCAGGTACGCTCCCCCCTTCCTCCCCCCTCCCCGGGAAGGCCCTGGGGTGACACCCATAATTGGCCATGAACGGGCTCATTCCCGTGGAAGCCCGCCTCGACCTGTAGCAAGCCCATGAGCTTCCTCCAGAACCGGGAAGTAAATTGTTTCCCGCTGTCAGAGCTGCCCAAGGTCCCAGCTCACAGAGGACCAACGCCAGGTCGTTGTTATATACAAAAGTCTTTATTGAAGTTCAGTTTCTATTTCAAAGCCGTGGCGCGCAGCTCTACGTCTTAAACCCTAGACCGCCGAAGCTCCGTCTGAATCTCCTCCCCCCAGACACCAGTTTAAGACTCTAGCCTTGCTCCACCTCTTCCTTTGCTCCTTTCTCCTCTGGGTCCGCCTGTCCGCTGGGGTCTCGCCCTTTCTGGACTCTTCTGATGCTGAGTCCCCTGAGTCATCCCCCACCCTCCGGCGGGCTTTAGGACCTGGTTCCTCATCCGGGCTACCTGCTGTACATTTGAACTTGGAGCGCGCCCAGCCGGCAACCCTCCTCCTGACCGTTCCCTCACTCCCCGATGGAGGCGTGGTCAGCCCTAACTCATCTTGTCTCCCTCATGGAGGAGACGCTGGCCCTGATACCTGGGATTCTTCCCCCCCACTACGCTCTGGTGGGGAAGCTGGTCCTGATCTCCAGCCGCTGCTCTGGGAGTCCCCGCTGGCCCCTTGCTTCTGGTGCGTCCCCCCTGGGACCCCCCTTGCCCTGGCCATCGGCGCCCCCCTCTGGGAATCTTCTGATTCGCTGGAGAGGCTCATGGAATCTCTCGGGCCACTGTCATCTTCTCCCACGCTGCCCTCAGATTCTTCCCCTTCGCTCTCCATTCCCTCTCTTCCCTGTGCCTCTGCTCCTGAGCCCCTGACACCCGCGATCCGAGATGACCCTCGAGGGAGTCTCATGCAGCCTGAAGATGTGATCTACAAACAACCTGGCTGTTTCCTCTGCCGTTTCCGCATGCGAGCAAGCTACGAAATGGCACATTTTTGTTAGCAGATCGACTACTACCATGACTGCTGTCTTCCCCCTTGATTTGGGCAAATCTGTCATAAAATCTATGGATACCACCTCCCAGGGTCTTCCCGGCATGGGTAAGGGTTCCAGTAACCCTGCGGGTGCAGCCCTCTCCCCCTTTGCCCTCTGGCAGCGGTCGCACCCCCGTACATATTCCCGTACATCTTCCCTTACCCTTGGCCACCAGAACTGCCTGGTGACAAGCAACATGGTTTTGTGTTGACCCGGCTAGTTCTCGTTTCCCAACCAACACTCCCCCACACACCCATCGGTTCTCAGGGAACACGTGTCTGACTTCCGGCGGTCTCTCTCCTTCCATGTACTCCGGCTTCCGGGAGAGAGCATCTGCTCTTACGTTCTCCTCCCCCGGCACGTACCGGATCTCGAAGAAAAACTTGGAGAACTCCTGTGCCCATCGAATCTGTCTCTGGTTGAGTACTCACGCAGTCCTCCAGTATTCCAAGTTCTTGTGATCCGTACACACCTGGATCTTGTGCTGCGCCCCTATTAGCAGATGTCTCCATCGTCGAAATGCTGCATAAATTGCAAGCAGTTCGCGGTCATACACCGTGTAGTTTTGCTCCGACTTGCTCAGCTTCCTCGAGAAAAAGGCGCAAATATTAGCATATAATTTATGCTAAAATATGCTAAAATATTAGCATATAATTTATAATCGTTATTTAGAAGTGCGATAGGCCTATAGTTGTTAATAAGTAGATTGTCCGTTCCCTGTTTTGGAATTAATGCAATAAGGCTGTCTTTCCAAGAATCCGGCATGGTTCCGTCTTTTAATATACATCTTAATGGGTCAGTCAGTAAGTCCTCAATTTTTTTATTATATATTGCCGGTAGGCCGTCTGGCCCTGGTGGCTTTCCTATCTTTGCTTCCTTAATTACTCTTTGAATTTCGTACGATGTGATAGGGGCATTCAACAGTTCTTTTTGTTCTTTAGTACGTTTCGGAAGACAGTTGTGTTCTAAATGTTCTTTAACTTCTTGTGTTGTTTCATTTCCTTCCTTATAGATTTCTCTAAAGAATTCGAGAAATCTCTAGGCTGTGGCTGTTGCTCTGGTTCGGGCTGTGGCTCTTTTTCAGGCTCTGGTTCTGAATGAGGGCTTGGTTATGGCACTGATTCAGGGTCTCGCTCTGTCCCTGGCTGTGTCTCTGTTGCACCTCAAACTGGGTTTGTTGTTGTTGTTGTTATTTTCTTTCTGGGGTGGGACAAATGTTTAGTTGGGGCGGGGATTATTTTAAATTTAGCATAATTGTTTCTTGCTTTGTTTTTCTTTTACATTTTATGGAAATTAGCCCTCCCCACAAAAACTGACACCAGATCCAGAGGCACACAGAACGCCAACACCAATCAACCACACCAGACCCAAACCCAGACCCTCTCCACAGATGAATTACTGACACCATCCAGTAGCCAATCCATGGTGGCACCTCCGGATGCTGCACCCCCCTGCAATCCCTACACATATCTGGCTGACACAAGCCACAAAACCACAGCTCGCCCCTATACACGAAGCCAAGCCAAAGCACAACTAAGTGCAATACAGCCATCTTCTCAGGAAAACTCTTCACAAAGTTCAAGAGGTCAAGACACAAAGACTTTAGCAACTAATCCACACCTAATGACCCACCTAAGTGGTACTCAGGATATCACTCAAGAAATCACTCAAGGTATCTCTCAAGTAATTAAGGAACAAAAGAAGAAAAGGCACACTAGCCTGGGAACTTCCTCTCTGCCCAGAACATTGGAGGCTAGACACCACACCCCCTCTACAGTATTTATAGGAACTCAAACATTGAGATCCCGCTCTGTTCCAGTAACAAGAAGCCGAAAGCACCAGCCTGAAGATGACGAGTGAGACCTCGTCGAAACGTCGCCTAGACACCCCAACTTTTACACGGGAAGACACCCGAGGACACCAAAACCTGCAAAACAATAATCCTTTCTATATAAATTTTGCAATACATTCTGAAAACATAATGAATCCTTAATTGTTGTCCACGTCCTTTTAGGTCCTTTATCACTCAAATGCTAGCACGGAGTCAAAACTATTATTGTATTTTTTAACATATCTTGTATAACCATCCCATTTTCCTGCAAATTTTTGCTTTGAGATTCCTCTGAGTTTGCTAGTCAATTGAGCCGTCTCCACCAATTCCTGTAATCTTTTCTTGATCATCTGGAAGGAGTGAGGTACCACCTATGAGCCATTTTCATCATGTTCTCTCTTATATTATAGCTGGCTGTAAATTTCAAATGTACATTCCATCAGTTTTCCCCATCTTTTAGCAAAATAGGACGGCCCACATCTTGGGCCCACTTTATCATTGAAGCCTTAACCTCCTCATCCATTACTTCGTAGTCTAAAAGAAGTCTATAGATTTTTGCGGTTTTTTATATATTATATATATTATATTATATAAATTATATATTATTATATATATTATATAGATTATATATCTTTCGGCTAAAATATTTGCATATAATTTATAATCGTTATTTAGAAGTGTGATAGGCCTATAGTTGTTAATAAGTAGATTGTCCGTTCCCTGTTTTGGAATTAATGCAATAAGGCTGTCTTTCCAAGAATCCGGCATGGTTCCGTCTTTTAAGATACTTCTTAATGGGTTAGACAGTAAGTCCTCAATTTTTTAATAATATATTACCGGTAGGCCGTCTGGCCCTGGTGGCTTTCCTATCTTTCCTATCTTTGCTTCCTTAATTGCTCTTTGAATTTCGTACGATGTAATAGGGGCAGTGGCGTAGCGTGGGTTGTCAGCACCCGGGGCAAGGCAAGTAATTTGCGCCCCCCTAACCCGTGGATTTGCGCCCCCTAACCCTAACCCCCAGATGTTGCGCCCTGTGCGGCCGGCCCCCCCTGCACCCCCACGCTACGCCACTGAATAGGGGCATTCAACAGTTCTTTTTGTTCTTTAGTAAGTTTCGGAAGACAGTTGTGTTCTAAATGTTCTTTAACTTCTTGTGTTGTTTCATTTCCTTCCTTAAAGATTTCTCTAAAGAATTCGAGAAATCGTTTCTCTATTTCTTTAGGGTTGTTTATTATTTTGCCTTCGCACTTAACTCTATTTATAAGCCTTTCTGCCTCTCTCTTCTTTAATTGCCATGCTAATAACCAGGCTGAGGTTCTGTTTCAGGCTGTGTCACTGTTTCAGGCTCCGGCGCTGTATCAACCACTGTTGCAGACTCAGGCTGTGGCGCTATGGCTGTAGCTGTGGCTCTGGTTCTGTTTCAGGCTCTGGCACTGTATCAAGCACTGTTTCAGGCTCAGGCTTCTGCTCTTTATTAGGCTTTGTCTCAGTCTCCGACGCTGTTTCAAGCCCTGTATCAGCCTCTGCCTCTGTTTCAGGATCTGGCACTCTATCAAGCACTGTTTCTGGCTCTGGCTCTCTTTCAGGCTCTGGTTCTGAATTAGGGTTTTGTTCTGGCTCCAGCTCCAGCTCCGGCACTGTATCAAGTAGTGTTGCAGTCTCAGGCTGTGCCTCTAGGCTGTGGCTGCAGCTATGTTTTGTGCTCCGGCCCTGTATCAAGCCCTATTTCTGTTTCTGTTTCTGGCTCTGTTTCTGGCTCTGTTTCTGTTTCTGGCTCTGTTTCTGGCTCTGTTTCTGGCTCTGTTTCTGGCTCTGTTTCTGGCTCTGTTTCTGTTTCTGTTTCTGTTTCTGTTTCTGTTTCTGTTTCTGGCTCTGGCTCTGGCTCTGGCTCTGGCTCTGGCTCTGGCTCTGGCTCTGGCTCTGGCTCTGGCTCTGGCTCTGGCTCTGGCTCTGGCTCTGGCTCTGGCTCTGGCTCTGGCTCTGGCTCTGGCTCTGGCTCTGGCTCTGGCTCTGGCTCTGGCTCTGGCTCTGGCTCTGGCTCTGGCTCTGGCTCTGGCTCTGGCTCTGGCTCTGGCTCTGGCTCTGGCTCTGGCTCTGGCTCTGGCTCCGGCTCCGGCTCCGGCTCCGGCTCCGGCTCCGGCTCCGGCTCCGGCTCCGGCTCCGGCTCCGGCTCCGGCTCCGGCTCCGGCTCCGGCTCCGGCTCCGGCTCCGGCTCCGGCTCCGGCTCCGGCTCCGGCTCCGGCTCCGGCTCCGGCTCCGGCTCCGGCTCCGGCTCCGGCTCCGGCTCCTCTGATTCTGATTCTGATTCTGATTCTGGGTCTCGCTCTCGCACTCTATCAAGGACTGTTTCAGACTCAGGCTCTGGCTGTGGCTCTGCCTCTGTTTCAGGCTCAGGCTCTGTTTGAGGCTGTGTCTCTGTTTCAGGCTCCGGCACTGTATCAAGTACTGTTGTAGACTCAGGCTGTGGCTCTAGGCTGTGACTGTGGCTGTTGCTCTGGTTCGGGCTGTGGCTCTTTTTCAGGCTCTGGTTCTAAATGAGGGCTTGGTTATGGCACTGATTCAGGGTCTCGCTCTGTCTCTGGCTGTGTCTCTGTTGCACCTCAAACGGTGGTTTGTTGTTGTTTTTATTTTCTTTCTGGGGTGGGACTGTTCGTGTGAATATAAATCCTGCGTCCAGCCAGGCTTCCCTGCGCAGCCTCTGTGTCTCCGAAGCTGGCCTAGCAGGATAGCAGAGTAGCAGCGGTCCTGCGTCCGTGTGAGAAAAAGGGATAAATCAAGTCCAGAGACAGTTCGGTTCTTATCTCTAGTAGCGTTTATTTACAAGCCATAAATCAGTCTCTTTCCATCAGAGCTTTCCGGCGTTTCTCTGTGCCAAAAGCACACACAGCCTGCAGCCTCGGAGCTGAGCTGTGTCTCTCAGGCAGAAGCGAAAGCAAGTCTGCTCACAGACTGTGACGCACTTCTCTGCGTCAAGCTCCTCCCAGATACAGGACACCACGGAGTTTTAACCCTGTCTGTTCCAAACTCCACACCCCTCTTGTCCTGCATCTGGGGACAATAGCCAACAATGCTTTCCCCATACACAGACCCTCACAGAACTCCTCGTGCTTCCGGAAGGTTAATGGTTTTGTGAAACCATCAGCGAGGTTCTTTGTTGAGGGACAGTATTTCAGAGCAACTAGCCCCTCACGAACGCTCTGACACACATTTTGAAAACGTATGTCCAAATGTTTGGTCCTCGCCTTAAATTGCTCCGTCTCAGCCAATTTAAGGCACGGTTGATTGTCTTCATGCACCACAACGGGCAGACAATTCTCTCCACAGATTTCCTCGACCAAACACACATAGAACTCCAGCTCTCTGCAAGCATCTGATAGCGCACTGAACTCAGCTTCAGTAGATGAAAGCGCTATGAGATTTTGCTTCCGGGACCTCCACCCAATCACTGAGTCCCCAAACTTCACCACTAGGCCTGACACTGATCTGCGGTCCTCAGAGTTACCCCAATCTGCGTCCACAAAGCAAGTCAGTTTGACTTCTCCTTGGGCTGGCAACCTAAGACAAAAAATCTTTGGTATCTTGCAGGTAACACAGCACCCGCTTTATACCGTTCCAGACCTGCACACTAGGACTTGAAGCCTCTCTACTGAGCAGATTGACAGCAAATGCAATGTCTGGCCTGCTCCACTGTGACAGATACAACAGACTACCCAGAGCTGACTGAAAGAGTTCAGTATTTTCGAACACCACGCGTTCTACTTGCTGACACTCCTTCACGTATGCAGTCTCCATGGGTGATCTGGCACCTGCACAATCAGACATTCTGAACTTCTCAAGCAACTGTTCAATCTTACCTTTCTGGCAAAGCAAGAAGCTTCCATCACTTGCTTTTGTGATCTGCACGCCTAAATAGGACTTGACATCTCCAAGCTGCTTTAGCTTGAACCGCTTTCCAAGCTCTTTAGCAAACTTCTCCACCTGTTCACCTGTCTGTGTCATGACTAAGATATCATCAACAAACACCTGCACCACTTGCTGTTTTACGCCTGAACCTCTAATGTAAAGACAACTGTCTGCAAGAGATCTCTTAAAACCTAGCTCTTCTTTTTTTTTTAACATACATACATATCATACATATCACAAACATAGTTACACAGCCAAGAAAAAAGGAAAAGAAAAAAAAAGAAAAACGAAACATGTAATACATAAAAACAAAGACAACTCAACTTACATTGACAAACACTCATCGACTTCCCTTTATCTCGATTTCGGAATAAAGTTATCATATTTTTTATCCGCAGTGTCTCATTTTTCAAGCAATTTTTACGTAGTAAGCGTTATCTCATACCTACTGTGATTTTTCAAATATATATTTGTTTTTTATCAACATTTTTATTTTCCTTTTATTTCTGTTTCCATATATAACTTAAATTTATCCCATTCATTATTAAATTTTGTACTTTTTTGATTTCTTATTTTCTGTGTCAATTTTGCCAGTTCTAAATAGTCAAATAGTTTAGATTGCCACTCTATTATCGTTGGGATTTTAGACGTTTTCCAATACTGTGCTATGAGGGTTCTGGCAGCCACTGTTGCGTATTGAAAAAATGTTTTATCTTCCTTTTTGATTTCTTCACCAATTATCCCCAGGAGGAAAGCTTCGGGTTTTTTGCTAAAGGTGTATTTGAGGACTTTTTAAAATTCATTATAGATAGATTCCCAAAAAATTTTAAGTGTCTCACATGACCACCACATATGTATAAAGTCGCCCTCCTTACTCTTGCATTTCCAACACATTTTATCACCTGTTTTATAAATTTTATCCAATTTTACCGGCGTCATGTACCATCTGTACATCATCTTATACATGTTCTCCTTGAGTGTTGTACATGCCGTGAAGTTCATACCTTTACACCATAAAGCCTTCCATTTGTCAAACTCTATATTATAACCCAAGTCCACTGCCCACTTCACCATCACCTCCTTCACTTCCTCATCTTTGGTGTCCCACTCAAGTAACTGGTTATACATTTTTGATAGTAATTTTGTTCTTCCTTCTATTATTTCAATCTGAAATCTAGATTTCTTCTCATTTATCCCAATCTTTTTATCTTCCGTCCACATGGAGTTAATTTGGTGATATTGAATCCAGCCAGTCAACTTATTTTTTATTTCTTCATATGGTCTGATTCTCCACCCGGATTCATTTCTAACTAATAGATCTTCATATGTCCATCTTTCCCCTTCAGTGTTTATTTTCTTTTTTGTCAGTATATCGATTGGTGATAACCACCAGGGGGTTTTCTGTTCCAATAATTTTTTATTCCTTTCCCACACTTCTAACAGTGGCCCTCTAATAATATGGTTAGAAAAATCTTTATGTTTCTTTCCTTTATCCCACCACAGATAGTCATGCCATCCAAATCTTAAGTTGAAACCCTCTAGATCTAACAAATCTTTATTTTTAATGACAATCCATTCTTTTACCCAGCAAAGGCATGCTGCTTCATAATATAACTGTAAATTTGGGACCGCAAATCCCCCCCTGTCTTTTTGATCCGTGAGCAATTTGAATTTAATCCTTGGTCTTTTTCCTTGCCAAATAAATTTAGAAAGTAGTCTCTGCCAATCTTTAAATAGTGAAATTCCCCTAATTATCGGTAAATTTTGGAATAAAAAGAGTAATTTTGGTAATAGATTCATTTTGATCGCAGCCATTCTCCCCAACCAAGAGAGGTGTATTCTGTTCCAAGTATCCATGTCCTTTGTTATTTCTTTCCATGTGTTCTTGTAATTATTTTCAATCAGATTTATGTTCTTCATGGTTAACCAGATTCCGAGATATTTTACTTTTTTGGCAATTTTAATCCCTGTTTGAGTTTCGAGATCATTTTTTGTCTTTTCTTCCAGATTTTTGGTCATTATTTTGGTTTTTGCTCTGTTCAATTTAAAACCGGATAGTTTTCCAAATTCCTCTAGTAGTTCCCATACTTTCCCAACACTCTTTTTTGGGTCTTCCAGCGACAACATAAGATCATCAGCATATGATTTCAATTTGTGTTCTTTCACTCCTATTTTTATACCCCGAATATCTTGAGTTTTCCTTATCTTATTTGTAATTATCTCTAGCACCATAATGAACAGTAACGGGGACAGAGGGCACCCCTGTCGGGTACCTTTCGCTATCTTAAAAGGATCTGTCAAATTGTTATTTATGATTAGTCTAGCACTTTGTTGTGTATAAATCGCTTTCATTCCTTCCAGGAATGTGCCCTCTATCCCCGACCTTTCCAAACATTTTATCATGAAAACCCAAGACACATTATCAAATGCCTTTTCGGCGTCAACGAACATTAAAACTGCTGGAATTTCATTATGGCATTCTAGATATTCAATGATGTCTATTGTATGTCTTATGTTGTCTTTAATTTGTCTATTGGGTAGAAAACCGGCCTGGTCAGTATGGATAAGATTACTCAGACACTTTTTAAGTCGGTGTGCCATTATATCGGCAAAGATCTTATAATCATTATTCAATAATGAGATCGGTCTGTAGTTCTTGATGTTAAGTTTGTCTGAATCTGGTTTCGTTTTTTTTTTTTTAATATTTTTTATTGCTTTTTAGAAATACAGAAATACAGAAAAAAGAATAAAGGGTGGTTATAAGAAAATAGAATAGACAAATAACAAGTTTCCATATTCTTTTTCCATCTATTCTATAGGACTTCCCCACATCCTCCGAACCCTGCGTTCTCTGTCTTATAAAGCATCAGCAATTTGTTAACTTATTTCAAAACTTATTGTAACTTCCATTTTATCATGTTCCCTATTTTCAATTTTACTATAACTCAATTCTTATATGTTTTATATTAAACACAATAAAGTTGTTTCATTATTTTACCTCTGAATTCTTGTGTCTTAATTTTCATTTCATTAGCTTACATTTGCTGAAGCTAGAATTTCCTGAAAGGTGCATTTTTTAACATTCATACAGCTTATAGTGTTTTTTCAAATAGTCCTTAAACTTTTCCCAATCCTCCTCAGTTGTTTCTTCTCCCACGTCTCGGATTCTGCCAGTCATTTCAGCCAATTCCATATAGTCCATCAACTGCGATTGCCATTCCTCCAGCGTGGGTAAATCTTGTGTCTTCCAATATTTTGCAATCAGGATCCTTGCTGCTGTGGTAGCATACATGAAAAAGGTTCTGTCCTTCTTAAGCACTCTCTGGTCCACCATGCCCAGAAGGAAGGCCTCTGGTTTCTTAGGTAAGGTAAATCTCAGTACCTTTTTTAGTTCATTATGGATCATTTCCCAGAAGGCCTTCACTTTCGGGCAGGTCCACCAGAGATGAAAGAATGTCCCTTCCGCCTCTCCACATTTCCAACATTTATTGTCAGACAGATGATATATCTTAGCTAACTTGACTGGGGTCATGTACCACCGGTATACCATTTTCATAATATTTTCCTTCAAGGCAGTGCATGCCGTGAATTTCAAACCGGTGTTCCATAACCTTTCCCAGTCTGCAAACATAATGTTATGCCCCACATCCTGAGCCCATTTTATCATAGCGGATTTGACTGTCTCACCCTGTGTGTTCCACTTAAGCAGCAAGTTATACATTCTCGAAAGTAGCTTACTTTTTGGCTCTAACAATTCAGTCTCTAGTTTCGATTTTTCCACCTGGAATCCAACTTTTTTATCTATTTTAAATACCTCTTGAATTTGCGCATAGTGCAGCCAGTCTCGTACCTTAGTTTTCAATTTCTCCAAGCTTAGCAGCCTCCAATTGTCTCCAGTTTTTTCAATTATTTCCCAATATTTAGGCCAATGGGCCTCCATGTTGGGTCTCTTACGTGCCTTGGCCTCCACCGGTGAGAGCCACCTCGGAGTTTTACTCTCCAATAAGTCTTTGTATTTTATCCAGACCCTCCAAATTGCTCTTCTGACAATATGGTTTTTAAACAATTTGTGCACTTTAGCCTTGTCATACCACAAATATGCATGCCACCCAAACGCATTGTCAAACCCTTCCAGATCCAGGACGTCAGTGTTCTCCAATAAGATCCAATCTAACAACCAGCAGAAGGCTGCAGATTCATAATATAGCCTCAAGTCTGGCAGGGCAAATCCCCCTCTTTCTTTCGCGTCAGTTAATATTTTAAACTTTATTCGGGGCTTTTTGCCCTGCCAAACAAACTTAGAAATATCCTTCTGCCACTTTCCAAAACATTCCACCTTGTCCACGATCTGTAGGGCCTGAAACAAAAATAACATTTTCGGCAATACATTCATCTTTACTTTACATACATTCATCTATTCGGCCTAACAAGGAAAGTTTCAATCTTGACCATATTTCCAAGTCTCTTTTGATTTCTGACCAGCATTTCTCATAGTTATCTTTAAACAAATTCAGATTTTTGGAGGTCAAGTACACCCCTAGGTATTTTACTTTTTTAACCACATTCAGCTCCGTTTCTTTGGAGAACTCATCTGTTTCTGTAACTGTCAAATTTTTTGCTAAGACCTTGGTTTTTTGCTTATTTAACTTAAACCCCGCCACCCGACCAAAATCAGAAATTAATTCTAACACTCTTTTAGTGCTGGAGACTGGTTCCTGAAGTGTTAATACCAAGTCATCTGCAAATGCTTTCAATTTGTATTGTTTCACTCCGACCTCGATTCCCTGAACCAACCGGTCCTTTCTAATCATATTTAGCAACACCTCCAGAACTGAGATGAACAATAGGGGGGATAGGGGGCACCCCTGACGTGTCCCTTTTTCAATTTTAAACTCCTCTGTCACCACATTGTTTACTATCAATTTAGCTTTTTGTTCTGTATAGATTGCTTCTATACCATTTTCGAACCCCCGCCCCACTCCCATCCCTTCCAAATTTTTCTTCATAAACATCCAAGAAATATCATCAAAGGCCTTCTCTGCATCAACAAAAATCAAAACCGTTCTGGTGTTCAGATTTGTTTGTAGAAGTTCCAAAATGTCAATAATGTTTCTTGTGTTATCAAACAAATGCCTACCAGGGAGAAAGCCGGCCTGGTCCTTGTGAATCACTTCATTTAGTACTTTTTTAAGTCTATTTGCCAAGATATCAGCAAAAATTTTATAATCCACATTTAGGAGTGAAATGGGGCGGTAATTCTTAAGTTGGGTCTTTTCAGTCTCTAATTTAGGTATCAATGTGATGAAAGCTTCTTTCCACGTTTCCGGTGCCTTCCTTCCCTCCATTATCTGGTTACAAACCTCCATCAAAGGTTGTATCAAATAGTCCTTTAAAACTTTATAGTATTTGGAGGTTAGGCCGTCCGGGCCTGGGGACTTGCCAAGTTGAAGATTTTGAATGGCACTTTCAATTTCTTGCTGTGTAATGTTACAGTTCAGGTTTGTTCTCATTTCCAGGGGTATTTTTTGTAATCCATTAGTTTTAAGAAATTGATCCACCTCTGAGGCTTTTTGCGGCCCTTGTGAATAAAGTTCTTTGAAGTACCTCTGGAAGCCCTTTCTGATTTCCTCGGGTTTCTGAACCATTCTCCCTTCGATCTCTAGATTTGTAACCGTATTAAGCTTTTGTCTCTTTTTCAACTGCCAGGCTAGCAGTTTCCCACACTTATTCGCCGATTCGAAGGATCTTTGTTTCATTTGTTTAATTTTCCATTCCACCTCTTGGTTTATCAATTTTGAATATTGCGCCTGGAAAAATTTCACTTCTCTTAGCACATTCTTCGACTTAGGCCTAGATCTTAATTTTTTCTCTCCTTCTCTTATTTTCTCCAATATCTTCTCCTTCTTTTCATTCCAGAGCCTTTTCTTAATCGTGTTTTGTTGTATTAGAAACCCTCTCATGACTGCCTTACTTGCGTCCCAGATTGTTCTTTTTTCCACGGTAGTATTCAAATTTATCTCAAAATAGTCCTTTAAAGTTTTTTGGGCCTTCTTCACAATCTCCTGATCTCTTAATAAAGTGTCATTCATTTTCCATCTAAAGGAACCGGTTGTGTTAAGTCTCAATTCCACTTTCAAAGCACTATGGTCGGAGCAGGTTTTTGGGCAGATTTCCACTTTTCTAGTCTTAGGTGCCAGTCCTCTAGTTGTCCAGATTTGGTCGATTCGTGTCCATGTCAGATGAGCTTCAGAGAAGAAAGTCCCTTCTTTCCCTAGAGGGTTCTTAACGTCTGAATCTGGTTTCGGAATCAACGTGATGTATGCTTCTTTCCAAGATATTGGTGTTTTTCCTCCTCTTAATATCTCATTCATTACATCACATAATACCGGTGTTATATATTCTTCTAGGGTCTTGTAATACTTAGCAGATAACCCATCTGGGCCTGGGCCTTTCCCCAGTTTCATCCTCTTAATTGCCTCTCTAATTTCCTCTACTTTTATAGGTTTATTTAAACCGTTTCTTTCCTCTTCCGATATGTTATTTGGGCTGTTTTCTTCTAAATATTTTTCTATACCTGTTAAGTCTTCTTCCTCTATTTTATATAACTTTTCATAGAATTTAAGGAAGTTCTTTTTTATTTCGTTGGGGTCCTCTAGCACTTGTTCTTCCACTTTTATTTTGTTGATAAGACTGAGTTTTCTCCTTTTTCTCAATTGCCACGCCAGGAACTTTCCAGTTTTGTTTGCAGATTCAAAAAACTTTTGTTTCATTAACTTGATTCCCCATTCCACTTCTTGATTTATTAATATTGAGTATTGTGTTTGGAGCATCTTATATTCTTGTTTATAACCATTGTTGTTCGAATTTTTTATCATGTTTTTCTCGCATATTCTCATTTTATTAATTACTTCTTCTTTTTTCTGTTCTTTGGCCTTTTTTCTTTGAATATTTTGCTGTATCAGGAGGCCTCTTAACACTGCCTTGCTAGCGTCCCACACTACATCTATGTCTGTCCCCTTATTCATATTTAGGTCAAAATAGTCTTTTATAGTAGTTTTTGCTTTTTCAATCACTTCTTCTGTTTCAAATAAGTAGTCATTCATTCTCCATCTGTATAGCCCCTGGGTGTTCCACTTTAGTTGTAGTGTTATTGGGTTATGGTCCGACAGAGTTCTGGGTTGGATCTCGCAATTCACCACTCTTGTTGTTAATTCTCTTGAGATCCAAATCTGATCCAACCTACTCCAGCTCTGGTGTGGTTCAGAGAAGTGGGTGAATTGTTTTGTCGTAGGGTTTTTGTATCTCCATATATCTATTAGATCTAAATTTTCCTCAAGGTCATTGAAGGATTTCGGTAATTTCCCTTGGTTTAACTTCTTTTTTCTTACACTTCTATCTAGTTCTGGTGTCGGTACTCCATTTAAATCTCCAAGTAAGACCAATTTGTTATTATCTAAGTCTAATAAAAATTGCTCCAATTTTTTAAAAAAACTCCAGTCTATTTGAGTTTGGGGCATAAACTGTTACCACATTTATTTTTTCTCCCTGGTATTTAATTTGTACTCCTAGGATTCTTCCTTCCTCATCCTTACATATTTGCTTGGGTTCTAATTTTTCTTTCACATAAATTACTACCCCTCTTTTCTTTTTTGAGTCTGAGTTGATAAATTCTGTTCCCAGCTTCTTATTTATTAAAATATGCTTGTGTTTTTTGGCAACATGAGTTTCTTGGCAACAAATGACATCGATATTTTTTTTCTTTATAATTTTTTCAAATTTATTCCTCTTGGACTTATCATTAAAGCCATTCACATTCCACGATATAAACTTAATGGTCATTTCAAGTTATGACTAAGTACACTTTATCCTACTTTCTGATTTAAAGTCTGGTGCTTCCCTTTCTGTTGAACTCTCTGTCTTCTCCCTCCTCCTCTTCCTCCGATCTAAAATCCTCCGTTTCCTCCTCTGACTCCCCCCCTCCTCGACTCCCCCCCCTCCACTCCCCCCTGCGACCAAGTTGCCTCCTCGCTGTCCTACTTCTTCTTTACCCAGGTCTTTTTCGTATCTTCTCACGAACTTTTCTGCTTCATGAATATCTGTCAGCTTGAATTTTTTATTTTTATGATAGAAGGAAACCCCCTCTGGGAATTCCCATTTGTACTGTATTGCGTTCCTCTTCAAAACACTTGTTAACTGTCTGTATCCTTCCCTTTTGCGCAGGATCCTAATTGGAATTTCTTTAAAGATGGTGATTGGACGGTCTCCGATCATCAACTTTCTTTTAAAACTATTTCTTAATATTATATTTTTCATTTCAATGGAGTTGAATATTACTAAACAGTCTCCGGGGATTCTTTTGGACTTAAATTGTTGTGGTTTTCCTCTTATTCTAAACGCGTTCTCTATTGTATATGCTATTTGTTCTTCTTTCATCTCCAACCATTTTGCAAGTTCCTGAACTATTTTTCCTCTTATGTTTTCATTTGCTTCTTCGGCGATCCCTTTAAATTTTAAATTAAGATGTTTTTGACGCATTTCTGTCATAGCTAAATTGTCCAATAATTGGTCTTGTGTTTTATTTAATTTTTTTACTTCTTCCTTCAGCTTTTCTGTTTCCTTCTTTTGGTCCCTCAAATCTTTTTGTGTTTTTTTTATTGGAGTCTTCAATTATTTTTGTTTTTGTTTTTTAAATATTTATTAAGAGTTTTTAATTACAATACAAATAAATAAAACACAATAATATATATCATAACACATTTTCTTGTCATCTTTGGACTTCCTCACGTCTCCCGTTTCTGCGTTCCCAGTTATAAAAAATTTAATCCAGCAATTTATCACCTTGTTTACATTCTTACTAACTAATTTTCCAATATTACATCACACATTTTAAATGAATTTGTTTTATATCTTGAAAAAATTTGGTTTAGCCTAATCATTGTCTAATTAAGTTTAACTTAACCTCATAATTCACCTCATCTGTTTTAATGGTGCCGAATTGTTTATAATCTAGCATCCTGCTTAACATTCATACAATTTACAATATTTTTGTAGATAAATCTTATATTTCTTCCAGTCTTCTTCTACCGTCTCCTCTCCCAGGTCTCGGATTCTGCCAGTCATTTCAGCCAGTTCCATATAGTCTATCAGTTGCATCTGCCATTCTTCCAGCGTGGGTAAATCTTGGGTTTTCCAATACTTAGCGACGAGTTTCCTTGCTGCTGTTGTTGCGTACATAAAAAATGTTCGGTCCTTCTTTAACACCTTCTGGCCGACAATACCCAGAAGGAAGGCCTCTGGTTTCTTGGTGAAGGTATACTTAAATACCTTTTTCAGCTCGTTATATATCATTTCCCAGAAAGCCTTCACTCTAGGGCAGGTCCACCAGAGGTGAAAGAATGTTCCTTCATTTTCTTTACATTTCCAACATTTGTTATCAGACAAATGGTATATTTTTGCAAGTTTAACTGGGGTCATGTACCATCTATATATCATTTTCATAACATTTTCTTTCAGAGCATTACATGCAGTGAAATTCAGCCCGTTGGTCCACAACCTTTCCCAGTCCTCAAACATGATATTATACCCAATGTCCTGTGCCCACTTTATCATAGCTGATTTTACCATTTCATCTTGTGTATTCCATTTTAACAGCAAGTTATACATTCTTGAAAGTACCTTAGTCTTAGGCTCTAACAATTCCGTTTCCAACTTCGATTTTTCCACCTGGAATCCTAACTTTTTGTCAAGTTTAAAAACTTCTTTAATCTGAGCGTAATGTAACCAGTCTCGCACTTTATCTTTCATTTTCTCCAAACTCTGCAGTTTCCAATTATCTCCATCCTTCTCTAGTATTTCCCAATACTTCGGCCATTTGGCCTCCATATTGAGTCTTTTTCGGGCCTTTGCTTCCAATGGTGAAAGCCACCTTGGAGTTTTGTTTTCCAATAAGTCTTTGTATTTTGTCCAGACATTAAATACTGCTTTTCTGACAATATGGTTCTTGAAAGCCTTATGAATCTTAACCTTGTCATACCATAAATATGCATGCCAACCAAAAGCATTGTTAAAACCTTCCAAATCCAATACATCAGTGTTTTCAAGAAGCAGCCAATCCTTTAACCAGCAGAAAGCTGCTGATTCGTAATACAACCTTAAGTCTGGCAGGGCAAAGCCTCCTCTTTCTTTCGCGTCAGTTAGTATCTTAAACTTAATTCTGGGCGTTTTGCCCTGCCAGACAAATTTGGAAATATCTCTCTGCCACTTCCGGAAACATTCTGTTTTGTCCACAATCTGTAATGTTTGAAACAAAAACAGCATTTTTGGCAATACATTCATTTTTATAGCAGCAATACGGCCTAACAAGGAAAGTTTCAATCTTGTCCAACTTTCTAAGTCTCTCTTAATTTCTGACCAACATTTCTCATAATTGTCCTTGAATAAACTCAGATTTTTAGCTGTTATGTTTACCCCTAGGTATTTTACTTTTTTAACCACGTTTAACTCTGTTTCTTTCTGAAACCGTTCTGACTCTGTATCTGTCAGGTTTTTTCCCAATACCTTAGTTTTCTGCTTGTTCAATTTAAATCCCGCCACCCGACCAAACTCTTGAATCAATTGTAATACTCTTTTCGTACTAGATTCTGGCTCCTGCAGGGTCAAAACTAGGTCATCTGCAAAAGCTTTAAGTTTGTATTGTTTCGCTCCGACCTGAATTCCTTCCACCAACCGGTCCCCTCTAATCATGTTCAAGAGCACCTCCAGAACCGAAATAAATAACAATGGGGAAATAGGACAGCCTTGTCGTGTTCCTTTTTCAATTTTGAACTCTTCTGTAACCACATTGTTAACTATCAGTTTAGCCTTCTGTTCTGAATAAATTGCGTCGATCCCATTTTCAAAACCCCGTCCCACTCCCATCCCTTCTAGATTTTCCTTCATAAATTTCCAAGAAATATTATCAAAGGCCTTCTCCGCGTCTATAAAAATCAACACTGCTTTTGTGTTAATATTTGTTTGCAAGAGCTCCAAAATGTCAATAATGTTCCTTGTGTTAGCAAACAAATGTCTACCTGGGAGAAAGCCTGCCTGGTCCTTATGAATTACTTCATTTAAAACTTTTTTAAATCTACTTGCTAAAATGTCTGCAAATATTTTGTAATCCACATTTAAGAGAGAGATGGGACGGTAGTTCTTAAGTTGTGTCTTTTCAGTTTCCAATTTCGGTATTAATGTGATAAACGCTTCTTTCCACGATTCCGGCGCCTTCTTCCCCTCCAAAATTTCATTGCTAACCTCCATCAGTGGTTGTATCAAATAATCTTTCAGTGTCTTATAGTACTTGGAGGTAAGCCCATCTGGCCCTGGAGATTTGCCCAATTGCATGTTCTGAATGGCTTGTTCGATCTCTTGTCGTGTTATTTTACAATTCAGGATTGATCTATTTTCTTGTGACAATTTTGATAGTCCATTCTTTTTCAAAAATTGTTTTATCTCATCCTCATCTTGTGGCCCTTGAGTATATAGTTTTTTGAAGTATCTCTGGAAGCACTTTCTAATATCCACAGGGTTCTGAATGTTTCTTCCTTCAATCTCTAAGTTTGTGACTGTATTTAATTTTTGTCTCTTCTTCAACTGCCATGCTAGCAGTTTCCCACATTTGTTCGCCGATTCAAATGTTCTTTGTTTCATTTGTTTAACTTTCCACTCTATTTCCTGGTTTATCAATTTAGAATATTGTGCTTGATAGAGTTTAATTTCTCTCAGAATCGGCTGTGACTTCGGATTTAATCTTAACTTCTTCTCTAATTCTTTAATTTTCTCCAAAATCTTATCTTTTTTCTCATTTTGTATCCTTTTCTTTACAGCAGTCTGTTGTATCAGAAACCCCCTCATCACGGCCTTGCTTGCGTCCCAGATGATCCTTTTTTCCACCGTAGTATTCAAGTTTATCTCAAAGTAATCCTTCAGAGCTTTTTGGGCCTTCTTGATGATCTCCTGATCTCTAAACAAATTGTCATTCATCTTCCATCTAAAGGAGCCGGTTGGTAGTAGTGTCATATCCATCTTTACTGCATTATGGTCGGAGCAGGTCTTTGGGCAGATTTCCACCTTTCTGGTCTTGGGTGCCAGACCTCTAGAAATCCAAATTTGGTCGATTCTTGTCCATGTCAGTTGGGCTTCAGAAAAGAATGTTCCCGGAAATTCTCGGGAGGCAGCATGGCGGCTGCAGCAGCAGAAAAGAGCTCCTGAAGCCAGCCAGAGTGAAAGGCTCTGTCTGGCCGATTCCCGGGCTCCCAGGTCTGCTGCTGCCAACACTGCCAATGGAGAGGAATCGGGGGTGCCTGGGGCGTCTTTCAAGGGAGCCAAAACACCCCCCACGACCTTGATTGAGTCGGAAAGGCACCCGACCCCCCCCCCAACAGCCGAGAGGAGCTCCAAATCCAGGAAGACAGTGGAGCTAACGCAGAGAGGGAGAAAAAGAGAAGGGGGAAGGAAGAAGGGAAAAAAAGAAAGAAAGAAAGAAGGAGCCCTAACTTTACCGCTGCTGCCCCCATCGCCCCCATCTCTGCCGACAAAGAAGAGGGGAGGTAGGTGAACACGGGAAGGCAAAGGACGCTGCGAAAAAGCACGTGGCTGAGCCGACCGGAGCCTACCCCTCCATGCAAAGCCGCATGACAAAAGGAGATCACAGAAAGGAAGAAACTACCCCCTTCTTTTCTCCTTTTTTCTAAAAAACAACAACAACCAACAAACAAAATCCTTTTTTTAACCCCTTCCTACCCCTCCCCCCGTTTTTTAAAAAGAAATTCTTTTTTACCCCCCCCCCCCCATATACCTACTTTTATCATTTTTCTTTTTAAAAGAGGGGCCACTGCTGCTGCAACCACCCTTTATTTGAATCTTTATTTTTATTTCTATCTTTTCTACACACTATTTAAAGACACACTTTTCCACACCCACCCACCCTCAATTTAAACCTCATTTTATTTTCACCTCAAACTCCCCTCTTAAGAATTAAAATGGCAGTACCCAGAAAACAGCCCTGAACCATCACAGGCCATTTCCTGGGAATGCCACTTCGCCCCAGACTTTCCACTCTCTTTTACCTATCCTCTTTTACCTATACTTTACTCATTTTTATTTTTATATTTAAATAAAAAGCTCTATCTATCTAAAGACAACCCCCCCTTTTTTTTACCTCTAATTCTCATTTTTATCTTTTACCTGTACATTTTTAATTACTTTTTTACAAATAAAAAATAATAACAATAATTAGGGGAAAATATTATTATTTATTTTATTTTTATTTTATTTTTTTAAAAAAACCCACACATTTTTCCCCCTTTCTCTTTTTAAAGCCCGTTCTTTTCTATTTGTTGGCTTGTTCTTGAGGGGGGAATCTTTCGCCCCCAGCTACGACCACCACTCTCTTTTAAAACAAAAATTTCCTCTATATCACTGCTATTGTTACTGATACTCTCCCCCTCAACTCCCCCCTTTTATTTTTCTCTCCCTTTTTGCTCTCCCCTCTCTCTCTTCACCCCTCCTCATTTTTTCCCCTTATCCCACCTTTTATTTTCCATCCCCAATTTTGTTTTCTATCCCTTTTATTTTTTTAAAATCAACCCCCCCCCTTTTAGCCTGTCCGTCAGTTTGTTTTTGAGAGGGGAGCCCTTTCCCCCCCACCCCCTCTTTTAAAATAAGACTTTCCCCCATACCATTGCAGCAGCTCACCCTCCCTCCCTCCTCCCCTCTCCCCCTCTCTTTTCTTCTCCTTCCCTCCCCCACCCTTCCCCCTCCTCCTCTCATTTTCTCTCCCTCCTCCCTCTCTCCATCCCCCCCTTCCCCTAAAGGAAACACATACACACATTCATATCACCCTATCATAATTTGCCCCCTCATACTATAGCTAAAACTACTGCTGCAATCTAATACCTCTGATATTACTGTACTATCTCTCCTCTCTTTCAACTCTCTTTTTGTCACTCTCTCTCTCTTCTCTCTTACTCCAATCTCCCCTCTCCCCCCCGCCTCCCCCCTTCTTCTCTCTTTCTTCTTCTTCTTCTTCTTCCCTTTTCTCCCTCCACCCTTTACATATAGCCTATTTGTCTGTCCCTGTTTCTAAGCGCACTCCCAACCCCAATTTCCACCTTAACTGGACCCCAGTACCCCTTTTGGGTATATACAACCCCCTCCTAAACACATATTTCCCCTGGCCCCACCCCTCTAATCTCTTGCATCTCTACCTGCTAACCCCCCTCCCTTTATATGAACTGTCTGTCCGTTAGTCTACCCACCTCTGCTTACCTGCCCTCCCCCCCAGCCTCGGCGGCACCGCTGAGGCAACTACAGAAAACCCAAGAGAAGTTCTTAAAACACAGGCTAGAAGTGACACAAATGACCGCCTAATCCAAACGCTCTGTAAAAGCCACCAGCCAACAAAGCCTGATCAGCTCAACAACCCAACAATACCCAGGAATCACCACTGGCACAACTCCTAACCACCACACGCCCTACCCCAAGTGGACGCCAAGCCAACCTCAAACCAAAACTATCAGGGAGACTGAGATGACACCAACCAGGGAGATGGCAAACAATGCTAAGATGGTAACTCCCCTTCAAGATGATGACCACCCAATAACGAAACGAGATCTGAGGGAAATGGAAGCAAGATTAGAAGAAACACTGAAGGCCACAATGGCTCCCATGCAGGCACTAATCAACAATCTAACCTCCAAAGTGGAAGCTCTAGAGAACAAGAACCAAATGCAAGAAAGAATAATAGAGCAATACCGGGAGGAGAACGCACGTGTGAACAAGAAACTGGACGAACTGGTAAACCAAATGGAAGCAGAACACAGAGAGATGAAAATTAAGCAAGCCGACCTTGAAGATCGCAATAGACGCTGTAACATCCGCTTCCGCAACTTTCCTGAAAAAACAGAGGAGAAAAGCCCAACAGACCTAATTATACGCTGGCTGAAAAACACACAATCCCAGGCCTGAAACTTGAGGCACATGACTTGGAGAGGGCTCACAGAGCCCTAAAACCTATGCCAAAACCCAGCGCCCCCCCCCCAAGAGACATCATTGTATGCTTCACGCGCTACAAAAAGAAGGAAGAGGTATGGAACAACCTCAGAAACTCAACCAACCTTCGATATGGAGAAACCCCCATTCTGGCCCTACAGGACCTATCTCAGGATACTCTAAACCGGAGGAAAAGCCTGCGCCCATGCACCCAGCGTCTCCAACAAGCAGGGATCAAATACCGATGGGGCTTCCCCTTCCGTCTCATTGTAACAACCAATACAACACAACACATGGTTACCAACATACCTGAGGCCCTGCAACTACTAAAGAACCTTGAACTCGACCTCCCACCGGAATGGCAACCGACAAACCCACCAAGTGACAGCCCCAACCACGAGGAAACAACAGCAAGCAACTGGACGACGGTACAGAGCAAAAAGAAACAACAGAAGCGGCAGAACAACGCAAACCAATACAGGCAAGCACAATGCTCAGAACCGTCCCGCCGGCCATACGACACAAGAAACCAGACCAAGATCAACCAAACCAATTCATCGCAGATGGACAACCCTACAACAACAACAACAACAACCGCAGCTGAATGAAGCAACCAGGGGAAAAAACCCCACAAACTGAAGGACTGGTGATTTCTCCCCCCCCCTTTCCCCCTCTCTCCCCCCCCCCCAAACATAGATTTAGTTAACACCATCAACATCCCCCCCAGCCCCGCACCCCCACAGAAACCCCCACCCCAACACCGTCCAGACGACCTCAACCACATTCCCCATCACCCACACCTTCAACATCCTCATACTCCATACCAAGGAAAAACAACTCCAACCTTAATAACACAACCCACAATCAGGCTAAAATCTGATACCCAACCAGCAATATGGTGGCACCAGAGCGTACCAGCACCCACATTCCCACCCCAACACACCAACAATGTTGCTTATAACATTGGCAACATTGCTTACGAACCTTATACCTGACAGCTACGTTACAAAGTCACTTCACACTGTCTCACTGATCACCCCCTATCGCAGACAACAGGGGGGATGGCCTGTCCTTGAACATGGCCTTCCACACCAGCTGAGACCTAGGACCAACCGGCTAAATGCCAGATGGCCCAAAATACCCCAAACAAACACCTATATGTCTACATATAGGAAACTCCCTACAACCTACCCCCTACTCTTTAACCCAAATCTCACTCTACTCCCACTAGCCCCCCCACCCACCACACCCTAGGTCAGCGCAACCCCACTGGTTCTTTAAACAACACGAAGAGAGAGACACAAGACAACCCGAACGGGTTGGCAGGGAATCGCCCCACATAATAGATAAGCAAGATGGCTAACCTAAAAGCAATTACATTAAATGTGAGGGGGCTGGGAAACCCCATCAAAAGAAAACGCATCACCTCATACATAAACACCATGAAACCACACATCACCTTCCTACAAGAAATACACAACCCACCCAAAGGCAGCAAACTCCTGAGCGACCCCCGCTTCAGTCAACAGTGGGTCGCACAAGGCTCAGGGAAAGCTCGTGGTGTAGCCATAATACTCAGTAGAGACCTGAACTTCACTGCCACAACAGTCCTCAAGGACAAAAAAGGCAGATTCATTTTCGCTAAAGGGACACTAGATGGCAAAATCAAACTGACAATCGGCTCCATATATGCCCCAAACACAAAACAATTAGAATTCTTCCAGAAGACACTAAACAAATTCCTCTCCTTCTCTGAAGGGGAAGCAATCCTAGGAGGGGACCTCAATCTAAATATGAAAGGTTTATCCCTGAAAGATATCCACCCCACAACCCCATGGGCAACCTTCCTCCGAAGGAAACCCCCAACAACTAGGAACTCTTACAAGTTACTAAAAATGCTAAAAAACAGGGGTCTCTACGACATTTGGGGTGAGCAAAACCCGGGAGACATCAGCCATACATTCCAATCAGGACGCCATGATACAGTGTCCAGACTGGACAGCATTCTACTCACACAGGGTCTGATCCCCTCAGTGGAATCAACAAACATAGGTAACATTAAAATCACAGATCACGCCCCAGTAGAAGTCATCGTTAAAATAGGAGAAGGAACACAAACCACCCCATCATGGTCCTTCAGTCCCATCCTAACTACAAACAAACAAATTAGAGAGAGTCTCACAAAAACCCTCCAAAACTACTTCAAGGAAAACGATGTAAACAATATAACAACCCCCCTCCTATGGGACGCAATGAAAGCGGTCACCAGAGGAGCTTGCATAAAAGAGAAAACATTCCTTAAAAAACAAACCTCCTCAAAAATTAGCAAAATAGAACAAGACATCACAGCCCTCTCATCACGCTACAAACAAACAGGATCTAAAAAACTCCTCAAACTTATAGAACAAAAAAGGAGAGAACTAGACTCCCTAGAAATTAACAAAACAATGATCAACATTCTATACTCTAAACAACGTTTCTACGAATATGGAGGGAAAAACTCCAGATTACTAGCAAATAGATGTAGGAAAAAAACACTCAAAACAAGAATACACTGCATCACCAAAAAAGACGGCAACATAACATTCTCCCCCGAAGAAATAACTTCAGAATTTGCAGAATTCTACTCCAACCTATACACCTCCCATAACCCACCAGAGAAGGAAATCAGAACATTTCTAGCAGGACTGACCATGCCTACCCTAACTGATGAGGAACAGGAATTCATGGACAGCCCTATCACCCCAGAGGAAATAGATGCGGTCCTCAAAAACCTGAAACCACACAAAGCCCCAGGCCCAGATGGCTTCACAGCAGAATTCTATAGGAAATTCAAAGAACCCTTGATGCCCTACATGACCCGCCTATTCAACGACATCATAAAAGGGGCCCCCATCCCCAAAACCTGGACCCACTCCAAAATAGTCTCCATCCCAAAACCACTAAAAGACAGCCTCAAAGTAGAATCATACCGCCCAATCTCATTAATAAACCAAGACTACAAGATATTCACATCAATCTTGGCCAACCGCCTAAAAATCTTCCTACACAAGTTAATAGCCCCAGACCAGACTGGTTTTGTCCCTGGCTGCAATATAACAGACCCCATCAGGAAACTACTGAACCTGATCGAACACAGCAAGGCAACCAAACTCCCATTGACAATTATGTCCCTAGACATCCTCAAAGCCTTTGATTGCTTGGAGTGGAAATACATATTAGCAGTCCTAACTAACATGAAATTTGGCCCCAACTTCCTACAAATCCTCAAACAAATATACTCCCAAGCCTCAGCAAAATGCAGAACTAACAATATGGATTCTAATACTATAGCTATCCAAAGAGGCATGAAACAAGGATGCCCACTGTCTCCCTTCTTATTTATCCTGGCTCTGGAACCCTTAGCAATCCGCATCCGAGCAGCCACAGACATCAAGGGAGTGGAAATAAAAGGCAGAACCTATAAATTAGGGCTCTTTGCAGATGACCTAATGGTCACAACACCAGACCCCATAAGCACAGCAACCTCCCTCATCAGAGAACTCAACACATTTGCAATGGTGTCGGGCCTACAGGTAAATTTTACAAAGTCAGAAGCTATGTGCTTCAACACCCCTCCTCACACCCAAAAAGAACTCACGAAGGTCACCAAAATAAAACTTTGCCACACCACGTTCAGATACCTAGGGGTACAAATAACCAGAAACCTCAATAAACTGTACCTCCACAACTACAAGCCCCTGTGGCGACAAATTAACAAAGACCTAAAGAGATGGAATAACACGAATTTCACTCTCTCAGACAAAATAGCCATGATCAAAATGATCACACTCCCAAAACTAATCTACCTATTCCAAACCCTCCCAATCTGGATCCCCTCAACCCAACTTCGCAGTTGGCAGAGAAAACTACACTCTTTCATCTTCTCACATAAAAAACCAAGAATAAGCCCCAAATACCTGCACCTCCCCACCTCAGAAGGAGGATGGGGAATCCCCAACATAGAAGCATATTACAATGCCAACCAAATACGCCATATAATCCCATATATACTAGAAGATGAGACAAAACAATGGGTACACCTAGAGAGGGACACAATTGAAAACACCTGCACCACAACATACCCACTCCTCCCAAACAAACTAAAGAAAATTCCCACAACACTTAACAGGTACACACAGACCATGCTCAAAGCATGGAAAACACAAATAGGCAAACTATCCCCAACCCCATGCCCACTAATCCCCCTGGCGTACCACCCATTATTCTACCATGCAGCACAAAACCTCCAGACAAAAACCTGGCGAACCAAAGGCTTATATCGCCTAATAGACTTTTATAAAAATAACAAACCCTTGTCAACACAAGAAATACAAGACAAACTAGAAGACACCCAAATGACCTGGTTAACACAACACCAACTACATGCCCTCTTAAACACCCCAACAGTAAAATCAGCAGCAACTAGGCCCCTGACAACCTTCGAAAACCTCCTCCTAACAACAAAGGGAAACGGTAAAGGGACGGTATCCGCAATATACAAAATACTACTCCAAAATCCCGCAAATCCCCTAGACACAATCAAAAAACAATGGGAGAATGACATAGGCTATGAGATTAACCCTACTCAATGGACCAGAATGTGGTCTAAACCCCCCTTTAAATCCATATCAACAAAAAGAAAAGAACTCACACTGAAACTCACCTACAGGTGGTACCTAACACCAAGGAAACTAACGCTAATACACCCAGGAACCTCACCAAAATGCTGGAGAGGGTGCACCTCCTCAGGCACATACCTCCACATGTGGTGGGAGTGTCCCAAAATTCAACTATTCTGGACAACAGCCATACAAGAAATATGTAAAATAACTAAGCAAGTAATAGACATCACCCCAGAATTGGCCCTACTAAACATCTTCCAAGACAACAATGCCCATTTACACCACAAAGAACTCATAACCCACCTGCTCTCAGCAGCCAGAAACATCATAACCAGACACTGGAGAGACCTGTCAGGAGTAAGCATGGACCAATGGTACCAAATAGTATGGGAAACAGCCCTACTAGAAAAATTAACTAATAAACTGAAACTGACACGGGGACAAACAGAAGAAGACGCCTTCATCCCGGTATGGCTCCCCTTTATCACATACACAGCCCAACAGGACAATGACAATAATCCACCAACAGCATACAAATCAATATGGCTAACCTGATCCAAAACACCCACCCACCTCACTCACACACGAAAACAAAGATCACCACAGCCAATCACAAGCAAACAATCACACCCTAAGCCAACCCCAACCTCTCTCACCACCAAAGGAACACAAGCAACGCTGACACCAAACTCTACATACATTAAACATAATAGAAACACCACCACCCGACCCCACCCCCACCCATCCTCCCTCACCCCACCCCCCTTTCTTTTTTCTTTCTGTTTTCTTCTCCCCCTAATGCCTCAACAAATGAAACGGATTTGTAAAAACGTTACATGGAAGAAGAAGAAGAAAAAAAAAATACGAGGCACTACACTTCTGTAAAACAAGAAAATCCTTAATAAAAAAAATATCAATGAGAAAAGAATGTTCCCTCTCTTCCCAAGGGGTTCTTTGTCCTCCAAATGTCAATCAAGTCCATATTGTCAGTCAGTTCAAAAAAAGTCTTAGGTAGTCTGCCATCTTTTGTCACATTTTGACTTTGTGACTTATCCATGTTGGTTGATACGACCCCATTCATATCTCCCATCATGATGATGTTATCATAGTCCAGATAATCCAGCATACTCTCGTGCAACTTCTTGTAGAATTCCGATTTCCCCTCATTTGGTGCATAAATTCCTAGAATCAAAAGCTTCTCTCCTTGGTGTTGTATCTCAATTGCCAAAATTCTTCCTTGCTCATCTGTAAATAGGAGTTTAGGTGACAGGCTCTCCTTTGCATAAATCACCACTCCTCTCTTCTTCACTCGATCCGAAGAAATAAATTCTTGGCCTAGTCTTTTGTTTATTAACACTTTTTTGTGGAGCCTAGGCACATGTGTTTCTTGCAAACAAATAATGTCCAATTGTTCTTTTTTCAATATGTGAAATATCTTCCTCCTTTTTTCCGGGGAGTTGCATCCATTAATGTTCCAGCTTAGAAGTTGCAGAGACATCCTGAATAGATCTGTTATTTTTCTGGGGGTGGTATCTTTTTTTCTGGGTCTTCAGGTTCCAAGGGTGAAGGTGCAGCTGGTAATCCAGACCCCAAAGGTGTTTCAATTCCTTTCTGAAGGTCCTCTCCGTAGGCAATTAAAATTTTATCTCTATCTTCAGGTGTTCTAATTTTAACCTTCTTCCCTCTGAAGGTAAAAGATAATCCCTGAGGAAATTCCCACCTAAAGATGATTGAATTACTCCTTAACAATCTAGCCAATTCAAGATAGATGGATCTAAGGTCCAAAAGTTGTTTCGGGATATCTTTGTAAATTTCAGCTCTCCTGTCCGAAATGTCCAGTGATTTTTCGTAATGTAGGCCCAATATCTTGTCTCTTTCCTCCTTCGATCTCAAAATTATCAAACAATCTCTGGGCTTGTCCTTCCTTGTAGATTTTCCAAGTCTAAAAGCCGACAGAATTTTAAAGTCCTTTTCCTCCTCTAAAGGCCAAAATTTAGAAAATTCTTTAGTCAAGAACTCAATTAAATTTCCTTGTTCAAGTTCTGGTATTGACCTTAACCTCAGGTTATTTTCCCGGTTTCGCAGTTCTATCATAGACAAATACGTCTGTTGCTCTCCAACTTGCTTGTGCAGTGGTTTTACCTCTTGTTCCAAATTTTCAACTTTCAGGGCTGTTGCCTCAGCCAATTTGCGATTTTCTGCAGTGTCCTCAGCTAACTGTCCAATTGATTTTACATTCAGAGCCACTTGTTCAGTTATTTTATTTAGACAGGTTGTGTTTTGGTCAATCTTGGCCGTTTGTTCATCCGCTTTCTTGTCCAAAGATTCCACTCTCCTGTCCAGAGATTCTAACTTTTCCAAGTTTTTTTCTAAAATTGAAGCCGTTGTTCCTGCAGCCATATCTTCCAGCTGCAATTGCTCAGTTTCTTCTTCCCCTGCCAGTGAGAGAATAGGCACAGTTTCTTCTTCCCCTGCCGACGGCAGAGTAGGCACAGACGATCTACGTGTCTGTAAGGCTGAGGCTAAGGTTGTTTGTCTAGTTCTTACTCTATGCTCCTTTTCTTTGGGCTCCTTTTTTCTTGCGCCGCTCATTCCAATTTTATCTAATAGTCAAGGTCAAACCAACTTGTTCCCATGGGAATGCAACAGCCCAGAGAGTAAACAGTCACACAGGAGGAAAGGAAAGAGAAAGTAAAGTAAAATCCTCTAGAGGGAGCTCAAAATGTCTTGAGGGGAAAAGCCATACCGATAAGAGTCCATAAAATCCAATTTAATGTCCAGGAACCTTCACAAACTTGAGTTTAGCAGAGTTGGTTTGAGTATATTACACTGTTTCTGATAAGTGCCAATTTAATGTTTCAAAGTAGCAAGTCTTTAGGCACTCAGGTTATAACAGATCCCAGATACCATGTAACTAAAACTGCAAACTGACAGTTCTATTGTTCAGGCAGCCCAAGCACCTGGGTCTCTCAGTCAAAATTTGTAATTCCCAAAAGAAGAAGTTTGACACAGTTCCATAAAAGATAAGTCAGGAAAATAACTTAAATCTTCACTTTGCCCTAACCCAACTTCTGTGGAAGCCAAGATCAGTTAATTTTAACGCCTCTTCACAGGCTCCATTCCTCAGGATCTTTGCTTTGATATTACCGCAGCAGCGGAAGACGGACTTCCTTTTGACGTCTCTCCGCTTTCAACCCAATTTCTGTTAATTTTGGCTCAAAATTTTGTTACAGTCTCATCTTTACTCACGGGCTGTTGTTTCCTGAAGTCAAATTTTTCAAGGAAAAAAGGTCAGCGCTCACCAGCAGCAGCTGCGCGGCTTCACTCTGCAGAGTAGCGATCGACTCACAGCGCCGCGACCCCCTCCACGGTCAGAGGATCCTTACGGGGTCTCTTCTCGGTGTTAGGAGCCGCTTCTGGCGCCCGCCGAGTCCCACGGCCACAGGCTCTTGCTGCCTGTGGTTTTTCGATGAGGGTCTCCACTTTGCGTAGCGGACGACCCGATTCTGCAGAGCTTCCTCCTCAGCGCGAGAGGAGGACCGCCATTGCCGTTTCGCGCCGCCTCCGGAAGTCCCAATTATTTTTGATTTAACTGTCAAATCTTGTATCTTTTTCGAGAGTTCGCCTACAGCACTTTCTATTTTCCTATCAATTTGCTCCTGTATTTCTCCTAGTTTGTTTTCCATGTGTGTTTCCCTTTGCTTAAATTCCTCTTTAATCTTAAAGCACAAAAAGTCTAAGTCTTTAATTTCCTCTTGTCGAGATGCTTTTCTTTCTCCCGGGGTCCCTCCAACTTTTTTACCATTTTCCCCCGACATCCTGTGGTTTATATTTCTCTCCCCTAAAGGGCTCACAATCTATTTTCCCCCCTTTTTTATGTTTTCCACACCATAAACACCTTAAACTGTATTAGTTTAAATCTCCTGTCCTCCTGACCTCCTATCCTCTTTTGTTTTCTTAGTATCAAGGGGGCTTTCAATACCTTATTTCAGTTTACTTACATCAATTATTCACACAATATTAACCAGTCCCGCTTATATTTCCAGAAACTTTTTGTTGTTAAATATTTGCTTTGTATTAGTATATTAGTATAATTGTTTCAGAGACAGAGGGGAGATGAGCAAAAAACAAAAAAGCGTAAACAAAAATTGGTGACATTCTGTTATATTCCAGGGGGGGAAAAGAAGAAGTTGTATAGTCTCTATATATTCAGTAGTTTCAGCCACTTGTATAATCCTGTAGTTTTCAGCCACTTATTTATTTAGTCCAGTTCGCTGGGGGCTGTGCAAAGTTTTATTGCACTTTGGAATTTCCAGTTCCAAATTCCAATGCGTCTCTTTTTTCGGTCTTAGGTGAGGTGTAGTTATATCCAGGAAACCACACTGGGTGCCTCAGATGTTCCGTTAGCTGTTATCCCATTGATTGTGTTTTCAGGAGATAAAGGATCGTCCTAAATTAAATGTTATGATTCCGATGATTTAGAGTTCCTCCAAAAATTGGTGAGTAGAAAGTAGGTTGGATAAGTTGTTACTTATGTTATTAAAATAAAGAGGAAAGAGAAACAGACAGTAAAACAGAGTTGGAGGGGAGGGAGGAGGGAGAGAGGGGACAGGAGAGGGGAAGGAAAAAAATATAGAGTAACCAATTTATTTTTTGACTTAACACAAAAATGTAAATGTCATGAATGGTATAACTGAATGTGGGGTAGAAGGGGGGACCAGGGGAGGGGGAAAAAATGATAATCACGAACTTATGAGCATGGTATATGTACAGTTTTGACAGGGTGGGCTGGAGGAATATATTTTAGCTTCGTATGGTTTTTTGTTTCAGTCGTAGAGGCCTTGAGCAAACCTCCAGCGTGTCCACGAGAGCCAACAAGTTAGGGAGAGTTCTTTTTATTAATATTTCCGACGGTTTTCTCGAGCCATTTTTTCCGTGCCCTTCTACATAGAGTTCCATAGGCAGCTCTTCCCTCCCGATCTGCAAAGCTCCATTTCAAACTGCTCTGCAGCCTTCCGTTATTTACTCTCTCTCTTTTTAGATTTTAGATTTAAGCCGCTCCTCTCCAAAGAGGCTGGCTGTCCAGGATTGTGGAATGTTTCAAATTTTTACGTTCGTTACATTAGAAGTCCAAGACAGTTACTTAGTAACTCACACAGTCGGGCGGAAAGAAAAAACTTCCTGTCTCCTCCTTGCTACTTTGTAGCCAGCGCCATTTTAGTCCTCTATCGAGATAAATTCCCAGATTAAATCTTCTAACATCCGACGTTCTCTTAGTGTAACATTAAATTTTTCGGCATAAAAAAAGACTACTCACACTAAGGGTTCCGTTCTTATGGTTGAGGAGGTTCGTCGCATTCTTCAGAGGGAGCCAGAGGCATCGTAATACAGGGTCGCTGTTTCCCCTTTTGTGCTAGCAGGCTCTCCGCTTCGAGCTCCTTAACAAAAGAAACCCGGAAAAACGGGGAGCTGCATCCACACGGCTGGGGCTCTTTCCCTCAAGGGCTTCCCCCCTTGAGCTTTCTGGGGGGGGCGCAGTGCCTTTGCGACACCCCCAAGCCCCTGTATTACTCGGAGAACTCCTCCGGAGTTTCTCCACACTCCCTTTCAGTTCAGCGACGGAAACCGGAAGCTCTGATTCAGGGTCTCGCTCTGGCTCTGGCACTCTATCAAGGACTGTTTCAGACTCAGGCTCTGGCTGTGGCTCTGCCTCTGTTTCAGGTTCAGGCTCTGTTTGAGGCTGTGTCTCTGTTTCAGGCTCCGGCACTGTATCAAGTACTGTTGTAGACTCAGGCTGTGGCTCTAGGCTGTGGCTGTGGCTGTTGCTCTGGTTCGGGCTGTGGCTCTTTTTCAGGCTCTGGTTCTGAATGAGGGCTTGGTTATGGCACTGATTCAGGGTCTCGCTCTGTCTCTGGCTGTGTCTCTGTTGCACCTCAAACGGTGGTTTGTTGTTGTTGTTGTTATTTTCTTTCTGGGGTGGGACTGTTTGTGTGAATATAAATCCTGCGTCCAGCCAGGCTTCCCTGAGCAGCCTCTGTGTCTCCAAAGCTGGCCTAGCAGGATAGCAGAGTAGCAGCGGTCCTGCGTCCGTGTGAGAAAAAGGGATAAATCAAGTCCAGAGACAGTTCGGTTCTTATCTCTAGTAGCGTTTATTTACAAGCCATAAATCAGTCTCTTTCCATCAGAGCTTTCCGGCATTTCTCTGTGCCAAAAGCACACACAGCCTGCAGCCTCGGAGCTGAGCTGTGTCTCTCAGGCAGAAGCGAAAGCAAATCTGCTCACAGACTGTGACGCACTTCTCTGCGTCAAGCTCCTCCCAGATACAGGACACCACGGAGTTTTAACCCTGTCTGTTCCAAACTCCACACCCCTCTTGTCCTGCATCTGGGGACGATAGCCTACAATGCTTTCCCCATACACAGACCCTCACAGAACTCCTCGTGCTTCTGGAAGGTTAATGGTTTTGTGAAACCATCAGCGAAGTTCTTTGTTGAGGGACAGTATTTCAGAGCAACTAGCCCCTCACGAACGCTCTGACACACATTTTGAAAACGTATGTCCAAATGTTTGGTCCTCGCCTTAAATTGCTCCGTCTCAGCCAATTTAAGGCACGGTTGATTGTCTTCATGCACCACAACGGGCAGACAATTCTCTCCACAGATTTCCTCGACCAAACACACATAGAACTCCAGCTCTCTGCAAGCATCTGATAGCGCACTGAACTCAGCTTCAGTAGATGAAAGCGCTATGAGATTTTGCTTCCGGGACCTCCACCCAATCACTGAGTCCCCAAACTTCACCACTAGGCCTGACACTGATCTGCGGTTCTCAGAGTTACCCCAATCTGCGTCCACAAAGCATGTCAGTTTGACTTCTCCTTGGGCTGGCAACCTAAGACAAAAATCTTTGGTATCTTGCAGGTAAAGCCACTCCCGATCTCAGGAGGGGGGGGTTGCGGGCTCACGACCCCGCCCACAATCTAGCGGGGCTAGCAAAGCCCCGCGGGAACTAGATTTCATTATTATTCAGTGGCAGCGTCGCTAGCCAATGGGACGGCTTCAGGGGCGGGCCTTCCTGAGGGCACTTAAGGTCAGGCTGGCCTGGGCTCGCCCCTTTTCGTCCGGTCTTTTGGTAGGGGTGCCTTTATGGCAAAATGTGATATTGAGTCGGCATTCCACCTTCTCCCAGTCCACCCACAGGACCACCGATGGTTAGGCTTCAAATTTCAGGGCTATTACTTTATCGACAAAGCCATGCCGATGGGATGCTCGATCGCCTGTGCCGCCTTCGAGACATTTAGCACCTTTCTGGAATGGGCACTCAAGTTCAAGACTGGCTCCAGGGGGGTGGGGCATTACTTAGATGACTTTATTCTGGTAGCAAGTAATGCGGATCACTGCAAGGCCCTGCTACATGCCTTCGAGGCCTTGGCGGCGGAGCTGGGCGTCCCTCTGGCAAATGATAAGATGGAGGGCCCCGTCACCAAGATGACATATCTGGGCATAGAACTCGATACAATCGCTCAAACTTCTCGCCTTCCTATCGAGAAACTGGTGGCCCTAAAGGAGCTTATTTCGCAGATATTGCCCCTCAAAAAGGTCACTCTCAGACAGATTCAATCACTCTTGGGCCATCTCAATTTTGCATGCCGCGTAGTGTCCCCTGGTCGCCCCTTTTGTGGTCGTCTAGCAAAGCTATCAGCAGGGCTAAAATCGCCACATCATAGGGTCCGCCTCTCAAAGGCAGTGAAGGCAGATCTCCAAGTTTGGCTCCAATTCCTAGCTTGTTATAACGGGATTTCGCTTTGGCAAGACAGCATGGCCTTGCTAGAGGATTTCCAGGTGCATTCGGACGCGGCGGGTTCTTTGGGTTTCGGGGTGTACTTCAGAGGTCAGTGGTGTGCTCAACGTTGGCCCTCAGCCTGGCAAGGAAAACCCATATTACGTGATCTAACGTTCTTAGAATTCTTCCCCATCGTAGTTGCAATCCACATCTGGGCAGAGCAATTTAGAAACCACAGGGTGTGCTTCTGGACAGACAACCAAGCAGTCGTGTCTGTCTTAAACAAACAATCTTCACATTCCCCCAGAGTGGCGGCACTCCTTCGGTATTTTGTCCTTTCTTGCCTCCAGCTAAACTTATATGCCTCAGCCAGATTTGTTCCGGGAGTCGATAGTAACATCGCGGATGCTCTGTCTCGGTTTCAGATGGACCGCTTTCGCTTATTGGCGCCGGATGCGCAGCAGCTGCCGCAACCGTTTCCGGAGCACCTCTGGAGTATTGGCAACGAGAAGCTATAAAGGGAGTATTGTCGGCAGTGGCACCCTCAACCTTAAGATCATATAACAAGGCCTGGCTAGATTTTACATCATTCCGCCAACAAAAAGAGCGGTTTAAACTTGGCAGGCCCCCATCTAGTTCAGAGGTCATAGAGTATCTTGTTCGCCTCCGCGATCTGGGTCGGGCCCCCAAAACCCTCAACATTCATTCAGCAGCAATATCCTTCTTCTCTAAAGCCCTGTCCTCAGTAGACCCCTGTGCTCATTTCGTCGTGCGGAAAATGCTAGAGGGGTGGCGCAGGTCGCGGCCTCCCAGCTCTGATAGCAGGAGGCCCATTACCTACGACATACTCACCCAGATTCGCAGGAAGCTCAGGGTCCTCTGCTGGTCCAAGTACGAGGCCAGGCTGTTTTCCGCAGCATTTTCCTTCGCCTTCTTCGGGGCCTTGCGCATAGGCGAGTTGGTCTGTGAGGGCCAGCCGTCTAGTAGCAACAGGGGGCTACTGTTGGAGGACATTACCTTGTCCAGCTCTGAGGTAATACTCAAAATACGCAGCTCTAAGACCGATCAGCTGGGTAGAGGGGCGCTAATCCGTCTGCAGGCAACTCAAAAGGCTGGCCCTTGCCCAGTAAAGGATGCTAGAAAGTTTCTGTGCGCAAGACCTAAGGCCAGCGGCCCTTTCTTCATTCATGCCGATGGCGCGCATCTGTCTAAACACCAGTTCACGAGGATTATGCGCAAGGCGATCGCGGCCATTGGTCTTCCACCCGAGGAGTATGCCACACACTCTTTCCGCATTGGAGCTGCGACCACTGCAGTCCACATGGGTTTACCGGCCGAGAGAATAATGGACATGGGGCGGTGGAAGTCTAGTGCATACAGGGGTTACATCCGCAACCCCCGTTAACTCCCCCTTACGTCACCAACCCCCCTGACCTGGTTTTCTCACACTCTTATTTCAGGTACCGGGTCGGTGCGGCTCTGGATCATTGGCCATAGTATCGTGCACTGGGCAAGATTGCGTGCGGCCTCCAGAGGCTGGTGTGGGGACCTGCAACTCCCTGGCTATGTTGAAGTGTCTTGGATTTCGCGGCGGGGAATGCGTTGGGAGGAGTTCCTCCCAACGGTTATAAAAAGAGTTACAGTGCAAGGTCCACCTGATGCGCTGGTCATACAACTAGGCGAGAATGACCTGGCTTATAGAAAATGGGTGGACTTGAGGTGGAGCATTTTCAATGACCTGGAGGAGTTGCGGGCCCGGCATGCTAATTTGACAATAATCTGGTCTTCCTTGCTAGAGAGGCGCTTTTGGCGGGACGCAGCAAATCCCGTGGCAGTGAGCAGAGCAAGGAGGATCTTGGAACGCTCGGTGGCGCGGAGAGTGGCAGCCATGGGTGGCCTGGTTATCAAACATCCGCGCATTCAGTTCATGAATGAATCACTCTACCGCGGGGATGGCATGCATCTTTCTGATGCGGGGAATGACATTTGGCTGTCAGACATTTTTCAGGGAATCAGGGATTGGTTGCAGGTTTGAGGGTATTGGCGGCGAGCCTGGCTCGTGTGGCGGTTAGGCATTGGCCGGGGTATTGTTATGCAAATGAGGTCGGGGGGGAGGATCGCCATCACCTCCCCCAATTCTTGAAGGGTGGTTCGTTAAAGGATTCCGAGGAGCGTCGCCTTGTCCGAAACCTACGGAGGCTCCCGAGCGGTAACCCCTTGGGGAGCGCCTACGGATGTACATCTGGGGTGGCTCCCCCTGTTGGTGTTAACCCTTCCTGGTTAGTACCGGATAGTCTGTTAGGGCCAATGCCTAAGGCCAATACCGCTCTTACCTGTAATCAATAAAGTTGTGGCCATTTTCGCCCATTAACCTAAATTCTGTTGTCCGTGTCTTTATTTAACCATCTGTGGGAAGGGGGCGGGTATTGCCACGCAACGCAGCACCCGCTTTATACCGTTCCAGACCTGCACACTAGGACTTGAAGCCTCTCTACTGAGCAGATTGACAGCAAATGCAATGTCTGGCCTGCTCCACTGTGACAGATACAACAGACTACCCAGAGCTGACTGAAAGAGTTCAGTATTTTCGAACACCACGCGTTCTACTTGCTGACACTCCTTCACGTATCCAGTCTCCATGGGTGATCTGGCACCTGCACAATCAGACATTCTGAACTTCTCAAGCAACTGTTCAATCTTACCTTTCTGGCAAAGCAAGAAGCTTCCATCACTTGCTTTTGTGATCTGCACGCCTAAATAGGACTTGACATCTCCAAGCTGCTTTAGCTTGAACCGCTTTCCAAGCTCTTTAGCAAACTTCTCCACCTGTTCACCTGTCTGTGTCATGACTAAGATATCATCAACAAACACCTGCACCACTTGCTGTTTTACGCCTGAACCTCTAATGTAAAGACAACTGTCTGCAAGAGATCTCTTAAAACCTAGCTCTTCTAAGGCTTCATGTAGGCACATATTCCAATTCCTGGCAGATTGGCGTAATCCATAGATGGATTTGTGCAACCGCCACACGACGCCTGGCTCACTGACTTCAAACCCTGGAGGAGGAAGCATGTACAACTCCTCCTTGAGATCTGAGTTCAGGTAGGCGACATCTACATCAAAATGGTTCACCTTCCAACCTCTCTGTGCTGCTATCGCCAAAAGCGTTCTTAGAGTCTCCGCTCGTGACGTTGGCGAATACACCTCCGTGAAGTGGACACCCTTTTTCTGTGTGAATCCTCGGGCCACTAATCTCGCTTTATACTGTGGTTCTCCCGCTTCTGTGGGTTTCAAACGGTAAACCCACCTGCAACTAAGAGCTCTCTGGTTAGCCGGCAGCTGAGTGAGTGAGAACACACCAAGAGACTCCATTGAGTTCATCTCCTTCTGCATCGCCTCACGCCATTTGCTGGCTTCTTCCTGAGGCAACTTTTGAACATCCTCAAAGGATTCAGGTTCACATCTAGCCACACCAACCCAGACACTAGTGGCTTCATACCTTTCAGGTGGCTTTCCCTTGGTTGATCTTGCTGACCTCCTCAGCGTGAATTCTGGAACTGCGCCTGATTCACCTGGATCAGCCCTACTATCCTCTGTGTCTGAAACATCCCCCTCTGACTTGCTGCGCCGTTTCGAGCGTACAGCTGGTTCTGCTGGCGAGGATGGTTCACTCCTTAGCTCAGACTTGACAGAAACCTGTGGAGGGGTCCTGGGACTCCCTTTTGGAGAGATACGGAGCCTCCCCCTTGGAGATCCCTGCTCTGGACTCTGTGGCTGTGGACCGTGCATCTCAGCAACAGGTTCAGCCTCGTCCTCCTCCTCTTTCTCACCTGAGTCTAACAGAACATCCGGGTTCCCATGAAGACGTTTCCACCCACTCTGCTCACAAAACTCAGCACTGCCGCTAATAAGCAGCTTAGACTGGTTGCCAGTAGGGTATGCAAAACGCCATGCCTTTGAACCCGGCTCATAGCCTACAAAGATCATCTTCCTGGACCTTGGCTCACCCTTTCTGCGCATGGCCTTTGGAATGAGAACCCAAGCCTGAGAACCAAAGACATGAAAGTAGTGTACTTTCGGCTTCTTCTGATGCAACAAGAAATACGGTGTGTTGCCTACACTGGAATTGTACACCCCGTTTTGCAAAAAACATGCTGTCTTATAACTCTCAGCCCAAAAGCGCTGTGGTAAACCCGAGTCTGCCAGCATAGCGTTTGCAGATTCCTGTAGTGTGCGAAACTTTCTCTCTGCAACCCCATTCTGTTGCGGAGAGTGGGGGGTCGTCAGTCGATGACTGATACCCTTCTGCCTGAAAAACGATTGCAGCGCAGAACCTGTGAACTCCCCCCCCCCCCCCGTGATCAGATTGAAAGGAAATCACCCTGGTAGAGAACTGCAGCTCTATCGCTGTGATCCAATCCCTGATCAGCGCAGCTGCTTCTGACTTACATTTAAGCGCAAAAACCCAAGAAAATTTTGAAAAATCGTCAATCAGAACCAGAATCCATTTTGACCCAGCTAAAGAAGGTGTTGGCACGGGACCTGACAAATCTGCATGCACAAGTTTAAAGGGTTTGCTGGTTCTCCTCTCTGACCTGGGATATGTGCATGTTGTGACCTTCGACTGCTTACAGGCTTGACAATCTAGGTATTTGTCACAAGCCTTGAACCTACAACCAATGGTGTTTTCTGCAGCTTTTCGCACAAGCGACCACCCAGCGTGCCCAAAATTTCGGTGCCACATGTGTATACAATAATTGTGTGGTGGGACGTTTGCACACTGCACATGGGCATCTTCAATGGACTCTCCACTAGCCCCATTTTCCACCAGCCCCATTTTTCCACCAGTCCCATTTTCAACAGGCATTTGCACCAGAAAGAGCCTGTTTTTTCGCTCAACACTGTAGACCTTCTTCCCATCCCTGTAAAAGGAGCACAAATTGTTAGAGAACAGAACATCGAACTCCTCATCATCTAGTGCTGGCACACTTAAAAGAGAGTGTGCAAGCTCTGGGACCACAAAAACCTGCACCCAATGATCCAAGAAAAAACAATATAAAAACCCAGATTCAGTCAATGGTCTCTGAGACCCATCTGCTAATTTGACATAGCGTTCAGTTTTAACTGTCTTGCAGTTCCTCAGGAACTCTCTAGATGGCACTAGACTGTGAGAAGCTCCAGAGTCGATAATAAGAGATAAAGTGTCTCTCTGGCTGTTTTCCAAAGCTGCCATGGCATTGCTCGCACCCCCACCGGTTGCCATGGACACAGCCTCCCCCCGACCAAGGCTTTTGCCTTTTCCCAGAGACGCCGTCGCAGCTGTGAGGTGATAAGACGCCTTGTCTTTGTTTTTCTCCTGGCCTGCCGTTTTCCCACGTCGCTGCTGAGAACCGGCCTTGGGAAACTGCTTTGTTAACATTCAACTCCAGCTGGTGTCCTTGGCAGCCTGGGCTTCAAGCGGATGCTTCCCAGCGCTGTTGGACGTCGCAGCAAAGCACAAACAACTTTCGGAGACTTTCGCTTTCTCAGAGCTCTTGGATCGGCCTGCACCCCCACTCTTGGGTGCACTGTTGCCTGAGGAACAGCTTGCCACTGCTTTCCTCTTTTCAGCTCTCAGCCTTTCTCCTGTACACAGTCCATCACACAGACGTGTTGAAGCATTGCAACAGCTTCCCAACACAGTGCCAGCCCCCACTGGGCTTTCTGGGCATCCTTCAGCCCCTCCTGGGCTTCCATCCCCCTCTGGTCTGGCTCCCGCTGAGCTTTCACACAGACTCCTCAGCGCCTGCCAGGCGGCCTGGGCCAATTTAATGCCCTCCAGATGAGGCAACAGCAAAGCGTCCAGAGATGCTTGCAACATGCAAAGCTGCCTCTGCTCTCTCTCCCTCAGCAGAGCAGTAGCTTGCGTGGGTGGGGCCGGCTCCTTCTGGACTGGACTCCAGAGCCCTGTGGCCACAAACCACCCCCTGGCTCTTCTTGACCAGGCCTCCCAATTGGCCCCATTTAATCTTTCGAAGGGGATATTGAAACTCTCATGGCCCTGCTGTGCCTGAGCAGCCATCTTCCACCCACCGGGGCTTAAAGCGTACTCACTCTGCCAGCAAGCTGGACCTCCAAAGTAGCCGTCTCTCTTGGCTCTTGGCTCCGATCACCAGCATCTCCCACTGCCCTTCCTGGCAGGAGATCACAGCAACTCAAAGCTGGCGGTCTTCCTCCCTTCTCACACTTGTCAGGAAACGCGGAACTTCCATAACCTGTTCGTGTGAATATAAATCCTGCGTCCAGCCAGGCTTCCCTGCGCAGCCTCTGTGTCTCCGAAGCTGGCCTAGCAGGATAGCAGAGTAGCAGCGGTCCTGCGTCCGTGTGAGAAAAAGGGATAAATCAAGTCCAGAGACAGTTCGGTTCTTATCTCTAGTAGCGTTTATTTACAAGCCATAAATCAGTCTCTTTCCATCAAAGCACACACAGCCTGCAGCCTCGGAGCTGAGCTGTGTCTCTCAGGCAGAAGCGAAAGCAAGTCTGCTCACAGACTGTGACGCACTTCTCTGCGTCAAGCTCCTCGCAGATACAGGACACCACGGAGTTTTAACCTTGTCTGTTCCAAACTCCACAGGGACAAATGTTTAGTTGGGGCGGGGATTATTTTAAGTTTAGCATAATTGTTTCTTGCTTTGTTTTTCTTTTACTATTTTTTTAGGTTATTGTATAGTTTGTATTTTGCTTTTTAAGGGGAAAGGGTCAGGGCTGCCTGGGAGGGGGCCTCAGCCAACAGAATGGCTGGGGCAGGTTCCCTACGGGGGGATGTATTGGAACACCCAATCTCTGTTATCGCGGGTGGGAGGAGCAGTTGCGCTAAGACCAGACCATGTCTTTACCGAAGACCTGGTTCTGACTCTGATTCTGATTCTCTGATTCTGGCTCTTTATCAAGGGCTGTTTCAGACTCAGGCTGTGGCTATGGCTGTTGCTCTGGTTCTGGCTCTGGCTCTTTCTCAGGCTCTGGTTCTGAATGAGGGCTTGGTTATGGCACTGATTCAGGGTCTCGCTCTGGCTCTGGCTCTGGCTCTGGCACTCTATCAAGGACTGTTTCAGACTTAGGCTGTGGCTGTGGCTCTGGCTCTGTTTCCATTCTTACAATGGAATGTACACAAAACAATAATCCTCTCTTAGATTTTTGGGATCTCTTTATCTAAAATACTTTATAGAAATGCCTCCGTTTTTTTCGTAAAAGTTATCCCCATCATCTTTTTTAATTCATCGTATATCCCCCCCCCCCAAATCTTAATCTTTTCACATGTCCACAACATGTGGCTCATGTCACCGTCATTTCCTCCACATTTCGCCAAATTTTTATACATTCTTGATCATCTGGAAGGAGTGAGGTACCACCTACGAGCCATTTTCATCATGTTCTCTCTTATATTATAGCTGGCTGTAAATTTCAAATTTCCATTCCATCAGTTTTCCCCATCTTTTAGCATAATTGGACAGCCCACATCTTGGGCCCACTTTATCACTGAAGCCTTAACCTCCTCATCCATTACTTCGTAGTCTAAAAGAAGTCTATAGATTTTTGCAATTATTTTGGTTTTACTATTCAGTAGTTCTCTATCAAATCTTGAAGACTCCTTTTCAAAACCTATCTGCTTATCCTGTCTGAACACTTCATTCACCTGGAAGTAATCTAGCCAACTAGAAAAGTGATCTTTTATTTTCTCATAACTTATCAATATTAGTTGACCCTCCTCCTCCCCCCTTAATATTGTGTTATACGTTATCCAGTTCTCTTTGATGTTGTTCCTTTTTTTAACAGCGATTGCTTCTAGTGGAGAGTTCCATCTTGGGGTTTTCTGTTCCAAATATCTTTTGTATTTTCCCCATACCTTATATATAGCATTTCTTATTATATGATTTGAAAAACTGCTATGCGTCTTTATTTTCCCATAATTAAGATAGCCATGCCACCCAAAACGGGTGTCATGACCTTCTAGATCTAAAATATCCCAATTTTTTAATAAATACCAATCTTTCAACCGGAGAAGACATGAGGCTTCGTAATATAGCTTCAAATCTGGTAACCCGTAGCCACCTCTTTCTACAGTATTTATTAATATCTTATGCTTTACTCTTGGTCTTTTACCATTCCACAAAAATTTAGAAATTTCTTTTTGCCACTTGTTGATACTGCTGGTCTTTCCTGTAATTGGAATCGTTTGGAATAGAAAGAGTAGCTTCGGTAAAACTATCATTTTAATTACCGAAATATGGCCCAGGAATGATAAATTTAACCTTGTCCATGTCTCCAACTGTCTTTTGATAATCTTTCCAACAATTGGTATAATTATCTTCATATAAGTTAATCTTCTTTGGTGTTATCCATAATCCTAAATACTTGATTTGGGGGTAGATTTTAATGCGTATTATTTGTTCTAATTCTGCTTTTTCATCTGGCGACATATTTTTAACTAATAGTTTTGTCTTGTTTAAATTCATTTTGAACCCCGCAACTTTACCGTAGCCATATATTATTTCCAACGCCTTTCTTAAACTCTGTTTTGGTTGCTCCATAGTTATAATTAAATCGTCAGCAAATGCCCTCATTTTGTAACTTCTATTTCCCAGCATAATCACTTTTATTTCTTTTTCTTCCCTAATTTGTTTACATAAAACTTCCAATGTTAATATGAAAATTAAGGGGGATAGTGGGCAACCTTGTCTGACCCCTTTACTGATTTCACACTCCTGTGATAAATTTCCATTATGATTTTAGCTTTTTGTTTTGATTATATTGCTTCAGTCCCTTTTATATACTGTACACCAAAATCCATATGGTGTAATAGACCTTTCATAAATTTCCAGGATACCCTGTCGAAAGCTTTTTCTGCATCTATAGCCATTAAGACTGCCTTCTTTTCTATTCTTAAGTCTAAATACGCTAATAGGTTTATAATGTTTCTAGTGTTGCTATTGTGCTGGTCCCGGGGGAAGGTTACCGTTGGCGTAGTCAAAGTCCGGTCCTGGGTCACTAGCCTGGAAACAGTTCACAAGGAGCGGGGCGAGGTCCGAAGCAGGAAGCCGGGCGGGGACAGGAACACTGGAGGGTCAGGTCTGGGTCCGGGCAGGAGCAGGTACTCAACGACGTTGCTCCCACAACCTGGGACCGGGCTGACTGGCCTTTATCTTCTCTGAGGCCAGGGGCAGCCCCAGCCCCCAGGAGACCCGCATCGCTTGGCCTTAAGGCGAGCACTCCTCCTGGGAGAAACTAGTTCCCTCCGCCTCTCTGCCCTAAGCCTCTGCAGTTCAGGAGAGGCTGGGGAGTTACTGGACCCAGGGGGAGACTCTCCTTCCTCTGGCAGGGCCGGGAGAGGCGCACCTGTAGGCACTGTGTCCTTAATCACCTCTGGAGCTAGAGTGGAATCACCTGGTGCCTGCTCCTGAGGATTCGGCACAGGTGCAGGCTCTTCAGATCCAAGGCCCTGCCCCAGTTCAGCCGGCCCTGGAGGCGGGGATTCCTGTGCAGGCTGGGATTCCTCCGGTTCAGCCTCTGAATCGGATTCCCAGGCCATCACAGCTATAAATGTGCCTCCCAGGCAAAAAGCCAGCTTGGTCACTGTGTATCATCATCTGGAAGACTTTTTTGGATCTTTCGGCTAAAATATTTGCATATAATTTATAATCGTTATTTAGAAGTGCGATAGGCCTATAGTTGTTAATAATTCTGTTTTGGAATTAATACAATAAGGCTGTCTTTCCAAGAATCCGGCATGGTTCCGTCTTTTAAGATACTTCTTAATGGGTCAGAGAGTAAGTCCTCAATTTTTTTATAATATATTGCCGGTAGGCCGTTTGGCCCTGGTGGCTTTCCTATCTTTGCTTCCTTAATTGGTCTTTGAATTTTGTACGATGTGATAGGGGCATTCAACAGTTCTTTTTGTTCTTTAGCAAGTTTCGGAAGACAGTTCTGTTCTAAATGTTCTTTAACTTCTTCTGTTGTTTCATTTCCTTCCTTATAGATTTCTCTAAAGAATTCGAGAAATCATTTCTCTATTTCTTTAGGGTTGTTTATTATTTTGCCTTCGCACTTAACTCTATTTATAAGCTTTTCTGCCTCTCTCTTCTTTAATTGCCATGCTAATAACCAGGCTCAGGTTCTGTTTCAGGCTGTGTCTCTGTTTCAGGCTCCGGCGCTGTATCAACCACTGTTGCAGACTCAGGCTGTGGCGCTATGGCTGTAGCTGTGGCTCTGGTTCTGTTTCAGGCTCTGGCACTGTATCAAGCTCTGCTTCAGGCTCAAGCTCAGGCTCAGGCTCAGGCTTCTGCTCTTTATTAGGCATTGTCTCAGTCTTTGGCTCTAGCACTTATTCTGGCTCTATTTCAGGCTCGGCCTGTGTCTCAGCCTTTGTCTCTGTTTCACGCTGTTTCTCTGTTTCAGGCTCCGATGCTGTTTCAAGCCCTGTATCTGCCTCTGCCTCTGTTTCAGGCTCTGGCACTCTATCAAGCACTGGCTTTGGCTCCGGCTCCGGCTCCGGCTCCGGCTCCGGCTCTGGCTCTGATTCATGGTCTCACTCTGCCTCTGATTCAGGGTCTCGCTCTGGCTCTGGTTCTGGCACTCTATCAAGGACTGTTTCAGACTCAGGCTGTGGCTGTGGCTCTGCCTCTGTTTCATGCTCAGGCTCTGTTTGAGGCTGTTTCTCTGTTTCAGGCTCCGGCACTCTATCAAGTACTGTTGCAGACTCAGGCTGTGGCTCTAGGCTGTGGCTGTTGCTGTTGCTCTGGTTCAGGCTGTGGCTCTTTTTCAGGCTCTGGTTCTGAATGAGGGCTTGGTTATGGCACTGATTCAGGTTCTCGCTCTGTCTCTGGCTGTGTCTCTGTTGCACCTCAAACGGTGGTTTGTTGTTGTTGTTGTTGTTGTTATTTTCTTTCTGGGGTGGGACAAATGTTTAGTTGGGCCGGGGATTATTTTAAGTTTAGCATAATTGTTTCTTGCTTTGTTTTTCTTTTACATTTTATGGAATGTACACAAAACAATAATCCTTTCTATATAAATTTTCCAATACATTCTGAAAACATAATAAATCCTTAATTGTTGTCCACGTCCTTTTAGGTCCTTTATCACTCAAATGCTAGCACGGAGTCAAAACTATTATTGCATTTTTGAACATATCTTGGAGAGGAGGGGCCAACATGGCGCCGAGGTAAGACGCGCTTACCGGTGCTCTTCGGACTTCTTTTAATCTTTATATTTTATCTTAACTGACCCAGTCAGTTTTTGAAGTATTTTATAATTGCTGCAGAAACTCTCTGAGAGATTTGGCCCTGCTGCAGACTGCTGCAGGCTGCTCTTTGTTTCTCTCTTAGCTGCTAAAAGAGTTGAGAATCGCCATTATCTTAATTGTGTGTCAAGTGTTATGTTATTTCAAGAATTGTATAATCCCTGGCCTGAGGAAAGTATGGGTCAGAAAAAACGCTTGAGAGACTTTGACGAGCCCCTATCATCCCCTAAACCAAAACTATCAAGGTTGGTGCCTCACCGGAATAGAGGAGGGAGTGACCATGCCGAGCAGTGCTTTGCAGTGGAAACCCAAAATCGCTTCCTACTTCTAATTGATTTAGAAGCTACTCCAATTTCGATGACTCAAAATGTTTCAAAAGTAAAGCCTGTAAAGGAGAATACGAAAGAAAAACTCTCAGCACAGGAAGATGGCTTGGCATCTGACACGGGGGAGCTCCCTGGTTGTGAGCAGTTACACTTAGTAATTAAGACCCTTCACTGTATTTTTAAAAGGCTGGACGAGATATCTTCACAATTATCCAATATCCTGCTGAAAATCGAAAAACTTGAATCAACAACACAATCCTCAGTTTGTGAGGTCAAAAACTTACTGCCTCACCCCAATTCAGATAAAATAAAGGAGACTAAAATTAAATATATCTTAAATTCCCAATTGAACAATCAGATATTAACTCTGCAACCCAAGAAAAGTTGCCTTTCTGTCAGGTCGGAAATAGGAAGATGGTCAACGCTAGAAGGGGCTAAAGACTGTTTAAGCAAACTTTTAAAAATTAAGAAACATCAGATTGACCTATATGCTGTGATGCCCCTTCCTCGGCAGTCCAACTTCTTGAAGGTGATACTTGCGTTCCGCTCTGAAAAGATACCATCTATTATTGTTAGGAGGAAAACGCTTTTGTCCATGGCCGACATCGTAGCAACGAGGGTTTTTACAGACACCAAGATCAAACCCCTTCTAAATAGGTGCCCTGGCGGTGAGGACATTAGGACAAGAGACTCTGCCTTACTTCAAAATACTGTCAGGCCCCACCGCGATGACTCTGCAGCGTGCCATCCTCGACCAAACTCGATACCCTCTCAAACAGCCATATATGAGGACGATAATCTGCAGACTGCCCTTGACGAAAGGGAACTTATTGATTCGTTCAGAGCCCTCCCTCCGAAAGAACAGTCGGTGATGATGCAAAGATTTGACACGCTTAAATCTCAGCTTTTGCAAGTCCAACATAGAGGGGAAGATACTAACGATGTCTCAAATAATCCCACTTGGGCTCACCGGACAGAAGTGGTTGACCTTCTTCAGCTCAGCCCCACTCTGAAAACAAAAACCATCCGACAAGACTCAAATCTTCAAGTTGCTTCTGCCCCGTGCGCTACATCACGAGACGACCAGGCTCTGCCATCCTCACTGAACCTTCATCTATATTCATCGACCAACATACCCAAGGACGAAATTCTGATTTCCCTGCTTGACTCAAATCCCCCTTTAACTCACTCATCTATGCCAGAGCTAGAATCTTCTCCAGTTTCGACCAGATATAGAAGTAGTCCACAAGTGATGCCCCTGAGAGAGCCTTCCACAATTCCTGCCCCCGTGATGCCCCCTCAATTACCTTCCTCAAAGGAAACTGCAAATGTTACACCTCGGGACCCGCCGTCGGAAACGATTGAAGACCCGATGGGACGCATCAATAAAATCATCCGAATGTCGGATGATAAATCTGCGAGAGGGTTTCCTCCGACGGACTCAATTTCTCCCTCCCTGGGTATTTCGCTGTCAAGTTGTACCAAGAATCTCGAAATGAAGAGATTTCCTGTTCAGGGATCTACTTTCAGTGGATCATCCACAGTGTGCCAACAGACGAACCAAATTGTTAAAAACTTTAATTTGGAGGGCTCCTCACAGTTACCATCTTCCCAAAGTAAAATAACTGACTTTTTTGTTACATCTTCTGTCTCTAACAGAGAGTCTGACCCCCCCCCTCCGTTTTGACTGTTAAAAGAACAACACAGAAGTCCCCAGCTAGCAGTCCTAAGTTGGAACATTGCTGGCTGGAAAAGGAAAAGATTAGATCCCGAATTTCTGTCCTATATAAACTCTTTTCAGATAATCCTTTTGCAAGAAACATGGGAAGAAGATAAAATAGATATAAGTGGCTTTGAACTGATATCACTTCCAGCTGTCCCCTCCCAGAAAGGTGGCCGGTCCAGAGGCGGTCTTGCAATCGCCATATCGCTTAAAATGAGAGCTAAACTCTCGCTAGTTCAGACTTTTCCTCCTTTTGCTTTTACTGGTCTGATCTCAAGTGAAAAATTCTCACTATTAATCACCAATGTTTATCTTCCTCCAAGTGGTCTTATATCAGACCTCCATTATAGATGGGATTCTCTGGAAGATCATTTATTGGCATGCTATGTTATGTACCCTAATATTCCATCAATAATGGGTGGTGACTTTAATGCACGTACAGCCGCCAACTGGAATGGGATAATTAAGGCCAAGTGGTGGGTATCTCCCCCCTACCCAAAATCTGATCTAATCTCTTTTACATCAAGAAGATCTAAGGACATCAGAGTGAATGAGGCGGGAGTTCTTCTTTATCAATTGGCCATCCGTATGAATTTGAACATTTTAAATGGCAACTGCCCTCCGGACGTGCCAGGTGAATTCACTCACTTGGGCACATCATCAAATAGTGTCCTAGACTATCTTCTAGTTTCAGAAGACCTATTTTCAAACTTCTTTTATTTCAAAGTAGATAATGTACATTCCAGTGACCACCTACCTCTAGCGGCCAAGCTAACGCTTGACTGGCACCCGGTTAGCGGTACACACCCAATTCATGTAGGTTTAAATGCCACAGCTCAAGTAAGAGGCATTAAATGGTCTATGAAACAGGCCCAAAAATATGCAGAATTCTTCCAGAGGAATATCTTCGAATCCCTTATTGTTTCATTGGCGGAGTTGTCTGAAGCAAATAAGATACTGGAGTGGTTCTCCCACTTCTCTGCAGATTTAACTAGCTTCTTTACGATGCCGGCTCACCTGGTTAACCGAGATCAACCCAGGTTCGGTGCACCTTGGTTTGATGCCAAATGTAAGCAAGCTAGACTCTCTCTCTGTTGTATCTACAACAGATATAAATCTTCTGGAGCTGAAACTCTCCCCCCAGAGTACTTGCAGGCCAAAATTGCTTACAAACAGGCACAGAAGTCAGCCAAGCACGAGTGGCAGCTAGGACGTTGGCAAGCGTTGATTGCTGCCTCTAAGCCTCGCAGCTCTCGCGCTTTTTGGAATTTAATCAACAAAAGATCGAGGAAATACCCATTGACGGTTATCCCAGCCCCGACATGGGAACAATTTCTAAGAAAATATTTCTCCCAGACAGATATCTCTAACACTCAATCTGATACTCTTTCAAGTCACTTGCCCATATGGCCAGATACTGACCCGGAGGAAATAGTAGATTTAATTGCTAAACTGAAAACTGATAAAGCCCCAGGGCCCGATCTGATCCCGGCGGAAGCTATTAAACAACACCCAACATGGTGGGCTAAAATTCTTGCAAAAATCTTTGATGCAATCAATGCCACGGGCCAGATACCTAGATCATGGAAGGAGTCCATCATAATTCCTATATATAAAAAAGGACCACCAGAGGACCCAGGAAACTATCGTAACATCAGTTTATTATCAATCATCGGGAAAATCTATACTCGCTTCCTGCTAACCAGACTAACCCAATGGGCCGAAGATTCCAATCTGATAGGTCATGAACAGGTTGGGTTTAGACCAAATCACGCTTCTATTGACCATGCTATAATTCTATATCATTTGGCGCGGAAGTATTCTTCCCCTACTCATGGTCTTCTGTGTGCCGCTTTTATAGACCTGAAGGCGGCTTTTGACAGTATCTCTAGAGAGCTGTTATGGGAAAAACTGGCAAAGTGGGGCATAGATAAAAGGCTGTTGTGGCTTATGATTAAATTACATGAAGGTACGGCCGCTAGGGTGAGGTTAACACCTGAGGGCGATCTCACAAACCCTGTACCAATAAATAAGGGGGTACGACAAGGGTGCATCCTTGCCCCCTATCTTTTTAACCTCTATATTAGTGACATGAGAACGCCCCTAGCTGAGGCCCAAACCTCCATTCATGCACCCAGGCTTGCAGACTATCGCTGCCCCTTATTATTGTACGCTGACGATGCGGTGATCCTCTCTTATTCTCGAATCGGTTTGAGGAGGGCCCTTAAGATTTTTGTGTTATACTGCCAAACAAATTTACTTACTATTAACCATTCCAAATCTAAAGTCCTAATTTTTTCCAGGAGTCGTAAACTGTATAGATGGGAACTCGAGGGGAAGCCAATTGAACAAGTTTACAAATTTCAATTTATGGGGCGCCTTTGTAAACCTCTTGCCTCTGGTGACATTGCAAAATCTTTTTCTAAGACGCCTTTTGAAACTACCCTCCTGTGTAAGCAACTCTGCCATTCGCCTAGATCTTAAGATCCCCTCCCTAGAGATTCTGATGTGGAGACATGACTTTAATTATTGGCTGTCCCTTTGGCATAAATTGCCAAACTACCATCTTATTCAGTGCCTTTGGAGAGATGAATTCACCAGCCCATGGGCAACAAAAATCCATTCCAAACTGTTGTCTTATGGAATCTCTCCTTCCGATATACTTAATTTAGATCTAATTACTGCTAAAAAGGTCATCAAACAAAGATTGGAGGAGGTAGATTTGCAACAAAATCTTACTACAGGTGGAGGTACATGTTCCCCGATAAATCAGGGCATTACATCTATGTCCCAGATACCTCGATATCTGTCTACTTTATCGGCTGCGTCGCATAGACTCGCATTTGTTAGAGCCAGATTTAATGTGTTCCCCTCAAATGTGCTGAGCAATAGATTTTCTAACGGTAAAACCTCTGTTTTATGCGCATGTGACAACAAATCAATAGAATCCCTCTATCATATCTGTCAGGGAACTGCCATCAGAGCAGGTGGTGGAAGGGCTCCAGGAGGTTAGGAGAGACTCAACAGCAGAGGAAGGAACCAGCAGGGGGAGAGAAGGAGCTCCGAGGGAAAGGGAGTCGGAAAGGGGGCTCTGGGACACTTCAAGCGAAAACAGTGAGGAGGTTTCAGGACCTCCTATAGGGACACCCACACCTCGCCGGAAACTGTCACGCCGAGAGTCCAGAAGACGCGTTTCCGTTAAGGAGCTTTTATGTTGGAAGAGATTCCGCAAACGCCCACTGTCGGATTCTGCCAGCGACTGAGGGAGCCATGCTTAAGGGCTCCGCTAAGGACAGAGTTTTGCTAAGCTGAGCAAACCCTGAGGGACTAAGCTTTTACGCACAAGCAGCTCATCATCCCATCACAGCAATCCAACAGTCTCTGAAAGCAGCTTGTGCAAGGAGAGGCATCATGAGCAACCCAGCAGGAGCCGGAGCAGCGGGAGGAGCTGGAGAGGGTCCAAGCCTGGAAGAAAGGTACAGGATGTTGGAGGTCCAGCTAGCTCTGCAAACGGCTAGGCTCGAGGAAAGGAGGGCTCAGGATGCAGAAAAGGGAAAAACCACCCCACTCACGAGGAAGGTGCCAGGATTGGTGCAGAAGTTTGGGGGGGATCCCAAGAACTATCAAGACTTTAGAACAGAGATGCAATATGCCCTCAATCTGCAGTTTGATGACTTTCCTGATGAGGAATCGAGAGTTGCGTTTGTGATTGGGCACCTCGAGGGAGGGGCGAAAGACTGGGTGAGGCCCCTGATGGCAGCGAATAATGACGCCTTAAAGGACTCGAGAAAGTTTTTTCGCGCCATGGATCTGATGTTTTCCAGCGAGATTGAGCAGGGAGTGGTGCGCAGACAATTAATGGCGTGTAAACAGGGGAGCCGATCTGTCCGTGAGTACTGGACTGAGTTCACCATGTTGATCCATAAATTGGGGTGGGATTTATCGGCGGAACCGATACAAATGCTGTTCGAAGAAGGACTATCTTCGGCAGTGAAGGACGAACTTTCCCGGGCGCCCAGGGCGGGGTCTATGGACCAGCTGACTAAATCAGCGCTGGCCATAGGAGCACGCCAGGAGGCGAGAGCTTTGGAGAAGCGGGAAGGGAAGGGGGAACGTTGGAGGGATTTTCACATTCCAGAGATTCCTGAGCAGCATTCCCCGCCAGCAGAGCCGATGGAAATTGGCACAGCGCGCGCAGTTTCAAACCCCAGCGAAGGGCGGAAGAAGGAGGGAAAGAGCGCCAAGAAATGTTTTCTCTGCCAACAGCCAGGTCACTTTGCCAGAGTCTGCCCGCAAAGAAAGGAATGGCAAGGGATGGCGGGAGCTGTTGGAGGGGAGGAGGAGGGGGTTAAGGAGCAAGTAAAAGCCAACGCCTGGCTGCCACCATCGGGGCACAGCAGCCAGGCCAAAGAGCAGTGAATGTGCCCACGCCGGAACCCCCAAGGCCAGCGCTTGTAATAGAGGTGTTGCTTGAGCTGCCAAACGGACACCCATTAAAGATGAAGGCGCTATTGGACTCAGGCAGCTCCTGCAATTTTATGAGTAAGGAGTTTGCAGCCGAACACCAGATACAGACTATCCCTTTGAGCAACCCGTTGCAGGTGACCACGATTGATGGGAGGGAGCTGTTGGGGGGAGAAGTTAACCAACAGACTGTCCCAATGATAATGAGGGTGGCAAGACACACCAAACTGATAGCGTTTAATGTGGCCACCTTGGGAGGAGCGCCCATTATTTTGGGGATGAGCTGGCTGGCACTGCATGATCCGCTAGTGGGATGGCTTTGATTTTTTGCTTTGAGATTCCTCTGAGTTTGCTAGTCAGTTGAGCCGTCTCCACCAATTCCTGTACGGTAATCTTTTCTTGATCATATATTATATATGTTATGTTATATAAATTATATATTATTATATAGATTATATAGATTATACATCTGGAAGACTTTTTTTTATCTTTCGGCTAAAATATTTGCATATAATTTATAATCGTAATTTAGAAGTGCGATAGGCCTATAGTTGTTAATAAGTAGATTGTCCGTTCCCTGTTTTGGAATTAATGCAATAAGGCTGTCTTTCCAAGAATCCGGCATGGTTCCATCTTTTAAGATACTTCTTAATGGGTTAGACAGTAAGTCCTCAATTTTTTAATAATATATTACCGGTAGGCCGTCTGGCCCTGGTGGCTTTCCTATCTTTCCTATCTTTGCTTCCTTAATTGCTGTGCTGATCCCGGGGGGCAGGTTACCATAGGCGTAGTCAAAGTCCGGTCCTGAGTCAATAGCCTGGAAATCAGTCCACAAGGAGCGGGGCGAGGTCCGAAACAGGAAGCTGGGCGGGGAACAGGAGCACTGGAGAGTCAGGTCTGGGTCCGGGCAGGAACAGGAACTCAACAACGATGTTGCTCCCACAACCTGGGACCGGGCCGACTAGCCTTTATCTATTCTGAGGCTAGGGGCGGCCCCGGCCCCCAGGAGACCCGCCTCTCTTGGCCTTAAGGCGAGCACTCCTCCTGGGAGCAACCAGTTCCCTTCGCCTCTCTGCCCTGAGTCTCTGCAGATCAGGAGAGGCTAAAGGGTTACTGGGCCCAGGGGGAGACTCACCTGCAGGCACTGAGTCCTCAACCACTCCTGGAGCCAGAGTGGGATCACCTGATGCCTGCTCCTGAGGATCTAACACAGGTGCAGGTGCTTCAGAATCCAAGCCCTGCCCCAATTCAGCCGGCCCTGGAGGCGGGGACTCCTGTGCAGGCTGGGATTCCTCTGGTTCAGCCTCTGAATCGGAATCCCAGGCCATCACACCATCCCCCCTCCCAAGCCCCCCCCTCAATCGAGGGTCTGGACCCGGCTTGCTGGGGTACGCCGCATGGAAATCTCGGAGGCAAGCAGGCGCGTGGACGTTGGCTGCTGGTTCCCAGGAACGGTCCTCCGGTCCATATCCCTTCCAGTCTATGAGATACTGCAGCTTTCCCCTGCGGTATCGGGAGTCCAGAATGCGTTCCACCTCGTACTCAGGCTCCCCCTGAACCAAAACTGGCTGCGGTCGGGGACGGTCCGGGTGGAACTCATCGGGTGGGGCCACCGGACTCAGAAGGGACCTGTGGAATACCGGGTGAACCTTCAGGGTTGCGGGCAACCGGAGACGGAATGCCACAGGCGAGACCTGGTCCACGATAGGAAACGGGCCGGTGAAACGGGCGTCCAGCTTCCGGGAAGGTCGAGAGGGGTGGAGGTGGCGAGTGGAGAGCCATACCAGGTCACCGACATGGAGTTCCGGCCCCACCTGGCGGTGGCGGTCGGCCTGGGCCTTGTACGCCTCCTTGGCCTGGCGCAGTTGCTCCATCAATAGCTGTTGTTGGGACTGGAGCTCCTGGAGCCACTCTGTCACCGCAGGGACCGCGGATGCCGGCAGCACATCCGGAAACAATCGTGGATGAAAACCGTAACTGGCCTGGAACGGGGTCTGCTGGGTGGACGCATTCACCGCGTTGTTGTAAGCGAACTCCGCCAATGCTAGGTGGTCGACCCAGTCATCCTGCTGGTAGCTGCAGTAACACCGGAGGTACTGCTCCAGCACCGCGTTCGCCCGTTCCGCCTGGCCATCGGTCTGTGGGTGGTAGGCTGATGAGAGACAGACCTCTGTCCCGAGGGCCTGGTGCAAAGCTCGCCAGAACCAGGATGTGAACTGAACGCCCCGGTCGGACACCACACGCTCAGGTAGGCCATGCAGGCGGAAGACATGCTGGAGGTACAGCTGAGCGGTTTCCTTAGCTGAGGGTACGGATGGGCAGGGAGCACAGTGCACCATCTTAGTGAAATGGTCGGAGAAAACTAGGAGGCAGGTATAGCCACGAGACGGGGGTAAGTCCACTACAAAGTCAAGAGAAACCGTATGCCAAGGACGTGGTGGAACTGGCAACGGCTGAAGAAGGCCGGGGGGTCGCTCGGATGGGCCCTTGGCCCGCCGGCAGACATCACAACCAGCGACGTAGCGAGCCACGTCAGCCTTCAGGCGGGGCCACCAAAACTCACGGCTTACCAGATGGGTGGTCCGATACCGTCCAAAGTGTCCCGCAGCTGGGGCATCATGGGTCATCCGGAGAACCTCAGCCCGCAGTGGCCCAGGCGGGATGTATAGGCGACCGTGGTGCAGCAGAAGGCCCTGATGCAAGACCAGCCCTGGATACTGAGGGCATGACCCTTCGGCCAGTTCCCGGAGTCGTTCCTGGGCCCAAGCATCGATCCGCTGCTGTTGCAGCACCCGAGCCTGCAGTGGTTCCACCTCCTGGGTGGCCAGGAAAGCCGCCGGTGGCAGGATCGTGGTAGGTGCTGCTTGCTGTACCGTGTCTGCGTTGTCTTCGGGTTTCCGGGACAGGGCATCCGCCTTCTGGTTTTGGGAACTCGGGATGTAGCGGATCCGGAACTGGAACCGGGAAAAGAACAACGCCCACCGGATCTGCCTTTGGTTCAGATTGCGGGTGGTCTGGAGGTACTCCAGGTTCCGGTGGTCGGTTCTCACCTCCACCGGGTGTCGTGCCCCCTCAAGATGGTGGCGCCAGACCTCAAAGGCCACCTTGATGGCCAGTAGTTCCCGCTCCCACACGGTATAGTTACGCTCCACTGGAAGGAGCTGGCGGAAATAGGAGGCGCAGGGTAGGCGTGGCGCATCAGGTCCGAACTGCTGAGACAAGACGGCACCGAGAGCCATACTGGAGGCATCGGTCTCTACCACAAAGGGTCGAGAGGGATCAGGGTGTTGCAAGATCGGCGCTCTCTGGAAACAGGCCTTCAACCCCTGAAAGGCCTCCTCTGCCTCCTTGTCCCAGGAAAACGGCGTCTTGGGGCGCAGTAGCCGGGTCAATGGGATGGTGCGATGAGCGTAATCCGCAATGAAGGTCCGGTAATAGTTGACGAACCCCAGGAACCGCTGTATGTCCTTGCGGTTCCGAGGTGCCGCCCATTCCCGAACCGCTGCCACCTTTCCAGGATCCATCTGCACCCCATCTGGAGAGAGTCGGTGACCAAGGAAGTCCACTGACCGCTGATGGAACTCGCACTTGCTGAGCTTCGCATACAGGCGGTGCTCTCGCAAGCGCTGCAGCACGGTCCGGACATGATCCTCGTGGCGAGCCGGGTCACGGGAGAAGACCAGAATGTCATCCAAGTACACCACCACGTACTTGTCTAGCAAGTCCTGGAACACATGGTTAATGTACCGTTGGAACACAGCGGGCGCGTTGCACAAACCGAAGGGCATCACCAGGTATTCGAACTGTCCGTACCGGGTCCCGAATGCTGTCTTCCACTCATCACCGGCTCGGATCCGAATCAAATTGTAGGCCCCCCGGAGGTCTAGCTTGGTGAACACCTGCGCCCCTTGCACCCGCTCCAGCAACTCCGAAATAAGGGGCAAGGGGTACCGGTCTGGGATGGTAATTTTGTTCAGGGCCCGATAATCATGGCAAAGGCGGAGCTCCCCACATTTCTCCTTAACAAAGAGCACTGGCGCGGCGGTGGGCGAGGTAGAAGGCCTAATGAAACCACACTCCAGGTTCTTGCGCAAGAAGTCTTGCAAAGCCTCGCGCTCTGGCTCTGTAAGAGAGTATAAGCGACTCACCGGTAGAGGCGCTCCGGGCTGGAGGTCTATGCCGCAGTCAAAAGACCGATGCGGCGGCAGCTGGTCTGCCCCCCGTTCCTCGAACACGTCGTGATAGTCCCGGTACTCAGCGGGGAGCGTAGATGCAGCCTCCTCAGAGGGCGCAGCTGCTAGCATTTCAGTTTGGGCGTGGGAGCTTGGGTCTGGGAAGTGCACAGTCCGTTTGACCCAGTCAATCTGCACATTGTGAGCCTCCAGCCAGTCCATCCCGAGCACCAGGGGGAACCGGGGCGTGGAGGCAATGTCCAAGGTTCGCATCTCCCGGTGCTGCTGGAGACACAGGACCAAGGGCTGGGTCTCCTGAGTAACGGCACCTGCACGCAGGAGCCGTCCATCAATTGCCTCCACCTGTACCGGTTCTGGCTTGTTCTGAAGTGGCACCCGATGATGGGCAGCAAAGGCAGCGTCCATATACGAGCGAGTTGCCCCCGAATCCACCAGAGCATGGGTAAGGATCCAGGGCCCACCTGGAGGGTATAGACGTACCGGAACCATAAGGTGTTGCAATTCAATTGGTGCGGGCCCATTCTGCGCTGTTTGGGACCCCAGGTAGCCAGGGCCATCAGCTACTGGGGGTTGGCGGTTTCCCTGTGGCTGGCGTTTCTCAGGACAGGACCGGGCGTAGTGTCCGCTTCCGCCACAGTAGAGACATAGATTCCCCTCCCGACGCCGCACCTTCTCCGCGGGGGAGAGGCGTGGCCACACTGCCCCAAGCTGCATAGGCTCCTCCGATGACTCGGCTGTGGCCGTGGAGCTGCTAGTAGAAACTGGCGCCGAGAACTGGAAGTGCCGGCGACCCCGGGCCTGGCGACGGTCCTCCAGCCGATCGTCTATTTGCAGACTCCGTTGAATGAGGGCGTCTAGCGTGGTGGGGCGTTCCATTGTGGCCAGCTGGTCCAGTATCTCGTCTGAAAGCCCCTCGAGATACTGGTCCCGAAGAGCAGAGTCATTCCAGGTCAAGTCCTGTGCCAGCAGCCGGAATTCCGTGGTGTATGCGGCCACAGTGGACTTGCCCTGTTTCAACCGCCTGATTGCCCGGTTGGCTTGACTCCCCTTCTGGGGGTTGCCGAATGCGGCCTCCAAATGATTGCAAAACCCCATATAGTCTATCAGCAAGGGGGAGTCTTGCCTGAGCAGCGGCAACGCCCATTTGGCCGCCTGGTCCTTTAACAAACTAATCAAAAAGTGTACCTTGGTGCGGTCGTCAGGGAAGTTCCGAGCTCTCCCTTGAATATACAACTTGGCCTGGGCAAGGAACATGGGGAAGCTGGCCGGGTCCCCATCAAATTTCTCTGGCAAAGCCACTGGGTACTTGCCAGGAGCCGGGGCGTCGGCCCCAGGAGCCGGTAGGGCGTCCAACCGCTGCTGAAGTGCCGTGACCACATCGCTGAGCTGCTGCACGGTGTGGGTCAAGGCCTGGTTCTCCTGGGCCAATGCCACCAGGGCAGCTGCTTGGTCGGCCATGGCTTCTGGCTTTTCCCGAACGCACCCCAACGAAGGGGGAGTGCGGGCTGGTGGGAGCAAACTGTGCTGATCCCGGGGGGCAGGTTACCATAGGCGTAGTCAAAGTCCGGTCCTGAGTCAATAGCCTGGAAATCAGTCCACAAGGAGCGGGGCGAGGTCCGAAACAGGAAGCTGGGCGGGGAACAGGAGCACTGGAGAGTCAGGTCTGGGTCCGGGCAGGAACAGGAACTCAACAACGATGTTGCTCCCACAACCTGGGACCGGGCCGACTAGCCTTTATCTATTCTGAGGCTAGGGGCGGCCCCGGCCCCCAGGAAACCCGCCTCTCTTGGCCTTAAGGCGAGCACTCCTCCTGGGAGCAACCAGTTCCCTTCACCTCTCTGCCCTGAGTCTCTGCAGATCAGGAGAGGCTAAAGGGTTACTGGGCCCAGGGGGAGACTCACCTGCAGGCACTGAGTCCTCAAACACTCCTGGAGCCAGAGAGGGATCACCTGATGCCTGCTCCTGAGGATCTAACACAGGTGCAGGTGCTTCAGAATCCAAGCCCTGCCCCAATTCAGCCGGCCCTGGAGGCGGGGACTCCTGTGCAGGCTGGGATTCCTCTGGTTCAGCCTCTGAATCGGAATCCCAGGCTATCACAATTGCTCTTTGAATTTCGTACGATGTAATAGGGGCAGTGGCGTAGCGTGGGTTGTCAGCACCTGGGCAAGGCAAGTAATTTGCGCCCCCTAACCCGTGGATTTGCGCCCCCTAACCCTAACCCCCAGATGTTGCGCCCTGTGCGGCCGGCCCCCCCTGCACCCCTACGCTACGCCACTGAATAGGGGCATTCAACAGTTCTTTTTGTTCTTTAGTAAGTTTCGGAAGACAGTTCTGTTCTAAATGTTCTTTAACTTCTTCTGCTGTTTCATTTCCTTCCTTCTTCTCTAAAGAATTCGGGAAATCGTTTCTCTATTTCTTTAGGGTTGTTTATTATTTTGCCTTCGCACTTAACTCTATTGATAAGCCTTTCTGCTCCTCTCTTCTTCCCTGCCTCCACTTCTGGCTCCGATGTCAGTTCACTGACATCCACCCTCCCCAGGACCTGCTCCACCCCCGGCCCGACCTTTTGACCCAACTACGTCCTTTTCTTCAGCCGTCGTTGCGGGGAATCCCCGGAAGGAGCTGTCGCCATCCCCTGATGATTCAAACTCCGCTTCCCACCCGCTCCGATCTCTTCCCGCGGGGTGGCCCTCCCAGTCCGATTCCTCTTCCTCTGACGCCTCTCCTCCCTCCTCTTCGGAGGCAGGAAAACCCACAAAATCCTCTTCATCATCTGTGGTTCCAAATTGCTCCTCCCAGAATCTCGCTAGTGGTTTAGGTTTATCTGGGAACAGGCTGTGGAACTCCTCCGCAAGATACCCATCATTGATAGCCTCCGCTGGAACCCACGTGTTTTCTGACTCGGGTTCTCCCTCCCAAGCTACCAAGCACTCCACCTGGCGCCCTCACCATCTTGAATCGAGTATTTCCGTGGCTTGGTTGTGGTGTTCCCTCTCCTCTACCTGCGGGTGTGTGGTGACTTCTCCCTCTCGCCCCGGGAATTCCCGCCCGTCCCTGTACGGTGAGAGTAGGGACCTATGGAACACCGGGTGTATTTTCATGCTGTCAGGCAACTTGAGCTTGAATGCCACGGGGTTCACCTGCTGTGTTACCTCAAAACGTCCCAGCCGCCTTGGCCGCAACTTCTTACACCCCCCCTAAAAGGGTAACCCTTGGGTTGACAACCACACCCGGTCTCCCACCCTTATGGTCTCCCCTTCCCGACGGTGCTTGTCTGCCTGCCTCTTGTAAATTTCCTTGGCCCGTTCCAAGTTCATCTTAAGTTGCTGATGCAAGGTCTCCATTTCTTCCACAAACTGCTCTGCCGCAGGTACGCTCCCCCCTTCCTCCCCCCTCCCCGGGAAGGCCCTGGGGTGACACCCATAATTGGCCATGAACGGGCTCATTCCCGTGGAAGACCACCTCGACCTGTAGCAAGCCCATGAGCTTCCTCCACAACCGGGAAGTAAATTGTTTCCCGCGATCGGAGGTGACCCTCGAGGGAGCCCCATGCAGCCTGAAGATGTGATCTACAAACAACCTGGCTGTTTCCTCTGCCGTTACCGCATGCGAGCAAGCTATGAAATTGCACATTTTTGTTAGCAGATCGACTACTACCATGACTGCTGTCTTCCCCCTTGATTTGGGCAAATCTGTCATAAAATCTATGGATACCACCTCCCAGGGTCTTCCCGGCGTGGGTAAGGGTTCCAGTAACCCTGCGGGTGCAGCCCTCTCCCCCTTTGCCCTCTGGCAGCGGTCGCACCCCCGTACATATTCCCGTACATCTTCCCTTACCCTTGGCCACCAGAACTGCCTGGTGACAAGCAACATGGTTTTGTGTTGACCAAAATGTCCCGCTGTTGGGTTGTCGTGGAGTTGTTTGAGTACCCTTCCCCTCAAGGTCTCCCCCGGTACGTACAGCGCTCCCTTGTAGTACAGTACCCCTTTCTTTTCCTCAAACCCTCCCTGGTTTTCCCTTCCTTTCCGGAGTTCCCTGATTTTTGTTTGAGCGAATTCGTCGTTTCTAGTACGCCCAGCTAGTTCTCGTTTCCCAACCAACACTCCCCCACACACCCATCGGTTCTCGGGGAACACGTGTCTGACTTCCGGCGGTCTCTCTCCTTCCATGTACTCCGGCTTCCGGGAGAGAGCATCTGCTCTTACGTTCTCCTCCCCCGGCACGTACCGGATCTCGAAGAAAAACTTGGAGAACTCCTGTGCCCATCGAATCTGTCTCTGGTTGAGTACTCGCGCAGTCCTCCAGTATTCCAAGTTCTTGTGATCCGTACACACCTGGATCTTGTGCTGCGCCCCTATTAGCAGATGTCTCCATCGTCGAAATGCTGCATAAATTGCAAGCAGTTCGCGGTCATACACCGTGTAGTTTTGCTCCGACTTGCTCAGCTTCCTCGAGAAAAAGGCGCACGGCCTCCAGCTCTGCTGGGGCCCCGGCTGCAACAGTACCGCTCCGATGGCCCGGTCTGACGTGTCGGTCTCCAGCCTCATTGGCTTCTGCAAATCCACGTGCAGGAGCTGCTCTTCCGAAGCGAACGCCTTCTTCAGCCTTTCGAAGGATTGCTGGGCACTTTCTGTCCAGACGAACTTCTTTTGCTACTGAGACAATCTGTGATAGGTGCTGTCAAGTGGGCGAAGTTCCTGACGAACTTCCGGTAGAAGTTGCTGAACCCTAGGCACCTCTGCACGTCCTTCCGGGTTTTGGGGGTCTTCCACTCCAGCACCGCCTGCACCTTGCTGGGGTCCATAGCTAGGCCCCTGTCTGACAACTTGTACCCCAGAAACTCGACTTCTCTGGCGTGAAATTGGCATTTTTCCAGCTTGACCCACAACTGGTGCTTCTGCAGTCTCTTTAGCACTTCTCTGAAGTCTCTGACATGTTGCTTCTCATTGTCCGAATAGATTAAGACGTTGTCCAAAAAGGCTACGCAGTTCTTGTACAGTAGGGACCCCAACACGTGGTGCATGAAAGCTCTGGGTCTGGCTCTGGCTCTGGCTTTGATAAAGGGTCTGGCACTCTATCAAGGACTGTTTCAGACTCAGGCTGTGGCTCTGGCTCTGGCTCTGTTTCAGGCTCAGGCTCTGTTTGAGGCTGTGTCCCTGTTTCAGGCTCCGGGACTATATCAAGTACTGTTGCAGAATCAGGCTGCTGCTCTAGGCTGTGGCTGTTGCGCTGGTTCGGGCTGTGGCTCTTTTTCTGGCTCTGGTTCTGAATGAGGGCTTGGTTATGGCACTGATTCAGGGTCTCGCTCTGTCCCTGGCTGTGTCTCTGTTGCACCTCAAACTGGGTTTGTTGTTGTTGTTGTTATTTTCTTTCTGGGGTGGGACAAATGTTTAGTTGGGGCGGGGATTATTTTAAGTTTAGCATAATTGTTTCTTGCTTTGTTTTTCTTTTACATTTTATGGAATGTACACAAAACAATAATCCTTTCTATATAAATTTTCCAATACATTCTGAAAAAATAATAAATCCTTAATTGTTGTCCACGTCCTTTTAGGTCCTTTATCACTCAAATGCTAGCACGGAGTCAAAACTATTATTGTATTTTTTAACATATCTTGTATAACCATCCCATTTTCCTGCAAATTTTTGCTTTGAGATTCCTCTGAGTTTGCTAGTCAATTGAGCCGTCTCCACCAATTCCTGTAATCTTTTCTTGATCATCTGGAAGGAGTGAGGTACCACCTATGAGCCATTTTCATCACGTTCTCTCTTATATTATAGCTGGCTGTAAATTTCAAATGTACATTCCATCAGTTTTCCCCATCTTTTAGCAAAATAGGACGGCCCACATCTTGGGCCCACTTTATCATTGAAGCCTTAACCTCCTCATCCATTACTTCGTAGTCTAAAAGAAGTCTATAGATTTTTGCGGTTATTTTATATATTATATATATTATATTATATAAATTATATATTATTATATATATTATATAGATTATATATCTGGAAGACTTTTTTTTATCTTTCGGCTAAAATATTTGCATATAATTTATAATCGTTATTTAGAAGGGTGATAGGCCTATAGTTGTTAATAAGTAGATTGTCCGTTCCCTGTTTTGGAATTAATGCAATAAGGCTGTCTTTCCAAGAATCCGGCATGGTTCCGTCTTTTAAGATACTTCTTAATGGGTTAGACAGTAAGTCCTCAATTTTTTAATAATATATTACCGGTAGGCCATCTGGCCATGGTGGCTTTCCTATCTTTCCTATCTTTGCTTCCTTAATTGCTCTTTGAATTTCGTACGATGTAATAGGGGCAGTGGAGTAGCGTGGGTTGTCAGCACCCGGGGCAAGGCAAGTAATTTGCGCCCCCTAACCCGTGGATTTGCGCCCCCTAACCCTAACCCCCAGATGTTGCGCCCTGTGCAGCCGGCCCCCCCTGCACCCCCACGCTACGCCACTGAATAGGGGCATTCAACAGTTCTTTTTGTTCTTTAGTAAGTTTCAGAAGACAGTTCTGTTCTAAATGTTCTTTAACTTCTTCTGTTGTTTCATTTCCTTCCTTCTTCTCTAAAGAATTCGAGAAATCGTTTCTCTATTTCTTTAGGTTTGTTTATTATTTTGCCTTTGCACTTAACTCTATTGATAAGCCTTTCTGCTCCTCTCTTCTTTAATTGCCATGCTAATAACCAGGCTCAGGTTCTGTTTCAGGCTGTGTCTCTGTTTCAGGCTCCGGCGCTGTATCAACCACTGTTGCAGACTCAGGCTGTGGCGCTATGGCTGTAGCTGTGGCTCTGGTTCTGTTTCAGGCTCTGGCACTGTATCAAGCACTGTTTCAGGCTCAGGCTCAGCCTCAAGCTTCTGCTCTTTATTAGGCTTTGTCTCAGTCTTTGGCTCTAGCACTTATTCTAGCTCTATTTCAGGCTCGGCCTGTGTCTCAGCCTTTGTCTCTGTTTCACGCTGTTTCTCTGTTTCAGGCTCTGACTCTGTATCAAGCCCTGTATCTGCCTCTGCCTCTGTTTCAGGCTCTGGCACTCTATCAAGCACTGTTTCTGGCTCTGGCTCTCTTTCAGGCTCTGGTTCTGAATTAGGGTTTTGTTCTGGCTCTGGCTCTGGCTCTGGCTCTGGCTCTGGCTCTGGCTCTGGCTCTGGCTCTGGCTCTGGCTCAGGCTCAGGCTCAGGCTCATGGTCTCACTCTGACTCTGATTCAGGGTCTCGCTCTGGCTCTGGCTCTGGCACTCTATCAAAGACTGCTTCAGACTCAGGCTCTGGCTGTGGCTCTGCCTCTGTTTCAGGCTCAGGCTCTGTTTGAGGCTGTGTCTCCGTTTCAGGCTCTGGCAATGTATCAAGTACTGTTGCAGGCTGTGGATCTCGGCTGTGGCTGTGGATCTCGGCTGTGGCTCTAGGCTCCGTCTGTGGCTCTGTCTGTGGCTCTGGCTCTCTTTCAGGGTCTGGTTCTGAATGAAGATCTGGTTCTGACTCTGATTCAGGGTCTCATGATGGCTCTTCCTCTGCCTCTGACCCAGCTATGTTTCAGGGTCTGGCTCTCTTTCAGGCTCTGGTTCTGAATTAGGGTTTTGTTCTGGCTCTGGCTGTGTCTCTGGCTCCAGCTCCAGCTCCGGCACTGTATCAAGTACTGTTGCAGACTCAGGCTGTGGCTCTAGGCTGTGGCTGTGGCTGTTGCTCTGGTTCGGGCTGTGGCTCTTTTTCAGGCTCTGGTTCTGAATGAGGGCTTGGTTATGGCACTGATTCAGGGTCTCGCTCTGTCTTTGGCTGTGTCTCAGTTGCACCTCAAACGGTGGTTTGTTGTTGTTGTTCTTGCTATTTTCTTTCTGGGGTGGGACAAATGTTTAGTTGGGGCGGGATTATTTTAAGTTTAGCATAATTGTTTCTTGCTTTGTTTTTCTTTTACTATTTCTTTAGGTTATTGTATAGTTTGTATTTTGCTTTTTAAGGGGAAAGGGTCAGGGCTGCCTGGGAGGGGTCCGCAGCCAACAGAATGGCTGGGGCAGGTTCCCTACGGGGGGATGTACTTATCAATATTAGTTGACCCTCCTCCTCCCCCCTTAATATTGTGTTTAATGGTTATATGGGGTTGCTCGTGCGTAGGTTGCCGCCACTCCTGGCTAGGTAGCCTGGTTAAACCTTTCCTGGCTGGACAGCCCTTCACTTCGTGGCTGTTCAGTCGCTAGCAGAATCCGCCAGTGGGCGTTTCTTGAACTTCTTCCAGTAAAGAAGTTCTTTGACGCCAAATCTCCGCCTACTTTCCCTGCGCGGATGTCTTCTGCGCAGGGTGGGTGTGGGTAGCGGAGGACCTGTGCTCTCCCCGCTGGTCTCCAGCGAAGAGTCCTGGCGCCCTCTCTCTGATTCCCCCATCCGCCCCCCTTTATCCCTGGTGTTACGCTGATTTCCTTCCCCAGCTGCTGAGTCCCCTCTCTCCCTGCTTGTCCCTTCTCCGGCATCGCTTGGGAGCCCTGCCTCCACTTCTGGCTCCGATGTCAGTTCACTGACATCCACCCCCCCCAGGACCCCCTCCACCCCCGGCCCGACCTTTTGACCCAACTTCGTCCTTTTCCTCAGCCGACGATGCGGGGAATCCCCGGAAGGAGCTGTCGCCATCCCCTGAGGAATCAAACTCCGCTTCCCACCCGCTCTGATCTCTTCCCGCGGGGTGGCCCTCCCATTCCGATTCCTCTTCCTCTGACGCCTCTCCTCCCTCCTCTTCGGAGGCAGGAAAACCCACAAAATCCTCTTCATCATCTGTGGTTCCAAATTGCTCCTCCCAGAATCTCGCTAGTGGTTTAGGTTTATCTGGGAACAGGCTGTGGAACTCCTCCACAAGATACCCATCATTGATAGCCTCCGCTGGAACCCACGTGTTTTCTGACTCGGGTTCTCCCTCCCAAGCTACCAAGTACTCCACCTGGCGCCCTCACCATCTTGAATCGAGTATTTCCGTGGCTTGGTTGTGGTGTTCCCTCTCCTCTACCTGCGGGTGTGTGGTGACTTCTCCCTCTCGCCCCAGGAATACCCGCCCGTCCCTGTACGGTGAGAGTAGGGACTTATGGAACACCGGGTGTATTTTCATGCTGTCAGGCAACTTGAGCTTGAATGCCACGGGGTTCACCTGCTGTGTTACCTCAAAACGTCCCAGCCGCCTTGGCCGCAACTTCTTACACCCTCCCTAAAAGGGTAACCCTTGGGTTGACAACCACACCCGGTCTCCCACCCTTATGGTCTCCCCTTCCTGACGGTGCTTGTCTGCCTGCCTCTTGTAAATTTCCTTGGCCCGTTCCAAGTTCATCTTAAGTTGCTGGTGCAAGGCCTCCATTTCTTCCACAAACTGCTCTGCCGCAGGTACGCTCCCCCCTTCCTCCCCCCTCCCCGGGAAGGCCCTGGGGTGACGCCCATAATTGGCCATGAACGGGCTCATTCCCGTGGAAGCCCACCTCGACCTGTAGCAAGCCCATGAGCTTCCTCCAGAACCGGGAAGTAAATTGTTTCCCGCGATCGGAGGTGACCCTCGAGGGAGCCCCATGCAGCCTGAAGATGTGCTCTACAAACAACCTGGCTGTTTCCTCTGCCGTTACCGCATGCGAGCAAGCTATGAAATGGCACATTTTTGTTAGCAGATCGACTACTACCATGACTGCTGTCTTCCCCCTTGAATTGGGGAAATCTGTCATAAAATCTATGGATACCACCTCCCAGGGTGTTCCCGGCGTGGGTAAGGGTTCCAGTAACCCTGCGGGTGCAGCCCTCTCCCCCTTTGCCCTCTGGCAGCGGTCGCACCCCCGTACATATTCCCGTACATCTTCCCTTACCCTTGGCCACCAGAACTGCCTGGTGACAAGCAACATGGTTTTGTGTTGACCAAAATGTCCCGCTGTTGGGTTGTCGTGGAGTTGTTTGAGTACCTTTCCCCTCAAGGTCTCCCCCGGTACGTACAGCGCTCCCTTGTAGTACAGTACCCCTTCCTTTTCCTCAAACCCTCCCTGGTTTTCCCTTCCGTTCCGGAGTTCCCTGATTTTTGTTTGAGCGAATTCGTCGTTTCTAGTACGCCCAGCTAGTTCTCGTTTCCCAACCAACACTCCCCCACACACCCATCGGTTCTCGGGGAACACGTGTCTGACTTCCGGCGGTCCCTCTCCTTCCATGTACTCCGGCTTCCGGGAGAGAGCATCTGCTCTTACGTTCTCCTCCCCCGGCACATACCGGATCTCGAAGAAAAACTTGGAGAACTCCTGTGCCCATCGAATCTGTCTCTGGTTGAGTACTCGCGCAGTCCTCCAGTATTCCAAGTTCTTGTGATCCGTACACACCTGGATCTTGTGCTGCGCCCCTATTAGCAGATGTCTCCATTGTCGAAATGCTGCATAAATTGCAAGCAGTTCGCGGTCATACACCGTGTAGTTTTGCTCCGACTTGCTCAGCTTCCTCGAGAAAAAGGCGCACGGCCTCCAACTCTGCTGGGGCCCCGGCTGCAACAGTACCGCTCCGATGGCCCGGTCTGACGCGTCGGTCTCCAGCCTCATTGGCTTCTGCAAATCCACGTGCAGGAGCTGCTCTTCCGAAGCGAACGCCTTCTTCAGCCTTTCGAAGGATTGCTGGGCACTTTCTGTCCAGACGAACTTCCTTTTGCTACTGAGACAATCTGTGATGGGCGCTGTCAAGTGGGCGAAGTTCCTGATGAAGCTCCGGTAGAAGTTGCTGAACCCTAGGCACCTCTGCACGTCCTTCCGGTTTTTGGGGGTCTTCCACTCCAGCACCGCCTGCACCTTGCTGGGGTCCATAGCTAGGCCCCTGTCTGACAACTTGTACCCCAGAAACTCGACTTCTCTGGCGTGAAATTGGCATTTTTCCAGCTTGACCCACAACTGGTGCTTCTGCAGTCTCTTTAGCACTTCTCTGACGTCTCTGACATGTTGCTTCTCATTGTCCGAATAGATTAAGACGTTGTCCAAAAAGGCTACGCAGTTCTTGTACAGTAGGGACCCCAACACGTGGTGCATGAAAGCTTGAAAAGAGGCGGAGCCATCGATGGTGGTCACTTGCAAGGGGAAATCTAGGGGCAGCAGGTGGAGTTGATGCTCCAGAGCGAAGTCCTTGTTGAAGAAATTGCAGGAGCTGCCTGAATCCAGCAGCGCCTTCACCTTGACTGGGTGCCCATTTGGGAGTTCTAGCACCACTTCTATGGCTATAGCTGCCTTGGGGGGGTCTGGCTGGGGCACTTCTATTGGTTGCTGGCCTGGCTGCTGTGCCCGCTGAGTGGCAGCCAAGGGTTGGTGTTTCCCTGCGCCTGCCCCTTTCCTCCCTCCTCCTCACAGCCAGCGGCTCCCACCATCCCTTGCCATGCCTTTCTTTGAGGGCAGACCCTGGCAAAATGTCCTGGCCGTTGGCAGAGGAAGCACTTCTTGGGGGTTGTTTCAAGCCCTGTATCTGCCCTGTATCTGCATCTGCCTCTGCCTCTGTTTCTGGCTCTGGCTCTCTTTCAGGCTCTGGTTCTGAATTAGGGTTTTGTTCTGGCTCTGGCTGTGTCTCTGGATCTGGCTGTGTCTCTGCTTCAGGCTCCTACGCTGTATCAAGCACTGTATCAGGCTCTGCCTCTCCCTCTGCCCCTGGCTACGTTTAAGCGTCAGGCTCAGTTTCAGACAGTGTCTCTGTTTCAGGATCCAGCAGTCTATCAAGCACTATTTCAGACTCAGGCTGTGGATCTCGGCTGTGGCTCTAGGCTCCGTCTGTGGCTCTGGCTCTCTTTCAGGGTCTGGTTCTGAATGAAGATCTGGTTCTGACTCTGATTCAGGGTCTCATGATGGCTCCTCCTCTGCCTCTGACCCAGCTATATTTCAGGGTCTGGCTCTCTTTCAGGCTCTGGTTCTGAATTAGGGTTTTGTTCTGGCTCTGGCTGTGTCTCTGGCTCTGGCTCCGGCTCCAGCTCCGGAACTGTATCAAGTACTGTTGCAGACTCAGGCTGTGGCTCTAGTCTGTGGCTGCAGCTATGTTTTGCGCTCCGGCCCTGTATCAAGCCCTATTTCTGGCTCTGGCTCTGGCTCTGGCTCATGGTCTCACTCTGACTCTGATTCAGGGTCTCTCTCTGGCTCTGGCTCTGGCACTCTATCAAGGACTGTTTCAGACTCAGGCTCTGGCTGTGGCTCTGCCTCTGTTTCAGGCTCAGGCTCTGTTTGAGGCTGTGTCTCTGTTTCAGACTCCGGCACTGTATCAAGTACTGTTGTAGACTCAGGCTGGCTCTTTTTCAGGCTCTGGTTCTGAATGAGGGCTTGGTTATGGCACTGATTCAGGGTCTCGCTCTGTCTCTGGCTGTGTCTCTGTTGCACCACAAACGGTGGTTTGTTGTTGTTGTTGTTGCTATTTTCTTTCTGGGGCTGGACAAATGTTTAGTTGGGGCGGGGATTATTTTAAGTTTAGCATAATTGTTTCTTGCTTTGTTTTTCTTTTACTATTTTTTTAGGTTATTGTATAGTTTGTATTTTGCTTTTTAAGGGGAAAGGGTTAGGGCTGCCTGGGAGGGGGCCTCAGCCAACAGAATGGCTGGGGCAGGTTCCCTACGGGGGGATGTATTGGAACACCCAATCTCTGTTATTGCGGGTGGGAGGAGCAGTTGCGCTAAGACCAGACCACGTCTTTACCGATGATCTGGTTCTGACTCTGATTCTGATTCTCTGATTCTGGCTCTCTATCTGGAAGGAGCCATTTTCATCATGTTCTCTCTTATATTATAGCTGGCTGTAAATTTCAAATTTACATTCCATCAGTTTCCCCCATCTTTTAGCATAATTGGACAGCCCACATCTTGGGCCCACTTTATCATTGAAGCCTTAACTTCCTCATCCATTACTTCGTAGTCTAAAAGAAGTCTATAGATTTTTGCGATTATTTTGGTTTTACTATTCAGTAGTTCTCTTTCAAATCTTGAAAGCTCCTTTTCAAAACCTATCTGCTTATCCTGTCTGAACACTTCATTCACCTGGAAGTAATCTAGCCAACTAGAAAAGTGATCTTTTATTTTCTCATAACTTATCAATATTAGTTGACCCTCCTCCTCCCCCCTTAATATTGTGTTATACGTTATCCAGTTCTCTTTGATGTTGTTCCTTTTTTTAACAGCGATTGCTTCTAGTGGAGAGTTCCATCTTGGGGTTTTCTGTTCCAAATATCTTTTGTATTTTCCCCATACCTTATTGTAATGGGAATTGGGGTTGCTTGTGCGTAAGCCACATACTGCTCCAAGCTGGTTGTATGGCTAAACCTTTCCCTGGCTTGACAGCCCTTACAACGCGGCTGTCTCAGTCACTGGCAGAATCCGTCAGTGGGCGTTTCCTGAATTTCTTCCAACATAAAAATTCCTTGACTCCAAGTCCGCCTAGTCTCTGCGCGGAAGCTTTCTGTGCAGCGTAGGCGTGCCAAGCGGAGGTCCTGTGCTCTCCCCGCTGATCTCACTGGAAGAGTCTCGGAGCCTTCCCTCCAAAGTACTCTCAGCCTCCCCTTTCTTCCTGGTGTCACCTTGATTTCCTTCCCCAGCGGAAGCTCTCCCTCTCTCCTTGCTAGTTCCCTCTCCGGCATCATTGGGGAGCCTTACCTCTCCTCTTGGCTCCAATGGCAGTTCCCTGACATCCACCTCCCCCCCAGGGCCCTCCTCTCCCCCCGTCCGTTCCTTGGACGGTGATGCGGGGAATCCCTGGAAGGAACTATCCCCTTCCTCAGATGATTCAAACACCGCTCTCCACCTGCTGCTGTCTCTTTCCGCTGCCCAATCTCCCCAGTCGGATTCCTCTCCCTCGGATACCCCCCCCCTTCCTCCTCTTCGGAGGCTGGAAATCCCATAAACTCTTCTTCATCATCCGTGGTGCCAAATTGCTCCTCCCAGAACCTCCTTAGTAGTTTCGGCTTCCTTGGGAACCTGCGATGAAACTCCTCCTGCAGATACTCATCCTTGATCTCTTCTGCAGGAACCCAAGTGTTTTCCGACTCGGGCTCCCCCTGTTAGGGTGTGAAACCTAAGACGCTGGCAAGTTAGCAATGTCATGTGACTTTAAGTAGTCAAGCTCGTTAAGTTGTTAAGTTGCTCAGTATATAAAGAATGTTTGTTTTCCCTGCCTGTGGGGCGTGAAGCAAAAATGTCTGAAAGCTCCGGAGGTTTTTCTGTTATCTGTCTGCAATAAACCTGTCTTTGGAAAGACAGGCTTCCCTGTGTCGTTATTTCTTTGCTACTGAGACTCTGAAGCTTGTACTGCAACAAGAATCTCTGCACTGGACTTAATTAATGCTCTGCAAAGAGAACTGTTGCTGGTTGCGCAGCGGAAGCGTTTACTGGACCAGTACACAGACTCTCTTAGGTTATGGCTCCTTCTACGTTTCTACAGCTGTATTGTGTGCAGAGAAAGTGAAAGCAGCTTTCGGATGAGAGAAGACCGGCTTGGTCGTAAATCCAGCTCTTAAAGGAACTGAGAGGCTGCAGAAAGTTGAGAGAGCTGCGTAAGTGAAGATTTACAGCTTCATTAGCTGCAAAAGGCTAGCTTGACCTCCCGTTCTGTTTTTGTTTTGTTAATAAAAACAGAGGACGGTGGTAGGTTGCTAGTGAAGAGACGGAGGGAAAAAAGTTTAAAAGGCTTCAGAGGAGGCTGGAGGCGTCTGAAAAGTGAGTAAAACAAATCCCAAGGGGAAAGAGAAGCAAGGGCACACAGAGGGAGTAGCAGCAGACCCCAAGAATGGCAGTGGGAAATTTCCAGGTTCCCTTTACAAAGTTGAACTCTGCTAATTACGTGCAGTGGTCTAAGAGGGCTCAAGTCTGGTTGGAAGCCAAAGAAGTGTGGGCTGACTATGTCCAGAGGCGAAAGCCGTTTGTGGCTGTTGCAGCAGATGCCACAGCAGAGCAAGAGGCTGCTGCACATGCTCAGAACAGGGAACATGACAAAATGGACACTAAAGCTAGATGCAGCAAGAGAGACCTGTAAAGTCAGAATCTTCTAGCTCTAAAAGTTCACCTGTACAGCAAGAGAGTGTAAAGTCAGAATCAGAAAGTTCTTCAACTACTAGTGACAAACAGGTGACGACTAGTGATTCTGGGTCAGAGGGGGAAACTGAAGGAACATCACAGGAACTGTTAAGGCGTTCCAAGTGTGCCAACAAAGGTATACCTCCTGAAAGGTACCAAGCTATTAGTGTTTGGGCTGGTTTGGCAAATTGCGAACCTGAAAGTTTTGAGGAGGTTGAGCAATTACCCCAGGAGGAGGCCAGTAGGTGGCGTGAGGCCATGCAAAAAGAGTTGAATTCTATGAAAGAACTGGGTGTGTTTTCCATCACCAAACTGCCAGAAGGTACCAAGGCAGTAAGTTGTAGGTGGGTGTACAGGATAAAGACAACAGCGATGGGGAAACCAGAGTACAAAGCAAGGCTTGTAGCTCGAGGTTTTACGCAAAGAGAGGGGTTACATTATTCTGAAGTCTATGTGCCCACTTCAAGGAGTGAAACCCTACGGGCACTATTAGCAGTTGCTGCTCAGAAAGGGTTCAAAGTGAAGCAATTTGATGTCTCTACAGCTTATCTTCATTCAGACTTGGCTGAAGAGCTCTATATGGAGCTTCCGCCAGGATTGAAAGTTGGTAAATCAAATCAGGTATGGAAACTACATAAATCTATTTATGGACTCAAGCAATCTGCTCATAATTGGAATGAGTGTTTGAATGACGTTTTGGTAGGCATTGGTTTTAGCAGGAGCAAGGCTGACAATTGCTTATATTTCAGAGGTTCAGGAGATGCTCAAGAATCTTTGCTTGTTTATGTAGATGGCCTGATTTATACTTCAAAGACACAAGAACAAGTAAAAAAACTAGCCAAAGAGTTAAATAAACACTTCAAAGTTAAGAATCTTGGTGATGTAAAGGTCTATCTTGGTGTTCAGATAGATAGGACCAAAAATGGCAGTTTTCTACTGAATCAAAAAGGCAAGATATTGCAAATGTTGAAAAAGTTTGGCATGACAGAGTGTGCAGGTGTTAGAACACCAATGGAAATGGGTTTTGTAAAAGACAATGAGTTCAAGGATAGTGCAGAATTAAAGCGTGCTGAAATCTTTCAGTCAGCTCTGGGAAGCTTACTTCATCTTTCGCAATGGAGTAGACCAGATATTGCTTACGCTATTAACTTACTCAGCAGAGAAGCTTCAAGACCTAGTGTAAATGCATGGAAAGGAATTCAAAGAGTGTTAAGATATTTACAATACACCAAAGATTTTTGCCTTGAATTATCTGCTGAAGGACAAGCACAGATTACTTGTTGGGCAGATAGTGATTGGGGAAATTTAAAGGATAGAAAATCAGTGTCTGGCTGTGTAATAAAATTTGGTAACTCTCTGATTGGGTGGAGATCCAAGAAACAGAACCTGATTGCTTTGTCGTCAACAGAAGCTGAGTTCTGTGCCTTATCTGAGTTATGTAGAGATCTAGAATTTTACAAATGCTTGGCACAAGAGATGTATGAAAAGGCCATCACTCCAATCACTGTATGGGGTGATAATCAACCGTGTCTTAAGTTAGCACAAAATGGGCAGTTTAAAGGTCGTACAAAACATTTGGATATCCGCTTTCAAAATGTTTGTCAAACGGTAAAAGCAGGAATTGTTAAATTAAATTACTGTCCCAGTCATGAAAATCAAGCTGATGGTTTTACAAAACCGCTTGGGTTTCAGCGGCATGAAAACTTTTGTGAAGAAATGGGTCTGAAGTAATTTTGTTTTTGTATTGCCAGCGAGAGGGGGTGTTAGGGTGTGAAACCTAAGACGCTGGCAAGTTAGCAATGTCATGTGACTTTAAGTAGTCAAGCTCGTTAAGTTGTTAAGTTGCTCAGTATATAAAGAATGTTTGTTTTCCCTGCCTGTGGGGCGTGAAGCAAAAATGTCTGAAAGCTCCGGAGGTGTTTCTGTTATCTGTCTGCAATAAACCTGTCTTTGGAAAGACAGGCTTCCCTGTGTCGTTATTTCTTTGCTACTGAGACTCTGAAGCTTGTACTGCAACAAGAATCTCTGCACTGGACTTAATTAATGCTCTGCAAAGAGAACTGTTGCTGGTTGCGCAGCGGAAGCGTTTACTGGACCAGTACACAGACTCTCTTACCCCCTCCCAAGACACCAAATATTCCACCCGTCTCCCTCTGTAGCCTTATTGGAGTTCACCGATTGGGTCTGCGTTGCTCTGGGACAGGAGGAAGGAAGTCAAAATGACACCGAGGTTGTTTCAAAGAAAGAGTTTATTCTGCTCTCCGGATAGCAGAAGGAACCTGCGTGGTGAGTCCACAGCAAGTACAAAGAAATGACAGGTTTCATGCAGTTTATATATCCTCCAGGCACCCTCTCACTCCTCCCCTAGGAGCCCAACCACGTCGGCGTACGTACACAGGTTGACATCACATATGTTCCTGCTCTGGTACTCTCAACCATAAAGGGATCTTCCTTCCTGCACTCCTGACCATAAAAGGATATTCCTGTTCCTACTCCTATCTTGGAGCAAGAGGTCACTACTTCCGAGAACATGCTCTGGCGTTAGTCCCAGACTTGGGTCTCTGCATCATTTGTGTTCAGAACATAAGATATGTCTGTGTCTGTTCTACTGGTAGAGTCAAGGCCAGTCTTGCCGTCAAACTGATAAGGGAGATAGCTGTGTTCTTGTTTTGCATTTGCTCAACGGCTGAAGTTTATGCATTTTAGCTAAGGAGAAATGGGGATTTTGGTGCAGTTTAAAAACTGCCTGCACATCGAAGTTGGAAACAGAATTGTTAGAACCTAAGACCAAAGTACTCTCAAGAATGTATAACTTGCTGTTGAAATGGAATACACAAGATGAAATGGTTAAGTCGGCCATGATAAAGTGGGCACAGGATATTGGGCATAATATTATGTTTGAGGATTGGGAAAGGTTGTGGACCACGGGGATGAACTTCACGGCATGTAATGCTCTGAAGGAAAATGTAATGAAAATGATATATAGGTGGTACATGACCCCAGTTAAACTTGCCAAAATATGCCATGTGCCAGACAATAAATGTTGGAAATGTAAGGAAAATGAAGGAACATTCTTTCACCTCTGGTGGACTTGTCCCAGGGTGAAGGTCTTCTGGGAAATGATATATAATGAGCTGAAAAAGGTATTTAAGTATACCTTCCTTAAGAAACCAGAGGCCTTCCTCTTGGGCATTGTCGGCCAGATGGTGCCAAAGAAGGATCGAACATTCTTTTTGTACGCAACAGCAGCAGCAAGGATACTTATCGCTAAGAAGTGGAAAACTCAAGATCTACCCACGCTGGAAGAATGGCAGATGCAGCTGATGGACTATATGCAACTGGCTGAGATGACTGGCAGAATTCGAGATCTGGGAGAAGAGAGGGTTGAAGAAGATTGGAGGAAATTTAAGACTTATTTACAAAAATATTGTGATTTGGTGGAAAGTTAAGTAGGATGTTTGATCATAAATAATTGGCCACCACAAAATCGGATTGGAATGGGATGTAAAGTGAGATTAAGAGAAATAAATTTGCAGAGGACTATATTTAAATAAGCGGTTATAAAATTTGCAAACTAGATGATAAATTGCATGGAAAAAAATTTATGATGATGAAAATGGCAGCGGGAGATGTGAGGAAGTCCAAAGAAGTTATGAAACTCTGTTGAGATAAAAGCAAGGTTGTTTATTGTCTTTGTACTCTATTCTGTAAAAACCCCTAATAAAAATTTTATTAAAAAAAAATAAAAACTGCCTGCACAGTCAGTTTTTGGGTTTTGGAAACCCATTCCTTCATTCCCTACTCTTCTTTTGGACAGCCTTTCGGCTCGTCCCAAGGTACTGGCCGGTATTCTCGTGTCAGTGCTGTAATCTGGGGCCGAATCATTCGTAACATCGTTTATGCATCATATTTTGCAGGCATTGCGTTGAGCAGGGTATACAGGAGCAGAAAAGAAGCAAGATTAGTCTATTAACATCATTACAAGTCCTCTAAGCCACCCAAGGTTTGGAAGCCACTCAGTCAAAGAACAGGAACATGGGCTACTTTCTCTCTTTCTGTTGCCAGGTGTCGAATAGCTACACCATGGTCAGAGATGTTAAAGCAACAGGCTCCTCCTGTCAAATTTAACGCAGCCCAAAATCCGGCAGAACCCAAAATCGGGGCCGTAGCTGAGGACTCATTCCAAGGCACAGGGAGGAGGGGTACTCCTCCCAAAGCATCTGTAGGTCACAGAGTGCGAGAGGTTCCAGGTGCAGACCGTGCAATTGGTTCGGTTTTGCAGAATAGGCTTCCATTTCTGCGTGTTGCGGGCACCCCATTCTCTCATTAGCCGCTGGGTTACCTTAAGTGGTGTGGGCGCGGTGATGGCTAGAAATAAGAAGATCACCATCCCGGCCAAAACCATGTCCCCCCTCAGCCCTACCTGCATCATTTGGGCACAGGGATATATATCTATTTCCTAATACCTTCCTTCTTCTAATACCTGGGGTACCTCCCACAAAGCAATATACAAAGCTACATATTCATTCAAGGGGAAAGAAAAGAAAATGTCCTCTTTTAGTCCACACTGGAATTTTCTCTTGCTGTGCGTAGAGATGCCAGTTTCCCGGGGTGGCACCAGCAGGGTGGTCGTTTGGTGGGCGCTGAGCCGATGCGGTGAGGAGAAGCATGAGGCGATGTCTGTAGGGCACCGAGAGATGGTGAGTCGAAGGGGTTGGTGTAGATCAATCGTAGCAGTCCAATCTCATACTGCCTGGGGTTTGCTTCATCCTTCAAATCAGGCCTGCTGTAATATATGCAGTCAGGTGTTGGAGGCCCATCCTCTCCCATAGGTAACCAGGTTAAGAGTCTCAGTAATTTGCAGCTGCAACCGTGGGTGCATGGGCAATATAAGTCAGCTGCTAGGCGCTTCATCATCTCTGCTTGGGATAGAAAAATAAGTTCCTTTCATGTCCACCAATGCTGGCACAGCATGAGGAGTGACGCACGTAGTTTCTTGTCCAAAGGTGAACCTGTCAGTTCTCTTTTAGTCAGTGGCAGCCGCCACTACTGCTCACATGCAGGGAGGCAAACCTTGTTCCGTAGTGGTTAATTTTTCAGACAAATAGGCTATGGGTTGGTCATCAACAGGGTCTAACAATTACCTTGATAAAATTACCTTGATAAAAACATACTTTGCCATGTGCAAATGGCTTTAGATACCTACTAGGTCCACAAATCACCATATAGCATATATTCAACACACACACAAAACGACAATTTGATCCCAACAAAGGACTGCTGGACCTCCAAAGGGCCCCATTACCCCATTAATGCCTTCTGTTTCTTCAGCCAATTCCCATCCCTGTACTCTGCTGCCCTCAGGACCAAAGGCGCTACACCCACTTTATCGCTATATGATCTTATATCCTGAAGCTCCCTTTTGTACTGTCCTTTTGTCCACTTCACCTCCTTTTCTTAAGTCCTTTCTAAATTATTCAATCCCAACATCATCATTATTATTATTTTCCCTTCTCATCCTCTCTCTCTCTCTCTCTCTCTCTCTCTCTTTCTCTTGTTTGTGTGTGTGACACTGACACAAAGATGAAGTACATTAACAAGGTAACACAGGTGATGATCTGGCATCTGAAATCATTCACACAAACAGAAAGCTTAAAAACACAAAAAAGCATACCAGATGCTGGCTCTCTTCTCCAGGGTTAAATGTGATTGTAGCATATACACACAAATTGCAAGCAGAAATTAAATCACAAAAGAATGAGATCCTCTTGGAGGGTAGCATATTACCGTGATTACCCTTCCTTTGCCTTTTAAGATATGCTTCTGTTTTAAATTCTTTCTGCAGAATATTTACTGCGAAAGGGTGTTTATGTTGGCTGCATTTGAAAGTCGATTGAACTTTTGAATAAACTGTAGGACAGTCCTTCCCAGTTTTCTGTATTATTATCTATTATTTATCTGCAAATAATTTAATCCTTGATATCCATATTCATGTACTTAATTGACTTGGGACAGTGCTTCAGTTAAATTAGGGTACAGCAATAGGTTAAGTTCCACCTGCTGTATGGCTCAATTTTCTTATAAAAAGCATCTGATAACAGTTTGACAGGGTGCAACTCAACTTTTAACACCAACTTTTTTCTTCATTTCTATTCAATTCAATCCTATATACATATCAGATGGGGGGTCGGGGGGGGGGGTTGAGAGAGCAGGTACCAAGACACTGTTTAGGGGAAAGGTTCCTGCTTGTTCCTTTTCATAATGTGAAACTAAATATCTGACCTAGAGCACTAGGAACATTTTAGAGAACACCACGTAGAAGGCTATGACAGCATACAAGCAGCCCTGATAAGAAGTGCCTGATAACTTCCATATTTGAAACCACAAAGAAAGGCACAAACCACAAATGAACGAATACAGGCAGTGGGGCCTCTTGCTTGGTGTTATTTGCTTTATGAATTAAGGTCCCAGTTTCTCAATACACACACTTGCTATTCACCCCAACACTCTTCCTACATGGATTCACACACACAGAATTCTTATCAAGTAGTTACAAGAATATTAAACTGGAGTGTGCCTGAATTTGCGTCAGTGTAACCATGTTTGGTAATAATAAAATTCTGCACATAATAAAATAATAAAATTCTGCACATTTATGTAATTCAGACATACAAATTATAATGCATTCAGTTGGGCCAGTGTTCACAACATTCTGTTTTACTTAGCATTTTGGTTTGAAAACCCAAGTTCCACCTTCTCTGCACTTGCTGCAAGATTGTATATTATTAAACAATAAAAGGCACAATTTTCCAAGAGAAAATATGTCTTGGAGTTGCATATAATCCCCACCAGGCGTCAGAAACTGGCAGATATTACTCGGAAATTTCAAAATTAATGCCCAGATAATTCATATCTTTTTCCTCTGGGTGGTCGCAAATATAAACTTGAAAGTCTTTTGATACATTCATATAAAAGTTCATTTACACCTTACATACTTCAGATAGAAATGGTTCTGGAAAAGTGCAGTTACAATCAGAACACAAAATTCTTCCTCCATCCAATTATTTACCATGGTTCAGTAGCATACCAGTGATTAGTTCATTGTACATACTTTCTCCATTTACTTTAATACATCAATTTGCATGCAAACATTAAAAATCACTTTTCCTTCAAAGGAACCATACATAAGGTAACTTTGTTCAATATTGCCTTTCACCCAAGGGAAACCTAGGAGGAATCACCTACTGGGTAACTGTATCAATAAGCATCGAGGTATTTGTCTATCAACATCTTAAGTCTGCTGTCACTAATGCATTTGAAAACTTTGGAGGTTCAATCAACACGAAGAGCTTCAGTATCTCCTTTTCTCATATAAGATGTTTGTTTTGGAACACTTTCCACAGTCAAATGTGAACAGGGAAATAAAAGTTATTTTGCCTAAGACCTCTTCTGGCATGTACACTTAGAAATCAAAAAGGCCCATCTCAATTTTCAATTAATAGATATCCAAGGAGTATCTTTCATGGGAGGGACATACTAAAAAGAGCACAAACAATATTCCAGGTCCCTACTCTTGCTGTTAGTTTATGGATGGTTAGCTGTCCAGCCAGCCAAAAAGAGGGCTGTTCCATAATATATTATATTCTTAGTTCTTAATTCAGAATTCTTTAAAAGTTGGTTTTTACTCATGAAAACCTCAACCAATAATCTGAGTGCTGTTTAACAGCACATGCAAGACTTTGACTAAGTGTGTCGCTGGTCACACACCACCTTTATGCAATTCAGCTTTTACTATATTTAGTAAACTCTCAATAATAGCATCTTAATATATTGCTTTCATTAATACTCATCAGCATAAACACTCAACCATCTTTACAGCCCATTGCCCAACTTTCCTCCTGTTCCAACATTCTCACTTCTCTACCCTCTACCTCTCACCTTTTCTACTTCCCTCTACCTTCTCCAGCCCAGACCACTACTTCACCTTCTGCATACACCTCTCTTCAAAAGAAGAGCCTTCTCCGACAGACCACTACTTCACCTTCTGCATACAATTGTTCATCCCTTTTACAAATAAAAATATTATACGCATTTCAAAAATATAAAGGTAGTGCAAAAATCAATTTTGGTTGATTTTAAATATTGCTATGCAATATTTGGTAATTTGTAATTTTCCTTAGTGTTCTCTGGCCCCATTTTAACCTGGTTTCCAGACTCCACCAAGGGCTGCATAGCGTCTTTGTTTCTGTGTTAAACACAGACACTGAAGGGGATGATTTACTGCTTTGTCCCCGTAACCCTCTTACTTCTCTTCTCATCTGTCTGAACATGGGATGGGGGGGGGGTTAAAACCCCATCCCTTTTGACAACACTACCTTTTCCCATACATTTGTACATTTTTACTTTTGATCAACATTTAACAAGTGGTTTCTAAATCACCCAGGGTACCTTATGCAACAGAGTCAATAAGAAACAAACCTATTAACAAAAACATTAAGATACCAGGTAGCTCAAAGCACAGTGAATTGATGACATTCAAATTCTGAAACCAGTACATGATTACATGATTGTATTAGTAATTGAAACCTTCCCACCTTCAACATGAAAACACAAAATTTGACCTCATGAGCAACTCATGTCACTTTTAAAGTTAAAGACCAAATAATCCTTTTTTATACTTGTACTCTGCAAGATTCTATGTGTTTTAAGGTCTGTTTCCCAATCCCCTAACATGCAGCGCAGTGAATGTGGCAGAATTGAGAACCCCTTCGTGCAGGGTTCTATTCCTGGTGCCTCTGCAGAGCACATATCTTTTTTTTTCTTTTTTTTCCCCGACCCCACGTGTTGGCAATACAATACAAGCCAACTGGACGCACCTATGCTGGTTACTGCCAGAATACAGAAAGGAGCTTAAAGGGTTTTTTTCAACTGTAGCTTGAGATTTCCAATTGTCCAAAAAGAACAAACACTGCAAGGGGGTCGGTTTACTTTTTCTTTTCTTTTCTTTTTTTTCTTTTTCTTTCCCTTAACCTCTGGGACACTCCGTCCACCTAACGTTGTTTCTCACTCAGTCACCTTTCTCCGCGTCCTGTTAGTGGCCTAGACGGACTCGCGTCACTAGGAACCGCACCTTACAAGGACCACACTTCGCTTCGTCAGCGGCTCTGAGCCTCAATGTCTCATCCACTCAAAACATTCACTGGAGTGTCCCCATACAAAAATAAATACACATACATACAAACCCCCATACACATACAAACCCCATGCACCTCCCCAATCCCCTTTACCCACAAACTTCCCAAGACCGGTGGCACTTTACTGCTCTTCTACCGGCAAACCAGCGGCACACTACTGCTCTCTACTGGCTAAACCCAGCGGCACTTTACTGCTCCTACTGGGCGGGGCTGATCAAATCCCTGACTCCCACAAAACAAGCTGTGGAGCCTACCTTTCCCCTGGGTACCCTTCTCCCGTGCAGCTGCTGTCTTTCTTCCGTCTCTGCTGCGTCTCCACTCAGGTACGGGGTGGGGGGCTCCCCCTAGAAAATGTAGGGTGCGCGCTTGGAGCCACCAACGCCGACCGAGCTGTTCGCTGAGCAGTGACGCCCCGGTCCTTCGTCCTTGTCCTCAGAGAAGGCGGATTCCCGGCCAATGCACCAAGAAATGTAGCCTTATTGGAGTTCACCGATTGGGTCTGCGTTGCTCCGGGACAGGAGGAAGGAAGTCAAAATGACACCGAGGTTGTTTCAAAGAAAGAGTTTATTCTGCTCTCCGGATAGCAGAAGGAACCTGCGTGGTGAGTCCACAGCAAGTACAAAGAAATGACAGGTTTCATGCAGTTTATATATCCTCCAGGCACCCTCTCACTCCTCCCCTAGGAGCCCAACCACGTCGGCGTACGTACACAGGTTGACATCACATATGTTCCTGCTCTGGTACTCTCAACCATAAAGGGATCTTCCTTCCTGCACTCCTGACCATAAAAGGATATTCCTGTTCCTACTCCTATCTTGGAGCAAGAGGTCACTACTTCCGAGAACATGCTCTGGCGTTAGTCCCAGACTTGGGTCTCTGCATCATTTGTGTTCAGAACATAAGATATGTCTGTGTCTGTTCTACTGGTAGAGTCAAGGCCAGTCTTGCCGTCAAACTGATAAGGGAGATAGCTGTGTTCTTGTTTTGCATTTGCTCAACGGCTGAAGTTTATGCATTTTAGCTAAGGAGAAATGGGGATTTTGGTGCAGTTTAAAAACTGCCTGCACAGTCAGTTTTTGGGTTTTGGAAACCCAATTCCTTCACCTCTCCACCTTGAATCGAGAATTTCCGCGGCTTGACCACTGAGTTCCCTTTCCTCCACCTGTGGGTGCATGGGGATTTCTCTTTCTTGCCCCAGAAATTCCCTCCCTTCCCGGTACGGTGAGAGTAATGACCTGTGGAACACCGGGTGCAGTTTCATGTTGGTGGGCAAGTTGAGTCTAAAGGCCACAGGATTCACCTGTTGTGTTACCTCGAAAGGTTCCAGTCGCCTTGGCCGTAATTTCTTACAACCCCCTTTGAATGGTAGCCCTTGGGTTGACAACCACACCCGGTCCCCAACCCTTATTCTCTCCCCTTCTCTGTGGTGCTTGTCTGCCTGCCTCTTGTATGCTTCCTTCGCCCTCTCCAGGTTAACCTTAAGTTGTTGGTGTAAAGCCTCCATTTCTTCCACAAACCGCTCGGCCGCCGGCACACTCCACCTCCCCTCCCCCTCCCCTGGGAAGGCCCTGGGGTGACACGCGTAATTGGCCATGAACGGACTCATCCCCGTGGACTCATGTTCAGTGTTATTGTATGCAAATTCGGCCAGCGCTAGTTTTTCCACCCAATCGTTCTCCCTTTCGTTGACGTAGCAGCGTAGGTACTGTTGGAGTGTATGCTATTAGCTCTTTCTGCTTGTCCGTTGGTCTCCGGGTGTCTGGCCGTCGAGCAGCTCACCTCGACGTCCAGCAGGCTCACGAGCTTCCTCCAGAATCTGGAAGTAAATTGCCTTCCTTTGTCGGACAAAACCCTCAAGGGGGTGCCATGCAACCTGAAGACGTGATCTACAAACAGCCTAGCTGTTTCCTCTGCCGTCACTGCATGCGAGCAAGCAATGAAATGGCACATTTTGGTCAACAAGTCAACTACCACCATGACTGCTGTTTTCCCCCTGGACTTGGGTAAATCGGTCATAAAATCTATGGATACCACCTCCCATGGTCTTTCCGGGGTGGGTAAGGGTTCCAGTAACCCTGCGGGTGCTGCCTTCTCCCCTTTAGCCCGCTGGCAGCGTTCGCACCCCCGTACGTATTCCCGCACATCTTCCCTCACCCTTGGACACCAGAACTGCCTGGTGACAAGCAACATGGTTTTGTGTTGACCAAAATGCCCCGCCGTGGGGTTGTCATGTATTTGTTTGAGTACTCTTCTCCTCAAGTCCCCTTCTGGTATGTACAATGCTCCCCTATAGTACAGTGCCCCTTCCTTTTCCTCAAAACCCTCCTGATTTTCTTCTGCGTCTCTGATCTCCCTGATTTTTGTTTGGGCGTACTCGTCATTCCTTGTCAACCCGGCTAGTTCTCGTCACTCTACCACTACTCCCCCACACACCCATCGGTCCTCCGGTATCACATGTGGTAGTTCCGGCGCTCCCTCTCCTTCCAAGTACTCCGGTTTCCGGGAGAGGGCGTCTGCTCTGACGTTTTCCTTCTCCGGCACGTAGCGAATTTCAAAAAAGAACTTGGAAAACTCCTGTGCCCATCGCACCTGTCTTTGGTTGAGGACTCGTGCAGTCCTCCAATATTCCAGGTTCTTATGGTCCGTGCACACCTGGATCTTGTGTTGCGCGCCTATTAGAAAATGTATCCAGCGTCGAAAAGCTTCATGAATTGCAAGCACTTCCCGGTCATACACCGTGTAGTTCTGTTCTGACTTGTTCAGCTTCCTTGAAAAAAAAGCGCACGGCCTCCACTCGGACTGATTTCCCGTCTGGAGCAGTACGGCCCCCACCGCTCTGTCTGACGCGTCGGTCTCCAGCCTCATAGGCTTCTGCAGATCCACGTGTAAGAGCTGCTCTTCCGAAGCAAACGCCCTCTTTAGCCTTTCAAAGGACTGCTGTGCCTCTTCTGTCCATTCAAACTTCTTTTTGCTGCTGAGACAATCGGTGATGGGTGCAGTTAAGTGGGCGAAGTTCTTGATAAACTTCCTATAGAAGTTCCCAAACCCCAGGAACCTCTGCACGTCCTTCCGGTTCTTGGGAGTCTTCCATTCTAGCACCGCCTGCACCTTGCCTGGGTCCATGGCTAAGCCTTTGTCCGACAACCTGTATCCCAGGAACTCCACCTCTCGGGCGTGGAATTGGCATTTCTCCAGTTTGACCCACAGCTGGTGCTCCTGCAGCCTTTTCAGCACTTCCCTGACGTCCTTAACATGCTGCTCCTCGTTCTCCGAGTAGATTAACACGTCATCTAGGAAAGCCACGCAATTCTTGTACAGCAGGGACCCCAACACGTGGTGCATGAAAGCTTGAAAGCAGGCCGAGCCTGATTGTAATCCGAAGGGCATAACTAAGTACTCAAAGGCCCCCAGAGGGGTGAACATGGTGGTTTTCCATTCATTCCCCTCCCTCATCCTTATCAAATTGTACTCCCCCCGAAGGTCCAGCTTGGTAAAAACCTTCCCCTTCCTTACCCTGGTCAAAATGTCATCAATTCTGGGCATTGGGAAGGTCACTGGTTCCGACACAAGGTTGACCTGGCTCTGGCTCTGGCTCTGGCTCCTGGCTCTGGCTCCTGGCTCTGACTCCTGGCTCTGACTCCTGACTCTGACTCCTGACTCCTGACTCCTGACTCTGATTCAGGGTCTCGCTCTGATTCAGGGTCTCGCTCTGATTCAGGGTCTCGCTCTGGCTCTGGCTCTGGCACTCTATCAAGGACTGTTTCAGACTCAGGCTGTGGCTGTGGCTTTGCCTCTGTTTCAGGCTCAGGCTCTGTTTGAGGCTGTGTCTCTGTTTCAGGCTCCGGCACTGTATCAAGTACTGTTGCAGACTCAGGCTGTGGCTCTAGGCTGTGGCTGTTGCTCTGGTTCGGGCTGTGGCTCTTTTTCAGGCTCTGGTTCTGAATGAGGGCTTGGTTATGGCACTGATTCAGGGTCTCGCTCTGTCTCTGGCTGTGTCTCTGTTGCACCAAAAACGGTGGTTTGTTGTTGTTGTTGTTAGTTTCTTTCTTGGGTGGGACAAATGTTTAGTTGGGGCGGTTTAGCATAATTGTTTCTTGCTTTGTTTTTCTTTTACTATTTTTTTTGGTTATTGTATAGTTTGTATTTTGCTTTTCAAGGGGAAAGGGTCAGGGCTGCCTGGGAGGGGGCCTCAGCCAACAGAATGGCTGGGGCAGGTTCCCTACCCAATCTCTGTTATCGCTGGTGGGAGGAGCAGTTGCGCTAAGACCAGACCACGTCTTTACCGAAGATCTGGTTCTGACGCTGATTCTGATTACCTGATTCTGGCTCTCTATCAAGGGCTGTTTCAGACTCAGGCTGTGGCTGTTGCTCTGGTTCTGGCTCTGGCTCTTTCTCAGGCTCTGGTTCTGAATGAGGGCTTGGTTCTGGGCCTGATTCAGGGTCTCGCTCTGGCTCTGGCTCTGGCACTCTATCAAGGACTGTTTCAGACTTAGGCTGTGGCTCTGGCTCTGGCTCTGTTTCCATTCTTACAATGGAATGTACACAAAACAATAATCCTCTCTTAGATTTTTTGGGATCTCTTTATCTAAAATACTCATGTCACCGTTACTTCCTCCACATCTCCAACAAGCATTCGCCAAATTTTTATACATTCTTGATCATCTGGAAGGAGTGAGGTACCACCTACGAGCCATTTTCATCATGTTCTCTCTTATATTATAGCTGGCTGTAAATTTCAAATTTCCATTCCATCAGTTTTCCCCATCTTTTAGCATAATTGGACGGCCCACATCTTGGGCCCACTTTATCATTGAAGCCTTAACCTCCTCATCCATTACTTCGTAGTCTAAAAGAAGTCTATAGATTTTTGCAATTAATTTGGTTTTACAATTCAGTAGTTCTCTTTCAAATCTTGAAGGCTCCTTTTCAAAACCTATCTGCTTATCCTGTCTGAACACTTCATTCACCTGGAAGTAATCTAGCCAACTAGAAAAGTGATCTTTTATTTTCTCATAACTTATCAATATTAGTTGACCCTCCTCCCCCCCCCCTTAATATTGTGTTATACGTTATCCAGTTCTCTTTGATGTTGTTCCTTTTTTTAACAGCGATTGCTTCTAGTGGAGAGTTCCATCTTGGGGTTTTCTGTTCCAAATATCTTTTGTATTTTCCCCATACCTTATATATAGCATTTCTTATTATATGATTTGAAAAACTCCTATGCGTCTTTATTTTCCCATAATTAAGATAGCCATGCCACCCAAAACGGGTGTCATGACCTTCTAGATCTAAAATATTCCAATTTTTAAATAAATACCAATCTTTCAACCGGAGAAGACATGAGGCTTCGCAATATAGCTTCAAATCCGGTAACCCGTAGCCACCTCTTTCTACAGTATCTATTAATATCTTATGCTTTACTCTTGGTCTTTTACCCTTCCACAAAAATTTAGAAATTTCTTTTTGCCACTTGTTGATACTGCTGGTCTTTCCTGTAATTGGAATCGTTTGGAATAGAAAGAGTAGCTTCGGTAAAACTATCATTTTAATTACCGAAATACGGCCCAGGAATGATAAATTTAACCTTGTCCATGTCTCCAACTGTCTTTTGATATCTTTCCAACAATTGGTATAATTATCTTCATATAAGTTAATATTCTTTGGTGTTATCCATAATCCTAAATACTTGATTTGGGGGTAGATTTTAATGCGTATTATTTGTTCTAATTCTGCTTTTTCATCTGGCGACATATTTTTAACTAATAGCTTTGTCTTGTTTAAATTCATTTTGAACCCCGCAACTTTACCGTAGCCATATATTATTTCCAACGCCTTTCTTAAACTCTGTTTTGGTTGCTGCGTAGTTATAATTAAATCATCAGCAAATGCCCTCATTTTGTAACTTCTATTTCCTAGCATAATCCCTTTTATTTCTTTTTCTTCCCTAATTTGTTTACATAAAACTTCCAATGTTAATATGAAAATTAAGGGGGATAGTGGGCAACCTTGTCTGACCCCTTTACTGATTTCACACTCCTGTGATAAATTTCCATTGATTATGATTTTAGCTTTTTGTTTTGATTTTATTGCTTCAATCCCTTTTATATACTGTACTGTATACCAAAATCCATATGGTGTAATAGACCTTTCAGAAATTTCCAGAATACCCTGTCGAAAGCCTTTTCTGCATCTATAGCCATTAAGACTGCCTTCTTTTCTATTCTTAAGTCTAAATACGCTAATAAGTGTATAATGTTTCTAGTGTTGCTATAAATGTGCCTCCCGGGCAAAAAGCCAGCTTGGTCATTGTGTATCATCATCTGGAAGACTTTTTTTGATCTTTCGGCTAAAATATTTGCATATAATTTATAATCGTTATTTAGAAGTGCGATAGGCCTATAGTTGTTAATAAGATTGTCCATTCCCTGTTTTGGAATTAATGCAATAAGGCTGTCTTTCCAAGAATCCGGCATGGTTCCGTCTTTTAAGATACTTCTTAATGGGTCAGACAGTAAGTCCTCAATTTTTTTATAATATATTGCCGGTAGGCCGTCTGGCCCTGGTGGCTTTCCTATCTTTGCTTCCTTAATTGCTCTTTGAATTTCGTACGATGTAATATGGGCATTCAACAGTTCTTTTTGTTCTTTAGTAAGTTTCGGAAGACAGTTGTGTTCTAAATGTTCTTTAACTTCTTCTTGTTTCATTTCCTTCCTTATAGATTTATCCTTATCGTTTCTCTATTTCTTTAGGGTTGTTTATTATTTTGCCTTCGCACTTAACTCTATTTATAAGCCTTTCTGCCTCTCTCTTCTTTAATTGCCATGCTAATAACCAGGCTCAGGTTCTGTTTCAGGCTGTGTCTCTGTTTCAGGCTCCGGCGCTGTATCAACCACTGTTGCAGACTCAGGCTGTGGCGCTATGGCTGTAGCTGTGGCTCTGGTTCTGTTTCAGGCTCTGGCACTGTATCAAGCACTGTTTCAGGCACTCAGGCTCAGGCTTCTGCTCTTTATTAGGCTTTGTCTCAGTCTTTGGCTCTAGCACTTATTCTAGCTCTATTTCATTTTTTAAAAAAATATTTATTAAAGTTTCAAAAAAGTTACAAAAATGAGAAAGAAAAAAAGAAAAAAAGAAAAAAAGATACAAAATACAGAAAAATAAAAGCAGTTAAAAACATTTCCATGTCTTGTCTTTCATTAACTTATTTCCCTGACCTTCTCACACCTCCCTTTTTTGTACTCTAGTTCACTTAAGTATTCCAGCAAATCCTTTCCAACTTGGTTTTTATCCTAATAGTTTATCCTAATGTAGTATAATATTACATTCTGATCTTTCAACAGTTAAAAAATCAATTTTTACCTAATCTTTTGTATCATTTCTGCTAATACCACATTACTTCATTCCAACATCCTTCTAACATTCCTGAATTTTACAATGTTTCTGTAGATAAACTTTAATTTTTTTCCAATCTTCTTCCACCAACTCTTCACCTTGGTCTCGGATTCTGCCAGTCATCTCCGCCAGTTCCCTATAGTCCATCACTTTCATCTGCCATTCTTCCCGGTTGGGTAAATCTTGTGTCTTCCAATACTTTGCGATGAGTATTCTTGCTGCTGTTGTTGCATACATAAAAAAGGTTCTATCCTTCTTTGGCACCATTTTCATTATATTCTCTCTTAAGGCAATACTTAATACCTGTGGTCCATAACTGTTCCCAGTCAGCCATCATAATGTTATGTCCAACATCTTGAGCCCATTTAATCATAGCTGATTTCACCGTTTCATCCTGAGTATTCCATTTCAACAGCAAGTTATACATTCTTGACAAATTCTTAGTTTTAGGATCTAACAATTCTGTTTCCAATTTTGATTTCTCCACCTGAAACCCAATTTTCTTATCCAAATTATAAACCTCCGTTATTTGATAATAATGAAGCCAATCCCATACTTTGTTTTTTAATTTTTCAAAACTCTGCAGCTTTAACCTGTCTCCTTCTTGTTCCAATATCTCCCAATATTTCGGCCAATTGGCCTCCATATTGAGCTTTTTCAGAGCCTTTGCTTCCATTGGTGACAACCACCTTGGAGTTTTGTTTTCAAGCAGATCCTTGTATCTTATCCAAACAATAAACAAAGCTTTCCTGACAATATGGTTTTTAAACGCTTTATGTGCTTTGACTTTATCATACCACAAGTATGCATGCCAACCAAATACATTATTAAACCCTTCCAAATCCAATACATCAGTGTTTTCAAGAAATAGCCATTCCTTCAGCCAACAAAATGCGGCTGACTCATAATATAGTTTAAGGTCTGGCAGGGCAAAACCACCCCTTTCTTCAGCATCAGTTAGTATTTTAAATTTTATTCGGGGCTTCTTGCCCTGCCAGACAAATCTAGAAATATCTTTCTGCCACTTCTTGAAACATTCCATTTTGTCCAAAATTTGCAATGTTTGAAACAGAAACAACATCCTTGGCAATACATTCATTTTTATCGCTGCAATTCGGCCTAGCAATAAAAGCTTCAAATTTGACCATATTTCTAAGTCCTTTTTCACTTCCGTCCAACATTTTTCATAATTATCTTTAAATAGGTTCACATTCTTAGCAGTCATGTTAACCCCAAGGTATTTCACTTTCTTAACCAATGTTAATCCTGTCTCTTTCTGAAACCTCTCTCTCTCAACCGGTGTTAGATTTTTCTCTAAGACCTTAGTTTTCAAGTTATTCAACTTAAAACCTGCTACCTGACCAAATTCTTCAATCAATTCCAATACTCTTTTAGTACTAGATTCTGGCTCCTGTAATGTCAATACCAAATCATCCGCAAATGCTTTCAATTTGTACTGTTTAGCTCCGACTTGTATACCTTTAACCAATTGGTCCTTTCTAATCATATTTAGCAAAACCTCCAGGACCGATATAAAAAGCAATGGAGAGATTGGGCACCCCTGTCGTGTTCCTTTCTCAATCTTAAACTCTTCTGTAACTACGTTATTCACAATCAATTTAGCTTTTTGTTCTGAATAAATTGCACCTATACCGTTTTCAAAACCTTGGCCTACCCCCATTCCCTGTAAATTTTTCTTCATAAAACTCCAAGAAATATTGCCGAAGGCTTTCTCCGCGTCCACAAATATCAAAACTGCTTTTGTATTGATATTCACTTGTAATTTTTCTAAGATGTTAATTATATTCCTCGTATTGTCAGACAAGTGTCTCCCCGGGAGAAAGCCCGCTTGGTCTTTATGGATTTCTTCTACCAATATCTTTCTTAACCTTTTAGCCATGATATCAGCGAAAGTTTTGTAATCCACATTGAGCTATGATATAGGGCGGTAGTTCTTAAGCTGTGTCTTCTCAGACTCCGTTTTCGGTATAAGTGTAATATATGCTTCCTTCCACGACTCTGGTGCCTTTTTCCCTTCCAGTATTTCATTGCACACATCATTTAAAGGCCGTACTAACCATTCTTTCAAGGATCTGTAATATCTTGAGGTCAAGCCGTCCGGCCCTGGGGATTTGCCCAATTGCATGTTCTGAATGGCTCCTTCAACCTCCTGGTCTGTTATTTTATAGTTCAGCATTAGCTTATTTTCTTGAGAGATTTTTTGTAATCCATTTGTTTTCAAAAATCGGTCAATGTCAATTTCTTTCTGAGTCTCTTGTGTATATAAATGTTTAAAATACTTCTGAAAGCACTTCCGAATCTCCACTGGATTCTGTATATTCTTTCCCTCCACTTCCAAATTGGTAATAGTATTAAGCTTTTGTCTTTTTTTCATTTGCCAGGCCAACAATTTCCCACATTTATTTGCCAATTCAAATGTCTTTTGTCTCATCTGTTTGATCTTCCATTTGATTTCCTGATTGATCAGTTTCGTGTATTGTACTTGATATAACTTTATCTCTTTCAGGATTTCCTGTGATTTTGGTTTTGCTCTCAGTCTCTTTTCCCCTTCCTTTATTTTCTCCAGAATTTTATCCTTTTTTTCATTTTGGGTTTTCTTCTTAATTGCGTTCTGCTGTATCAAAAACCCTCTCATGACTGCTTTACTTGCGTCCCAGATTACTCTTTTTTCAACTGTGGTGTTCAAATTTATCTCAAAATAGTCTCTCAAGTTCTTTTGAGCCTTTTTAGTCACTTCTTCATTCCTAAACAAAGTGTCATTCATCCTCCATCTAAAGGAACCAATTGGTGTTAGTTTCATTTCCATCTTCACCGCATCGTGGTCGGAGCAAGTTTTAGGGCAAATTTCCACTTTTCTAATCTTCGGGGCCAGCCCCCTAGTTAGCCAAATTTGGTCGATTCTTGTCCATGTCATTTTGGCCTCAGAATAGAAAGTTCCTTCTATTCCCATGGGGTTCTTAGTTCTCCAAATGTCAACTATGTCCATATTGTCAGTCATATCAAAAAACATCTTTGGTAGTCTACCATCTTTTGTTACTACCTGTCTCTGTGCCTTATCCATATTAGTGGACACTACTCCATTCATATCTCCCATCAAAATCATATTATAGTCCAAATAGTCCATCAGAATCTCGTGTAGCTTCTTGAAAAACTCCGATTTCCCCTCATTTGGTGCATAAATACTGTCAGGACTGCCTCTAGGTCCCAGCTCACAGAGGACCAACGCACGGTCGATGTAATGTACAAAAGTCTTTATTGAAGTTTAGTTTCCATTTCAAACCCCAGAGCGCGCAGCCCTACGTCTTGACTCTAGATCGGCGAAGTCCCCTCTGAGTCACTATCCCTTCCGCACCAGTTCAAGATCCTAGCCCGGCTCCACCTCCTGCGCTGTTCCTTCCTCCTCTGGGTCCTTCTGCCCCCTGGGGTTTCCTCCTTCCTGGACTCTTCTGATGCTGACCCCCCTGAGTCTTGCCCTTCCTTCCGCCGGGCTTTAGGACCTGGCTCCCTATCCGGGCTCCCTGCTGTGCCGCTCGCCTGTACATTTGAACTTGGCGCGCGCGCCCAGCCGGTAACCTTCCTCCTGACCGTTTCCCCGCTCTCCGATGTGGGCGTGGTAAAACCTGACTCATCTCCTCTCGCTGGTGGTGAGAACACTGGTCCCGATTCCTGGGACCTCCCCTCCCTACTGCGCTCTGGTGAGGAAGCTGGTCCTGATTTCCAACTGCTGCTCAGGGAGTCCCCGCTGGCCCCTTCCTCCTGGGGTTTGCCCCCTGGAGCCCCCCTTGCCCTGGCCATTGGCGCTCCCTTCTGTGAATCTTCCGATTCGCTGGAGAGGCTCGTGGAATGACTCTGGCCACTGTCACTGCCTCCACCCCACTCGGATTCCTCCTCCTCGCTCTCCATTTGCTCCCCCTCCTGTGTCTCTGCTCCTGAACCCCTGACAAATACCTAATATCAAAAATTTCTCTTTTTTTTTTCAAAATTTTTATTAGGTTTTTTTAATAAAAGAGATACAAAAATGAAAAACAGCATTGTTTGTGTCTTTACAAAATTTCATAACATCTTTGGACTTCCTCGCGTCATCCGCTCGCACTTACATTGTTCATAAAATTTTTCAAGCAAATTACCATCTTATTTGTAATCTTATAACCAATCATTACAATATAGTCTAATAATACTCATCTAATTTAGTGATGGCCAATTGTTTATAATCAAGCATCCTTCTTAGCATTCCATCAAATTACAATAATTTTGTAGATAAATCTTAAATTTCTTCCAATCTTCTTCAATCCTTTCTTCTCCCAGGTCTCGAATTCTGCCAGTCATTTCCGCCAGCTGCATATAGTCCATCAGCTGCATCTGCCATTCTTCCAGCGTGGGTAGATCTTGAGTTTTCCAGTTCTTTGCGATGAGTATCCTTGCTGCCGTTGTTGCATACATAAAGAAAGTTCTGTCCTTCTTTGACACCTTCTGGCCGACAATACCCAGAAGGAAGGCCTCTGGTTTCTTAGTGAAAGTATACTTAAATACCTTTTTCAGTTCATTATATATCATTTCCCAGAAGGCCTTCACTTTAGGGCAAGTCCACCAGAGGTGAAAGAATGTTCCTTCATTTTCTTTACATTTCCAACATTTATTGTCAGACGAGTGGTATATTTTGGCAAGCTTAACTGGGGTCATGTACCATCTGTATATCATTTTCATTATATTTTCTTTCAAAGCATTACATGCAGTAAAGTTTAGCCCAGTGGTCCACAACCTTTCCCATTCCTCAAACATAATGTTATGCCCAATGTCCTGTGCCCACTTTATCATAGCCGATTTAACCATTTCGTTTTGTGTTCCATTTCAACAGCAAGTTATACATTCTTGAAAGTACCTTAGTCTTAGGTTCTAACAGTTCAGTTTCCAACTTCGATTTCTCCACCTGGAACCCTAGCTTTTTGTCATTTTTAAAAACTTCTTTAATCTGAGCGTAATGTAACCAGTCTCGCACTTTATCCTTCATTTTTTCCATACTCTGCAATTTCCAGTTATTTCCATCTTTTTCTAATATTTCCCAATATTTTGGCCAATTGGCTTCCATATTGGGTCTTTTTCGAGCCTTAGCTTCCAGAGGTGAAAGCCACCTTGGGATTTTATTTTCCAATAAGTCTTTATATTTTGTCCAGACATTAAACACTGCTTTTCTGACAATATGGTTCTTAAAGGCCTTATTGATCTTAACTTTGTCATACCATAAGTATGCATGCCAACCAAAATTATTATTAAACCCTTCCAGATCCAACACATCAGTGTCTTCGAGAAGTAGCCAGTCTTTTAGCCAGCAGAAAGCTGCGGCTTCATAATACAACCTTAAGTCTGGCAGGGCAAAGCCCCCTCTTTCCTTTGCGTCAGTCAGTATCTTAAACTTAATTCTGGGCTTTTTGCCCTGCCAGACAAATTTAGAAATATCTCTCTGCCACTTCCGGAAGCATTCCATCTTGTCTATAATCTGTAGTGTTTGAAACAAAAACAACATTTTTGGCAATACATTCATCTTAATAACAGCAATTCGGCCTAACAAAGAAAGCTTCAATTTTGTCCAACTGTCCAAGTCTCTCTTAATTTCAGACCAGCATTTTTCATAATTTTCCTTAAATAGACTCAGATTTTTTGCTGTTATGTTCACCCCTAGGTACTTTACCTTTTTCACCAATGATAATTCTGTTTCTCTCTGAAACTGTTCTGATTCAATATCTGTCAAATTTTTCCCCAACACCTTAGTTTTCTGTTTGTTTAACTTAAATCCCGCCACCCGACCAAAATTGTCAATCAATTGTAAAACTCTTTTCGTACTAGATTCCGGCTCCTGCAGTGTCAAAACTAGGTCATCTGCAAAAGCTTTAAGTTTATATTGTTTCGCTCCGACCTGGATCCCTTGCACCAACCGGTCCCCTCTGATCAAGTTTAAGAGCACCTCCAGGACTGAGATAAATAACAAAGGGGAAATCGGGCAGCCTTGTCGTGTTCCTTTTTCAATTTTGAACTCTTCTGTTACCACATTATTAACAATCAATTTTGCTTTTTGTTCTGAATATATTGCGTCAATCCCATTTTCAAAACCCCTCCCCACTCCCATTTCTTTTAAATTTCCCTTCATAAATTTCCAAGAGATGTTGTCAAAGGCCTTCTCCGCATCTATAAAAATTAGCACTGCTTTAGTGTTTATGTCAGTTTGCAAAAGTTCCAGGACATCAATAATGTTCCTTGTGTTAGCAAACATGTGTCTGCCTGGGAGAAAGCCTGCCTGGTCTTTATGAATTACTTGACTTAAAACTCTTTTAAGTCTGTTTGCCAAAACATCAGCAAATATTTTGTAATCCACATTTAAAAGGGAGATGGGGCGGTAGTTCTTGAGCTGTGTCTTTTCAGTTTCTGATTTTGGTATCAATGTGATAAACGCTTCTTTCCACGATTCTGGCGCCTTCTTTCCCTCCATAATTTCATTGCTGACCTCCAGCAGTGGTTGGATCAAATAATCACTTAATGTCTTATAGTACTTGGAGGTCAAGCCGTCTGGCCCTGGAGATTTGCCCAATTTCAAGTTCTGAATGGCATGTTCAATCTCTTGTCGTGTTATTTTGCTGTTCAGGAGTAGTCTATTTTCTTGTGACAATTTTTTCAATCCGTTTTTCCTCAAAAATTGTTCAATCTCAACTTCATTCTGCGGCCCTTGAGTATATAATTTTTTAAAATATTTTTGAAAACACTTTCTAATCTCCACGGGGTTCTGTATACTTCTTCCTTCAATTTCCAAATTTGTTACTATGTTCAATTTTTGTCTCTTCTTCAACTGCCAGGCCAGCAGTTTCCCACATTTATTTGCCGATTCAAACGTTTTTTGTTTCATTGATTTAATCTTCCATTCTATTTCCTGGTTTATCAGTTTTGAATATTGTGCCTGATGAAGTTTAATTTCTCTCAAAATCGGCTGTGACTTCGGATTGGCTCTTAGCTTCTTCTCTAGTTCTTTAATTTTCTCCAGAATCTTGTCTTTCTTTTCATTTTGTGTCCTTTTCCTTATGGCATTCTGTTGTATCAAGAACCCTCTCATCACAGCTTTGCTTGCGTCCCAAATTGTTCTTTTTTCCACCGCGGTGTTCAGGTTTATTTCAAAATAGTCCTTTATAACTTTTTGGGCCTTCTTAATGATCTCCTGATTTCTAAACAAATTGTCATTCATCTTCCATCTAAAGGAGCCGGTTGGTAATAATGTCATGTCCATTTTCAAAGCATTATGGTCGGAGCATGTCTTTGGGCAGATTTCCACTTTCCTGACCTTAGGTGCCAGACCTCTAGTAATCCAAATTTGGTCGATTCTTGTCCAAGTCAGTTGAGCCTCAGAGAAAAATGTTCCTTCTTTTCCTAGGGGGTTCTTGATTCTCCATATGTCAATCCAGCCCATATTTTCTGTCATTTCAAAAAAGGTCTTTGGTAGTCTGCCATCTTTGGTAACTTTTTGACTTTGCGACCTATCCATGTTAGTTGATACAATCCCATTCATATCTCCCATCATTATGATGTTGTCATAGTCCAGATATTCCAGCATGCTTTCATGCAACTTCTTATAAAATTCCGATTTCCCATCATTTGGTGCATAGATTCCTAATATCAAAATTTTTTCTCCTTGATACTGTATTTCAATTGCCAAAATTCTGCCATGTTCATCTTTAAATAAAAATTTAGGTGAGAGGCTCTCTTTTGCATATATCACCACCTCTCTCTTCTTCACTATGTCTGAAGATATAAATTCTTGGCCAAGTCTCTTATTTATCAGCACTTTTCTGTGGAGCCTAGTCACGTGGGTTTCTTGCAGGCAAATAATGTCCAATTGTTCCTTTTTTAATATGTGAAAAATTTTCCTCCTTTTCTCCGGAATGTTGCAGCCATTTATATTCCAACTCAGAAGTTGCAGAGACATCCTGGATAGATCTGGTTATTTTTCTGGGGGTGGTACCTTTTTCGCTGAATCTTCAGGATCCAAGGGTGCAGGTACCTCTGGTGTTTCGGGCTCCGATGGTAATCCAAGTTTTTTATGAAGGTCCTCTCCGTATTGGTTCAGAAATTTGTCTCTGTCTTCCAATGTTCTAATTTTGATCTTCCTCCCTCTGAAAGTAAAAGATAGTCCTTGTGGAAAATCCCACCTAAAGATGATGGCGTTGCTCCTCAAAAGTCTTGCTAATTCCAAATATTCCGATCTCAAATCCAAAAGCTGTTTGGGAACGTCCTTGTATAACTCAATCCTCTTATCTAAAATGTCCAGTGACTTTCCGTAGTGTAGGCCCAAAATCTTGTCCCTCTCCTCCTTTGATCTCAGTGATATCAAACAGTCTCTGGGCTTGTCTTTTTTTGTCAGTCTTCCAAGTCTGAAAGCTGATGTAATCTTAAAGTCCGTCTCTTCTAGGTTCCAGTGCTTGGAAAATATTTTGGTCAGAAACTCAGCCAGGTTGTCCTCTTCCACTTCGGGTATCGATCTAATCCTTAAGTTGGTCTCCCTACTTCTCAGTTCAATCATCGAGAGATAGGTCTGGTGTTCACCAACTTGTTTGTTGAGTGGCCTCACCTCTTTTTCTAACTTTCCCAGCCTTTGGCTGGTGTCTTCAACCAATTTTCTGTTCTCCCCTGTAGCTCCCTTCAATTCTGCAATTGTTTCCACGTTCTGTGCCACTTGTCCAGCTAATTTATTTAAACATTCGGTGTTTTGGTCTATTTTTAAAGTTTGCTCATCAGCTTTTTTATCCAAGGATTCCACTTTCTTATCCAAAGATTCCAATTTTTCATATATTTTTTCTAAAATGGAGGCAGCTGTTCCTGAGGCCATATCTTCCAATTGTAGTTCCTCTGTTTCTCCTTCCCCTGCACGTGGCAGAGAAGCTGCTGCTTCCTCAGAGAGCACAGTGGGTATCGAAGATCTGCGTTGCTGCAAGGCTGAGGCTAAAGTTGTTTGTCTAGTTCGTGGTCTTTGTTCTTTTTCCTTTTCTTTTGGCTCCTTTTTCTTTGCGCCACTCATTCCAAATTTATCTAAGGCTCAAGGTCAAGCTGAGTTGTTCCCATGAGAAAAAGACAGCCCAGATGGTAACATTCAACCAGGAGACCGGGAAACAGAAAGTATAAGGATGTCACTGCTGTAAAGTCCAAAACCTCTAGGGGGAGCTTAAAAAGTCTTTCAGAAGGGAATCAATAAATATAGTTCACAGAGAAAACAAAACCCATGTCCAAAAGCCTTCAAATGCTAAATCTTCAGCAGAGTTGGTTTTACAAAAACACAATGTTTCAAGCAGTGCTTGCTGGTACCTCATAAGATGTCAAAGTAGCAAAGTCCAAGCCCCTCAGATTTTTTCCAAATTTTGTTTCAAAGTATTTATGTCTGCAGGCTGACTGCTACTGTTGCCAGGCAGTTCCAGCACCTGGGTTTCCTTTTTTAAAATGTAGATTCCTCAGAGAAAGATCCTACAGTCCAAATCTTAGCATAAATCCAATGCTTAAAATCCTTTTCTGCATTAAAGTGATGCACTGAATGCTCAAATCCAAATTGTAAAAGAGTTCATTCACTGCCTCCACTCCTCCTGCTCTTTGCTTTGAAGTTTAGTGTGAGCGGAAGACGGACTTCCTTTTTTTACGTCCTCCGCTTTCAGCCAAATTCAGGAGCTTTGATCTTTAAGCTTAATTAAAAGTCCTTATTACTCACGGGTTGCTGCTTTCCAAGGTGCCAATTCAAGGAAGAAAGGTCAGCGCTCACCGGCAACGGCTTTGCGGCTTCACTCCGCCGATTGCGGAACGACCCTCAGCGCCGCAGCCTCCTCCACGATCCAGAGCCCCTTACGGGGTTCCTTCTGCGTTTTGGGGGCTGCTTCTGGCGCCCGCCGGGTCCCAAGACCGCAGGCTTCTGCCGCCTGCGGTTTTCCGATGTGGGTCTCCGCTTCGCCGTAGCGGACGACCCGTTTTCGCGCGGAGCTCCCTTCCCGGTTAGGAAAGGGCAGCCATTACCCTTCGCGCCGCCTCTGGAAGTCCTAATATCAAAAATTTCTCTCCCTGTGATTGAATTTCAATTGCAACAAATCTTCCTTGATCATCTTTAAATAAAAATTTCCGTAATAGGCTCTCCTTTGCATAAAGTACTACTCCTCTTTTCTTTACTTTATATGATGAAATAAATTCTTGTCCTAATCTTTTATTACTTAGAATCTTCCTGTGTAGCCTTATCACATGTGTTTCTTGTAAACAAATCAGGTCCAATTGTTCATTTTTTTAAAAATGAAAGACTCTCCGTCTCTTTTCCGGGGAGTTAAGTCCATTCACATGCCAGCTTAATACTTGCAGTGCCATGATGTAGTTACTTTGCTTCTCCTCCTTCAGCACCTAGTAGTTGTTTTAGTTCTAACAATGATGTTGGTTTCCCTCCTTTTGGTGGGCTTCTGTCCAAAACTCCTGGCTCTTTTCCAAATTCTTTCTGCAGATCTTCTCCGTGGTCTCTCAAAAACTTGTCTTTTTCCTCAACTGATCTGATTTTTATCTTCCTTCCTTTAAAGCTAAAGAATAGGCCTTGGGGGAATTCCCACCTGAAGATAATTTTGTTCCTTCTCAGAAGGGCAACCAAATCTCCAAAGTTGGACCTAAGATCCAAAAGATGTTTCGGTATATCTTTAAAGATTTCCACTCTTTACTGCAGAATTGTCAAAGGAGTCTGAAAGTGCAGACCCAAGATTTTATCTCTCTCTTCCTTAGATCGGAGAGTAATCAGACAATCTCTTATTTTAATCTTCTTTCCTCCTCTTCCCAGTCTGAAGGCCCTCACGATTTTAAAGTCTTCTTGTTTCAAATCCGACTTCCAAAACTCTGCAAATTCCTGTGTCAAAAAGTCTATCAAACTGCCCTTCTCCAATTCAGGTACTGCTCTAATCCTTAAGTTCGTCTGTTTTTCCTTGAGTTCAATCATAGAAAGCGTCAATTTCTGATCCTTAATTTGCCTCTCCAAATCTGGGACTTTCTCTGTTTCCAATTGAACTAGTTGTCTTGAATTCCACGGCATCAGCTTTCTTCTTGGCTTCCTCTGCGGTCTGTCGGGTCAGAGTTGATTCCTGCAGCAATTTCTGAATAGATTATGTGTTGGTGTTCACCTTTTGTCCCAAACTATTTAAGCTTTCTGTATTTAAATCAATTTTAGTAGTTGCTGCATCTACCTTCGATTTTGTCTCATCCACTATCACCTTTGTCTCTTCGACCCTCTTATTTGTCTCTTCAGCCCTTTTATTAAGTCTCTCCAAAGATTCATTAATCTTAGCCAATGCAGCCGCCAGAGTATCTTCTGATGACATTCCACTAGGTTTAGGTTGTGATGGTACAGTCACTGATGAAGTGGGAAGGCCAGCAACTGATTGTCTTCGCGCCCAATTCTTCCCAGACCTTGTTGTTTTGTCTGGGAATTGTGAATCTACTTTTTCTCTCCCATCTGCCATAACACTTAAACAATAGAGAGGCCAAGGTCAATCCCAGCTACGCAGTTTGTCTTTACAAGTGGAAAATTCCCCTGGTAACAGTTTAACAGTTTCAGAATCTTCCTCTAGGGGGAAAAAGTTGCAATAGTCCAGGAAAAACTCTTTTTAAACTCAAGCAAGAAAAGAAATAAACAGTTCAAATTTTTGTTACTTTTCAGTTACTTTCCCTCTTTCTTAGCAGCAGCAGAGGAAACTGGCCATAATGTATCTCTCTTGCTGAACTAACTGTCAGCAAGTCCCCTGTTCACAGTCAAAGCTCAGTTCAAAGCACGGCAGTCTTTGTCTATTGGCAGCCGTTCCCAAGTTTAGAGCGGTGAATTTTAGGATTTTTCCCTCTCTCTTGCAGGTATATACGGTCCAAAACTTCCCCCCTCCTGCCCCTGCTTCCTTGGGGGGGGGGGTGTTACGATATTTTAGTGTTAGAAATTTAGTCCTTTCCAGTCAGTTTTCCCAGGCTTTAGCTTGTTTTCTCTTTGCTTTGATCTATTTACAAAAGAGGAAGGCGGACTTCCTGCTTAAACCTTCCCCGCTTTGGTGTCAAATTAAGTCTCTCTTATACTTCCAAATTTCCCCTACTCACAGGTAGTTGCTTTTATAATTTTCACAAGAAGAAGTCAGCGCTCTCCGGTAACGGCTGTGCGGCTTCACTCCGGGGAAGAAGCAATCAATTCACAGCACCGCGCCGCTCACCCGCTTCGCTCCGGAACCCGTAGTCGAGGTTCCCCACGAATTTGGGGGGCGCAAAGGGTGCCCGCTGAATCCCACGCTCACAGGCTTCGCCTGCCTGTGGTTTTTGAAGGGTCTCCGCTTTCGCCGTAGCTGTAAGACCCGATTCCCCCGAGGCAAATCCCTCCTAGTCAGAAGGATTCCGCCATTACCGATGGCGCTAAACCCGGAAGTCTTATTCTAGCTCTATTTCATTCATATATATATATATATATATATATATATATATATATATGCTTTCGTAGATTTTCACGGGTACAGGAATGCAGGTTTTGGTGTCCTCGGGTGTCTTCCCGTGTAAAAGTTGGGGTGTCTAGGCGACGTTTCGACGAGGTCTCACTCGTCATCTTCAGGCTGGTGCTTTCGGCTTCTTGTTACTGGAACAGAGCGGGATCTCAATGTTTGAGTTCCTATAAATACTGTAGAGGGGGTGTGGTGTCTAGCCTCCAATGTTCTGGGCAGAGAGGAAGTTCCCAGGCTAGTGTGCCTTTTCTTCTTTTGTTCCTTAATTACTTGAGAGATACCTTGAGTGATTTCTTGAGTGATATCCTGAGTACCACTTAGGTGGGTCATTAGGTGTGGATTAGTTGCTAAAGTCTTTGTGTCTTGACCTCTTGAACTTTGTGAAGAGTTTTCCTGAGAAGATGGCTGTATTGCACTTAGTTGTGCTTTGGCTTGGCTTCCTCTCTTTTCCAACACATGAAAGAAACAGGACACGAAATTAATTTTGCAGATTCCAAATTGCTCTTTAACACGGAACATCACCACAAGAGAATAATCATGGAAGCCATCGAGATAGAGAAACACCCTCACAACATGAACAAGCGTGACGACACATCCCGCTTGCCAGACATCTGGAAATTAGCCCTCTCCACAAAAACTGACACCAGATCCAGAGGCACACAGAACGCCAACACCAATCAACCACACCAGACCCAAACCCAGACCCTCTCCACAGATGAATTACTGACACCATCCAGTAGCCAATCCATGGTGGCACCTCCGGATGCTGCACCCCCCTGCAATCCCTACACAGATCTGGCTGACACAAGCCACAAAACCACAGCTCGCCCCTATACACGAAGCCAAGCCAAAGCACAACTAAGTGCAATACAGCCATCTTCTCAGGAAAACTCTTCACAAAGTTCAAGAGGTCAAGACACAAAGACTTTAGCAACTAATCCACACCTAATGACCCACCTAAGTGGTACTCAGGATATCACTCAAGAAATCACTCAAGGTATCTCTCAAGTAATTAAGGAACAAAAGAAGAAAAGGCACACTAGCCTGGGAACTTCCTCTCTGCCCAGAACATTGGAGGCTAGACACCACACCCCCTCTACAGTATTTATAGGAACTCAAACATTGAGATCCCGCTCTGTTCCAGTAACAAGAAGCCGAAAGCACCAGCCTGAAGATGACGAGTGAGACCTCGTCGAAACGTCGCCTAGACACCCCAACTTTTACACGGGAAGACACCCGAGGACACCAAAACCTGCATATATATATATATATATATATATATATATATATATAAATTTATTGATTTTCCAAACAGTTATACAATTTTACCCAAAATACAACAAATTGTTTCTTTTTTGAACTTCCTTCAGCGTCTTTTTTGAACTTCCTTCAGCGTCTCTGACAATCATCCGTATTTATAACTTTGGTTACACATTCCCTTCTTTCGTATTGCCATTATACTTCCCTTCTCCCACTATTTCATATTAACAATACTTCTCCATTTTTACAGTGCCTCTTGAAATCCCACTAGCGTTGTGTTCACGCCACATATGTTTTTCAGATAATCTACAAACTTTCCCCAGTCTTCGATGAACTTTTGGTCTTTGGTGTCTCAGCCTTTGTCTCTGTTTCACGCTGTTTCTATGTTTCAGGCTCTGACGCTGTTTCAAGCCCTGTATCTGCCTCTGCCTCTGTTTCAGGCTCTGGCACTCTATCAAGCACTGTTTCTGGCTCTGGCTCTCTTTAAGGCTCTGGTTCTGAATTAGGGTTTTGTTCTGGCTCTGGCTGTGTCTCTGGATCTGGCTGTGTCTCTTCTTCAGGCTCCTACGCTGTATCAAGCACTGTATCAGGCTCTGCCTCTCCCTCTGCCCCTGGCTACGTTTAAGCGTCAGGCTCAGTTTCAGACAGTGTCTCTGTTTCAGGATCCAGCACTCTATCAAGCACTATTTCAGACTCAGGCTGTGGATCTCGGCTGTGGCTGTGGATCTCGGCTGTGGCTCTAGGCTCCGTCTGTGGTTCTGTCTGTGGCTCTGGCTCTCTTTCAGGGTCTGGTTCTGAATGAAGATCTGGTTCTGACTCTGATTCAGGGTCTCATGATGGCTCTTCCTCTGACCCAGCTATGTTTCAGGCTCTGGCTCTCTTTCAGGCTCTGGTTCTGAATTAGGGTTTTGTTCTGGCTCTGGCTCTGGCTGTGTCTCTGACTCTGGCTCCAGCTCCGGCACTGTATCAAGTACTGTTGCAGACTCAGGCTGTGGCTCTAGGCTGTGGCTGCAGCTATGTTTTGTGCTCCAGCCCTGTATCATGATGGCTCTTCCTCTGCCTCTGACCCAGCTATGTTTCAGGGTCTGGCTCTCTTTCAGGCTCTGGTTCTGAATTAGGGTTTTGTTCTGGCTCTGGCTGTGTCTCTGACTCTGGCTCCAGCTCCAGCTCCGGCACTCTATCAAGGACTGTTTCAGACTCAGGCTGTGGCTGTGGCTCTGCCTCTGTTTCAGGCTCAGGCTCTGTTTGAGGCTGTGTCTCTGTTTCAGGCTCCGGCACTGTATTAAGTACTGTTGTAGACTCAGGCTGTGGCTCTAGGCTGTGGCTGTGGCTGTGGCTGTGGCTGTTGCTCTGGTTCGGGCTGTGGCTCTTTTTCAGACTCTGGTTCTGAATGAGGGCTTGGTTATGGCACTGATTCAGGGTCTTGCTCTGTCTCTGGCTGTGTCTCTGTTGCACCTCAAACGATGTTGTTGTTGTTGTTGTTGTTGTTGTTATTTTCTTTCTGGGTTGGGACAAATGTTTACTTGGGGCGGGGATTATTTTAAGTTTAGCATAACTGTTTCTTGCTTTGTTTTTCTTTTACTATTTTTTTAGGTTATTGTATAGTTTGTATTTTGCTTTTTAAGGGGAAAGGGTCAGGGCTGCCTGGGAGGGGGCCTCAGCCAACAGAATGGCTGGGGCAGGTTCCCTACGGGGGGATGTATTGGAACACCCAATCTCTGTTATCGCGGGTGGGAGGAGCAGTTGCGCTAAGACCAGACCACGTCTTTACCGAAGATCTGGTTCTGACTCTGATTCTGATTCTCTGATTCTGGCTCTCTATCAAGGGCTGTTTCAGACTCAGGCTGTGGCTGTTGCTCTGGTTCTGGCTCTGGCTCTTTCTCAGGCTCTGGTTCTGAATGAGGGCTTGGTTCTGGCACTGATTCAGGGTCTCGCTCTGGCTCTGGCTCTGGCACTCTATCAAGGACTGTTTCAGACTCAGGCTCTGGCTCTGGCTCTGTTTCCATTCTTACAATGGAATGTACACAAAACAATAATCCTTTCTATATAAATAGCTGTTACAAGAATCATTTATATAGTACACCTTGGAAAACCCCCCAGCTTCTATCAGCTTCTATCAGTAAAAGGACACTGGGAGCCGACGGAAGAACTCTCAAGCTTTCCTCCCTTCCTTCCCTTTCCAGCCCCACCAAAGCTGCCTTAATAACTCACGGATAGTATTCCCTCTTGGGGCTGACAGTTCCTCTCCCTCGAAGCTCCGGAGCAGCACGCACAAGTGACCTGCATGAAGGTGGCTGCTGGACTCTGGAACAGATCCTGAAACCCAAGCACCTTATTAAAACCTATACCCTACAACAGAAGAGCCATTTCTTTCCCCTCTTTTTCCTCTTTGTTCAGCAAGGCAGTTTTTAATTTCACACTTTTACTGCATTAGCGCTTCAGAGTTGTTATTACTTTTTACCTTTTTACCTCCTGGTACCTTTTTACCTTCTGGTACCTATATTTATGCAGAGAAACATATTGAGACTCAGTGCTCGCTGACGAGCTAAGCAGGAGAAAGCTGCAGATACACCCCTACTCTACCAACGGCCCTGCAAATTAGGAAGAAACACTTGGGGACAACTGGCTCTCTAATTGGAAGACAACTACCCAACATGGTCCTCACCAGAAAGACATGTAAGGAGTTGGGTATTTTGCCAGATTCGCCACTCAACCCCCCGGGACCTGGAAAGAGACAAAGTAAAATTATAAATTATTTCCCTAAGAGGGAGGAGTGCATGAGTGAACAAACTGAACTAATTACTGATGAAGTCACTCCTCCCCCCCTTACTCATCCTGACTGGTCACATTACTCCAAAGAGTTTCCACAAAACTCTGGAAACACAAACTTTCCAAGAAGCTTGGCGCAAGAACTAGCCCTAGCGGAGAAACCTGAGGAAAATATTTCTGTCATCAATAATCAGCGGCCTCCGGCAGAATTAACAACATTCCATCAAGACCAGACGCCCACTTTTAAGTATACTCAAACTGAACTGAGTGATGGCCTCTTTCAGGCCCACCTCCAAGACATAAATACAGACCTTTCCAACATAAAAAATTATTTGACAATAACAAATGGGTTATTGTTGACCCTTGTGGAAAACCTTATCCCCCAACCAAAAGAGACAATAGCAACTGATGCACCCCAAATGCATAAACCAGTAGGACCTGTGAAGATGAGACAAGCAGTAACAACCAAGAAATTACAAAAAAATAGACCAAAAGCCAGGGAAAAGAAAACTAAGAACATTAAAACAACAAGGAAAATAAAGACAAGTTGACATAAACAATGGCAGAAATTATTTAAACTACTTCCATCGGACCCAAACAAATCTGCTGTACGAGATAAAAAAGAGAAAGGCAAGAAGGGGAAAAAGAAGTCATCGCCACAGCTAACGGCTAAGGAGGTATCTCCGAACCGGAGTTTAGAACTAAATGGGAGGATGGAAGCAACGTCCCAGAGCCCTGATAATAGGTCACTCAGTGGGGGTGATATTGGGGGTGAAGCGGTACCTAACAATGAAGGCAGCAAACCGCCTAGCAAACTGAGAAATGGGGACAATGCAACGCCCAATCGCGATGACAACACTATACAAGATGAGCAAGCCTTTACTCAGGCAAGATGCTGGAACCTGATCTTAAATCCCCCAAAATTAGTATTTACAAACTTCCCAAAACCAAAGGGCTTTCTTACAGGGAAAGATCGAAGAATGAGCTCCTTGAACATTCTGAATGATATACTGCCAGGCGCAGTAAAGCCAAATGATATTACTTCTGTAGATTATTTGCATCATGATGGCTGTTCTATGAGAGCAATGATCACATTTAGAGACCTGAACCTGGCCAAGTTTATTTACAGATCAAGATATATATTCTTAAAGGCCCAGATACAAATTCTCAGATTTTTTGAAAATAAGGCACCACTGAATCCCCTTCTGGAAGCTAAGCACGCAAACCTTAGTAAGGAGAAATAACCTCCCAAAACCCGGCCTGGTCCCCAGAAACAAGTGCCTCTAAACCTAAAAAGGAAAGACGTTCACCTGCAAGACCCGCAATTCCAAGCGAACGAAGATGAGGACCCCTTCTCTGTGGAAGAAAATACCTTAATCAGGCAATTTTGCCAATTTCCATCTCCAATACAAACTGAAATATTAGAAAGATTAGACATGCTAAGAATTAAGCTGGCTGGGAGAGATATAAATAAGGAAATCAATGTGGACGCCCACAAAAAGGACCAGACTTCCTTTAATTTGAACTCTATACAAGAACAAAACCCGGCGGCCTGTCGGCCACGTTACCTTCAGACAATGGCTGAGATTAATCTACTTCCAATCAAGGAGGCCCAGCACACCGAAGAGAACTCTACACCACCTCCAATAGGGAGAACCATCCCCAAGGTGAACTCACCAGGCTCTTGGGACAAACTGAGGTACCTAGACGAGGCAGAGTTAGGCCACAATCAAGTCCCGGAAAAACACCTATGGAAAGAGATAACATACTTCAAAGGCCCGGTGACCACTAATGTCAGTATTCAACATTTACCAGCCGAAACTATAGAACATTTGGCCAGTTTGCCATGCCCGGAAAACAATGGGCCGGCTCATCAAAGAGTAATCCCTAAAAGTTCCTTGGGAAATAATTGACAAAGATCAGACCAGAGGCAAACACCAGCCGGCTCCCTATCTCCGCGGAAATTCGACACCATTAGAAACAAACAGGCTCAATCCTTACTTACAAACCAAGCAAAAGTAGTTCTTTCCCTGAAAGGCGCATCCAACCCACCCCAGAGCCTTAAAATTGTCTCCTGGAATGTTAACGGTTGGGCGACAAAGCAAATGGATCCTGAGGCAATAAACTTTATCTCTTCTTTTGACATTGTGTGCCTCCAAGAGACCTGGTCCCAACAAAGTATCACTCTTCCAAATTATTGTTCCTTTAGCTCCTGTGCTCGCAAACTAGCTAACAGGGGTCGCCCTCAAGTTGGCCTCGCCTGTCTTATCTCAACCAGCTTATCCCTCACTATCTGCGAGGAACTTAAATCTTCCCCTTACTTTCTCACTATAAAGATCCACCTTCCAAAGACCAAAAGCCCATGGTTGATAACTACAGTATATCTGCCTCCAGCAATTAATGATTCCGACCGTAATGAAAGGTGGTCTGAACTTTCGTCTTGGCTTCATGACCTTCAAACAACTAACCCAGGACTTCCTCAAATCCTCTTAGGCGACTTTAATGCAAGAATAGGTCCCAACGACGATGCTATATTATCTTCCGCAGCACTTCTGGACAATCCCCTGCAGCCCCCCTGGGGGAACAGATGCTCTCTTGATCCCATAACAAATGCGTCGGGGAGGCTGATGGCCCAATTGGCCATCGAAAACGATCTTTGCATCGCAAATGGCAACGTTACTCCCTTGTCCTCGCAGCAGTTAACATGCATCTCTTCCCGGGGGACCAGTGTTGTCGACTACATTCTATTGACGCCGGAGCTATTCTCAATTTCTACAAAAATGGAAGTGGCTGAATATTTTGGTGGTGACCACCTTCCATTGACTTTAATGTTAAACCTAATAGAGCCATTCTCAGTCCCCTCAAACTATAGTTCCACCGTACAGAGCTACCCTGTATATAAAACAAAGAAATGGACAAGCCTCAGCTCCTCTCTTGCCCTGGACATACAAAAATCACTTGATATGCCTACAGTTCTTTCTGACTCAATTCCGCCCGCTGACCAATACCGGAAATTAATTGATGCTTTTTAACAACCTACATAACCATCACCTCGCCTACACACCAACGCTTCTTCTCCGAATCACCCTGGTTTGACAAGGAATGTAAAGTCCTAAGAAGGCGAATTAGGAAAATGGTCAGAATCATCAAATTTTCCAACGACCCCCAAACCCGTGCAGAGCTTCTAGTTACTAAAAGGACATACAGAAACATGATTCATTGCAAGAAACAGCAACACATCCTTGAGGCTTGGTCCACTCTTCGTTCAGCTGTAGAGAGGCATGACTCCCGCTCCTTTTGGCGCTTAGTTAGGCCTTCGGCACCACCCAATTCAGCTATCCTGATTTCTGCTGACGAATGGATCGCTTATTATTCAGCCAGTTTCGCTTCTCCAAATCATCTTACAAATCACCTTCAATCCCCGTCGGACCTCTGTTCCTGTTCTCTTAGTTCCACCTCCTCAGTAAATTTTACCTCAACCCGCATCTTCAACATCATAATGTCCATGCGTAGGAATAAGGCCCCCGGCCCAGACATGGTCCCGTTGGACCTTTTCCTGACTGATCCTCTTTGGTGGAGTGAACAGCTGACTCCTGTATTCACCGCTATCTCCTCCGCCTTAGACATCCCCGACTCCTGGAGAGAAGCTACAATAGTTCCGATTTTCAAAGGCGGCCAGCCAAACATCCCTAGGAACTATCGCCCCATCAGCTTACTATCTATTCCGGGGAAAATATTTGCCGCTGTCTTACTGGATGAACTTCTTTCATGGGTCCATGAGAGAAACATTCTACCGCCAGAACAGATTGGCTTCCGGAAGTCAGCATCAACCATGGACCACTGTCTAACTCTTTATCACCTTGCCAGTAAATACACTGCACCAAGGCAAGGCCACCTGTTTGCCTCTTTCATGGACCTGGAGGCCGCCTTTGATTCCATTCCTAGGCAGAGATTATGGTCCAAACTTGCCCATTTGGGAATTGATCCACACCTCCTTTCCCTAATTATTTCCCTTTATTCAAACACCACAGCTCGCGTTCGAATTGGTCCCAACGGCTACCTTACCACCCCATTCCCAACGGCCAGGGGGCATCCGACAAGGTTGTCTCTTGGCCCCTTTACTGTTTAATCTTTATCTTCATGATGCCCTTTCCCCTTTGAAGCTAGCAACTAAGTACCCTCCTCACTTAGCAGGCCACCCCGTTGCTTCCCTTTTCTATGCGGATGATGCCGTCATCTTATCCAGAACAGCTGCGGACCTAGCAAATGCAGTTAATGCATTTATCGCCTATTGTAAGGCGGAAGCTCTTAATATTAATTATAAAAAATCGAAAGTTCTCCACTTCACTCGTTCCCGCAAACTCAAGCTGGAGCCGCTTAAGATCACAGGTGGCTACTTAGAAAAGGTAAAAGCCTTTAAATATCTAGGCTTAATATTTACTTATAATCTCTCCTGGACCACCCATCTACAATCTGCCTCTCTTGCTGCAACCACGACCTCTAATGCCATTGTCCGATTTTATCACCAGAAGGGCGGCAAACACCTTCCAGCAGCAATTCAAATGTTTAATGCCAAAGTTGTCCCTAAACTATTATATGGCTGCGAAGTATGGACTACAGCAATATCAGGTAACTTGGATCGCCCACTTCATATGTTTTTGAGATCTCTTTCTGGCGTCCCAAGATGTGTCTCAGGTGCAGCCTTACGACTTGAGTTCGCCCAGCCCTCAATTGTAAAACGAGCATGGAGTCGAGCCATTTCCTACAGCTCCCACCTACTACCATCGGATGCTCGAATTAGAGGTGGTTTCTCCAATCTGATCCTAAGAGATATTCACAATTCTCCTTGGAAAACTACAATTAATCTCAAACTCCGCTCTCTTCTCAATTTGAACCGCAAAACTGTTTTTAATTTAGAGTGTATAAGCCCGGCGACCCTACCTCTAATCAAAAAGAAGCTGGAGCAACTTGACTTCTCTAACACAGCTTCCCATGCAAGAGGGCCGTGTTCAGGCTTAGCCCTAGCTATTCCACCCCCTGAAGGGATCCCTCTATACTGCTTCACAATTCCTTCGGAGGCTAAGCGAAGGGCCTTTACCTGTGCCCGTCTCAACTGTTTTCCTACAGCAGTTTTGTCGGGTCGTTACTCCAGAGTTCCCATCGCAAATAGAGCATGCACCTGCAATGACACGGCTCTGGAGACTATGGAACATGTAATGCTCTTCTGCCCCAACTGGACAGATGAAAGATCTCGGTTTCTAACTCCTCTCGTGAACAAGCTTCATCTCCCAATCCAGCCTTGGATAGTGTCCCTTCTTCTGCAGGATTCTGACTGTTGGATTACCGAGATGACAGCTAATTTCCTGCTTAGTGTGATGAAGAGGAAAGCGGCACCAACTCCTTCCTCAATACCACAGATGTAGTCGATACGCCGCACAATCAAACCTGTTTTTTGTATTCTCTGTCACTCGATGTTTTAAATCTCCCGTTACCTTTGTTATCCCCATTCTCTCAAAGTATTCGCCCAGAACGGCATACACTTTTATCTCCCCACCCCCATTTTATGTTGTTATTTCTATGTATATTATGCTATGGCCGCATGGCTAATGCAATAAAATCATTATTATTATTTCTAGTACACCGTTATTTTGGGCTCCGCCGAGCCTCGGACTTCCCTTCATTGGTAAGTATCAGATAATTTCTAAAGTTACGTGTTTTATCTCCTTTACATAGTTGCCAAACACTGTTAGAGTTGTTCCAGCCCTGCCAGAGTCATCGAAGTTCTATACCTATCTCTTATATACGTCAGATATTTGTTCCAATTTTCATGAAACTTCTGGTCATCCTGGTCTCTTATTCTTCCTGTTATTCTAGCTAGTTCAGCATAATTTATCATCTTGATCTGCCAGTCATTTATAGTAGGTATTAATTCCATTTTCCAGCTTTGGGCTAACATAGTTCTAGCGGCCGTTGTGGCATATAGAAACAGATTTTTGTCCCCTTTTTTTATTTCCTTGCCAACTATTCCTAGCAGGAAAGCTTCAGGCTTTTTGGGAAAAGTATACTTAATTTTTTTTTTAAGTTCGTTGTAAATCAGTTCCCAAAAGCCTTTTACTTTACTGCATGTCCACCACATATGATAGAACTCACCATCCCCCTCTCCACATTTCCAGCATTTCTTAATCTTCGGTTTATAAATCTTAGCCAATTTCACTGGTGTGAGATGCCACCTATAAATCATCTTCCAGAGGTTCTCCCTTAGTGCCGTACACGCCGTGAATTTCATATTTACATTCCACAATTCTTGCCACTTTACAAAGTCAATGTTGTAACCAATATCTATGGCCCATTTTATCATGGCCTCCTTCACCTCTTCGTCTTTTGTATACCAATCCAGTAAGAGGTCATACATCCTAGATAATGTTTTGTTTTTACCTTCTATGACTTCCACATTAAATTTAGATTTTGTATCTTCAAATCCCAGTTTCTTTTTAACATCTTTTAACAGATCATTCACTTGATGGTATTGCAGCCACCCTGTGAGTACATTCTTTACCTCCTCATAGGGCTTGAGTTTTATGCCCTGATCAGTTTTATTGATAAGATCTTCATAGGTAGCTTTCCCCCCCTCCATGTTAGTTTTTTTTGACAGTTAAGGCATTTATTGGTGAGATCCACCACAGGGTTTTCTTTTCCAGCAGGTTCTTATTTCTTTCCCATACTTGAAATAATGGTCCTCTAATTATATGATTTAGAAAGCCTCTATGAACTTTCACCTTTTCGTACCACAGGTACGAGTGCCACCCGTACCTGTTATCAAAGCCCTCTAAATCCAAGATATCAGTATTCTCTAGCTTTATCCAGTCTTTCACCCACGTTAAGCAAGCCGCTTCGTAATATAAACTCAAATCTGGTAAAGAAAAACCCCCTCTTTCTTTTTTATCTACCAGTAATTTTGTGATGGCCTGGGAATCCGATTCAGAGGCTGAACCGGAGGAATCCCAGCCTGCACCGGAGTCCCCGCCTCCAGGGCCGGCTGAACTGGGGCAGAGCCTTGATTCTGAAGCGCCTGCGCCTGTGCCGGATCCTCAGGAGCAGGCACCAGGTGAATCCACTCTGGCTCCAGAGGTGGTTGAGGACTCAGTGCCTACAGGTGAGTCTCCCCCTGGGCCCAGTAACCCTTCAGCCTCTCCTGAACTGCAGAGGCTCAGGGCAGAGAGGCGAAGGGAACTGATTTCTCCCAGGAGGAGTGCTCGCCTTAAGGCCAGGAGAGGCGGGTCTCCTGGGGGCCGGGACCGCCCCTGGCCTCAGAGAAGATAAAGGCCAGTCAGCCCGGTCCCAGGTTGCGGGAGCAACGTCGTTGTTGAATACCTGTTCCTGCCCGGACCCAGACCTGACCCTCCAGTGTTCCTGTCCCCGCCCGGCTTCCTGCTTCGGACCTCGCCCCGCTCCTTGTGAACTGTTTCCAGGCTAGTGACCCAGGACCGGACTTTGACTACGCCAACGGTAACCTTCCCGCCGGGACCAGCACAATTTTCATTTTTATATGTGATCTTTTCCCCTGCCAAATGAATCTCGCTAAGATCCTTTGCCAATCTTTACACTGTTTTAGTCCTTTCGTTACTGGTATAGTTTGAAACAAAAATAACATTCTGGGCAGGACATTCATTTTAATATCCGATATCCTCCCTAAGAAGGAAAGTTTCAATCTCTCCCAGATTTCTAAATCTTTTTTGACACCCTTCCAAGTAGTCTATTAATTATCTTTGTAGAAGTTTATATTTTTTGCTGTGATCCACACTCCTAGATATTTTACCTTCTTAGCAACCATAATTCCCGTCCTTTGTTCTAGCTCTACTATATCTTCCTTGGTTATATTTTTTGTTATCATTTTAGTCTTATTCCTGTTGAGCTTGAGACCTGCCACTTTTCCAAATTCTTCTAGTTTCTGTAGGGCTTCTTGTAAACTGTTCTTAGGATCTTCCAATGTTAATATCAGGTTGTCTGCAAATACTTTTATTTTGAATTCCTTGCTTCCTACCTTAATTCCTTTAACCTCCGGTGTTTCCCTTAACCTTTTATTAAACACTTCCAACACTGTTATAAATAACAAAGGGGATAAGGGACACCTTGCCTATTCCCTTTGGTAATATCAAAGGCCTCCGATATATTGTTGTTTATTATAAGTTTGGCTTTTTGCTCTTGATAAATAGCCTCAATACCTTTTCTAAATCCTTCACCAATTCCCATCATTTTTAAATTTTCCTTCATGAAACGCCAGGAGACGTTGTCAAATGCCTCCTCGGCATCAATGAAGATCAGCGCCGCCTGCTTGTCTATTCTACTATGCAGATATTCAATAATGTCTATCACATTTCTTACATTGTCTTTCAATTGTCTCCCCGGGAGGAAACCCGTTTGGTCTTTATGGATTCTCTTATTTAAGACTTTTTTTAACCTTTCCGCCAATACGTCTGCGAATAGTTTATAGTCATTATTTAATAATGAGATAGGTCTATAGTTTTTTACCTCTAAGCCATCTGTATCTTTTTTAGGGATTAAGGTAATATACGCTTCTTTCCAGGTGTTTGGAATTCTCCCTTCTTTTAGTACATTGTTCATGACTTCACATAGCACTGGGGAAAGTTGATCACTTAATATTTTATAATATTTAGCCGAGATACCATCTGGCCCCGGCACTTTTCCTCTTTTCATTTTTTTTATTGCTTTCCTAATTTCTTCCTCTGTAATTGTCTGATTTAGATATTCTCTTTCTTCAGTCGTGATCTGTTGCAATTGGTATTGTTTTAAGTAATCTTCTATCTCATTATCTATCTCTTTTTCTCTTTTGTATAATTCCTTATAGTATTTCTGAAATATCTTCTTTATCTCTTTTGGGTCCTCCACTATCCTTTCTCCATCCCTTATCTTACATATCGTGTTTTGTTTTTTCCTCTCTCTTAATTGCCACGCCAGGTATTTCCCTATCTTATTTGCTGATTCAAAGTTCTTTTGTTTCATCATTTTGATCCTCCATTCAATCTCCTGGTTCACTATCATAGAAAATTGAGCTTGTAGCATCCTTATGTTTTGTTTTATTATTTCATCTCCTGGTTTAATGGTTAATTGTCTTTCATTCTCCATGAGATGCAATAAGATTTCTTCTTTCCTTTTCTCTTTTTTTCTTTTTTAAGATGCTATTTTTCTGGATTAGGAAACCCCTCATGACGGCCTTCCCAGCGCCCCACACCATTTCTAGAGATGTTTCTTTATTCAAATTCCACTTAAAGTATTCCTCAATTGTCTCTTTTGCTTTATTTACTATCTTTTGATCATTGAATAGATTTTCATTCATTTTCCATCTTAATGTTCTAAAGTCTTTTCCTTTTACCTCCATATATACTGGATTGTGATCAGATAGGGTTTGTGGGAGGATTTCCGTCTTAATTACTCTTTGCGTCAATTCCTTCGAAATCCAAATATGGGCTATTCTCCCCCAGCTTTGATTTGGGTTTGAAAAGAAGGTAAATTGTTTTATCGTGGGGTTTTTAAATCTCCAAGCATCAATTAGTCCCAAATGTTCCACTAATTCGAAGAAGGCTTTCGGTAATTTGCCCTCCCTCACTTCCTGTTTTCTTATTGATCTATCCAAGTTTGGGAGAACCACTCCATTGAAGTCCCCCATCAATATCAATTGTTGGTCCATCCATTCTAACAATTTGTTACCTAGTTCAGAATAGAATGCTGACTTTTTGTCATTGGGTGCATATATCCCAACCACATTTATCTTTTCTCCTTGATTGGGTGATCTGTACTACTATCGTTCTCCCCTCTTCGTCTTTATGTATTAGTTTTGGATCAAGGTTTTCTTTTATATATAATACCACTCCTCTTTTCTTGACATTATCCGATGCTACAAAGTCTAACCCTAATCTCTTATTACTTAAAATTCTTTTATGTTTTCTTGTTACATGAATTTCTTGTAGACAGATTATGTCAAGGTTCTTTTTAAGCAATACATGAGCAATTTCGTTCCTTTTATTTTTATTGTTTAGCCCATTCACATTCCACGAGGTAATTTTTAATGTACAATCAGTAAGTGGTCGAATCTAAGTTAAATCTACTGTTCTTTGTTATCTGTCTCTTCCTCTTCTTTTTCTTCGTCTAAATTTTCCTCCCCTTCTCCCTCTCCACTTCCTTCACCTCCACCCCTCTCTTCCCCCATCTGCTCCCCTTCTGGTTCCCACCCTCCCAACCTTCCCAGATCTTCTTGCAAATTTATCCAATTCCAGAGAGCTGGATAGTTTGAATCTTTTCCCCTTGAAATAGAATGAAATCCCTTCCGGGAATTCCCATCTATATTGGATCCCGTTCTTCTTCCGTTAGTTAGTTAGTTTTTTATAAACATCTCTCTTACAAAGAAATCTCGAAGGAATCTCTTTAAATATAATAATTGGCTTTCCTTCAATACATAGTTTTTGATTATAGTTTAGCTTTAGTATTTCATTTCTCATATCCAGAGAGTTAAACATGACCAGGACATCTCCTGGCAGTTTCTTCCCTCTGGCTTTGGCTGATTTTGTTTTTATCCGAAAAATATTTGCAACTGAATATCCTATGTCTTCTTCCTTCATATCTAACCAATTTAGATCGTATATTTTCATTTGGTTCCCCTAAATTTCAGGTTTGATTGCTTCTGTCTCATTTGAGTCATCGCCACACTATCCAGTAACTCTTCCTGTATTTTATTTATCTCCTTCACCTCTGTCTTAATCCTGTCCATATCTTTCCTATTTTCTTTGATATCTTTTTGAACCCTTTTCATTGAGTCTTCAAGTACTTTGGATCTTAGAGATAAATCTTTTACTTTTCCTGTTAGTTCTCCCACCCCCCCTCTAATCTCTTATTCAATGAGTCCTGTACTTCCAATAATTTTTTCTCAATATACTGTTCATTATGTTTAAATTCTTTCCTTATTTCAGCCATCAAATTATCATAGTCCTTAATTTCCTTCCCCTCTTTCCCATTTTCTTGTCTGGATGGTCTCCTTTCAGCAGGCGTTCCCGCCCCCTTTTTCATTTTGTATTTCTATTTGTCTTAATTAACTAAAAAAAAAAAAATGAAAATGAAACAAAAGAGAGAAAAAAGTTTTTCCCCACCCCTAGGGGTCGCTCAACTGTAGTTTAAAAAATTTCTTTGTTTTCCCAATGTAGTTCCTTTCTGGCCCCACACGGTGGCGCTTTACTTGCATTCACCCTTTTAGTTCTTCAGTATGAAGTCTCTCTCCACGCACAGCTAGGGGACCAGTTAGATGGATCGTTTACAGTCACAAAAAGCAAATGAAGGAGGAAGAAAGTTCTCGAGATTTAAGTCCTAGAGAGTAAATAAAGTAGGGAACATCAAGACACAGGGGGGAGAAAAGGAGGTGGGGAACATCCAGCTCAATACTTTCCAGGAAGTAGGGATGAAATACGGGGCAGGTTTCGAAGCCGGAACAGAAAAGGTGGGGGGGGGGAGTCAAAATTACACCAACAGATTGCCACGGGAAGGCAGCAGGGTCTAGAGAGAACGTAAAGTATTGCCAAGGTACTGTGTTTAAGTCTTCTTTTCTTTTCTTTCGACTTAGCCGTTTACTCCCCGTTTTCTGTAGCAATAGATTAAATGTTTAAGGCGCCAAGATTATCTTCTCCTAAATGATTACACCTGTGTGCCGCTTTAAGAGAAAAACAGGAAATGGAGCACACAATGGCGGCGAGAGGTTCCGCTGTTTTCCAAAGTTCTCCTCTTACAGTTCACTTTCTCCTCCCAGACCTCTCGTCGTATCCGCTCCTCTCAATAACAAACTCAGCTTTCAGTCAATTAAGCACCCCAAATAATAAAGAGAAACAGTTTCAGCTTGAACACATTAGGCGGGGGAGGTATATAGAAAATACAGTAACTCGGAACAAAGTCTCACTTATATATCCTAGACTGGGTAAAAAATTACAGTCCCTTTTGGTCGCTGGCATAGCGCGCTCCGATCAGGACAGAGCAGAAATGTTTCTATCCGCTTTTCAAATATTCAACTGTTTTCAATCTCAGCAGTTACAGTCTTACTCCCTCTCCTCTCCCAGTCTTCCGTCACACGCCGTTTACTCTTACCGCTGAAGCAAATTCCTTCTTCTTTCATATCATAGTATCTTTGTTCCGCTGGTTTCTTTAACTTAAATTCAATCTGTTATTGATTTAGTTATGACCCAGCTTCTTAATTGTTGTTGGAGGCTTGCCGCTTTCACTCGAAGTCTGTTGCTTCCCTTTCATGCTGCAGCTCCAATCCTGTTCTCAAACTTGATTTAAAATGTCCGAAAAACAGGGGTGCGCCAGCAGCACCACCAGGTACCTGTCCCCCAAGATAACCCTCTTGGGGTTTTGAGGTCCACGGAGCCTTCGTGACACCTCTAGACCCCCGCATTGTTTGAGACCCCCTCCCCCGGAGGGCAGCCTCACACTCCTTTCCTGTGGCTGCGGTTCGCCGGAAGTTGTTATTTTTTTTAAGATACTTCTTAATGGGTCAGACAGTAAGTCCTCAATTTTTTTATAATATATTGCCGGTAGGACGTCTGGCCCTGGTGGCTTTCCAATCTTTGCTTCCTGAATTGCTCTTTGAATTTTGTACGATGTGATAGGGGCATTCAACAGTTCTGTTTGTTCTTTAGCAAGTTTCGGAAGACAGTTCTGTTCTAAATTTTCTTTAACTTCTTCTGTTGTTTCATTTCCTTCCTTATAGATTTCTCTAAAGAATTTGAGAAATCGTTTCTCTATTTCTTTAGGGTTCTTTATTATTTTGCCTTCGCACTTAACTCTATTTATAAGCCTTTCTGCCTCTCTCTTCTTTAATTGCCATGCTAATAACCAGGCTCAGGTTCTGTTTCAGGCTGTGTCTCTGTTTCAGGCTCCGGCGCTGTATCAACCACTGTTGCAGACTCAGGCTGTGGCGCTATGGCTGTCGCTGTGGCTCTGGTTCTGTTTCTGGCTCTGGCTCTCTTTCAGGCTCTGTTTCTGAAGGAGGGTTTTGTTCTGGCTCTGGCTGTGTCTCTGGATCTGGCTGTGTCTCTGCTGCAGGCTCCTATGCTGTATCAAGCACTGTATCAGGCTCTGCCTCTCCCTCTGCCCCTGGCTACGTTTAAGCGTCAGGCTCAGTTTCAGACAGTGTCTCTGTTTCAGGTTCCAGCACTCTATTAAGCACTATTTCAGACTCAGGCTGTGGATCTCGGCTGTGGCTCTAGGCTCCGTCTGTGGCTCAGTCTGTGGCTCTGGCTCTCTTTCAGGGTCTGGTTCTGAATGAAGATCTGGTTCTGACTCTGATTCAGGGTCTCATGATGGCTCTTCCTCTGCCTCTGACCCAGCTATATTTCAGGGTCTGGCTCTCTTTCAGTCTCTGTGTGCTGGCCCCGGGGGAAAGGTTACTGTTGGCGTAGTCAAAGTCCGGTCCTGGGTCACTAGCCTGGAAACAGTTCACAAGGAGCAGGGCGAGGTCCGAAGCAGGAAGCCGGGTGGGGACAGGAACACTGGAGGGTCAGGTCTGGGTCCGGGCAGGAACAGGTACTCAACAACGACATTGCTCCCACAACCTGGGACCGGGCTGACTGGCCTTTATCTTCTCTGAGGCCAGGGGCGGTCCCGGCCCCCAGGAGACCCGCCTCTCCTGGCCTTAAGGCGAGCACTCCTCCTGGGAGAAATCAGTTCCCTTCGCCTCTCTGCCCTGAGCCTCTGCAGTTCAGGAGAGACTGAAGGGTTACTGGGCCCAGGGGGAGACTCACCTGTAGGCACTGAGTCCTCAACCACCTATGGAGCCAGAGTGGATTCACCTGGTGTCTGCTCCTGAGGATCCGGCACAGGTGCAGGCACTTCAGAATCAAGGCCCTGCCCCAGTTCAGCCGGTCCTGGAGGCGGGGACTCCTGTGCAGGCTGGGATTCCTCCGGTTCAGCCTCTGAATCGGATTCCCAGGCCATCACACTCTGGTTCTGAATTAGGGTTTTGTTCTGGCTCTGGCTGTGTCTCTGGCTCTGGCTCTGGCTCCAGCTCCGGCACTGTATCAAGTACTGCTGCAGACTCAGTCTGTGGCTGCAGCTATGTTTTGCGCTCTGGCCCTGTATCAAGCCCTGGCCCTGGCCCTGGCCCTGGCCCTGGCTCTGATTCTGATTCTGATTCTGGGTCTCACTCTGGCTCTGATTCAGGGTCTCACTCTGACTCTGATTCAGGGTCTCGCTCTGGCTCTGGCTCTGGCACTCTATCAAGGACTGTTTCAGACTCAGGCTGTGGCTCTGCCTCTGTTTCAGGCTCAGGCTCTGTTTGAGGCTGTGTCTCTGTTTCAGGCTCCGGCACTGTATCAAGTACTGTTGCAGACTCAGGCTGTGGCTCTAGGCTGTGGCTGTTGCTCTGGTTCGGGCTGTGGCTCTTTTTCAGGCTCTGGTTCTGAATGAGGGCTTGGTTATGGCACTGATTCAGGGTCTCGCTCTGTCTCTGGCTGTGTCTCTGTTGCACCAAAAACGGTGGTTTGTTGTTGTTGTTGTTAGTTTCTTTCTTGGGTGGGACAAATGTTTAGTTGGGGCGGTTTAGCATAATTGTTTCTTGCTTTGTTTTTCTTTTACTATTTTTTTTGGTTATTGTATAGTTTGTATTTTGCTTTTCAAGGGGAAAGGGTCAGGGCTGCCTGGGAGGGGGCCTCAGCCAACAGAATGGCTGGGGCAGGTTCCCTACCCAATCTCTGTTATCGCTGGTGGGAGGAGCAGTTGCGCTAAGACCAGACCACGTCTTTACCGAAGATCTGGTTCTGACGCTGATTCTGATTATCTGATTCTGGCTCTCTATCAAGGGCTGTTTCAGACTCAGGCTGTGGCTGTTGCTCTGGTTCTGGCTCTGGCTCTTTCTCAGGCTCTGGTTCTGAATGAGGGCTTGGTTCTGGGCCTGATTCAGGGTCTCGCTCTGGCTCTGGCTCTGGCACTCTATCAAGGACTGTTTCAGACTTAGGCTGTGGCTCTGGCTCTGGCTCTGTTTCCATTCTTACAATGGAATGTACACAAAACAATAATCCTCTCTTAGATTTTTTGGGATCTCTTTATCTAAAATACTCATGTCACCGTTACTTCCTCCACATCTCCAACAAGCATTCGCCAAATTTTTATACATTCTTGATCATCTGGAAGGAGTGAGGTACCACCTACGAGCCATTTTCATCATGTTCTCTCTTATATTATAGCTGGCTGTAAATTTCAAATTTCCATTCCATCAGTTTTCCCCATCTTTTAGCATAATTGGACGGCCCACATCTTGGGCCCACTTTATCATTGAAGCCTTAACCTCCTCATCCATTACTTCGTAGTCTAAAAGAAGTCTATAGATTTTTGCAATCAATTTGGTTTTACAATTCAGTAGTTCTCTTTCAAATCTTGAAGGCTCCTTTTCAAAACCTATCTGCTTATCCTGTCTGAACACTTCATTCACCTGGAAGTAATCTAGCCAACTAGAAAAGTGATCTTTTATTTTCTCATAACTTATCAATATTAGTTGACCCTCCTCCACCCCCCCTTAATATTGTGTTATACGTTATCCAGTTCTCTTTGATGTTGTTCCTTTTTTTAACAGCGATTGCTTCTAGTGGAGAGTTCCATCTTGGGGTTTTCTGTTCCAAATATCTTTTGTATTTTCCCCATACCTTATATATAGCATTTCTTATTATATGATTTGAAAAACTCCTATGCGTCTTTATTTTCCCATAATTAAGATAGCCATGCCACCCAAAACGGGTGTCATGACCTTCTAGATCTAAAATATTCCAATTTTTAAATAAATACCAATCTTTCAACCGGAGAAGACATGAGGCTTCGCAATATAGCTTCAAATCCGGTAACCCGTAGCCACCTCTTTCTACAGTATCTATTAATATCTTATGCTTTACTCTTGGTCTTTTACCCTTCCACAAAAATTTAGAAATTTCTTTTTGCCACTTGTTGATACTGCTGGTCTTTCCTGTAATTGGAATCGTTTGGAATAGAAAGAGTAGCTTCGGTAAAACTATCATTTTAATTACCGAAATACGGCCCAGGAATGATAAATTTAACCTTGTCCATGTCTCCAACTGTCTTTTGATATCTTTCCAACAATTGGTATAATTATCTTCATATAAGTTAATATTCTTTGGTGTTATCCATAATCCTAAATACTTGATTTGGGGGTAGATTTTAATGCGTATTATTTGTTCTAATTCTGCTTTTTCATCTGGCGACATATTTTTAACTAATAGTTTTGTCTTGTTTAAATTCATTTTGAACCCCGCAACTTTACCGTAGCCATATATTATTTCCAACGCCTTTCTTAAACTCTGTTTTGGTTGCTCCGTAGTTATAATTAAATCGTCAGCAAATGCCCTCATTTTGTAACTTATATTTCCCAGCATAATCCCTTTTATTTCTTTTTCTTCCCTAATTTGTTTACATAAAACTTCCAATTCCAATGTTAATATGAAAATTAAGGGGGATAGTGGGCAACCTTGTCTGACCCCTTTACTGATTACACACTCCTGTGATAAATTTCCATTGATTATGATTTTAGCTTTTTGTTTTGATTATATTGCTTCAATCCCTTTTGTAATGGGAATTGGGGTTGCTTGTGCGTAAATTCCAAACTGCTCCAAGCTAGTTGTATGGCTAAACCTTTCCCCGGTTTGACAGCCCTAACAGCGCGACTGTCTCAGTCACTGGCAGAATCCGTCAGTGGGCGTTTCCTGAACTTCTTCCAACATAAGAATTCCTTGACAGCAAGTCTCCGCCTCGCTTCTCTGCGCGGAAGCCTTCTGCGCAGAGTAGGCGTGCCAAGCGGAGGTCCTGCGCTCTCCCCACTGATCTCACTGGAAGAGTCTCGGAGCCTTCCCTCCGAAGTACTCTCAGCCTCTCCTTTCTTCCTGGTGTCACCTTGGTTTCCTTCCCCAGCGGAAGCTCTCTCTCTCTCCTTGCTAGTTCCCTCTCCGGCATCATTGGGGAGCCTTACCTCTCCTCTCGGCTGCGATGGCAGTTCCCTGACACCTTTTATATACTGTATACCAAAATCCATATGGTGTAATAGACCTTTCATAAATTTCCAGGATACGCTGTCGAAAGCTTTTTCTGCATCTATAGCCATTCAGACTGCCTTCTTTTCTATTCTTAAGTCTAAATACGCTAATAAGTTTATAATGTTTCTAGTGTTGCTATAAATGTGCCTCCCGGGCAAAAAGCCAGCTTGGTCATTGTATATCGTCATCTGGAAGACTTTTTTTGATCTTTCGGCTAAAATATTAGCATATAATTTATAATCGTTATTTAGAAGTGCGATAGGCCTATAGTTGTTAATAAGTAGATTGTCCATTCCCTGTTTTGGAATTAATGCAATAAGGCTGTCTTTCCAAGAATCCGGCATGGTTCCATCTTTTAAGATACTTCTTAATGGGTCAGACAGTAAGTCCTCAATTTTTTTATAATATATTGCCAGTAGGACGTCTGGCCCTGGTGGCTTTCCTATCTTTGCTTCCTTAATTGCTCTTTGAATTTCGTACGATGTGATAGGGGCATTCAACAGTTCTTTTTGTTCTTTAGTAAGTTTCGGAAGACAGTTCTGTTCTAAATGTTCTTTAACTTCTTCTGTTGTTTCATTTCCTTCCTTATAGATTTCTCTAAAGAATTCGAGAAATCATTTCTCTATTTCTTTAGGGTTGTTTATTATTTTGCCTTCGCACTTAACTCTATTTATAAGCCTTTCTGCCTCTCTCTTCTTTAATTGCCATGCTAATAACCAGGCTCAGGTTCTGTTTCAGGCTGTGTCTCTGTTTCAGGCTCCGGCGCTGTATCAACCACTGTTGCAGACTCAGGCTGTGGCACTATGGCTGTAGCTGTGGCTCTGGTTCTGTTTCAGGCTCTGGCACTGTATCAAGCAGTGCTTCAGGCTCAGGCTCAGGCTTCTGCTCTTTATTAGGCATTGTCTCTGTCTTTGGCTCTAGCCCTTATTCTAGCTCTATTTCAGGATCGGCCAGTGTCTCAGCCTTTGTCTCTGTTTCACGCTGTTTCTCTGTTTCAGGCTCCGACGCTGTTTCAAGCCCTGTATCTGCCTCTGCCTCTGTTTCAGGCTCTGGCACTCTATCAAGCACAGTTTCTGGCTCTGGCTCTCTTTCAGGCTCTGGTTCTGAATTAGGGTTTTGTTCTGGCTCTGGCTGTGTCTCTGGCTCTGGCTCCAGCTCCGGCACTATATCAAGTAGTGTTGCAGTCTCAGGCTGTGACTCTAGGCTGTGGTTGCAGCTATGTTTTGCGCTCCGGCCCTGTATCAAGCCCTATTTCTGGCTCTGCCTCTGGCTCTGGCTCTGGCTCTGGCTCCGGCACTCTATCAAGGACTGTTTCAGACTCAGGCTCTGGCTGTGGCTCTGCCTCTGTTTCAGGCTCAGGCTCTGTTTGAGGCTGTGTCTCTGTTTCAGGCTCCGGCACTGTATCAAGTACTGTTGCAGACTCAGTCTGTGGCTCTAGTCTGTGGCTGTTGCTCTGGTTCGGGCTGTGGCTCTGTTTCAGGCTCTGGTTCTGAATGAGGGCTTGGTTATGGCACTGATTCAGGGTCTCGCTCTGTCTCTGGCTGTGTCTCTGTTGCACCTCAAACGGTGGTTTTTTGTTGTTGTTGTTGTTATTATTTTCTTTCTGGGGTGGGACAAATGTTTAGTTGGGGCGGGGATTATTTTAAGTTTAGCATAATTGTTTCTTGCTTTGTTTTTCTTTTACTATTTTTTAAGGTTATTGTATATTTTGTATCTTGCTTTTTAAGGGGAAAGGGTCAGGGCTGTCTGGGAGGGGGCCTCAGCCAACAGAATGGCTGGGGCAGGTTCCCTACGGGGGGATGTATTGGAACACCCAATCTCTGTTATCGCGGGTGGGAGGAGCAGTTGCGCTAAGACCAGACCACGTCTTTACCGAAGATCTGGTTCTGACTCTGATACTCTGATTCTGATTCTCTGATTCTGGCTCTCTATCAAGGGCTGTTTCAGACTCAGGCTGTGGCCGTTTCTTTTTCTCTGGTTCTGGCTCTGGCTCTTTCTCAGGCTCTGGTTCTGAATGAGGGCTTGGTTCTGGCACTGATTCAGGCTCTGGCTCTGGCTCTGGCACTCTATCAAGGACTGTTTCAGACTTAGGCTGTGGCTGTGGCTCTGGCTCTGTTTCCATTCTTACAATGGAATGTACACAAAACAATAATCCTTTCTATATAAATTTTCCAATACATTCTGAAAACATAATAAATCCTTAATTGTTGTCCACCTCCTTTTAGGTCCTTTATCACTCAAATGCTAGCACGGAGTCAAAACTATTATTGTATTTTTGAACATATCTTGTATAACCATCCCATTTTTCTGCAAATTTTTGCTTTGAGATTCCTCTGAGTTTGCTAGTCAATTGAGCCGTCTCCACCAATTCCTGTAATTTGATTTGCCAATCTGTTATTTTTGGAGCCTCGTAATCTTTCCATCCCTTGGCCACAAGTATACGAGCTGCTGCGGTTGCATACAATAATACCTCTCTTAGATTTGTTGGGATCTCTTTATCTAAAATACTTCATAGAAATGCCTCCGTTTTTTTTGTAAGAGTTATCCCCATCATCTTTTTAAATTCATCGTATATCCCCCCCCCCCAAATCTTAATCTTTTCTTGATCATCTAGAAGGAGTGAGGTACCACCTATGAGCCATTTTCATCATGTTCTCTCTTATATTATAGCTGGCTGTAAATTTCAAATGTACATTCCATCAGTTTTCCCCATCTTTTAGCATAATTGGACGGCCCACATCTTGGGCCCACTTTATCATTGAAGCCTTAACCTCCTCATCCATTACTTCGTAGTCTAAAAGAAGTCTATCGATTTTTGCGGTTATTTTATATATTATATATATTATATATTATTATATAGATTATATAGATTATATATCTGGAAGACTTTTTTTTGATCTTTCGGCTAAAATATTTGCATATAATTTATAATCGTTATTTAGAAGTGCGATAGACCTATTGTTGTTAATAAGTAGATTGTCCGTTCCCTGTTTTGGAATTAATGCAATAAGGCTGTCTTTCCAAGAATCCGGCATGGTTCCGTCTTTTAAGATACTTCTTAATGGGTCAGACAGTAAGTCCTCAATCTTTTATAATATATTGCCGGTAGGCCGTCTGGCCCTGGTGGCATTCCTATCTTTGCTTCCTTAATTGCTCTTTGAATTTCGTACGATGTGATAGGGTCATTCAACAGTTCTTTTTGTTCTTTAGTAAGTTTCGGAAGACAGTTCTGTTCTAAATGTTCTTTAACTTCTGTTTCCAACTTCGATTTTTCCACCTGGAAGCCAATTTTCCTGTCCGAATTATAGGCCTCTCTTACTTGGAAATAGTGTAACCAATCCTGCACCTTATCTTTAAGTTTCTCATAACTCTGCAATTTCAGTTTGTCCCCATCCTGTTCCAAAATTTCCCAATATTTTGGCCAGTTCGATCTCATGTTAAGTTTTTTCAAGGCCTTAGCTTCCATTGGTGAAAGCCACCTTGGGGTTTTATTCTCCAAAAAATCTTTATATCTGACCCAGACATTGAACAATGCTTTTCTGACAATATGGTTTTTAAACGCCATATGAGCTTTGTCCTTACCATACCATAAGTATGCATGCCATCCAAAAACATTATCATGTCCTTCCAAATCAAGAATTTCTGTATTCTCAAGAAGTAGCCATTCCTTTAACCAGCAAAAGGCTGCCGCCTCGTAGTATAGTTTAAAGTCCGGCCGGGCAAACCCCCCTCTATCCTTTGCATCAGTAAGAATTTTATATTTAATTCTGGGCTTTTTGCCCTGCCAGACAAATCTAGAAATTTCTTTTTGCCACTTCTTGAAACAGTCCATCTTGTCAATTATTTGTAAGGTTTGAAACAGAAACAACAGTTTTGGCAATACATTCATTTTAATAACTGCAATTCTACCCAGTAAGGAAAGCTTTAGGTTTGTCCATATTTCAAGATCTTTTTTCACTTCAGACCAACACTTTTCATAATTGTCTTTAAATAAGTTAGCATTCTTCGAAGTCATGTTCACCCCTAGGTATTTTACTTTTTTCGTTACTATTAAACCTGTTTCTCCCTGAAACCTTTCCTTCTCTATTGGTGTCAAGTTTTTTTCCAAAACCGTAGTTTTTAATTTATTAAGTTTAAGCCCTGCCACCTGACCAAATTCTTGTATTATTTCCAAAGCTCTTCTAGTACTAGGGATTGGCTCCTGTAATGTCAAAACTAGGTCATCTGCATAGGCTTTCAATTTATAATGTTTGGCTCCGACCTGTATACCTTGAATCTGTTGGTCCCTTCTAATCATGTTCAGCAAGACCTCCAGGACTGAAATAAAAAGCAGAGGGGAAATTGGGCAGCCTTGTCGTGTCCCTTTCTCTACCTTAAATTCTTCTGTAACTGCGTTATTCACTATCAATTTTGCCTTTTGTTCTGAATAAATCGCCCCTATACCGTTTCCAAACCTTTCTCCCACCCCCATCCCTTGCAGGTTTTTCTTCATAAAACTCCAAGAAATGTTGTCAAAGGCTTTCTCTGCGTCGATGAATATCAATACTGCTTTTGTATTAATATCAACTTGTAATTTTTCCAAGATGTCAATTAAGTTCCTTGTGTTGTTTGTCATATGTCTGCCTGGGAGAAAGCCTGCTTGGTCTTTATGTATGATTCCCGCTAGGACTTTTTTTAATCTTTTAGCTAAAATGTCAGCAAAAATTTTATAATCCACATTAAGTAGGGATATGGGGCGGTAGTTCTTAAGTTGTGTCTTTTCTGACTCATTTTTCGGTATAAGCGTGATATAGGCATCTTTCCACGACTCTGGCGCTCTTTTCCCCTCCATAATTTCATTGCAGACCTCCATTAATGGCTGAATTAAATAGTCCTTCATTACTTTGTAATATTTGGAGGAAAGCCCATATGGGCCTGGAGACTTGCCAAGCTGTAAATTCTTAATGGCACCTTCAACCTCCTGTTCAGAAATTCTGTCATTCAATATTAATTTGCTCTCCTGAGATATATTTTGTAATCCATTTGTTTTTAAGAATTTCTCGATTTTGGTCTCATTCTGTGGTCCTTGTGCATACAATTGTTTGAAGTATCTCTGGAAACAGTCTTTGATCTCCTGTGGGTTTTGTATAATCCTTCCATTTACTTCAAGATTGGTCACTGTATTTAATTTTTGTCTTTTCTTCAGCTGCCAAGCTAGCAGCTTTCCACACTTATTATCTGATTCAAAAGTTTTTTGTCTCATTTGTTTAATCTTCCATTCTATGTCCTGATTAACCAATTTCAAATACTGTGCCTGATATGACTTAATTTCTCGCAGGATCTCCTGTGATTTTGGTTTAGACCTTAATCTCTTTTCTCCTTCTCTGATTTTCTCCAAAATCTTTCCTTTTCTTTCCTCTTGAAGTCTCCTCTTTATAGCATTTTGTTGAATCAGAAAACCTCTAATAATGGCTTTACTTGCGTCCCAGATTACTCTTTTTTCCACAGTTGTCTTTAAATTTATTTCAAAATAGTCTTTCATAATTTTTTGGGCCTTCTTAATAATTTCAGGATCTCTAAACAAGGTGTCATTCATTCTCCACCTAAAGGAACCAATCGGTGTTAATTTCATGTCCATTCTCACAGGGTTATGGTCGGAGCAGATTTTTGGGCAGATTTCCACCTTCTGAGTCTTGGGTGCCATCCCTCTTGTAATCCAAATTTGGTCAATTCTTGTCCAAGTCATGTTAGCTTCAGAGAAGAAAGTTCCCTCCCTTCCTAGGGGGTTTTTAGTTCTCCAAATGTCAATCAAGTCCATATTGTCTGTCATTTCAAAAAAAGTCTTTGGTAGTCTTCCATCTTTTGTAACTACCTGTCTTTCAGATTTGTCCATATGTGTTGACACAACTCCATTCATATCTCCCATCAAAATAATGTTCTGGTCCATATGATCCAACAACGTCTCATGCAGTTTCTTGTAAAACTCTGATTTCCCCTCATTAGGTGCGTAGACTCCAATTATTAATACTTTCTCTCCTTGTATTTGTATTTCAATTGCTACAAATCGTCCATGTTCATCCTTGAAAAGAAATTTTGGTGACAACTTCTCTTTTGCATATATCACAACTCCTCTTTTTTTAACTTTGTCCGATGAGATAAATTCTTGACCTAGTCTCTTGTTTACCAATAATTTCCTGTGGAGTCTTGTTATATGTGTTTTTTGTAAGCAAATCAAATCCAATTGTTCCTTTTTTAACATATGAAAAATTCTCTTCCTCTTGCTAGGGGAATTAAGACCCCGGATGTTCCAAGTTAACATCTGCAGAGACATGTTGTAGTTATTGTAAAGTTCCTCCAACTGCTCCCAAAAGTTGTTCTTCTGATGGTTGTGTCTCTTTCTCTAGTCGGTTCGACCCCAAGGGGTGTCTGTCTAGATCAGGTGGTCCCAATCCTAGTATCTCCAAATCTCTTGTCCTTGCCTCCCTTCTTAGTTCTTCCCAAAGTCCTCCAGGAAACTCACTTTATCTTCCTTTGATCTTATCTTTATTTTCTTTCCTTTAAATGTAAACGAGAGGCCTTGCGGAAATTCCCACCTGAACAAGATATTGTTCTTCCTTAGTAGGTCAACCAAGTCACTGTAGTTAGTTCTGAGGTCTAGTAGGTATTTTGGGATATCTTTGAAAATCTCGATTCTCTCACTTCCAATCTCCAGTGCTTTCTTGTAATGCAGGCCCAGTATTTTGTCTCTTTCTTCTTTCGATCTTAGTGAAATCAGGCAGTCCCTCGCTCTGTTCTTCCTTTTGACTCTTCCCAGCCGAAAGGCACTCACTATCTCAAATTCTTCTGAATCTAGACCCCAAAAGGTCTCAAATTCCAATGCGAGAAACTCTACTAGTTCTCCTTCCTCTGTTTCTGGAACTGATCTTAATCTCAAATTGGCCTGTTTTTCCTTAAGTTCAATCAGAGAGAATTGTGCCTTGTAATCATCCAGTTTTCTGTTTATTGGCGGTATTTTTTCCTCTACCGCCAAAACCCTCTCCCTGGCTTCCTCTGCTGTCTGTCTGGTCTCCTTGGATTCCTGCAGTAACCTGTCAATTGCCTGGGTATTGGAATTCACTTTCTGTCCTACGTCATTCACTTTTTGTCCAAGGTCTTGGATAGTTGAGGTGTTTAAATCTATCTTAGCTGTCAGATTCTGTAAAGCTGAAAGGATCTTGTCCAGTGTTGTAGATTCTGGTCCTGCTGGTCTTGCTCCCTTAAATTCTTCTCTTTCTGTAGCTTGTGAAGCAGAAAGACCTGTTACAGATGCTCTTCTAGAGTGTTGTTGTTGCTGTGTCTGCAGTTGCGACTGTTGTCTGGTTTTATATTTTATTACTTTCTCTTTCTCTTGTGCCTTCTCCTGCGGCTTATCTTGTGGAATGTCTTGATCCATTCCTGTGTCTCAGAAAAGTCAAGGTCACTTACACAGTTCTCACAGCTCCCAGGTTTATTTCTCAGCAGTGAACAAAAATAACAGCTGCAGCGGAAAATCCCCAGCTATAACAAAGAGTTCCTCTAGGAGAGCAGAGTAGCAAAATGTATCCTGGATGAATAGTTTTAAAACAGTATCTTTACTGGCATGTCAATGTTACTCAAAAAGCAACAGTTACAGGCTGCTTGACAAATTGCATCCCCACGAAATCGGCGTTGCTCCCCGAATCGATCGTGAGGGGCACTTCTAGGGTGGTCCCATTTGGCAACTGAAGTGTTGCAGTGAGCTGCACCGCTGGCTTGGGTGGTAAAGGGTCTGTGGGTTGCAAAGATGCTGGGGACTGTTCTACAGATTCGCCTGGCTGAGCCCCAGCAATTCTGCTTCCAGCCAGGCATTGTCGTTTCCCTGAGGTTCCTCTTCCTGGATCACTTCTGCAGCTACCGTCGCTAAAGCTGCAGTGTGTTTCTGGAGCCTCTGGGGGCACTCTTTCGCCATGTGCAGTGCACTGTCGCAGATGTAACACTTCCTGGTCCCTCTAGGAGGCTTCGCCTTTACTGCACCGGAAGCTGGGGCTCTGGCTGTTGCTTGAGCCTTAGCACCACCAAGTTCCATCGGCTCCTCCCCCTGCCTCCCCAGCGGCGAGGGATGTGACTGACTGAACTCCCTGGGGATGAAAGAAGACGTCCTCGCTGGTGGACGCACCTGACGTTCTTCCTCATTGTGCCAAGGACGTCCCTCGTGACGTATCCCAATCGCCAGAGCCCTCTGCACCACCTCCTCCAGGGTCTGAGGTCTGTCTCCCCTGGCAAGTTCGTCCTTTATGGGACCGCTGAGACCCTCCCAGAACAAATCCCTCACAGGTGTGCAGTCTTTCTCCCAGCGTAACGCAGTCAGTAAAGCAAAAAATCTGGAATGGTACTGACGCACAGTGGCTTTGCCTTGCCGCAGTCCAAATATCTCCCTGCGTGCAAGATCCAGATCTACGGTTGACTGGAAGCAGGCATCCATCGCTTTAATGAATTCATCAGAATCGCGGCGGGCAGGGCCATCTTCACGCCACAAATTGCGCAACCAGTCTCTGGCCGGCCCATGCAAGTGAGAAACAATAAACCCCACTTTCTCCTCCTCATCTTTAAAGTCATGACGAAGCAAGTGCAATGCATACAAAACGTCTGCTCTGAAATTGGGGTAGTGCTTCAGGTTCCCATCGAAGTGGGTGACTAGGCTGCCCCCCCGCCTTCCAAGTCCAATCCCCTCTGATCTGGACCCTGGGAACCCTTCCCTGTTTGCACGCTCCCACCTTGTTTGCAGGTCCTGGCAGCGCTTCTCCATTTCGTCATGCTTCTTCTGAGATGCAAGGACTGCAGCGGTGAGTTCGGAAACTGTAGTTCGCAGTGCTGTCAGCTGATCCTCCGCACTCATGGCTGTCACCGTTTGTGAGCTTTGCAAAAAAAAAAATTTGCGTTCTTTGGGAGGGGACTTACTGTCAGAGCCACCCGAGGTCCCAGCTCACAAGAGACCAAAGTCCAGTCCAAGTTATATACAAAAGGTTTTATTGAAGAACATTGTTGTCGTTACATCCAAGCTCCGTGGCTCCGCATCTGTTACCCTTAGATGTTAGAAGTCCCCTCTGAGTCAGTCCCGCCCCTGCACCAGCTTAAGAGGCTTGTACTGCTCCACCTTTTCCTCTCCTTCCTTTTCCGCAGGGTCTTCCTGCCCCCCTGTGCTCCCTCCCTCCGGGACTCCCCCGAGGCTGAGTCTTCTGCCGCCTGCTCCCCCCTCCTTCGTGCTTTGGGACCAGGCTCCTCCTCAGGGCTCTCCTCATTTCCGCGCGCCTCCACATTTGAACTTGGCGCGCGTACGTTGCCTCTGACCTTCCTTTCGACCGTTACGCTACTCTCGGTACTACACTCCTCCCCTTCCGGCAGGACGTTTTGCTCCGAACTCCTTCCCCTCTCTGCTTCCTGTTCTGCTCTTTCTGACACACTGGCAACTCCACCCCCTTCACTCCGTTCCGACGGAGAGACCGGTCCCGATCTCCAACCCCCACTGGGGATTCCCCCTTCGTTCCCCTGCTTCTGACTGCCTCCCTCTCTACTGCCCCTTGGCCTGACCAGGGGGGCTCCCTTTTGGGAATCCTCCGATTCACTTGACGGACTCACTGACAACCTCGGGTCGTCGTCGTCCTCTTCCTCGTCGCCCTGAAACCCTGACAGTATTCTTTTGCAGAAGTCTGCAGTAATGCTTACAATGTAATGCTTACAATGTCTCTTAAGCGGTGCAATCAGGGTGGCCGTTCAATTACTTGAGGCAGTCCGGGATCAAAGATTGAGTGGTGGGTTCTATCTGTTAGGGTGTGAAACCTAAGACGCTGGCAAGTTAGCAATGTCATGTGACTTTAAGTAGTCAAGCTCATTAAGTTGTTAAGTTGCTCAGTATATAAAGAGTGTTTGTTTTCTCTGCCTGCGGGGCGTGAAGCAAAAATGTCTGAAAGCTCCGGAGGCGTTTCTGTTATCTGTCTGCAATAAACCTGTCTTTGGAAAGACAGGCTTCCCTGTGTTGTTATTTCTTTGCTGCTGAGACTCTGAAGCTTGTACTGCAACAAGAATCTCTGCACTGGATTTAATTAATGCTCTGCAAAGAGAACTGTTGCTGGTTGCGCAGCGGAAGCATTTACTGGACCAGTACACAGACTCTCTTAGGTTATGGCTCCTTCTATGTTTCTACAGCTGTATTGTGTGCAGAGAAAGTGAAAGCAGCTTTCGGATGAGAGAAGACTGGCTTGGTCGTAAATCCAGCTCTTAAAGGAACTGAGAGGCTGCAGAAAGTTGAGAGAGCTGCGTAAGTGAAGATTTACAGCTTCATTAGCTGCAAAAGGCTAGCTTGACCTCCCGTTGTGTTTTTGTTTTGTTAATAAAAACAGAGGACGGTGGTAGGTTGCTAGTGAAGAGACGGAGGGAAAAAAGGTTTAAAAGGCTTCAGAGGAGGCTGGAGGCGTCTGAAAAGTGAGTAAAACAAATCCCAAGGGGAAAGAGAAGCAAGGGCACACAGAGGGAGTAGCAGCCGACCCCAAGAATGGCAGTGGAAAATTTCCAGGTTCCCTTTACAAAGTTGAACTCTGCTAATTACGTGCAGTGGTCTAAGAGGGCTCAAGTCTGGTTGGAAGCCAAAGAAGTGTGGGCTGACTATGTCCAGAGGCGAAAGCCGTTTGTGGCTGTTGCAGCAGATGCCACAGCAGAGCAACAGGCTGCTGCACATGCTCAGAACAGGGAACATGAAAAAATGGACACTAAAGCTAGATGCATGTTGATGGTATCGATAGACCATTCCCAATTACCTCATGTGGAAAATTTAAGGTCTGCATTTGAAATTTGGGAAGCTCTTAGGCGAATTCACCATAGAGCCACGCCTGGAGAGAAGGTGAACATTATACGTGCTTTGTATGAGTTGAAACTGAAGCCAGGGGATAGTGTGGTTGAACACACATCACAGATGACTGAGTATTTCAACCAACTGTCATCTCTAGGTGTGAATTTTCCTGAAAATATTAAAGTTTATACTCTGCTTAGCAGCCTGCATGCAGGGTTTGAAAACTTAGTACTAACTTTACAAGTTTTGCCAGAGGAGCAGCTGAATATGAATTATGTGACTGGTAGATTGTGTGAGCAAGAATATCAACATCATCGAAAACGTATTGATAATTCAAATACCCCAAGGGTTGGATGTTCAGATAATTCCCAGCGTGGGGGAACTAGCAGGCAGAGCTGTAAGGAAGCCTCACAAGTGTCTGCTATGGCCAGCAAGTCATGTTTTCGATGTGGCAGCAGGTTTCATTTGATAGCAAAGTGTCCTGAAAAGCAACAGGAATTTCAACAGTCCAAGGTCAGTTTCCGGAGCTACAGGGGAAGACGACGTGAGAGCTACAAGAATCAACGATCCAGAGGGGGAGCAGGTGCTGATAAGGGACTATCTGCAATGGCAGCACAACAGAGTCCTAAAAGGAGCCAACAAACCTTGAAGTGGATAATTGACAGTGGAGCCAGTCACAGTTTAGTTCCAGCGACATCTAGTGGCAGCTTGAAGAACTGCAAGACATTGCCAGTTGCAAAAACTGTGACTATAGCAGACAATAGTAAACGAGAAATGAGCCTTAAAGGCACAATTTATGTTAATTGTTTGCAAACTAACCTTCCTGTTTTTGTTCTTCCAGGAATGAAGAATGGACTTTTGAGTGTGTCATGCCTGGTAAAAAGTGGTTTTAAGGTTGAGTTTGAAAATGATGTGTGCACCATTTTGAAACAGGGGAAGGAGCTAGTTAAAATTCCCTGTGAGGATGGGCTTTTTGTTTTGGATGAAGAGCAGTTAGCAGCAGGTAGATGTTCAACAGGTGAAGCGCAAGCTAAGTGTGTAAATAAGGCTCCTCATACAGGTTGTGCACATCTACTACACAGAAGATTAGCTCATATATGCTTTAAGTATGTAAGCAAGATGCCAGATTTAGCTGAGGAGTGTAACATTAAACCCTGTCCAAATTTTCTGGATTGTTGTGCTTGTAAACATGCTAAGGTTAAGACATGTAACTATCCTAGATCTGATAGAGTAAGCAAGAAACCCTTTGAACTTGTGCACACAGACGTGTGTGGCCCTATGCCAGTCAAATCGCTTGGAGGTGCGAGATTTATGCAAATTTTGGTGGATGATTTTTCAAGGGCTAGTTGGGTTTTCTTTCTGAAAGAAAAATCGCAAGCAGCTTCCATCCTGATGGATTGGATTGAAGAAGTCGAATGTAAATTTGACACCAGGGTGCGTAAAATACAATCAGATCGTGGTGGGGAATATGTGAACCACACGCTGGAGATGTGGTTAAAAAGGAAAGGTATAGTTCATAGACTTACCAATCCCTATTCACCACAGGAGAATGCAGTTGCTGAAAGAAAATTTCGAACATTACAGGAAGCCATTACTGCTTTGCTGTTTGATTCTGGACTTCCACAGCAGTTTTGGGCTGAGGCTGCACTGTATGCGAATTATACTTTTAACAGAGTGTACAATAGCACAGTAGGCAACACTCCTTACTTCATGCTATTTGGGGAAAAACCAAAAATTGATCATCTAAGAGTTTTTGGATGTCGTGCTTATGTGCTGGTGCCTAGGGCACAACGTAGGAAAGGCGATCCTAGATCTAAAGAAATGTTTTTCTGTGGTTATCAAGCAAACACAAAAGGTTGGAGATTTGTGAATGTAGAAGGCAATCAAACGAAAATCACAATCAGCAGAAGTGCAGAATTTTGTGAACAGGATGGTTGGAATAAAATTCATGGAAATCCTGACATACTATTTGACGTGGTGAACAGTAACAACGAAACTCAGGCCCCAGGGCAGGTATTAGTTCCAGAACAGGCTGAGGAATTTGAGTTTGAGGACAAGGGTGAGAAATCATTTAGTTCACCCAAGTCTGTAAAGTCAGAATCTTCTAGCTCTAAAAGTTCACCTGTACAGCAAGAGAGTGTAAAGTCAGAATCAGAAAGTTCTTCAACTACTAGTGACAAACAGGTGACGACTAGTGATTCTGGGTCAGAGGGGGAAACTGAAGGAACATCACAGGAACTGTTAAGGCGTTCCAAGCGTGCCAACAAAGGTATACCTCCTGAAAGGTACCAAGCTATTAGTGTTTGGGCTGGTTTGGCAAATTGCGAACCTGAAAGTTTTGAGGAGATTGAGCAATTACCCCAGGAGGAGGCCAGTAGGTGGCGTGAGGCCATGCAAAAAGAGTTGAATTCTATGAAAGAACTGGGTGTGTTTTCCATCACCAAACTGCCAGAAGGTACCAAGGCAGTAAGTTGTAGGTGGGTGTACAGGATAAAGACAACAGCGATGGGGAAACCAGAGTACAAAGCAAGGCTTGTAGCTCGAGGTTTTACGCAAAGAAAGGGGTTACATTATTCTGAAGTCTATGCGCCCACTTCAAGGAGTGAAACCCTACGGGCACTATTAGCAGTTGCTGCTCAGAAAGGGTTCAAAGTGAAGCAATTTGATGTCTCTACAGCTTATCTTCATTCAGACTTGGCTGAAGAGCTCTATATGGAGCTACCGCCAGGGTTGAAAGTTGGTAAATCAAATCAGGTATGGAAACTACATAAATCTATTTATGGACTCAAGCAATCTGCTCATAATTGGAATGAGTGTTTGAATGATGTTTTGGTAGGCATTGGTTTTAGCAGGAGCAAGGCTGACAATTGCTTATATTTCAGAGGTTCAGGAGATGCTCAAGAATCTTTGCTTGTCTATGTAGATGACCTGATTTATACTTCAAAGACACAAGAACAAGTAAAAAAACTAGCCAAAGAGTTAAATAAACACTTCAAAGTTAAGAATCTTGGTGATGTGAAGGTCTATCTTGGTGTTCAGATAGATAGGACCAAAAATGGCAGTTTTCTACTGAATCAAAAAGGCAAGATATTGCAAATGTTGAAAAAGTTTGGCATGACAGAGTGTGCAGGTGTTAGAACACCAATGGAAATGGGTTTTGTAAAAGACAATGAGTTCAAGGATAGTGCTGAATTCAAGAGTGCTGAAATCTTTCAGTCAGCACTGGGAAGCTTACTTCATCTTTCGCAATGGAGTAGACCAGATATTGCTTACACTGTTAACTTACTCAGCAGAGAAGCTTCAAGACCTAGTGTAAATGCATGGAAAGGAATTCAAAGAGTGTTAAGATATTTACAATACACCAAAGATTTTTGCCTTGAATTATCTGCTGAAGGACAAGCACAGATTACTTGTTGGGCAGATAGTGATTGGGGAAATTTAAAGGATAGAAAATCAGTGTCTGGCTGTGTAATAAAATTTGGTAACTCTCTGATTGGGTGGAGATCCAAGAAACAGAACCTGATTGCTTTGTCGTCAACGGAAGCTGAGTTCTGTGCCTTATCTGAGTTATGTAGAGATCTAGAATTTTACAAATGCTTGGCACAAGAGATGTATGAAAAGGCCATCACTCCAATCACTGTATGGGGTGATAATCAACCGTGTCTTAAGTTAGCACAAAATGGGCAGTTTAAAGGTCGTACAAAACTTTTGGATATCCGCTTTCAAAATGTTTGTCAAACGGTAAAAGCAGGAATTGTTAAATTAAATTACTGTCCCAGTCATGAAAATCAAGCTGATGGTTTTACAAAACCGCTTGGGTTTCAGCGGCATGAAAACTTTTGTGAAGAAATGGGTCTGAAGTAATTTTGTTTTTGTATTGCCAGCGAGAGGGGGTGTTAGGGTGTGAAACCTAAGACGCTGGCAAGTTAGCAATGTCATGTGACTTTAAGTAGTCAAGCTCGTTAAGTTGTTAAGTTGCTCAGTATATAAAGAGTGTTTGTTTTCTCTGCCTGCGGGGCGTGAAGCAAAAATGTCTGAAAGCTCCGGAGGCGTTTCTGTTATCTGTCTGCAATAAACCTGTCTTTGGAAAGACAGGCTTCCCTGTGTTGTTATTTCTTTGCTGCTGAGACTCTGAAGCTTGTACTGCAACAAGAATCTCTGCACTGGATTTAATTAATGCTCTGCAAAGAGAACTGTTGCTGGTTGCGCAGCGGAAGCATTTACTGGACCAGTACACAGACTCTCTTATATCCCCCCCTTTCTCTTTTAAGGGGGGGGGTCTCCTGTCACGCAATGCAATTTAGCTCTTTATAACAAAGTCCATTTCTTTGGTTCCAAGCTTCTTTATCCCTTGCTTTCAAACTGTCTACAGATCGGCAAAGCGGGCTTCCTGTTTAGACTCTGCCGATTTCAGGTTCAAATTCAAGATCAAAATCCCGGATCAAAGTATCAAAGTCAAGTTCAGGTTCACTTCTATTGGGTCTTATTCTTTGATCCTTCCAGATTTCCCCAGATCTTACTCACGGGTAGATGTTTCAGATCGATGTTTCACAGGAAAAAGGTCAGCGCTCTCCAGGCAATTGCTGTGCAGCTTCGCTCCGTAGAAGTAGCGATCGACTCCCAGCACAGCGCCAAACCCCCGCTCCGCTCCGGAGCTCTTTTCAGGGCTTCTTTGACAGTTCGGGGGGCGCGCGATGTGCCCACTGAGTCCCACGGCCCCAGGCTTCTCCCGCCTGCGGGTTTTTTAAGGGTCCTCCGCTTCGCTGCAGCGGTGGACCCGATTTCCACGGAGCTTCTCCCTCCTGTCAGAGGGAATCCGCCATTACCGATAGGTTAGAACCTAGTGCTAAGATACTGTCGAGAATGTATAACCTGCTGTTGAAATGGAAAACTGAGGATGAAACGGTTAAATCTGCTATGATAAAATGGGCACAAGATATTGGTCATAACATCATGTTTGCTGACTGGGAACGGTTGTGGACCACCGGTATGAAATTTACGGCATGTAATGCCTTAAGAGAAAATATTATGAAAATGATTTACAGGTGGTACATGACCCCAGTCAAGCTAGCAAAAATTTACCACTTGCCCGATAATAAATGTTGGAAATGTAAAGGAACGGAAGGAACATTCTTTCACCTTTGGTGGGCCTGCCCAAAGATTAAGGCTTTCTGGGAAATGATTTATAATGAACTGAAAAAAGTATTTAGGTATACTTTCCTGAAGAAACCAGAGGCCTTTCTCCTGGGCATGGTCGGCCAATTGGTGCCAAAGAAGGATAGAACCTTTTTTATGTATGCCACAGCAGCAGCAAGAATACTTATCGCAAAGCACTGGAAGACACAAGACTTACCCACCCTGGAAGAATGGCAGATGCAAGTCATAGACTATATGGAACTGGCAGAAATGACCGGCAGAATCCGAGATCAAGGAGAAGAGCAGGTGGAAGAGGACTGGAAGAAGTTTAAAGTTTATCTACAAAAACATTGTAAAACTTATGAATGTTAAGGGCATTGTAAATGAAATGAAGGGGTTCCAGTGATTAAGATAAATAAGAGTATAAAGGTAAAGATAAAAAATGAATTTGAATAATATGATAATTGCTGAACTAATTTTAAATTGGAATACATGAAAGGAAAGCGGGTGGAAGCAAGGAAAATAAGATCTGGAAGGTTATTAATTCGAAACAGAGTTTGTTTTTAATCTTGAATTGTCTTTGTTATGTTTTTTATTGTCGTTTTTTTTTTTGTCTTTTGTTGGTATTTTTTGTTGTATGCGTTTGTTGGGTTTTTGTGATTTGGGTTGTTTTTACTGTTGTTAATTTCTGTGAAATTTAATAAAATATCATTTAAAAAAATAAATAAAGAAATGTTCTTTAACTTCTTCTGTTGTTTCATTTCCTTATAGATTTCTCTAAAGAATTCGAGAAATCATTTCTCTATTTCTTTAGGGTTGTTTATTATTTTGCCTTCGCACTTAACTCTATTTATAAGCCTTTCTGCCTCTCTCTTCTTTAATTGCCATGCTAATAACCAGGCTCAGGTTCTGTTTCATGCTGTGTCTCTGTTTCAGGCTCCGGCGCTGTATCAACCACTGTTGCAGACTCAGGCTGTGGCGCTATGGCTGTAGCTGTGGCTCTGGTTCTGTTTCAGGCTCTGGAACTGTATCAAGCACTGTTTCAGGCTCAGGCTTCTGCTCTTTATTGGGCTTTGTCTCAGTCTCCGACGCTGTTTCAAGCCCTGTATCTGCCTCTGTTTCAGGCTCTGGCACTCTATCAAGCACTGTTTCTGGCTCTGGCTCTCTTTCAGGCTCTGGTTCTGAATTAGGGTTTTGTTCTGGCTCTGGCTGTGTCTCTGGCTCTGGCTCCAGCTCCAGCTCCGGCACTGTATCAAGTACTGTTGCAGACTCAGGCTGTGGCTCTAGGCTGTGGCTGCAGCTATGTTTTGCGCTCCGGCTTTGTATCAAGCCCTATTTCTGGCTCTGGCTCTGGCTCTGGCTCTGGCTCTGGCTCTGGCTCTGGCTCTGGCTCTGGCTCTGGCTCTGGCTCTGGCTCTGGCTCTGGCTCTGGCTCATGGTCTCACTCTGACTCTGCTCTTAGATTACTTCGTAGTCTAAAAGAAGTCTATACATTTTTGCGATTATTTTGGTTTTACTATTCAGTAGTTCTCTTTCAAATCTTGAAGGCTGCTTTTCAAAACCTATCTGCTTATCCTGTCTGAACACTTCATTCACCTGGAAGTAATCTAGTCAACAAGAAAGTGATCTTTTATTTTCTCATAACTTATCAATATTAGTTGACCCTCCTCCTCCCCCCTTAATATTGTGTTTAATGGTTATATGGGGTTGCTCGTGCGTAGGTTGCCGCCACTCCTGGCTAGGTAGCCTAGTTAAACCTTTCCTGGCTGGACAGCCCTTCACTTCGTGGCTGTTCAGTCGCTAGCAGAATCCGTCAGTGGGCGTTTCTTGAACTTCTTCCAGCAAAGAAGTTCTTTGACGCCAAGTCTCCGCCTACTTTCCCTGCGCGGAAGTCTTCTGCGCAGGGTGGGTGTGGGTAGCAGAGGACCTGTGCTCTCCCCGCTGGTCTCCAGCGAAGAGTCCTGGAGCCCTCTCTCCGATTCCCCCATCCGCCCCCCTTTATCCCTGGTGTTACGCTGATTTCCTTCCCCAGCTGCTGAGTCCCCTCTCTCCCTGCTTGGCCCTTCTCCGGCATTGCTTGGGAGCCCTGCCTCCACTTCTGGCTCCGATGTCAGTTCACTGACATCCACCCCCCCCCCAGGACCCCCTCCACCCCCGGCCCGACCTTTTGATCCAACTTCGTCCTTTTCCTCAGCCGACGATGCGGGGAATCCCCGGAAGGAGCTGTCGCCCTGAGGATTCAAACTCCGCTTCCCACCCGCTCCGATCTCTTTCCGCGGGGTGGCCCTCCCAGTCCGATTCCTCTTCCTCTGACGCCTCTCCTCCCTCCTCTTCGGAGGCAGGAAAACCCACAAAATCCTCTTCAAGATTGTCTTTTCAGGGCTCTACCATCGCCATCGATCCCCGGCATTGAATGTGTTGGCCTAGTGTGGGGCTCCGAGGAGAGCTTGGCTGTTTGGCTGGTGTACCGGCCACCTAGCGCACCAGCAGCCACCCTGTCAGGCCTATTGGAGGCGGTGGCTGGCTGGGCCTTGGAGTTCCCTAACCTATTGGTATTGGGGGACTTCAACATCCATGCTGATGCCACTCCCTCCTCACAGGCTCTGGACCTGGTGTCTTCCATGGCGACACTAGGGTTCTCCCAGTTTGTTTCGGGCCCCACACATCAAGCAGGCCACACGCTGGATTTGATCTTTGGCGTAGGTATAGATGTGATCATGTCTCCTTCGATGAAAGTGCCATGGTCTGATCACTACGCTCTGAAAGCCAGGATTGACATTCCACCCCCACCCTGCTTAGGTGGCGAGCCAATTTGGGCTCGCCCACAGAGGCTGATGGACCCTGATAGATTCCGTCAAGCCTTGCGGGACCTTGCTCCCCCTGGCGACTCATTGACTGAGCTTGTTGAGGGCTGGAATATCCAGCTCCTGGCAGCCATCGTAGAGATCGCACCTAAGCGCCCTCTGCGACCCCGCAGAAACAGGGCTCCCTGGTTTACCGAAGAGCTCTGGAAAATGAAGCGGGACCTCAGACGGCTAGAGCGAGTATGGCGGGGTGCCCGTGACGGAGCCTCAAGAACATCTTATAGGGCTTTTATGGAAACCTACGAGATGGCGGTGAAGGCTGCTAAGAAGTCTTACTTCTCGGCCTCCATTGCATCCGCTAGCTCTCGCCCGGCACAATTATTTAGTATAATCAGGTCTTTAACGTCCCTTGAGGGACAGCCAAATTTAAATAATAATTTGGCACATAGCTGTGAGGCATTTGCGAGCTTTTTTGCGGAGAAGGTCTTGTTGCTCCGCCATGACCTCCCTGCCAATTTGGATACAATAAAGGAACTGGAGGCCCCTCGACTGTCCTCGGGTCCAGTATTGGACCACTTCGACCGGATATCCCCAGCCGATGTGGACAGACTCCTCCGAGCTGGAAAGCCCACCACCTGTCCTCTCGACCCGTGCCCGTCTTGGCTGATTAGAGCGTGTCCAGACGAGGTGCGGGCCCTCCTGGGGGATATCATCAATTTGTCCCTTGGCACGGGGACATTCCCTGCAGAACTGAAGGAGGCAGTGGTGCGCCCGCTCTTAAAGAAAACATCATTAGATCCTTTAGATCTATCCAATTACCGCCCGGTTTCGAATCTTCCGTTCCTGGGTAAGGTGATTGAGAGAGCGGTTGCCGAACAGCTTGGTAGGTTTCTGGATGAAACATCGGCTCTGGATCCATTCCAGTCCGGCTTCCGCGCGGGTCATGGGACCGAGACGGCTCTGGTTGCCCTAACAGATGATCTTCGTAGACAGCTGGATCGAGGCGGGTCGGGGCTGCTGATTCTTCTAGATCTGTCAGCAGCTTTCGACATGGTCGATCACGAACTCCTGGACCACCGCCTTGCCGACGTGGGGATTCAGGGCACAGTCCTTCAATGGCTGCGCTCGTTTCTCTCTGGTCGGGGACAGAGGGTGGTGCTTGGGGCGGAATTGTCATCGCGCCACTCCTTGGTGTGTGGAGTACCTCAGGGTGCGATACTCTCCCCGATGCTTTTCAACATCTTTATGCGCCCCCTCGCCCAGCTTGTCCGGAGTTTTGGGCTGGGTTGCCATCAGTATGCTGATGACACCCAACTCTATCTGTTGATGGATGGCCATCCTGACTCGGCCCCAGACACACTGACCAGATGTTCGGAAGCTGTGGCTGGATGGTTACGAGGGAGCCGGTTGAAGCTAAATCCTTCGAAGACAGAGGTCCTGTGGCTGGGACAGGACGATATGGGATTGGGGGGGCAACTCCCATCTCTTGCGGGGGTGCAATTAGTGCCAGCACCATCCGTTAAGAGTTTGGGTGTAATCTTCGACACCTCCCTTTCCATGGAGGCGCAGACTGCAGCTATAACAAAGGCAGCATTTTTTCATCTCCGCCAAGCTAAGCAGTTGGCTCCTTACCTCTCTCGCCCTGACCTAGCCACTGTGATCCATGCGACGGTCACCTCCAGCCTGGATTATTGTAACTCGCTCTACGTGGGGCTGCCCTTGAGACTGACCCAGAAACTCCAGCGGGTGCAGAATGCTGCAGCGAGACTCCTTACGGGGTCTTCGCTGCGAGACCACATTCACCCGGTGCTATACCAGCTGCACTGGCTCCTGGTGGAGTACAGGATCAGGTTTAAGGTGCTGGTTTTAACCTTTAAAGCCCTATACGGCCTAGGACCCTCGTACCTACGGGACCGCCTCTCCTGGTATGCCCCACAGAGAAACTTACGGTCTTCAAATAAAAACATCTTGAAGGTCCCAGGCCACAGAGAAGTTAGGCTGGCCTCAACTAGAGCCAGGGCTTTTTCGGCTGTGGCTCCGATCTGGTGGAACGCTCTGTCACTAAGAGACTAGGGCCCTGCGGGACTTGACATCTTTCCGCAGGGCCTGCAAGACAGAGCTGTTCCACCAGGCCTTTGGCCAGGGCACAGCCTGACTCCCTCCCTTGGCAATCTTCATGGAGCTCTGGCACAATGGTTGCCAGTGGCTTGATTTGAACCAATTTTATAATGAATGATTTTAGAGTGTTGTTTGTGCTGTACTTTTGTACTGTTTTATTGTTGTTAGCTGCCCTGAGCCCGGCTTCAGCTGGGGAGGGCGGGATATAAATAAAATTTATTATTATTATTATTATTATTATTATTATTATTATTATTATTAATCTGTGGTTCCAAATTGCTCCTCCCAGAATCTCGCTGGTGGTTTAGGTTTATCTGGGAACAGGCTGTGGAACTCCTCCGCAAGATACCCATCATTGATAGCCTCCGCTGGAACCCACGTGTTTTCTGACTCGGCTTCTCCCTCCCAAGCTACGAAGTACTCCACCTGGCGCCCTCACCATCTTGAATCGAGTATTTCCGTGGCTTGGTTGTGGTGTTCCCAAGTTCATCTTAAGTTGCTGGTGCAAGGCCTCCATTTATTCCACAAACTGCTCTGCCACAGGTACGCTCCCCCCTTCCTCCCCCCTCCCCGGGAAGGCCCTGGGGTGACACCCATAATTGGCCATGAACGGGCTCATTCCCGTGGAAGCCCGCCTCGACCTGTAGCAAGCCCATGAGCTTCCTCCAGAACCGGGAAGTAAATTGTTTCCCGCTGTCAGAGCTGCCCAAGGTCCCAGCTCACAGAGGACCAACGCCAGGTCGTTGTTATATACAAAAGTCTTTATTGAAGTTCAGTTTCTATTTCGAAGCCGTGGCGCGCAGCTCTACGTCTTAAACCCTAGACCGCCGAAGCTCCGTCTGAATCTCCTCCCCCCAGACACCAGTTTAAGACTCTAGCCTTGCTCCACCTCTTCCTTTGCTCCTTTCTCCTCTGGGTCCGCCTGTCCGCTGGGGTCTCGCCCTTTCTGGACTCTTCTGATGCTGAGTCCCCTGAGTCATCCCCCACCCTCCGGCGGGCTTTAGGACCTGGTTCCTCATCCGGGCTACCTGCTGTGCCGCGCGTCTGTACATTTGAACTTGGCGCACGCGCCCAGCCGGCAACCCTCCTCCTGACCGTTCCCTCACTCCCCGATGGAGGCGTGGTCAGCCCTAACTCATCTTGTCTCCCTCATGGAGGAGACGCTGGCCCTGATACCTGGGATTCTTCCCCCCCACTACGCTCTGGTGGGGAAGCTGGTCCTGATCTCCAGCCGCTGCTCTGGGAGTCCCCGCTGGCCCCTTGCTTCTGGTGCGTCCCCCCTGGGACCCCCCTTGCCCTGGCCATCGGCGCCCCCCTCTGGGAATCTTCTGATTCGCTGGAGAGGCTCATGGAATCTCTCGGGCCACTGTCATCTTCTCCCACGCTGCCCTCAGATTCTTCCCCTTCGCTCTCCATTCCCTCTCTTCCCTGTGCCTCTGCTCCTGAGCCCCTGATATCCATCCCCCCCTCGAAGCCCCCCCTTCCCCCCTCCCCCTCTTCTGGTGTGGGTTCCGGGTGCTCCAGTGCTGTGGGGGTGAGTGCAGGATACAGTTCTTCCCCCCTGGTGTGCAGCTGGCCGGCTGGATCCGGCCAGTCCGTAATGGGCTCGTCTACGTCGATCTCCTCTGCTTCCATCTCTCTGCAGGTGTGCTCGAACCCAGGATCCTCCCCCAACACGTCCATGTCCCTCTCTCCCCCTGTTGCCTCGGGTGACGCTGCGTGCAAGGACCCTCCCGGCAGTTCCCTGCTCCACCCCACCTCCGGTTGATTGTCCCACCAATAAGAGCGGTCTGTGCCAAACCCCGAGAGTGATCCCTCTGGGGAGCTTGTTTCTGGCGCCGTTTCCTCAGCTGAAGAGAACCCCTGGAACGTGCTGGTTGAAAGTGTGGGTGTGAAAAGATATTCATCGAAATAATCTGCCGGCATGGGTCTGTGTGGGAAGAGTGCATGGAACTCGTCCTTGAGGTAGTGCTCCTCCACAGCATAGTACGGTACCTTCCCTGGCGAGGAGATATTCAACCCCCTCTTCCCCCCATCTGGAGTCTAAAATCTCCGTGACCTCGTTGAGTGGCGCCCCCCTCGGTGACCTCCCCTTCGTGGGCGATTCGCTGAGTGGGTCTGGTGCGTTCCCTGGCGCCTGAAACCTGTGGGGTTCCTTGTAGGGTGTGAGCACTGATCTATGAAAGACCGGGTGCATTCTTGAACCCTCCGGGAGTGTCAACCGGAAGGCCACTGGATTGATTTGTGCCTCAACTTGGTAAGGCCCTAGCTGCTTGTGTCCGAGCTTCTTCTTAGCTAACGTTCTGGCCGGCACTGCCTGGGCTGCCAACCAGACCCAGTCCCCCACCTGGATGTCTTCCCCAACCCTCCTGTGTCTGTCTGCCTGCATCTTGTAGGCGTGTTTTGCTAGCTCCAAGTGCCTTCGGAGTTGCTCATGGACCTCCTGTAACTCCGCTGCCCAAGGCCTCTGCTCCCTGTGGCTCCCCCTCCCCCACTCTCTCTAATCCCGGGAAGGTTCTGGGATGCCGCCCATTGTTGGCGAAGAACGGTGTCACCCCCGTAGAGACGTGCTTCGTGTTGTTGTAGGCAAACTCGGCCAACGGTAGGTAGTCCACCCAGGTCGAGGGCTGTTGATTCGCGTAGCATCTCAGGTACTGCTGCATGATGGCGTTGACCCTCTCCGCTTGGCCGTTGGTCTGCAGGTGCCATGCCGACGCTAAATTGATCTTGAAGTTCAGGATGCCCAGCAGCTTCTGCCAGAAGCTCGAGATGAATTGGCGACCGCGGTCGGACAGGATGGACCGCGGCAAGCCGTGAACCTTGAATACGTGGTCTATGAACAGCTTGGCGGTCTGTTCCGCTGTGGCCACCTTCGCGCAAGGAATGAAGTGCGCCATCTTGGTGAACATGTCTACGACCACGAGCACCGCTGTTTTGCCTCGCGAGCTGGGCAGATCTGTGACAAAGTCCAGGGCCACTTTCTCCCACGGCTCCAGCGGCGTCTGTAGCGGTTCCAGCAGTCCCGCCGGCGGCCTGTGTACTGGTTTGGCCCTTTGGCATGTGTCACACCTAGTGACGTAATCTGCAACTTCTCCCCTCATCTTGGGCCACCAAAAGTCTCTGGCTACTAATTCCGCCGTCTTGTCCTTGCCAAAGTGCCCGGCGCTGGGCGCGTCGTGTAACTGCTGCAGTACTTTCGCGTGGAGGTCGTCTCCCGGCATGTAGAGGGCTCCTTTGCGGATGAGCAGTCCGTCGCGTATCTGGAACTCGGCGTCCTTCGCAGTGCCTCTTCGCACCTCCTCCATCTTGGATTGTGCAAACGAATCCGTCTGCAGCGCGCGACGTACCGCGTCCAGGTCCACGGTGGCTGAAGCGCACGCCCACGCCTTCGGTGCGAAAATGTGTTTGGCCGCCACCGGTGCCGCTTCCTCGAGATACTGCGGCTTCCTGGATAGCGCATCCGCCATGACGTTGTTGTCTCCCGGGATGTATTCTATCCGGAAGTCGAAATCCGCAAAGAACTCCGCCCAGCGGATGTGTCTCTGGTTCAGGAACCGCGCCGTGCGCCAATACTCCAGGTTCTTATGGTCCGTGCGGACCTGCACTGTGTGTTTGGCTCCGATGAGGAAGTGCCGCCACGCTTTGAAGGCTGCATGAATGGCCAGCAACTCCCTGTCCCAGATGGTGTAGTTCTGCTCCGACTTGCTGAGTTTCCTGGAGTAGAATGCGCACGGCCTCCAGTCCCCTTGCGGATCTTGCTGCAACAGGACCGCCCCCACCGCTCTGTCTGAGGCGTCCGTTTCAACCCTCAGTGGTTTGCTGGGGTTGACGTGTAGCAGCTGTTCTTCGGACGCGAAGAGACAAGAGACGCTTGAGTCTCCGAAAGGACTGCTCCGCCTGGTCCGTCCAGGTGAACTTCTTCTTCTTGGAGCTGAGGGTGTCCGTGATGGCCGCCGTCTCCATCGCGAACCCCTTGATGAACTTGCGATAAAAGTTGGCGAAGTCGACAAACTTCTGGACCTCCTTCCGATTGCGCGGGCTCTTCCAGTCCAACACCGAGCGGACCTTGGTGCTGTCCATGGCGAGTCCCTTGTCGGACAGCTTGTAGCCCAGGAAATCCACCTCCGTCATGTCGAACTGGCACTTCTCCAGTTTGGCGTAAAGTCTGTGCTCCCGTAGTCTCTGCAGGACCTCCTTGACGTCTCTGTCGTGAGCCTCCTGCGATTCCGAGAAAATCAGGATGTCGTCTAGGAAGCAGACGCACTTCTTGTAGAGGAGTCCCGCTAACACGTGGTGCATGAAGGCTTGGAAACAGTGGGAACCATTTTGCAAACCAAATGGCATAACTCGGTATTCATAGGTGCCCAAAGGCGTAAACATGGCTGTCTTCCACTCATCGCCCTCCCGCATGCGTATAAGGTTGTACGCCCCTCGAAGATCCAGCTTGGTGAAGATGCGTCCCTTCCTCACCGTCGCGAGCAGGTCGTCGATCTTGGGCATGGGGAATGCCGTGGGCTTCGTCCTGGAATTGATAATTCTGTAATCAACTATCAACCTCCGTTGGGGCGTGTCTTTTTTCTTCACGAAAAACACGGGACTGCCCCCCGCTGCTTTGGATTCTTGGATGAATCCCCGCTTCAAGTTGTGATCTATGAATTCCCTGAGTTCTTGCAGTTCGTCTTCAGACATGGAATACAGTTTCCCAGTCGGCAGCGTCGCCCCCGGCAGGAGGTCAATCTTGCAGTCGTAGGGCCTGTGGGGAGGCAGCTTGTCCGCTTCCTTCTCGCAGAAAACCTCCAAAAACGCCTTGTACGTGTTGGGTACCGCTTGCAGCATGCCTAAGTGTAGCTGTGGTTCATCCTCTTGCCCCTCATCTTCCTGGCTAGTCAGGATGCAGTGTTCTGCGCAGTAGGAGGAGCAGAAGGTCAATTGACGCTGGTACCACGCTAATGCCGGGCTGTGCCTGTCCAGCCAACTCATGCCCAATACTATGGGCGTGTCTGACAGGTGGGTGACGTTGAAGCTGATGACTTCGCGGTGATTTCCAATTTGCATCACCATTGGCGGTGTTTGCTGTACCACCTGTCCTCCCAGTAGCTCTCTTCCATCAACCGTGACGACGTTTAGGGGCATCGTGGCTGGTAAAAGCGCTATGCGATGTTGCTTGATGAAATCCACTCCTATAAAGTCTGCATTACTACCACAGTCAATGGTAATAGGGACTTCCATGGTGAGTCCATTGGGCAGCTGGAGTGATGCGGTGAGTTGCACCACTGGTTTGGGCGGGAGGGGGTCTGTGGGCTGTAAAATCTCTGGGGACTGCTTCACTGACTCGCCTGGCTGGGCCCCAGTGCCTCTGCCTCCAACCAGGCTTCGTCGTTTCCCTGTAGCTGTTCCCCCTGCTGAACTGCTCCTTTTACTGTTGCCGAGGCTGCAGTGTGCTTGTGGAGCCTCTGGGGACACTCTTTGGCCATGTGCTGTGCACTGTCGCAGATGTAACACTTCCTGCTCCCTCTAGGAGTCTTCGCCTTGACTGCTCCTGGTGTTTGGGCTCTGGTAGCTGTCTGAGCCCTGGCACCACCTATCTCCATCGGCTCTTCTCCCCCTCCCAGTGGAGGCGTGGACTGGGCACGCGCTGTCTCTCTGGGTAGGAAGGGAGGCGTTCTGGCTGGTGTGCGTGTCATATGTCCCTCATCCCTGCTCCAAGGGCGTTCTTCCAGGCGCACCCCAACTGCCAGCGCTCTTTGCACAACTTCTGTGGTGCTGTGGGGCCTCTCCCCCCTCGCCAGTTCATCTTTCACGGCCCCATTCAGCCCCTCCCAGAACAGATCTCTGACGGCAGCGGAGTCCTTCTCCCAGCCCAGCGCATTCACCAAGGCAAAAAAGCGGGCGTGATATTGTCTCACCGTGGCTTTGCCCTGCTTCAACCCATGCATTTCCCTCCTGGCCACATCCACATCAACCGTTGATTTAAAACAAGCGTCCATAGCTTTAATAAAGGCTGTTGAATCTTTGAGGGCAGGGTCATCTTCGCGCCATAAATTGCGCAGCCACAATTTAGCTTCCCCATGCAGATGAGTTATTATGAAGCCTACTTTCTCCTCCTCATCTCTAAAGTCTTTCCGAAGCAAATTGAGCGCGAACACTATATCTGCTCTGAAGTTAGGATACTGCTGCAGGTTCCCGTCGAAGTGGGATACGATGCTGCCCCCCCTTTTCCCGAGGCCAACTCCCTCTGGCTTAGGTCCTGGCAGTCCCTCCTTGCCCAAACGTTCCCACCTGGTCTGCAGATCCTGGCAGAGCGCTAGTGCTTCTTCCTCTCTCTTCCTGGATGCTGCTATCTCCACGGAAAGCCTCGTGACTGCGTCTTGCAGCTGTTTTACCTTCTCCTCTGTAGTCATCTTTGCCAATCTTCATGAGCTCGCAAAACACCGAGTTTTGCCCCCCGCTGCGCCAACTCACGCTGCGAGGGTAAATTTTCTTTTGGGGATGGAGCTTACTGTCAGAGCTGCCCAAGGTCCCAGCTCACAGAGGACCAACGCCAGGTCGTTGTTATATACAAAAGTCTTTATTGAAGTTCAGTTTCTATTTCAAAGCCGTGGCGCGCAGCTCTACGTCTTAAACCCTAGACCGCCGAAGCTCCGTCTGAATCTCCTCCCCCCCAGACACCAGTTTAAGACTCTAGCCTTGCTCCACCTCTTCCTTTGCTCCTTTCTCTTCTGGGTCCGCCTGTCCGCTGGGGTCTCGCCCTTTCTGGACTCTTCTGATGCTGAGTCCCCTGAGTCATCCCCCACCCTCCGGCGGGCTTTAGGACCTGGTTCCTCATCCGGGCTACCTGCTGTGCCGCGCGTCTGTACATTTGAACTTGGCGCACGCGCCCAGCCGGCAACCCTCCTCCTGACCGTTCCCTCGCTCCCCGATGGAGGCGTGGTCAGCCCTAACTCATCTTGTCTCCCTCCTGGAGGAGACGCTGGCCCTGATACCTGGGATTCTTAACCCCCACTACGCTCTGGTGGGGAAGCTGGTCCTGATCTCCAGCCGCTGCTCTGGGAGTCCCCGCTGGCCCCTTGCTTCTGGTGCGTCCCCCCCTGGGACCCCCCTTGCCCTGGCCATCGGCGCCCCCCTCTGGGAATCTTCTGATTCGCTGGAGAGGCTCATGGAATCTCTCGGGCCACTGTCATCTTCTCCCACGCTGCCCTCAGATTCTTCCCCTTCGCTCTCCATTCCCTCTCTTCCCTGTGCCTCTGCTCCTGAGCCCCTGACACCCGCGATCCGAGATGACCCTCGAGGGAGTCTCATGCAGCCTGAAGATGTGATCTACAAACAACCTGGCTGTTTCCTCTGCCGTTTCCGCATGCGAGCAAGCTACGAAATGGCACATTTTTGTTAGCAGATCGACTACTACCATGACTGCTGTCTTCCCCCTTGATTTGGGCAAATCTGTCATAAAATCTATGGATACCACCTCCCAGGGTCTTCCCGGCATGGGTAAGGGTTCCAGTAACCCTGCGGGTGCAGCCCTCTCCCCCTTTGCCCTCTGGCAGCGGTCGCACCCCCGTACATATTCCCGTACATCTTCCCTTACCCTTGGCCACCAGAACTGCCTGGTGACAAGCAACATGGTTTTGTGTTGACCCGGCTAGTTCTCGTTTCCCAACCAACACTCCCCCACACACCCATCGGTTCTCAGGGAACACGTGTCTGACTTCCGGCGGTCTCTCTCCTTCCATGTACTCCGGCTTCCGGGAGAGAGCATCTGCTCTTACGTTCTCCTCCCCCGGCACGTACCGGATCTCGAAGAAAAACTTGGAGAACTCCTGTGCCCATCGAATCTGTCTCTGGTTGAGTACTCGCGCAGTCCTCCAGTATTCCAAGTTCTTGTGATCCGTACACACCTGGATCTTGTGCTGCGCCCCTATTAGCAGATGTCTCCATCGTCGAAATGCTGCATAAATTGCAAGCAGTTCGCGGTCATACACCGTGTAGTTTTGCTCCGACTTGCTCAGCTTCCTCGAGAAAAAGGCGCAAATATTAGCATATAATTTATGCTAAAATATGCTAAAATATTAGCATATAATTTATAATCGTTATTTAGAAGTGCGATAGGCCTATAGTTGTTAATAAGTAGATTGTCCGTTCCCTGTTTTGGAATTAATGCAATAAGGCTGTCTTTCCAAGAATCCGGCATGGTTCCGTCTTTTAATATACTTCTTAATGGGTCAGTCAGTAAGTCCTAAATTTTTTTATAATATATTGCCGGTAGGCCGTCTGGCCCTGGTGGCTTTCCTATCTTTGCTTCCTTAATTACTCTTTGAATTTCGTACGATGTGATAGGGGCATTCAACAGTTCTTTTTGTTCTTTAGTACGTTTCGGAAGACAGTTGTGTTCTAAATGTTCTTTAACTTCTTGTGTTGTTTCATTTCCTTCCTTATAGATTTCTCTAAAGAATTCGAGAAATCGTTTCTCTATTTCTTTAGGGTTGTTTATTATTTTGCCTTCGCACTTAACTCTATTTATAAGCCTTTCTGCCTCTCTCTTCTTTAATTGCCATGCTAATAACCAGGCTCAGGTTCTGTTTCAGGCTGTGTCTCTGTTTCAGGCTCCGGCGCTGTATCAACCATTGTTGCAGACTCAGGCTGTGGCGCTATGGCTGTAGCTGTGGCTCTGGTTCTGTTTCAGGCTCTGGCATTGTATCAAGCACTGTTTCAGGCTCAGGCTCAGGCTTCTGCTCTTTATTAGGCTTTGTCTCAGTCTCCGACGCTGTTTCAAGCCCTGTATCAGCCTCTGCTTCAGGCTCTGGCACTCTATCAAGCACTGTTTCTGGCTCTGGCTCTCTTTCAGGCTCTGGTTTTGAATTAGGGTTTTGTTCTGGCTCTGGCTCCAGCTCCGGCACTGTATCAAGTAGTGTTGCAGTCTCAGGCTGTGCCTCTAGGCTGTGGCTGCAGCTATGTTTTGCGCTCCGGCCCTGTATCAAGCCCTATTTCGGGCTCGGGCTCGGGCTCGGGCTCGGGCTCGGGCTCGGGCTCGGGCTCGGGCTCGGGCTCGGGCTCGGGCTCGGGCTCGGGCTCGGGCTCGGGCTCGGGCTCGGGCTCGGGCTCGGGCTCGGGCTCGGGCTCGGGCTCCGGCTCCGGCTCCGGCTCCGGCTCCGGCTCCGGCTCCGGCTCCGGCTCCGGCTCCGGCTCCGGCTCCGGCTCCGGCTCCGTATCAAGTTCTGTTGCAGACTCAGGCTGTGGCTGCCCTGTATCAAGCCCTATTTCTGGCTCTGGCTCTGGCTCTGGCTCTGGCTCTGGCTCTGGCTCTGGCTCTGGCTCTGGCTCTGGCTCTGGCTCTGGCTCTGGCTCTGGCTCTGGCTCTGGCTCTGGCTCTGGCTCTGATTCTGATTCTGATTCTGATTCTGATTCTGATTCTGATTCTGATTCTGATTCTGATTCTGATTCAGGGTCTCGCTCTGGCACTCTATCAAGGACTGTTTCAGACTCAGGCTCTGGCTGTGGCTCTGCCTCTGTTTCAGGCTCAGGCTCTGTTTGAGGCTGTGTCTCTGTTTCAGGCTCCGGCACTGTATCAAGTACTGTTGTAGACTCAGGCTGTGGCTCTAGGCTGTGACTGTGGCTGTTGCTCTGGTTCGGGCTGTGGCTCTTTTTCAGGCTCTGGTTCTGAATGAGGGCTTGGTTATGGCACTGATTCAGGGTCTCGCTCTGTCTCTGGCTGTGTCTCTGTTGCACCTCAAACGGTGGTTTGTTGTTGTTGTTATTTTCTTTCTGGGGTGGGACTGTTCGTGTGAATATAAATCCTGCGTCCAGCCAGGCTTCCCTGCGCAGCCTCTGTGTCTCCGAAGCTGGCCTAGCAGGATAGCAGAGTAGCAGCGGTCCTGCGTCCGTGTGAGAAAAAGGGATAAATCAAGTCCAGAGACAGTTCGGTTCTTATCTCTAGTAGCGTTTATTTACAAGCCATAAATCAGTCTCTTTCCATCAGAGCTTTCCGGCATTTCTCTGTGCCAAAAGCACACACAGCCTGCAGCCTCGGAGCTGAGCTGTGTCTCTCAGGCAGAAGCGAAAGCAAGTCTGCTCACAGACTGTGACGCACTTCTCTGCGTCAAGCTCCTCCCAGATACAGGACACCACGGAGTTTTAACCCTGTCTGTTCCAAACTCCACACCCCTCTTGTCCTGCATCTGGGGACAATAGCCAACAATGCTTTCCCCATACACAGACCCTCACAGAACTCCTCGTGCTTCCGGAAGGTTAATGGTTTTGTGAAACCATCAGCGAGGTTCTTTGTTGAGGGACAGTATTTCAGAGCAACTAGCCCCTCACGAACGCTCTGACACACATTTTGAAAACGTATGTCCAAATGTTTGGTCCTCGCCTTAAATTGCCCCGTCTCAGCCAATTTAAGGCACGGTTGATTGTCTTCATGCACCACAACGGGCAGACAATTCTCTCCACAGATTTCCTCGACCAAACACACATAGAACTCCAGCTCTCTGCAAGCATCTGATAGCGCACTGAACTCAGCTTCAGTAGATGAAAGCGCTATGAGATTTTGCTTCCGGGACCTCCACCCAATCACTGAGTCCCCAAACTTCACCACTAGGCCTGACACTGATCTGCGGTCCTCAGAGTTACCCCAATCTGCGTCCACAAAGCAAGTCAGTTTGACTTCTCCTTGGGCTGGCAACCTAAGACAAAAAATCTTTGGTATCTTGCAGGTAACGCAGCACCCGCTTTATACCTTTCCAGACCTGCACACTAGGACTTGAAGCCTCTCTACTGAGCAGATTGACAGCAAATGCAATGTCTGGCCTGCTCCACTGTGACAGATACAACAGACTACCCAGAGCTGACTGAAAGAGTTCAGTATTTTCGAACACCACGCGTTCTACTTGCTGACACTCCTTCACGTATCCAGTCTCCATGGGTGATCTGGCACCTGCACAATCAGACATTCTGAACTTCTCAAGCAACTGTTCAATCTTACCTTTCTGGCAAAGCAAGAAGCTTCCATCACTTGCTTTTGTGATCTGCACGCCTAAATAGGACTTGACATCTCCAAGCTGCTTTAGCTTGAACCGCTTTCCAAGCTCTTTAGCAAACTTCTCCACCTGTTCACCTGTCTGTGTCATGACTAAGATATCATCAACAAACACCTGCACCACTTGCTGTTTTACACCTGAACCTCTAATGTAAAGACAACTGTCTGCAAGAGATCTCTTAAAACCTAGCTCTTCTTTTTTTTTTTAACATACATACATATCACAAACATAGTTACACAGCCAAGAAAAAAGGAAAAGAAAAAAAAAGAAAAACGAAACATGTAATACATAAAAACATAGACAACTCAACTTACATTGACAAACACTCATCGACTTCCCTTTATCTCGATTTCGGAATAAAGTTATCATATTTTTTATCCGCAGTGTCTCATTTTTCAAGCAATTTTTACGTAGTAAGCGTTATCTCATACCTACTGTGATTTTTCAAATATATATTTGTTTTTTATCAACATTTTTATTTTCCTTGTATTTCTGTTTCCATATATAACTTAAATTTATCCCATTCATTATTAAATTTTGTACTTTTTTGATTTCTTATTTTCTGTGTCAATTTTGCCAGTTCTAAATAGTCAAATAGTTTAGACTGCCACTCTATTATCGTTGGGATTTTAGACGTTTTCCAATACTGTGCTATGAGGGTTCTGGCAGCCACTGTTGCGTATTGAAAAAATGTTTTATCTTCCTTTTTGATTTCTTCACCAATTATCCCCAGGAGGAAAGCTTCGGGTTTTTTGCTAAAGGTGTATTTGAGGACTTTTTTTAATTCATTATAGATAGATTCCCAAAAAATTTTAAGTGTCTCACATGACCACCACATATGTATAAAGTCGCCCTCCTTACTCTTGCATTTCCAACACATTTTATCACCTGTTTTATAAATTTTATCCAATTTTACCGGCGTCATGTACCATCTGTACATCATCTTATACATGTTCTCCTTGAGTGTTGTACATGCCGTGAAGTTCATACCTTTACACCATAAAGCCTTCCATTTGTCAAACTCTATATTATAACCCAAGTCCACTGCCCACTTCACCATCACCTCCTTCACTTCCTCATCTTTGGTGTCCCACTCAAGTAACTGGTTATACATTTTTGATAGTAATTTTGTTCTTCCTTCTATTATTTCAATCTGAAATCTAGATTTCTTCTCATTTATCCCAATCTTTTTATCTTCCGTCCACATGGAGTTAATTTGGTGATATTGAATCCAGCCAGTCAACTTATTTTTTATTTCTTCATATGGTCTGATTCTCCACCCGGATTCATTTCTAACTAATAGATCTTCATATGTCCATCTTTCCCCTTCAGTGTTTATTTTCCTTTTTGTCAGTATATCGATTGGTGATAACCACCAGGGGGTTTTCTGTTCCAATAATTTTTTATTCCTTTCCCACACTTCTAACAGTGGCCCTCTAATAATATGGTTAGAAAAATCTTTATGTTTCTTTCCTTTATCCCACCACAGATAGTCATGCCATCCAAATCTTAAGTTGAAACCCTCTAGATCTAACAAATCTTTATTTTTAATGACAATCCATTCTTTTACCCAGCAAAGGCATGCTGCTTCATAATATAACTGTAAATTTGGGACCGCAAATCCCCCCCTGTCTTTTTGATCCGTGAGCAATTTGAATTTAATCCTTGGTCTTTTTCCTTGCCAAATAAATTTAGAAAGTAGTCTCTGCCAATCTTTAAATAGTGAAATTCCCCTAATTATCGGTAAATTTTGGAATAAAAAGAGTAATTTTGGTAATAGATTCATTTTGATCGCAGCCATTCTCCCCAACCAAGAGAGGTGTATTCTGTTCCAAGTATCCAAGTCCTTTGTTATTTCTTTCCTTGTGTTCTTGTAATTATTTTCAATCAGATTTATGTTCTTCATGGTTAACCAGATTCCGAGATATTTTACTTTTTTGGCAATTTTAATCCCTGTTTGAGTTTCGAGATCATTTTTTGTCTTTTCTTCCAGATTTTTGGTCATTATTTTGGTTTTTGCTCTGTTCAATTTAAAACCGGATAGTTTTCCAAATTCCTCTAGTAGTTCCCATACTTTCCCAACACTCTTTTTTGGGTCTTCCAGCGACAACATAAGATCATCAGCATATGATTTCAATTTGTGTTCTTTCACTCCTATTTTTATACCCCAAATATCTTGAGTTTTCCTTATCTTATTTGTAATTATCTCTAGCACCATAATGAACAGTAACGGGGACAGAGGGCACCCCTGTCGGGTACCTTTCGCTATCTTAAAAGGATCTGTCAAATTGTTATTTATGATTAGTCTAGCACTTTGTTGTGTATAAATCGCTTTCATTCCTTCCAGGAATGTGCCCTCTATCCCCGACCTTTCCAAACATTTTATCATGAAAACCCAAGACACATTATCAAATGCCTTTTCGGCGTCAACGAACATTAAAACTGCTGGAATTTCATTATGGCATTCTAGATATTCAATGATGTCTATTGTATGTCTTATGTTGTCTTTAATTTGTCTATTGGGTAGAAAACCGGCCTGGTCAGTATGGATAAGATTACTCAGACACTTTTTAAGTCGGTGTGCCATTATATCGGCAAAGATCTTATAATCATTATTCAATAATGAGATCGGTCTGTAGTTCTTGATGTTAAGTTTGTCTGAATCTGGTTTCGGAATCAACGTGATGTATGCTTCTTTCCAAGATATTGGTGTTTTTCCTCCTCTTAATATCTCATTCATTACATCACATAATACCGGTGTTATATATTCTTCTAGGGTCTTGTAATACTTAGCAGATAACCCATCTGGGCCTGGGCCTTTCCTCAGTTTCATCCTCTTTTTTTTTTTAATTTTTTTTATTAAGTTTCATATACCATACACATACAACGAAACGAAAAAACAAAACATTCAATAAGGAAAAAAAAGAAGAAAAAAAGAACGAAAACTAAATAAAAATAACAATTAACATACAAAGCCTGACTTCCTTCCCTACTGATTTCAGATTTCTGATTTTCATAAATTCATTTTACAGCTGGTATTGGTTATTAGTTAATACATCGGAAGTTTTATAACAGACCTGCTATAGTTGGTAGGTTTCTAAAGTTACCTTCGATATAGACCATAAATTTGTTCCAGTCGTCCTTTAACTTTGTATTCTTTTGGTTTCTAATTCTTTGCGTCATTTTTGCCAATTCAACAAAGTCATATAATTTTATTTGCCAATCGCTCACCGTTGGTATGTTTGTACTTTTCCAATTTTGGGCGATTAGCATTCTGGCCGCTGCTGTTGAGTATGGAAACAGGGTTTTATCTTCTCTCCTAATTTCTTCTCCAATAACACCTAATAGGAAGGCCTCTGGTTTTTTGGGGAATGTGTATCTAAATATTTTTTTTAATTCATTATATATCTGATCCCAGAACTTTTTCGTTTCCTCACATGCCCACCACATATGTATAAAATTACCTTCTTTTGTTTTGCACCTCCAGCAGGCCTTGTTTCCGGTCTTATACATCCTACTTAATTTTTCTGGTGTTATATACCATCTGTATATCATCTTCTCTAGGTTTTCTCTAATTGCAGCGCTTGCCGTGAATTTTATCCCCTCATTCCACAATTTTGACCATTTCTCATATTCTATGTTATGCCCCAGATCTATCGCCCACTTGACCATAACTTCCTTAATTTCCTCGTCTTTTGTATCCCATTCCAAAAGTATGTTGTACATTTTAGACAATAGCCTAGACTTACTCTCAATTATTTCGATCTGGAATTTGGATTTCTTTTCATTCATTCCGATTTTTTTGTCTTCTGTCCCTATTGCATTGATTTGATGGTACTGTATCCAGCCTGTCAGCTTTCCCTTCAATTCCTCATACGGTCTTAGTTTCCAACTGTCTTGAGATCTCACCAATAAGTCTTCATATGTCAATCTTTGCTCTTCCATGTTTGTTTTTTTAATTATTAGGATATCTGTTGGGGACAGCCACCAAGGTGTTTTCCGCTCTAACAGTTTTTTATTTTTTTCCCAAACTTCGTACAATGAGCCCCTGATAGTGTGGCTCGAAAATCCTTTATGGGCCTTCTCTTTGTTTGACCACAGGTAGGCATGCCAGCCAAACCTGTTGTCTGCCCCCTCTAAATCTAGTAGGTCGGTATTCTCCAAGGTTATCCAATCTTTAACCCAACAAAGGCAGGCAGCCTCGCAGTACAATTTTAAGTTGGGGACTGCAAACCCTCCTCTCTCCTTTCTGTCCGTAAGCAATTTAAATCTAATCCTTGGCCTTCTTCCCTGCCATATGAATCTTGACAGGGTTTTCTGCCAGTCTTTAAATATTTTGGTTCCTCTGATAACAGGAATATTTTGAAACAGAAACAACATCTTGGGGAGTACATTCATTTTTATTGCCTCCATCCTGCCCAACCACGAGAGGTTGATTCTATTCCAGACGTCCAAATCTTTTTAAATTTCTTTCCACTTTGTCGAATAGTTGTCTTCAATTAGGTTTATATTTTTTGGTGTAAGCCATATTCCTAAATATTTTATTTTTTTAGCCACCTTAATTCCATATTGTCTCTCTAATTTTCCTTTTTCATTGTTTCCCAGGTTCTTTATCAGCATTTTTGTTTTTCATTTGTTCAATTTGAAGCCAGATGTCTTACCAAATTCCTCTAGTGTCTCCAGCGCTTTGCCAATACTTTCTTGCGGCTCTTCCAAAGATAACATCAAGTCGTCCGCATAGGCTTTTAGTTTATACTCCTTTACTCCTATTTTGATCCCTTGTATCTCTGATATCGATCTTATTCTATTCGCCAATACTTCTAAGACCATGATAAATAAGAGCGGGGAGAGGGGGCATCCCTGTCTCGTTCCCTTCTCAATTTTAAATATATTTGTAAGATTATTATTTATTACCAATTTGGCAGATTGGGTTGAGTATATTGCCTGTATTCCTTTCATAAATTCGCCCTCTATCCCCGCCTTTTCCATAGATTTTAATAGAAACAGCCAAGAGACATTATCAAACGCCTTTTCCGCGTCTATAAAAATCAGTGCCGCAGGTATGTCGTTGTTGATCTCCAAATATTCTATTATATTTATGACATGTCTCACGTTGTCTTTCAAGAACCTATTTGGGAGGAAACCCGCCTGGTCCTTGTGGATTAGATTTGTTAAACACTTTTTCAATCTATCTGCCATAATATCGGCGTATATTTTATAATCGTTATTTAGTAAAGATATTGGTCTGTAATTCTTGATATTTAATTTGTCTGTATCTGGTTTAGGGATTAGCGTTATAAATGCTTCCCTCCAGGACTCAGGTATTTTCCCTCCTCTTAGGATATTATTCATGGTGTCGCAAAGCGCTGGTGACAGTTGATTTTCCAGAGCCTTATAGTACTTAGCTGATAAGCCATCCGGCCCTGGTGCCTTTCCCGATTTCATTTTTTTTATCGCATTTTGAATCTCTTCTATGTTTATGGGTCTGTTTAATTGAAGTCTTTCTTCTTCTGTTACGATCTTCCCTTTGCAATTCTCTAAGTATCTTTCTATTTGGGTTGGGTCTTCTTCTCCTTTCTTATATAACTCCTCATAGAATTTAAGGAAGTTTTTTTGTATTTTTTTGGGGTCTACTATCAGTTCTTCCTCTACCATTATTTTATTTATCACATTTTGTTTTTGTCTTTTTCTCAGTTGCCAAGCTAAGAATTTTCCCGTTTAATTTTCCATTCAATTTCTTGGTTCGTTAACATCGAGTATTGTGTTTGTAATATTTTTATTGTTTGTATACTTTGCTCATCTTTCGGGTGCTCTATTAATTTTTTCTCATACTCTCTTAGCTGTCTGAGAATTTCTTCCTTCTTCTGCTGTCTTATTTTCTTCTTGTAATTGTTTTGTTGAATGAAAAGACCTCTTAGGACCGCCTTACTGGCGTCCCATACCACATCTATATTTGTTCCTGTGTTAAGATTCAATTCAAAGTACTCTTTTAGAGTGGCTTTAGCTTTTTCAGTAACCTCATCATTATCCAATAAATATTCATTCAGTCTCCATCTATAGCCCCCCTGCGTTGCACCTTTTATTTCCAATGTTATTGAATTATGGTCGGAGAGGGTTCTCGGTTGGATTTCGCATTTTGTGGTTCTTAAGGTAAATTCCCTCAAAGTCCAAATTTGATCTATTCTGCCCCAGCTTTTATGTACCTCTGAGAAAAAGGTAAACTGCTTTTCTGTTGGGTGCTTATGTCTCCAAATATCTATCAACTCCATGTTTTCTTCCAAGTCCTGGAATGCTTTTGGTAATTTTCCTTGATTTCGTTTTTTCTTTTCTGTTTGTCTGTCGATTTCTGGTATAGGCACTGCATTGAGATCTCCCAAAAGTATCGTCCTATTGTTTTCAAATTTTACTAACACTTCTTCTAATTTCTTGAAAAACTCTGGCTTATTTGAATTTGGGGCATATATATTTACCACATTAATCTTTTCCCCCTGGAAGCTGATCTGTACCCCCAATATCCTTCCTTCTTCGTCTTTATAGATCAATTTGGGTTCCCATTTTTCATTGACATATGTTACTACTCCTTTTTTTTCCTCTGCCGTGGAATTTATAAATTCTGTACCCAGATTTTTGTTTGACAAAACATGTTTATGCTTTTTGGCTACATGAGTCTCTTGTATACAGATTACATCCAGTTTTTTCTTTTTCAGCACATTTACAATTTTATTCCTTTTAGTTTTTTCGTTCAGGCCATTTACATTCCATGTTAAAATTTTAAGATTCATTGTCACTTTTATCTACTGATAAGTCAGAAATTTACCGATTTGGGTTTTTGTCGATTCAAATTCGGGTGGTTTTACTCTCTGTTTCTTCTTCCTCCTCCCCCACTTCTTCCCCCCTGTCTCTCCCCCCTCCTCCTCCTCTTCACCCCCTCCCCCCGCCCCCATCTCGTCCTCTCCCCTCCCCCCAATCCCGCACCACCCCTCTCCTCCCCCTCTCCACTCCTCCCTGCATATCTCTCCTCCAACCCTCCAAGATCTTTTTCATATCTACGTAGAAATTTACTGACTTCCTGATTTTCCATTATCTTAAATCTTTCCCAGTTTCATCCTCTTAATTGCCTCTCTAATTTCCTCTACTTTTATAGGTTTATTTAAACCGTTTCTTTCCTCTTCCGATATGTTATTTGGGCTGTTTTCTTCGAAATATTTTTCTATACCTGTTAAGTCTTCTTCCTCTATTTTATATAACTTTTCATAGAATTTAAGGAAGTTCTTTTTTATTTCGTTGGGGTCCTCTAGCACTTGTTCTTCCACTTTTATTTTGTTGATAAGACTGAGTTTTCTCCTTTTTCTCAATTGCCACGCCAGGAACTTTCCAGTTTTGTTTGCAGATTCAAAAAACTTTTGTTTCATTAACTTGATTCCCCATTCCACTTCTTGATTTATTAATATTGAGTATTGTGTTTGGAGCATCTTATATTCTTGTTTATAACCATTGTTGTTCGAATTTTTTATCATGTTTTTCTCGCATATTCCCATTTTATTAATTACTTCTTCTTTTTTCTGTTCTTTGGCCTTTTTTCTTTGAATATTTTGCTGTATCAGGAGGCCTCTTAACACTGCCTTGCTAGCGTCCCACACTACATCTATGTCTGTCCCCTTATTCATATTTAGGTCAAAATAGTCTTTTATAGTAGTTTTTGCTTTTTCAATCACTTCTTCTGTTTCAAATAAGTAGTCATTCATTCTCCATCTGTATAGCCCCTGGGTGTTCCACTTTAGTTGTAGTGTTATTGGGTTATGGTCCGACAGAGTTCTGGGTTGGATCTCGCAATTCACCACTCTTGTTGTTAATTCTCTTGAGATCCAAATCTGATCCAACCTACTCCAGCTCTGGTGTGGTTCAGAGAAGTGGGTGAATTGTTTTGTCGTAGGGTTTTTGTATCTCCATATATCTATTAGATCTAAATTTTCCTCAAGGTCATTGAAGGATTTCGGTAATTTCCCTTGGTTTAACTTCTTTTTTCTTACACTTCTATCTAGTTCTGGTGTCGGTACTCCATTTAAATCTCCAAGTAAGACCAATTTGTTATTATCTAAGTCTAATAAAAATTGCTCCAATTTTTTAAAAAAACTCCAGTCTATTTGAGTTTGGGGCATAAACTGTTACCACATTTATTTTTTCTCCCTGGTATTTAATTTGTACTCCTAGGATTCTTCCTTCCTCATCCTTACATATTTGCTTGGGTTCTAATTTTTCTTTCACATAAATTACTACCCCTCTTTTCTTTTTTGAGTCTGAGTTGATAAATTCTGTTCCCAGCTTCTTATTTATTAAAATATGCTTGTGTTTTTTGGCAACATGAGTTTCTTGGCAACAAATGACATCGATATTTTTTTTCTTTATAATTTTTTCAAATTTATTCCTCTTGGACTTATCATTAAAGCCATTCACATTCCACGATATAAACTTAATGGTCATTTCAAGTTATGACTAAGTACACTTTATCCTACTTTCTGATTTAAAGTCTGGTGCTTCCCTTTCTGTTGAACTCTCTGTCTTCTCCCTCCTCCTCTTCCTCCGATCTAAAATCCTCCGTTTCCTCCTCTGACTCCCCCCCCTCCTCGACTCCACCCCCTCCACTCCCCCCTGCGACCAAGTTGCCTCCTCGCTGTCCTACTTCTTCTTTACCCAGGTCTTTTTCGTATCTTCTCACGAACTTTTCTGCTTCATGAATATCTGTCAGCTTGAATTTTTTATTTTTATGATAGAAGGAAACCCCCTCTGGGAATTCCCATTTGTACTGTATTGCGTTCCTCTTCAAAACACTTGTTAACTGTCTGTATCCTTCCCTTTTGCGCAGGATCCTAATTGGAATTTCTTTAAAGATGGTGATTGGACGGTCTCCGATCATCAACTTTCTTTTAAAACTATTTCTTAATATTATATTTTTCATTTCAATGGAGTTGAATATTACTAAACAGTCTCCGGGGATTCTTTTGGACTTAAATTGTTGTGGTTTTCCTCTTATTCTAAACGCGTTCTCTATTGTATATGCTATTTGTTCTTCTTTCATCTCCAACCATTTTGCAAGTTCCTGAACTATTTTTCCTCTTATGTTTTCATTTGCTTCTTCGGCGATCCCTTTAAATTTTAAATTAAGATGTTTTTGATGCATTTCTGTCATAGCTAAATTGTCCAATAATTGGTCTTGTGTTTTATTTAATTTTTTTACTTCTTCCTTCAGCTTTTCTGTTTCCTTCTTTTGGTCCCTCAAATCTTTTTGTGTTTTTTTTATTGGAGTCTTCAATTATTTTTGTTTTTGTTTTTTAAATATTTATTAAGAGTTTTTAATTACAATACAAATAAATAAAACACAATAATATATATCATAACACATTTTCTTGTCATCTTTGGACTTCCTCACGTCTCCCGTTTCTGCGTTCCCAGTTATAAAAAATTTAATCCAGCAATTTATCACCTTGTTTACATTCTTACTAACTAATTTTCCAATATTACATCACACATTTTAAATGAATTTGTTTTATATCTTGAAAAAATTTGGTTTAGCCTAATCATTGTCTAATTAAGTTTAACTTAACCTCATAATTCACCTCATCTGTTTTAATGGTGCCGAATTGTTTATAATCTAGCATCCTGCTTAACATTCATACAATTTACAATATTTTTGTAGATAAATCTTATATTTCTTCCAGTCTTCTTCTACCGTCTCCTCTCCCAGGTCTCGGATTCTGCCAGTCATTTCAGCCAGTTCCATATAGTCTATCAGTTGCATCTGCCATTCTTCCAGCGTGGGTAAATCTTGGGTTTTCCAATACTTAGCGACGAGTATCCTTGCTGCTGTTGTTGCGTACATAAAAAATGTTCGGTCCTTCTTTAACACCTTCTGGCCGACAATACCCAGAAGGAAGGCCTCTGGTTTCTTGGTGAAGGTATACTTAAATACCTTTTTCAGCTCGTTATATATCATTTCCCAGAAAGCCTTCACTCTAGGGCAGGTCCACCAGAGGTGAAAGAATGTTCCTTCATTTTCTTTACATTTCCAACATTTGTTATCAGACAAATGGTATATTTTTGCAAGTTTAACTGGGGTCATGTACCATCTATATATCATTTTCATAACATTTTCTTTCAGAGCATTACATGCAGTGAAATTCAGCCCGTTGGTCCACAACCTTTCCCAGTCCTCAAACATGATATTATACCCAATGTCCTGTGCCCACTTTATCATAGCTGATTTTACCATTTCATCTTGTGTATTCCATTTTAACAGCAAGTTATACATTCTTGAAAGTACCTTAGTCTTAGGCTCTAACAATTCCGTTTCCAACTTCGATTTTTCCACCTGGAATCCTAACTTTTTGTCAAGTTTAAAAACTTCTTTAATCTGAGCGTAATGTAACCAGTCTCGCACTTTATCTTTCATTTTCTCCAAACTCTGCAGTTTCCAATTATCTCCATCCTTCTCTAGTATTTCCCAATACTTCGGCCATTTGGCCTCCATATTGAGTCTTTTTCGGGCCTTTGCTTCCAATGGTGAAAGCCACCTTGGAGTTTTGTTTTCCAATAAGTCTTTGTATTTTGTCCAGACATTAAATACTGCTTTTCTGACAATATGGTTCTTGAAAGCCTTATGAATCTTAACCTTGTCATACCATAAATATGCATGCCAACCAAAAGCATTGTTAAAACCTTCCAAATCCAATACATCAGTGTTTTCAAGAAGCAGCCAATCCTTTAACCAGCAGAAAGCTGCTGATTCGTAATACAACCTTAAGTCTGGCAGGGCAAAGCCTCCTCTTTCTTTCGCGTCAGTTAGTATCTTAAACTTAATTCTGGGCATTTTGCCCTGCCAGACAAATTTGGAAATATCTCTCTGCCACTTCCGGAAACATTCTGTTTTGTCCACAATCTGTAATGTTTGAAACAAAAACAGCATTTTTGGCAATACATTCATTTTTATAGCAGCAATACGGCCTAACAAGGAAAGTTTCAATCTTGTCCAACTTTCTAAGTCTCTCTTAATTTCTGACCAACATTTCTCATAATTGTCCTTGAATAAACTCAGATTTTTAGCTGTTATGTTTACCCCTAGGTATTTTACTTTTTTAACCACGTTTAACTCTGTTTCTTTCTGAAACCGTTCTGACTCTGTATCTGTCAGGTTTTTCCCCAATACCTTAGTTTTCTGCTTGTTCAATTTAAATCCCGCCACCCGACCAAACTCTTGAATCAATTGTAATACTCTTTTCGTACTAGATTCTGGCTCCTGCAGGGTCAAAACTAGGTCATCTGCAAAAGCTTTAAGTTTGTATTGTTTCGCTCCGACCTGAATTCCTTCCACCAACCGGTCCCCTCTAATCATGTTCAAGAGCACCTCCAGAACCGAAATAAATAACAATGGGGAAATAGGATAGCCTTGTCGTGTTCCTTTTTCAATTTTGAACTCTTCTGTAACCACATTGTTAACTATCAGTTTAGCCTTCTGTTCTGAATAAATTGCGTCGATCCCATTTTCAAAACCCCGTCCCACTCCCATCCCTTCTAGATTTTCCTTCATAAATTTCCAAGAAATATTATCAAAGGCCTTCTCCGCGTCTATAAAAATCAACACTGCTTTTGTGTTAATATTTGTTTGCAAGAGCTCCAAAATGTCAATAATGTTCCTTGTGTTAGCAAACAAATGTCTACCTGGGAGAAAGCCTGCCTGGTCCTTATGAATTACTTCATTTAAAACTTTTTTAAATCTACTTGCTAAAATGTCTGCAAATATTTTGTAATCCACATTTAAGAGAGAGATGGGACGGTAGTTCTTAAGTTGTGTCTTTTCAGTTTCCAATTTCGGTATTAATGTGATAAACGCTTCTTTCCACGATTCCGGCGCCTTCTTCCCCTCCAAAATTTCATTGCTAACCTCCATCAGTGGTTGTATCAAATAATCTTTCAGTGTCTTATAGTACTTGGAGGTAAGCCCATCTGGCCCTGGAGATTTGCCCAATTGCATGTTCTGAATGGCTTGTTCGATCTCTTGTCGTGTTATTTTACAATTCAGGATTGATCTATTTTCTTGTGACAATTTTGATAGTCCATTCTTTTTCAAAAATTGTTTTATCTCATCCTCATCTTGTGGCCCTTGAGTATATAGTTTTTTGAAGTATCTCTGGAAGCACTTTCTAATATCCACAGGGTTCTGAATGTTTCTTCCTTCAATCTCTAAGTTTGTGACTGTATTTAATTTTTGTCTCTTCTTCAACTGCCATGCTAGCAGTTTCCCACATTTGTTCGCCGATTCAAATGTTCTTTGTTTCATTTGTTTAACTTTCCACTCTATTTCCTGGTTTATCAATTTAGAATATTGTGCTTGATAGAGTTTAATTTCTCTCAGAATCGGCTGTGACTTCGGATTTAATCTTAACTTCTTCTCTAATTCTTTAATTTTCTCCAAAATCTTATCTTTTTTCTCATTTTGTATCCTTTTCTTTACAGCATTCTGTTGTATCAGAAACCCCCTCATCACGGCCTTGCTTGCGTCCCAGATGATCCTTTTTTCCACCGTAGTATTCAAGTTTATCTCAAAGTAATCCTTCAGAGCTTTTTGGGCCTTCTTGATGATCTCCTGATCTCTAAACAAATTGTCATTCATCTTCCATCTAAAGGAGCCGGTTGGTAGTAGTGTCATATCCATCTTTACTGCATTATGGTCGGAGCAGGTCTTTGGGCAGATTTCCACCTTTCTGGTCTTGGGTGCCAGACCTCTAGAAATCCAAATTTGGTCGATTCTTGTCCATGTCAGTTGGGCTTCAGAAAAGAATGTTCCCGGAAATTCTCGGGAGGCAGCATGGCGGCTGCAGCAGCAGAAAAGAGCTCCTGAAGCCAGCCAGAGTGAAAGGCTCTGTCTGGCCGATTCCCGGGCTCCCAGGTCTGCTGCTGCCAACACTGCCAATGGAGAGGAATCGGGGGTGCCCGGGGCGTCTTTCAAGGGAGCCAAAACACCCCCCCACGACCTTGATTGAGTCGGAAAGGCACCCGACCCCCCCCCCCAACAGCCGAGAGGAGCTCCAAATCCAGGAAGACAGTGGAGCTAACGCAGAGAGGGAGAAAAAGAGAAGGGGGAAGGAAGAAGGGAAAAAAAGAAAGAAAGAAGAAGGAGCCCTAACTTTACCGCTGCTGCCCCCATCGCCCCCATCTCTGCCGACAAAGAAGAGGGGAGGTAGGTGAACACGGGAAGGCAAAGGACGCTGCGAAAAAGCACGTGGCTGAGCCGACCGGAGCCTACCTCTCCATGCAAAGCCGCATGACAAAAGGAGATCACAGAAAGGAAGAAACTACCCCCTTCTTTTCTCCTTTTTTCTAAAAAACAACAACAACCAACAAACAAAATCCTTTTTTTAACCCCTTCCTACCCCTCCCCCCGTTTTTTAAAAAGAAATTCTTTTTTATCCCCCCCCCCATATACCTACTTTTATCATTTTTCTTTTTAAAAGAGGGGCCACTGCTGCTGCAACCACCCTTTATTTGAATCTTTATTTTTATTTCTATCTTTTCTACACACTATTTAAAGACACACTTTTCCACACACACCCACCCTCAATTTAAACCTCATTTTATTTTCACCTCAAACTCCCCTCTTAAGAATTAAAATGGCAGTACCCAGAAAACAGCCCTGAACCATCACAGGCCATTTCCTGGGAATGCCACTTCGCCCCAGACTTTCCACTCTCTTTTACCTATCCTCTTTTACCTATACTTTACTCATTTTTATTTTTATATTTAAATAAAAAGCTCTATCTATCTAAAGACAACCCCCCCTTTTTTTACCTCTAATTCTCATTTTTATCTTTTACCTGTACATTTTTAATTACTTTTTTACAAATAAAAAATAATAACAATAATTAGGGGAAAATATTATTATTTATTTTATTTTTATTTTTTTTAAAAAAAAAAACCCACACATTTTTTCCCCTTTCTCTTTTTAAAGCCCGTTCTTTTCTATTTGTTGGCTTGTTCTTGAGGGGGGAATCTTTCGCCCCCAGCTACGACCACCACTCTCTTTTAAAACAAAAATTTCCTCTATATCACTGCTATTGTTACTGATACTCTCCCCCTCAACTCCCCCCTTTTATTTTTCTCTCCCTTTTTGCTCTCCCCTCTCTCTCTTCACCCCTCCTCATTTTTCCCCCTTATCCCACCTTTTATTTTCCATCCCCAATTTTGTTTTCTATCCCTTTTATTTTTTAAAATCAACCCCCCCTTTTTAGCCTGTCCGTCAGTTTGTTTTTGAGAGGGGAGCCCTTTCCCCCCACCCCCTCTTTTAAAATAAGACTTTCCCCCATACCATTGCAGCAGCTCACCCTCCCTCCCTCCTCCCCTCTCCCCCTCTCTTTTCTTCTCCTTCCCTCCCCCACCCTTCCCCCTCCTCCTCTCATTTTCTCTCCCTCCTCCCTCTCTCCATCCCCCCTTCCCCTAAAGGAAACACATACACACATTCATATCACCCTATCATAATTTGCCCCCTCATACTATAGCTAAAACTACTGCTGCAATCTAATACCTCTGATATTACTGTACTATCTCTCCTCTCTTTCAACTCTCTTTTTGTCACTCTCTCTCTCTTCTCTCTTACTCCAATCTCCCCTCTCCCCCCCGCCTCCCCCCTTCTTCTCTCTTTCTTCTTCTTCTTCTTCTTCCCTTTTCTCCCTCCACCCTTTACATATAGCCTATTTGTCTGTCCCTGTTTCTAAGCGCACTCCCAACCCCAATTTCCACCTTAACTGGACCCCAGTACCCCTTTTGGGTATATACAACCCCCTCCTAAACACATATTTCCCCTGGCCCCACCCCTCTAATCTCTTGCATCTCTACCTGCTAACCCCCCTCCCTTTATATGAACTGTCTGTCCGTTAGTCTACCCACCTCTGCTTACCTGCCCTCCCCCCCCAGCCTCGGCGGCACCGCTGAGGCAACTACAGAAAACCCAAGAGAAGTTCTTAAAACACAGGCTAGAAGTGACACAAATGACCGCCTAATCCAAACGCTCTGTAAAAGCCACCAGCCAACAAAGCCTGATCAGCTCAACAACCCAACAATACCCAGGAATCACCACTGGCACAACTCCTAACCACCACACGCCCTACCCCAAGTGGACGCCAAGCCAACCTCAAACCAAAACTATCAGGGAGACTGAGATGACACCAACCAGGGAGATGGCAAACAATGCTAAGATGGTAACTCCCCTTCAAGATGATGACCACCCAATAACGAAACGAGATCTGAGGGAAATGGAAGCAAGATTAGAAGAAACACTGAAGGCCACAATGGCTCCCATGCAGGCACTAATCAACAATCTAACCTCCAAAGTGGAAGCTCTAGAGAACAAGAACCAAATGCAAGAAAGAATAATAGAGCAATACCGGGAGGAGAACGCACGTGTGAACAAGAAACTGGACGAACTGGTAAACCAAATGGAAGCAGAACACAGAGAGATGAAAATTAAGCAAGCCGACCTTGAAGATCGCAATAGACGCTGTAACATCCGCTTCCGCAACTTTCCTGAAAAAACAGAGGAGAAAAGCCCAACAGACCTAATTATACGCTGGCTGAAAAACACACAATCCCAGGCCTGAAACTTGAGGCACATGACTTGGAGAGGGCTCACAGAGCCCTAAAACCTATGCCAAAACCCAGCGCCCCCCCCCCCCAAGAGACATCATTGTATGCTTCACGCGCTACAAAAAGAAGGAAGAGGTATGGAACAACCTCAGAAACTCAACCAACCTTCGATATGGAGAAACCCCCATTCTGGCCCTAAAGGACCTATCTCAGGATACTCTAAACCGGAGGAAAAGCCTGCGCCCATGCACCCAGCGTCTCCAACAAGCAGGGATCAAATACCGATGGGGCTTCCCCTTCCGTCTCATTGTAACAACCAATACAACACAACACATGGTTACCAACATACCTGAGGCCCTGCAACTACTAAAGAACCTTGAACTCGACCTCCCACCGGAATGGCAACCGACAAACCCACCAAGTGACAGCCCCAACCACGAGGAAACAACAGCAAGCAACTGGACGACGGTACAGAGCAAAAAGAAACAACAGAAGCGGCAGAACAACGCAAACCAATACAGGCAAGCACAATGCTCAGAACCGTCCCGCCGGCCATACGACACAAGAAACCAGACCAAGATCAACCAAACCAATTCATCGCAGATGGACAACCCTACAACAACAACAACAACAACAACCGCAGCTGAATGAAGCAACCAGGGGAAAAAACCCCACAAACTGAAGGACTGGTGATTTCTCCCCCCCCCTTTCCCCCTCTCCCCCCCCAAAAAACATAGATTTAGTTAACACCATCAACATCCCCCCCAGCCCCGCACCCCCACAGAAACCCCCACCCCAACACCAGTCCAGACGACCTCAACCACATTCCCCATCACCCACACCTTCAACATCCTCATACTCCATACCAAGGAAAAACAACTCCAACCTTAATAACACAACCCACAATCAGGCTAAAATCTGATACCCAACCAGCAATATGGTGGCACCAGAGCGTACCAGCACCCACATTCCCACCCCAACACACCAACAATGTTGCTTATAACATTGGCAACATTGCTTACGAACCTTATACCTGACAGCTACGTTACAAAGTCACTTCACACTGTCTCGCTGATCACCCCCTATCGCAGACAACAGGGGGGATGGCCTGTCCTTGAACATGGCCTTCCACACCAGCTGAGACCTAGGACCAACCGGCTAAATGCCAGATGGCCCAAAATACCCCAAACAAACACCTATATGTCTACATATAGGAAACTCCCTACAACCTACCCCCTACTCTTTAACCCAAATCTCACTCTACTCCCACTAGCCCCCCACCCACCACACCCTAGGTCAGCGCAACCCCACTGGTTCTTTAAACAACACGAAGAGAGAGACACAAGACAACCCGAACGGGTTGGCAGGGAATCGCCCCACATAATAGATAAGCAAGATGGCTAACCTAAAAGCAATTACATTAAATGTGAGGGGGCTGGGAAACCCCATCAAAAGAAAACGCATCACCTCATACATAAACACCATGAAACCACACATCACCTTCCTACAAGAAATACACAACCCACCCAAAGGCAGCAAACTCCTGAGCGACCCCCGCTTCAGTCAACAGTGGGTCGCACAAGGCTCAGGGAAAGCTCGTGGTGTAGCCATAATACTCAGTAGAGACCTGAACTTCACTGCCACAACAGTCCTCAAGGACAAAAAAGGCAGATTCATTTTCGCTAAAGGGACACTAGATGGCAAAATCAAACTGACAATCGGCTCCATATATGCCCCAAACACGAAACAATTAGAATTCTTCCAGAAGACACTAAACAAATTCCTCTCCTTCTCTGAAGGGGAAGCAATCCTAGGAGGGGACCTCAATCTAAATATGAAAGGTTTATCCCTGAAAGATATCCACCCCACAACCCCATGGGCAACCTTCCTCCGAAGGAAACCCCCAACAACTAGGAACTCTTACAAGTTACTAAAAATGCTAAAAAACAGGGGTCTCTACGACATTTGGGGTGAGCAAAACCCGGGAGACATCAGCCATACATTCCAATCAGGACGCCATGATACAGTGTCCAGACTGGACAGCATTCTACTCACACAGGGTCTGATCCCCTCAGTGGAATCAACAAACATAGGTAACATTAAAATCACAGATCACGCCCCAGTAGAAGTCATCGTTAAAATAGGAGAAGGAACACAAACCACCCCATCATGGTCCTTCAGTCCCATCCTAACTACAAACAAACAAATTAGAGAGAGTCTCACAAAAACCCTCCAAAACTACTTCAAGGAAAACGATGTAAACAATATAACAACCCCCCTCCTATGGGACGCAATGAAAGCGGTCACCAGAGGAGCTTGCATAAAAGAGAAAACATTCCTTAAAAAACAAACCTCCTCAAAAATTAGCAAAATAGAACAAGACATCACAGCCCTCTCATCACGCTACAAACAAACAGGATCTAAAAAACTCCTCAAACTTATAGAACAAAAAAGGAGAGAACTAGACTCCCTAGAAATTAACAAAACAATGATCAACATTCTATACTCTAAACAACGTTTCTACGAATATGGAGGGAAAAACTCCAGATTACTAGCAAATAGATGTAGGAAAAAAGCACTCAAAACAAGAATACACTGCATCACCAAAAAAGACGGCAACATAACATTCTCCCCCGAAGAAATAACCTCAGAATTTGCAGAATTCTACTCCAACCTATACACCTCCCATAACCCACCAGAGAAGGAAATCAGAACATTTCTAGCAGGACTGACCATGCCTACCCTAACTGATGAGGAACAGGAATTCATGGACAGCCCTATCACCCCAGAGGAAATAGATGCGGTCCTCAAAAACCTGAAACCACACAAAGCCCCAGGCCCAGATGGCTTCACAGCAGAATTCTATAGGAAATTCAAAGAACCCTTGATGCCCTACATGACCCGCCTATTCAACGACATCATAAAAGGGGCCCCCATCCCCAAAACCTGGACCCACTCCAAAATAGTCTCCATCCCAAAACCACTAAAAGACAGCCTCAAAGTAGAATCATACCGCCCAATCTCATTAATAAACCAAGACTACAAGATATTCACATCAATCTTGGCCAACCGCCTAAAAATCTTCCTACACAAGTTAATAGCCCCAGACCAGACTGGTTTTGTCCCTGGCTGCAATATAACAGACCCCATCAGGAAACTACTGAACCTGATCGAACACAGCAAGGCAACCAAACTCCCATTGACAATTATGTCCCTAGACATCCTCAAAGCCTTTGATTGCTTGGAGTGGAAATACATATTAGCAGTCCTAACTAACATGAAATTTGGCCCCAACTTCCTACAAATCCTCAAACAAATATACTCCCAAGCCTCAGCAAAATGCAGAACTAACAATATGGATTCTAATACTATAGCTATCCAAAGAGGCATGAAACAAGGATGCCCACTGTCTCCCTTCTTATTTATCCTGGCTCTGGAACCCTTAGCAATCCGCATCCGAGCAGCCACAGACATCAAGGGAGTGGAAATAAAAGGCAGAACCTATAAATTAGGGCTCTTTGCAGATGACCTAATGGTCACAACACCAGACCCCATAAGCACAGCAACCTCCCTCATCAGAGAACTCAACACATTTGCAATGGTGTCGGGCCTACAGGTAAATTTTACAAAGTCAGAAGCTATGTGCTTCAACACCCCTCCTCACACCCAAAAAGAACTCACGAAGGTCACCAAAATAAAACTTTGCCACACCACGTTCAGATACCTAGGGGTACAAATAACCAGAAACCTCAATAAACTGTACCTCCACAACTACAAGCCCCTGTGGCGACAAATTAACAAAGACCTAAAGAGATGGAATAACACGAATTTCACTCTCTCAGACAAAATAGCCATGATCAAAATGATCACACTCCCAAAACTAATCTACCTATTCCAAACCCTCCCAATCTGGATCCCCTCAACCCAACTTCGCAGTTGGCAGAGAAAACTACACTCTTTCATCTTCTCACATAAAAAACCAAGAATAAGCCCCAAATACCTGCACCTCCCCACCTCAGAAGGAGGATGGGGAATCCCCAACATAGAAGCATATTACAATGCCAACCAAATACGCCATATAATCCCATATATACTAGAAGATGAGACAAAACAATGGGTACACCTAGAGAGGGACACAATTGAAAACACCTGCACCACAACATACCCACTCCTCCCAAACAAACTAAAGAAAATTCCCACAACACTTAACAGGTACACACAGACCATGCTCAAAGCATGGAAAACACAAATAGGCAAACTATCCCCAACCCCATGCCCACTAATCCCCCTGGCGTACCACCCATTATTCTACCATGCAGCACAAAACCTCCAGACAAAAACCTGGCGAACCAAAGGCTTATATCGCCTAATAGACTTTTATAAAAATAACAAACCCTTGTCAACACAAGAAATACAAGACAAACTAGAAGACACCCAAATGACCTGGTTAACACAACACCAACTACATGCCCTCTTAAACAACCCAACAGTAAAATCAGCAGCAACTAGGCCCCTGACAACCTTCGAAAACCTCCTCCTAACAACAAAGGGAAACGGTAAAGGGACGGTATCCGCAATATACAAAATACTACTCCAAAATCCCGCAAATCCCCTAGACACAATCAAAAAACAATGGGAGAATGACATAGGCTATGAGATTAACCCTACTCAATGGACCAGAATGTGGTCTAAACCCCCCTTTAAATCCATATCAACAAAAAGAAAAGAACTCACACTGAAACTCACCTACAGGTGGTACCTAACACCAAGGAAACTAGCGCTAATACACCCAGGAACCTCACCAAAATGCTGGAGAGGGTGCACCTCCTCAGGCACATACCTCCACATGTGGTGGGAGTGTCCCAAAATTCAACTATTCTGGACAACAGCCATACAAGAAATATGTAAAATAACTAAGCAAGTAATAGACATCACCCCAGAATTGGCCCTACTAAACATCTTCCAAGACAACAATGCCCATTTACACCACAAAGAACTCATAACCCACCTGCTCTCAGCAGCCAGAAACATCATAACCAGACACTGGAGAGACCTGTCAGGAGTAAGCATGGACCAATGGTACCAAATAGTATGGGAAACAGCCCTACTAGAAAAATTAACTAATAAACTGAAACTGACACGGGGACAAACAGAAGAAGACGCCTTCACCCCGGTATGGCTCCCCTTTATCACATACACAGCCCAACAGGACAATGACAATAATCCACCAACAGCATACAAATCAATATGGCTAACCTGATCCAAAACACCCACCCACCTCACTCACACACGAAAACAAAGATCACCACAGCCAATCACAAGCAAACAATCACACCCTAAGCCAACCCCAACCTCTCTCACCACCAAAGGAACACAAGCAACGCTGACACCAAACTCTACATACATTAAACATAATAGAAACACCACCACCCGACCCCACCCCCACCCATCCTCCCTCACCCCACCCCCCTTTCTTTTTTCTTTCTGTTTTCTTCTCCCCCTAATGCCTCAACAAATGAAACGGATTTGTAAAAACGTTACATGGAAGAAGAAGAAGAAAAAAAAAATACGAGGCACTACACTTCTGTAAAACAAGAAAATCCTTAATAAAAAAAATATCAATGAGAAAAGAATGTTCCCTCTCTTCCCAAGGGGTTCTTTGTCCTCCAAATGTCAATCAAGTCCATATTGTCAGTCAGTTCAAAAAAAGTCTTAGGTAGTCTGCCATCTTTTGTCACAATTTGACTTTGTGACTTATCCATGTTGGTTGATACGACCCCATTCATATCTCCCATCATGATGATGTTATCATAGTCCAGATAATCCAGCATACTCTCGTGCAACTTCTTGTAGAATTCCGATTTCCCCTCATTTGGTGCATAAATTCCTAGAATCAAAAGCTTCTCTCCTTGGTGTTGTATCTCAATTGCCAAAATTCTTCCTTGCTCATCTGTAAATAGGAGTTTAGGTGACAGGCTCTCCTTTGCATAAATCACCACTCCTCTCTTCTTCACTCGATCCGAAGAAATAAATTCTTGGCCTAGTCTTTTGTTTATTAACACTTTTTTGTGGAGCCTAGGCACATGTGTTTCTTGCAAACAAATAATGTCCAGTTGTTCTTTTTTCAATATGTGAAATATCTTCCTCCTTTTTTCCGGGGAGTTGCATCCATTAATGTTCCAGCTTAGAAGTTGCAGAGACATCCTGAATAGATCTGTTATTTTTCTGGGGGTGGTATCTTTTTTTCTGGGTCTTCAGGTTCCAAGGGTGAAGGTGCAGCTGGTAATCCAGACCCCAAAGGTGTTTCAATTCCTTTCTGAAGGTCCTCTCCGTAGGCAATTAAAATTTTATCTCTATCTTCAGGTGTTCTAATTTTAACCTTTTTCCCTCTGAAGGTAAAAGATAATCCCTGAGGAAATTCCCACCTAAAGATGATTGAATTACTCCTTAACAATCTAGCCAATTCAAGATAGATGGATCTAAGGTCCAAAAGTTGTTTCGGGATATCTTTGTAAATTTCAGCTCTCCTGTCCGAAATGTCCAGTGATTTTTCGTAATGTAGGCCCAATATCTTGTCTCTTTCCTCCTTCGATCTCAAAATTATCAAACAATCTCTGGGCTTGTCCTTCCTTGTAGATTTTCCAAGTCTAAAAGCCGACAGAATTTTAAAGTCCTTTTCCTCCTCTAAAGGCCAAAATTTAGAAAATTCTTTAGTCAAGAACTCAATTAAATTTCCTTGTTCAAGTTCTGGTATTGACCTTAACCTCAGGTTATTTTCCCGGTTTCGCAGTTCTATCATAGACAAATACGTCTGTTGCTCTCCAACTTGCTTGTGCAGTGGTTTTACCTCTTGTTCCAAATTTTCAACTTTCAGGGCTGTTGCCTCAGCCAATTTGCGATTTTCTGCAGTGTCCTCAGCTAACTGTCCAATTGATTTTACATTCAGAGCCACTTGTTCAGTTATTTTATTTAGACAGGTTGTGTTTTGGTCAATCTTGGCCGTTTGTTCATCCGCTTTCTTGTCCAAAGATTCCACTCTCCTGTCCAGAGATTCTAACTTTTCCAAGTTTTTTTCTAAAATTGAAGCCGTTGTTCCTGCAGCCATATCTTCCAGCTGCAATTGCTCAGTTTCTTCTTCCCCTGCCAGTGAGAGAATAGGCACAGTTTCTTCTTCCCCTGCCGACGGCAGAGTAGGCACAGACGATCTACGTGTCTGTAAGGCTGAGGCTAAGGTTGTTTGTCTAGTTCTTACTCTATGCTCCTTTTCTTTGGGCTCCTTTTTTCTTGCGCCGCTCATTCCAATTTTATCTAATAGTCAAGGTCAAACCAACTTGTTCCCATGGGAATGCAACAGCCCAGAGAGTAAACAGTCACACAGGAGGAAAGGAAAGAGAAAGTAAAGTAAAATCCTCTAGAGGGAGCTCAAAATGTCTTGAGGGGAAAAGCCATACCGATAAGAGTCCATAAAATCCAATTTAATGTCCAGGAACCTTCACAAACTTGAGTTTAGCAGAGTTGGTTTGAGTATATTACACTGTTTCTGATAAGTGCCAATTTAATGTTTCAAAGTAGCAAGTCTTTAGGCACTCAGGTTATAACAGATCCCAGATACCATGTAACTAAAACTGCAAACTGACAGTTCTATTGTTCAGGCAGCCCAAGCACCTGGGTCTCTCAGTCAAAATTTGTAATTCCCAAAAGAAGAAGTTTGACACAGTTCCATAAAAGATAAGTCAGGAAAATAACTTAAATCTTCACTTTGCCCTAACCCAACTTCTGTGGAAGCCAAGATCAGTTAATTTTAACGCCTCTTCACAGGCTCCATTCCTCAGGATCTTTGCTTTGATATTACCGCAGCAGCGGAAGACGGACTTCCTTTTGACGTCTCTCCGCTTTCAACCCAATTTCTGTTAATTTTGGCTCAAAATTTTGTTACAGTCTCATCTTTACTCACGGGCTGTTGTTTCCTGAAGTCAAATTTTTCAAGGAAAAAAGGTCAGCGCTCACCAGCAGCAGCTGCGCGGCTTCACTCTGCAGAGTAGCGATCGACTCACAGCGCCGCGACCCCCTCCACGGTCAGAGGCTCCTTACGGGGTCTCTTCTCGGTGTTAGGAGCCGCTTCTGGCGCCCGCCGAGTCCCACGGCCACAGGCTCTTGCTGCCTGTGGTTTTTCGATGAGGGTCTCCGCTTTGCGTAGCGGACGACCCGATTCTGCAGAGCTTCCTCCTCAGCGCGAGAGGAGGACCGCCATTGCCGTTTCGCGCCGCCTCCGGAAGTCCCAATTATTTTTGATTTAACTGTCAAATCTTGTATCTTTTTCGAGAGTTCGCCTACAGCACTTTCTATTTTCCTATCAATTTGCTCCTGTATTTCTCCTAGTTTGTTTTCCATGTGTGTTTCCCTTTGCTTAAATTCCTCTTTAATCTTAAAGCACAAAAAGTCTAAGTCTTTAATTTCCTCTTGTCGAGATGCTTTTCTTTCTCCCGGGGTCCCTCCAACTTTTTTACCATTTTCCCCCGACATCCTGTGGTTTATATTTCTCTCCCCTAAAGGGCTCACAATCTATTTTCCCCCCTTTTTTATGTTTTCCACACCATAAACACCTTAAACTGTATTAGTTTAAATCTCCTGTCCTCCTGACCTCCTATCCTCTTTTGTTTTCTTAGTATCAAGGGGGCTTTCAATACCTTATTTCAGTTTACTTACATCAATTATTCACACAATATTAACCAGTCCCGCTTATATTTCCAGAAACTTTTTGTTGTTAAATATTTGCTTTGTATTAGTATATTAGTATAATTGTTTCAGAGACAGAGGGGAGATGAGCAAAAAACAAAAAAGCGTAAACAAAAATTGGTGACATTCTGTTATATTCCAGGGGGGGAAAAGAAGAAGTTGTATAGTCTCTATATATTCAGTAGTTTCAGCCACTTGTATAATCCTGTAGTTTTCAGCCACTTATTTATTTAGTCCAGTTCGCTGGGGGCTGTGCAAAGTTTTATTGCACTTTGGAATTTCCAGTTCCAAATTCCAATGCGTCTCTTTTTTCGGTCTTAGGTGAGGTGTAGTTATATCCAGGAAACCACACTGGGTGCCTCAGATGTTCCGTTAGCTGTTATCCCATTGATTGTGTTTTCAGGAGATAAAGGATCGTCCTAAATTAAATGTTATGATTCCGATGATTTAGAGTTCCTCCAAAAATTGGTGAGTAGAAAGTAGGTTGGATAAGTTGTTACTTATGTTATTAAAATAAAGAGGAAAGAGAAACAGACAGTAAAACAGAGTTGGAGGGGAGGGAGGAGGGAGAGAGGGGACAGGAGAGGGGAAGGAAAAAAATATAGAGTAACCAATTTATTTTTTGACTTAACACAAAAATGTAAATGTCATGAATGGTATAACTGAATGTGGGGTAGAAGGGGGGACCAGGGGAGGGGGAAAAAATGATAATCACGAACTTATGAGCATGGTATATGTACAGTTTTGACAGGGTGGGCTGGAGGAATATATTTTAGCTTCGTATGGTTTTTTGTTTCAGTCGTAGAGGCCTTGAGCAAACCTCCAGCGTGTCCACGAGAGCCAACAAGTTAGGGAGAGTTCTTTTTATTAATATTTCCGACGGTTTTCTCGAGCCATTTTTTCCGTGCCCTTCTACATAGAGTTCCATAGGCAGCTCTTCCCTCCCGATCTGCAAAGCTCCATTTCAAACTGCTCTGCAGCCTTCCGTTATTTACTCTCTCTCTTTTTAGATTTTAGATTTAAGCCGCTCCTCTCCAAAGAGGCTGGCTGTCCAGGATTGTGGAATGTTTCAAATTTTTACGTTCGTTACATTAGAAGTCCAAGACAGTTACTTAGTAACTCACACAGTCGGGCGGAAAGAAAAAACTTCCTGTCTCCTCCTTGCTACTTTGTAGCCAGCGCCATTTTAGTCCTCTATCGAGATAAATTCCCAGATTAAATCTTCTAACATCCGACGTTCTCTTAGTGTAACATTAAATTTTTCGGCATAAAAAAAGACTACTCACACTAAGGGTTCCGTTCTTATGGTTGAGGAGGTTCGTCGCATTCTTCAGAGGGAGCCAGAGGCATCGTAATACAGGGTCGCTGTTTCCCCTTTTGTGCTAGCAGGCTCTCCGCTTCGAGCTCCTTAACAAAAGAAACCCGGAAAAACGGGGAGCTGCATCCACACGGCTGGGGCTCTTTCCCTCAAGGGCTTCCCCCCTTGAGCTTTCTGGGGGGGGCGCAGTGCCTTTGCGACACCCCCAAGCCCCTGTATTACTCGGAGAACTCCTCCGGAGTTTCTCCACACTCCCTTTCAGTTCAGCGACGGAAACCGGAAGCTCTGATTCAGGGTCTCGCTCTGGCTCTGGCACTCTATCAAGGACTGTTTCAGACTCAGGCTCTGGCTGTGGCTCTGCCTCTGTTTCAGGTTCAGGCTCTGTTTGAGGCTGTGTCTCTGTTTCAGGCTCCGGCACTGTATCAAGTACTGTTGTAGACTCAGGCTGTGGCTCTAGGCTGTGGCTGTGGCTGTTGCTCTGGTTCGGGCTGTGGCTCTTTTTCAGGCTCTGGTTCTGAATGAGGGCTTGGTTATGGCACTGATTCAGGGTCTCGCTCTGTCTCTGGCTGTGTCTCTGTTGCACCTCAAACGGTGGTTTGTTGTTGTTGTTGTTATTTTCTTTCTGGGGTGGGACTGTTTGTGTGAATATAAATCCTGCGTCCAGCCAGGCTTCCCTGAGCAGCCTCTGTGTCTCCGAAGCTGGCCTAGCAGGATAGCAGAGTAGCAGCGGTCCTGCGTCCGTGTGAGAAAAAGGGATAAATCAAGTCCAGAGACAGTTCGGTTCTTATCTCTAGTAGCGTTTATTTACAAGCCATAAATCAGTCTCTTTCCATCAGAGCTTTCCGGCATTTCTCTGTGCCAAAAGCACACACAGCCTGCAGCCTCGGAGCTGAGCTGTGTCTCTCAGGCAGAAGCGAAAGCAAATCTGCTCACAGACTGTGACGCACTTCTCTGCGTCAAGCTCCTCCCAGATACAGGACACCACGGAGTTTTAACCCTGTCTGTTCCAAACTCCACACCCCTCTTGTCCTGCATCTGGGGACGATAGCCTACAATGCTTTCCCCATACACAGACCCTCACAGAACTCCTCGTGCTTCTGGAAGGTTAATGGTTTTGTGAAACCATCAGCGAAGTTCTTTGTTGAGGGACAGTATTTCAGAGCAACTAGCCCCTCACGAACGCTCTGACACACATTTTGAAAACGTATGTCCAAATGTTTGGTCCTCGCCTTAAATTGCCCCGTCTCAGCCAATTTAAGGCACGGTTGATTGTCTTCATGCACCACAACGGGCAGACAATTCTCTCCACAGATTTCCTCGACCAAACACACATAGAACTCCAGCTCTCTGCAAGCATCTGATAGCGCACTGAACTCAGCTTCAGTAGATGAAAGCGCTATGAGATTTTGCTTCTGGGACCTCCACCCAATCACTGAGTCCCCAAACTTCACCACTAGGCCTGACACTGATCTGCGGTTCTCAGAGTTACCCCAATCTGCGTCCACAAAGCATGTCAGTTTGACTTCTCCTTGGGCTGGCAACCTAAGACAAAAATCTTTGGTATCTTGCAGGTAAAGCCACTCCCGATCTCAGGAGGGGGGGGTTGCGGGCTCACGACCCCGCCCACAATCTAGCGGGGCTAGCAAAGCCCCGCGGGAACTAGATTTCATTATTATTCAGTGGCAGCGTCGCTAGCCAATGGGACGGCTTCAGGGGCGGGCCTTCCTGAGGGCACTTAAGGTCAGGCTGGCCTGGGCTCGCCCCTTTTCGTCCGGTCTTTTGGTAGGGGTGCCTTTATGGCAAAATGTGATATTGAGTCGGCATTCCACCTTCTCCCAGTCCACCCACAGGACCACCGATGGTTAGGCTTCAAATTTCAGGGCTATTACTTTATCGACAAAGCCATGCCGATGGGATGCTCGATCGCCTGTGCCGCCTTCGAGACATTTAGCACCTTTCTGGAATGGGCACTCAAGTTCAAGACTGGCTCCAGGGGGGTGGGGCATTACTTAGATGACTTTATTCTGGTAGCAAGTAATGCGGATCACTGCAAGGCCCTGCTACATGCCTTCGAGGCCTTGGCGGCGGAGCTGGGCGTCCCTCTGGCAAATGATAAGATGGAGGGCCCCGTCACCAAGATGACATATCTGGGCATAGAACTCGATACAATCGCTCAAACTTCTCGCCTTCCTATCGAGAAACTGGTGGCCCTAAAGGAGCTTATTTCGCAGATATTGCCCCTCAAAAAGGTCACTCTCAGACAGATTCAATCACTCTTGGGCCATCTCAATTTTGCATGCCGCGTAGTGTCCCCTGGTCGCCCCTTTTGTGGTCGTCTAGCAAAGCTATCAGCAGGGCTAAAATCGCCACATCATAGGGTCCGCCTCTCAAAGGCAGTGAAGGCAGATCTCCAAGTTTGGCTCCAATTCCTAGCTTGTTATAACGGGATTTCGCTTTGGCAAGACAGCATGGCCTTGCTAGAGGATTTCCAGGTGCATTCGGACGCGGCGGGTTCTTTGGGTTTCGGGGTGTACTTCAGAGGTCAGTGGTGTGCTCAACGTTGGCCCTCAGCCTGGCAAGGAAAACCCATATTACGTGATCTAACGTTCTTAGAATTCTTCCCCATTGTAGTTGCAATCCACATCTGGGCAGAGCAATTTAGAAACCACAGGGTGTGCTTCTGGACAGACAACCAAGCAGTCGTGTCTGTCTTAAACAAACAATCTTCACATTCCCCCAGAGTGGCGGCACTCCTTCGGTATTTTGTCCTTTCTTGCCTCCAGCTAAACTTATATGCCTCAGCCAGATTTGTTCCGGGAGTCGATAGTAACATCGCGGATGCTCTGTCTCGGTTTCAGATGGACCGCTTTCGCTTATTGGCGCCGGATGCGCAGCAGCTGCCGCAACCGTTTCCGGAGCACCTCTGGAGTATTGGCAACGAGAAGCTATAAAGGGAGTATTGTCGGCAGTGGCACCCTCAACCTTAAGATCATATAACAAGGCCTGGCTAGATTTTACATCATTCCGCCAACAAAAAGAGCGGTTTAAACTTGGCAGGCCCCCATCTAGTTCAGAGGTCATAGAGTATCTTGTTCGCCTCCGCGATCTGGGTCGGGCCCCCAAAACCCTCAACATTCATTCAGCAGCAATATCCTTCTTCTCTAAAGCCCTGTCCTCAGTAGACCCCTGTGCTCATTTCGTCGTGCGGAAAATGCTAGAGGGGTGGCGCAGGTCGCGGCCTCCCAGCTCTGATAGCAGGAGGCCCATTACCTACGACATACTCACCCAGATTCGCAGGAAGCTCAGGGTCCTCTGCTGGTCCAAGTACGAGGCCAGGCTGTTTTCCGCAGCATTTTCCTTCGCCTTCTTCGGGGCCTTGCGCATAGGCGAGTTGGTCTGTGAGGGCCAGCCGTCTAGTAGCAACAGGGGGCTACTGTTGGAGGACATTACCTTGTCCAGCTCTGAGGTAATACTCAAAATACGCAGCTCTAAGACCGATCAGCTGGGTAGAGGGGCGCTAATCCGTCTGCAGGCAACTCAAAAGGCTGGCCCTTGCCCAGTAAAGGATGCTAGAAAGTTTCTGTGCGCAAGACCTAAGGCCAGCGGCCCTTTCTTCATTCATGCCGATGGCGCGCATCTGTCTAAACACCAGTTCACGAGGATTATGCGCAAGGCGATCGCGGCCATTGGTCTTCCACCCGAGGAGTATGCCACACACTCTTTCCGCATTGGAGCTGCGACCACTGCAGTCCACATGGGTTTACCGGCCGAGAGAATAATGGACATGGGGCGGTGGAAGTCTAGTGCATACAGGGGTTACATCCGCAACCCCCGTTAACTCCCCCTTACGTCACACTCTTATTTCAGGTACCGGGTCGGTGCGGCTCTGGATCATTGGCCATAGTATCGTGCACTGGGCAAGATTGCGTGCGGCCTCCAGAGGCTGGTGTGGGGACCTGCAACTCCCTGGCTATGTTGAAGTGTCTTGGATTTCGCGGCGGGGAATGCGTTGGGAGGAGTTCCTCCCAACGGTTATAAAAAGAGTTACAGTGCAAGGTCCACCTGATGCGCTGGTCATACAACTAGGCGAGAATGACCTGGCTTATAGAAAATGGGTGGACTTGAGGTGGAGCATTTTCAATGACCTGGAGGAGTTGCGGGCCCGGCATGCTAATTTGACAATAATCTGGTCTTCCTTGCTAGAGAGGCGCTTTTGGCGGGACGCAGCAAATCCCGTGGCAGTGAGCAGAGCAAGGAGGATCTTGGAACGCTCGGTGGCGCGGAGAGTGGCAGCCATGGGTGGCCTGGTTATCAAACATCCGCGCATTCAGTCCATGAATGAATCACTCTACCGCGGGGATGGCGTGCATCTTTCTGATGCGGGGAATGACATTTGGCTGTCAGACATTTTTCAGGGAATCAGGGATTGGTTGCAGGTTTGAGGGTATTGGCGGCGAGCCTGGCTCGTGTGGCGGTTAGGCATTGGCCGGGGTATTGTTATGCAAATGAGGTCGGGGGGGAGGATCGCCATCACCTCCCCCAATTCTTGAAGGGTGGTTCGTTAAAGGATTCCGAGGAGCGTCGCCTTGTCCGAAACCTACGGAGGCTAGGGCCTAAAGCGCGCTCCCGAGCGGTAACCCCTTGGGGAGCGCCTACGGATGTACATCTGGGGTGGCTCCCCCTGTTGGTGTTAACCCTTCCTGGTTAGTACCGGATAGTCTGTTAGGGCCAATGCCTAAGGCCAATACCGCTCTTACCTGTAATCAATAAAGTTGTGGCCATTTTCGCCCATTAACCTAAATTCTGTTGTCCGTGTCTTTATTTAACCATCTGTGGGAAGGGGGCGGGTATTGCCACGCAACGCAGCACCCGCTTTATACCGTTCCAGACCTGCACACTAGGACTTGAAGCCTCTCTACTGAGCAGATTGACAGCAAATGCAATGTCTGGCCTGCTCCACTGTGACAGATACAACAGACTACCCAGAGCTGACTGAAAGAGTTCAGTATTTTCGAACACCACGCGTTCTACTTGCTGACACTCCTTCACGTATCCAGTCTCCATGGGTGATCTGGCACCTGCACAATCAGACATTCTGAACTTCTCAAGCAACTGTTCAATCTTACCTTTCTGGCAAAGCAAGAAGCTTCCATTACTTGCTTTTGTGATCTGCACGCCTAAATAGGACTTGACATCTCCAAGCTGCTTTAGCTTGAACCGCTTTCCAAGCTCTTTAGCAAACTTCTCCACCTGTTCACCTGTCTGTGTCATGACTAAGATATCATCAACAAACACCTGCACCACTTGCTGTTTTACGCCTGAACCTCTAATGTAAAGACAACTGTCTGCAAGAGATCTCTTAAAACCTAGCTCTTCTAAGGCTTCATGTAGGCACATATTCCAATTCCTGGCAGATTGGCGTAATCCATAGATGGATTTGTGCAACCGCCACACGACGCCTGGCTCACTGACTTCAAACCCTGGAGGAGGAAGCATGTACAACTCCTCCTTGAGATCTGAGTTCAGGTAGGCGACATCTACATCAAAATGGTTCACCTTCCAACCTCTCTGTGCTGCTATCGCCAAAAGCGTTCTTAGAGTCTCCGCTCGTGACGTTGGCGAATACACCTCCGTGAAGTGGACACCCTTTTTCTGTGTGAATCCTCGGGCCACTAATCTCGCTTTATACTGTGGTTCTTCCGCTTCTGTGGGTTTCAAACGGTAAACCCACCTGCAACTAAGAGCTCTCTGGTTAGCCGGCAGCTGAGTGAGTGAGAACACACCAAGAGACTCCATTGAGTTCATCTCCTTCTGCATCGCCTCACGCCATTTGCTGGCTTCTTCCTGAGGCAACTTTTGAACATCCTCAAAGGATTCAGGTTCACATCTAGCCACACCAACCCAGACACTAGTGGCTTCATACCTTTCAGGTGGCTTTCCCTTGGTTGATCTTGCTGACCTCCTCAGCGTGAATTCTGGAACTGCGCCTGATTCACCTGGATCAGCCCTACTATCCTCTGTGTCTGAAACATCCCCCTCTGACTTGCTGCGCCGTTTCGAGCGTACAGCTGGTTCTGCTGGCGAGGATGGTTCACTCCTTAGCTCAGACTTGACAGAAACCTGTGGAGGGGTCCTGGGACTCCCTTTTGGAGAGATACGGAGCCTCCCCCTTGGAGATCCCTGCTCTGGACTCTGTGGCTGTGGACCGTGCATCTCAGCAACAGGTTCAGCCTCGTCCTCCTCCTCTTTCTCACCTGAGTCTAACAGAACATCCGGGTTCCCATGAAGACGTTTCCACCCACTCTGCTCACAAAACTCAGCACTGCCGCTAATAAGCAGCTTAGACTGGTTGCCAGTAGGGTATGCAAAACGCCATGCCTTTGAACCCGGCTCATAGCCTACAAAGATCATCTTCCTGGACCTTGGCTCACCCTTTCTGCGCATGGCCTTTGGAATGAGAACCCAAGCCTGAGAACCAAAGACATGAAAGTAGTGTACTTTCGGCTTCTTCTGATGCAACAAGAAATACGGTGTGTTGCCTACACTGGAATTGTACACCCCGTTTTGCAAAAAACATGCTGTCTTATAACTCTCAGCCCAAAAGCGCTGTGGTAAACCCGAGTCTGCCAGCATAGCGTTTGCAGATTCCTGTAGTGTGCGAAACTTTCTCTCTGCAACCCCATTCTGTTGCGGAGAGTGGGGGGTCGTCAGTCGATGACTGATACCCTTCTGCCTGAAAAACAATTGCAGCGCAGAACCTGTGAACTCCCCCCCCCCCCCATGATCAGATTGAAAGGAAATCACCCTGGTAGAGAACTGCAGCTCTATCGCTGTGATCCAATCCCTGATCAGCGCAGCTGCTTCTGACTTACATTTAAGCGCAAAAACCCAAGAAAATTTTGAAAAATCGTCAATCAGAACCAGAATCCATTTTGACCCAGCTAAAGAAGGTGTTGGCACGGGACCTGACAAATCTGCATGCACAAGTTTAAAGGGTTTGCTGGTTCTCCTCTCTGACCTGGGATATGTGCATGTTGTGACCTTCGACTGCTTACAGGCTTGACAATCTAGGTATTTGTCACAAGCCTTGAACCTACAACCAATGGTGTTTTCTGCAGCTTTTCGCACAAGCGACCACCCAGCGTGCCCAAAATTTCGGTGCCACATGTGTATACAATAATTGTGTGGTGGGACGTTTGCACACTGCACATGGGCATCTTCAATGGACTCTCCACTAGCCCCATTTTCCACCAGCCCCATTTTTCCACCGCTCCCATTTTCAACAGGCATTTGCACCAGAAAGAGCCTGTTTTTTCGCTCAACACTGTAGACCTTCTTCCCATCCCTGTAAAAGGAGCACAAATTGTTAGAGAACAGAACATCGAACTCCTCATCATCTAGTGCTGGCACACTTAAAAGAGAGTGTGCAAGCTCTGGGACCACAAAAGCCTGCACCCAATGATCCAAGAAAAAACAATATAAAAACCCAGATTCAGTCAATGGTCTCTGAGACCCATCTGCTAATTTGACATAGCGTTCAGTTTTAACTGTCTTGCAGTTCCTCAGGAACTCTCTAGATGGCACTAGACTGTGAGAAGCTCCAGAGTCGATAATAAGAGATAAAGTGTCTCTCTGGCTGTTTTCCAAAGCTGCCATGGCATTGCTCGCACCCCCACCGGTTGCCATGGACACAGCCTCCCCCCGACCAAGGCTTTTGCCTTTTCCCAGAGACGCCGTCGCAGCTGTGAGGTGATAAGACGCCTTGTCTTTGTTTTTCTCCTGGCCTGCCGTTTTCCCACGTCGCTGCTGAGAACCGGCCTTGGGAAACTGCTTTGTTAACATTCAACTCCAGCTGGTGTCCTTGGCAGCCTGGGCTTCAAGCGGATGCTTCCCAGCGCTGTTGGACGTCGCAGCAAAGCACAAACAACTTTCGGAGACTTTCGCTTTCTCAGAGCTCTTGGATCGGCCTGCACCCCCACTCTTGGGTGCACTGTTGCCTGAGGAACAGCTTGCCACTGCTTTCCTCTTTTCAGCTCTCAGCCTTTCTCCTGTACACAGTCCATCACACAGACGTGTTGAAGCATTGCAACAGCTTCCCAACACAGTGCCAGCCCCCACTGGGCTTTCTGGGCATCCTTCAGCCCCTCCTGGGCTTCCATCCCCCTCTGGTCTGGCTCCCGCTGAGCTTTCACACAGACTCCTCAGCGCCTGCCAGGCGGCCTGGGCCAATTTAATGCCCTCCAGATGAGGCAACAGCAAAGCGTCCAGAGATGCTTGCAACATGCAAAGCTGCCTCTGCTCTCTCTCCCTCAGCAGAGCAGTAGCTTGCGTGGGTGGGGCCGGCTCCTTCTGGACTGGACTCCAGAGCCCTGTGGCCACAAACCACCCCCTGGCTCTTCTTGACCAGGCCTCCCAATTGGCCCCATTTAATCTTTCGAAGGGGATATTGAAACTCTCATGGCCCTGCTGTGCCTGAGCAGCCATCTTCCACCCACCGGGGCTTAAAGCGTACTCACTCTGCCAGCAAGCTGGACCTCCGAAGCAGCCGTCTCTCTTGGCTCTTGGCTCCGATCACCAGCATCTCCCACTGCCCTTCCTGGCAGGAGATCACAGCAACTCAAAGCTGGCGGTCTTCCTCCCTTCTCACACTTGTCAGGAAACGCGGAACTTCCATAACCTGTTCGTGTGAATATAAATCCTGCGTCCAGCCAGGCTTCCCTGCGCAGCCTCTGTGTCTCCGAAGCTGGCCTAGCAGGATAGCAGAGTAGCAGCGGTCCTGCGTCCGTGTGAGAAAAAGGGATAAATCAAGTCCAGAGACAGTTCGGTTCTTATCTCTAGTAGCGTTTATTTACAAGCCATAAATCAGTCTCTTTCCATCAGAGCTTTCCGGCATTTCTCTGTGCCAAAAGCACACACAGCCTGCAGCCTCGGAGCTGAGCTGTGTCTCTCAGGCAGAAGCGAAAGCAAGTCTGCTCACAGACTGTGACGCACTTCTCTGCGTCAAGCTCCTCGCAGATACAGGACACCACGGAGTTTTAACCTTGTCTGTTCCAAACTCCACAGGGACAAATGTTTAGTTGGGGCGGGGATTATTTTAAGTTTAGCATAATTGTTTCTTGCTTTCTTTTTCTTTTACTATTTTTTTTAGGTTATTGTATAATTTGTATTTTGCTTTTTAAGGGGAAAGGATCAGGGCTGCCTGGGAGGGGGCCTCAGCCAACAGAATGGCTGGGGCAGGTTCCCTACGGGGGGATGTATTGGAACACCCAATCTCTGTTATCGCGGGTGGGAGGAGCAGTTGCGCTAAGACCAGACCATGTCTTTACCGAAGATCTGGTTCTGACGCTGATTCTGATTCTCTGATTCTGGCTCTTTATCAAGGGCTGTTTCAGACTCAGGCTGTGGCTATGGCTGTTGCTCTGGTTCTGGCTCTGGCTCTTTCTCAGGCTCTGGTTCTGAATGAGGGCTTGGTTATGGCACTGATTCAGGGTCTCGCTCTGGCTCTGGCTCTGGCACTCTATCAAGGACTGTTTCAGACTTAGGCTGTGGCTCTGGCTCTGGCTCTGTTTCCATTCTTAAAATGGAATGTACACAAAACAATAATCCTCTCTTAGATTTTTGGGATCTCTTTATCTAAAATACTTTATAGAAATGCCTCCGTTTTTTTCGTAAAAGTTATCCCCATCATCTTTTTTAATTCATCGTATATCCCCCCCCCCAAATCTTAATCTTTTCACATGTCCACAACATGTGGCTCATGTCACCGTCATTTCCTCCACATTTCGCCAAATTTTTATACATTCTTGATCATCTGGAAGGAGTGAGGTACCACCTACGAGCCATTTTCATCATGTTCTCTCTTATATTATAGCTGGCTGTAAATTTCAAATTTCCATTCCATCAGTTTTCCCCATCTTTTAGCATAATTGGACAGCCCACATCTTGGGCCCACTTTATCACTGAAGCCTTAACCTCCTCATCCATTACTTCGTAGTCTAAAAGAAGTCTATAGATTTTTGCAATTATTTTGGTTTTACTATTCAGTAGTTCTCTATCAAATCTTGAAGGCTCCTTTTCAAAACCTATCTGCTTATCCTGTCTGAACACTTCATTCACCTGGAAGTAATCTAGCCAACTAGAAAAAGTGATCTTTTATTTTCTCATAACTTATCAATATTAGTTGACCCTCCTCCTCCCCCCTTAATATTGTGTTATACGTTATCCAGTTCTCTTTGATGTTGTTCCTTTTTTTAACAGCGATTGCTTCTAGTGGAGAGTTCCATCTTGGGGTTTTCTGTTCCAAATATCTTTTGTATTTTCCCCATACCTTATATATAGCATTTCTTATTATATGATTTGAAAAACTGCTATGCGTCTTTATTTTCCCATAATTAAGATAGCCATGCCACCCAAAACGGGTGTCATGACCTTCTAGATCTAAAATATCCCAATTTTTTAATAAATACCAATCTTTCAACCGGAGAAGACATGAGGCTTCGTAATATAGCTTCAAATCCGGTAACCCGTAGCCACCTCTTTCTACAGTATCTATTAATATCTTATGCTTTACTCTTGGTCTTTTACCCTTCCACAAAAATTTAGAAATTTCTTTTTGCCACTTGTTGATACTGCTGGTCTTTCCTGTAATTGGAATCGTTTGGAATAGAAAGAGTAGCTTCGGTAAAACTATCATTTTAATTACCGAAATACGGCCCAGGAATGATAAATTTAACCTTGTCCATGTCTCCAACTGTCTTTTGATAATCTTTCCAACAATTGGTATAATTATCTTCATATAAGTTAATCTTCTTTGGTGTTATCCATAATCCTAAATACTTGATTTGGGGGTAGATTTTAATGCGTATTATTTGTTCTAATTCTGCTTTTTCATCTGGCGACATATTTTTAACTAATAGTTTTGTCTTGTTTAAATTCATTTTGAACCCCGCAACTTTACCGTAGCCATATATTATTTCCAACGCCTTTCTTAAACTCTGTTTTGGTTGCTCCATAGTTATAATTAAATCGTCAGCAAATGCCCTCATTTTGTAACTTCTATTTCCCAGCATAATCCCTTTTATTTCTTTTTCTTCCCTAATTTGTTTACATAAAACTTCCAATGTTAATATGAAAATTAAGGGGGATAGTGGGCAACCTTGTCTGACCCCTTTACTGATTTCACACTCCTGTGATAAATTTCCATTATGATTTTAGCTTTTTGTTTTGATTATATTGCTTCAGTCCCTTTTATATACTGTACACCAAAATCCATATGGTGTAATAGACCTTTCATAAATTTCCAGGATACCCTGTCGAAAGCTTTTTCTGCATCTATAGCCATTAAGACTGCCTTCTTTTCTATTCTTAAGTCTAAATACGCTAATAGGTTTATAATGTTTCTAGTGTTGCTATTGTGCTGGTCCCGGGGGAAGGTTACCGTTGGCGTAGTCAAAGTCCGGTCCTGGGTCACTAGCCTGGAAACAGTTCACAAGGAGCGGGGCGAGGTCCGAAGCAGGAAGCCGGGCGGGGACAGGAACACTGGAGGGTCAGGTCTGGGTCCGGGCAGGAGCAGGTACTCAACGACGTTGCTCCCACAACCTGGGACCGGGCTGACTGGCCTTTATCTTCTCTGAGGCCAGGGGCAGCCCCAGCCCCCAGGAGACCCGCATCGCTTGGCCTTAAGGCGAGCACTCCTCCTGGGAGAAACTAGTTCCCTCCGCCTCTCTGCCCTAAGCCTCTGCAGTTCAGGAGAGGCTGGGGAGTTACTGGACCCAGGGGGAGACTCTCCTTCCTCTGGCAGGGCCGGGAGAGGCGCACCTGTAGGCACTGTGTCCTTAATCACCTCTGGAGCTAGAGTGGAATCACCTGGTGCCTGCTCCTGAGGATTCGGCACAGGTGCAGGCTCTTCAGATCCAAGGCCCTGCCCCAGTTCAGCCGGCCCTGGAGGCGGGGATTCCTGTGCAGGCTGGGATTCCTCCGGTTCAGCCTCTGAATCGGATTCCCAGGCCATCACAGCTATAAATGTGCCTCCCAGGCAAAAAGCCAGCTTGGTCATTGTGTATCATCATCTGGAAGACTTTTTTGGATCTTTCGGCTAAAATATTTGCATATAATTTATAATCGTTATTTAGAAGTGCGATAGGCCTATAGTTGTTAATAATTCTGTTTTGGAATTAATGCAATAAGGCTGTCTTTCCAAGAATCCGGCATGGTTCCGTCTTTTAAGATACTTCTTAATGGGTCAGACAGTAAGTCCTCAATTTTTTTATAATATATTGCCGGTAGGCCGTCTGGCCCTGGTGGCTTTCCTATCTTTGCTTCCTTAATTGGTCTTTGAATTTCGTACGATGTGATAGGGGCATTCAACAGTTCTTTTTGTTCTTTAGCAAGTTTCGGAAGACAGTACTGTTCTAAATGTTCTTTAACTTCTTCTGTTGTTTCATTTCCTTCCTTATAGATTTCTCTAAAGAATTCGAGAAATCATTTCTCTATTTCTTTAGGGTTGTTTATTATTTTGCCTTCGCACTTAACTCTATTTATAAGCTTTTCTGCCTCTCTCTTCTTTAATTGCCATGCTAATAACCAGGCTCAGGTTCTGTTTCAGGCTGTGTCTCTGTTTCAGGCTCCGGCGCTGTATCAACCACTGTTGCAGACTCAGGCTGTGGCGCTATGGCTGTAGCTGTGGCTCTGGTTCTGTTTCAGGCTCTGGCACTGTATCAAGCTCTGCTTCAGGCTCAAGCTCAGGCTCAGGCTCAGGCTTCTGCTCTTTATTAGGCATTGTCTCAGTCTTTGGCTCTAGCACTTATTCTGGCTCTATTTCAGGCTCGGCCTGTGTCTCAGCCTTTGTCTCTGTTTCACGCTGTTTCTCTGTTTCAGGCTCCGATGCTGTTTCAAGCCCTGTATCTGCCTCTGCCTCTGTTTCAGGCTCTGGCACTCTATCAAGCACTGGCTTTGGCTCCGGCTCCGGCTCCGGCTCTGGCTCTGATTCATGGTCTCACTCTGCCTCTGATTCAGGGTCTCGCTCTGGCTCTGGTTCTGGCACTCTATCAAGGACTGTTTCAGACTCAGGCTGTGGCTGTGGCTCTGCCTCTGTTTCATGCTCAGGCTCTGTTTGAGGCTGTTTCTCTGTTTCAGGCTCCGGCACTCTATCAAGTACTGTTGCAGACTCAGGCTGTGGCTCTAGGCTGTGGCTGTTGCTGTTGCTCTGGTTCGGGCTGTGGCTCTTTTTCAGGCTCTGGTTCTGAATGAGGGCTTGGTTATGGCACTGATTCAGGTTCTCGCTCTGTCTCTGGCTGTGTTTCTGTTGCACCTCAAACGGTGGTTTGTTGTTGTTGTTGTTGTTGTTATTTTCTTTCTGGGGTGGGACAAATGTTTAGTTGGGCCGGGGATTATTTTAAGTTTAGCATAATTGTTTCTTGCTTTGTTTTTCTTTTACATTTTATGGAATGTACACAAAACAATAATCCTTTCTATATAAATTTTCCAATACATTCTGAAAACATAATAAATCCTTAATTGTTGTCCACGTCCTTTTAGGTCCTTTATCACTCAAATGCTAGCACGGAGTCAAAACTATTATTGCATTTTTGAACATATCTTGGAGAGGAGGGGCCAACATGGCGCCGAGGTAAGACGCGCTTACCGGTGCTCTTCGGACTTCTTTTAATCTTTTATATTTTATCTTAACTGACCCAGTCAGTTTTTGAAGTATTTTATAATTGCTGCAGAAACTCTCTGAGAGATTTGGCCCTGCTGCAGACTGCTGCAGGCTGCTCTTTGTTTCTCTCTTAGCTGCTAAAAGAGTTGAGAATCGCCATTATCTTAATTGTGTGTCAAGTGCTATGTTATTTCAAGAATTGTATAATCCCTGGCCTGAGGAAAGTATGGGTCAGAAAAAACGCTTGAGAGACTTTGACGAGCCCCTATCATCCCCTAAACCAAAACTATCAAGGTTGGTGCCACACCGGAATAGAGGAGGGAGTGACCATGCCAAGCAGTGCTTTGCAGTGGAAACCCAAAATCGCTTCCTACCTCTAATTGATTTAGAAGCTACTCCAATTTCGATGACTCAAAATGTTTCAAAAGTAAAGCCTGTAAAGGAGAATACGAAAGAAAAACTCTCAGCACAGGAAGATGGCTTGGCATCTGACACGGGGGAGCTCCCTGGTTGTGAGCAGTTACACTTAGTAATTAAGACCCTTCACTGTATTTTTAAAAGGCTGGACGAGATATCTTCACAATTATCCAATATCCTGCTGAAAATCGAAAAACTTGAATCAACAACACAATCCTCAGTTTGTGAGGTCAAAAACTTACTGCCTCACCCCAATTCAGATAAAATAAAGGAGACTAAAATTAAATATATCTTAAATTCCCAATTGAACAATCAGATATTAACTCTGCAACCCAAGAAAAGTTGCCTTTCTGTCAGGTCGGAAATAGGAAGATGGTCAACGCTAGAAGGGGCTAAAGACTGTTTAAGCAAACTTTTAAAAATTAAGAAACATCAGATTGACCTATATGCTGTGATGCCCCTTCCTCGGCAGTCCAACTTCTTGAAGGTGATACTTGCGTTCCGCTCTGAAAAGATACCATCTATTATTGTTAGGAGGAAAACGCTTTTGTCCATGGCCGACATCGTAGCAACGAGGGTTTTTACAGACACCAAGATCAAACCCCTTCTAAATAGGTGCCCTGGCGGTGAGGACATTAGGACAAGAGACTCTGCCTTACTTCAAAATACTGTCAGGCCCCACCGCGATGACTCTGCAGCGTGCCATCCTCGACCAAACTCGATACCCTCTCAAACAGCCATATATGAGGACGATAATCTGCAGACTGCCCTTGACGAAAGGGAACTTATTGATTCGTTCAGAGCCCTCCCTCCGAAAGAACAGTCGGTGATGATGCAAAGATTTGACACGCTTAAATCTCAGCTTTTGCAAGTCCAACATAGAGGGGAAGATACTAACGATGTCTCAAATAATCCCACTTGGGCTCACCGGACAGAAGTGGTTGACCTTCTTCAGCTCAGCCCCACTCTGAAAACAAAAACCATCCGACAAGACTCAAATCTTCAAGTTGCTTCTGCCCCGTGCGCTACATCACGAGACGACCAGGCTCTGCCATCCTCACTGAACCTTCATCTATATTCATCGACCAACATACCCAAGGACGAAATTCTGATTTCCCTGCTTGACTCAAATCCCCCTTTAACTCACTCATCTATGCCAGAGCTAGAATCTTCTCCAGTTTCGACCAGATATAGAAGTAGTCCACAAGTGATGCCCCTGAGAGAGCCTTCCACAATTCCTGCCCCCGTGATGCCCCCTCAATTACCTTCCTCAAAGGAAACTGCAAATGTTACACCTCGGGACCCGCCGTCGGAAACGATTGAAGACCCGATGGGACGCATCAATAAAATCATCCGAATGTCGGATGATAAATCTGCGAGAGGGTTTCCTCCGACGGACTCAATTTCTCCCTCCCTGGGTATTTCGCTGTCAAGTTGTACCAAGAATCTCGAAATGAAGAGATTTCCTGTTCAGGGATCTACTTTCAGTGGATCATCCACAGTGTGCCAACAGACGAACCAAATTGTTAAAAACTTTAATTTGGAGGGCTCCTCACAGTTACCATCTTCCCAAAGTAAAATAACTGACTTTTTTGTTACATCTTCTGTCTCTAACAGAGAGTCTGACCCCCCCCCCTCCGTTTTGACTGTTAAAAGAACAACACAGAAGTCCCCAGCTAGCAGTCCTAAGTTGGAACATTGCTGGCTGGAAAAGGAAAAGATTAGATCCCGAATTTCTGTCCTATATAAACTCTTTTCAGATAATCCTTTTGCAAGAAACATGGGAAGAAGATAAAATAGATATAAATGGCTTTGAACTGATATCACTTCCAGCTGTCCCCTCCCAGAAAGGTGGCCGGTCCAGAGGCGGTCTTGCAATCGCCATATCGCTTAAAATGAGAGCTAAACTCTCGCTAGTTCAGACTTTTCCTCCTTTTGCTTTTACTGGTCTGATCTCAAGTGAAAAATTCTCACTATTAATCACCAATGTTTATCTTCCTCCAAGTGGTCTTATATCAGACCTCCATTATAGATGGGATTCTCTGGAAGATCATTTATTGGCATGCTATGTTATGTACCCTAATATTCCATCAATAATGGGTGGTGACTTTAATGCACGTACAGCCGCCAACTGGAATGGGATAATTAAGGCCAAGTGGTGGGTATCTCCCCCCTACCCAAAATCTGATCTAATCTCTTTTACATCAAGAAGATCTAAGGACATCAGAGTGAATGAGGCGGGAGTCCTTCTTTATCAATTGGCCATCCGTATGAATTTGAACATTTTAAATGGCAACTGCCCTCCGGACGTGCCAGGTGAATTCACTCACTTGGGCACATCATCAAATAGTGTCCTAGACTATCTTCTAGTTTCAGAAGACCTATTTTCAAACTTCTTTTATTTCAAAGTAGATAATGTACATTCCAGTGACCACCTACCTCTAGCGGCCAAGCTAACGCTTGACTGGCACCCGGTTAGCGGTACACACCCAATTCATGTAGGTTTAAATGCCACAGCTCAAGTAAGAGGCATTAAATGGTCTATGAAACAGGCCCAAAAATATGCAGAATTCTTCCAGAGGAATATCTTCGAATCCCTTATTGTTTCATTGGCGGAGTTGTCTGAAGCAAATAAGATACTGGAGTGGTTCTCCCACTTCTCTGCAGATTTAACTAGCTTCTTTACGATGCCGGCTCACCTGGTTAACCGAGATCAACCCAGGTTCGGTGCACCTTGGTTTGATGCCAAATGTAAGCAAGCTAGACTCTCTCTCTGTTGTATCTACAACAGATATAAATCTTCTGGAGCTGAAACTCTCCCCCCAGAGTACTTGCAGGCCAAAATTGCTTACAAACAGGCACAGAAGTCAGCCAAGCACGAGTGGCAGCTAGGACGTTGGCAAGCGTTGATTGCTGCCTCTAAGCCTCGCAGCTCTCGCGCTTTTTGGAATTTAATCAACAAAAGATCGAGGAAATACCCATTGACGGTTATCCCAGCCCCGACATGGGAACAATTTCTAAGAAAATATTTCTCCCAGACAGATATCTCTAACACTCAATCTGATACTCTTTCAAGTCACTTGCCCATATGGCCAGATACTGACCCGGAGGAAATAGTAGATTTAATTGCTAAACTGAAAACTGATAAAGCCCCAGGGCCCGATCTGATCCCGGCGGAAGCTATTAAACAACACCCAACATGGTGGGCTAAAATTCTTGCAAAAATCTTTGATGCAATCAATGCCACGGGCCAGATACCTAGATCATGGAAGGAGTCCATCATAATTCCTATATATAAAAAAGGACCACCAGAGGACCCAGGAAACTATCGTAACATCAGTTTATTATCAATCATCGGGAAAATCTATACTCGCTTCCTGCTAACCAGACTAACCCAATGGGCCGAAGATTCCAATCTGATAGGTCATGAACAGGTTGGGTTTAGACCAAATCGCGCTTCTATTGACCATGCTATAATTCTATATCATTTGGCGCGGAAGTATTCTTCCCCTACTCATGGTCTTCTGTGTGCCGCTTTTATAGACCTGAAGGCGGCTTTTGACAGTATCTCTAGAGAGCTGTTATGGGAAAAACTGGCAAAGTGGGGCATAGATAAAAGGCTGTTGTGGCTTATGATTAAATTACATGAAGGTACGGCCGCTAGGGTGAGGTTAACACCTGAGGGCGATCTCACAAACCCTGTACCAATAAATAAGGGGGTACGACAAGGGTGCATCCTTGCCCCCTATCTTTTTAACCTCTATATTAGTGACATGAGAACGCCCCTAGCTGAGGCCCAAACCTCCATTCATGCACCCAGGCTTGCAGACTATCGCTGCCCCTTATTATTGTACGCTGACGATGCGGTGATCCTCTCTTATTCTCGAATCGGTTTGAGGAGGGCCCTTAAGATTTTTGCGTTATACTGCCAAACAAATTTACTTACTATTAACCATTCCAAATCTAAAGTCCTAATTTTTTCCAGGAGTCGTAAACTGTATAGATGGGAACTCGAGGGGAAGCCAATTGAACAAGTTTACAAATTTCAATATCTAGGAATTTACTTCCAGTATAATATGGGATGGAAAGCGCATATCACATATTTACAAAATAAGGTTAAAGCCCTTATCTATGCTCTATTACGCTTCTTCTTTACGGAGGGGGCTATGCATGTTCCATCTGCCTTAAAAGTTTATAGTGCGAAAGTGGTTGCAACTATGGCCTATGCGGTCCCTTTATGGGGCGCCTTTGTAAACCTCTTGCCTCTGGTGACATTGCAAAATCTTTTTCTAAGACGCCTTTTGAAACTACCCTCCTGTGTAAGCAACTCTGCCATTCGCCTAGATCTTAAGATCCCCTCCCTAGAGATTCTGATGTGGAGACATGACTTTAATTATTGGCTGTCCCTTTGGCATAAATTGCCAAACTACCATCTTATTCAGTGCCTTTGGAGAGATGAATTCACCAGCCCATGGGCAACAAAAATCCATTCCAAACTGTTGTCTTATGGAATCTCTCCTTCCGATATACTTAATTTAGATCTAATTACTGCTAAAAAGGTCATCAAACAAAGATTGGAGGAGGTAGATTTGCAACAAAATCTTACTACAGGTGGAGGTACATGTTCCCCGATAAATCAGGGCATTACATCTATGTCCCAGATACCTCGATATCTGTCTACTTTATCGGCTGCGTCGCATAGACTCGCATTTGTTAGAGCCAGATTTAATGTGTTCCCCTCAAATGTGCTGAGCAATAGATTTTCTAACGGTAAAACCTCTGTTTTATGCGCATGTGACAACAAATCAATAGAATCCCTCTATCATATCTGTCAGGGAACTGCCATCAGAGCAGGTGGTGGAAGGGCTCCAGGAGGTTAGGAGAGACTCAACAGCAGAGGAAGGAACCAGCAGGGGGAGAGAAGGAGCTCCGAGGGAAAGGGAGTCGGAAAGGGGGCTCTGGGACACTTCAAGCGAAAACAGTGAGGAGGTTTCAGGACCTCCTATAGGGACACCCACACCTCGCCGGAAACTGTCACGCCGAGAGTCCAGAAGACGCGTTTCCGTTAAGGAGCTTTTATGTTGGAAGAGATTCCGCAAACGCCCACTGTCGGATTCTGCCAGCGACTGAGGGAGCCATGCTTAAGGGCTCCGCTAAGGACAGAGTTTTGCTAAGCTGAGCAAACCCTGAGGGACTAAGCTTTTACGCACAAGCAGCTCATCATCCCATCACAGCAATCCAACAGTCTCTGAAAGCAGCTTGTGCAAGGAGAGGCATCATGAGCAACCCAGCAGGAGCCGGAGCAGCGGGAGGAGCTGGAGAGGGTCCAAGCCTGGAAGAAAGGTACAGGATGTTGGAGGTCCAGCTAGCTCTGCAAACGGCTAGGCTCGAGGAAAGGAGGGCTCAGGATGCAGAAAAGGGAAAAACCACCCCACTCACGAGGAAGGTGCCAGGATTGGTGCAGAAGTTTGGGGGGGATCCCAAGAACTATCAAGACTTTAGAACAGAGATGCAATATGCCCTCAATCTGCAGTTTGATGACTTTCCTGATGAGGAATCGAGAGTTGCGTTTGTGATTGGGCACCTCGAGGGAGGGGCGAAAGACTGGGTGAGGCCCCTGATGGCAGCGAATAATGACGCCTTAAAGGACTCGAGAAAGTTTTTTCGCGCCATGGATCTGATGTTTTCCAGCGAGATTGAGCAGGGAGTGGTGCGCAGACAATTAATGGCGTGTAAACAGGGGAGCCGATCTGTCCGTGAGTACTGGACTGAGTTCACCATGTTGATCCATAAATTGGGGTGGGATTTATCGGCGGAACCGATACAAATGCTGTTCGAAGAAGGACTATCTTCGGCAGTGAAGGACGAACTTTCCCGGGCGCCCAGGGCGGGGTCTATGGACCAGCTGACTAAATCAGCGCTGGCCATAGGAGCACGCCAGGAGGCGAGAGCTTTGGAGAAGCGGGAAGGGAAGGGGGAACGTTGGAGGGATTTTCACATTCCAGAGATTCCTGAGCAGCATTCCCCGCCAGCAGAGCCGATGGAAATTGGCACAGCGCGCGCAGTTTCAAACCCCAGCGAAGGGCGGAAGAAGGAGGGAAAGAGCGCCAAGAAATGTTTTCTCTGCCAACAGCCAGGTCACTTTGCCAGAGTCTGCCCGCAAAGAAAGGAATGGCAAGGGATGGCGGGAGCTGTTGGAGGGGAGGAGGAGGGGGTTAAGGAGCAAGTAAAAGCCAACGCCTGGCTGCCACCATCGGGGCACAGCAGCCAGGCCAAAGAGCAGTGAATGTGCCCACGCCGGAACCCCCAAGGCCAGCGCTTGTAATAGAGGTGTTGCTTGAGCTGCCAAACGGACACCCATTAAAGATGAAGGCGCTATTGGACTCAGGCAGCTCCTGCAATTTTATGAGTAAGGAGTTTGCAGCCGAACACCAGATACAGACTATCCCTTTGAGCAACCCGTTGCAGGTGACCACGATTGATGGGAGGGAGCTGTTGGGGGGAGAAGTTAACCAACAGACTGTCCCAATGATAATGAGGGTGGCAAGACACACCAAACTGATAGCGTTTAATGTGGCCACCTTGGGAGGAGCGCCCATTATTTTGGGGATGAGCTGGCTGGCACTGCATGATCCGCTAGTGGGATGGCTTTGATTTTTTGCTTTGAGATTCCTCTGAGTTTGCTAGTCAGTTGAGCCGTCTCCACCAATTCCTGTACGGTAATCTTTTCTTGTGGATATTAGAAAGTGCTTCCAGAGATACTTCAAAAAACTATATACTCAAGGGCCACAAGATGAGGATGAGATAAAACAATTTTTGAAAAAGAATGGACTATCAAAATTGTCACAAGAAAATAGATCAATCCTGAATTGTAAAATAACACGACAAGAGATCGAACAAGCCATTCAGAACATGCAATTGGGCAAATCTCCAGGGCCAGATGGGCTTACCTCCAAGTACTATAAGACACTGAAAGATTATTTGATACAACCACTGATGGAGGTTAGCAATGAAATTTTGGAGGGGAAGAAGGCGCCGGAATCGTGGAAAGAAGCGTTTATCACATTAATACCGAAATTGGAAACTGAAAAGACACAACTTAAGAACTACCGTCCCATCTCTCTCTTAAATGTGGATTACAAAATATTTGCAGACATTTTAGCAAGTAGATTTAAAAAAGTTTTAAATGAAGTAATTCATAAGGACCAGGCAGGCTTTCTCCCAGGTAGACATTTGTTTGCTAACACAAGGAACATTATTGACATTTTGGAGCTCTTGCAAACAAATATTAACACAAAAGCAGTGTTGATTTTTATAGACGCGGAGAAGGCCTTTGATAATATTTCTTGGAAATTTATGAAGGAAAATCTAGAAGGGATGGGAGTGGGACGGGGTTTTGAAAATGGGATCGACGCAATTTATTCAGAACAGAAGGCTAAACTGATAGTTAACAATGTGGTTACAGAAGAGTTCAAAATTGAAAAAGGAACACGACAAGGCTGTCCTATTTCCCCATTGTTATTTATTTCGGTTCTGGAGGTGCTCTTGAACATGATTAGAGGGGACCGGTTGGTGGAAGGAATTCAGGTCGGAGCGAAACAATACAAACTTAAAGCTTTTGCAGATGACCTAGTTTTGACCCTGCAGGAGCCAGAATCTAGTACGAAAAGAGTATTACAATTGATTCAAGAGTTTGGTCGGGTGGCGGGATTTAAATTGAACAAGCAGAAAACTAAGGTATTGGGAAAAAACCTGACAGATACAGAGTCAGAACGGTTTCAGAAAGAAACAGAGTTAAACGTGGTTAAAAAAGTAAAATACCTAGGGGTAAACATAACAGCTAAAAATCTGAGTTTATTCAAGGACAATTATGAGAAATGTTGGTCAGAAATTAAGAGAGACTTAGAAAGTTGGACAAGATTGAAACTTTCCTTGTTAGGCCGTATTGCTGCTATAAAAATGAATGTATTGCCAAAAATGCTGTTTTTGTTTCAAACATTACAGATTGTGGACAAAACAGAATGTTTCCGGAAGTGGCAGAGAGATATTTCCAAATTTGTCTGGCAGGGCAAAACGCCCAGAATTAAGTTTAAGATACTAACTGACGCGAAAGAAAGAGGAGGCTTTGCCCTGCCAGACTTAAGGTTGTATTACGAATCAGCAGCTTTCTGCTGGTTAAAGGATTGGCTGCTTCTTGAAAACACTGATGTATTGGATTTGGAAGGTTTTAACAATGCTTTTGGTTGGCATGCATATTTATGGTATGACAAGGTTAAGATTCATAAGGCTTTCAAGAACCATATTGTCAGAAAAGCAGTATTTAATGTCTGGACAAAATACAAAGACTTATTGGAAAACAAAACTCCAAGGTGGCTTTCACCATTGGAAGCAAAGGCCCGAAAAAGACTCAATATGGAGGCCAAATGGCCGAAGTATTGGGAAATACTAGAGAAGGATGGAGATAATTGGAAACTGCAGAGTTTGGAGAAAATGAAAGATAAAGTGCGAGACTGGTTACATTACGCTCAGATTAAAGAAGTTTTTAAACTTGACAAAAAGTTAGGATTCCAGGTGGAAAAATCGAAGTTGGAAACGGAATTGTTAGAGCCTAAGACTAAGGTACTTTCAAGAATGTATAACTTGCTGTTAAAATGGAATACACAAGATGAAATGGTAAAATCAGCTATGATAAAGTGGGCACAGGACATTGGGTATAATATCATGTTTGAGGACTGGGAAAGGTTGTGGACCAACGGGCTGAATTTCACTGCATGTAATGCTCTGAAAGAAAATGTTATGAAAATGATATATAGATGGTACATGACCCCAGTTAAACTTGCAAAAATATACCATTTGTCTGATAACAAATGTTGGAAATGTAAAGAAAATGAAGGAACATTCTTTCACCTCTGGTGGACCTGCCCTAGAGTGAAGGCTTTCTGGGAAATGATATATAACGAGCTGAAAAAGGTATTTAAGTATACCTTCACCAAGAAACCAGAGGCCTTCCTTCTGGGTATTGTCGGCCAGAAGGTGTTAAAGAAGGACCGAACATTTTTTATGTACGCAACAACAGCAGCAAGGATACTCGTCGCTAAGTATTGGAAAACCCAAGATTTACCCACGCTGGAAGAATGGCAGATGCAACTGATAGACTATATGGAACTGGCTGAAATGACTGGCAGAATCCGAGACCTGGGAGAGGAGACGGTAGAAGAAGACTGGAAGAAATATAAGATTTATCTACAAAAATATTGTAAATTGTATGAATGTTAAGCAGGATGCTAGATTATAAACAATTCGGCACCATTAAAACAGATGAGGTGAATTATGAGGTTAAGTTAAACTTAATTAGACAATGATTAGGCTAAACCAAATTTTTTCAAGATATAAAACAAATTCATTTAAAATGTGTGATGTAATATTGGAAAATTAGTTAGTAAGAATGTAAACAAGGTGATAAATTGCTGGATTAAATTTTTTATAACTGGGAACGCAGAAACGGGAGACGTGAGGAAGTCCAAAGATGACAAGAAAATGTGTTATGATATATATTATTGTGTTTTATTTATTTGTATTGTAATTAAAAACTCTTAATAAATATTTAAAAAACAAAAACAAAAATAATTGAAGACTCCAATAAAAAAAACACAAAAAGATTTGAGGGACCAAAAGAAGGAAACAGAAAAGCTGAAGGAAGAAGTAAAAAAATTAAATAAAACACAAGACCAATTATTGGACAATTTAGCTATGACAGAAATGCGTCAAAAACATCTTAATTTAAAATTTAAAGGGATCGCCGAAGAAGCAAATGAAAACATAAGAGGAAAAATAGTTCAGGAACTTGCAAAATGGTTGGAGATGAAAGAAGAACAAATAGCATATACAATAGAGAACGCGTTTAGAATAAGAGGAAAACCACAACAATTTAAGTCCAAAAGAATCCCCGGAGACTGTTTAGTAATATTCAACTCCATTGAAATGAAAAATATAATATTAAGAAATAGTTTTAAAAGAAAGTTGATGATCGGAGACCGTCCAATCACCATCTTTAAAGAAATTCCAATTAGGATCCTGCGCAAAAGGGAAGGATACAGACAGTTAACAAGTGTTTTGAAGAGGAACGCAATACAGTACAAATGGGAATTCCCAGAGGGGGTTTCCTTCTATCATAAAAATAAAAAATTCAAGCTGACAGATATTCATGAAGCAGAAAAGTTCGTGAGAAGATACGAAAAAGACCTGGGTAAAGAAGAAGTAGGACAGCGAGGAGGCAACTTGGTCGCAGGGGGGAGTGGAGGGGGTGGAGTCGAGGAGGGGGGGGAGTCAGAGGAGGAAACGGAGGATTTTAGATCGGAGGAAGAGGAGGAGGGAGAAGACAGAGAGTTCAACAGAAAGGGAAGCACCAGACTTTAAATCAGAAAGTAGGATAAAGTGTACTTAGTCATAACTTGAAATGACCATTAAGTTTATATCGTGGAATGTGAATGGCTTTAATGATAAGTCCAAGAGGAATAAATTTGAAAAAATTATAAAGAAAAAAAATATCGATGTCATTTGTTGCCAAGAAACTCATGTTGCCAAAAAACACAAGCATATTTTAATAAATAAGAAGCTGGGAACAGAATTTATCAACTCAGACTCAAAAAAGAAAAGAGGGGTAGTAATTTATGTGAAAGAAAAATTAGAACCCAAGCAAATATGTAAGGATGAGGAAGGAAGAATCCTAGGAGTACAAATTAAATACCAGGGAGAAAAAATAAATGTGGTAACAGTTTATGCCCCAAACTCAAATAGACTGGAGTTTTTTTAAAAAATTGGAGCAATTTTTATTAGACTTAGATAATAACAAATTGGTCTTACTTGGAGATTTAAATGGAGTACCGACACCAGAACTAGATAGAAGTGTAAGAAAAAAGAAGTTAAACCAAGGGAAATTACCGAAATCCTTCAATGACCTTGAGGAAAATTTAGATCTAATAGATATATGGAGATACAAAAACCCTACGACAAAACAATTCACCCACTTCTCTGAACCACACCAGAGCTGGAGTAGGTTGGATCAGATTTGGATCTCAAGAGAATTAACAACAAGAGTGGTGAATTGCGAGACCCAACCCAGAACTCTGTCGGACCATAACCCAATAACACTACAACTAAAGTGGAACACCCAGGGGCTATACAGATGGAGAATGAATGACTACTTATTTGAAACAGAAGAAGTGATTGAAAAAGCAAAAACTACTATAAAAGACTATTTTGACCTAAATATGAATAAGGGGACAGACATAGATGTAGTGTGGGACGCTAGCAAGGCAGTGTTAAGAGGCCTCCTGATACAGCAAAATATTCAAAGAAAAAAGGCCAAAGAACAGAAAAAAGAAGAAGTAATTAATAAAATGAGAATATGTGAGAAAAACATGATAAAAAATTCGAACAACAATGGTTATAAACAAGAATATAAGATGCTCCAAACACAATACTCAATATTAATAAATCAAGAAGTGGAATGGGGAATCAAGTTAATGAAACAAAAGTTTTTTGAATCTGCAAACAAAACTGGAAAGTTCCTGGCGTGGCAATTGAGAAAAAGGAGAAAACTCAGTCTTATCAACAAAATAAAAGTGGAAGAACAAGTGCTAGAGGACCCCAACGAAATAAAAAAGAACTTCCTTAAATTCTATGAAAAGTTATATAAAATAGAGGAAGAAGACTTAACAGGTATAGAAAAATATTTCGAAGAAAACAGCCCAAATAACATATCGGAAGAGGAAAGAAACGGTTTAAATAAACCTATAAAAGTAGAGGAAATTAGAGAGGCAATTAAGAGGATGAAACTGGGAAAGATTTAAGATAATGGAAAATCAGGAAGTCAGTAAATTTCTACGTAGATATGAAAAAGATCTTGGAGGGTTGGAGGAGAGATATGCAGGGAGGAGTGGAGAGGGGGAGGAGAGGGGTGGTGCGGGATTGGGGGGAGGGGAGAGGACGAGATGGGGGCGGGGGGAGGGGGTGAAGAGGAGGAGGAGGGGGGAGAGACAGGGGGGAAGAAGTGGGGGAGGAGGAAGAAGAAACAGAGAGTAAAACCACCCGAATTTGAATCGACAAAAACCCAAATCGGTAAATTTCTGACTTATCAGTAGATAAAAGTGACAATGAATCTTAAAATTTTAACATGGAATGTAAATGGCCTGAACGAAAAAACTAAAAGGAATAAAATTGTAAATGTGCTGAAAAAGAAAAAACTGGATGTAATCTGTATACAAGAGACTCATGTAGCCAAAAAGCATAAACATGTTTTGTCAAACAAAAATCTGGGTACAGAATTTATAAATTCCACGGCAGAGGAAAAAAAAGGAGTAGTAACATATGTCAATGAAAAATGGGAACCCAAATTGATCTATAAAGACGAAGAAGGAAGGATATTGGGGGTACAGATAAGCTTCCAGGGGGAAAAGATTAATGTGGTAAATATATATGCCCCAAATTCAAATAAGCCAGAGTTTTTCAAGAAATTAGAACAAGTGTTAGTAAAATTTGAAAACAATAGGACGATACTTTTGGGAGATCTCAATGCAGTGCCTATACCAGAAATCGACAGACAAACAGAAAAGAAAAAACGAAATCAAGGAAAATTACCAAAAGCATTCCAGGACTTGGAAGAAAACATGGACTTGATAGATATTTGGAGACATAAGCACCCAACAGAAAAGCAGTTTACCTTTTTCTCAGAGGTACATAAAAGCTGGGGCAGAATAGATCAAATTTGGACTTTGAGGGAATTTACCTTAAGAACCACAAAATGCGAAATCCAACCGAGAACCCTCTCCGACCATAATTCAATAACATTGGAAATAAAAGGTGCAACGCAGGGGGGCTATAGATGGAGACTGAATGAATATTTATTGGATAATGATGAGGTTACTGAAAAAGCTAAAGCCACTCTAAAAGAGTACTTTGAATTGAATCTTAACACAGGAACAAATATAGATGTGGTATGGGACGCCAGTAAGGCGGTCCTAAGAGGTCTTTTCATTCAACAAAACAATTACAAGAAGAAAATAAGACAGCAGAAGAAGGAAGAAATTCTCAGACAGCTAAGAGAGTATGAGAAAAAATTAATAGAGCACCCGAAAGATGAGCAAAGTATACAAACAATAAAAATATTACAAACACAATACTCGATGTTAACGAACCAAGAAATTGAATGGAAAATTAAACGGGAAAATTCTTAGCTTGGCAACTGAGAAAAAGACAAAAACAAAATGTGATAAATAAAATAATGGTAGAGGAAGAACTGATAGTAGACCCCAAAAAAATACAAAAAAACTTCCTTAAATTCTATGAGGAGTTATATAAGAAAGGAGAAGAAGACCCAACCCAAATAGAAAGATACTTAGAGAATTGCAAAGGGAAGATCGTAACAGAAGAAGAAAGACTTCAATTAAACAGACCCATAAACATAGAAGAGATTCAAAATGCGATAAAAAAAATGAAATCGGGAAAGGCACCAGGGCCGGATGGCTTATCAGCTAAGTACTATAAGGCTCTGGAAAATCAACTGTCACCAGCGCTTTGCGACACCATGAATAATATCCTAAGAGGAGGGGAAATACCTGAGTCCTGGAGGGAAGCATTTATAACGCTAATCCCTAAACCAGATACAGACAAATTAAATATCAAGAATTACAGACTAATATCTTTACTAAATAACGATTATAAAATATACGCCGATATTATGGCAGATAGATTGAAAAAGTGTTTAACAAATCTAATCCACAAGGACCAGGCGGGTTTCCTCCCAAATAGGTTCTTGAAAGACAACGTGAGACATGTCATAAATATAATAGAATATTTGGAGATCAACAACGACATACCTGCGGCACTGATTTTTATAGACGCGGAAAAGGTGTTTGATAATGTCTCTTGGCTGTTTCTATTAAAATCTATGGAAAAGGCGGGGATAGAGGGCGAATTTATGAAAGGAATACAGGCAATATACTCAACCCAATCTGCCAAATTGGTAATAAATAATAATCTTACAAATATATTTAAAATTGAGAAAGGGAACGAGACAGGGATGCCCCCTCTCCCCGCTCTTATTTATCATGGTCTTAGAAGTATTGGCGAATAGAATAAGATCGATATCAGAGATACAAGGGATCAAAATAGGAGTAAAGGAGTATAAACTAAAAGCCTATGCGGACGACTTGATGTTATCTTTGGAAGAGCCGCAAGAAAGTATTGGCAAAGCGCTGGAGACACTAGAGGAATTTGGTAAGACATCTGGCTTCAAATTGAACAAATGAAAAACAAAAATGCTGATAAAGAACCTGGGAAACAATGAAAAAGGAAAATTAGAGAGACAATATGGAATTAAGGTGGCTAAAAAAATAAAATATTTAGGAATATGGCTTACACCAAAAAATATAAACCTAATTGAAGACAACTATTCGACAAAGTGGAAAGAAATTTAAAAAGATTTGGACGTCTGGAATAGAATCAACCTCTCGTGGTTGGGCAGGATGGAGGCAATAAAAATGAATGTACTCCCCAAGATGTTGTTTCTGTTTCAAAATATTCCTGTTATCAGAGGAACCAAAATATTTAAAGACTGGCAGAAAACCCTGTCAAGATTCATATGGCAGGGAAGAAGGCCAAGGATTAGATTTAAATTGCTTACGGACAGAAAGGAGAGAGGAGGGTTTGCAGTCCCCAACTTAAAATTGTACTGCGAGGCTGCCTGCCTTTGTTGGGTTAAAGATTGGATAACCTTGGAGAATACCGACCTACTAGATTTAGAGGGGGCAGACAACAGGTTTGGCTGGCATGCCTACCTGTGGTCAAACAAAGAGAAGGCCCATAAAGGATTTTCGAGCCACACTATCAGGGGCTCATTGTACGAAGTTTGGGAAAAAAATAAAAAACTGTTAGAGCGGAAAACACCTTGGTGGCTGTCCCCAACAGATATCCTAATAATTAAAAAAACAAACATGGAAGAGCAAAGATTGACATATGAAGACTTATTGGTGAGATCTCAAGACAGTTGGAAACTAAGACCGTATGAGGAATTGAAGGGAAAGCTGACAGGCTGGATACAGTACCATCAAATCAATGCAATAGGGACAGAAGACAAAAAAATCGGAATGAATGAAAAGAAATCCAAATTCCAGATCGAAATAATTGAGAGTAAGTTTAGGCTATTGTCTAAAATGTACAACATACTTTTGGAATGGGATACAAAAGACGAGGAAATTAAGGAAGTTATGGTCAAGTGGGCGATAGATCTGGGGCATAACATAGAATATGAGAAATGGTCAAAATTGTGGAATGAGGGGATAAAATTCACGGCAAGCGCTGCAATTAGAGAAAACCTAGAGAAGATGATATACAGATGGTATATAACACCAGAAAAATTAAGTAGGATGTATAAGACCGGAAATAAGGCCTGCTGGAGGTGCAAAACAAAAGAAGGTAATTTTATACATATGTGGTGGGCATGTGAGGAAACGAAAAAGTTCTGGGATCAGATATATAATGAATTAAAAAAAATATTTAGATACACATTCCCAAAAAAACCAGAGGCCTTCCTATTAGGTGTTATTGGAGAAGAAATTAGGAGAGAAGATAAAACCCTGTTTCCATACTCAACAGCAGCGGCCAGAATGCTAATCGCCCAAAATTGGAAAAGTACAAACATACCAACGGTGAGCGATTGGCAAATAAAATTATATGACTTTGTTGAATTGGCAAAAATGACGCAAAGAATTAGAAACCAAAAAAATACAAAGTTAAAGGACGACTGGAACAAATTTATGGTCTATATCGAAGGTAACTTTAGAAACCTACCAACTATAGCAGGTCTGTTATAAAACTTCCGATGTATTAACTAATAACCAATACCAGCTGTAAAATGAATTTATGAAAATCAGAAATCTGAAATCAGTAGGGAAGGAAGTCAGGCTTTGTATGTTAATTGTTATTTTTATTTAGTTTTCGTTCTTTTTTTTTTCTTTTTTTTCCTTTTTGAATGTTTTGTTTTTTCGTTTCGTTGTATGTGTATGGTATATGAAACTTAATAAAAAAAATTAAAAAAAAGAGAGGATGAAACTGAGGAAAGGCCCAGGCCCAGATGGGTTATCTGCTAAGTATTACAAGACCCTAGAAGAATATATAACACCGGTATTATGTGATGTAATGAATGAGATATTAAGAGGAGGAAAAACACCAATATCTTGGAAAGAAGCATACATCACGTTGATTCCGAAACCAGATTCAGACAAACTTAACATCAAGAACTACAGACCGATCTCATTACTGAATAATGATTATAAGATCTTTGCCGATATAATGGCACACCGACTTAAAAAGTGTCTGAGTAATCTTATCCATACTGACCAGGCCGGTTTTCTACCCAATAGACAAATTAAAGACAACATAAGATATACAATAGACATCATTGAATATCTAGAATGCCATAATGAAATTCCAGCAGTTTTAATGTTCGTTGACGCCGAAAAGGCATTTGATAATGTGTCTTGGGTTTTCATGATAAAATGTTTGGAAAGGTCGGGGATAGAGGGCACATTCCTGGAAGGAATGAAAGCGATTTATACACAACAAAGTGCTAGACTAATCATAAATAACAATTTGACAGATCCTTTTAAGATAGCGAAAGGTACCCGACAGGGGTGCCCTCTGTCCCCGTTACTGTTCATTATGGTGCTAGAGATAATTACAAATAAGATAAGGAAAACTCAAGATATTTGGGGTATAAAAATAGGAGTGAAAGAACACAAATTGAAATCATATGCTGATGATCTTATGTTGTCGCTGGAAGACCCAAAAAAGAGTGTTGGGAAAGTATGGGAACTACTAGAGGAATTTGGAAAACTATCCGGTTTTAAATTGAACAGAGCAAAAACCAAAATAATGACCAAAAATCTAGAAGAAAAGACAAAAAATGATCTCGAAACTCAAACAGGGATTAAAATTGCCAAAAAAGTAAAATATCTCGGAATCTGGTTAACCATGAAGAACATAAATCTGATTGAAAATAATTACAAGAACACAAGGAAAGAAATAACAAAGGACTTGGATACTTGGAACAGAATACACCTCTCTTGGTTGGGGAGAATGGCTGCGATCAAAATGAATCTATTACCAAAATTACTCTTTTTATTCCAAAATTTACCGATAATTAGGGGAATTTCACTATTTAAAGATTGGCAGAGACTACTTTCTAAATTTATTTGGCAAGGAAAAAGACCAAGGATTAAATTCAAATTGCTCACGGATCAAAAAGACAGGGGGGGATTTGCGGTCCCAAATTTACAGTTATATTATGAAGCAGCATGCCTTTGCTGGGTAAAAGAATGGATTGTCATTAAAAATAAAGATTTGTTAGATCTAGAGGGTTTCAACTTAAGATTTGGATGGCATGACTATCTGTGGTGGGATAAAGGAAAGAAACATAAAGATTTTTCTAACCATATTATTAGAGGGCCACTGTTAGAAGTGTGGGAAAGGAATAAAAAATTATTGGAACAGAAAACCCCCTGGTGGTTATCACCAATCGATATACTGACAAAAAGGAAAATAAACACTGAAGGGGAAAGATGGACATATGAAGATCTATTAGTTAGAAATGAATCCGGGTGGAGAATCAGACCATATGAAGAAATAAAAAATAAGTTGACTGGCTGGATTCAATATCACCAAATTAACTCCACGTGGACGGAAGATAAAAAGATTGGGATAAATGAGAAGAAATCTAGATTTCAGATTGAAATAATAGAAGGAAGAACAAAATTACTATCAAAAACGTATAACCAGTTACTTGAGTGGGACACCAAAGATGAGGAAGTGAAGGAGGTGATGGTGAAGTGGGCAGTGGACTTGGGTTATAATATAGAGTTTGACAAATGGAAGGCTTTATGGTGTAAAGGTATGAACTTCACGGCATGTACAACACTCAAGGAGAACATGTATAAGATGATGTACAGATGGTACATGACGCCGGTAAAATTGGATAAAATTTATAAAACAGGTGATAAAATGTGTTGGAAATGCAAGAGTAAGGAGGGCGACTTTATACATATGTGGTGGTCATGTGAGACACTTAAAATTTTTTGGGAATCTATCTATAATGAATTAAAAAAAGTCCTCAAATACACCTTTAGCAAAAAACCCGAAGCTTTCCTCCTGGGGATAATTGGTGAAGAAATCAAAAAGGAAGATAAAACATTTTTTCAATACGCAACAGTGGCTGCCAGAACCCTCATAGCACAGTATTGGAAAACGTCTAAAATCCCAACGATAATAGAGTGGCAATCTAAACTATTTGACTATTTAGAACTGGCAAAATTGACACAGAAAATAAGAAATCAAAAAAGTACAAAATGTAATAATGAATGGGATAAATTTAAGTTATATATGGAAACAGAAATACAAGGAAAATAAAAATGTTGATAAAAAACAAATATATATTTGAAAAATCACAGTAGGTATGAGATAACGCTTACTACGTAAAAATTGCTTGAAAAATGAGACACTGCGGATAAAAAATATGATAACTTTATTCCGAAATCGAGATAAAGGGAAGTCGATGAGTGTTTGTCAATGTAAATTGAGTTGTCTATGTTTTTATGTATTACATGTTTCGTTTTTCTTTTTTTTTCTTTTCCTTTTTTCTTGGCTGTGTAACTATGTTTGTGATATGTATGTATGTTAAAAAAAAAAGAAGAGCTAGGTTTTAAGAGATCTCTTGCAGACAGTTGTCTTTACATTAGAGGTTCAGGCGTAAAACAGCAAGTGGTGCAGGTGTTTGTTGATGATATCTTAGTCATGACACAGACAGGTGAACAGGTGGAGAAGTTTGCTAAAGAGCTTGGAAAGCGGTTCAAGCTAAAGCAGCTTGGAGATGTCAAGTCCTATTTAGGCGTGCAGATCACAAAAGCAAGTGATGGAAGCTTCTTGCTTTGCCAGAAAGGTAAGATTGAACAGTTGCTTGAGAAGTTCAGAATGTCTGATTGTGCAGGTGCCAGATCACCCATGGAGACTGGATACGTGAAGGAGTGTCAGCAAGTAGAACGCGTGGTGTTCGAAAATACTGAACTCTTTCAGTCAGCTCTGGGTAGTCTGTTGTATCTGTCACAGTGGAGCAGGCCAGACATTGCATTTGCTGTCAATCTGCTCAGTAGAGAGGCTTCAAGTCCTAGTGTGCAGGTCTGGAACGGTATAAAGCGGGTGCTGCGTTACCTGCAAGATACCAAAGATTTTTTGTCTTAGGTTGCCAGCCCAAGGAGAAGTCAAACTGACTTGCTTTGTGGACGCAGATTGGGGTAACTCTGAGGACCGCAGATCAGTGTCAGGCCTAGTGGTGAAGTTTGGGGACTCAGTGATTGGGTGGAGGTCCCGGAAGCAAAATCTCATAGCGCTTTCATCTACTGAAGCTGAGTTCAGTGCGCTATCAGATGCTTGCAGAGAGCTGGAGTTCTATGTGTGTTTGGTCGAGGAAATCTGTGGAGAGAATTGTCTGCCCGTTGTGGTGCATGAAGACAATCAACCGTGCCTTAAATTGGCTGAGACGGGGCAATTTAAGGCGAGGACCAAACATTTGGACATACGTTTTCAAAATGTGTGTCAGAGCGTTCGTGAGGGGCTAGTTGCTCTGAAATACTGTCCCTCAACAAAGAACCTCGCTGATGGTTTCACAAAACCATTAACCTTCCGGAAGCACGAGGAGTTCTGTGAGGGTCTGTGTATGGGGAAAGCATTGTTGGCTATTGTCCCCAGATGCAGGACAAGAGGGGTGTGGAGTTTGGAACAGACAGGGTTAAAACTCCGTGGTGTCCTGTATCTGGGAGGAGCTTGACGCAGAGAAGTGCGTCACAGTCTGTGAGCAGACTTGCTTTCGCTTCTGCCTGAGAGACACAGCTCAGCTCCGAGGCTGCAGGCTGTGTGTGCTTTTGGCACAGAGAAATGCCGGAAAGCTCTGATGGAAAGAGACTGATTTATGGCTTGTAAATAAACGCTACTAGAGATAAGAACCGAACTGTCTCTGGACTTGATTTATCCCTTTTTCTCACACGGACGCAGGACCGCTGCTACTCTGCTATCCTGCTAGGCCAGCTTCGGAGACACAGAGGCTGCGCAGGGAAGCCTGGCTGGACGCAGGATTTATATTCACACGAACAGTCCCACCCCAGAAAGAAAATAACAACAACAACAAACCACCGTTTGAGGTGCAACAGAGACACAGCCAGAGACAGAGCGAGACCCTGAATCAGTGCCATAACCAAGCCCTCATTCAGAACCAGAGCCTGAAAAAGAGCCACAGCCCGAACCAGAGCAACAGCCACAGTCACAGCCTAGAGCCACAGCCTGAGTCTACAACAGTACTTGATACAGTGCCGGAGCCTGAAACAGAGACACAGCCTCAAACAGAGCCTGAGCCTGAAACAGAGGCAGAGCCACAGCCAGAGCCTGAGTCTGAAACAGTCCTTGATAGAGTGCCAGAGCGAGACCCTGAATCAGAATCAGAATCAGAATCAGAATCAGAATCAGAATCAGAATCAGAATCAGAATCAGAGCCCGAGCCCGAGCCGGAGCCGGAGCCGGAGCCGGAGCCGGAGCCGGAGCCCGAGCCCGAGCCCGAGCCCGAGCCCGAGCCCGAGCCCGAGCCCGAGCCCGAGCCCGAGCCCGAGCCCGAGCCCGAGCCCGAGCCCGAGCCCGAGCCGGAGCCGGAGCCGGAGCCGGAGCCGGAGCCGGAGCCGGAGCCGGAGCCGGAGCCGGAGCCGGAGCCGGAGCCCGAGCCCGAGCCCGAGCCCGAGCCCGAGCCCGAGCCCGAGCCCGAGCCCGAGCCCGAGCCCGAGCCCGAGCCCGAGCCCGAGCCCGAGCCCGAGCCCGAGCCCGAGCCCGAGCCCGAGCCCGAGCCCGAGCCCGAGCCCGAGCCCGAGCCCGAGCCCGAGCCCGAGCCCGAGCCCGAGCCCGAGCCCAAAATAGGGCTTGATACAGGGCCGGAGCGCAAAACATAGCTGCAGCCACAGCCTAGAGGCACAGCCTGAGACTGCAACACTACTTGATACAGTGCCGGAGCTGGAGCCAGAGCCAGAACAAAACCCTAATTCAAAACCAGAGCCTGAAAGAGAGCCAGAGCCAGAAACAGTGCTTGATAGAGTGCCAGAGCCTGAAGCAGAGGCTGATACAGGGCTTGAAACAGCGTCGGAGACTGAGACAAAGCCTAATAAAGAGCAGAAGCCTGAGCCTGAGCCTGAAACAGTGCTTGATACAATGCCAGAGCCTGAAACAGAACCAGAGCCACAGCTACAGCCATAGCGACACAGCCTGAGTCTGCAACAATGGTTGATACAGCGCCGGAGCCTGAAACAGAGACACAGCCTGAAACAGAACCTGAGCCTGGTTATTAGCATGGCAATTAAAGAAGAGAGAGGCAGAAAGGCTTATAAATAGAGTTAAGTGCGAAGGCAAAATAATAAACAACCCTAAAGAAATAGAGAAACGATTTCTCGAATTCTTTAGAGAAATCTATAAGGAAGGAAATGAAACAACACAAGAAGTTAAAGAACATTTAGAACACAACTGTCTTCCGAAACGTACTAAAGAACAAAAAGAACTGTTGAATGCCCCTATCACATCGTACGAAATTCAAAGAGTAATTAAGGAAGCAAAGATAGGAAAGCCACCAGGGCCAGACGGCCTACCGGCAATATATTATAAAAAAATTTAGGACTTACTGACTGACCCATTAAGAAGTATATTAAAAGACGGAACCATGCCGGATTCTTGGAAAGACAGCCTTATTGCATTAATTCCAAAACAGGGAACGGACAATCTACTTATTAACAACTATAGGCCTATCGCACTTCTAAATAACGATTATAAATTATATGCTAATATTTTAGCATATTTTAGCATAAATTATATGCTAATATTTGCGCCTTTTTCTCGAGGAAGCTGAGCAAGTCGGAGCAAAACTACACGGTGTATGACCGCGAACTGCTTGCAATTTATGCAGCATTTCGACGATGGAGACATCTGCTAATAGGGGCGCAGCACAAGATCCAGGTGTGTACGGATCACAAGAACTTGGAATACTGGAGGACTGCGCGAGTACTCAACCAGAGACAGATTCGATGGGCACAGGAGTTCTCCAAGTTTTTCTTCGAGATCCGGTACGTGCCGGGGGAGGAGAACGTAAGAGCAGATGCTCTCTCCCGGAAGCCGGAGTACATGGAAGGAGAGAGACCGCCGGAAGTCAGACACGTGTTCCCTGAGAACCGATGGGTGTGTGGGGGAGTGTTGGTTGGGAAACGAGAACTAGCCGGGTCAACACAAAACCATGTTGCTTGTCACCAGGCAGTTCTGGTGGCCAAGGGTAAGGGAAGATGTACGGGAATATGTACGGGGGTGCGACCGCTGCCAGAGGGCAAAGGGGGAGAGGGCTGCACCCGCAGGGTTACTGGAACCCTTACCCATGCCGGGAAGACCCTGGGAGGTGGTATCCATAGATTTTATGACAGATTTGCCCAAATCAAGGGGGAAGACAGCAGTCATGGTAGTAGTCGATCTGCTAACAAAAATGTGCCATTTCGTAGCTTGCTCGCATGCGGAAACGGCAGAGGAAACAGCCAGGTTGTTTGTAGATCACATCTTCAGGCTGCATGAGACTCCCTTGAGGGTCATCTCGGATCGCGGGTGTCAGGGGCTCAGGAGCAGAGGCACAGGGAAGAGAGGGAATGGAGAGCGAAGGGGAAGAATCTGAGGGCAGCGTGGGAGAAGATGACAGTGGCCCGAAAGATTCCATGAGCCTCTACAGCGAATCAGAATATTCCCAGAGGGGGGCGCCGATGGCCAGGGCAAGGGGGGTCCCAGGGGGGGACACACCAGAAGCAAGGGGCCAGCGGGGACTCCCAGAGCAGCGGCTGGAGATCAGGACCAGCTTCCCCACCAGAGCGTAGTGGGGGTTAAGAATCCCAGGTATCAGGGCCAGCGTCTCCTCCAGGAGGGAGACAAGATGAGTTAGGGCTGACCACGCCTCCATCGGGGAGCGAGGGAACGGTCAGGAGGAGGGTTGCCGGCTGGGCGCGCGCGCCAAGTTCAAATGTACAGACGCGCGGCACAGCAGGTAGCCCGGATGAGGAACCAGGTCCTAAAGCCCGCCGGAGGGTGGGGGATGACTCAGGGGACTCAGCATCAGAAGAGTCCAGAAAGGGCGAGACCCCAGCGGACAGGCGGACCCAGAAGAGAAAGGAGCAAAGGAAGAGGTGGAGCAAGGCTAGAGTCTTAAACTGGTGTCTGGGGGGGAGGAGATTCAGACGGAGCTTCGGCGGTCTAGGGTTTAAGACGTAGAGCTGCGCGCCACGGCTTTGAAATAGAAACTGAACTTCAATAAAGACTTTTGTATATAACAACGACCTGGCATTGGTCCTCTGTGAGCTGGGACCTTGGGCAGCTCTGACAGTAAGCTCCATCCCCAAAAGAAAATTTACCCTCGCAGCATGAGTTTGCGCAGCGGGGGGCAAAACTCGGTGTTTTGCGAGCTCACGAAGATTGGCAAAGATGACTACAGAGGAGAAGGTAAAACAGCTGCAGGACGCAGTCACGAGGCTTTCCGTGGAGATAGCAGCATCCAGGAAGAGAGAGGAAGAAGCACTAGCGCTCTGCCAGGATCTGCAGACCAGGTGGGAACGTTTGGGCAAGGAGGGACTGCCAGGACCTAAGCCAGAGGGAGTTGGCCTCGGGAAAAGGGGGGGCAGCATCGTATCCCACTTCGACGGGAACCTGCAGCAGTATCCTAACTTCAGAGCAGACATAGTGTTCGCGCTCAATTTGCTTCGGAAAGACTTTAGAGATGAGGAGGAGAAAGTAGGCTTCATAATAACTCATCTGCATGGGGAAGCTAAATTGTGGCTGCGCAATTTATGGCGCGAAGATGACCCTGCCCTCAAAGATTCAACAGCCTTTATTAAAGCTATGGACGCTTGTTTTAAATCAACGGTTGATGTGGATGTGGCCAGGAGGGAAATGCATGGGTTGAAGCAGGGCAAAGCCACGGTGAGACAATATCACGCCCGCTTTTTTGCCTTGGTGAATGCGCTGGGCTGGGAGAAGGACTCCGCTGCCGTCAGAGATCTGTTCTGGGAGGGGCTGAATGGGGCCGTGAAAGATGAACTGGCGAGGGGGGAGAGGCCCCACAGCACCACAGAAGTTGTGCAAAGAGCGCTGGCAGTTGGGGTGCGCCTGGAAGAACGCCCTTGGAGCAGGGATGAGGGACGTATGACACGCACACCAGCCAGAACGCCTCCCTTCCTACCCAGAGAGACAGCGCGTGCCCAGTCCACGCCTCCACTGGGAGGGGGAGAAGAGCCGATGGAGATAGGTGGTGCCAGGGCTCAGACAGCTACCAGAGCCCAAACACCAGGAGCAGTCAAGGCGAAGACTCCTAGAGGGAGCAGGAAGTGTTACATCTGCGACAGTGCACAGCACATGGCCAAAGAGTGTCCCCAGAGGCTCCACAAGCACACTGCAGCCTCGGCAACAGTAAAAGGAGCAGTTCAGCAGGGGGAACAGCTACAGGGAAACGACGAAGCCTGGTTGGAGGCAGAGGCACTGGGGCCCAGCCAGGCGAGTCAGTGAAGCAGTCCCCAGAGATTTTACAGCCCACAGACCCCCTCCCGCCCAAACCAGTGGTGCAACTCACCGCATCACTCCAGCTGCCCAATGGACTCACCATGGAAGTCCCTATTACCATTGACTGTGGTAGTAATGCAGACTTTATAGGAGTGGATTTCATCAAGCAACATCGCATAGCGCTTTTACCAGCCACGATGCCCCTAAACGTCGTCACGGTTGATGGAAGAGAGCTACTGGGAGGACAGGTGGTACAGCAAACACCGCCAATGGTGATGCAAATTGGAAATCACCGCGAAGTCATCAGCTTCAACGTCACCCACCTGTCAGACACGCCCATAGTATTGGGCATGAGTTGGCTGGACAGGCACAGCCCGGCATTAGCGTGGTACCAGCGTCAATTGACCTTCTGCTCCTCCTACTGCGCAGAACACTGCATCCTGACTAGCCAGGAAGATGAGGGGCAAGAGGATGAACCACAGCTACACTTAGGCATGCTGCAAGCGGTACCCAACACGTACAAGGCGTTTTTGGAGGTTTTCTGCGAGAAGGAAGCGGACAAGCTGCCTCCCCACAGGCCCTACGACTGCAAGATTGACCTCCTGCCGGGGGCGACGCTGCCGACTGGGAAACTGTATTCCATGTCTGAAGACGAACTGCAAGAACTCAGGGAATTCATAGATCACAACTTGAAGCGGGGATTCATCCAAGAATCCAAAGCAGCGGGGGGCAGTCCCGTGTTTTTCGTGAAGAAAAAAGACACGCCCCAACGGAGGTTGATAGTTGATTACAGAATTATCAATTCCAGGACGAAGCCCACGGCATTCCCCATGCCCAAGATCGACGACCTGCTCGCGACGGTGAGGAAGGGACGCATCTTCACCAAGCTGGATCTTCGAGGGGCGTACAACCTTATACGCATGCGGGAGGGCGATGAGTGGAAGACAGCCATGTTTACGCCTTTGGGCACCTATGAATACCGAGTTATGCCATTTGGTTTGCAAAATGGTTCCCACTGTTTCCAAGCCTTCATGCACCACGTGTTAGCGGGACTCCTCTACAAGAAGTGCGTCTGCTTCCTAGACGACATCCTGATTTTCTCGGAATCGCAGGAGGCTCACGACAGAGACGTCAAGGAGGTCCTGCAGAGACTACGGGAGCACAGACTTTACGCCAAACTGGAGAAGTGCCAGTTCGACATGACGGAGGTGGATTTCCTGGGCTACAAGCTGTCCGACAAGGGACTCGCCATGGACAGCACCAAGGTCCGCTCGGTGTTGGACTGGAAGAGCCCGCGCAATCGGAAGGAGGTCCAGAAGTTTGTCGACTTCGCCAACTTTTATCGCAAGTTCATCAAGGGGTTCGCGATGGAGACGGCGGCCATCACGGACACCCTCAGCTCCAAGAAGAAGAAGTTCACCTGGACGGACCAGGCGGAGCAGTCCTTTCGGAGACTCAAGCGTCTCTTGTCTCTTCGCGTCCGAAGAACAGCTGCTACACGTCAACCCCAGCAAACCACTGAGGGTTGAAACGGACGCCTCAGACAGAGCGGTGGGGGCGGTCCTGTTGCAGCAAGATCCGCAAGGGGACTGGAGGCCGTGCGCATTCTACTCCAGGAAACTCAGCAAGTCGGAGCAGAACTACACCATCTGGGACAGGGAGTTGCTGGCCATTCATGCAGCCTTCAAAGCGTGGCGGCACTTCCTCATCGGAGCCAAACACACAGTGCAGGTCCGCACGGACCATAAGAACCTGGAGTATTGGCGCACGGCGCGGTTCCTGAACCAGAGACACATCCGCTGGGCGGAGTTCTTTGCGGATTTCGACTTCCGGATAGAATACATCCCGGGAGACAACAACGTCATGGCGGATGCGCTATCCAGGAAGCCGCAGTATCTCGAGGAAGCGGCACCGGTGGCGGCCAAACACATTTTCGCACCGAAGGCGTGGGCGTGCGCTTCAGCCACCGTGGACCTGGACGCGGTACGTCGCGCGCTGCAGACGGATTCGTTTGCACAATCCAAGATGGAGGAGGTGCGAAGAGGCACTGCGAAGGACGCCGAGTTCCAGATACGCGACGGACTGCTCATCCGCAAAGGAGCCCTCTACATGCCGGGAGACGACCTCCACGCGAAAGTACTGCAGCAGTTACACGACGCGCCCAGCGCCGGGCACTTTGGCAAGGACAAGACGGCGGAATTAGTAGCCAGAGACTTTTGGTGGCCCAAGATGAGGGGAGAAGTTGCAGATTACGTCACTAGGTGTGACACATGCCAAAGGGCCAAACCAGTACACAGGCCGCCGGCGGGACTGCTGGAACCGCTACAGACGCCGCTGGAGCCGTGGGAGAAAGTGGCCCTGGACTTTGTCACAGATCTGCCCAGCTCGCGAGGCAAAACAGCGGTGCTCGTGGTCGTAGACATGTTCACCAAGATGGCGCACTTCATTCCTTGCGCGAAGGTGGCCACAGCGGAACAGACCGCCAAGCTGTTCATAGACCACGTATTCAAGGTTCACGGCTTGCCGCGGTCCATCCTGTCCGACCGCGGTCGCCAATTCATCTCGAGCTTCTGGCAGAAGCTGCTGGGCATCCTGAACTTCAAGATCAATTTAGCGTCGGCATGGCACCTGCAGACCAACGGCCAAGCGGAGAGGGTCAACGCCATCATGCAGCAGTACCTGAGATGCTACGCGAATCAACAGCCCTCGACCTGGGTGGACTACCTACCGTTGGCCGAGTTTGCCTACAACAACACGAAGCACGTGTCTACGGGGGTGACACCGTTCTTCGCCAACAATGGGCGGCATCCCAGAACCTTCCCGGGATTAGAGAGAGTGGGGGAGGGGGAGCCACAGGGAGCAGAGGCCTTGGGCAGCGGAGTTACAGGAGGTCCATGAGCAACTCCGAAGGCACTTGGAGCTAGCAAAACACGCCTACAAGATGCAGGCAGACAGACACAGGAGGGTTGGGGAAGACATCCAGGTGGGGGACTGGGTCTGGTTGGCAGCCCAGGCAGTGCCGGCCAGAACGTTAGCTAAGAAGAAGCTCGGACACAAGCAGCTAGGGCCTTACCAAGTTGAGGCACAAATCAATCCAGTGGCCTTCCGGTTGACACTCCCGGAGGGTTCAAGAATGCACCAGGTCTTTCATAGATCAGTGCTCACACCCTACAAGGAACCCCACAGGTTTCAGGCGCCAGGGAACGCACCAGACCCACTCAGCGAATCGCCCACGAAGGGGAGGTCACCGAGGGGGGCGCCACTCAACGAGGTCACGGAGATTTTAGACTCCAGATGGGGGGAAGAGGGGGTTGAATATCTCCTCGCCAGGGAAGGTACCGTACTATGCTGTGGAGGAGCACTACCTCAAGGACGAGTTCCATGCACTCTTCCCACACAGACCCATGCCGGCAGATTATTTCGATGAATATCTTTTCACACCCACACTTTCAACCAGCACGTTCCAGGGGTTCTCTTCAGCTGAGGAAACGGCGCCAGAAACAAGCTCCCCAGAGGGATCACTCTCGGGGTTTGGCACAGACCGCTCTTATTGGTGGGACAATCAACCGGAGGTGGGGTGGAGCAGGGAACTGCCGGGAGGGTCCTTGCACGCAGCGTCACCCGAGGCAACAGGGGGAGAGAGGGACATGGACGTGTTGGGGGAGGATCCTGGGTTCGAGCACACCTGCAGAGAGATGGAAGCAGAGGAGATCGACGTAGACGAGCCCATTACGGACTGGCCGGATCCAGCCGGCCAGCTGCACACCAGGGGGGAAGAACTGTATCCTGCACTCACCCCCACAGCACTGGAGCACCCGGAACCCACACCAGAAGAGGGGGAGGGGGGAAGGGGGGGCTTCGAGGGGGGGATGGATGTCAGGGGCTCAGGAGCAGAGGCACAGGGAAGAGAGGGAATGGAGAGCGAAGGGGAAGAATCTGAGGGCAGCGTGGGAGAAGATGACAGTGGCCCGAGAGATTCCATGAGCCTCTCCAGCGAATCAGAAGATTCCCAGAGGGGGGCGCCGATGGCCAGGGCAAGGGGGGTCCCAGGGGGGACGCACCAGAAGCAAGGGGCCAGCGGGGACTCCCAGAGCAGCGGCTGGAGATCAGGACCAGCTTCCCCACCAGAGCGTAGTGGGGGGGAAGAATCCCAGGTATCAGGGCCAGCGTCTCCTCCATGAGGGAGACAAGATGAGTTAGGGCTGACCACGCCTCCATCGGGGAGTGAGGGAACGGTCAGGAGGAGGGTTGCCGGCTGGGCGCGTGCGCCAAGTTCAAATGTACAGACGCGCGGCACAGCAGGTAGCCCGGATGAGGAACCAGGTCCTAAAGCCCGCCGGAGGGTGGGGGATGACTCAGGGGACTCAGCATCAGAAGAGTCCAGAAAGGGCGAGACCCCAGCGGACAGGCGGACCCAGAGGAGAAAGGAGCAAAGGAAGAGGTGGAGCAAGGCTAGAGTCTTAAACTGGTGTCTGGGGGGAGGAGATTCAGACGGAGCTTCGGCGGTCTAGGGTTTAAGACGTAGAGCTGCGCGCCACGGCTTCGAAATAGAAACTGAACTTCAATAAAGACTTTTGTATATAACAACGACCTGGCGTTGGTCCTCTGTGAGCTGGGACCTTGGGCAGCTCTGACAGCGGGAAACAATTTACTTCCCGGTTCTGGAGGAAGCTCATGGGCTTGCTACAGGTCGAGGCGGGCTTCCACGGGAATGAGCCCGTTCATGGCCAATTATGGGTGTCACCCCAGGGCCTTCCCGGGGAGGGGGGAGGAAGGGGGGAGCGTACCTGTGGCAGAGCAGTTTGTGGAATAAATGGAGGCCTTGCACCAGCAACTTAAGATGAACTTGGGAACACCACAACCAAGCCACGGAAATACTCGATTCAAGATGGTGAGGGCGCCAGGTGGAGTACTTCGTAGCTTGGGAGGGAGAAGCCGAGTCAGAAAACACGTGGGTTCCAGCGGAGGCTATCAATGATGGGTATCTTGCGGAGGAGTTCCACAGCCTGTTCCCAGATAAACCTAAACCACCAGCGAGATTCTGGGAGGAGCAATTTGGAACCACAGATTAATAATAATAATAATAATAATAATAATAATAATAATAAATTTTATTTATATCCCGCCCTCCCCAGCTGAAGCCGGGCTCAGGGCAGCTAACAACAATAAAACAGTACAAAAGTACAGCACAAACAACACTCTAAAATCATTCATTATAAAATTGGTTCAAATCAAGCCACTGGCAACCATTGTGCCAGAGCTCCATGAAGATTGCCAAGGGAGGGAGTCAGGCTGTGCCCTGGCCAAAGGCCTGGTGGAACAGCTCTGTCTTGCAGGCCCTGCGGAAAGATGTCAAGTCCCGCAGGGCCCTAGTCTCTTAGTGACAGAGCGTTCCACCAGATCGGAGCCACAGCCGAAAAAGCCCTGGCTCTAGTTGAGGCCAGCCTAACTTCTCTGTGGCCTGGGACCTTCAAGATGTTTTTATTTGAAGACCGTAAGTTTCTCTGTGGGGCATACCAGGAGAGGCGGTCCCGTAGGTACGAGGGTCCTAGGCCGTATAGGGCTTTAAAGGTTAAAACCAGCACCTTAAACCTGATCCTGTACTCCACCAGGAGCCAGTGCAGCTGGTATAGCACCGGGTGAATGTGGTCTCGCAGCGAAGACCCCGTAAGGAGTCTCGCTGCAGCATTCTGCACCCGCTGGAGTTTCTGGGTCAGTCTCAAGGGCAGCCCCACGTAGAGCGAGTTACAATAATCCAGGCTGGAGGTGACCGTCGCATGGATCACAGTGGCTAGGTCAGGGCGAGAGAGGTAAGGAGCCAACTGCTTAGCTTGGCGGAGATGAAAAAATGCTGCCTTTGTTATAGCTGCAGTCTGCGCCTCCATGGAAAGGGAGGTGTCGAAGATTACACCCAAACTCTTAACGGATGGTGCTGGCACTAATTGCACCCCCGCAAGAGATGGGAGTTGCCCCCCCAATCCCATATCGTCCTGTCCCAGCCACAGGACCTCTGTCTTCGAAGGATTTAGCTTCAACCGGCTCCCTCGTAACCATCCAGCCACAGCTTCCAAACATCTGGTCAGTGTGTCTGGGGCCGAGTCAGGATGGCCATCCATCAACAGATAGAGTTGGGTGTCATCAGCATACTGATGGCAACCCAGCCCAAAACTCCGGACAAGCTGGGCGAGGGGGCGCATAAAGATGTTGAAAAGCATCGGGGAGAGTATCGCACCCTGAGGTACTCCACACACCAAGGAGTGGCGCGATGACAATTCCGCCCCAAGCACCACCCTCTGTCCCCGACCAGAGAGAAACGAGCGCAGCCATTGAAGGACTGTGCCCTGAATCCCCACGTCGGCAAGGCGGTGGTCCAGGAGTTCGTGATCGACCATGTCGAAAGCTGCTGACAGATCTAGAAGAATCAGCAGCCCCGACCCGCCTCGATCCAGCTGTCTACGAAGATCATCTGTTAGGGCAACCAGAGCCGTCTCGGTCCCATGACCCGCGCGGAAGCCGGACTGGAATGGATCCAGAGCCGATGTTTCATCCAGAAACCTACCAAGCTGTTCGGCAACCGCTCTCTCAATCACCTTACCCAGGAACGGAAGATTCGAAACCGGGCGGTAATTGGATAGATCTAAAGGATCTAATGATGTTTTCTTTAAGAGCGGGCGCACCACTGCCTCCTTCAGTTCTGCAGGGAATGTCCCCGTGCCAAGGGACAAATTGATGATATCCCCCAGGAGGGCCCGCACCTCGTCTGGACACGCTCTAATCAGCCAAGACGGGCACGGGTCGAGAGGACAGGTGGTGGGCTTTCCAGCTCGGAGGAGTCTGTCCACATCGGCTGGGGATATCCGGTCGAAGTGGTCCAATACTGGACCCGAGGACAGTCGAGGGGCCTCCAGTTCCTTTATTGTATCCAAATTGGCAGGGAGGTCATGGCAGAGCAACAAGACCTTCTCCGCAAAAAAGCTCGCAAATGCCTCACAGCTATGTGCCAAATTATTATTTAAATTTGGCTGTCCCTCAAGGGACGTTAAAGACCTGATTATACTAAATAATTGTGCCGGGCGAGAGCTAGCGGATGCAATGGAGGCCGAGAAGTAAGACTTCTTAGCAGCCTTCACCGCCATCTCGTAGGTTTCCATAAAAGCCCTATAAGATGTTCTTGAGGCTCCGTCACGGGCACCCCGCCATACTCGCTCTAGCCGTCTGAGGTCCCGCTTCATTTTCCAGAGCTCTTCGGTAAACCAGGGAGCCCTGTTTCTGCGGGGTCGCAGAGGGCGCTTAGGTGCGATCTCTACGATGGCTGCCAGGAGCTGGATATTCCAGCCCTCAACAAGCTCAGTCAATGAGTCGCCAGGGGGAGCAAGGTCCCGCAAGGCTTGACGGAATCTATCAGGGTCCATCAGCCTCTGTGGGCGAGCCCAAATTGGCTCGCCACCTAAGCAGGGTGGGGGTGGAATGTCAATCCTGGCTTTCAGAGCGTAGTGATCAGACCATGGCACTTTCATCGAAGGAGACATGATCACATCTATACCTACGCCAAAGATCAAATCCAGCGTGTGGCCTGCTTGATGTGTGGGGCCCGAAACAAACTGGGAGAACCCTAGTGTCGCCATGGAAGACACCAGGTCCAGAGCCTGTGAGGAGGGAGTGGCATCAGCATGGATGTTGAAGTCCCCCAATACCAATAGGTTAGGGAACTCCAAGGCCCAGCCAGCCACCGCCTCCAATAGGCCTGACAGGGTGGCTGCTGGTGCGCTAGGTGGCCGGTACACCAGCCAAACAGCCAAGCTCTCCTCGGAGCCCCACACTAGGCCAACACATTCAATGCCGGGGATCGATGGCGATGGTAGAGCCCTGAAAAGACAATCTTGAAGAGGATTTTGTGGGTTTTCCTGCCTCCGAAGAGGAGGGAGGAGAGGCGTCAGAGGAAGAGGAATCGGACTGGGAGGGCCACCCCGCGGAAAGAGATCGGAGCGGGTGGGAAGCGGAGTTTGAATACTCAGGGCGACAGCTCCTTCCGGGGATTCCCCGCATCGTCGGCTGAGGAAAAGGACGAAGTTGGATCAAAAGGTCGGGCCGGGGGTGGAGGGGGTCCTGGGGGGGGGGTGGATGTCAGTGAACTGACATCGGAGCCAGAAGTGGAGGCAGGGCTCCCAAGCAATGCCGGAGAAGGGCCAAGCAGGGAGAGAGGGGACTCAGCAGCTGGGGAAGGAAATCAGCGTAACACCAGGGATAAAGGGGGGCGGATGGGGGAATCGGAGAGAGGGCTCCAGGACTCTTCGCTGGAGACCAGCGGGGAGAGCACAGGTCCTCTGCTACCCACACCCACCCTGCGCAGAAGACTTCCGCGCAGGGAAAGTAGGCGGAGACTTGGCGTCAAAGAACTTCTTTGCTGGAAGAAGTTCAAGAAACGCCCACTGACGGATTCTGCTAGCGACTGAACAGCCACGAAGTGAAGGGCTGTCCAGCCAGGAAAGGTTTAACTAGGCTACCTAGCCAGGAGTGGCGGCAACCTACGCACGAGCAACCCCATATAACCATTAAACACAATATTAAGGGGGGAGGAGGAGGGTCAACTAATATTGATAAGTTATGAGAAAATAAAAGATCACTTTCTTGTTGACTAGATTACTTCCAGGTGAATGAAGTGTTCAGACAGGATAAGCAGATAGGTTTTGAAAAGCAGCCTTCAAGATTTGAAAGAGAACTACTGAATAGTAAAACCAAAATAATCGCAAAAATGTATAGACTTCTTTTAGACTACGAAGTAATCTAAGAGCAGAGTCAGAGTGAGACCATGAGCCAGAGCCAGAGCCAGAGCCAGAGCCAGAGCCAGAGCCAGAGCCAGAGCCAGAGCCAGAGCCAGAGCCAGAGCCAGAGCCAGAAATAGGGCTTGATACAAAGCCGGAGCGCAAAACATAGCTGCAGCCACAGCCTAGAGCCACAGCCTGAGTCTGCAACAGTACTTGATACAGTGCCGGAGCTGGAGCTGGAGCCAGAGCCAGAGACACAGCCAGAGCCAGAACAAAACCCTAATTCAGAACCAGAGCCTGAAAGAGAGCCAGAGCCAGAAACAGTGCTTGATAGAGTGCCAGAGCCTGAAACAGAGGCAGATACAGGGCTTGAAACAGCGTCGGAGACTGAGACAAAGCCCAATAAAGAGCAGAAGCCTGAGCCTGAAACAGTGCTTGATACAGTTCCAGAGCCTGAAACAGAACCAGAGCCACAGCTACAGCCATAGCGCCACAGCCTGAGTCTGCAACAGTGGTTGATACAGCGCCGGAGCCTGAAACAGAGACACAGCCTGAAACAGAACCTGAGCCTGGTTATTAGCATGGCAATTAAAGAAGAGAGAGGCAGAAAGGCTTATAAATAGAGTTAAGTGCGAAGGCAAAATAATAAACAACCCTAAAGAAATAGAGAAATGATTTCTCGAATTCTTTAGAGAAATCTATAAGGAAATGAAACAACAGAAGAAGTTAAAGAACATTTCTTTATTTATTTTTTTAAATGATATTTTATTAAATTTCACAGAAATTAACAACAGTAAAAACAACCCAAATCACAAAAACCCAACAAACGCATACAACAAAAAATACCAACAAAAGACAAAAAAAAAAACGACAATAAAAAACATAACAAAGACAATTCAAGATTAAAAACAAACTCTGTTTCGAATTAATAACCTTCCAGATCTTATTTTCCTTGCTTCCACCCGCTTTCCTTTCATGTATTCCAATTTAAAATTAGTTCAGCAATTATCATATTATTCAAATTCATTTTTTATCTTTACCTTTATACTCTTATTTATCTTAATCACTGGAACCCCTTCATTTCATTTACAATGCCCTTAACATTCATAAGTTTTACAATGTTTTTGTAGATAAACTTTAAACTTCTTCCAGTCCTCTTCCACCTGCTCTTCTCCTTGATCTCGGATTCTGCCGGTCATTTCTGCCAGTTCCATATAGTCTATGACTTGCATCTGCCATTCTTCCAGGGTGGGTAAGTCTTGTGTCTTCCAGTGCTTTGCGATAAGTATTCTTGCTGCTGCTGTGGCATACATAAAAAAGGTTCTATCCTTCTTTGGCACCAATTGGCCGACCATGCCCAGGAGAAAGGCCTCTGGTTTCTTCAGGAAAGTATACCTAAATACTTTTTTCAGTTCATTATAAATCATTTCCCAGAAAGCCTTAATCTTTGGGCAGGCCCACCAAAGGTGAAAGAATGTTCCTTCCGTTCCTTTACATTTCCAACATTTATTATCGGGCAAGTGGTAAATTTTTGCTAGCTTGACTGGGGTCATGTACCACCTGTAAATCATTTTCATAATATTTTCTCTTAAGGCATTACATGCCGTAAATTTCATACCGGTGGTCCACAACCGTTCCCAGTCAGCAAACATGATGTTATGACCAATATCTTGTGCCCATTTTATCATAGCAGATTTAACCGTTTCATCCTCAGTTTTCCATTTCAACAGCAGGTTATACATTCTCGACAGTATCTTAGCACTAGGTTCTAACCTATCGGTAATGGCGGATTCCCTCTGACAGGAGGGAGAAGCTCCGTGGAAATCGGGTCCACCGCTGCAGCGAAGCGGAGGACCCTTAAAAAACCCGCAGGCGGGAGAAGCCTGGGGCCGTGGGACTCAGTGGGCACATCGCGCGCCCCCCGAACTGTCAAAGAAGCCCTGAAAAGAGCTCCGGAGCGGAGCGGGGGTTTGGCGCTGTGCTGGGAGTCGATCGCTACTTCTACGGAGCGAAGCTGCACAGCAATTGCCTGGAGAGCGCTGACCTTTTTCCTGTGAAACATCGATCTGAAACATCTACCCGTGAGTAAGATCTGGGGAAATCTGGAAGGATCAAAGAATAAGACCCAATAGAAGTGAACCTGAACTTGACTTTGATACTTTGATCCGGGATTTTGATCTTGAATTTGAACCTGAAATCGGCAGAGTCTAAACAGGAAGCCCGCTTTGCCGATCTGTAGACAGTTTGAAAGCAAGGGATAAAGAAGCTTGGAACCAAAGAAATGGACTTTGTTATAAAGAGCTAAATTGCATTGCGTGACAGGAGACCCCCCCCCCTTAAAAGAGAAAGGGGGGGATATAAGAGAGTCTGTGTACTGGTCCAGTAAATGCTTCCGCTGCGCAACCAGCAACAGTTCTCTTTGCAGAGCATTAATTAAATCCAGTGCAGAGATTCTTGTTGCAGTACAAGCTTCAGAGTCTCAGCAGCAAAGAAATAACAACACAGGGAAGCCTGTCTTTCCAAAGACAGGTTTATTGCAGACAGATAACAGAAACGCCTCCGGAGCTTTCAGACATTTTTGCTTCACGCCCCGCAGGCAGAGAAAACAAACACTCTTTATATACTGAGCAACTTAACAACTTAACGAGCTTGACTACTTAAAGTCACATGACATTGCTAACTTGCCAGCGTCTTAGGTTTCACACCCTAACACCCCCTCTCGCTGGCAATACAAAAACAAAATTACTTCAGACCCATTTCTTCACAAAAGTTTTCATGCCGCTGAAACCCAAGCGGTTTTGTAAAACCATCAGCTTGATTTTCATGACTGGGACAGTAATTTAATTTAACAATTCCTGCTTTTACCGTTTGACAAACATTTTGAAAGCGGATATCCAAAAGTTTTGTACGACCTTTAAACTGCCCATTTTGTGCTAACTTAAGACACGGTTGATTATCACCCCATACAGTGATTGGAGTGATGGCCTTTTCATACATCTCTTGTGCCAAGCATTTGTAAAATTCTAGATCTCTACATAACTCAGATAAGGCACAGAACTCAGCTTCCGTTGACGACAAAGCAATCAGGTTCTGTTTCTTGGATCTCCACCCAATCAGAGAGTTACCAAATTTTATTACACAGCCAGACACTGATTTTCTATCCTTTAAATTTCCCCAATCACTATCTGCCCAACAAGTAATCTGTGCTTGTCCTTCAGCAGATAATTCAAGGCAAAAATCTTTGGTGTATTGTAAATATCTTAACACTCTTTGAATTCCTTTCCATGCATTTACACTAGGTCTTGAAGCTTCTCTGCTGAGTAAGTTAACAGTGTAAGCAATATCTGGTCTACTCCATTGCGAAAGATGAAGTAAGCTTCCCAGTGCTGACTGAAAGATTTCAGCACTCTTGAATTCAGCACTATCCTTGAACTCATTGTCTTTTACAAAACCCATTTCCATTGGTGTTCTAACACCTGCACACTCTGTCATGCCAAACTTTTTCAACATTTGCAATATCTTGCCTTTTTGATTCAGTAGAAAACTGCCATTTTTGGTCCTATCTATCTGAACACCAAGATAGACCTTCACATCACCAAGATTCTTAACTTTGAAGTGTTTATTTAACTCTTTGGCTAGTTTTTTTACTTGTTCTTGTGTCTTTGAAGTATAAATCAGGTCATCTACATAGACAAGCAAAGATTCTTGAGCATCTCCTGAACCTCTGAAATATAAGCAATTGTCAGCCTTGCTCCTGCTAAAACCAATGCCTACCAAAACATCATTCAAACACTCATTCCAATTATGAGCAGATTGCTTGAGTCCATAAATAGATTTATGTAGTTTCCATACCTGATTTGATTTACCAACTTTCAACCCTGGCGGTAGCTCCATATAGAGCTCTTCAGCCAAGTCTGAATGAAGATAAGCTGTAGAGACATCAAATTGATTCACTTTGAACCCTTTCTGAGCAGCAACTGCTAATAGTGCCCGTAGGGTTTCACTCCTTGAAGTGGGCGCATAGACTTCAGAATAATGTAACCCCTTTCTTTGCGTAAAACCTCGAGCTACAAGCCTTGCTTTGTACTCTGGTTTCCCCATCGCTGTTGTCTTTATCCTGTACACCCACCTACAACTTACTGCCTTGGTACCTTCTGGCAGTTTGGTGATGGAAAACACACCCAGTTCTTTCATAGAATTCAACTCTTTTTGCATGGCCTCACGCCACCTACTGGCCTCCTCCTGGGGTAATTGCTCAATCTCCTCAAAACTTTCAGGTTCGCAATTTGCCAAACCAGCCCAAACACTAATAGCTTGGTACCTTTCAGGAGGTATACCTTTGTTGGCACGCTTGGAACGCCTTAACAGTTCCTGTGATGTTCCTTCAGTTTCCCCCTCTGACCCAGAATCACTAGTCGTCACCTGTTTGTCACTAGTAGTTGAAGAACTTTCTGATTCTGACTTTACACTCTCTTGCTGTACAGGTGAACTTTTAGAGCTAGAAGATTCTGACTTTACAGACTTGGGTGAACTAAATGATTTCTCACCCTTGTCCTCAAACTCAAATTCCTCAGCCTGTTCTGGAACTAATACCTGCCCTGGGGCCTGAGTTTCGTTGTTACTGTTCACCACGTCAAATAGTATGTCAGGATTTCCATGAATTTTATTCCAACCATCCTGTTCACAAAATTCTGCACTTCTGCTGATTGTGATTTTCGTTTGATTGCCTTCTACATTCACAAATCTCCAACCTTTTGTGTTTGCTTGATAACCACAGAAAAACATTTCTTTAGATCTAGGATCGCCTTTCCTACGTTGTGCCCTAGGCACCAGCACATAAGCACGACATCCAAAAACTCTTAGATGATCAATTTTTGGTTTTTCCCCAAATAGCATGAAGTAAGGAGTGTTGCCTACTGTGCTATTGTACACTCTGTTAAAAGTATAATTCGCATACAGTGCAGCCTCAGCCCAAAACTGCTGTGGAAGTCCAGAATCAAACAGCAAAGCAGTAATGGCTTCCTGTAATGTTCGAAATTTTCTTTCAGCAACTGCATTCTCCTGTGGTGAATAGGGATTGGTAAGTCTATGAACTATACCTTTCCTTTTTAACCACATCTCCAGCGTGTGGTTCACATATTCCCCACCACGATCTGATTGTATTTTACGCACCCTGGTGTCAAATTTACATTCGACTTCTTCAATCCAATCCATCAGGATGGAAGCTGCTTGCGATTTTTCTTTCAGAAAGAAAACCCAACTAGCCCTTGAAAAATCATCCACCAAAATTTGCATAAATCTCGCACCTCCAAGCGATTTGACTGGCATAGGGCCACACACGTCTGTGTGCACAAGTTCAAAGGGTTTCTTGCTTACTCTATCAGATCTAGGATAGTTACATGTCTTAACCTTAGCATGTTTACAAGCACAACAATCCAGAAAATTTGGACAGGGTTTAATGTTACACTCCTCAGCTAAATCTGGCATCTTGCTTACATACTTAAAGCATATATGAGCTAATCTTCTGTGTAGTAGATGTGCACAACCTGTATGAGGAGCCTTATTTACACACTTAGCTTGCGCTTCACCTGTTGAACATCTACCTGCTGCTAACTGCTCTTCATCCAAAACAAAAAGCCCATCCTCACAGGGAATTTTAACTAGCTCCTTCCCCTGTTTCAAAATGGTGCACACATCATTTTCAAACTCAACCTTAAAACCACTTTTTACCAGGCATGACACACTCAAAAGTCCATTCTTCATTCCTGGAAGAACAAAAACAGGAAGGTTAGTTTGCAAACAATTAACATAAATTGTGCCTTTAAGGCTCATTTCTCGTTTACTATTGTCTGCTATAGTCACAGTTTTTGCAACTGGCAATGTCTTGCAGTTCTTCAAGCTGCCACTAGATGTCGCTGGAACTAAACTGTGACTGGCTCCACTGTCAATTATCCACTTCAAAGTTTGTTGGCTCCTTTTAGGACTCTGTTGTGCTGCCATTGCAGATAGTCCCTTATCAGCACCTGCTCCCCCTCTGGATCGTTGATTCTTGTAGCTCTCACGTCGTCTTCCCCTGTAGCTCCGGAAACTGACCTTGGACTGTTGAAATTCCTGTTGCTTTTCAGGACACTTTGCTATCAAATGAAACCTGCTGCCACATCGAAAACATGACTTGCTGGCCATAGCAGACACTTGTGAGGCTTCCTTACAGCTCTGCCTGCTAGTTCCCCCACGCTGGGAATTATCTGAACATCCAACCCTTGGGGTATTTGAATTATCAATACGTTTTCGATGATGTTGATATTCTTGCTCACACAATCTACCAGTCACATAATTCATATTCAGCTGCTCCTCTGGCAAAACTTGTAAAGTTAGTACTAAGTTTTCAAACCCTGCATGCAGGCTGCTAAGCAGAGTATAAACTTTAATATTTTCAGGAAAATTCACACCTAGAGATGACAGTTGGTTGAAATACTCAGTCATCTGTGATGTGTGTTCAACCACACTATCCCCTGGCTTCAGTTTCAACTCATACAAAGCACGTATAATGTTCACCTTCTCTCCAGGCGTGGCTCTATGGTGAATTCGCCTAAGAGCTTCCCAAATTTCAAATGCAGACCTTAAATTTTCCACATGAGGTAATTGGGAATGGTCTATCGATACCATCAACATGCATCTAGCTTTAGTGTCCATTTTGTCATGTTCCCTGTTCTGAGCATGTGCAGCAGCCTGTTGCTCTGCTGTGGCATCTGCTGCAACAGCCACAAACGGCTTTCGCCTCTGGACATAGTCAGCCCACACTTCTTTGGCTTCCAACCAGACTTGAGCCCTCTTAGACCACTGCACGTAATTAGCAGAGTTCAACTTTGTAAAGGGAACCTGGAAATTTTCCACTGCCATTCTTGGGGTCGGCTGCTACTCCCTCTGTGTGCCCTTGCTTCTCTTTCCCCTTGGGATTTGTTTTACTCACTTTTCAGACGCCTCCAGCCTCCTCTGAAGCCTTTTAAACCTTTTTTCCCTCCGTCTCTTCACTAGCAACCTACCACCGTCCTCTGTTTTTATTAACAAAACAAAAACACAACGGGAGGTCAAGCTAGCCTTTTGCAGCTAATGAAGCTGTAAATCTTCACTTACGCAGCTCTCTCAACTTTCTGCAGCCTCTCAGTTCCTTTAAGAGCTGGATTTACGACCAAGCCAGTCTTCTCTCATCCGAAAGCTGCTTTCACTTTCTCTGCACACAATACAGCTGTAGAAACATAGAAGGAGCCATAACCTAAGAGAGTCTGTGTACTGGTCCAGTAAATGCTTCCGCTGCGCAACCAGCAACAGTTCTCTTTGCAGAGCATTAATTAAATCCAGTGCAGAGATTCTTGTTGCAGTACAAGCTTCAGAGTCTCAGCAGCAAAGAAATAACAACACAGGGAAGCCTGTCTTTCCAAAGACAGGTTTATTGCAGACAGATAACAGAAACGCCTCCGGAGCTTTCAGACATTTTTACTTCACGCCCCGCAGGCAGAGAAAACAAACACTCTTTATATACTGAGCAACTTAACAACTTAACGAGCTTGACTACTTAAAGTCACATGACATTGCTAACTTGCCAGCGTCTTAGGTTTCACACCCTAACAGATAGAACCCACCACTCAATCTTTGATCCCGGACTGCCTCAAGTAATTGAACGGCCACCCTGATTGCACCGCTTAAGAGACATTGTAAGCATTACATTGTAAGCATTACTGCAGACTTCTGCAAAAGAATACTGTCAGGGTTTCAGGGCGACGAGGAAGAGGACGACGACGACCCGAGGTTGTCAGTGAGTCCGTCAAGTGAATCGGAGGATTCCCAAAAGGGAGCCCCCCTGGTCAGGCCAAGGGGCAGTAGAGAGGGAGGCAGTCAGAAGCAGGGGAACGAAGGGGGAATCCCCAGTGGGGGTTGGAGATCGGGACCGGTCTCTCCGTCGGAACGGAGTGAAGGGGGTGGAGTTGCCAGTGTGTCAGAAAGAGCAGAACAGGAAGCAGAGAGGGGAAGGAGTTCAGAGCAAAACGTCCTGCCGGAAGGGGAGGAGTGTAGTACCGAGAGTAGCGTAACGGTCGAAAGGAAGGTCAGAGGCAACGTACGCGCGCCAAGTTCAAATGTGGAGGCGCGCGGAAATGAGGAGAGCCCTGAGGAGGAGCCTGGTCCCAAAGCACGAAGGAGGGGGGAGCAGGCGGCAGAAGACTCAGCCTCGGGGGAGTCCCGGAGGGAGGGAGCACAGGGGGGCAGGAAGACCCTGCGGAAAAGGAAGGAGAGGAAAAGGTGGAGCAGTACAAGCCTCTTAAGCTGGTGCAGGGGCGGGACTGACTCAGAGGGGACTTCTAACATCTAAGGGTAACAGATGCGGAGCCACGGAGCTTGGATGTAACGACAACAATGTTCTTCAATAAAACCTTTTGTATATAACTTGGACTGGACTTTGGTCTCTTGTGAGCTCGGACCTCGGGTGGCTCTGACAGTAAGTCCCCTCCCAAAGAACGCAAAATATTTTTTTTTGCAAAGCTCACAAACGGTGACAGCCATGAGTGCGGAGGATCAGCTGACAGCACTGCGAACTACAGTTTCCGAACTCACCGCTGCAGTCCTTGCATCTCAGAAGAAGCATGACGAAATGGAGAAGCGCTGCCAGGACCTGCAAACAAGGTGGGAGCGTGCAAACAGGGAAGGGTTCCCAGGGTCCAGATCAGAGGGGATTGGACTTGGAAGGCGGGGGGGCAGCCTAGTCACCCACTTCGATGGGAACCTGAAGCACTACCCCAATTTCAGAGCAGACGTTTTGTATGCATTGCACTTGCTTCGTCATGACTTTAAAGATGAGGAGGAGAAAGTGGGGTTTATTGTTTCTCACTTGCATGGGCCGGCCAGAGACTGGTTGCGCAATTTGTGGCGTGAAGATGGCCCTGCCCGCCGCGATTCTGATGAATTCATTAAAGCGATGGATGCCTGCTTCCAGTCAACCGTAGATCTGGATCTTGCACGCAGGGAGATATTTGGACTGCGGCAAGGCAAAGCCACTGTGCGTCAGTACCATTCCAGATTTTTTGCTTTACTGACTGCGTTACGCTGGGAGAAAGACTGCACACCTGTGAGGGATTTGTTCTGGGAGGGTCTCAGCGGTCCCATAAAGGACGAACTTGCCAGGGGAGACAGACCTCAGACCCTGGAGGAGGTGCTGCAGAGGGCTCTGGCGATTGGGATACGTCACGAGGGACGTCCTTGGCACAATGAGGAAGAACGTCAGGTGCGTCCACCAGCGAGGACGTCTTCTTTCATCCCCAGGGAGTTCAGTCAGTCACATCCCTCGCCGCTGGGGAGGCAGGGGGAGGAGCCGATGGAACTTGGTGGTGCTAAGGCTCAAGCAACAGCCAGAGCCCCAGCTTCCGGTGCAGTAAAGGCGAAGCCTCCTAGAGGGACCAGGAAGTGTTACATCTGCGACAGTGCACTGCACATGGCGAAAGAGTGCCCCCAGAGGCTCCAGAAACACACTGCAGCTTTAGCGACGGTAGCTGCAGAAGTGATCCAGGAAGAGGAACCTCAGGGAAACGACAATGCCTGGCTGGAAGCAGAATTGCTGGGGCTCAGCCAGGCGAATCTGTAGAACAGTCCCCAGCATCTTTGCAACCCACAGACCCTTTACCACCCAAGCCAGCGGTGCAGCTCACTGCAACACTTCAGTTGCCAAATGGGACCACCCTAGAAGTGCCCCTCACGATCGATTCGGGGAGCAACGCCGATTTCGTGGGGATGCAATTTGTCAAGCAGCCTGTAACTGTTGCTTTTTGAGTAACATTGACATGCCAGTAAAGATACTGTTTTAAAACTATTCATCCAGGATACATTTTGCTACTCTGCTCTCCTAGAGGAACTCTTTGTTATAGCTGGGGATTTTCCGCTGCAGCTGTTATTTTTGTTCACTGCTGAGAAATAAACCTGGGAGCTGTGAGAACTGTGTAAGTGACCTTGACTTTTCTGAGACACAGGAATGGATCAAGACATTCCACAAGATAAGCCGCAGGAGAAGGCACAAGAGAAAGAGAAAGTAATAAAATATAAAACCAGACAACAGTCGCAACTGCAGACACAGCAACAACAACACTCTAGAAGAGCATCTGTAACAGGTCTTTCTGCTTCACAAGCTACAGAAAGAGAAGAATTTAAGGGAGCAAGACCAGCAGGACCAGAATCTACAACACTGGACAAGATCCTTTCAGCTTTACAGAATCTGACAGCTAAGATAGATTTAAACACCTCAACTATCCAAGACCTTGGACAAAAAGTGAATGACGTAGGACAGAAAGTGAATTCCAATACCCAGGCAATTGACAGGTTACTGCAGGAATCCAAGGAGACCAGACAGACAGCAGAGGAAGCCAGGGAGAGGGTTTTGGCGGTAGAGGAAAAAATACCGCCAATAAACAGAAAACTGGATGATTACAAGGCACAATTCTCTCTGATTGAACTTAAGGAAAAACAGGCCAATTTGAGATTAAGATCAGTTCCAGAAACAGAGGAAGGAGAACTAGTAGAGTTTCTCGCATTGGAATTTGAGACCTTTTGGGGTCTAGATTCAGAAGAATTTGAGATAGTGAGTGCCTTTCGGCTGGGAAGAGTCAAAAGGAATAACAGAGCGAGGGACTGCCTGATTTCACTAAGATCGAAAGAAGAAAGAGACAAAATACTGGGCCTGCATTACAAGAAAGCACTGGAGATTGGAAGTGAGAGAATCGAGATTTTCAAAGATATCCCAAAATACCTACTAGACCTCAGAACTAACTACAGTGACTTGGTTGACCTACTAAGGAAGAACAATATCTTGTTCAGGTGGGAATTTCCGCAAGGCCTCTCGTTTACATTTAAAGGAAAGAAAATAAAGATAAGATCAAAGGAAGATAAAGTGAGTTTCCTGGAGGACTTTGGGAAGAACTAAGAAGGGAGGCAAGGACAAGAGATTTGGAGATACTAGGATTGGGACCACCTGATCTAGACAGACACCCCTTGGGGTCGAACCGACTAGAGAAAGAGACACAACCATCAGAAGAACAACTTTTGGGAGCAGTTGGAGGAACTTTACAATAACTACAACATGTCTCTGCAGATGTTAACTTGGAACATCCGGGGTCTTAATTCCCCTAGCAAGAGGAAGAGAATTTTTCATATGTTAAAAAAGGAACAATTGGATTTGATTTGCTTACAAAAAACACATATAACAAGACTCCACAGGAAATTATTGGTAAACAAGAGACTAGGTCAAGAATTTATCTCATCGGACAAAGTTAAAAAAAGAGGAGTTGTGATATATGCAAAAGAGAAGTTGTCACCAAAATTTCTTTTCAAGGATGAACATGGACGATTTGTAGCAATTGAAATACAAATACAAGGAGAGAAAGTATTAATAATTGGAGTCTACGCACCTAATGAGGGGAAATCAGAGTTTTACAAGAAACTGCATGAGACGTTGTTGGATCATATGGACCAGAACATTATTTTGATGGGAGATATGAATGGAGTTGTGTCAACACATATGGACAAATCTGAAAGACAGGTAGTTACAAAAGATGGAAGACTACCAAAGACTTTTTTTGAAATGACAGACAATATGGACTTGATTGACATTTGGAGAACTAAAAACCCCCTAGGAAGGGAGGGAACTTTCTTCTCTGAAGCTAACATGACTTGGACAAGAATTGACCAAATTTGGATTACAAGAGGGATGGCACCCAAGACTCAGAAGGTGGAAATCTGCCCAAAAATCTGCTCCGACCATAACCCTGTGAGAATGGACATGAAATTAACACCGATTGGTTCCTTTAGGTGGAGAATGAATGACACCTTGTTTAGAGATCCTGAAATTATTAAGAAGGCCCAAAAAATTATGAAAGACTATTTTGAAATAAATTTAAAGACAACTGTGGAAAAAAGAGTAATCTGGGACGCAAGTAAAGCCATTATTAGAGGTTTTCTGATTCAACAAAATGCTATAAAGAGGAGACTTCAAGAGGAAAGAAAAGGAAAGATTTTGGAGAAAATCAGAGAAGGAGAAAAGAGATTAAGGTCTAAACCAAAATCACAGGAGATCCTGCGAGAAATTAAGTCATATCAGGCACAGTATTTGAAATTGGTTAATCAGGACATAGAATGGAAGATTAAACAAATGAGACAAAAAACTTTTGAATCAGATAATAAGTGTGGAAAGCTGCTAGCTTGGCAGCTGAAGAAAAGACAAAAATTAAATACAGTGACCAATCTTGAAGTAAATGGAAGGATTATACAAAACCCACAGGAGATCAAAGACTGTTTCCAGAGATACTTCAAACAATTGTATGCACAAGAACCACAGAATGAGACCAAAATCGAGAAATTCTTAAAAACAAATGGATTACAAAATATATCTCAGGAGAGCAAATTAATATTGAATGACAGAATTTCTGAACAGGAGGTTGAAGGTGCCATTAAGAATTTACAGCTTGGCAAGTCTCCAGGCCCAGATGGGCTTTCCTCCAAATATTACAAAGTAATGAAGGACTATTTAATTCAGCCATTAATGGAGGTCTGCAATGAAATTATGGAGGGGAAAAGAGCGCCAGAGTCGTGGAAAGATGCCTATATCACGCTTATACCGAAAAATGAGTCAGAAAAGACACAACTTAAGAACTACCGCCCCATATCCCTACTTAATGTGGATTATAAAATTTTTGCTGACATTTTAGCTAAAAGATTAAAAAAAGTCCTAGCGGGAATCATACATAAAGACCAAGCAGGCTTTCTCCCAGGCAGACATATGACAAACAACACAAGGAACTTAATTGACATCTTGGAAAAATTACAAGTTGATATTAATACAAAAGCAGTATTGATATTCATCGACGCAGAGAAAGCCTTTGACAACATTTCTTGGAGTTTTATGAAGAAAAACCTGCAAGGGATGGGGGTGGGAGAAAGGTTTGGAAACGGTATAGGGGCGATTTATTCAGAACAAAAGGCAAAATTGATAGTGAATAACGCAGTTACAGAAGAATTTAAGGTAGAGAAAGGGACACGACAAGGCTGCCCAATTTCCCCTCTGCTTTTTATTTCAGTCCTGGAGGTCTTGCTGAACATGATTAGAAGGGACCAACAGATTCAAGGTATACAGGTCGGAGCCAAACATTATAAATTGAAAGCCTATGCAGATGACCTAGTTTTGACATTACAGGAGCCAATCCCTAGTACTAGAAGAGCTTTGGAAATAATACAAGAATTTGGTCAGGTGGCAGGGCTTAAACTTAATAAATTAAAAACTACGGTTTTGGAAAAAAACTTGACACCAATAGAGAAGGAAAGGTTTCAGGGAGAAACAGGTTTAATAGTAACGAAAAAAGTAAAATACCTAGGGGTGAACATGACTTCGAAGAATGCTAACTTATTTAAAGACAATTATGAAAAGTGTTGGTCTGAAGTGAAAAAAGATCTTGAAATATGGACAAACCTAAAGCTTTCCTTACTGGGTAGAATTGCAGTTATTAAAATGAATGTATTGCCAAAACTGTTGTTTCTGTTTCAAACCTTACAAATAATTGACAAGATGGACTGTTTCAAGAAGTGGCAAAAAGAAATTTCTAGATTTGTCTGGCAGGGCAAAAAGCCCAGAATTAAATATAAAATTCTTACTGATGCAAAGGATAGAGGGGGGTTTGCCCGGCCGGACTTTAAACTATACTACGAGGCGGCAGCCTTTTGCTGGTTAAAGGAATGGCTACTTCTTGAGAATACAGAAATTCTTGATTTGGAAGGACATGATAATGTTTTTGGATGGCATGCATACTTATGGTATGGTAAGGACAAAGCTCATATGGCGTTTAAAAACCATATTGTCAGAAAAGCATTGTTCAATGTCTGGGTCAGATATAAAGATTTTTTGGAGAATAAAACCCCAAGGTGGCTTTCACCAATGGAAGCTAAGGCCTTGAAAAAACTTAACATGAGATCGAACTGGCCAAAATATTGGGAAATTTTGGAACAGGATGGGGACAAACTGAAATTGCAGAGTTATGAGAAACTTAAAGATAAGGTGCAGGATTGGTTACACTATTTCCAAGTAAGAGAGGCCTATAATTCGGACAGGAAAATTGGCTTCCAGGTGGAAAAATCGAAGTTGGAAACAGAAGTTAAAGAACATTTAGAACAGAACTGTCTTCCGAAACTTACTAAAGAACAAAAAGAACTGTTGAATGACCCTATCACATCGTACGAAATTCAAAGAGCAATTAAGGAAGCAAAGATAGGAATGCCACCAGGGCCAGACGGCCTACCGGCAATATATTATAAAAGATTGAGGACTTACTGTCTGACCCATTAAGAAGTATCTTAAAAGACGGAACCATGCCGGATTCTTGGAAAGACAGCCTTATTGCATTAATTCCAAAACAGGGAACGGACAATCTACTTATTAACAACAATAGGTCTATCGCACTTCTAAATAACGATTATAAATTATATGCAAATATTTTAGCCGAAAGATCAAAAAAAAGTCTTCCAGATATATAATCTATATAATCTATATAATAATATATAATATATATAATATATAAAATAACCGCAAAAATCGATAGACTTCTTTTAGACTACGAAGTAATGGATGAGGAGGTTAAGGCTTCAATGATAAAGTGGGCCCAAGATGTGGGCCGTCCAATTATGCTAAAAGATGGGGAAAACTGATGGAATGTACATTTGAAATTTACAGCCAGCTATAATATAAGAGAGAACATGATGAAAATGGCTCATAGGTGGTACCTCACTCCTTCTAGATGATCAAGAAAAGATTAAGATTTGGGGGGGGGGGGATATACGATGAATTTAAAAAGATGATGGGGATAACTTTTACAAAAAAAACGGAGGCATTTCTATGAAGTATTTTAGATAAAGAGATCCCAAAAAATCTAAGAGAGATATTCTTGTATGCAACCGCAGCAGCTCGTATACTTGTGGCCAAGGGATGGAAAGATTACGAGGCTCCAAAAATAACAGATTGGCAAATCAAATTACAGGAATTGGTGGAGACGGCTCAATTGACTAGCAAACTCAGAGGAATCTCAAAGCAAAAATTTGCAGAAAAATGGGATGGTTATACAAGATGTTCAAAAATACAATAATAGTTTTGACTCCGTGCTAGCATTTGAGTGATAAAGGACCTAAAAGGAGGTGGACAACAATTAAGGATTTATTATGTTTTCAGAATGTATTGGAAAATTTATATAGAAAGGATTATTGTTTTGTGTACATTCCATTGTAAGAATGGAAACAGAGCCAGAGCCACAGCCACAGCCTAAGTCTGAAACAGTCCTTGATAGAGTGCCAGAGCCAGAGCCAGAGCATGAATCAGTGCCAGAACCAAGCCCTCATTCAGAACCAGAGCCTGAGAAAGAGCCAGAGCCAGAACCAGAGAAAAAGAAACGGCCACAGCCTGAGTCTGAAACAGCCCTTGATAGAGAGCCAGAATCAGAGAATCAGAATCAGAGTATCAGAGTCAGAACCAGATCTTCGGTAAAGACGTGGTCTGGTCTTAGCGCAACTGCTCCTCCCACCCGCGATAACAGAGATTGGGTGTTCCAATACATCCCCCCGTAGGGAACCTGCCCCAGCCATTCTGTTGGCTGAGGCCCCCTCCCAGACAGCCCTGACCCTTTCCCCTTAAAAAGCAAGATACAAAATATACAATAACCTTAAAAAATAGTAAAAGAAAAACAAAGCAAGAAACAATTATGCTAAACTTAAAATAATCCCCGCCCCAACTAAACATTTGTCCCACCCCAGAAAGAAAATAATAACAACAACAACAACAAAAAACCACCGTTTGAGGTGCAACAGAGACACAGCCAGAGACAGAGCGAGACCCTGAATCAGTGCCATAACCAAGCCCTCATTCAGAACCAGAGCCTGAAACAGAGCCACAGCCCGAACCAGAGCAACAGCCACAGACTAGAGCCACAGACTGAGTCTGCAACAGTACTTGATACAGTGCCGGAGCCTGAAACAGAGACACAGCCTCAAACAGAGCCTGAGCCTGAAACAGAGGCAGAGCCACAGCCAGAGCCTGAGTCTGAAACAGTCCTTGATAGAGTGCCGGAGCCAGAGCCAGAGCCAGAGCCAGAGGCAGAGCCAGAAATAGGGCTTGATACAGGGCCGGAGCGCAAAACATAGCTGCAACCACAGCCTAGAGTCACAGCCTGAGACTGCAACACTACTTGATATAGTGCCGGAGCTGGAGCCAGAGCCAGAGACACAGCCAGAGCCAGAACAAAACCCTAATTCAGAACCAGAGCCTGAAAGAGAGCCAGAGCCAGAAACTGTGCTTGATAGAGTGCCAGAGCCTGAAACAGAGGCAGAGGCAGATACAGGGCTTGAAACAGCGTCGGAGCCTGAAACAGAGAAACAGCGTGAAACAGAGACAAAGGCTGAGACACTGGCCGATCCTGAAATAGAGCTAGAATAAGGGCTAGAGCCAAAGACAGAGACAATGCCTAATAAAGAGCAGAAGCCTGAGCCTGAGCCTGAAGCACTGCTTGATACAGTGCCAGAGCCTGAAACAGAACCAGAGCCACAGCTACAGCCATAGTGCCACAGCCTGAGTCTGCAACAGTGGTTGATACAGCGCCGGAGCCTGAAACAGAGACACAGCCTGAAACAGAACCTGAGCCTGGTTATTAGCATGGCAATTAAAGAAGAGAGAGGCAGAAAGGCTTATAAATAGAGTTAAGTGCGAAGGCAAAATAATAAACAACCCTAAAGAAATAGAGAAATGATTTCTCGAATTCTTTAGAGAAATCTATAAGGAAGGAAATGAAACAACAGAAGAAGTTAAAGAACATTTAGAACAGAACTGTCTTCCGAAACTTACTAAAGAACAAAAAGAACTGTTGAATGCCCCTATCACATCGTACGAAATTCAAAGAGCAATTAAGGAAGCAAAGATAGGAAAGCCACCAGGGCCAGACGTCCTACTGGCAATATATTATAAAAAAATTGAGGACTTACTGTCTGACCCATTAAGAAGTATCTTAAAAGATGGAACCATGCCGGATTCTTGGAAAGACAGCCTTATTGCATTAATTCCAAAACAGGGAATGGACAATCTACTTATTAACAACTATAGGCCTATCGCACTTCTAAATAACGATTATAAATTATATGCTAATATTTTAGCCGAAAGATCAAAAAAAGTCTTCCAGATGACGATATACAATGACCAAGCTGGCTTTTTGCCCGGGAGGCACATTTATAGCAACACTAGAAACATTATAAACTTATTAGCGTATTTAGACTTAAGAATAGAAAAGAAGGCAGTCTGAATGGCTATAGATGCAGAAAAAGCTTTCGACAGCGTATCCTGGAAATTTATGAAAGGTCTATTACACCATATGGATTTTGGTATACAGTATATAAAAGGTGTCAGGGAACTGCCATCGCAGCCGAGAGGAGAGGTAAGGCTCCCCAATGATGCCGGAGAGGGAACTAGCAAGGAGAGAGAGAGAGCTTCCGCTGGGGAAGGAAACCAAGGTGACACCAGGAAGAAAGGAGAGGCTGAGAGTACTTCGGAGGGAAGGCTCCGAGACTCTTCCAGTGAGATCAGTGGGGAGAGCGCAGGACCTCCGCTTGGCACGCCTACTCTGCGCAGAAGGCTTCCGCGCAGAGAAGCGAGGCGGAGACTTGCTGTCAAGGAATTCTTATGTTGGAAGAAGTTCAGGAAACGCCCACTGACGGATTCTGCCAGTGACTGAGACAGTCGCGCTGTTAGGGCTGTCAAACCGGGGAAAGGTTTAGCCATACAACTAGCTTGGAGCAGTTTGGAATTTACGCACAAGCAACCCCAATTCCCATTACAAAAGGGATTGAAGCAATATAATCAAAACAAAAAGCTAAAATCATAATCAATGGAAATTTATCACAGGAGTGTGTAATCAGTAAAGGGGTCAGACAAGGTTGCCCACTATCCCCCTTAATTTTCATATTAACATTGGAATTGGAAGTTTTATGTAAACAAATTAGGGAAGAAAAAGAAATAAAAGGGATTATGCTGGGAAATATAAGTTACAAAATGAGGGCATTTGCTGATGATTTAATTATAACTACGGAGCAACCAAAACAGAGTTTAAGAAAGGCGTTGGAAATAATATATGGCTACGGTAAAGTTGCGGGGTTCAAAATGAATTTAAACAAGACAAAACTATTAGTTAAAAATATGTCGCCAGATGAAAAAGCAGAATTAGAACAAATAATACGCATTAAAATCTACCCCCAAATCAAGTATTTAGGATTATGGATAACACCAAAGAATATTAACTTATATGAAGATAATTATACCAATTGTTGGAAAGATATCAAAAGACAGTTGGAGACATGGACAAGGTTAAATTTATCATTCCTGGGCCGTATTTCGGTAATTAAAATGATAGTTTTACCGAAGCTACTCTTTCTATTCCAAACGATTCCAATTACAGGAAAGACCAGCAGTATCAACAAGTGGCAAAAAGAAATTTCTAAATTTTTGTGGAAGGGTAAAAGACCAAGAGTAAAGCATAAGATATTAATAGATACTGTAGAAAGAGGTGGCTACGGGTTACCGGATTTGAAGCTATATTGCGAAGCCTCATGTCTTCTCCGGTTGAAAGATTGGTATTTATTTAAAAATTGGAATATTTTAGATCTAGAAGGTCATGACACCCGTTTTGGGTGGCATGGCTATCTTAATTATGGGAAAATAAAGACGCATAGGAGTTTTTCAAATCATATAATAAGAAATGCTATATATAAGGTATGGGGAAAATACAAAAGATATTTGGAACAGAAAACCCCAAGATGGAACTCTCCACTAGAAGCAATCGCTGTTAAAAAAAGGAACAACATCAAAGAGAACTGGATAACGTATAACACAATATTAAGGGGGGGTGGAGGAGGGTCAACTAATATTGATAAGTTATGAGAAAATAAAAGATCACTTTTCTAGTTGGCTAGATTACTTCCAGGTGAATGAAGTGTTCAGACAGGATAAGCAGATAGGTTTTGAAAAGGAGCCTTCAAGATTTGAAAGAGAACTACTGAATTGTAAAACCAAATTGATTGCAAAAATCTATAGACTTCTTTTAGACTACGAAGTAATGGATGAGGAGGTTAAGGCTTCAATGATAAAGTGGGCCCAAGATGTGGGCCGTCCAATTATGCTAAAAGATGGGGAAAACTGATGGAATGGAAATTTGAAATTTACAGCCAGCTATAATATAAGAGAGAACATGATGAAAATGGCTCGTAGGTGGTACCTCACTCCTTCCAGATGATCAAGAATGTATAAAAATTTGGCGAATGCTTGTTGGAGATGTGGAGGAAGTAACGGTGACATGAGTATTTTAGATAAAGAGATCCCAAAAAATCTAAGAGAGGATTATTGTTTTGTGTACATTCCATTGTAAGAATGGAAACAGAGCCAGAGCCAGAGCCACAGCCTAAGTCTGAAACAGTCCTTGATAGAGTGCCAGAGCCAGAGCCAGAGCGAGACCCTGAATCAGGCCCAGAACCAAGCCCTCATTCAGAACCAGAGCCTGAGAAAGAGCCAGAGCCAGAACCAGAGCAACAGCCACAGCCTGAGTCTGAAACAGCCCTTGATAGAGAGCCAGAATCAGATAATCAGAATCAGCGTCAGAACCAGATCTTCGGTAAAGACGTGGTCTGGTCTTAGCGCAACTGCTCCTCCCACCAGCGATAACAGAGATTGGGTAGGGAACCTGCCCCAGCCATTCTGTTGGCTGAGGCCCCCTCCCAGGCAGCCCTGACCCTTTCCCCTTGAAAAGCAAAATACAAACTATACAATAACCAAAAAAAATAGTAAAAGAAAAACAAAGCAAGAAACAATTATGCTAAACCGCCCCAACTAAACATTTGTCCCACCCAAGAAAGAAACTAACAACAACAACAACAAACCACCGTTTTTGGTGCAACAGAGACACAGCCAGAGACAGAGCGAGACCCTGAATCAGTGCCATAACCAAGCCCTCATTCAGAACCAGAGCCTGAAAAAGAGCCACAGCCCGAACCAGAGCAACAGCCACAGCCTAGAGCCACAGCCTGAGTCTGCAACAGTACTTGATACAGTGCCGGAGCCTGAAACAGAGACACAGCCTCAAACAGAGCCTGAGCCTGAAACAGAGGCAGAGCCACAGCCTGAGTCTGAAACAGTCCTTGATAGAGTGCCAGAGCCAGAGCCAGAGCGAGACCCTGAATCAGAGTCAGAGTGAGACCCTGAATCAGAGCCAGAGTGAGACCCAGAATCAGAATCAGAATCAGAGCCAGGGCCAGGGCCAGGGCCAGGGCCAGGGCTTGATACAGGGCCAGAGCGCAAAACATAGCTGCAGCCACAGACTGAGTCTGCAGCAGTACTTGATACAGTGCCGGAGCTGGAGCCAGAGCCAGAGCCAGAGACACAGCCAGAGCCAGAACAAAACCCTAATTCAGAACCAGAGTGTGATGGCCTGGGAATCCGATTCAGAGGCTGAACCGGAGGAATCCCAGCCTGCACAGGAGTCCCCGCCTCCAGGACCGGCTGAACTGGGGCAGGGCCTTGATTCTGAAGTGCCTGCACCTGTGCCGGATCCTCAGGAGCAGACACCAGGTGAATCCACTCTGGCTCCAGAGGTGGTTGAGGACTCAGTGCCTACAGGTGAGTCTCCCCCTGGGCCCAGTAACCCTTCAGTCTCTCCTGAACTGCAGAGGCTCAGGGCAGAGAGGCGAAGGGAACTGATTTCTCCCAGGAGGAGTGCTCGCCTTAAGGCCAGGAGAGGCGGGTCTCCTGGGGGCCGGGACCGCCCCTGGCCTCAGAGAAGATAAAGGCCAGTCAGCCCGGTCCCAGGTTGTGGGAGCAATGTCGTTGTTGAGTACCTGTTCCTGCCCGGACCCAGACCTGACCCTCCAGTGTTCCTGTCCCCACCCGGCTTCCTGCTTTGGACCTCGCCCTGCTCCTTGTGAACTGTTTCCAGGCTAGTGACCCAGGACCGGACTTTGACTACGCCAACAGTAACCTTTCCCCCGGGGCCAGCACACAGAGACTGAAAGAGAGCGAGACCCTGAAATATAGCTGGGTCAGAGGCAGAGGAAGAGCCATCATGAGACCCTGAATCAGAGTCAGAACCAGATCTTCATTCAGAACCAGACCCTGAAAGAGAGCCAGAGCCACAGACTGAGCCACAGACGGAGCCTAGAGCCACAGCCGAGATCCACAGCCTGAGTCTGAAATAGTGCTTAATAGAGTGCTGGAACCTGAAACAGAGACACTGTCTGAAACTGAGCCTGACGCTTAAACGTAGCCAGGGGCAGAGGGAGAGGCAGAGCCTGATACAGTGCTTGATACAGCATAGGAGCCTGCAGCAGAGACACAGCCAGATCCAGAGACACAGCCAGAGCCAGAACAAAACCCTCCTTCAGAAACAGAGCCTGAAAGAGAGCCAGAGCCAGAAACAGAACCAGAGCCACAGCGACAGCCATAGCGCCACAGCCTGAGTCTGCAACAGTGGTTGATACAGCGCCGGAGCCTGAAACAGAGACACAGCCTGAAACAGAACCTGAGCCTGGTTATTAGCATGGCAATTAAAGAAGAGAGAGGCAGAAAGGCTTATAAATAGAGTTAAGTGCGAAGGCAAAATAATAAAGAACCCTAAAGAAATAGAGAAACGATTTCTCAAATTCTTTAGAGAAATCTATAAGGAAGGAAATGAAACAACAGAAGAAGTTAAAGAAAATTTAGAACAGAACTGTCTTCCGAAACTTGCTAAAGAACAAACAGAACTGTTGAATGCCCCTATCACATCGTACAAAATTCAAAGAGCAATTCAGGAAGCAAAGATTGGAAAGCCACCAGGGCCAGACGTCCTACCGGCAATATATTATAAAAAAATTGAGGACTTACTGTCTGACCCATTAAGAAGTATCTTAAAAAAAATAACAACTTCCGGCGAACCGCAGCCACAGGAAAGGAGTGTGAGGCTGCCCTCCGGGGGAGGGGGTCTCAAACAATGCGGGGGTCTAGAGGTGTCACGAAGGCTCCGTGGACCTCGAAACCCCAAGAGGGTTATCTTGGGGGACAGGTACCTGGTGGTGCTGCTGGCGCACCCCTGTTTTTCGGACATTTTAAATCAAGTTTGAGAACAGGATTGGAGCTGCAGCATGAAAGGGAAGCAACAGACTTCGAGTGAAAGCGGCAAGCCTCCAAAAACAATTAAGAAGCTGGGTCATAACTAAATCAATAACAGATTGAATTTAAGTTAAAGAAACCAGCAGAACAAAGATACTATGATATGAAAGAAGAAGGAATTTGCTTCAGCGGTAAGAGTAAACGGCGTGTGACGGAAGACTGGGAGAGGAGAGGGAGTAAGACTGTAACTGCTGAGATTGAAAACAGTTGAATATTTGAAAAGCGGATAGAAACATTTCTGCTCTGTCCTGATCGGAGCGCGCTATGCCAGCGACCAAAAGGGACTGTAATTTTTTACCCAGTCTAGGATATATAAGTGAGACTTTGTTCCGAGTTACTGTATTTTCTATATACCTCCCCCGCCTAATGTGTTCAAGCTGAAACTGTTTCTCTTTATTATTTGGGGTGCTTAATTGACTGAAAGCTGAGTTTGTTATTGAGAGGAGCGGATACGACGAGAGGTCTGGGAGGAGAAAGTGAACTGTAAGAGGAGAACTTTGGAAAACAGCGGAACCTCTCGCCGCCATTGTGTGCTCCATTTCCTGTTTTTCTCTTAAAGCGGCACACAGGTGTAATCATTTAGGAGAAGATAATCTTGGCGCCTTAAACATTTAATCTATTGCTACAGAAAACGGGGAGTAAACGGCTAAGTCGAAAGAAAAGAAAAGAAGACTTAAACACAGTACCTTGGCAATACTTTACGTTCTCTCTAGACCCTGCTGCCTTCCCGTGGCAATCTGTTGGTGTAATTTTGACTCCCCCCCCCCACCTTTTCTGTTCCGGCTTCGAAACCTGCCCCGTATTTCATCCCTACTTCCTGGAAAGTATTGAGCTGGATGTTCCCCACCTCCTTTTCTCCCCCCTGTGTCTTGATGTTCCCTACTTTATTTACTCTCTAGGACTTAAATCTCGAGAACTTTCTTCCTCCTTCATTTGCTTTTTGTGACTGTAAACGATCCATCTAACTGGTCCCCTAGCTGTGCGTGGAGAGAGACTTCATACTGAAGAACTAAAAGGGTGAATGCAAGTAAAGCGCCACCGTGTGGGGCCAGAAAGGAACTACATTGGGAAAACAAAGAAATTTTTTAAACTACAGTTGAGCGACCCCTAGGGGTGGGGAAAAACTTTTTTCTCTCTTTTGTTTCATTTTCATTTTTTTTTTTTAGTTAATTAAGACAAATAGAAATACAAAATGAAAAAGGGGGCGGGAACGCCTGCTGAAAGGAGACCATCCAGACAAGAAAATGGGAAAGAGGGGAAGGAAATTAAGGACTATGATAATTTGATGGCTGAAATAAGGAAAGAATTTAAACATAATGAACAGTATATTGAGAAAAAATTATTGGAAGTACAGGACTCATTGAATAAGAGATTAGAGGGGGGGTGGGAGAACTAACAGGAAAAGTAAAAGATTTATCTCTAAGATCCAAAGTACTTGAAGACTCAATGAAAAGGGTTCAAAAAGATATCAAAGAAAATAGGAAAGATATGGACAGGATTAAGACAGAGGTGAAGGAGATAAATAAAATACAGGAAGAGTTACTGGATAGTGTGGCGATGACTCAAATGAGACAGAAGCAATCAAACCTGAAATTTAGGGGAACCAAATGAAAATATACGATCTAAATTGGTTAGATATGAAGGAAGAAGACATAGGATATTCAGTTGCAAATATTTTTCGGATAAAAACAAAATCAGCCAAAGCCAGAGGGAAGAAACTGCCAGGAGATGTCCTGGTCATGTTTAACTCTCTGGATATGAGAAATGAAATACTAAAGCTAAACTATAATCAAAAACTATGTATTGAAGGAAAGCCAATTATTATATTTAAAGAGATTCCTTCGAGATTTCTTTGTAAGAGAGATGTTTATAAAAAACTAACTAACTAACGGAAGAAGAACGGGATCCAATATAGATGGGAATTCCCGGAAGGGATTTCATTCTATTTCAAGGGGAAAAGATTCAAACTATCCAGCTCTCTGGAATTGGATAAATTTGCAAGAAGATCTGGGAAGGTTGGGAGGGTGGGAACCAGAAGGGGAGCAGATGGGGGAAGAGAGGGGTGGAGGTGAAGGAAGTGGAGAGGGAGAAGGGGAGGAAAATTTAGACGAAGAAAAAGAAGAGGAAGAGACAGATAACAAAGAACAGTAGATTTAACTTAGATTCGACCACTTACTGATTGTACATTAAAAATTACCTCGTGGAATGTGAATGGGCTAAACAATAAAAATAAAAGGAACGAAATTGCTCATGTATTGCTTAAAAAGAACCTTGACATAATCTGTCTACAAGAAATTCATGTAACAAGAAAACATAAAAGAATTTTAAGTAATAAGAGATTAGGGTTAGACTTTGTAGCATCGGATAATGTCAAGAAAAGAGGAGTGGTATTATATATAAAAGAAAACCTTGATCCAAAACTAATACATAAAGACGAAGAGGGGAGAACGATAGTAGTACAGATCACCCAATCAAGGAGAAAAGATAAATGTGGTTGGGATATATGCACCCAATGACAAAAAGTCAGCATTCTATTCTGAACTAGGTAACAAATTGTTAGAATGGATGGACCAACAATTGATATTGATGGGGGACTTCAATGGAGTGGTTCTCCCAAACTTGGATAGATCAATAAGAAAACAGGAAGTGAGGGAGGGCAAATTACCGAAAGCCTTCTTCGAATTAGTGGAACATTTGGGACTAATTGATGCTTGGAGATTTAAAAACCCCACGATAAAACAATTTACCTTCTTTTCAAACCCAAATCAAAGCTGGGGGAGAATAGCCCATATTTGGATTTCGAAGGAATTGACGCAAAGAGTAATTAAGACGGAAATCCTCCCACAAACCCTATCTGATCACAATCCAGTATATATGGAGGTAAAAGGAAAAGACTTTAGAACATTAAGATGGAAAATGAATGAAAATCTATTCAATGATCAAAAGATAGTAAATAAAGCAAAAGAGACAATTGAGGAATACTTTAAGTGGAATTTGAATAAAGAAACATCTCTAGAAATGGTGTGGGGCGCTGGGAAGGCCGTCATGAGGGGTTTCCTAATCCAGAAAAATAGCATCTTAAAAAAGAAAAAAAGAGAAAAGGAAAGAAGAAATCTTATTGCATCTCATGGAGAATGAAAGACAATTAACCATTAAACCAGGAGATGAAATAATAAAACAAAACATAAGGATGCTACAAGCTCAATTTTCTATGATAGTGAACCAGGAGATTGAATGGAGGATCAAAATGATGAAACAAAAGAACTTTGAATCAGCAAATAAGATAGGGAAATACCTGGCGTGGCAATTAAGAGAGAGGAAAAAACAAAACACGATATGTAAGATAAGGGATGGAGAAAGGATAGTGGAGGACCCAAAAGAGATAAAGAAGATATTTCAGAAATACTATAAGGAATTATACAAAAGAGAAAAAGAGATAGATAATGAGATAGAAGATTACTTAAAACAATACCAATTGCAACAGATCACGACTGAAGAAAGAGAATATCTAAATCAGACAATTACAGAGGAAGAAATTAGGAAAGCAATAAAAAAAATGAAAAGAGGAAAAGTGCCGGGGCCAGATGGTATCTCGGCTAAATATTATAAAATATTAAGTGATCAACTTTCCCCAGTGCTATGTGAAGTCATGAACAATGTACTAAAAGAAGGGAGAATTCCAAACACCTGGAAAGAAGCGTATATTACCTTAATCCCTAAAAAAGATACAGATGGCTTAGAGGTAAAAAACTATAGACCTATCTCATTATTAAATAATGACTATAAACTATTCGCAGACGTATTGGCGGAAAGGTTAAAAAAAGTCTTAAATAAGAGAATCCATAAAGACCAAACGGGTTTCCTCCCGGGGAGACAATTGAAAGACAATGTAAGAAATGTGATAGACATTATTGAATATCTGCATAGTAGAATAGACAAGCAGGCGGCGCTGATCTTCATTGATGCCGAGGAGGCATTTGACAACGTCTCCTGGCGTTTCATGAGGGAAAATTTAAAAATGATGGGAATTGGTGAAGGATTTAGAAAAGGTATTGAGGCTATTTATCAAGAGCAAAAAGCCAAACTTATAATAAACAACAATATATCGGAGGCCTTTGATATTACCAAAGGGAATAGGCAAGGCTGTCCCTTATCCCCTTTGTTATTTATAACAGTGTTGGAAGTGTTTAATAAAAGGTTAAGGGAAACACCGGAGGTTAAAGGAATTAAGGTAGGAAGCAAGGAATTCAAAATAAAAGTATTTGCAGACAACCTGATATTAACATTGGAAGATCCTAAGAACAGTTTACAAGAAGCCCTACAGAAACTAGAAGAATTTGGAAAAGTGGCAGGTCTCAAGCTCAACAGGAATAAGACTAAAATGATAACAAAAAATATAACCAAGGAAGATATAGTAGAGCTAGAACAAAGGACGGGAATTATGGTTGCTAAGAAGGTAAAATATCTAGGAGTGTGGATCACAGCAAAAAATATAAACTTCTACAAAGATAATTAATAGACTACTTGGAAGGGTGTCAAAAAAGATTTAGAAATCTGGGAGAGATTGAAACTTTCCTTCTTAGGGAGGATATCGGATATTAAAATGAATGTCCTGCCCAGAATGTTATTTTTGTTTCAAACTATACCAGTAACGAAAGGACTAAAACAGTGCAAAGATTGGCAAAGGATCTTAGCGAGATTCATTTGGCAGGGGAAAAGATCACATATAAAAATGAAAATTGTGCTGGTCCCGGCGGGAAGGTTACCGTTGGCGTAGTCAAAGTCCGGTCCTGGGTCACTAGCCTGGAAACAGTTCACAAGGAGCGGGGCGAGGTCCGAAGCAGGAAGCCGGGCGGGGACAGGAACACTGGAGGGTCAGGTCTGGGTCCGGGCAGGAACAGGTATTCAACAACGACGTTGCTCCCGCAACCTGGGACCGGGCTGACTGGCCTTTATCTTCTCTGAGGCCAGGGGCGGTCCCGGCCCCCAGGAGACCCGCCTCTCCTGGCCTTAAGGCGAGCACTCCTCCTGGGAGAAATCAGTTCCCTTCGCCTCTCTGCCCTGAGCCTCTGCAGTTCAGGAGAGGCTGAAGGGTTACTGGGCCCAGGGGGAGACTCACCTGTAGGCACTGAGTCCTCAACCACCTCTGGAGCCAGAGTGGATTCACCTGGTGCCTGCTCCTGAGGATCCGGCACAGGCGCAGGCGCTTCAGAATCAAGGCTCTGCCCCAGTTCAGCCGGCCCTGGAGGCGGGGACTCCGGTGCAGGCTGGGATTCCTCCGGTTCAGCCTCTGAATCGGATTCCCAGGCCATCACAAAATTACTGGTAGATAAAAAAGAAAGAGGGGGTTTTTCTTTACCAGATTTGAGTTTATATTACGAAGCGGCTTGCTTAACGTGGGTGAAAGACTGGATAAAGCTAGAGAATACTGATATCTTGGATTTAGAGGGCTTTGATAACAGGTACGGGTGGCACTCGTACCTGTGGTACGAAAAGGTGAAAGTTCATAGAGGCTTTCTAAATCATATAATTAGAGGACCATTATTTCAAGTATGGGAAAGAAATAAGAACCTGCTGGAAAAGAAAACCCTGTGGTGGATCTCACCAATAAATGCCTTAACTGTCAAAAAAAACTAACATGGAGGGGGGGAAAGCTACCTATGAAGATCTTATCAATAAAACTGATCAGGGCATAAAACTCAAGCCCTATGAGGAGGTAAAGAATGTACTCACAGGGTGGCTGCAATACCATCAAGTGAATGATCTGTTAAAAGATGTTAAAAAGAAACTGGGATTTGAAGATACAAAATCTAAATTTAATGTGGAAGTCATAGAAGGTAAAAACAAAACATTATCTAGGATGTATGACCTCTTACTGGATTGGTATACAAAAGACGAAGAGGTGAAGGAGGCCATGATAAAATGGGCCATAGATATTGGTTACAACATTGACTTTGTAAAGTGGCAAGAATTGTGGAATGTAAATATGAAATTCACGGCGTGTACGGCACTAAGGGAGAACCTCTGGAAGATGATTTATAGGTGGCATCTCACACCAGTGAAATTGGCTAAGATTTATAAACCGAAGATTAAGAAATGCTGGAAATGTGGAGAGGGGGATGGTGAGTTCTATCATATGTGGTGGACATGCAGTAAAGTAAAAGGCTTTTGGGAACTGATTTACAACGAACTTAAAAAAAAAATTAAGTATACTTTTCCCAAAAAGCCTGAAGCTTTCCTGCTAGGAATAGTTGGCAAGGAAATAAAAAAAGGGGACAAAAATCTGTTTCTATATGCCACAACGGCCGCTAGAACTATGTTAGCCCAAAGCTGGAAAATGGAATTAATACCTACTATAAATGACTGGCAGATCAAGATGATAAATTATGCTGAACTAGCTAGAATAACAGGAAGAATAAGAGACCAGGATGACCAGAAGTTTCATGAAAATTGGAACAAATATCTGACGTATATAAGAGATAGGTATAGAACTTCGATGACTCTGGCAGGGCTGGAACAACTCTAACAGTGTTTGGCAACTATGTAAAGGAGATAAAACACGTAACTTTAGAAATTATCTGATACTTACCAATGAAGTGAAGGGAAGTCCGAGGCTCGGCGGAGCCCAAAATAACGGTGCACTAGAAATAATAATAATGATTTTATTGCATTAGCCATGCGGCCATAGCATAATATACATAGAAATAACAACATAAAATGGGGGTGGGGAGATAAAAGTGTATGCCGTTCTGGGCGAATACTTTGAGAGAATGGGGATAACAAAGGTAACGGGAGATTTAAAACATCGAGTGACAGAGAATACAAAAAACAGGTTTGATTGTGCGGCGTATCGACTACATCTGTGGTATTGAGGAAGGAGTTGGTGCCGCTTTCCTCTTCATCACACTAAGCAGGAAATTAGCTGTCATCTCGGTAATCCAACAGTCAGAATCCTGCAGAAGAAGGGACACTATCCAAGGCTGGATTGGGAGATGAAGCTTGTTCACGAGAGGAGTTAGAAACCGAGATCTTTCATCTGTCCAGTTGGGGCAGAAGAGCATTACATGTTCCATAGTCTCCAGAGCCGTGTCATTGCAGGTGCATGCTCTATTTGCGATGGGAACTCTGGAGTAACGACCCGACAAAACTGCTGTAGGAAAACAGTTGAGACGGGCACAGGTAAAGGCCCTTCGCTTAGCCTCCGAAGGAATTGTGAAGCAGTATAGAGGGATCCCTTCAGGGGGTGGAATAGCTAGGGCTAAGCCTGAACACGGCCCTCTTGCATGGGAAGCTGTGTTAGAGAAGTCAAGTTGCTCCAGCTTCTTTTTGATTAGAGGTAGGGTCGCCGGGCTTATACACTCTAAATTAAAAACAGTTTTGCGGTTCAAATTGAGAAGAGAGCGGAGTTTGAGATTAATTGTAGTTTTCCAAGGAGAATTGTGAATATCTCTTAGGATCAGATTGGAGAAACCACCTCTAATTCGAGCATCCGATGGTAGTAGGTGGGAGCTGTAGGAAATGGCTCGACTCCATGCTCGTTTTACAATTGAGGGCTGGGCGAACTCAAGTCGTAAGGCTGCACCTGAGACACATCTTGGGACGCCAGAAAGAGATCTCAAAAACATATGAAGTGGGCGATCCAAGTTACCTGATATTGCTGTAGTCCATACTTCGCAGCCATATAATAGTTTAGGGACAACTTTGGCATTAAACATTTGAATTGTTGCTGGAAGGTGTTTGCCGCCCTTCTGGTGATAAAATCGGACAATGGCATTAGAGGTCGTGGTTGCAGCAAGAGAGGCAGATTGTAGATGGGTGGTCCAGGAGAGATTATAAGTAAATATTAAGCCTAGATATTTAAAGGCTTTTACCTTTTCTAAGTAGCCACCTGTGATCTTAAGCGGCTCCAGCTTGAGTTTGCGGGAACGAGTGAAGTGGAGAACTTTCGATTTTTTATAATTAATATTAAGAGCTTCCGCCTTACAATAGGCGATAAATGCATTAACTGCATTTGCTAGGTCCGCAGCTGTTCTGGATAAGATGACGGCATCATCCGCATAGAAAAGGGAAGCAACGGGGTGGCCTGCTAAGTGAGGAGGGTACTTAGTTGCTAGCTTCAAAGGGGAAAGGGCATCATGAAGATAAAGATTAAACAGTAAAGGGGCCAAGAGACAACCTTGTCGGATGCCCCCTGGCCGTTGGGAATGGGGTGGTAAGGTAGCCGTTGGGACCAATTCGAACGCGAGCTGTGGTGTTTGAATAAAGGGAAATAATTAGGGAAAGGAGGTGTGGATCAATTCCCAAATGGGCAAGTTTGGACCATAATCTCTGCCTAGGAATGGAATCAAAGGCGGCCTCCAGGTCCATGAAAGAGGCAAACAGGTGGCCTTGCCTTGGTGCAGTGTATTTACTGGCAAGGTGATAAAGAGTTAGACAGTGGTCCATGGTTGATGCTGACTTCCGGAAGCCAATCTGTTCTGGCGGTAGAATGTTTCTCTCATGGACCCATGAAAGAAGTTCATCCAGTAAGACAGCGGCAAATATTTTCCCCGGAATAGATAGTAAGCTGATGGGGCGATAGTGCCTAGGGATGTTTGGCTGGCCGCCTTTGAAAATCGGAACTATTGTAGCTTCTCTCCAGGAGTCGGGGATGTCTAAGGCGGAGGAGATAGCGGTGAATACAGGAGTCAGCTGTTCACTCCACCAAAGAGGATCAGTCAGGAAAAGGTCCAACGGGACCATGTCTGGGCCGGGGGCCTTATTCCTACGCATGGACATTATGATGTTGAAGATGCGGGTTGAGGTAAAATTTACTGAGGAGGTGGAACTAAGAGAACAGGAACAGAGGTCCGACGGGGATTGAAGGTGATTTGTAAGATGATTTGGAGAAGCGAAACTGGCTGAATAATAAGCGATCCATTCGTCAGCGGAAATCAGGATAGCTGAATTGGGTGGTGCCGAAGGCCTAACTAAGCGCCAAAAGGAGCGGGAGTCATGCCTCTCTACAGCTGAACGAAGAGTGGACCAAGCCTCAAGGATGTGTTGCTGTTTCTTGCAATGAATCATGTTTCTGTATGTCCTTTTAGTAACTAGAAGCTCTGCACGGGTTTGGGGGTCGTTGGAAAATTTGATGATTCTGACCATTTTCCTAATTTGCCTTCTTAGGACTTTACATTCCTTGTCAAACCAGGGTGATTCGGAGAAGAAGCGTTGGTGAGTAGGCGAGGTGATGGTTATGTAGGTTGTTAAAAAGCATCAATTAATTTCCGGTATTGGTCAGCGGGCGGAATTGAGTCAGAAAGAACTGTAGGCATATCAAGTGATTTTTGTATGTCCAGGGCAAGAGAGGAGCTGAGGCTTGTCCATTTCTTTGTTTTATATACAGGGTAGCTCTGTACGGTGGAACTATAGTTTGAGGGGACTGAGAATGGCTCTATTAGGTTTAACATTAAAGTCAATGGAAGGTGGTCACCACCAAAATATTCAGCCACTTCCATTTTTGTAGAAATTGAGAATAGCTCCGGCGTCAATAGAATGTAGTCGACAACACTGGTCCCCCGGGAAGAGATGCATGTTAACTGCTGCGAGGACAAGGGAGTAACGTTGCCATTTGCGATGCAAAGATCGTTTTCGATGGCCAATTGGGCCATCAGCCTCCTTGACGCATTTGTTATGGGATCAAGAGAGCATCTGTTTCCCCAGGGGGGCTGCAGGGGATTGTCCAGAAGTGCTGCGGAAGATAATATAGCATCGTCGTTGGGACCTATTCTTGCATTAAAGTCGCCTAAGAGGATTTGAGGAAGTCCTGGGTTAGTTGTTTGAAGGTCATGAAGCCAAGACGAAAGTTCAGACCACCTTTCATTACGGTCGGAATCATTAATTGCTGGAGGCAGATATACTGTAGTTATCAACCATGGGCTTTTGGTCTTTGGAAGGTGGATCTTTATAGTGAGAAAGTAAGGGGAAGATTTAAGTTCCTCGCAGATAGTGAGGGATAAGCTGGTTGAGATAAGACAGGCGAGGCCAACTTGAGGGCGACCCCTGTTAGCTAGTTTGCGAGCACAGGAGCTAAAGGAACAATAATTTGGAAGAGTGATACTTTGTTGGGACCAGGTCTCTTGGAGGCACACAATGTCAAAAGAAGAGATAAAGTTTATTGCCTCAGGATCCATTTGCTTTGTCGCCCAACCGTTAACATTCCAGGAGACAATTTTAAGGCTCTGGGGTGGGTTGGATGCGCCTTTCAGGGAAAGAACTACTTTTGCTTGGTTTGTAAGTAAGGATTGAGCCTGTTTGTTTCTAATGGTGTCGAATTTCCGCGGAGATAGGGAGCCGGCTGGTGTTTGCCTCTGGTCTGATCTTTGTCAATTATTTCCCAAGGAACTTTTAGGGATTACTCTTTGATGAGCCGGCCCATTGTTTTCCGGGCATGGCAAACTGGCCAAATGTTCTATAGTTTCGGCTGGTAAATGTTGAATACTGACATTAGTGGTCACCGGGCCTTTGAAGTATGTTATCTCTTTCCGTAGGTGTTTTTCCGGGACTTGATTGTGGCCTAACTCTGCCTCGTCTAGGTACCTCAGTTTGTCCCAAGAGCCTGGTGAGTTCACCTTGGGGATGGTTCTCCCTATTGGAGGTGGTGTAGAGTTCTCTTCGGTGTGCTGGGCCTCCTTGATTGGAAGTAGATTAATCTCAGCCATTGTCTGAAGGTAACGTGGCCGACAGGCCGCCGGGTTTTGTTCTTGTATAGAGTTCAAATTAAAGGAAGTCTGGTCCTTTTTGTGGGCGTCCACATTGATTTCCTTATTTATATCTCTCCCAGCCAGCTTAATTCTTAGCATGTCTAATCTTTCTAATATTTCAGTTTGTATTGGAGATGGAAATTGGCAAAATTGCCTGATTAAGGTATTTTCTTCCACAGAGAAGGGGTCCTCATCTTCGTTCGCTTGGAATTGCGGGTCTTGCAGGTGAACGTCTTTCCTTTTTAGGTTTAGAGGCACTTGTTTCTGGGGACCAGGCCGGGTTTTGGGAGGTTATTTCTCCTTACTAAGGTTTGCGTGCTTAGCTTCCAGAAGGGGATTCAGTGGTGCCTTATTTTCAAAAAATCTGAGAATTTGTATCTGGGCCTTTAAGAATATATATCTTGATCTGTAAATAAACTTGGCCAGGTTCAGGTCTCTAAATGTGATCATTGCTCTCATAGAACAGCCATCATGATGCAAATAATCTACAGAAGTAATATCATTTGGCTTTACTGCGCCTGGCAGTATATCATTCAGAATGTTCAAGGAGCTCATTCTTCGATCTTTCCCTGTAAGAAAGCCCTTTGGTTTTGGGAAGTTTGTAAATACTAATTTTGGGGGATTTAAGATCAGGTTCCAGCATCTTGCCTGAGTAAAGGCTTGCTCATCTTGTATAGTGTTGTCATCGCGATTGGGCGTTGCATTGTCCCCATTTCTCAGTTTGCTAGGCGGTTTGCTGCCTTCATTGTTAGGTACCGCTTCACCCCCAATATCACCCCCACTGAGTGACCTATTATCAGGGCTCTGGGACGTTGCTTCCATCCTCCCATTTAGTTCTAAACTCCGGTTCGGAGATACCTCCTTAGCCGTTAGCTGTGGCGATGACTTCTTTTTCCCCTTCTTGCCTTTCTCTTTTTTATCTCGTACAGCAGATTTGTTTGGGTCCGATGGAAGTAGTTTAAATAATTTCTGCCATTGTTTATGTCAACTTGTCTTTATTTTCCTTGTTGTTTTAATGTTCTTAGTTTTCTTTTCCCTGGCTTTTGGTCTATTTTTTTGTAATTTCTTGGTTGTTACTGCTTGTCTCATCTTCACAGGTCCTACTGGTTTATGCATTTGGGGTGCATCAGTTGCTATTGTCTCTTTTGGTTGGGGGATAAGGTTTTCCACAAGGGTCAACAATAACCCATTTGTTATTGTCAAATAATTTTTTATGTTGGAAAGGTCTGTATTTATGTCTTGGAGGTGGGCCTGAAAGAGGCCATCACTCAGTTCAGTTTGAGTATACTTAAAAGTGGGCGTCTGGTCTTGATGGAATGTTGTTAATTCTGCCGGAGGCCGCTGATTATTGATGACAGAAATATTTTCCTCAGGTTTCTCCGCTAGGGCTAGTTCTTGCGCCAAGCTTCTTGGAAAGTTTGTGTTTCCAGAGTTTTGTGGAAACTCTTTGGAGTAATGTGACCAGTCAGGATGAGTAAGGGGGGGAGGAGTGACTTCATCAGTAATTAGTTCAGTTTGTTCACTCATGCACTCCTCCCTCTTAGGGAAATAATTTATAATTTTACTTTGTCTCTTTCCAGGTCCCGGGGGGTTGAGTGGCGAATCTGGCAAAATACCCAACTCCTTACATGTCTTTCTGGTGAGGACCATGTTGGGTAGTTGTCTTCCAATTAGAGAGCCAGTTGTCCCCAAGTGTTTCTTCCTAATTTGCAGGGCCGTTGGTAGAGTAGGGGTGTATCTGCAGCTTTCTCCTGCTTAGCTCGTCAGCGAGCACTGAGTCTCAATATGTTTCTCTGCATAAATATAGGTACCAGAAGGTAAAAAGGTACCAGGAGGTAAAAAGGTAAAAAGTAATAACAACTCTGAAGCGCTAATGCAGTAAAAGTGTGAAATTAAAAACTGCCTTGCTGAACAAAGAGGAAAAAGAGGGGAAAGAAATGGCTCTTCTGTTGTAGGGTATAGGTTTTAATAAGGTGCTTGGGTTTCAGGATCTGTTCCAGAGTCCAGCAGCCACCTTCATGCAGGTCACTTGTGCGTGCTGCTCCGGAGCTTCGAGGGAGAGGAACTGTCAGCCCCAAGAGGGAATACTATCCGTGAGTTATTAAGGCAGCTTTGGTGGGGCTGGAAAGGGAAGGAAGGGAGGAAAGCTTGAGAGTTCTTCCGTCGGCTCCCAGTGTCCTTTTACTGATAGAAGCTGATAGAAGCTGGGGGGTTTTCCAAGGTGTACTATATAAATGATTCTTGTAACAGCTATTTATATAGAAAGGATTATTGTTTTGTGTACATTCCATTGTAAGAATGGAAACAGAGCCAGAGCCAGAGCCTGAGTCTGAAACAGTCCTTGATAGAGTGCCAGAGCCAGAGCCAGAGCGAGACCCTGAATCAGTGCCAGAACCAAGCCCTCAATCAGAACCAGAGCCTGAGAAAGAGCCAGAGCCAGAACCAGAGCAACAGCCACAGCCTGAGTCTGAAACAGCCCTTGATAGAGAGCCAGAATCAGAGAATCAGAATCAGAGTCAGAACCAGATCTTCGGTAAAGACGTGGTCTGGTCTTAGCGCAACTGCTCCTCCCACCCGCGATAACAGAGATTGGGTGTTCCAATACATCCCCCCGTAGAGAACCTGCCCCAGCCATTCTGTTGGCTGAGGCCCCCTCCCAGGCAGCCCTGACCCTTTCCCCTTAAAAAGCAAAATACAAACTATACAATAACCTAAAAAAATAGTAAAAGAAAAACAAAGCAAGAAACAGTTATGCTAAACTTAAAATAATCCCCGCCCCAACTAAACATTTGTCCAGCCCCAGAAAGAAAATAACAACAACAACAACAACAACATCGTTTGAGGTGCAACAGAGACAGAGCCAGAGACAGAGCAAGACCCTGAATCAGTGCCATAACCAAGCCCTCATTCAGAACCAGAGTCTGAAAAAGAGCCACAGCCCGAACCAGAGCAACAGCCACAGCCACAGCCACAGCCTAGAGCCACAGCCTGAGTCTACAACAGTACTTAATACAGTGCCGGAGCCTGAAACAGAGACACAGCCTCAAACAGAGCCTGAGCCTGAAACAGAGGCAGAGCCACAGCCACAGCCTGAGTCTGAAACAGTCCTTGATAGAGTGCCGGAGCTGGAGCTGGAGCCAGAGTCAGAGACACAGCCAGAGCCAGAACAAAACCCAAATTCAGAACCAGAGCCTGAAAGAGAGCCAGACCCTGAAACATAGCTGGGTCAGAGGCAGAGGAAGAGCCATCATGATACAGGGCTGGAGCACAAAACATAGCTGCAGCCACAGCCTAGAGCCACAGCCTGAGTCTGCAACAGTACTTGATACAGTGCCGGAGCTGGAGCCAGAGTCAGAGACACAGCCAGAGCCAGAGCCAGAACAAAACCCTAATTCAGAACCAGAGCCTGAAAGAGAGCCAGACCCTGAAACATAGCTGGGTCAGAGGAAGAGCCATCATGAGACCCTGAATCAGAGTCAGAACCAGATCTTCATTCAGAACCAGACCCTGAAAGAGAGCCAGAGCCACAGACAGAACCACAGACGGAGCCTAGAGCCACAGCCGAGATCCACAGCCACAGCCGAGATCCACAGCCTGAGTCTGAAATAGTGCTTAATAGAGTGCTGGATCCTGAAACAGAGACACTGTCTGAAACTGAGCCTGACGCTTAAACGTAGCCAGGGGCAGAGGGAGAGGCAGAGCCTGATACAGTGCTTGATACAGCGTAGGAGCCTGAAGAAGAGACACAGCCAGATCCAGAGACACAGCCAGAGCCAGAACAAAACCCTAATTCAGAACCACAGCCTTAAAGAGAGCCAGAGCCAGAAACAGTGCTTGATAGAGTGCCAGAGCCTGAAACAGAGGCAGAGGCAGATACAGGGCTTGAAACAGCGTCAGAGCCTGAAACATAGAAACAGCGTGAAACAGAGACAAAGGCTGAGACACCAAAGACCAAAAGTTCATCGAAGACTGGGGAAAGTTTGTAGATTATCTGAAAAACATATGTGGCGTGAACACAACGCTAGTGGGATTTCAAGAGGCACTGTAAAAATGGAGAAGTATTGTTAATATGAAATAGTGGGAGAAGGGAAGTATAATGGCAATACGAAAGAAGGGAATGTGTAACCAAAGTTATAAATACGGATGATTGTCAGAGACGCTGAAGGAAGTTCAAAAAAGAAACAATTTGTTGTATTTTGGGTAAAATTGTATAACTGTTTGGAAAATCAATAAATTTATATATATATATAAATGAAATAGAGCTAGAATAAGACTTCCGGGTTTAGCGCCATCGGTAATGGCGGAATCCTTCTGACTAGGAGGGATTTGCCTCGGGGGAATCGGGTCTTACAGCTACGGCGAAAGCGGAGACCCTTCCAAAACCACAGGCAGGCGAAGCCTGTGAGCGTGGGATTCAGCGGGCACCCTTTGCGCCCCCCAAATTCGTGGGGAACCTCGACTACGGGTTCCGGAGCGAAGCGGGTGAGCGGCGCGGTGCTGTGAATTGATTGCTTCTTCCCCGGAGTGAAGCCGCACAGCCGTTACCGGAGAGCGCTGACTTCTTCTTGTGAAAATTATAAAAGCAACTACCTGTGAGTAGGGGAAATTTGGAAGTATAAGAGAGACTTAATTTGACACCAAAGCGGGGAAGGTTTAAGCAGGAAGTCCGCCTTCCTCTTTTGTAAATAGATCAAAGCAAAGAGAAAACAAGCTAAAGCCTGGGAAAACTGACTGGAAAGGACTAAATTTCTAACACTAAAATATCGTAACACCCCCCCCCCCCAAGGAAGCAGGGGCAGGAGGGGGGAAGTTTTGGACCGTATATACCTGCAAGAGAGAGGGGAAAATCCTAAAATTCACCGCTCTAAACTTGGGAACGGCTGCCAATAGACAAAGACTGCCGTGCTTTGAACTGAGCTTTGACTGTGAACAGGGGACTTGCTGACAGTTAGTTCAGCAAGAGAGATACATTATGGCCAGTTTCCTCTGCTGCTGCTAAGAAAGAGGGAAAGTAACTGAAAAGTAACAAAAATTTGAACTGTTTATTTCTTTTCTTGCTTGAGTTTAAAAAGAGTTTTTCCTGGACTATTGCAACTTTTTCCCCCTAGAGGAAGATTCTGAAACTGTTAAACTGTTACCAGGGGAATTTTCCACTTGTAAAGACAAACTGCGTAGCTGGGATTGACCTTGGCCTCTCTATTGTTTAAGTGTTATGGCAGATGGGAGAGAAAAAGTAGATTCACAATTCCCAGACAAAACAACAAGGTCTGGGAAGAATTGGGCGCGAAGACAATCAGTTGCTGGCCTTCCCACTTCATCAGTGACTGTACCATCACAACCTAAACCTAGTGGAATGTCATCAGAAGATACTCTGGCGGCTGCATTGGCTAAGATTAATGAATCTTTGGAGAGACTTAATAAAAGGGCTGAAGAGACAAATAAGAGGGTCGAAGAGACAAAGGTGATAGTGGATGAGACAAAATCGAAGGTAGATGCAGCAACTACTAAAATTGATTTAAATACAGAAAGCTTAAATAGTTTGGGACAAAAGGTGAACACCAACACATAATCTATTCAGAAATTGCTGCAGGAATCAACTCTGACCCGACAGACCGCAGAGGAAGCCAAGAAGAAAGCTGATGCCGTGGAATTCAAGACAACTAGTTCAATTGGAAACAGAGAAAGTCCCAGATTTGGAGACGCAAATTAAGGATCAGAAATTGACGCTTTCTATGATTGAACTCAAGGAAAAACAGACGAACTTAAGGATTAGAGCAGTACCTGAATTGGAGAAGGGCAGTTTGATAGACTTTTTGACACAGGAATTTGCAGAGTTTTGGAAGTCGGATTTGAAACAAGAAGACTTTAAAATCGTGAGGGCCTTCAGACTGGGAAGAGGAGGAAAGAAGATTAAAATAAGAGATTGTCTGATTACTCTCCGATCTAAGGAAGAGAGAGATAAAATCTTGGGTCTGCACTTTCAGACTCCTTTGACAATTCTGCAGTAAAGAGTGGAAATCTTTAAAGATATACCGAAACATCTTTTGGATCTTAGGTCCAACTTTGGAGATTTGGTTGCCCTTCTGAGAAGGAACAAAATTATCTTCAGGTGGGAATTCCCCCAAGGCCTATTCTTTAGCTTTAAAGGAAGGAAGATAAAAATCAGATCAGTTGAGGAAAAAGACAAGTTTTTGAGAGACCACGGAGAAGATCTGCAGAAAGAATTTGGAAAAGAGCCAGGAGTTTTGGACAGAAGCCCACCAAAAGGAGGGAAACCAACATCATTGTTAGAACTAAAACAACTACTAGGTGCTGAAGGAGGAGAAGCAAAGTAACTACATCATGGCACTGCAAGTATTAAGCTGGCATGTGAATGGACTTAACTCCCCGGAAAAGAGACGGAGAGTCTTTCATTTTTTAAAAAATGAACAATTGGACCTGATTTGTTTACAAGAAACACATGTGATAAGGCTACACAGGAAGATTCTAAGTAATAAAAGATTAGGACAAGAATTTATTTCATCATATAAAGTAAAGAAAAGAGGAGTAGTACTTTATGCAAAGGAGAGCCTATTACGGAAATTTTTATTTAAAGATGATCAAGGAAGATTTGTTGCAATTGAAATTCAATCACAGGGAGAGAAATTTTTGATATTAGGTATTTGTCAGGGGTTCAGGAGCAGAGACACAGGAGGGGGAGCAAATGGAGAGCGAGGAGGAGGAATCCGAGTGGGGTGGAGGCAGTGACAGTGGCCAGAGTCATTCCACGAGCCTCTCCAGCGAATCGGAAGATTCACAGAAGGGAGCGCCGATGGCCAGGGCAAGGGGGGCTCCAGGGGGCAAACCCCAGGAGGAAGGGGCCAGCGGGGACTCCCTGAGCAGCAGTTGGAAATCAGGACCAGCTTCCCCACCAGAGCGCAGTAGGGAGGGGAGGTCCCAGGAATCGGGACCAGTGTTCTCACCACCAGCGAGAGGAGATGAGTCAGGTTTTACCACGCCCACATCGGAGAGCGGGGAAACGGTCAGGAGGAAGGTTACCGGCTGGGCGCGCGCGCCAAGTTCAAATGTACAGGCGAGCGGCACAGCAGGGAGCCCGGATAGGGAGCCAGGTCCTAAAGCCCGGCGGAAGGAAGGGCAAGACTCAGGGGGGTCAGCATCAGAAGAGTCCAGGAAGGGGGAAACCCCAGGGGGCAGAAGGACCCAGAGGAGGAAGTAACAGCGCAGGAGGTGGAGCCGGGCTAGGATCTTGAACTGGTGCGGAAGGGATAGTGACTCAGAGGGGACTTCGCCGATCTAGAGTCAAGACGTAGGGCTGCGCGCTCTGGGGTTTGAAATGGAAACTAAACTTCAATAAAGACTTTTGTACATTACATCGACCGTGCGTTGGTCCTCTGTGAGCTGGGACCTAGAGGCAGTCCTGACAGTATTTATGCACCAAATGAGGGGAAATCGGAGTTTTTCAAGAAGCTACACGAGATTCTGATGGACTATTTGGACTATAATATGATTTTGATGGGAGATATGAATGGAGTAGTGTCCACTAATATGGATAAGGCACAGAGACAGGTAGTAACAAAAGATGGTAGACTACCAAAGATGTTTTTTGATATGACTGACAATATGGACATAGTTGACATTTGGAGAACTAAGAACCCCATGGGAATAGAAGGAACTTTCTATTCTGAGGCCAAAATGACATGGACAAGAATCGACCAAATTTGGCTAACTAGGGGGCTGGCCCCGAAGATTAGAAAAGTGGAAATTTGCCCTAAAACTTGCTCCGACCACGATGCGGTGAAGATGGAAATGAAACTAACACCAATTGGTTCCTTTAGATGGAGGATGAATGACACTTTGTTTAGGAATGAAGAAGTGACTAAAAAGGCTCAAAAGAACTTGAGAGACTATTTTGAGATAAATTTGAACACCACAGTTGAAAAAAGAGTAATCTGGGACGCAAGTAAAGCAGTCATGAGAGGGTTTTTGATACAGCAGAACGCAATTAAGAAGAAAACCCAAAATGAAAAAAAGGATAAAATTCTGGAGAAAATAAAGGAAGGAGAAAAGAGACTGAGAGCAAAACCAAAATCACAGGAAATCCTGAAAGAGATAAAGTTATATCAAGTACAATACACGAAACTGATCAATCAGGAAATCAAATGGAAGATCAAACAGATGAGACAAAAGACATTTGAATCGGCAAATAAATGTGGGAAATTGTTGGCCTGGCAAATGAAAAAAAGACAAAAGCTTAATACTATTACCAATTTGGAAGTGGAGGGAAAGAATATACAGAATCCAGTGGAGATTCGGAAGTGCTTTCAGAAGTATTTTAAACATTTATATACACAAGAGACTCAGAAAGAAATTGACATTGACCGATTTTTGAAAACAAATGGATTACAAAAAATCTCTCAAGAAAATAAGCTAATGCTGAACTATAAAATAACAGACCAGGAGGTTGAAGGAGCCATTCAGAACATGCAATTGGGCAAATCCCCAGGGCCGGACGGCTTGACCTCAAGATATTACAGATCCTTGAAAGAATGGTTAGTACGGCCTTTAAATGATGTGTGCAATGAAATACTGGAAGGGAAAAAGGCACCAGAGTCGTGGAAGGAAGCATATATTACACTTATACCGAAAACGGAGTCTGAGAAGACACAGCTTAAGAACTACCGCCCTATATCATAGCTCAATGTGGATTACAAAACTTTCGCTGATATCATGGCTAAAAGGTTAAGAAAGATATTGGTAGAAGAAATCCATAAAGACCAAGCGGGCTTTCTCCCGGGGAGACACTTGTCTGACAATACGAGGAATATAATTAACATCTTAGAAAAATTACAAGTGAATATCAATACAAAAGCAGTTTTGATATTTGTGGACGCGGAGAAAGCCTTCGGCAATATTTCTTGGAGTTTTATGAAGAAAAATTTACAGGGAATGGGGGTAGGCCAAGGTTTTGAAAACGGTATAGGTGCAATTTATTCAGAACAAAAAGCTAAATTGATTGTGAATAACGTAGTTACAGAAGAGTTTAAGATTGAGAAAGGAACACGACAGGGGTGCCCAATCTCTCCATTGCTTTTTATATCGGTCCTGGAGGTTTTGCTAAATATGATTAGAAAGGACCAATTGGTTAAAGGTATACAAGTCGGAGCTAAACAGTACAAATTGAAAGCATTTGCGGATGATTTGGTATTGACATTACAGGAGCCAGAATCTAGTACTAAAAGAGTATTGGAATTGATTGAAGAATTTGGTCAGGTAGCAGGTTTTAAGTTGAATAACTTGAAAACTAAGGTCTTAGAGAAAAATCTAACACCGGTTGAGAGAGAGAGGTTTCAGAAAGAGACAGGATTAACATTGGTTAAGAAAGTGAAATACCTTGGGGTTAACATGACTGCTAAGAATGTGAACCTATTTAAAGATAATTATGAAAAATGTTGGACGGAAGTGAAAAAGGACTTAGAAATATGGTCAAATTTGAAGCTTTTATTGCTAGGCCGAATTGCAGCGATAAAAATGAATGTATTGCCAAGGATGTTGTTTCTGTTTCAAACATTGCAAATTTTGGACAAAATGGAATGTTTCAAGAAGTGGCAGAAAGATATTTCTAGATTTGTCTGGCAGGGCAAGAAGCCCCGAATAAAATTTAAAATACTAACTGATGCTGAAGAAAGGGGTGGTTTTGCCCTGCCAGACCTTAAACTATATTATGAGTCAGCCGCATTTTGTTGGCTGAAGGAATGGCTATTTCTTGAAAACACTGATGTATTGGATTTGGAAGGGTTTAATAATGTATTTGGTTGGCATGCATACTTGTGGTATGATAAAGTCAAAGCACATAAAGCGTTTAAAAACCATATTGTCAGGAAAGCTTTGTTTATTGTTTGGATAAGATACAAGGATCTGCTTGAAAACAAAACTCCAAGGTGGTTGTCACCAATGGAAGCAAAGGCTCTGAAAAAGCTCAATATGGAGGCCAATTGGCCGAAATATTGGGAGATATTGGAACAAGAAGGAGACAGGTTAAAGCTGCAGAGTTTTGAAAAATTAAAAAACAAAGTATGGGATTGGCTTCATTATTATCAAATAACGGAGGTTTATAATTTGGATAAGAAAATTGGGTTTCAGGTGGAGAAATCAAAATTGGAAACAGAATTGTTAGATCCTAAAACTAAGAATTTGTCAAGAATGTATAACTTGCTGTTGAAATGGAATACTCAGGATGAAACGGTGAAATCAGCTATGATTAAATGGGCTCAAGATGTTGGACATAACATTATGATGGCTGACTGGGAACAGTTATGGACCACAGGTATTAAGTTTACGGCATGTATTGCCTTAAGAGAGAATATAATGAAAATGGTGCCAAAGAAGGATAGAACCTTTTTTATGTATGCAACAACAGCAGCAAGAATACTCATCGCAAAGTATTGGAAGACACAAGATTTACCCAACCGGGAAGAATGGCAGATGAAAGTGATGGACTATAGGGAACTGGCGGAGATGACTGGCAGAATCCGAGACCAAGGTGAAGAGTTGGTGGAAGAAGATTGGAAAAAAATTAAAGTTTATCTACAGAAACATTGTAAAATTCAGGAATGTTAGAAGGATGTTGGAATGAAGTAATGTGGTATTAGCAGAAATGATACAAAAGATTAGGTAAAAATTGATTTTTTAACTGTTGAAAGATCAGAATGTAATATTATACTACATTAGGATAAACTATTAGGATAAAAACCAAGTTGGAAAGGATTTGCTGGAATACTTAAGTGAACTAGAGTACAAAAAAGGGAGGTGTGAGAAGGTCAGGGAAAGCCACTTCCGGCCTGCCCTGGAGGTGGGGTTGCGGGCTTCACGCCCACCCCCACGTGAGCGGGGGCTGGTTTCAGCCCCCGCGAGAACAGGGGAATCCCGGCCAGGTCTGCCCTATTTAGGGCCGGAGCAGAGGGGGCTTGCCCTCTTTTCGCCGGCTAGCCCTCACGTTTGTTCCCGCATATCAGCTGTTCCTGCTTGTTGGAGATCTTATCTGCCTTGCCTGGAGCGTTCCTGCCTTGCTTCTTTGTTGCCTTTGCTCTTGAGCTGCAGGGCGCCTCGTGGAATATGCTGTAGCTTCACAGAAAAAGCTCCCTTTCTTTTACAGAGAATTTCCAGCATTCGCTGCTGGTGTTGCTTGATTTCTAAACTGCTTGATTTTCAGGAGTTGTTATCTCTAGTTTTGAAGCTGAAACCAATTTGGGGCTTTTCTCCTTCTGGGGACTTCCCCCTTTGCGCTCCATTACAGCTGCTGCAGTTTAACACTGGAGCTGTAATTGAGCAAAAATCACTGTGTGTTTGTGTGTTTTGTGTGCTTTCCTTCCAGCATCTTTCACGTCTACAGTTTTACAGGGAGCTCTGTGTGTTTCGGTGCAAGTTCCCTGCCCTCAGGAGCTTGCCATGCCTGCTGCTGCATGCCCCCTTCAGAGGAATTTATTCAGCTTTGTGGAGCTTTTTCTGGTGCCTGCCCTCGGTTGCTGACTGCCTGTTCTGCAAGGAGCTCAAGGAAGAACGTTTGGCTCCTCTTCATTATTTCCACGGCCCTTCGGAGGACGCAGCGCACCCATCTAATCAGGTTTTGCTGTTGGGGCTTCAGGCTTTAGCTAGGGGTCTGTGCAGGGGAGTGCGGTGCAGTTAGGCGGAACAGCAGCTGGGGAGGAGAGCGGGCTGCGTTTTGTGCCGGTTGTGTTTCATTTTCCTGCCAGGGTGAGGGGCAGATTTTATTGTTAAATATTCATTTCAGCAGCATTCTTGAGGGGGTGAGTTCTACAGGCTGTTTTATTTTCGTGCGGAAGTTTAAACTTGGAAAGCATCGGAAGCAGCTGCGCCGTTGCCGGGCAACCAGCGCGTTCCAGTCGCCATTTCATCCACCCATGTGGCCTTCGGGCGGCCGCCATTTTACTATAGGCATTCCACGTGGGAAGTAATTTTACAAACCCTCCCTTTTAAGCCTAACCGGCAAAAAAAACGGGGGAATAATTAACGTTCATAAGGGGTTCGTGGGGAATGCCTGCAGGTTTTGCTCTTGAGGCTGCGGAATTTTTTCAGTGTTAAAGAGCTAACATTAAGTGTTTCCGCACGTGTCATTGTCGCTAGGCAACGGGAACGCATTACAGCCGCCATTTGATTGCCCACGTGGCCTTGCGGCGGCAGCCATTTTAGGAGAGGCAAATCCACATGGGAGCTATCTCCTTTTCGAGTGCCCCTCACTTTCTCGTTGGTTTTAAATTCAAAAGCAATATAAACAATATAAACAAAGGAGATAAACATAAGCAATATAAACAAAGGATGATAGCACAATTATTAAAAAAAAAAAAAGAGAGAGAGCCTAGCTTAAATAAGAGCGTGCAAGGGGCTGCATAAGCTTGTATGAAGCTGGCTACAGCGTCTCTGGCTAGGCTGATCTTAGAATTAATATCCTCTAATTAATTTGACTGCTTTTGTTTATATTTACACTCTTAAGAATTTCATTCTGGCAATTTACGAAACGCACTTAAATTAAATTGAAGCATTAGTGCACAGTTACTGGAATTCAAATTAATTCATTCAGCTTGCGGTGCCCTGTGGAGCTGGGTCATTTACTCTCTGCCTAGGCATTAAGTTTTATAATTTGGTATAGTCAATTCATAGATATAAGGAAAAAGAGATCCGGGTTTTATATCATTTGATTTATTAAAGGGTTTCTTCGCCTGCTATCTCTTGCGAGCTTTGCATACAGGTTTATAGGGAATCTAAAGTAAATAGCTCATACCTCTTCTACGTTCATCTCTTTCTGGTATTTCATCAGTTAGTTTATAAGTATATATTTAATTTGGCAATTGAATTCATTTGGTTGATTTTGATAAGAATGCTTAAGGGCTCTTGGGAGCTTTGCCTTGCTTATATGTTTGTTGCATAAGTCAACTTATCATTTTTCACTGCTGTATTGCTGGGTTTACAATTTATAATTCTACCTCTTGCTTGCTGCATAGCCGCTTACATTATCAGGTTCTTTTCTGTTTATTATAGACTCAGTATTCCCCTAAATATTGCTTTGAGGTGTGGGCTGGTATTTTGGACTGCTATCCAGTGCAGATAATACTGAGCTATGGTGATATTGTTTGCAGCTAAATACAATTTGTTGAGATTAGTTTGGCATCTTTGGGTCCTTTAAACTTACCGGTGCAGACAATACTGAACTACCGTGATTTTGTTCGCAGCTCACGCATTTAATCCAAGCTAGTTGGCGTTGATTTTACTGAAACCAGGCTAATTAAGGGTATCAAACTATGTCTGCTCTAAATGCCGCTATATCTGGGGTGGCACAAGGGAACCAGGAGGGGTCCCAGGCTTGGTAATGCTTGCTGTATCTGGGGGGGGGGGGGGGCATAAGGGAACCAAGAGGGGCCTTGGGCCTTCGTAGTGCTTAGTAACCCACATACTTTGGCACAGTTCCCCCCCCCCAATGCTTTTAGACATTTTATAGGCAATATAGGCCCGCAGACCAGGTGGCAGCGACACCGCTTGCGCTCACCCAAGAATGCATCCCGGATATGCCACCTAATGTTGGGGACCGCCCCGGCACCTCCGCGGCAGTGCTGAGAGCAGCCAATTATTCAACAGTGGGTCCTGTGTCCAAGATGGGTCAGGGTAGCCTCCTGTGCCCTGCAACCCACAGGCCTAGTCAGTGTTTCCTCTGCTTTTGAAACCTTTTACCAACAATTCAGGCCCATGGTCACTGCGGCCTATTTCGAAATAGAGAGGAGCTCCCTTGCACTTTGGCCTCCTTATTTAGGGTTCCACATTCGGGTAGCAATCCATTTATGCATCCTCACACATAAGTACAGTCTACATGTCCCTGGGTTTCCAATGACAGATCCTCGGGAGGTAGGGCTCATGCTTACAATTATAATCTTTCTGCCTCTCAGTATACCCCAGACTTTCCCAGTATTCCACAGGGAATACTGTGGAAGGGAGAAAGAAGTCTAAGTAAGAAGAAGCATTCGGCCAAGAAGAGCAAAAGAAGTAAGCCTTCTGATGCCAAGGACGATTCAGAAAAGCTTCCTGCTGCCCACCACCTGCTGCGTTCCAAGCGACCAGAATTACTGGATGGAGCTTATGGATCCCTAGGTGGAAAAAGGAAAGTTGGAAAATTTGAAGCTAAGTGAGTCCCTCACCATGAGGTTTGTTGGGAGTACAACACGGGTGTGTGCCAGGGGCCAAATTGTAAGTATGCGCATGAATGTGAGAAGTGCCTAGGTAACCACCCAGCGTCTTCATGTTTTAAAGGTAAACAGCCCTTTCCGGGCAGCAGGGGGGCATTTCCACCAGGGGTCTTCAAAAGCTCACAGACCCGCCAAAAAGAACAGCCACAAACTGGTATGAATTTGGCCCTTGACTGGGATGTTCTTTTCTGTTAAGCTCTCACCTCTTAGAACACTTCTTGATAAATACCCAAAAATATAGGCAGCAAAGTACCCGGGAAAGAGTTTCTCTTATGGCTTCAAGATCCTTGTTTCATTACCCCCTAACTCAGGGAATCCCCCCCCCCCAAAGCAAACAATCAGTTTGGAAAATGCCAGCTATTGCCAATAAATAAATAAATAAATAAATGAAATTTCTGGCCGGGAGGGTGGCCGGCCCCGGTTTACTCATTTCACCTTTAGGCACTGTCCCCCCATTGACTCCTTTAGTGGCTTTCACCTGAGGAGCTTGGGGTACCTTTGATGGCGAACAAAACAGAGGGTCCAGTTTTGACCATAAACTATTTTGGGCATTGAAGTGGACACAATTGAACAGACATCCCGCCTACCAAGGGGGTGGCTAGCAGCACTCAAAAATTAATTCTGCAACTTCTTCCCCTCAAGAAGGTCACCCTTGGCCAGGCTAAATTCTCAGCTTCAGTCACCTCAACGTTGCATGCTGGGTAGGGTCCCCTGCCCCCCCCCTTTTGTGGGTGACTGGCTAAGCTGTCAGCGGGACTGCGCGCTCTGCAACACTGAGTGCGCCTCTCAAAAGTGGTCAGGTCGGACCTGAAGGTTAGTTCATGGAAAAGTACAATGGTATTTGCAGGCTGAAGAGTTCAGGAATCACCAGGTATGCTTCTGGACCGACAATCAGACGGTTGGCAGTGTCTTGTCTAAACAATTATTGCACTCTCCTAGAGTGGCAAAGCTGTCCTGGACCTTTGTCCTTTAGTGCATAGAATTAAACATCTATTTCTCTACCAAATTTACCCCTGTGGTTAACAAGGGCATCACGGGTGCACAGGCGCAGCAAATTGCCAGAGCCATTCCGGGAGCACCTTTGGAGCCTTGGGAACATGATGTCCTGAAGGGAGTATTAGCTTTAGGAGCCCTGCCCACGTGTAGATCTTAAAAAAGGCATGGGTGGACTTTATGGAGTTTCAAGGCAAACTTATAAAATATTAATGATAATGATAATAATAATCGTAAAAAATAATAATAATAATAATAATAAACCAAAAACTAGGCTTGAAAGAATCCTAAGCTTGACACACCTCCTACCAAGGCTGAAGCTTTGCAATGCTTGGTACATTGGAGGGTGCTGGGTCGTGCAACAAAGACTCTTAAAGATCCAGTAGGCGGCAATCTCCTTGTTTCTGTAAGGTTGTTTAATCCAGAGACCCTGGGTACGGTGCGGCTGGCGCAGGCTGCAGCCTCCTAAAAGTGATGGTAGAAGGCCCTTAACTTATGACATTCTATGCTAATTCCTAATAATAAATAAATAAATAAAAGTAAAATAATAATATTATAAATAAATAAATAAATAAATTAAAAAATAAAAAATAAAAAATTAAGAAGTATCTATTGGTCCGAGGACAAAGCCCAGTAATTTACAGCTGCATACTCCATTGCCTTTGGCGCTATGCGAAGTGGTTTGTAAGGGCCAACCAGATTCCGCTGCCCGAGGTAGTGAGAGACCTGACCTTGTTCAGATCCAATTTAGTCCTGCATGTCCAATGTTCCAAATCGATCAGCAGAAAAGGACACTAAGCAATTCATGTACGTGAGATGACCGTCTCAGGTCCATTCCTCAAACATTGGGATGGCTCCGGCCTTGCACGGCATCAGTCCATGCGCGTTATGCGAAGGGCGATTGCTGCCTGCAGTTTACCCTCAGCTGAATTCGCGGTTAACTCCTTTTAGGATTGGGGCCGCCACCACAGCAGTGCATTTGGGACTCTCATCTGAAAGGATGAAGGACTTGGGGGCAGTGGAAGTCCGATGCATTAAGGGAAGTCTGATGCATATAAAGGATATATTCATAAGACCTTGTGATTGTTCACAGTATACCTGACCTGGCTTTGTTGCCTTCTTTTGCTTTCAGGTAACGTTGTGATGAATATTTGGAGTATTGGCCCTGCACCGTCCACTGGGATAGAAACCATGCCGTTAATGGGGACCTAGGGTGCAGGAGCTAGGAGGGCGTGCACCTGGATAATTGGGCACAGCATTGTGCATTGGGCCAGGGTCCACGCCATCAATTCCGGTCTCGGGCCGCACCTTAGCTACATCAATGGATCTCTCGAAGGGGAATGCGCTGGGCCAGAATGTTGCCCGCTATTAGGGCCAGAGCGGCAGCGGAGGGCCCCCCAGATGCTTTAGTTATCCAATTAGGCGATAAGAGTTAGCTTACAGAAAGGCAGTCAACTCGATGTGGCATATGTTTAGTGACTTTGAGGAACTTAAAGCCTCTTACCCAAATGTCACTACTATTCTATGTGGGCCTCGTGGATGGAGAGGCGGGTTTGCAGAGATTGCAGGTGCCTGAAAGCCATAAATAGGGCTAGGAAAGCCTTGTATTTGGCGGTGGTGCGTAGAGTGGCAGCCCTGGGTGGGAGTGTCAGTGACCTCCGGGGCATATGTCTCAATGGTGAGGCCCTCTACTGGTTTGATGGCTTGCATCTCTTGGATGCTGGAAATGATATTTGGCGGTGGTGCGTAGAGTGGCAGCCCTGGGTGGGAGTGTCAGTGACCTCCGGGGCATATGTCTCAACGGTGAGGCCCTCTACTGGTTTGATGGCGTGCATCTTCGGATGCGGGAAATGATATTTGGCTGATGGCGTGCATCTCTCGGATGCTGGAAATGATATTTGGCTGATGGATATAGCAAAGGGGATAAGGGGTTGGATTCAGGCATGAGAGTATTGGCGGCGAGCGATGGCTCGTGTGGCGGTAGGCATTGGTAAGAAGGGGTTAAGAGGATGTGTGTGGGGGGAGGAACGCCATCACCTCCCCCCAGTGAGCGTAGGGTGGTCCGTTAAAGGACTCCGGGGGGCGTGGCCCTGTCCGAAGCCTATGGAGGTGTGGGCCAAAGGCACGCCCCAGAGCGGTGACCCGGGGGAGCTCCTAGCCGACGTGCCTCGCGGGAGTCTCCCCCGATATAAGGTTAACCCTTCCCCGTGTCTCCAGCAAATGGGCTGGAGCCGGATAGTCGATAGGACCAATGCCTAAGCCAATGCCTCTCATTCCTGAATTCAATAAAGTTGTGGCCTAATTCGCCCAATTAACCTTAATTATGGTGTCTCGTGTCTTTATTTATCCTGGTGGGGGGCGGGAACTCGCCACGCAAATAAGTTAATGAAAGACAAGACATGGAAATGTTTTTAACTGCTTTTATTTTTCTGTATTTTGTATCTTTTTTTCTTTTTTTCTTTTTTTCTTTCTCATTTTTGTAACTTTTTTGAAACTTTAATAAATATTTTTTTAAAAAATGAAATAGAGCTAGAATAAGTGCTAGAGCCAAAGACTGAGACAAAGCCTAATAAAGAGCAGAAGCCTGAGCCTGAGTGCCTGAAACAGTGCTTGATACAGTGCCAGAGCTTGAAACAGAACCAGAGCCACAGCTACAGCCATAGCGCCACAGCCTGAGTCTGCAACAGTGGTTGATACAGCGCCGGAGCCTGAAACAGAGACACAGCCTGAAACAGAACCTGAGCCTGGTTATTAGCATGGCAATTAAAGAAGAGAGAGGCAGAAAGGCTTATAAATAGAGTTAAGTGCGAAGGCAAAATAATAAACAACCCTAAAGAAATAGAGAAACGATAAGGATAAATCTATAAGGAAGGAAATGAAACAAGAAGTTAAAGAACATTTAGAACACAACTGTCTTCCGAAACTTACTAAAGAACAAAAAGAACTGTTGAATGCCCATATTACATCGTACGAAATTCAAAGAGCAATTAAGGAAGCAAAGATAGGAAAGCCACCAGGGCCAGACGGCCTACCGGCAATATATTATAAAAAAATTGAGGACTTACTGTCTGACCCATTAAGAAGTATCTTAAAAGACGGAACCATGCCGGATTCTTGGAAAGACAGCCTTATTGCATTAATTCCAAAACAGGGAATGGACAATCTTATTAACAACTATAGGCCTATCGCACTTCTAAATAACGATTATAAATTATATGCAAATATTTTAGCCAAAAGATCAAAAAAAGTCTTCCAGATGATGATACACAATGACCAAGCTGGCTTTTTGCCCGGGAGGCACATTTATAGCAACACTAGAAACATTATACACTTATTAGCGTATTTAGACTTAAGAATAGAAAAGAAGGCAGTCTTAATGGCTATAGATGCAGAAAAGGCTTTCGACAGGGTATTCTGGAAATTTCTGAAAGGTCTATTACACCATATGGATTTTGGTATACAGTACAGTATATAAAAGGGATTGAAGCAATAAAATCAAAACAAAAAGCTAAAATCATAATCAATGGAAATTTATCACAGGAGTGTGAAATCAGTAAAGGGGTCAGACAAGGTTGCCCACTATCCCCCTTAATTTTCATATTAACATTGGAAGTTTTATGTAAACAAATTAGGGAAGAAAAAGAAATAAAAGGGATTATGCTAGGAAATAGAAGTTACAAAATGAGGGCATTTGCTGATGATTTAATTATAACTACGCAGCAACCAAAACAGAGTTTAAGAAAGGCGTTGGAAATAATATATGGCTACGGTAAAGTTGCGGGGTTCAAAATGAATTTAAACAAGACAAAACTATTAGTTAAAAATATGTCGCCAGATGAAAAAGCAGAATTAGAACAAATAATACGCATTAAAATCTACCCCCAAATCAAGTATTTAGGATTATGGATAACACCAAAGAATATTAACTTATATGAAGATAATTATACCAATTGTTGGAAAGATATCAAAAGACAGTTGGAGACATGGACAAGGTTAAATTTATCATTCCTGGGCCGTATTTCGGTAATTAAAATGATAGTTTTACCGAAGCTACTCTTTCTATTCCAAACGATTCCAATTACAGGAAAGACCAGCAGTATCAACAAGTGGCAAAAAGAAATTTCTAAATTTTTGTGGAAGGGTAAAAGACCAAGAGTAAAGCATAAGATATTAATAGATACTGTAGAAAGAGGTGGCTACGGGTTACCGGATTTGAAGCTATATTGCGAAGCCTCATGTCTTCTCCGGTTGAAAGATTGGTATTTATTTAAAAATTGGAATATTTTAGATCTAGAAGGTCATGACACCCGTTTTGGGTGGCATGGCTATCTTAATTATGGGAAAATAAAGACGCATAGGAGTTTTTCAAATCATATAATAAGAAATGCTATATATAAGGTATGGGGAAAATACAAAAGATATTTGGAACAGAAAACCCCAAGATGGAACTCTCCACTAGAAGCAATCGCTGTTAAAAAAAGGAACAACATCAAAGAGAACTGGATAACGTATAACACAATATTAAGGGGGGGTGGAGGAGGGTCAACTAATATTGATAAGTTATGAGAAAATAAAAGATCACTTTTCTAGTTGGCTAGATTACTTCCAGGTGAATGAAGTGTTCAGACAGGATAAGCAGATAGGTTTTGAAAAGGAGCCTTCAAGATTTGAAAGAGAACTACTGAATTGTAAAACCAAATTGATTGCAAAAATCTATAGACTTCTTTTAGACTACGAAGTAATGGATGAGGAGGTTAAGGCTTCAATGATAAAGTGGGCCCAAGATGTGGGCCGTCCAATTATGCTAAAAGATGGGGAAAACTGATGGAATGGAAATTTGAAATTTACAGCCAGCTATAATATAAGAGAGAACATGATGAAAATGGCTCGTAGGTGGTACCTCACTCCTTCCAGATGATCAAGAATGTATAAAAATTTGGCGAATGCTTGTTGGAGATGTGGAGGAAGTAACGGTGACATGAGTATTTTAGATAAAGAGATCCCAAAAAATCTAAGAGAGGATTATTGTTTTGTGTACATTCCATTGTAAGAATGGAAACAGAGCCAGAGCCAGAGCCACAGCCTAAGTCTGAAACAGTCCTTGATAGAGTGCCAGAGCCAGAGCCAGAGCGAGACCCTGAATCAGGCCCAGAACCAAGCCCTCATTCAGAACCAGAGCCTGAGAAAGAGCCAGAGCCAGAACCAGAGCAACAGCCACAGCCTGAGTCTGAAACAGCCCTTGATAGAGAGCCAGAATCAGATAATCAGAATCAGCGTCAGAACCAGATCTTCGGTAAAGACGTGGTCTGGTCTTAGCGCAACTGCTCCTCCCACCAGCGATAACAGAGATTGGGTAGGGAACCTGCCCCAGCCATTCTGTTGGCTGAGGCCCCCTCCCAGGCAGCCCTGACCCTTTCCCCTTGAAAAGCAAAATACAAACTATACAATAACCAAAAAAAATAGTAAAAGAAAAACAAAGCAAGAAACAATTATGCTAAACCGCCCCAACTAAACATTTGTCCCACCCAAGAAAGAAACTAACAACAACAACAACAAACCACCGTTTTTGGTGCAACAGAGACACAGCCAGAGACAGAGCGAGACCCTGAATCAGTGCCATAACCAAGCCCTCATTCAGAACCAGAGCCTGAAAAAGAGCCACAGCCCGAACCAGAGCAACAGCCACAGCCTAGAGCCACAGCCTGAGTCTGCAACAGTACTTGATACAGTGCCGGAGCCTGAAACAGAGACACAGCCTCAAACAGAGCCTGAGCCTGAAACAGAGGCAAAGCCACAGCCACAGCCTGAGTCTGAAACAGTCCTTGATAGAGTGCCAGAGCCAGAGCCAGAGCGAGACCCTGAATCAGAGCGAGACCCTGAATCAGAGCGAGACCCTGAATCAGAGTCAGGAGTCAGGAGTCAGGAGTCAGGAGTCAGAGTCAGGAGTCAGAGCCAGGAGCCAGAGCCAGGAGCCAGAGCCAGAGCCAGGTCAACCTTGTGTCGGAACCAGTGACCTTCCCAATGCCCAGAATTGATGACATTTTGACCAGGGTAAGGAAGGGGAAGGTTTTTACCAAGCTGGACCTTCGGGGGGAGTACAATTTGATAAGGATGAGGGAGGGGAATGAATGGAAAACCACCATGTTCACCCCTCTGGGGGCCTTTGAGTACTTAGTTATGCCCTTCGGATTACAATCAGGCTCGGCCTGCTTTCAAGCTTTCATGCACCACGTGTTGGGGTCCCTGCTGTACAAGAATTGCGTGGCTTTCCTAGATGACGTGTTAATCTACTCGGAGAACGAGGAGCAGCATGTTAAGGACGTCAGGGAAGTGCTGAAAAGGCTGCAGGAGCACCAGCTGTGGGTCAAACTGGAGAAATGCCAATTCCACGCCCGAGAGGTGGAGTTCCTGGGATACAGGTTGTCGGACAAAGGCTTAGCCATGGACCCAGGCAAGGTGCAGGCGGTGCTAGAATGGAAGACTCCCAAGAACCGGAAGGACGTGCAGAGGTTCCTGGGGTTTGGGAACTTCTATAGGAAGTTTATCAAGAACTTCGCCCACTTAACTGCACCCATCACCGATTGTCTCAGCAGCAAAAAGAAGTTTGAATGGACAGAAGAGGCACAGCAGTCCTTTGAAAGGCTAAAGAGGGCGTTCGCTTCGGAAGAGCAGCTCTTACACGTGGATCTGCAGAAGCCTATGAGGCTGGAGACCGACGCGTCAGACAGAGCGGTGGGGGCCGTACTGCTCCAGACGGGAAATCAGTCCGAGTGGAGGCCGTGCGCTTTTTTTTCAAGGAAGCTGAACAAGTCAGAACAGAACTACACGGTGTATGACCGGGAAGTGCTTGCAATTCATGAAGCTTTTCGACGCTGGATACATTTTCTAATAGGCGCGCAACACAAGATCCAGGTGTGCACGGACCATAAGAACCTGGAATATTGGAGGACTGCACGAGTCCTCAACCAAAGACAGGTGCGATGGGCACAGGAGTTTTCCAAGTTCTTTTTTGAAATTCGCTACGTGCCGGGGAAGGAAAACGTCAGAGCAGACGCCCTCTCCCGGAAACCGGAGTACTTGGAAGGAGAGGGAGCGCCGGAACTACCACATGTGATACCGGAGGACCGATGGGTGTGTGGGGGAGTAGTGGTAGAGTGACGAGAACTAGCCGGGTTGACAAGGAATGACGAGTACGCCCAAACAAAAATCAGGGAGATCAGAGACGCAGAAGAAAATCAGGAGGGTTTTGAGGAAAAGGAAGGGGCACTGTACTATAGGGGAGCATTGTACATACCAGAAGGGGACTTGAGGAGAAGAGTACTCAAACAAATACATGACAACCCCACGGCGGGGCATTTTGGTCAACACAAAACCATGTTGCTTGTCACCAGGCAGTTCTGGTGTCCAAGGGTGAGGGAAGATGTGCGGGAATACGTACGGGGGTGCGAACGCTGCCAGCGGGCTAAAGGGGAGAAGGCAGCACCCGCAGGGTTACTGGAACCCTTACCCACCCCGGAAAGACCATGGGAGGTGGTATCCATAGATTTTATGACCGATTTACCCAAGTCCAGGGGGAAAACAGCAGTCATGGTGGTAGTTGACTTGTTGACCAAAATGTGCCATTTCATTGCTTGCTCGCATGCAGTGACGGCAGAGGAAACAGCTAGGCTGTTTGTAGATCACGTCTTCAGGTTGCATGGCACCCCCTTGAGGGTTTTGTCCGACAAAGGAAGGCAATTTACTTCCAGATTCTGGAGGAAGCTCGTGAGCCTGCTGGACGTCGAGGTGAGCTGCTCGACGGCCAGACACCCGGAGTCCAACGGACAAGCAGAAAGAGCTAATAGCATACACTCCAACAGTACCTACGCTGCTACGTCAACGAAAGGGAGAACGATTGGGTGGAAAAACTAGCGCTGGCCGAATTTGCATACAATAACACTGAACATGAGTCCACGGGGATGAGTCCGTTCATGGCCAATTACGCGTGTCACCCCAGGGCCTTCCCAGGGGAGGGGGAGGGGAGGTGGAGTGTGCCGGCGGCCGAGCGGTTTGTGGAAGAAATGGAGGCTTTACACCAACAACTTAAGGTTAACCTGGAGAGGGCGAAGGAAGCATACAAGAGGCAGGCAGACAAGCACCACAGAGAAGGGGAGAGAATAAGGGTTGGGGACCGGGTGTGGTTGTCAACCCAAGGGCTACCATTCAAAGGGGGTTGTAAGAAATTACGGCCAAGGCGACTGGAACCTTTCGAGGTAACACAACAGGTGAATCCTGTGGCCTTTAGACTCAACTTGCCCACCAACATGAAACTGCACCCGGTGTTCCACAGGTCATTACTCTCACCGTACCGGGAAGGGAGGGAATTTCTGGGGCAAGAAAGAGAAATCCCCATGCACCCACAGGTGGAGGAAAGGGAACTCAGTGGTCAAGCCGCGGAAATTCTCGATTCAAGGTGGAGAGGTGAAGGAATTGGGTTTCCAAAACCCAAAAACTGACTGTGCAGGCAGTTTTTAAACTGCACCAAAATCCCCATTTCTCCTTAGCTAAAATGCATAAACTTCAGCCGTTGAGCAAATGCAAAACAAGAACACAGCTATCTCCCTTATCAGTTTGACGGCAAGACTGGCCTTGACTCTACCAGTAGAACAGACACAGACATATCTTATGTTCTGAACACAAATGATGCAGAGACCCAAGTCTGGGACTAACGCCAGAGCATGTTCTCGGAAGTAGTGACCTCTTGCTCCAAGATAGGAGTAGGAACAGGAATATCCTTTTATGGTCAGGAGTGCAGGAAGGAAGATCCCTTTATGGTTGAGAGTACCAGAGCAGGAACATATGTGATGTCAACCTGTGTACGTACGCCGACGTGGTTGGGCTCCTAGGGGAGGAGTGAGAGGGTGCCTGGAGGATATATAAACTGCATGAAACCTGTCATTTCTTTGTACTTGCTGTGGACTCACCACGCAGGTTCCTTCTGCTATCCGGAGAGCAGAATAAACTCTTTCTTTGAAACAACCTCGGTGTCATTTTGACTTCCTTCCTCCTGTCCCGGAGCAACGCAGACCCAATCGGTGAACTCCAATAAGGCTACATTTCTTGGTGCATTGGCCGGGAATCCGCCTTCTCTGAGGACAAGGACGAAGGACCGGGGCGTCACTGCTCAGCGAACAGCTCGGTCGGCGTTGGTGGCTCCAAGCGCGCACCCTACATTTTCTAGGGGGAGCCCCCCACCCCGTACCTGAGTGGAGACGCAGCAGAGACGGAAGAAAGACAGCAGCTGCACGGGAGAAGGGTACCCAGGGGAAAGGTAGGCTCCACAGCTTGTTTTGTGGGAGTCAGGGGTTTGATCAGCCCCGCCCAGTAGGAGCAGTAAAGTGCCGCTGGGTTTAGCCAGTAGAGAGCAGTAGTGTGCCGCTGGTTTGCCGGTAGAAGAGCAGTAAAGTGCCACCGGTCTTGGGAAGTTTGTGGGTAAAGGGGATTGGGGAGGTGCATGGGGTTTGTATGTGTATGGGGGTTTGTATGTATGTGTATTTATTTTTGTATGGGGACACTCCAGTGAATGTTTTGAGTGGATGAGACATTGAGGCTCAGAGCCGCTGACGAAGCGAAGTGTGGTCCTTGTAAGGTGCGGTTCCTAGTGACGCGAGTCCGTCTAGGCCACTAACAGGACGCGGAGAAAGGTGACTGAGTGAGAAACAACGTTAGGTGGACGGAGTGTCCCAGAGGTTAAGGGAAAGAAAAAGAAAAAAAAGAAAAGAAAAGAAAAAGTAAACCGACCCCCTTGCAGTGTTTGTTCTTTTTGGACAATTGGAAATCTCAAGCTACAGTTGAAAAAAACCCTTTAAGCTCCTTTCTGTATTCTGGCAGTAACCAGCATAGGTGCGTCCAGTTGGCTTGTATTGTATTGCCAACACGTGGGGTCGGGGAAAAAAAAGAAAAAAAAAGATATGTGCTCTGCAGAGGCACCAGGAATAGAACCCTGCACGAAGGGGTTCTCAATTCTGCCACATTCACTGCGCTGCATGTTAGGGGATTGGGAAACAGACCTTAAAACACATAGAATCTTGCAGAGTACAAGTATAAAAAAGGATTATTTGGTCTTTAACTTTAAAAGTGACATGAGTTGCTCATGAGGTCAAATTTTGTGTTTTCATGTTGAAGGTGGGAAGGTTTCAATTACTAATACAATCATGTAATCATGTACTGGTTTCAGAATTTGAATGTCATCAATTCACTGTGCTTTGAGCTACCTGGTATCTTAATGTTTTTGTTAATAGGTTTGTTTCTTATTGACTCTGTTGCATAAGGTACCCTGGGTGATTTAGAAACCACTTGTTAAATGTTGATCAAAAGTAAAAATGTACAAATGTATGGGAAAAGGTAGTGTTGTCAAAAGGGATGGGGTTTTAACCCCCCCCCCCATCCCATGTTCAGACAGATGAGAAGAGAAGTAAGAGGGTTACGGGGACAAAGCAGTAAATCATCCCCTTCAGTGTCTGTGTTTAACACAGAAACAAAGACGCTATGCAGCCCTTGGTGGAGTCTGGAAACCAGGTTAAAATGGGGCCAGAGAACACTAAGGAAAATTACAAATTACCAAATATTGCATAGCAATATTTAAAATCAACCAAAATTGATTTTTGCACTACCTTTATATTTTTGAAATGCGTATAATATTTTTATTTGTAAAAGGGATGAACAATTGTATGCAGAAGGTGAAGTAGTGGTCTGTCGGAGAAGGCTCTTCTTTTGAAGAGAGGTGTATGCAGAAGGTGAAGTAGTGGTCTGGGCTGGAGAAGGTAGAGGGAAGTAGAAAAGGTGAGAGGTAGAGGGTAGAGAAGTGAGAATGTTGGAACAGGAGGAAAGTTGGGCAATGGGCTGTAAAGATGGTTGAGTGTTTATGCTGATGAGTATTAATGAAAGCAATATATTAAGATGCTATTATTGAGAGTTTACTAAATATAGTAAAAGCTGAATTGCATAAAGGTGGTGTGTGACCAGCGACACACTTAGTCAAAGTCTTGCATGTGCTGTTAAACAGCACTCAGATTATTGGTTGAGGTTTTCATGAGTAAAAACCAACTTTTAAAGAATTCTGAATTAAGAACTAAGAATATAATATATTATGGAACAGCCCTCTTTTTGGCTGGCTGGACAGCTAACCATCCATAAACTAACAGCAAGAGTAGGGACCTGGAATATTGTTTGTGCTCTTTTTAGTATGTCCCTCCCATGAAAGATACTCCTTGGATATCTATTAATTGAAAATTGAGATGGGCCTTTTTGATTTCTAAGTGTACATGCCAGAAGAGGTCTTAGGCAAAATAACTTTTATTTCCCTGTTCACATTTGACTGTGGAAAGTGTTCCAAAACAAACATCTTATATGAGAAAAGGAGATACTGAAGCTCTTCGTGTTGATTGAACCTCCAAAGTTTTCAAATGCATTAGTGACAGCAGACTTAAGATGTTGATAGACAAATACCTCGATGCTTATTGATACAGTTACCCAGTAGGTGATTCCTCCTAGGTTTCCCTTGGGTGAAAGGCAATATTGAACAAAGTTACCTTATGTATGGTTCCTTTGAAGGAAAAGTGATTTTTAATGTTTGCATGCAAATTGATGTATTAAAGTAAATGGAGAAAGTATGTACAATGAACTAATCACTGGTATGCTACTGAACCATGGTAAATAATTGGATGGAGGAAGAATTTTGTGTTCTGATTGTAACTGCACTTTTCCAGAACCATTTCTATCTGAAGTATGTAAGGTGTAAATGAACTTTTATATGAATGTATCAAAAGACTTTCAAGTTTATATTTGCGACCACCCAGAGGAAAAAGATATGAATTATCTGGGCATTAATTTTGAAATTTCCGAGTAATATCTGCCAGTTTCTGACGCCTGGTGGGGATTATATGCAACTCCAAGACATATTTTCTCTTGGAAAATTGTGCCTTTTATTGTTTAATAATATACAATCTTGCAGCAAGTGCAGAGAAGGTGGAACTTGGGTTTTCAAACCAAAATGCTAAGTAAAACAGAATGTTGTGAACACTGGCCCAACTGAATGCATTATAATTTGTATGTCTGAATTACATAAATGTGCAGAATTTTATTATTTTATTATGTGCAGAATTTTATTATTACCAAACATGGTTACACTGACGCAAATTCAGGCACACTCCAGTTTAATATTCTTGTAACTACTTGATAAGAATTCTGTGTGTGTGAATCCATGTAGGAAGAGTGTTGGGGTGAATAGCAAGTGTGTGTATTGAGAAACTGGGACCTTAATTCATAAAGCAAATAACACCAAGCAAGAGGCCCCACTGCCTGTATTCGTTCATTTGTGGTTTGTGCCTTTCTTTGTGGTTTCAAATATGGAAGTTATCAGGCACTTCTTATCAGGGCTGCTTGTATGCTGTCATAGCCTTCTACGTGGTGTTCTCTAAAATGTTCCTAGTGCTCTAGGTCAGATATTTAGTTTCACATTATGAAAAGGAACAAGCAGGAACCTTTCCCCTAAACAGTGTCTTGGTACCTGCTCTCTCAACCCCCCCCCCCGACCCCCCATCTGATATGTATATAGGATTGAATTGAATAGAAATGAAGAAAAAAGTTGGTGTTAAAAGTTGAGTTGCACCCTGTCAAACTGTTATCAGATGCTTTTTATAAGAAAATTGAGCCATACAGCAGGTGGAACTTAACCTATTGCTGTACCCTAATTTAACTGAAGCACTGTCCCAAGTCAATTAAGTACATGAATATGGATATCAAGGATTAAATTATTTGCAGATAAATAATAGATAATAATACAGAAAACTGGGAAGGACTGTCCTACAGTTTATTCAAAAGTTCAATCGACTTTCAAATGCAGCCAACATAAACACCCTTTCGCAGTAAATATTCTGCAGAAAGAATTTAAAACAGAAGCATATCTTAAAAGGCAAAGGAAGGGTAATCACGGTAATATGCTACCCTCCAAGAGGATCTCATTCTTTTGTGATTTAATTTCTGCTTGCAATTTGTGTGTATATGCTACAATCACATTTAACCCTGGAGAAGAGAGCCAGCATCTGGTATGCTTTTTTGTGTTTTTAAGCTTTCTGTTTGTGTGAATGATTTCAGATGCCAGATCATCACCTGTGTTACCTTGTTAATGTACTTCATCTTTGTGTCAGTGTCACACACACAAACAAGAGAAAGAGAGAGAGAGAGAGAGAGAGAGAGAGAGGATGAGAAGGGAAAATAATAATAATGATGATGTTGGGATTGAATAATTTAGAAAGGACTTAAGAAAAGGAGGTGAAGTGGACAAAAGGACAGTACAAAAGGGAGCTTCAGGATATAAGATCATATAGCGATAAAGTGGGTGTAGCGCCTTTGGTCCTGAGGGCAGCAGAGTACAGGGATGGGAATTGGCTGAAGAAACAGAAGGCATTAATGGGGTAATGGGGCCCTTTGGAGGTCCAGCAGTCCTTTGTTGGGATCAAATTGTCGTTTTGTGTGTGTGTTGAATATATGCTATATGGTGATTTGTGGACCTAGTAGGTATCTAAAGCCATTTGCACATGGCAAAGTATGTTTTTATCAAGGTAATTTTATCAAGGTAATTGTTAGACCCTGTTGATGACCAACCCATAGCCTATTTGTCTGAAAAATTAACCACTACGGAACAAGGTTTGCCTCCCTGCATGTGAGCAGTAGTGGCGGCTGCCACTGACTAAAAGAGAACTGACAGGTTCACCTTTGGACAAGAAACTACGTGCGTCACTCCTCATGCTGTGCCAGCATTGGTGGACATGAAAGGAACTTATTTTTCTATCCCAAGCAGAGATGATGAAGCGCCTAGCAGCTGACTTATATTGCCCATGCACCCACGGTTGCAGCTGCAAATTACTGAGACTCTTAACCTGGTTACCTATGGGAGAGGATGGGCCTCCAACACCTGACTGCATATATTACAGCAGGCCTGATTTGAAGGATGAAGCAAACCCCAGGCAGTATGAGATTGGACTGCTACGATTGATCTACACCAACCCCTTCGACTCACCATCTCTCGGTGCCCTACAGACATCGCCTCATGCTTCTCCTCACCGCATCGGCTCAGCGCCCACCAAACGACCACCCTGCTGGTGCCACCCCGGGAAACTGGCATCTCTACGCACAGCAAGAGAAAATTCCAGTGTGGACTAAAAGAGGACATTTTCTTTTCTTTCCCCTTGAATGAATATGTAGCTTTGTATATTGCTTTGTGGGAGGTACCCCAGGTATTAGAAGAAGGAAGGTATTAGGAAATAGATATATATCCCTGTGCCCAAATGATGCAGGTAGGGCTGAGGGGGGACATGGTTTTGGCCGGGATGGTGATCTTCTTATTTCTAGCCATCACCGCGCCCACACCACTTAAGGTAACCCAGCGGCTAATGAGAGAATGGGGTGCCCGCAACACGCAGAAATGGAAGCCTATTCTGCAAAACCGAACCAATTGCACGGTCTGCACCTGGAACCTCTCGCACTCTGTGACCTACAGATGCTTTGGGAGGAGTACCCCTCCTCCCTGTGCCTTGGAATGAGTCCTCAGCTACGGCCCCGATTTTGGGTTCTGCCGGATTTTGGGCTGCGTTAAATTTGACAGGAGGAGCCTGTTGCTTTAACATCTCTGACCATGGTGTAGCTATTCGACACCTGGCAACAGAAAGAGAGAAAGTAGCCCATGTTCCTGTTCTTTGACTGAGTGGCTTCCAAACCTTGGGTGGCTTAGAGGACTTGTAATGATGTTAATAGACTAATCTTGCTTCTTTTCTGCTCCTGTATACCCTGCTCAACGCAATGCCTGCAAAATATGATGCATAAACGATGTTACGAATGATTCGGCCCCAGATTACAGCACTGACACGAGAATACCGGCCAGTACCTTGGGACGAGCCGAAAGGCTGTCCAAAAGAAGAGTAGGGAATGAAGGAATGGGTTTCCAAAACCCAAAAACTGACTGTGCAGGCAGTTTTTAAACTGCACCAAAATCCCCATTTCTCCTTAGCTAAAATGCATAAACTTCAGCCGTTGAGCAAATGCAAAACAAGAACACAGCTATCTCCCTTATCAGTTTGACGGCAAGACTGGCCTTGACTCTACCAGTAGAACAGACACAGACATATCTTATGTTCTGAACACAAATGATGCAGAGACCCAAGTCTGGGACTAACGCCAGAGCATGTTCTCGGAAGTAGTGACCTCTTGCTCCAAGATAGGAGTAGGAACAGGAATATCCTTTTATGGTCAGGAGTGCAGGAAGGAAGATCCCTTTATGGTTGAGAGTACCAGAGCAGGAACATATGTGATGTCAACCTGTGTACGTACGCCGACGTGGTTGGGCTCCTAGGGGAGGAGTGAGAGGGTGCCTGGAGGATATATAAACTGCATGAAACCTGTCATTTCTTTGTACTTGCTGTGGACTCACCACGCAGGTTCCTTCTGCTATCCGGAGAGCAGAATAAACTCTTTCTTTGAAACAACCTCGGTGTCATTTTGACTTCCTTCCTCCTGTCCCGGAGCAACGCAGACCCAATCGGTGAACTCCAATAAGGCTACAGAGGGAGACGGGTGGAATATTTGGTGTCTTGGGAGGGGGTAAGAGAGTCTGTGTACTGGTCCAGTAAACGCTTCCGCTGCGCAACCAGCAACAGTTCTCTTTGCAGAGCATTAATTAAGTCCAGTGCAGAGATTCTTGTTGCAGTACAAGCTTCAGAGTCTCAGTAGCAAAGAAATAACGACACAGGGAAGCCTGTCTTTCCAAAGACAGGTTTATTGCAGACAGATAACAGAAACACCTCCGGAGCTTTCAGACATTTTTGCTTCACGCCCCACAGGCAGGGAAAACAAACATTCTTTATATACTGAGCAACTTAACAACTTAACGAGCTTGACTACTTAAAGTCACATGACATTGCTAACTTGCCAGCGTCTTAGGTTTCACACCCTAACACCCCCTCTCGCTGGCAATACAAAAACAAAATTACTTCAGACCCATTTCTTCACAAAAGTTTTCATGCCGCTGAAACCCAAGCGGTTTTGTAAAACCATCAGCTTGATTTTCATGACTGGGACAGTAATTTAATTTAACAATTCCTGCTTTTACCGTTTGACAAACATTTTGAAAGCGGATATCCAAATGTTTTGTACGACCTTTAAACTGCCCATTTTGTGCTAACTTAAGACACGGTTGATTATCACCCCATACAGTGATTGGAGTGATGGCCTTTTCATACATCTCTTGTGCCAAGCATTTGTAAAATTCTAGATCTCTACATAACTCAGATAAGGCACAGAACTCAGCTTCTGTTGACGACAAAGCAATCAGGTTCTGTTTCTTGGATCTCCACCCAATCAGAGAGTTACCAAATTTTATTACACAGCCAGACACTGATTTTCTATCCTTTAAATTTCCCCAATCACTATCTGCCCAACAAGTAATCTGTGCTTGTTCTTCAGAAGATAATTCAAGGCAAAAATCTTTGGTGTATTGTAAATATCTTAACACTCTTTGAATTCCTTTCCATGCATTTACACTAGGTCTTGAAGCTTCTCTGCTGAGTAAGTTAATAGCGTAAGCAATATCTGGTCTACTCCATTGCGAAAGATGAAGTAAGCTTCCCAGAGCTGACTGAAAGATTTCAGCACGCTTTAATTCTGCACTATCCTTGAACTCATTGTCTTTTACAAAACCCATTTCCATTGGTGTTCTAACACCTGCACACTCTGTCATGCCAAACTTTTTCAACATTTGCAATATCTTGCCTTTTTGATTCAGTAGAAAACTGCCATTTTTGGTCCTATCTATCTGAACACCAAGATAGACCTTTACATCACCAAGATTCTTAACTTTGAAGTGTTTATTTAACTCTTTGGCTAGTTTTTTTACTTGTTCTTGTGTCTTTGAAGTATAAATCAGGCCATCTACATAAACAAGCAAAGATTCTTGAGCATCTCCTGAACCTCTGAAATATAAGCAATTGTCAGCCTTGCTCCTGCTAAAACCAATGCCTACCAAAACGTCATTCAAACACTCATTCCAATTATGAGCAGATTGCTTGAGTCCATAAATAGATTTATGTAGTTTCCATACCTGATTTGATTTACCAACTTTCAATCCTGGCGGAAGCTCCATATAGAGCTCTTCAGCCAAGTCTGAATGAAGATAAGCTGTAGAGACATCAAATTGCTTCACTTTGAACCCTTTCTGAGCAGCAACTGCTAATAGTGCCCGTAGGGTTTCACTCCTTGAAGTGGGCGCATAGACTTCAGAATAATGTAACCCCTCTCTTTGCGTAAAACCTCGAGCTACAAGCCTTGCTTTGTACTCTGGTTTCCCCATCGCTGTTGTCTTTATCCTGTACACCCACCTACAACTTACTGCCTTGGTACCTTCTGGCAGTTTGGTGATGGAAAACACACCCAGTTCTTTCATAGAATTCAACTCTTTTTGCATGGCCTCACGCCACCTACTGGCCTCCTCCTGGGGTAATTGCTCAACCTCCTCAAAACTTTCAGGTTCGCAATTTGCCAAACCAGCCCAAACACTAATAGCTTGGTACCTTTCAGGAGGTATACCTTTGTTGGCATGCTTGGAATGCCTTAACAGTTCCTGTGATGTTCCTTCAGTTTCCCCCTCTGACCCAGAATCACTAGTTGTCACCTGTTTGTCACTAGTAGTTGAAGAACTTTCTGATTCTGACTTTACACTCTCTTGCTGTACAGGTGAACTTTTAGAGCTAGAAGATTCTGACTTTACAGGTCTCTCTTGCTGTACAGGTGAACTTTTAGAGCTAGAAGATTCTGACTTTACAGACTTGGGTGAACTAAACGATTTCTCACCCTTGTTCTCAGACTCAAATTCCTCAGCCTGTCCTCACCTCCAAGCGATTTGACTGGCATAGGGCCACACACGTCTGTGTGCACAAGTTCAAAGGGTTTCTTGCTTACTCTGTCAGATCTAGGATAGTTACATGTCTTAACCTTAGCATGTTTACAAGCACAACAATCCAGAAAATTTGGACAGGGTTTAATGTTACACTCCTCAGCTAAATCTGGCATCTTGCTTACATACTTAAAGCATTTATGAGCTAACCTTCTGTGTAGTAGATGTGCACAACCTGTATGAGGAGCCTTATTTACACACTTAGCTTGCGCTTCACCTGTTGAACATCTACCTGCTGCTAACTGCTCTTCATCCAAAACAAAAAGCCCATCTTCACAGGGAATTTTAACTAGCTCCTTCCCCTGTTTCGAAATGGTGCACACATCATTTTCAAACTCAACCTTAAAACCACTTTTTACCAGGCATGACACACTCAAAAGTCCATTCTTCATTCCTGGAAGAACAAAAACAGGAAGGTTAGTTTGCAAACAATTAACATAAATTGTGCCTTTAAGGCTCATTTCTCGTTTACTATTGTCTGCTATAGTCACAGTTTTTGCAACTGGCAATGTCTTGCAGTTCTTCAAGCTGCCACTAGATGTCGCTGGAACTAAACTGTGACTGACTCCACTGTCAATTATCCACTTCAAAGTTTGTTGGCTCCTTTTAGGACTCTGTTGTGCTGCCATTGCAGATAGTCCCTTATCAGCACCTGCTCCCCCTCTGGATCGTTGATTCTTGTAGCTCTCACTTCGTCTTCCCCTGTAGCTCCGGAAACTGACCTTGGACTGTTGAAATTCCTGTTGCTTTTCAGGACACTTTGCTATCAAATGAAACCTGCTGCCACATCGAAAACATGACTTGCTGGCCATAGCAGACACTTGTGAGACTTCCTTACAGCTCTGCCTGCTAGTTCCCCCACGCTGGGAATTATCTGAACATCCAACCCTTGGGGTATTTGAATTATCAATACGTTTTCGATGATGTTGATATTCTTGCTCACACAATCTACCAGTCACATAATTCATATTCAGCTGCTCCTCTGGCAAAACTTGTAAAGTTAGTACTAAGTTTTCAAACCCTGCATGCAGGCTGCTAAGCAGAGTATAAACTTTAATATTTTCAGGAAAATTCACACCTAGAGATGACAGTCGGTTGAAATACTCAGTCATCTGTGACGTGTGTTCAACCACACTATCCCCTGGCTTCAGTTTCAACTCATACAAAGCACGTATAATGCTCACCTTCTCTCCGGGCGTGGCTCTATGGTGAATTCGCCTAAGAGCTTCCCAAATTTCAAATGCAGACCTTAAATTTTCCACATGAGGTAATTGGGAATCGTCTATCGATACCATCAACATGCATCTAGCTTTAGTGTCCATTTTGTCATGTTCCCTGTTCTGAGCATGTGCAGCAGCCTCTTGCTCTGCTGTGGCATCTGCTGCAACAGCCACAAACGGCTTTCGCCTCTGGACATAGTCAGCCCACACTTCTTTGGCTTCCAACCAGACTTGAGCCCTCTTAGACCACTGCACGTAATTAGCAGAGTTCAACTTTGTAAAGGGAACCTGGAAATTTTCCACTGCCATTCTTGGGGTCTGCTGCTACTCCCTCTGTGTGCCCTTGCTTCTCTTTCCCCTTGGGATTTGTTTTACTCACTTTTCAGACGCCTCCAGCCTCCTCTGAAGCCTTTTAAACTTTTTTCCCTCCGTCTCTTCACTAGCAACCTACCACCGTCCTCTGTTTTTATTAACAAAACAAAAACAGAACGGGAGGTCAAGCTAGCCTTTTGCAGCTAATGAAGCTGTAAATCTTCACTTACGCAGCTCTCTCAACTTTCTGCAGCCTCTCAGTTCCTTTAAGAGCTGGATTTACGACCAAGCCGGTCTTCTCTCATCCGAAAGCTGCTTTCACTTTCTCTGCACACAATACAGCTGTAGAAACGTAGAAGGAGCCATAACCTAAGAGAGTCTGTGTACTGGTCCAGTAAACGCTTCCGCTGCGCAACCAGCAACAGTTCTCTTTGCAGAGCATTAATTAAGTCCAGTGCAGAGATTCTTGTTGCAGTACAAGCTTCAGAGTCTCAGTAGCAAAGAAATAACGACACAGGGAAGCCTGTCTTTCCAAAGACAGGTTTATTGCAGACAGATAACAGAAAAACCTCCGGAGCTTTCAGACATTTTTGCTTCACGCCCCACAGGCAGGGAAAACAAACATTCTTTATATACTGAGCAACTTAACAACTTAACGAGCTTGACTACTTAAAGTCACATGACATTGCTAACTTGCCAGCGTCTTAGGTTTCACACCCTAACAGGGGGAGCCCGAGTCGGAAAACAGAAGAGATCAAGGATGAGTATCTGCAGGAGGAGTTTCATCGCAGGTTCCCAAGGAAGCCGAAACCACTAGGGAGGTTCTGGGAGGAGCAATTTGGCACCACGGATGATGAAGAAGAGTTTATGGGATTTCCAGCCTCCGAAGAGGAGGAAGGGGGGGGGGTATCCGAGGGAGAGGAATCCGACTGGGGAGATTGGGCAGCGGAAAGAGACAGCAGCAGGTGGAGAGCGGTGTTTGAATCATCTGAGGAAGGGGATAGTTCCTTCCAGGGATTCCCCGCATCACCGTCCAAGGAACGGACGGGGGGAGAGGAGGGCCCTGGGGGGGAGGTGGATGTCAGGGAACTGCCATTGGAGCCAAGAGGAGAGGTAAGGCTCCCCAATGATGCCGGAGAGGGAACTAGCAAGGAGAGAGGGAGAGCTTCCGCTGGGGAAGGAAATCAAGGTGACACCAGGAAGAAAGGGGAGGCTGAGAGTACTTTGGAGGGAAGGCTCCGAGACTCTTCCAGTGAGATCAGCGGGGAGAGCACAGGACCTCCGCTTGGCACGCCTACGCTGCACAGAAAGCTTCCGCGCAGAGACTAGGCGGACTTGGAGTCAAGGAATTTTTATGTTGGAAGAAATTCAGGAAACGCCCACTGACGGATTCTGCCAGTGACTGAGACAGCCGCGTTGTAAGGGCTGTCAAGCCAGGGAAAGGTTTAGCCATACAACCAGCTTGGAGCAGTATGTGGCTTACGCACAAGCAACCCCAATTCCCATTACAATAAGGTATGGGGAAAATACAAAAGATATTTGGAACAGAAAACCCCAAGATGGAACTCTCCACTAGAAGCAATCGCTGTTAAAAAAAGGAACAACATCAAAGAGAACTGGATAACGTATAACACAATATTAAGGGGGGAGGAGGAGGGTCAACTAATATTGATAAGTTATGAGAAAATAAAAGATCACTTTTCTAGTTGGCTAGATTACTTCCAGGTGAATGAAGTGTTCAGACAGGATAAGCAGATAGGTTTTGAAAAGGAGCTTTCAAGATTTGAAAGAGAACTACTGAATAGTAAAACCAAAATAATCGCAAAAATCTATAGACTTCTTTTAGACTACGAAGTAATGGATGAGGAAGTTAAGGCTTTAATGATAAAGTGGGCCCAAGATGTGGGCTGTCCAATTATGCTAAAAGATGGGGAAAACTGATGGAATGTAAATTTGAAATTTACAGCCAGCTATAATATAAGAGAGAACATGATGAAAATGGCTCCTTCCAGATAGAGAGCCAGAATCAGAGAATCAGAATCAGAATCAGAACCAGATCATCGGTAAAGACGTGGTCTGGTCTTAGCGCAACTGCTCCTCCCACCCGCAATAACAGAGATTGGGTGTTCCAATACATCCCCCCGTAGGGAACCTGCCCCAGCCATTCTGTTGGCTGAGGCCCCCTCCCAGGCAGCCCTGACCCTTTCCCCTTAAAAAGCAAAATACAAACTATACAATAACCTAAAAAAATAGTAAAAGAAAAACAAAGCAAGAAACAATTATGCTAAACTTAAAATAATCCCCGCCCCAACTAAACATTTGTCCAGCCCCAGAAAGAAAATAGCAACAACAACAACAACAAACCACCGTTTGTGGTGCAACAGAGACACAGCCAGAGACAGAGCGAGACCCTGAATCAGTGCCATAACCAAGCCCTCATTCAGAACCAGAGCCTGAAAAAGAGCCAGCCTGAGTCTACAACAGTACTTGATACAGTGCCGGAGTCTGAAACAGAGACACAGCCTCAAACAGAGCCTGAGCCTGAAACAGAGGCAGAGCCACAGCCAGAGCCTGAGTCTGAAACAGTCCTTGATAGAGTGCCAGAGCCAGAGCCAGAGAGAGACCCTGAATCAGAGTCAGAGTGAGACCATGAGCCAGAGCCAGAGCCAGAGCCAGAAATAGGGCTTGATACAGGGCCGGAGCGCAAAACATAGCTGCAGCCACAGACTAGAGCCACAGCCTGAGTCTGCAACAGTACTTGATACAGTTCCGGAGCTGGAGCCGGAGCCAGAGCCAGAGACACAGCCAGAGCCAGAACAAAACCCTAATTCAGAACCAGAGCCTGAAAGAGAGCCAGACCCTGAAATATAGCTGGGTCAGAGGCAGAGGAGGAGCCATCATGAGACCCTGAATCAGAGTCAGAACCAGATCTTCATTCAGAACCAGACCCTGAAAGAGAGCCAGAGCCACAGACGGAGCCTAGAGCCACAGCCGAGATCCACAGCCTGAGTCTGAAATAGTGCTTGATAGACTGCTGGATCCTGAAACAGAGACACTGTCTGAAACTGAGCCTGACGCTTAAACGTAGCCAGGGGCAGAGGGAGAGGCAGAGCCTGATACAGTGCTTGATACAGCGTAGGAGCCTGAAGCAGAGACACAGCCAGATCCAGAGACACAGCCAGAGCCAGAACAAAACCCTAATTCAGAACCAGAGCCTGAAATAGAGCCAGAGCCAGAAACAGAGGCAGAGGCAGATGCAGATACAGGGCAGATACAGGGCTTGAAACAACCCCCAAGAAGTGCTTCCTCTGCCAACGGCCAGGACATTTTGCCAGGGTCTGCCCTCAAAGAAAGGCATGGCAAGGGATGGTGGGAGCCGCTGGCTGTGAGGAGGAGGGGGGAAAGGGGCAGGCGCAGGGAAACACCAACCCTTGGCTGCCACTCAGCGGGCACAGCAGCCAGGCCAGCAACCAATAGAAGTGCCCCAGCCAGACCCCCCCAAGGCAGCTATAGCCATAGAAGTGGTGCTAGAACTCCCAAATGGGCACCCAGTCAAGGTGAAGGCGCTGCAGGATTCAGGCAGCTCCTGCAATTTCTTCAACAAGGACTTCGCTCTGGAGCATCAACTCCACCTGCTGCCCCTAGATTTCCCCTTGCAAGTGACCACCATCGATGGCTCCGCCTCTTTTCAAGCTTTCATGCACCACGTGTTGGGGTCCCTATTGTACAAGAACTGCGTAGCCTTTTTGGACAACGTCTTAATCTATTCGGACAATGAGAAGCAACATGTCAGAGACGTCAGAGAAGTGCTAAAGAGACTGCAGAAGCACCAGTTGTGGGTCAAGCTGGAAAAATGCCAATTTCACGCCAGAGAAGTCGAGTTTCTGGGGTACAAGTTGTCAGACAGGGGCCTAGCTATGGACCCCAGCAAGGTGCAGGCGGTGCTGGAGTGGAAGACCCCCAAAAACCGGAAGGACGTGCAGAGGTGCCTAGGGTTCAGCAACTTCTACCGGAGCTTCATCAGGAACTTCGCCCACTTGACAGCGCCCATCACAGATTGTCTCAGTAGCAAAAAGAAGTTCGTCTGGACAGAAAGTGCCCAGCAATCCTTCGAAAGGCTGAAGAAGGCGTTCGCTTTGGAAGAGCAGCTCCTGCACGTGGATTTGCAGAAGCCAATGAGGCTGGAGACCGACGCGTCAGACCGGGCCATCGGAGCGGTACTGTTGCAGCCGGGGCCCCAGCCGAGTTGGAGGCCGTGCGCCTTTTTCTCGAGGAAGCTGAGCAAGTCGGAGCAAAACTACACGGTGTATGACCGCGAACTGCTTGCAATTTATGCAGCATTTCGACAATGGAGACATCTGCTAATAGGGGCGCAGCACAAGATCCAGGTGCGTATGGATCACAAGAACTTGGAATACTGGAGGACTGCGCGAGTACTCAACCAGAGACAGATTCGATGGGCACAGGAGTTCTCCAAGTTTTTCTTCGAGATCCGGTATGTGCCGGGGGAGGATAACGTAAGAGCAGATGCTCTCTCCCGAAAGCCGGAGTACATGGAAGGAGAGGGACCGCCGGAAGTCAGACACGTGTTCCCCGAGAACCGATGGGTGTGTGGGGGAGTGTTGGTTGGGAAACGAGAACTAGCCGGGCTTACTAGAAACGACGAATTCGCTCAAACAAAAATCAGGGAACTCCGGAACGGAAGGGAAAACCAGGGAGGGTTTGAGGAAAAGGAAGAGGTACTGTACTACAAGGGAGCGCTGTACGTACCGGGGGAGACCTTGAGGGGAAAGGTACTCAAACAACTCCACGACAACCCAACAGCGGGACATTTTGGTCAACACAAAACCATGTTGCTTGTCACCAGGCAGTTCTGGTGGCCAAGGGTAAGGGAAGATGTACGGGAATATGTACGGGGGTGCGACCGCTGCCAGAGGGCAAAGGGGGAGAGGGCTGCACCCGCAGGGTTACTGGAACCCTTACCCACGCCGGGAACACCCTGGGAGGTGGTATCCATAGATTTTATGACAGATTTCCCCAATTCAAGGGGGAAGACAGCAGTCATGGTAGTAGTTGATCTGCTAACAAAAATGTGCCATTTCATAGCTTGCTCGCATGCGGTAACGGCAGAGGAAACAGCCAGGTTGTTTGTAGAGCACATCTTCAGGCTGCATGGGGCTCCCTCGAGGGTCACCTCCGATCGCGGGAAACAATTTACTTCCCGGTTCTGGAGGAAGCTCATGGGCTTGCTACAGGTCGAGGTGGGCTTCCACGGGAATGAGCCCGTTCATGGCCAATTATGGGCGTCACCCCAGGGCTTTCCCGGGGAGGGGGGAGGAAGGGGGGAGCTTACCTGCGGCAGAGCAGTTTGTGGAAGAAATGGAGGCCTTGCACCAGCAACTTAAGATGAACTTGGAACGGGCCAAGGAAATTTACAAGAGGCAGGCAGACAAGCACCGTCAGGAAGGGGAGACCATAAGGGTGGGAGACCGGGTGTGGTTGTCAACCCAAGGGTTACCCTTTTAGGGAGGGTGTAAGAAGTTGCGGCCAAGGCGGCTGGGACGTTTTGAGGTAACACAGCAGGTGAACCCCGTGGCATTCAAGCTCAAGTTGCCTGACAGCATGAAAATACACCCGGTGTTCCATAGGTCCCTACTCTCACCGTACAGGGACGGGCGGGAATTCCCGGGGCGAGAGGGAGAAGTCACCACACACCCGCAGGTAGAGGAGAGGGAACACCACAACCAAGCCACGGAAATACTCGATTCAAGATGGTGAGGGCGCCAGGTGGAGTGCTTGGTAGCTTGGGAGGGAGAACCCGAGTCAGAAAACACGTGGGTTCCAGCGGAGGCTATCAATGATGGGTATCTTGTGGAGGAGTTCCACAGCCTGTTCCCAGATAAACCTAAACCACTAGCGAGATTCTGGGAGGAGCAATTTGGAACCACAGATGATGAAGAGGATTTTGTGGGTTTTCCTGCCTCCGAAGAGGAAGGAGGAGAGGCGTCAGAGGAAGAGGAATCGGAATGGGAGGGCCACCCCGCGGGAAGAGATCAGAGCGGGTGGGAAGCGGAGTTTGATTCCTCAGGGGATGGCGACAGCTCCTTCCGGGGATTCCCCGCATCGTCGGCTGAGGAAAAGGACGAAGTTGGGTCAAAAGGTCGGGCCGGGGGTGGAGGGGGTCCTGGGGGGGGGTGGATGTCAGTGAACTGACATCGGAGCCAGAAGTGGAGGCAGGGCTCCCAAGCGATGCCGGAGAAGGGACAAGCAGGGAGAGAGGGGACTCAGCAGCTGGGGAAGGAAATCAGCGTAACACCAGGGATAAAGGGGGGCGGATGGGGGAATCGGAGAGAGGGCGCCAGGACTCTTCGCTGGAGACCAGCGGGGAGAGCACAGGTCCTCCGCTACCCACACCCACCCTGCGCAGAAGACTTCCGCGCAGGGAAAGTAGGCGGAGACTTGGCGTCAAAGAACTTCTTTACTGGAAGAAGTTCAAGAAACGCCCACTGGCGGATTCTGCTAGCGACTGAACAGCCACGAAGTGAAGGGCTGTCCAGCCAGGAAAGGTTTAACCAGGCTACCTAGCCAGGAGTGGCGGCAACCTACGCACGAGCAACCCCATATAACCATTAAACACAATATTAAGGGGGGAGGAGGAGGGTCAACTAATATTGATAAGTACATCCCCCCGTAGGGAACCTGCCCCAGCCATTCTGTTGGCTGCGGACCCCTCCCAGGCAGCCCTGACCCTTTCCCCTTAAAAAGCAAAATACAAACTATACAATAACCTAAAGAAATAGTAAAAGAAAAACAAAGCAAGAAACAATTATGCTAAACTTAAAATAATCCCGCCCCAACTAAACATTTGTCCCACCCCAGAAAGAAAATAGCAAGAACAACAACAACAAACCACCGTTTGAGGTGCAACTGAGACACAGCCAAAGACAGAGCGAGACCCTGAATCAGTGCCATAACCAAGCCCTCATTCAGAACCAGAGCCTGAAAAAGAGCCACAGCCCGAACCAGAGCAACAGCCACAGCCACAGCCTAGAGCCACAGCCTGAGTCTGCAACAGTACTTGATACAGTGCCGGAGCTGGAGCTGGAGCCAGAGACACAGCCAGAGCCAGAACAAAACCCTAATTCAGAACCAGAGCCTGAAAGAGAGCCAGACCCTGAAATATAGCTGGGTCAGAGGCAGAGGAAGAGCCATCATGAGACCCTGAATCAGAGTCAGAACCAGATCTTCATTCAGAACCAGACCCTGAAAGAGAGCCAGAGCCACAGACAGAGCCACAGACGGAGCCTAGAGCCACAGCCGAGATCCACAGCCACAGCCGAGATCCACAGCCTGCAACAGTACTTGATACATTGCCAGAGCCTGAAACGGAGACACAGCCTCAAACAGAGCCTGAGCCTTAAACAGAGGCAGAGCCACAGCCAGAGCCTGAGTCTGAAGCAGTCTTTGATAGAGTGCCAGAGCCAGAGCCAGAGCGAGACCCTGAATCAGAGTCAGAGTGAGACCATGAGCCAGAGCCAGAGCCAGAGCCAGAGCCAGAGCCAGAGCCTGAGCCAGAGCCAGAGCCAGAGCCAGAACAAAACCCTAATTCAGAACCAGAGCCTGAAAGAGAGCCAGAGCCAGAAACAGTGCTTGATAGAGTGCCAGAGCCTGAAACAGAGGCAGAGGCAGATACAGGGCTTGATACAGAGTCAGAGCCTGAAACAGAGAAACAGCGTGAAACAGAGACAAAGGCTGAGACACAGGCCGAGCCTGAAATAGAGCTAGAATAAGTGCTAGAGCCAAAGACTGAGACAAAGCCTAATAAAGAGCAGAAGCTTGAGGCTGAGCCTGAGCCTGAAACAGTGCTTGATACAGTGCCAGAGCCTGAAACAGAACCAGAGCCACAGCTACAGCCATAGCGCCACAGCCTGAGTCTGCAACAGTGGTTGATACAGCGCCGGAGCCTGAAACAGAGACACAGCCTGAAACAGAACCTGAGCCTGGTTATTAGCATGGCAATTAAAGAAGAGAGGAGCAGAAAGGCTTATCAATAGAGTTAAGTGCGAAGGCAAAATAATAAACAACCCTAAAGAAATAGAGAAACGATTTCCCGAATTCTTTAGAGAAGAAGGAAGGAAATGAAACAACAGAAGAAGTTAAAGAACATTTAGAACAGAACTGTCTTCCGAAACTTACTAAAGAACAAAAAGAACTGTTGAATGCCCCTATTCAGTGGCGTAGCGTGGGGGTGCAGGGGGGTCCGGCCGCACAGGGCGCAACATCTGGGGGTTAGGGTTAGGGGGCGCAAATCCACGGGTTAGGGGGCGCAAATTACTTGCCTTGCCCGGGTGCTGACAACCCACGCTACGCCACTGCCCCTATTACATCGTACGAAATTCAAAGAGCAATTGTGATGGCCTGGGATTCCGATTCAGAGGCTGAACCAGAGGAATCCCAGCCTGCACAGGAGTCCCCGCCTCCAGGGCCGGCTGAATTGGGGCAGGGCTTGGATTCTGAAGCACCTGCACCTGTGTTAGATCCTCAGGAGCAGGCATCAGGTGATCCCTCTCTGGCTCCAGGAGTGGTTGAGGACTCAGTGCCTGCAGGTGAGTCTCCCCCTGGGCCCAGTAACCCTTTAGCCTCTCCTGATCTGCAGAGACTCAGGGCAGAGAGGCGAAGGGAACTGGTTGCTCCCAGGAGGAGTGCTCGCCTTAAGGCCAAGAGAGGCGGGTCTCCTGGGGGCCGGGACCGCCCCTAGCCTCAGAATAGATAAAGGCTAGTCGGCCCGGTCCCAGGTTGTGGGAGCAACATCGTTGTTGAGTTCCTGTTCCTGCCCGGACCCAGACCTGACTCTCCAGTGCTCCTGTTCCCCGCCCAGCTTCCTGTTTCGGACCTCGCCCCGCTCCTTGTGGACTGATTTCCAGGCTATTGACTCAGGACCGGACTTTGACTACGCCTATGGTAACCTGCCCCCCGGGATCAGCACAGCAATTAAGGAAGCAAAGATAGGAAAGCCACCAGGGCCAGACGGCCTACCGGTAATATATTATTAAAAAATTGAGGACTTACTGTCTAACCCATTAAGAAGTATCTTAAAAGATGGAACCATGCCGGATTCTTGGAAAGACAGCCTTATTGCATTAATTCCAAAACAGGGAACGGACAATCTACTTATTAACAACTATAGGCCTATCGCACTTCTAAATTACGATTATAAATTATATGCAAATATTTTAGCCGAAAGATAAAAAAAAGTCTTCCAGATGTATAATCTATATAATCTATATAATAATATATAATTTATATAACATAACATATATAATATATGATCAAGAAAAGATTACCGTACAGGAATTGGTGGAGACGGCTCAACTGACTAGCAAACTCAGAGGAATCTCAAAGCAAAAAATCAAAGCCATCCCACCCTCAGAGGAGAGGGAACACCACAACCAAGCCACGGAAATACTCGATTCAAGATGGTGAGGGCGCCAGGTGGAGTACTTGGTAGCTTGGGAGGGAGAACCCGAGTCAGAAAACACGTGGGTTCCAGCGGAGGCTATCAATGATGGGTATCTTGCGGAGGAGTTCCACAGCCTGTTCCCAGATAAACCTAAACCACTAGCGAGATTCTGGGAGGAGCAATTTGGAACCACAGATGATGAAGAGGATTTTGTGGGTTTTCCTGCCTCCGAAGAGGAAGGAGGAGAGGCGTCAGAGGAAGAGGAATCGGAATGGGAGGGCCACCCCGCGGGAAGAGATCAGAGCGGGTGGGAAGCGGAGTTTGATTCCTCAGGGGATGGCGACAGCTCCTTCCGGGGATTCCCCGCATCGTCGGCTGAGGAAAAGGACGAAGTTGGGTCAAAAGGTCGGGCCGGGGGTGGAGGGGGTCCTGGGGGGGGTGGATGTCAGTGAACTGACATCGGAGCCAGAAGTGGAGGCAGGGCTCCCAAGCGATGCCGGAGAAGGGACAAGCAGGGAGAGAGGGGACTCAGCAGCTGGGGAAGGAAATCAGCGTAACACCAGGGATAAAGGGGGGCGGATGGGGGAATCGGAGAGAGGGCGCCAGGACTCTTCGCTGGAGACCAGCGGGGAGAGCACAGGTCCTCCGCTACCCACACCCACCCTGCGCAGAAGACTTCCGCGCAGGGAAAGTAGGCGGAGACTTGGCGTCAAAGAACTTCTTTACTGGAAGAAGTTCAAGAAACGCCCACTGGCGGATTCTGCTAGCGACTGAACAGCCACGAAGTGAAGGGCTGTCCAGCCAGGAAAGGTTTAACTAGGCTACCTAGCCAGGAGTGGCGGCAACCTACGCACGAGCAACCCCATATAACCATTAAACACAATATTAAGGGGGGAGGAGGAGGGTCAACTAATATTGATAAGTTATGAGAAAATAAAAGATCACTTTCTTGTTGACTAGATTACTTCCAGGTGAATGAAGTGTTCAGACAGGATAAGCAGATAGGTTTTGAAAAGGAGCCTTCAAGATTTGAAAGAGAACTACTGAATAGTAAAACCAAAATAATCGCAAAAATGTATAGACTTCTTTTAGACTACGAAGTAATCTAAGAGCAGAGTCAGAGTGAGACCATGAGCCTGAGCCTGAGCCTGAGCCTGAGCCTGAGCCTGAGCCTGAGCCAGAGCCAGAGCCAGAGCCAGAGCCAGAGCCAGAGCCAGAGCCAGAGCCAGAGCCAGAGCCAGAGCCAGAGCCAGAAATAGGGCTTGATACAAAGCCGGAGCGCAAAACATAGCTGCAGCCACAGCCTAGAGCCACAGCCTGAGTCTGCAACAGTACTTGATACAGTGCCGGAGCTGGAGCTGGAGCCAGAGCCAGAGACACAGCCAGAGCCAGAACAAAACCCTAATTCAGAACCAGAGCCTGAAAGAGAGCCAGAGCCAGAAACAGTGCTTGATAGAGTGCCAGAGCCTGAAACAGAGGCAGATACAGGGCTTGAAACAGCGTCGGAGACTGAGACAAAGCCCAATAAAGAGCAGAAGCCTGAGCCTGAAACAGTGCTTGATACAGTTCCAGAGCCTGAAACAGAACCAGAGCCACAGCTACAGCCATAGCGCCACAGCCTGAGTCTGCAACAGTGGTTGATACAGCGCCGGAGCCTGAAACAGAGACACAGCATGAAACAGAACCTGAGCCTGGTTATTAGCATGGCAATTAAAGAAGAGAGAGGCAGAAAGGCTTATAAATAGAGTTAAGTGCGAAGGCAAAATAATAAACAACCCTAAAGAAATAGAGAAATGATTTCTCGAATTCTTTAGAGAAATCTATAAGGAAATGAAACAACAGAAGAAGTTAAAGAACATTTCTTTATTTATTTTTTTAAATGATATTTTATTAAATTTCACAGAAATTAACAACAGTAAAAACAACCCAAATCACAAAAACCCAACAAACGCATACAACAAAAAATACCAACAAAAGACAAAAAAAAAACGACAATAAAAAACATAACAAAGACAATTCAAGATTAAAAACAAACTCTGTTTCGAATTAATAACCTTCCAGATCTTATTTTCCTTGCTTCCACCCGCTTTCCTTTCATGTATTCCAATTTAAAATTAGTTCAGCAATTATCATATTATTCAAATTCATTTTTTATCTTTACCTTTATACTCTTATTTATCTTAATCACTGGAACCCCTTCATTTCATTTACAATGCCCTTAACATTCATAAGTTTTACAATGTTTTTGTAGATAAACTTTAAACTTCTTCCAGTCCTCTTCCACCTGCTCTTCTCCTTGATCTCGGATTCTGCCGGTCATTTCTGCCAGTTCCATATAGTCTATGACTTGCATCTGCCATTCTTCCAGGGTGGGTAAGTCTTGTGTCTTCCAGTGCTTTGCGATAAGTATTCTTGCTGCTGCTGTGGCATACATAAAAAAGGTTCTATCCTTCTTTGGCACCAATTGGCCGACCATGCCCAGGAGAAAGGCCTCTGGTTTCTTCAGGAAAGTATACCTAAATACTTTTTTCAGTTCATTATAAATCATTTCCCAGAAAGCCTTAATCTTTGGGCAGGCCCACCAAAGGTGAAAGAATGTTCCTTCCGTTCCTTTACATTTCCAACATTTATTATCGGGCAAGTGGTAAATTTTTGCTAGCTTGACTGGGGTCATGTACCACCTGTAAATCATTTTCATAATATTTTCTCTTAAGGCATTACATGCCGTAAATTTCATACCGGTGGTCCACAACCGTTCCCAGTCAGCAAACATGATGTTATGACCAATATCTTGTGCCCATTTTATCATAGCAGATTTAACCGTTTCATCCTCAGTTTTCCATTTCAACAGCAGGTTATACATTCTCGACAGTATCTTAGCACTAGGTTCTAACCTATCGGTAATGGCGGATTCCCTCTGACAGGAGGGAGAAGCTCCGTGGAAATCGGGTCCACCGCTGCAGCGAAGCGGAGGACCCTTAAAAAACCCGCAGGCGGGAGAAGCCTGGGGCCGTGGGACTCAGTGGGCACATCGCGCGCCCCCCGAACTGTCAAAGAAGCCCTGAAAAGAGCTCCGGAGCGGAGCGGGGGTTTGGCGCTGTGCTGGGAGTCGATCGCTACTTCTACGGAGCGAAGCTGCACAGCAATTGCCTGGAGAGCGCTGACCTTTTTCCTGTGAAACATCGATCTGAAACATCTACCCGTGAGTAAGATCTGGGGAAATCTGGAAGGATCAAAGAATAAGACCCAATAGAAGTGAACCTGAACTTGACTTTGATACTTTGATCCGGGATTTTGATCTTGAATTTGAACCTGAAATCGGCAGAGTCTAAACAGGAAGCCCGCTTTGCCGATCTGTAGACAGTTTGAAAGCAAGGGATAAAGAAGCTTGGAACCAAAGAAATGGACTTTGTTATAAAGAGCTAAATTGCATTGCGTGACAGGAGACCCCCCCCTTAAAAGAGAAAGGGGGGGATATAAGAGAGTCTGTGTACTGGTCCAGTAAATGCTTCCGCTGCGCAACCAGCAACAGTTCTCTTTGCAGAGCATTAATTAAATCCAGTGCAGAGATTCTTGTTGCAGTACAAGCTTCAGAGTCTCAGCAGCAAAGAAATAACAACACAGGGAAGCCTGTCTTTCCAAAGACAGGTTTATTGCAGACAGATAACAGAAACGCCTCCGGAGCTTTCAGACATTTTTGCTTCACGCCCCGCAGGCAGAGAAAACAAACACTCTTTATATACTGAGCAACTTAACAACTTAACGAGCTTGACTACTTAAAGTCACATGACATTGCTAACTTGCCAGCGTCTTAGGTTTCACACCCTAACACCCCCTCTCGCTGGCAATACAAAAACAAAATTACTTCAGACCCATTTCTTCACAAAAGTTTTCATGCCGCTGAAACCCAAGCGGTTTTGTAAAACCATCAGCTTGATTTTCATGACTGGGACAGTAATTTAATTTAACAATTCCTGCTTTTACCGTTTGACAAACATTTTGAAAGCGGATATCCAAATGTTTTGTACGACCTTTAAACTGCCCATTTTGTGCTAACTTAAGACACGGTTGATTATCACCCCATACAGTGATTGGAGTGATGGCCTTTTCATACATCTCTTGTGCCAAGCATTTGTAAAATTCTAGATCTCTACATAACTCAGATAAGGCACAGAACTCAGCTTCCGTTGACGACAAAGCAATCAGGTTCTGTTTCTTGGATCTCCACCCAATCAGAGAGTTACCAAATTTTATTACACAGCCAGACACTGATTTTCTATCCTTTAAATTTCCCCAATCACTATCTGCCCAACAAGTAATCTGTGCTTGTCCTTCAGCAGATAATTCAAGGCAAAAATCTTTGGTGTATTGTAAATATCTTAACACTCTTTGAATTCCTTTCCATGCATTTACACTAGGTCTTGAAGCTTCTCTGCTGAGTAAGTTAACAGTGTAAGCAATATCTGGTCTACTCCATTGCGAAAGATGAAGTAAGCTTCCCAGTGCTGACTGAAAGATTTCAGCACTCTTGAATTCAGCACTATCCTTGAACTCATTGTCTTTTACAAAACCCATTTCCATTGGTGTTCTAACACCTGCACACTCTGTCATGCCAAACTTTTTCAACATTTGCAATATCTTGCCTTTTGGATTCAGTAGAAAACTGCCATTTTTGGTCCTATCTATCTGAACACCAAGATAGACCTTTACATCACCAAGATTCTTAACTTTGAAGTGTTTATTTAACTCTTTGGCTAGTTTTTTTACTTGTTCTTGTGTCTTTGAAGTATAAATCAGGTCATCTACATAGACAAGCAAAGATTCTTGAGCATCTCCTGAACCTCTGAAATATAAGCAATTGTCAGCCTTGCTCCTGCTAAAACCAATGCCTACCAAAACATCATTCAAACACTCATTCCAATTATGAGCAGATTGCTTGAGTCCATAAATAGATTTATGTAGTTTCCATACCTGATTTGATTTACCAACTTTCAACCCTGGCGGTAGCTCCATATAGAGCTCTTCAGCCAAGTCTGAATGAAGATAAGCTGTAGAGACATCAAATTGATTCACTTTGAACCCTTTCTGAGCAGCAACTGCTAATAGTGCCCGTAGGGTTTCACTCCTTGAAGTGGGCGCATAGACTTCAGAATAATGTAACCCCTTTCTTTGCGTAAAACCTCGAGCTACAAGCCTTGCTTTGTACTCTGGTTTCCCCATCGCTGTTGTCTTTATCCTGTACACCCACCTACAACTTACTGCCTTGGTACCTTCTGGCAGTTTGGTGATGGAAAACACACCCAGTTCTTTCATAGAATTCAACTCTTTTTGCATGGCCTCACGCCACCTACTGGCCTCCTCCTGGGGTAATTGCTCAACCTCCTCAAAACTTTCAGGTTCGCAATTTGCCAAACCAGCCCAAACACTAATAGCTTGGTACCTTTCAGGAGGTATACCTTTGTTGGCACGCTTGGAACGCCTTAACAGTTCCTGTGATGTTCCTTCAGTTTCCCCCTCTGACCCAGAATCACTAGTCGTCACCTGTTTGTCACTAGTAGTTGAAGAACTTTCTGATTCTGACTTTACACTCTCTTGCTGTACAGGTGAACTTTTAGAGCTAGAAGATTCTGACTTTACAGACTTGGGTGAACTAAATGATTTCTCACCCTTGTCCTCAAACTCAAATTCCTCAGCCTGTTCTGGAACTAATACCTGCCCTGGGGCCTGAGTTTCATTGTTACTGTTCACCACGTCAAATAGTATGTCAGGATTTCCATGAATTTTATTCCAACCATCCTGTTCACAAAATTCCGCACTTCTGCTGATTGTGATTTTCGTTTGATTGCCTTCTACATTCACAAATCTCCAACCTTTTGTGTTTGCTTGATAACCACAGAAAAACATTTCTTTAGATCTAGGATCGCCTTTCCTACGTTGTGCCCTAGGCACCAGCACATAAGCACGACATCCAAAAACTCTTAGATGATCAATTTTTGGTTTTTCCCCAAATAGCATGAAGTAAGGAGTGTTGCCTACTGTGCTATTGTACACTCTGTTAAAAGTATAATTCGCATACAGTGCAGCCTCAGCCCAAAACTGCTGTGGAAGTCCAGAATCAAACAGCAAAGCAGTAATGGCTTCCTGTAATGTTCGAAATTTTCTTTCAGCAACTGCATTCTCCTGTGGTGAATAGGGATTGGTAGGTCTATGAACTATACCTTTCCTTTTTAACCACATCTCCAGCGTGTGGTTCACATATTCCCCACCACGATCTGATTGTATTTTACGCACCCTGGTGTCAAATTTACATTCGACTTCTTCAATCCAATCCATCAGGATGGAAGCTGCTTGCGATTTTTCTTTCAGAAAGAAAACCCAACTAGCCCTTGAAAAATCATCCACCAAAATTTGCATAAATCTCGCACCTCCAAGCGATTTGACTGGCATAGGGCCACACACGTCTGTGTGCACAAGTTCAAAGGGTTTCTTGCTTACTCTATCAGATCTAGGATAGTTACATGTCTTAACCTTAGCATGTTTACAAGCACAACAATCCAGAAAATTTGGACAGGGTTTAATGTTACACTCCTCAGCTAAATCTGGCATCTTGCTTACATACTTAAAGCATATATGAGCTAATCTTCTGTGTAGTAGATGTGCACAACCTGTATGAGGAGCCTTATTTACACACTTAGCTTGCGCTTCACCTGTTGAACATCTACCTGCTGCTAACTGCTCTTCATCCAAAACAAAAAGCCCATCCTCACAGGGAATTTTAACTAGCTCCTTCCCCTGTTTCGAAATGGTGCACACATCATTTTCAAACTCAACCTTAAAACCACTTTTTACCAGGCATGACACACTCAAAAGTCCATTCTTCATTCCTGGAAGAACAAAAACAGCAAGGTTAGTTTGCAAACAATTAACATAAATTGTGCCTTTAAGGCTCATTTCTCGTTTACTATTGTCTGCTATAGTCACAGTTTTTGCAACTGGCAATGTCTTGCAGTTCTTCAAGCTGCCACTAGATGTCTATCGATACCATCAACATGCATCTAGCTTTAGTGTCCATTTTTTCATGTTCCCTGTTCTGAGCATGTGCAGCAGCCTCTTGCTCTGCTGTGGCATCTGCTGCAACAGCCACAAACGGCTTTCGCCTCTGGACATAGTCAGCCCACACTTCTTTGGCTTCCAACCAGACTTGAGCCCTCTTAGACCACTGCACGTAATTAGCAGAGTTCAACTTTGTAAAGGGAACCTGGAAATTTTCCACTGCCATTCTTGGGGTCGGCTGCTACTCCCTCTGTGTGCCCTTGCTTCTCTTTCCCCTTGGGATTTGTTTTACTCACTTTTCAGACGCCTCCAGCCTCCTCTGAAGCCTTTTAAACCTTTTTTCCCTCCGTCTCTTCACTAGCAACCTACCACCGTCCTCTGTTTTTATTAACAAAACAAAAACACAACGGGAGGTCAAGCTAGCCTTTTGCAGCTAATGAAGCTGTAAATCTTCACTTACGCAGCTCTCTCAACTTTCTGCAGCCTCTCAGTTCCTTTAAGAGCTGGATTTACGACCAAGCCAGTCTTCTCTCATCCGAAAGCTGCTTTCACTTTCTCTGCACACAATACAGCTGTAGAAACATAGAAGGAGCCATAACCTAAGAGAGTCTGTGTACTGGTCCAGTAAATGCTTCCGCTGCGCAACCAGCAACAGTTCTCTTTGCAGAGCATTAATTAAGTCCAGTGCAGAGATTCTTGTTGCAGTACAAGCTTCAGAGTCTCAGTAGCAAAGAAATAACGACACAGGGAAGCCTGTCTTTCCAAAGACAGGTTTATTGCAGACAGATAACAGAAACGCCTCCGGAGCTTTCAGACATTTTTGCTTCACGCCCCGCAGGCAGAGAAAACAAACACTCTTTATATACTGAGCAACTTAACAACTTAACGAGCTTGACTACTTAAAGTCACATGACATTGCTAACTTGCCAGCGTCTTAGGTTTCACACCCTAACAGATAGAACCCACCACTCAATCTTTGATCCCGGACTGCCTCAAGTAATTGAACGGCCACCCTGATTGCACCGCTTAAGAGACATTGTAAGCATTACATTGTAAGCATTACTGCAGACTTCTGCAAAAGAATACTGTCAGGGTTTCAGGGCGACGAGGAAGAGGACGACGACGACCCGAGGTTGTCAGTGAGTCCGTCAAGTGAATCGGAGGATTCCCAAAAGGGAGCCCCCCTGGTCAGGCCAAGGGGCAGTAGAGAGGGAGGCAGTCAGAAGCAGGGGAACGAAGGGGGAATCCCCAGTGGGGGTTGGAGATCGGGACCGGTCTCTCCGTCGGAACGGAGTGAAGGGGGTGGAGTTGCCAGTGTGTCAGAAAGAGCAGAACAGGAAGCAGAGAGGGGAAGGAGTTCGGAGCAGAACGTCCTGCCGGAAGGGGAGGAGTGTAGTACCGAGAGTAGCGTAACGGTCGAAAGGAAGGTCAGAGGCAACGTACGCGCGCCAAGTTCAAATGTGGAGGCGTGCGGAAATGAGGAGAGCCCTGAGGAGGAGCCTGGTCCCAAAGCACGAAGGAGGGGGGAGCAGGCGGCAGAAGACTCAGCCTCGGGGGAGTCCCGGAGGGAGGGAGCACAGGGGGGCAGGAAGACCCTGCGGAAAAGGAAGGAGAGGAAAAGGTGGAGCAGTACAAGCCTCTTAAGCTGGTGCAGGGGCGGGACTGACTCAGAGGGGACTTCTAACATCTAAGGGTAACAGATGCGGAGCCACGGAGCTTGGATGTAACGACAACAATGTTCTTCAATAAAACCTTTTGTATATAACTTGGACTGGACTTTGGTCTCTTGTGAGCTGGGACCTCGGGTGGCTCTGACAGTAAGTCCCCTCCCAAAGAACGCAAAATTTTTTTTTTGCAAAGCTCACAAACGGTGACAGCCATGAGTGCGGAGGATCAGCTGACAGCACTGCGAACTACAGTTTCCGAACTCACCGCTGCAGTCCTTGCATCTCAGAAGAAGCATGACGAAATGGAGAAGCGCTGCCAGGACCTGCAAACAAGGTGGGAGCGTGCAAACAGGGAAGGGTTCCCAGGGTCCAGATCAGAGGGGATTGGACTTGGAAGGCGGGGGGGCAGCCTAGTCACCCACTTCGATGGGAACCTGAAGCACTACCCCAGTTTCAGAGCAGACGTTTTGTATGCATTGCACTTGCTTCGTCATGACTTTAAAGATGAGGAGGAGAAAGTGGGGTTTATTGTTTCTCACTTGCATGGGCCGGCCAGAGACTGGTTGCGCAATTTGTGGCGTGAAGATGGCCCTGCCCGCCGCGATTCTGATGAATTCATTAAAGCGATGGATGCCTGCTTCCAGTCAACCGTAGATCTGGATCTTGCACGCAGGGAGATATTTGGACTGCGGCAAGGCAAAGCCACTGTGCGTCAGTACCATTCCAGATTTTTTGCTTTACTGACTGCGTTACGCTGGGAGAAAGACTGCACACCTGTGAGGGATTTGTTCTGGGAGGGTCTCAGCGGTCCCATAAAGGACGAACTTGCCAGGGGAGACAGACCTCAGACCCTGGAGGAGGTGGTGCAGAGGGCTCTGGCGATTGGGATACGTCACGAGGGACGTCCTTGGCACAATGAGGAAGAACGTCAGGTGCGTCCACCAGCGAGGACGTCTTCTTTCATCCCCAGGGAGTTCAGTCAGTCACATCCCTCGCCGCTGGGGAGGCAGGGGGAGGAGCCGATGGAACTTGGTGGTGCTAAGGCTCAAGCAACAGCCAGAGTCCCAGCTTCCGGTGCAGTAAAGGAGAAGCCTCCTAGAGGGACCAGGAAGTGTTACATCTGCGACAGTGCACTGCACATGGCGAAAGAGTGCCCCCAGAGGCTCCAGAAACACACTGCAGCTTTAGCGACGGTAGCTGCAGAAGTGATCCAGGAAGAGGAACCTCAGGGAAACGACAATGCCTGGCTGGAAGCAGAATTGCTGGGGCTCAGCCAGGCGAATCTGTAGAACAGTCCCCAGCGTCTTTGCAACCCACAGACCCTTTACCACCCAAGCCAGCGGTGCAGCTCACTGCAACACTTCAGTTGCCAAATGGGACCACCCTAGAAGTGCCCCTCACGATCGATTCGGGGAGCAACGCCGATTTCGTGGGGATGCAATTCGTCAAGCAGCCTGTAACTGTTGCTTTTTGAGTAACATTGACATGCCAGTAAAGATACTGTTTTAAAACTATTCATCCAGGATACATTTTGCTACTCTGCTCTCCTAGAGGAACTCTTTGTTATAGCTGGGGATTTTCCGCTGCAGCTGTTATTTTTGTTCACTGCTGAGAAATAAACCTGGGAGCTGTGAGAACTGTGTAAGTGACCTTGACTTTTCTGAGACACAGGAATGGATCAAGACATTCCACAAGATAAGCCGCAGGAGAAGGCACAAGAGAAAGAGAAAGTAATAAAATATAAAACCAGACAACAGTCGCAACTGCAGACACAGCAACAACAACACTCTAGAAGAGCATCTGTAACAGGTCTTTCTGCTTCACAAGCTACAGAAAGAGAAGAATTTAAGGGAGCAAGACCAGCAGGACCAGAATCTACAACACTGGACAAGATCCTTTCAGCTTTACAGAATCTGACAGCTAAGATAGATTTAAACACCTCAACTATCCAAGACCTTGGACAAAAAGTGAATGACGTAGGACAGAAAGTGAATTCCAATACCCAGGCAATTGACAGGTTACTGCAGGAATCCAAGGAGACCAGACAGACAGCAGAGGAAGCCAGGGAGAGGGTTTTGGCGGTAGAGGAAAAAATACCGCCAATAAACAGAAAACTGGATGATTACAAGGCACAATTCTCTCTGATTGAACTTAAGGAAAAACAGGCCAATTTGAGATTAAGATCAGTTCCAGAAACAGAGGAAGGAGAACTAGTAGAGTTTCTCGCATTGGAATTTGAGACCTTTTGGGGTCTAGATTCAGAAGAATTTGAGATAGTGAGTGCCTTTCGGCTGGGAAGAGTCAAAAGGAAGAACAGAGCGAGGGACTGCCTGATTTCACTAAGATCGAAAGAAGAAAGAGACAAAATACTGGGCCTGCATTACAAGAAAGCACTGGAGATTGGAAGTGAGAGAATCGAGATTTTCAAAGATATCCCAAAATACCTACTAGACCTCAGAACTAACTACAGTGACTTGGTTGACCTACTAAGGAAGAACAATATCTTGTTCAGGTGGGAATTTCCGCAAGGCCTCTCGTTTACATTTAAAGGAAAGAAAATAAAGATAAGATCAAAGGAAGATAAAGTGAGTTTCCTGGAGGACTTTGGGAAGAACTAAGAAGGGAGGCAAGGACAAGAGATTTGGAGATACTAGGATTGGGACCACCTGATCTAGACAGACACCCCTTGGGGTCGAACCGACTAGAGAAAGAGACACAACCATCAGAAGAACAACTTTTGGGAGCAGTTGGAGGAACTTTACAATAACTACAACATGTCTCTGCAGATGTTAACTTGGAACATCCGGGGTCTTAATTCCCCTAGCAAGAGGAAGAGAATTTTTCATATGTTAAAAAAGGAACAATTGGATTTGATTTGCTTACAAAAAACACATATAACAAGACTCCACAGGAAATTATTGGTAAACAAGAGACTAGGTCAAGAATTTATCTCATCGGACAAAGTTAAAAAAAGAGGAGTTGTGATATATGCAAAAGAGAAGTTGTCACCAAAATTTCTTTTCAAGGATGAACATGGACGATTTGTAGCAATTGAAATACAAATACAAGGAGAGAAAGTATTAATAATTGGAGTCTACGCACCTAATGAGGGGAAATCAGAGTTTTACAAGAAACTGCATGAGACGTTGTTGGATCATATGGACCAGAACATTATTTTGATGGGAGATATGAATGGAGTTGTGTCAACACATATGGACAAATCTGAAAGACAGGTAGTTACAAAAGATGGAAGACTACCAAAGACTTTTTTTGAAATGACAGACAATATGGACTTGATTGACATTTGGAGAACTAAAAACCCCCTAGGAAGGGAGGGAACTTTCTTCTCTGAAGCTAACATGACTTGGACAAGAATTGACCAAATTTGGATTACAAGAGGGATGGCACCCAAGACTCGGAAGGTGGAAATCTGCCCAAAAATCTGCTCCGACCATAACCCTGTGAGAATGGACATGAAATTAACACCGATTGGTTCCTTTAGGTGGAGAATGAATGACACCTTGTTTAGAGATCCTGAAATTATTAAGAAGGCCCAAAAAATTATGAAAGACTATTTTGAAATAAATTTAAAGACAACTGTGGAAAAAAGAGTAATCTGGGACGCAAGTAAAGCCATTATTAGAGGTTTTCTGATTCAACAAAATGTTATAAAGAGGAGACTTCAAGAGGAAAGAAAAGGAAAGATTTTGGAGAAAATCAGAGAAGGAGAAAAGAGATTAAGGTCTAAACCAAAATCACAGGAGATCCTGCGAGAAATTAAGTCATATCAGGCACAGTATTTGAAATTGGTTAATCAGGACATAGAATGGAAGATTAAACAAATGAGACAAAAAACTTTTGAATCAGATAATAAGTGTGGAAAGCTGCTAGCTTGGCAGCTGAAGAAAAGACAAAAATTAAATACAGTGACCAATCTTGAAGTAAATGGAAGGATTATACAAAACCCACAGGAGATCAAAGACTGTTTCCAGAGATACTTCAAACAATTGTATGCACAAGGACCACAGAATGAGACCAAAATCGAGAAATTCTTAAAAACAAATGGATTACAAAATATATCTCAGGAGAGCAAATTAATATTGAATGACAGAATTTCTGAACAGGAGGTTGAAGGTGCCATTAAGAATTTACAGCTTGGCAAGTCTCCAGGCCCATATGGCTTTCCTCCAAATATTACAAAGTAATGAAGGACTATTTAATTCAGCCATTAATGGAGGTCTGCAATGAAATTATGGAGGGGAAAAGAGCGCCAGAGTCGTGGAAAGATGCCTATATCACGCTTATACCGAAAAATGAGTCAGAAAAGACACAACTTAAGAACTACCGCCCCATATCCCTACTTAATGTGGATTATAAAATTTTTGCTGACATTTTAGCTAAAAGATTAAAAAAAGTCCTAGCGGGAATCATACATAAAGACCAAGCAGGCTTTCTCCCAGGCAGACATATGACAAACAACACAAGGAACTTAATTGACATCTTGGAAAAATTACAAGTTGATATTAATACAAAAGCAGTATTGATATTCATCGACGCAGAGAAAGCCTTTGACAACATTTCTTGGAGTTTTATGAAGAAAAACCTGCAAGGGATGGGGGTGGGAGAAAGGTTTGGAAACGGTATAGGGGCGATTTATTCAGAACAAAAGGCAAAATTGATAGTGAATAACACAGTTACAGAAGAATTTAAGGTAGAGAAAGGGACACGACAAGGCTGCCCAATTTCCCCTCTGCTTTTTATTTCAGTCCTGGAGGTCTTGCTGAACATGATTAGAAGGGACCAACAGATTCAAGGTATACAGGTCGGAGCCAAACATTATAAATTGAAAGCCTATGCAGATGACCTAGTTTTGACATTACAGGAGCCAATCCCTAGTACTAGAAGAGCTTTGGAAATAATACAAGAATTTGGTCAGGTGGCAGGGCTTAAACTTAATAAATTAAAAACTACGGTTTTGGAAAAAAACTTGACACCAATAGAGAAGGAAAGGTTTCAGGGAGAAACAGGTTTAATAGTAACGAAAAAAGTAAAATACCTAGGGGTGAACATGACTTCGAAGAATGCTAACTTATTTAAAGAAATTATGAAAAGTGTTGGTCTGAAGTGAAAAAAGATCTTGAAATATGGACAAACCTAAAGCTTTCCTTACTGGGTAGATTTGCAGTTATTAAAATGAATGTATTGCCAAAACTGTTGTTTCTGTTTCAAACCTTACAAATAATTGACAAGATGGACTGTTTCAAGAAGTGGCAAAAAGAAATTTCTAGATTTGTCTGGCAGGGCAAAAAGCCCAGAATTAAATATAAAATTCTTACTGATGCAAAGGATAGAGGGGGGTTTGCCCGGCCGGACTTTAAACTATACTACGAGGCGGCAGCCTTTTGCTGGTTAAAGGAATGGCTACTTCTTGAGAATACAGACATTCTTGATTTGGAAGGACATGATAATGTTTTTGGATGGCATGCATACTTATGGTATGGTAAGGAGAAAGCTCATATGGCGTTTAAAAACCATATTGTCAGAAAAGCATTGTTCAATGTCTGGGTCAGATATAAAGATTTTTTGGAGAATAAAACCCCAAGGTGGCTTTCACCAATGGAAGCTAAGGCCTTGAAAAAACTTAACATGAGATCGAACTGGCCAAAATATTGGGAAATTTTGGAACAGGATGGGGACAAACTGAAATTGCAGAGTTATGAGAAACTTAAAGATAAGGTGCAGGATTGGTTACACTATTTCCAAGTAAGAGAGGCCTATAATTCGGACAGGAAAATTGGCTTCCAGGTGGAAAAATCGAAGTTGGAAACAGAAGTTAAAGAACATTTAGAACAGAACTGTCTTCCGAAACTTACTAAAGAACAAAAAGAACTGTTGAATGACCCTATCACATCGTACGAAATTCAAAGAGCAATTAAGGAAGCAAAGATAGGAATGCCACCAGGGCCAGACGGCCTACCGGCAATATATTATAAAAGATTGAGGACTTACTGTCTGACCCATTAAGAAGTATCTTAAAAGACGGAACCATGCCGGATTCTTGGAAAGACAGCCTTATTGCATTAATTCCAAAACAGGGAACGGACAATCTACTTATTAACAACAATAGGTCTATCGCACTTCTAAATAACGATTATAAATTATATGCAAATATTTTAGCCGAAAGATCAAAAAAAAGTCTTCCAGATATATAATCTATATAATCTATATAATAATATATAATATATATAATATATAAAATAACCGCAAAAATCGATAGACTTCTTTTAGACTACGAAGTAATGGATGAGGAGGTTAAGGCTTCAATGATAAAGTGGGCCCAAGATGTGGGCCGTCCAATTATGCTAAAAGATGGGGAAAACTGATGGAATGTACATTTGAAATTTACAGCCAGCTATAATATAAGAGAGAACATGATGAAAATGGCTCATAGGTGGTACCTCACTCCTTCTAGATGATCAAGAAAAGATTAAGATTTGGGGGGGGGGGGATATACGATGAATTTAAAAAGATGATGGGGATAACTTTTACAAAAAAAACGGAGGCATTTCTATGAAGTATTTTAGATAAAGAGATCCCAAAAAATCTAAGAGAGATATTCTTGTATGCAACCGCAGCAGCTCGTATACTTGTGGCCAAGGGATGGAAAGATTACGAGGCTCCAAAAATAACAGATTGGCAAATCAAATTACAGGAATTGGTGGAGACGGCTCAATTGACTAGCAAACTCAGAGGAATCTCAAAGCAAAAATTTGCAGAAAAATGGGATGGTTATACAAGATATGTTCAAAAATACAATAATAGTTTTGACTCCGTGCTAGCATTTGAGTGATAAAGGACCTAAAAGGAGGTGGACAACAATTAAGGATTTATTATGTTTTCAGAATGTATTGGAAAATTTATATAGAAAGGATTATTGTTTTGTGTACATTCCATTGTAAGAATGGAAACAGAGCCAGAGCCACAGCCACAGCCTAAGTCTGAAACAGTCCTTGATAGAGTGCCAGAGCCAGAGCCAGAGCCTGAATCAGTGCCAGAACCAAGCCCTCATTCAGAACCAGAGCCTGAGAAAGAGCCAGAGCCAGAACCAGAGAAAAAGAAACGGCCACAGCCTGAGTCTGAAACAGCCCTTGATAGAGAGCCAGAATCAGAGAATCAGAATCAGAGTATCAGAGTCAGAACCAGATCTTCGGTAAAGACGTGGTCTGGTCTTAGCGCAACTGCTCCTCCCACCCGCGATAACAGAGATTGGGTGTTCCAATACATCCCCCCGTAGGGAACCTGCCCCAGCCATTCTGTTGGCTGAGGCCCCCTCCCAGACAGCCCTGACCCTTTCCCCTTAAAAAGCAAGATACAAAATATACAATAACCTTAAAAAATAGTAAAAGAAAAACAAAGCAAGAAACAATTATGCTAAACTTAAAATAATCCCCGCCCCAACTAAACATTTGTCCCACCCCAGAAAGAAAATAATAACAACAACAACAACAAAAAACCACCGTTTGAGGTGCAACAGAGACACAGCCAGAGACAGAGCGAGACCCTGAATCAGTGCCATAACCAAGCCCTCATTCAGAACCAGAGCCTGAAACAGAGCCACAGCCCGAACCAGAGCAACAGCCACAGACTAGAGCCACAGACTGAGTCTGCAACAGTACTTGATACAGTGCCGGAGCCTGAAACAGAGACACAGCCTCAAACAGAGCCTGAGCCTGAAACAGAGGCAGAGCCACAGCCAGAGCCTGAGTCTGAAACAGTCCTTGATAGAGTGCCGGAGCCAGAGCCAGAGCCAGAGCCAGAGGCAGAGCCAGAAATAGGGCTTGATACAGGGCCGGAGCGCAAAACATAGCTGCAACCACAGCCTAGAGTCACAGCCTGAGACTGCAACACTACTTGATATAGTGCCGGAGCTGGAGCCAGAGCCAGAGACACAGCCAGAGCCAGAACAAAACCCTAATTCAGAACCAGAGCCTGAAAGAGAGCCAGAGCCAGAAACTGTGCTTGATAGAGTGCCAGAGCCTGAAACAGAGGCAGAGGCAGATACAGGGCTTGAAACAGCGTCGGAGCCTGAAACAGAGAAACAGCGTGAAACAGAGACAAAGGCTGAGACACTGGCCGATCCTGAAATAGAGCTAGAATAAGGGCTAGAGCCAAAGACAGAGACAATGCCTAATAAAGAGCAGAAGCCTGAGCCTGAGCCTGAAGCACTGCTTGATACAGTGCCAGAGCCTGAAACAGAACCAGAGCCACAGCTACAGCCATAGTGCCACAGCCTGAGTCTGCAACAGTGGTTGATACAGCGCCGGAGCCTGAAACAGAGACACAGCCTGAAACAGAACCTGAGCCTGGTTATTAGCATGGCAATTAAAGAAGAGAGAGGCAGAAAGGCTTATAAATAGAGTTAAGTGCGAAGGCAAAATAATAAACAACCCTAAAGAAATAGAGAAATGATTTCTCGAATTCTTTAGAGAAATCTATAAGGAAGGAAATGAAACAACAGAAGAAGTTAAAGAACATTTAGAACAGAACTGTCTTCCGAAACTTACTAAAGAACAAAAAGAACTGTTGAATGCCCCTATCACATCGTACGAAATTCAAAGAGCAATTAAGGAAGCAAAGATAGGAAAGCCACCAGGGCCAGACGGCCTACTGGCAATATATTATAAAAAAATTGAGGACTTACTGTCTGACCCATTAAGAAGTATCTTAAAAGATGGAACCATGCCGGATTCTTGGAAAGACAGCCTTATTGCATTAATTCCAAAACAGGGAATGGACAATCTACTTATTAACAACTATAGGCCTATCGCACTTCTAAATAACGATTATAAATTATATGCTAATATTTTAGCCGAAAGATCAAAAAAAGTCTTCCAGATGACGATATACAATGACCAAGCTGGCTTTTTGCCCGGGAGGCACATTTATAGCAACACTAGAAACATTATAAACTTATTAGCGTATTTAGACTTAAGAATAGAAAAGAAGGCAGTCTGAATGGCTATAGATGCAGAAAAAGCTTTCGACAGCGTATCCTGGAAATTTATGAAAGGTCTATTACACCATATGGATTTTGGTATACAGTATATAAAAGGTGTCAGGGAACTGCCATCGCAGCCGAGAGGAGAGGTAAGGCTCCCCAATGATGCCGGAGAGGGAACTAGCAAGGAGAGAGAGAGAGCTTCCGCTGGGGAAGGAAACCAAGGTGACACCAGGAAGAAAGGAGAGGCTGAGAGTACTTCGGAGGGAAGGCTCCGAGACTCTTCCAGTGAGATCAGTGGGGAGAGCGCAGGACCTCCGCTTGGCACGCCTACTCTGCGCAGAAGGCTTCCGCGCAGAGAAGCGAGGCGGAGACTTGCTGTCAAGGAATTCTTATGTTGGAAGAAGTTCAGGAAACACCCACTGACGGATTCTGCCAGTGACTGAGACAGTCGCGCTGTTAGGGCTGTCAAACCGGGGAAAGGTTTAGCCATACAACTAGCTTGGAGCAGTTTGGAATTTACGCACAAGCAACCCCAATTCCCATTACAAAAGGGATTGAAGCAATATAATCAAAACAAAAAGCTAAAATCATAATCAATGGAAATTTATCACAGGAGTGTGTAATCAGTAAAGGGGTCAGACAAGGTTGCCCACTATCCCCCTTAATTTTCATATTAACATTGGAAGTTTTATGTAAACAAATTAGGGAAGAAAAAGAAATAAAAGGGATTATGCTGGGAAATATAAGTTACAAAATGAGGGCATTTGCTGACGATTTAATTATAACTACGGAGCAACCAAAACAGAGTTTAAGAAAGGTGTTGGAAATAATATATGGCTACGGTAAAGTTGCGGGGTTCAAAATAAATTTAAACAAGACAAAACTATTAGTTAAAAATATGTCGCCAGATGAAAAAGCAGAATTAGAACAAATAATACGCATTAATATCTACCCCCAAATCAAGTATTTAGGATTATGGATAACACCAAAGAATATTAACTTATATGAAGATAATTATACCAATTGTTGGAAAGATATCAAAAGACAGTTGGAGACATGGACAAGGTTAAATTTATCATTCCTGGGCCGTATTTCGGTAATAAAAATGATAGTTTTACCAAAGCTACTCTTTCACCCCAGAAAGAAAACAACAACAACAAAAACAAACCACCGTTTGTGGTGCAACAGAGACACAGCCAGAGACAGAGCGAGACCCTGAATCAGTGCCATAACCAAGCCCTCATTCAGAACCAGACCCTGAAAAAGAGCCACAGCCCGAACCAGAGCAACAGCCACAGCCTGAGTCTGCAACAGTACTTGATACAGTGCCGGAGCCTGAAACAGAGACACAGCCTCAAACAGAGCCTGAGCCTGAAACAGAGGCAGAGCCACAGCCTGAGTCTGAAACAGTCCTTGATAGAGTGCCAGAGCCAGAGCCAGAGCGAGACCCTGAATCAGAGTCAGAGTGAGACCCTGAATCAGAGCCAGAGTGAGACCCAGAATCAGAATCAGAATCAGAGCCAGGGCCAGGGCCAGGGCCAGGGCCAGGGCTTGATACAGGGCCAGAGCGCAAAAACATAGCTGCAGCCACAGACTGAGTCTGCAGCAGTACTTGATACAGTGCCGGAGCTGGAGCCAGAGCCAGAGCCAGAGACACAGCCAGAGCCAGAACAAAACCCTAATTCAGAACCAGAGTGTGATGGCCTGGGAATCCGATTCAGAGGCTGAACCGGAGGAATCCCAGCCTGCACAGGAGTCCCCGCCTCCAGGACCGGCTGAACTGGGGCAGGGCCTTGATTCTGAAGCGCCTGCACCTGTGCCGGATCCTCAGGAGCAGACACCAGGTGAATCCACTCTGGCTCCAGAGGTGGTTGAGGACTCAGTGCCTACAGGTGAGTCTCCCCCTGGGCCCAGTAACCCTTCAGTCTCTCCTGAACTGCAGAGGCTCAGGGCAGAGAGGCGAAGGGAACTGATTTCTCCCAGGAGGAGTGCTCGCCTTAAGGCCAGGAGAGGCGGGTCTCCTGGGGGCCGGGACCGCCCCTGGCCTCAGAGAAGATAAAGGCCAGTCAGCCCGGTCCCAGGTTGTGGGAGCAACGTCGTTGTTGAGTACCTGTTCCTGCCCGGACCCAGACCTGACCCTCCAGTGTTCCTGTCCCCACCCGGCTTCCTGCTTCGGACCTCGCCCTGCTCCTTGTGAACTGTTTCCAGGCTAGTGACCCAGGACCGGACTTTGACTACGCCAACAGTAACCTTTCCCCCGGGGCCAGCACACAGAGACTGAAAGAGAGCGAGACCCTGAAATATAGCTGGGTCAGAGGCAGAGGAAGAGCCATCATGAGACCCTGAATCAGAGTCAGAACCAGATCTTCATTCAGAACCAGACCCTGAAAGAGAGCCAGAGCCACAGACTGAGCCACAGACGGAGCCTAGAGCCACAGCCGAGATCCACAGCCTGAGTCTGAAATAGTGCTTGATAGAGTGCTGGAACCTGAAACAGAGACACTGTCTGAAACTGAGCCTGACGCTTAAACGTAGCCAGGGGCAGAGGGAGAGGCAGAGCCTGATACAGTGCTTGATACAGCATAGGAGCCTGCAGCAGAGACACAGCCAGATCCAGAGACACAGCCAGAGCCAGAACAAAACCCTCCTTCAGAAACAGAGCCTGAAAGAGAGCCAGAGCCAGAAACAGAACCAGAGCCACAGCGACAGCCATAGCGCCACAGCCTGAGTCTGCAACAGTGGTTGATACACCGCCGGAGCCTGAAACAGAGACACAGCCTGAAACAGAACCTGAGCCTGGTTATTAGCATGGCAATTAAAGAAGAGAGAGGCAGAAAGGCTTATAAATAGAGTTAAGTGCGAAGGCAAAATAATAAAGAACCCTAAAGAAATAGAGAAACGATTTCTCAAATTCTTTAGAGAAATCTATAAGGAAGGAAATGAAACAACAGAAGAAGTTAAAGAAAATTTAGAACAGAACTGTCTTCCGAAACTTGCTAAAGAACAAACAGAACTGTTGAATGCCCCTATCACATCGTACAAAATTCAAAGAGCAATTCAGGAAGCAAAGATTGGAAAGCCACCAGGGCCAGACGTCCTACCGGCAATATATTATTAAAAAAATGAGGACTTACTGTCTGACCCATTAAGAAGTATCTTAAAAAAAATAACAACTTCCGGCGAACCGCAGCCACAGGAAAGGAGTGTGAGGCTGCCCTCCGGGGGAGGGGGTCTCAAACAATGCGGGGGTCTAGAGGTGTCACGAAGGCTCCGTGGACCTCGAAACCCCAAGAGGGTTATCTTGGGGGACAGGTACCTGGTGGTGCTGCTGGCGCACCCCTGTTTTTCGGACATTTTAAATCAAGTTTGAGAACAGGATTGGAGCTGCAGCATGAAAGGGAAGCAACAGACTTCGAGTGAAAGCGGCAAGCCTCCAACAACAATTAAGAAGCTGGGTCATAACTAAATCAATAACAGATTGAATTTAAGTTAAAGAAACCAGCGGAACAAAGATACTATGATATGAAAGAAGAAGGAATTTGCTTCAGCGGTAAGAGTAAACGGCGTGTGACGGAAGACTGGGAGAGGAGAGGGAGTAAGACTGTAACTGCTGAGATTGAAAACAGTTGAATATTTGAAAAGCGGATAGAAACATTTCTGCTCTGTCCTGATCGGAGCGCGCTATGCCAGCGACCAAAAGGGACTGTAATTTTTTACCCAGTCTAGGATATATAAGTGAGACTTTGTTCCGAGTTACTGTATTTTCTATATACCTCCCCCGCCTAATGTGTTCAAGCTGAAACTGTTTCTCTTTATTATTTGGGGTGCTTAATTGACTGAAAGCTGAGTTTGTTATTGAGAGGAGCGGATACGACGAGAGGTCTGGGAGGAGAAAGTGAACTGTAAGAGGAGAACTTTGGAAAACAGCGGAACCTCTCGCCGCCATTGTGTGCTCCATTTCCTGTTTTTCTCTTAAAGCGGCACACAGGTGTAATCATTTAGGAGAAGATAATCTTGGCGCCTTAAACATTTAATCTATTGCTACAGAAAACGGGGAGTAAACGGCTAAGTCGAAAGAAAAGAAAAGAAGACTTAAACACAGTACCTTGGCAATACTTTACGTTCTCTCTAGACCCTGCTGCCTTCCCGTGGCAATCTGTTGGTGTAATTTTGACTCCCCCCCCCCCCACCTTTTCTGTTCCGGCTTCGAAACCTGCCCCGTATTTCATCCCTACTTCCTGGAAAGTATTGAGCTGGATGTTCCCCACCTCCTTTTCTCCCCCCTGTGTCTTGATGTTCCCTACTTTATTTACTCTCTAGGACTTAAATCTCGAGAACTTTCTTCCTCCTTCATTTGCTTTTTGTGACTGTAAACGATCCATCTAACTGGTCCCCTAGCTGTGCGTGGAGAGAGACTTCATACTGAAGAACTAAAAGGGTGAATGCAAGTAAAGCGCCACCGTGTGGGGCCAGAAAGGAACTACATTGGGAAAACAAAGAAATTTTTTAAACTACAGTTGAGCGACCCCTAGGGGTGGGGAAAAACTTTTTTCTCTCTTTTGTTTCATTTTCATTTTTTTTTTTTAGTTAATTAAGACAAATAGAAATACAAAATGAAAAAGGGGGCGGGAACGCCTGCTGAAAGGAGACCATCCAGACAAGAAAATGGGAAAGAGGGGAAGGAAATTAAGGACTATGATAATTTGATGGCTGAAATAAGGAAAGAATTTAAACATAATGAACAGTATATTGAGAAAAAATTATTGGAAGTACAGGACTCATTGAATAAGAGATTAGAGGGGGGGTGGGAGAACTAACAGGAAAAGTAAAAGATTTATCTCTAAGATCCAAAGTACTTGAAGACTCAATGAAAAGGGTTCAAAAAGATATCAAAGAAAATAGGAAAGATATGGACAGGATTAAGACAGAGGTGAAGGAGATAAATAAAATACAGGAAGAGTTACTGGATAGTGTGGCGATGACTCAAATGAGACAGAAGCAATCAAACCTGAAATTTAGGGGAACCAAATGAAAATATACGATCTAAATTGGTTAGATATGAAGGAAGAAGACATAGGATATTCAGTTGCAAATATTTTTCGGATAAAAACAAAATCAGCCAAAGCCAGAGGGAAGAAACTGCCAGGAGATGTCCTGGTCATGTTTAACTCTCTGGATATGAGAAATGAAATACTAAAGCTAAACTATAATCAAAAACTATGTATTGAAGGAAAGCCAATTATTATATTTAAAGAGATTCCTTCGAGATTTCTTTGTAAGAGAGATGTTTATAAAAAACTAACTAACTAACGGAAGAAGAACGGGATCCAATATAGATGGGAATTCCCGGAAGGGATTTCATTCTATTTCAAGGGGAAAAGATTCAAACTATCCAGCTCTCTGGAATTGGATAAATTTGCAAGAAGATCTGGGAAGGTTGGGAGGGTGGGAACCAGAAGGGGAGCAGATGGGGGAAGAGAGGGGTGGAGGTGAAGGAAGTGGAGAGGGAGAAGGGGAGGAAAATTTAGACGAAGAAAAAGAAGAGGAAGAGACAGATAACAAAGAACAGTAGATTTAACTTAGATTCGACCACTTACTGATTGTACATTAAAAATTACCTCGTGGAATGTGAATGGGCTAAACAATAAAAATAAAAGGAACGAAATTGCTCATGTATTGCTTAAAAAGAACCTTGACATAATCTGTCTACAAGAAATTCATGTAACAAGAAAACATAAAAGAATTTTAAGTAATAAGAGATTAGGGTTAGACTTTGTAGCATCGGATAATGTCAAGAAAAGAGGAGTGGTATTATATATAAAAGAAAACCTTGATCCAAAACTAATACATAAAGACGAAGAGGGGAGAACGATAGTAGTACAGATCACCCAATCAAGGAGAAAAGATAAATGTGGTTGGGATATATGCACCCAATGACAAAAAGTCAGCATTCTATTCTGAACTAGGTAACAAATTGTTAGAATGGATGGACCAACAATTGATATTGATGGGGGACTTCAATGGAGTGGTTCTCCCAAACTTGGATAGATCAATAAGAAAACAGGAAGTGAGGGAGGGCAAATTACCGAAAGCCTTCTTCGAATTAGTGGAACATTTGGGACTAATTGATGCTTGGAGATTTAAAAACCCCACGATAAAACAATTTACCTTCTTTTCAAACCCAAATCAAAGCTGGGGGAGAATAGCCCATATTTGGATTTCGAAGGAATTGACGCAAAGAGTAATTAAGACGGAAATCCTCCCACAAACCCTATCTGATCACAATCCAGTATATATGGAGGTAAAAGGAAAAGACTTTAGAACATTAAGATGGAAAATGAATGAAAATCTATTCAATGATCAAAAGATAGTAAATAAAGCAAAAGAGACAATTGAGGAATACTTTAAGTGGAATTTGAATAAAGAAACATCTCTAGAAATGGTGTGGGGCGCTGGGAAGGCCGTCATGAGGGGTTTCCTAATCCAGAAAAATAGCATCTTAAAAAAGAAAAAAAGAGAAAAGGAAAGAAGAAATCTTATTGCATCTCATGGAGAATGAAAGACAATTAACCATTAAACCAGGAGATGAAATAATAAAACAAAACATAAGGATGCTACAAGCTCAATTTTCTATGATAGTGAACCAGGAGATTGAATGGAGGATCAAAATGATGAAACAAAAGAACTTTGAATCAGCAAATAAGATAGGGAAATACCTGGCGTGGCAATTAAGAGAGAGGAAAAAACAAAACACGATATGTAAGATAAGGGATGGAGAAAGGATAGTGGAGGACCCAAAAGAGATAAAGAAGATATTTCAGAAATACTATAAGGAATTATACAAAAGAGAAAAAGAGATAGATAATGAGATAGAAGATTACTTAAAACAATACCAATTGCAACAGATCACGACTGAAGAAAGAGAATATCTAAATCAGACAATTACAGAGGAAGAAATTAGGAAAGCAATAAAAAAAATGAAAAGAGGAAAAGTGCCGGGGCCAGATGGTATCTCGGCTAAATATTATAAAATATTAAGTGATCAACTTTCCCCAGTGCTATGTGAAGTCATGAACAATGTACTAAAAGAAGGGAGAATTCCAAACACCTGGAAAGAAGCGTATATTACCTTAATCCCTAAAAAAGATACAGATGGCTTAGAGGTAAAAAACTATAGACCTATCTCATTATTAAATAATGACTATAAACTATTCGCAGACGTATTGGCGGAAAGGTTAAAAAAAGTCTTAAATAAGAGAATCCATAAAGACCAAACGGGTTTCCTCCCGGGGAGACAATTGAAAGACAATGTAAGAAATGTGATAGACATTATTGAATATCTGCATAGTAGAATAGACAAGCAGGCGGCGCTGATCTTCATTGATGCCGAGGAGGCATTTGACAACGTCTCCTGGCGTTTCATGAGGGAAAATTTAAAAATGATGGGAATTGGTGAAGGATTTAGAAAAGGTATTGAGGCTATTTATCAAGAGCAAAAAGCCAAACTTATAATAAACAACAATATATCGGAGGCCTTTGATATTACCAAAGGGAATAGGCAAGGCTGTCCCTTATCCCCTTTGTTATTTATAACAGTGTTGGAAGTGTTTAATAAAAGGTTAAGGGAAACACCGGAGGTTAAAGGAATTAAGGTAGGAAGCAAGGAATTCAAAATAAAAGTATATGCAGACAACCTGATATTAACATTGGAAGATCCTAAGAACAGTTTACAAGAAGCCCTACAGAAACTAGAAGAATTTGGAAAAGTGGCAGGTCTCAAGCTCAACAGGAATAAGACTAAAATGATAACAAAAAATATAACCAAGGAAGATATAGTAGAGCTAGAACAAAGGACGGGAATTATGGTTGCTAAGAAGGTAAAATATCTAGGAGTGTGGATCACAGCAAAAAATATAAACTTCTACAAAGATAATTAATAGACTACTTGGAAGGGTGTCAAAAAAGATTTAGAAATCTGGGAGAGATTGAAACTTTCCTTCTTAGGGAGGATATCGGATATTAAAATGAATGTCCTGCCCAGAATGTTATTTTTGTTTCAAACTATACCAGTAACGAAAGGACTAAAACAGTGCAAAGATTGGCAAAGGATCTTAGCGAGATTCATTTGGCAGGGGAAAAGATCACATATAAAAATGAAAATTGTGCTGGTCCCGGCGGGAAGGTTACCGTTGGCGTAGTCAAAGTCCGGTCCTGGGTCACTAGCCTGGAAACAGTTCACAAGGAGCGGGGCGAGGTCCGAAGCAGGAAGCCGGGCGGGGACAGGAACACTGGAGGGTCAGGTCTGGGTCCGGGCAGGAACAGGTATTCAACAACGACGTTGCTCCCGCAACCTGGGACCGGGCTGACTGGCCTTTATCTTCTCTGAGGCCAGGGGCGGTCCCGGCCCCCAGGAGACCCGCCTCTCCTGGCCTTAAGGCGAGCACTCCTCCTGGGAGAAATCAGTTCCCTTCGCCTCTCTGCCCTGAGCCTCTGCAGTTCAGGAGAGGCTGAAGGGTTACTGGGCCCAGGGGGAGACTCACCTGTAGGCACTGAGTCCTCAACCACCTCTGGAGCCAGAGTGGATTCACCTGGTGCCTGCTCCTGAGGATCCGGCACAGGCGCAGGCGCTTCAGAATCAAGGCTCTGCCCCAGTTCAGCCGGCCCTGGAGGCGGGGACTCCGGTGCAGGCTGGGATTCCTCCGGTTCAGCCTCTGAATCGGATTCCCAGGCCATCACAAAATTACTGGTAGATAAAAAAGAAAGAGGGGGTTTTTCTTTACCAGATTTGAGTTTATATTACGAAGCGGCTTGCTTAACGTGGGTGAAAGACTGGATAAAGCTAGAGAATACTGATATCTTGGATTTAGAGGGCTTTGATAACAGGTACGGGTGGCACTCGTACCTGTGGTACGAAAAGGTGAAAGTTCATAGAGGCTTTCTAAATCATATAATTAGAGGACCATTATTTCAAGTATGGGAAAGAAATAAGAACCTGCTGGAAAAGAAAACCCTGTGGTGGATCTCACCAATAAATGCCTTAACTGTCAAAAAAAACTAACATGGAGGGGGGGAAAGCTACCTATGAAGATCTTATCAATAAAACTGATCAGGGCATAAAACTCAAGCCCTATGAGGAGGTAAAGAATGTACTCACAGGGTGGCTGCAATACCATCAAGTGAATGATCTGTTAAAAGATGTTAAAAAGAAACTGGGATTTGAAGATACAAAATCTAAATTTAATGTGGAAGTCATAGAAGGTATGTATGACCTCTTACTGGATTGGTATACAAAAGACGAAGAGGTGAAGGAGGCCATGATAAAATGGGCCATAGATATTGGTTACAACATTGACTTTGTAAAGTGGCAAGAATTGTGGAATGTAAATATGAAATTCACGGCGTGTACGGCACTAAGGGAGAACCTCTGGAAGATGATTTATAGGTGGCATCTCACACCAGTGAAATTGGCTAAGATTTATAAACCGAAGATTAAGAAATGCTGGAAATGTGGAGAGGGGGATGGTGAGTTCTATCATATGTGGTGGACATGCAGTAAAGTAAAAGGCTTTTGGGAACTGATTTACAACAAACTTAAAAAAAAAAATAAGTATACTTTTCCCAAAAAGCCTGAAGCTTTCCTGCTAGGAATAGTTGGCAAGGAAATAAAAAAAGGGGACAAAAATCTGTTTCTATATGCCACAACGGCCGCTAGAACTATGTTAGCCCAAAGCTGGAAAATGGAATTAATACCTACTATAAATGACTGGCAGATCAAGATGATAAATTATGCTGAACTAGCTAGAATAACAGGAAGAATAAGAGACCAGGATGACCAGAAGTTTCATGAAAATTGGAACAAATATCTGACGTATATAAGAGATAGGTATAGAACTTCGATGACTCTGGCAGGGCTGGAACAACTCTAACAGTGTTTGGCAACTATGTAAAGGAGATAAAACACGTAACTTTAGAAATTATCTGATACTTACCAATGAAGTGAAGGGAAGTCCGAGGCTCGGCGGAGCCCAAAATAACGGTGTACTAGAAATAATAATAATGATTTTATTGCATTAGCCATGCGGCCATAGCATAATATACATAGAAATAACAACATAAAATGGGGGTGGGGAGATAAAAGTGTATGCCGTTCTGGGCGAATACTTTGAGAGAATGGGGATAACAAAGGTAACGGGAGATTTAAAACATCGAGTGACAGAGAATACAAAAAACAGGTTTGATTGTGCGGCGTATCGACTACATCTGTGGTATTGAGGAAGGAGTTGGTGCCGCTTTCCTCTTCATCACACTAAGCAGGAAATTAGCTGTCATCTCGGTAATCCAACAGTCAGAATCCTGCAGAAGAAGGGACACTATCCAAGGCTGGATTGGGAGATGAAGCTTGTTCACGAGAGGAGTTAGAAACCGAGATCTTTCATCTGTCCAGTTGGGGCAGAAGAGCATTACATGTTCCATAGTCTCCAGAGCCGTGTCATTGCAGGTGCATGCTCTATTTGCGATGGGAACTCTGGAGTAACGACCCGACAGAACTGCTGTAGGAAAACAGTTGAGACGGGCACAGGTAAAGGCCCTTCGCTTAGCCTCCGAAGGAATTGTGAAGCAGTATAGAGGGATCCCTTCAGGGGGTGGAATAGCTAGGGCTAAGCCTGAACACGGCCCTCTTGCATGGGAAGCTGTGTTAGAGAAGTCAAGTTGCTCCAGCTTCTTTTTGATTAGAGGTAGGGTCGCCGGGCTTATACACTCTAAATTAAAAACAGTTTTGCGGTTCAAATTGAGAAGAGAGCGGAGTTTGAGATTAATTGTAGTTTTCCAAGGAGAATTATGAATATCTCTTAGGATCAGATTGGAGAAACCACCTCTAATTCGAGCATCCGATGGTAGTAGGTGGGAGCTGTAGGAAATGGCTCGACTCCATGCTCGTTTTACAATTGAGGGCTGGGCGAACTCAAGTCGTAAGGCTGCACCTGAGACACATCTTGGGACGCCAGAAAGAGATCTCAAAAACATATGAAGTGGGCGATCCAAGTTACCTGATATTGCTGTAGTCCATACTTCGCAGCCATATAATAGTTTAGGGACAACTTTGGCATTAAACATTTGAATTGCTGCTGGAAGGTGTTTGCCGCCCTTCTGGTGATAAAATCGGACAATGGCATTAGAGGTCGTGGTTGCAGCAAGAGAGGCAGATTGTAGATGGGTGGTCCAGGAGAGATTATAAGTAAATATTAAGCCTAGATATTTAAAGGCTTTTACCTTTTCTAAGTAGCCACCTGTGATCTTAAGCGGCTCCAGCTTGAGTTTGCGGGAACGAGTGAAGTGGAGAACTTTCGATTTTTTATAATTAATATTAAGAGCTTCCGCCTTACAATAGGCGATAAATGCATTAACTGCATTTGCTAGGTCCGCAGCTGTTCTGGATAAGATGACGGCATCATCCGCATAGAAAAGGGAAGCAACGGGGTGGCCTGCTAAGTGAGGAGGGTACTTAGTTGCTAGCTTCAAAGGGGAAAGGGCATCATGAAGATAAAGATTAAACAGTAAAGGGGCCAAGAGACAACCTTGTCGGATGCCCCCTGGCCGTTGGGAATGGGGTGGTAAGGTAGCCGTTGGGACCAATTCGAACGCGAGCTGTGGTGTTTGAATAAAGGGAAATAATTAGGGAAAGGAGGTGTGGATCAATTCCCAAATGGGCAAGTTTGGACCATAATCTCTGCCTAGGAATGGAATCAAAGGCGGCCTCCAGGTCCATGAAAGAGGCAAACAGGTGGCCTTGCCTTGGTGCAGTGTATTTACTGGCAAGGTGATAAAGAGTTAGACAGTGGTCCATGGTTGATGCTGACTTCCGGAAGCCAATCTGTTCTGGCGGTAGAATGTTTCTCTCATGGACCCATGAAAGAAGTTCATCCAGTAAGACAGCGGCAAATATTTTCCCCGGAATAGATAGTAAGCTGATGGGGCGATAGTGCCTAGGGATGTTTGGCTGGCCGCCTTTGAAAATCGGAACTATTGTAGCTTCTCTCCAGGAGTCGGGGATGTCTAAGGCGGAGGAGATAGCGGTGAATACAGGAGTCAGCTGTTCACTCCACCAAAGAGGATCAGTCAGGAAAAGGTCCAACGGGACCATGTCTGGGCCGGGGGCCTTATTCCTACGCATGGACATTATGATGTTGAAGATGCGGGTTGAGGTAAAATTTACTGAGGAGGTGGAACTAAGAGAACAGGAACAGAGGTCCGACGGGGATTGAAGGTGATTTGTAAGATGATTTGGAGAAGCGAAACTGGCTGAATAATAAGCGATCCATTCGTCAGCGGAAATCAGGATAGCTGAATTGGGTGGTGCCGAAGGCCTAACTAAGCGCCAAAAGGAGCGGGAGTCATGCCTCTCTACAGCTGAACGAAGAGTGGACCAAGCCTCAAGGATGTGTTGCTGTTTCTTGCAATGAATCATGTTTCTGTATGTCCTTTTAGTAACTAGAAGCTCTGCACGGGTTTGGGGGTCGTTGGAAAATTTGATGATTCTGACCATTTTCCTAATTCGCCTTCTTAGGACTTTACATTCCTTGTCAAACCAGGGTGATTCGGAGAAGAAGCGTTGGTGAGTAGGCGAGGTGATGGTTATGTAGGTTGTTAAAAAGCATCAATTAATTTCCGGTATTGGTCAGCGGGCGGAATTGAGTCAGAAAGAACTGTAGGCATATCAAGTGATTTTTGTATGTCCAGGGCAAGAGAGGAGCTGAGGCTTGTCCATTTCTTTGTTTTATATACAGGGTAGCTCTGTACGGTGGAACTATAGTTTGAGGGGACTGAGAATGGCTCTATTAGGTTTAACATTAAAGTCAATGGAAGGTGGTCACCACCAAAATATTCAGCCACTTCCATTTTTGTAGAAATTGAGAATAGCTCCGGCGTCAATAGAATGTAGTCGACAACACTGGTCCCCCGGGAAGAGATGCATGTTAACTGCTGCGAGGACAAGGGAGTAACGTTGCCATTTGCGATGCAAAGATCGTTTTCGATGGCCAATTGGGCCATCAGCCTCCCCGACGCATTTGTTATGGGATCAAGAGAGCATCTGTTTCCCCAGGGGGGCTGCAGGGGATTGTCCAGAAGTGCTGCGGAAGATAATATAGCATCGTCGTTGGGACCTATTCTTGCATTAAAGTCGCCTAAGAGGATTTGAGGAAGTCCTGGGTTAGTTGTTTGAAGGTCATGAAGCCAAGACGAAAGTTCAGACCACCTTTCATTACGGTCGGAATCATTAATTGCTGGAGGCAGATATACTGTAGTTATCAACCATGGGCTTTTGGTCTTTGGAAGGTGGATCTTTATAGTGAGAAAGTAAGGGGAAGATTTAAGTTCCTCGCAGATAGTGAGGGATAAGCTGGTTGAGATAAGACAGGCGAGGCCAACTTGAGGGCGACCCCTGTTAGCTAGTTTGCGAGCACAGGAGCTAAAGGAACAATAATTTGGAAGAGTGATACTTTGTTGGGACCAGGTCTCTTGGAGGCACACAATGTCAAAAGAAGAGATAAAGTTTATTGCCTCAGGATCCATTTGCTTTGTCGCCCAACCGTTAACATTCCAGGAGACAATTTTAAGGCTCTGGGGTGGGTTGGATGCGCCTTTCAGGGAAAGAACTACTTTTGCTTGGTTTGTAAGTAAGGATTGAGCCTGTTTGTTTCTAATGGTGTCGAATTTCCGCGGAGATAGGGAGCCGGCTGGTGTTTGCCTCTGGTCTGATCTTTGTCAATTATTTCCCAAGGAACTTTTAGGGATTACTCTTTGATGAGCCGGCCCATTGTTTTCCGGGCATGGCAAACTGGCCAAATGTTCTATAGTTTCGGCTGGTAAATGTTGAATACTGACATTAGTGGTCACCGGGCCTTTGAAGTATGTTATCTCTTTCCATAGGTGTTTTTCCGGGACTTGATTGTGGCCTAACTCTGCCTCGTCTAGGTACCTCAGTTTGTCCCAAGAGCCTGGTGAGTTCACCTTGGGGATGGTTCTCCCTATTGGAGGTGGTGTAGAGTTCTCTTCGGTGTGCTGGGCCTCCTTGATTGGAAGTAGATTAATCTCAGCCATTGTCTGAAGGTAACGTGGCCGACAGGCCGCCGGGTTTTGTTCTTGTATAGAGTTCAAATTAAAGGAAGTCTGGTCCTTTTTGTGGGCGTCCACATTGATTTCCTTATTTATATCTCTCCCAGCCAGCTTAATTCTTAGCATGTCTAATCTTTCTAATATTTCAGTTTGTATTGGAGATGGAAATTGGCAAAATTGCCTGATTAAGGTATTTTCTTCCACAGAGAAGGGGTCCTCATCTTCGTTCGCTTGGAATTGCGGGTCTTGCAGGTGAACGTCTTTCCTTTTTAGGTTTAGAGGCACTTGTTTCTGGGGACCAGGCCGGGTTTTGGGAGGTTATTTCTCCTTACTAAGGTTTGCGTGCTTAGCTTCCAGAAGGGGATTCAGTGGTGCCTTATTTTCAAAAAATCTGAGAATTTGTATCTGGGCCTTTAAGAATATATATCTTGATCTGTAAATAAACTTGGCCAGGTTCAGGTCTCTAAATGTGATCATTGCTCTCATAGAACAGCCATCATGATGCAAATAATCTACAGAAGTAATATCATTTGGCTTTACTGCGCCTGGCAGTATATCATTCAGAATGTTCAAGGAGCTCATTCTTCGATCTTTCCCTGTAAGAAAGCCCTTTGGTTTTGGGAAGTTTGTAAATACTAATTTTGGGGGATTTAAGATCAGGTTCCAGCATCTTGCCTGAGTAAAGGCTTGCTCATCTTGTATAGTGTTGTCATCGCGATTGGGCGTTGCATTGTCCCCATTTCTCAGTTTGCTAGGCGGTTTGCTGCCTTCATTGTTAGGTACCGCTTCACCCCCAATATCACCCCCACTGAGTGACCTATTATCAGGGCTCTGGGACGTTGCTTCCATCCTCCCATTTAGTTCTAAACTCCGGTTCGGAGATACCTCCTTAGCCGTTAGCTGTGGCGATGACTTCTTTTTCCCCTTCTTGCCTTTCTCTTTTTTATCTCGTACAGCAGATTTGTTTGGGTCCGATGGAAGTAGTTTAAATAATTTCTGCCATTGTTTATGTCAACTTGTCTTTATTTTCCTTGTTGTTTTAATGTTCTTAGTTTTCTTTTCCCTGGCTTTTGGTCTATTTTTTTGTAATTTCTTGGTTGTTACTGCTTGTCTCATCTTCACAGGTCCTACTGGTTTATGCATTTGGGGTGCATCAGTTGCTATTGTCTCTTTTGGTTGGGGGATAAGGTTTTCCACAAGGGTCAACAATAACCCATTTGTTATTGTCAAATAATTTTTTATGTTGGAAAGGTCTGTATTTATGTCTTGGAGGTGGGCCTGAAAGAGGCCATCACTCAGTTCAGTTTGAGTATACTTAAAAGTGGGCGTCTGGTCTTGATGGAATGTTGTTAATTCTGCCGGAGGCCGCTGATTATTGATGACAGAAATATTTTCCTCAGGTTTCTCCGCTAGGGCTAGTTCTTGCGCCAAGCTTCTTGGAAAGTTTGTGTTTCCAGAGTTTTGTGGAAACTCTTTGGAGTAATGTGACCAGTCAGGATGAGTAAGGGGGGGAGGAGTGACTTCATCAGTAATTAGTTCAGTTTGTTCACTCATGCACTCCTCCCTCTTAGGGAAATAATTTATAATTTTACTTTGTCTCTTTCCAGGTCCCGGGGGGTTGAGTGGCGAATCTGGCAAAATACCCAACTCCTTACATGTCTTTCTGGTGAGGACCATGTTGGGTAGTTGTCTTCCAATTAGAGAGCCAGTTGTCCCCAAGTGTTTCTTCCTAATTTGCAGGGCCGTTGGTAGAGTAGGGGTGTATCTGCAGCTTTCTCCTGCTTAGCTCGTCAGCGAGCACTGAGTCTCAATATGTTTCTCTGCATAAATATAGGTACCAGAAGGTAAAAAGGTACCAGGAGGTAAAAAGGTAAAAAGTAATAAAAACTCTGAAGCGCTAATGCAGTAAAAGTGTGAAATTAAAAACTGCCTTGCTGAACAAAGAGGAAAAAGAGGGGAAAGAAATGGCTCTTCTGTTGTAGGGTATAGGTTTTAATAAGGTGCTTGGGTTTCAGGATCTGTTCCAGAGTCCAGCAGCCACCTTCATGCAGGTCACTTGTGCGTGCTGCTCCGGAGCTTCGAGGGAGAGGAACTGTCAGCCCCAAGAGGGAATACTATCCGTGAGTTATTAAGGCAGCTTTGGTGGGGCTGGAAAGGGAAGGAAGGGAGGAAAGCTTGAGAGTTCTTCCGTCGGCTCCCAGTGTCCTTTTACTGATAGAAGCTGATAGAAGCTGGGGGGTTTTCCAAGGTGTACTATATAAATGATTCTTGTAACAGCTATTTATATAGAAAGGATTATTGTTTTGTGTACATTCCATTGTAAGAATGGAAACAGAGCCAGAGCCAGAGCCTGAGTCTGAAACAGTCCTTGATAGAGTGCCAGAGCCAGAGCCAGAGCGAGACCCTGAATCAGTGCCAGAACCAAGCCCTCAATCAGAACCAGAGCCTGAGAAAGAGCCAGAGCCAGAACCAGAGCAACAGCCACAGCCTGAGTCTGAAACAGCCCTTGATAGAGAGCCAGAATCAGAGAATCAGAATCAGAGTCAGAACCAGATCTTCGGTAAAGACGTGGTCTGGTCTTAGCGCAACTGCTCCTCCCACCCGCGATAACAGAGATTGGGTGTTCCAATACATCCCCCCGTAGGGAACCTGCCCCAGCCATTCTGTTGGCTGAGGCCCCCTCCCAGGCAGCCCTGACCCTTTCCCCTTAAAAAGCAAAATACAAACTATACAATAACCTAAAAAAATAGTAAAAGAAAAACAAAGCAAGAAACAGTTATGCTAAACTTAAAATAATCCCCGCCCCAACTAAACATTTGTCCCAACCCAGAAAGAAAATAACAACAACAACAACAACAACAACATCGTTTGAGGTGCAACAGAGACACAGCCAGAGACAGAGCAAGACCCTGAATCAGTGCCATAACCAAGCCCTCATTCAGAACCAGAGTCTGAAAAAGAGCCACAGCCCGAACCAGAGCAACAGCCACAGCCACAGCCACAGCCTAGAGCCACAGCCTGAGTCTACAACAGTACTTAATACAGTGCCGGAGCCTGAAACAGAGACACAGCCTCAAACAGAGCCTGAGCCTGAAACAGAGGCAGAGCCACAGCCACAGCCTGAGTCTGAAACAGTCCTTGATAGAGTGCCGGAGCTGGAGCTGGAGCCAGAGTCAGAGACACAGCCAGAGCCAGAACAAAACCCTAATTCAGAACCAGAGCCTGAAAGAGAGCCAGACCCTGAAACATAGCTGGGTCAGAGGCAGAGGAAGAGCCATCATGATACAGGGCTGGAGCACAAAACATAGCTGCAGCCACAGCCTAGAGCCACAGCCTGAGTCTGCAACAGTACTTGATACAGTGCCGGAGCTGGAGCCAGAGTCAGAGACACAGCCAGAGCCAGAGCCAGAACAAAACCCTAATTCAGAACCAGAGCCTGAAAGAGAGCCAGACCCTGAAACATAGCTGGGTCAGAGGAAGAGCCATCATGAGACCCTGAATCAGAGTCAGAACCAGATCTTCATTCAGAACCAGACCCTGAAAGAGAGCCAGAGCCACAGACAGAACCACAGACGGAGCCTAGAGCCACAGCCGAGATCCACAGCCACAGCCGAGATCCACAGCCTGAGTCTGAAATAGTGCTTGATAGAGTGCTGGAACCTGAAACAGAGACACTGTCTGAAACTGAGCCTGACGCTTAAACGTAGCCAGGGGCAGAGGGAGAGGCAGAGCCTGATACAGTGCTTGATACAGCATAGGAGCCTGCAGCAGAGACACAGCCAGATCCAGAGACACAGCCAGAGCCAGAACAAAACCCTCCTTCAGAACCAGAGCCTTAAAGAGAGCCAGAGCCAGAAACAGTGCTTGATAGAGTGCCAGAGCCTGAAACAGAGGCAGAGGCAGATACAGGGCTTGAAACAGCGTCAGAGCCTGAAACATAGAAACAGCGTGAAACAGAGACAAAGGCTGAGACACCAAAGACCAAAAGTTCATCGAAGACTGGGGAAAGTTTGTAGATTATCTGAAAAACATATGTGGCGTGAACACAACGCTAGTGGGATTTCAAGAGGCACTGTAAAAATGGAGAAGTATTGTTAATATGAAATAGTGGGAGAAGGGAAGTATAATGGCAATACGAAAGAAGGGAATGTGTAACCAAAGTTATAAATACGGATGATTGTCAGAGACGCTGAAGGAAGTTCAAAAAAGAAACAATTTGTTGTATTTTGGGTAAAATTGTATAACTGTTTGGAAAATCAATAAATTTATATATATATATATATATATATATATATGCAGGTTTTGGTGTCCTCGGGTGTCTTCCCGTGTAAAAGTTGGGGTGTCTAGGCGACGTTTCGACGAGGTCTCACTCGTCATCTTCAGGCTGGTGCTTTCGGCTTCTTGTTACTGGAACAGAGCGGGATCTCAATGTTTGAGTTCCTATAAATACTGTAGAGGGGGTGTGGTGTCTAGCCTCCAATGTTCTGGGCAGAGAGGAAGTTCCCAGGCTAGTGTGCCTTTTCTTCTTTTGTTCCTTAATTACTTGAGAGATACCTTGAGTGATTTCTTGAGTGATATCCTGAGTACCACTTAGGTGGGTCATTAGGTGTGGATTAGTTGCTAAAGTCTTTGTGTCTTGACCTCTTGAACTTTGTGAAATAGAAGCCAACAACCAACTTCCCTTCCTTGACGTCCTAATCTACAAAAAACCTGATGGCTCCCTAGGACACACTATCTACCAGAAAAAAACACACACCAACCGCTACTTACATGCACAATCACACCACCACCCTGCACAAATAAACTCCGTAGCCAAGACTCTCATCTCCAGAACCAAACGCCTGGCTGACAAAGACCACTTGACAACTGAGTTACAGAATCTCTCAAATGTGTTAATTGCCAATGGATACCAGCAAAACAGGATTACGAAGCTAATCCAAAAAGAAACACCCCCCAAAAACCAAGACACAGAAGAAAACAATGGCATGGCCCTCCTTCCTTATATCAAGGGCACTACAGATAAAATTAGCAAAATCCTCCATAAACACAATATCACTCAAGAAATCACTCAAGGTATCTCTCAAGTAATTAAGGAACAAAAGAAGAAAAGGCACACTAGCCTGGGAACTTCCTCTCTGCCCAGAACATTGGAGGCTAGACACCACACCCCCTCTACAGTATTTATAGGAACTCAAACATTGAGATCCCGCTCTGTTCCAGTAACAAGAAGCCGAAAGCACCAGCCTGAAGATGACGAGTGAGACCTCGTCGAAACGTCGCCTAGACACCCCAACTTTTACACGGGAAGACACCCGAGGACACCAAAACCTGCATTCCTGTACCCGTGAAAATCTACGAAAGCATATATATATATATATATATATATATATATATATATATATATATATATATATAAATGAAATAGAGCTAGAATAAGACTTCCGGGTTTAGCGCCATCGGTAATGGCGGAATCCTTCTGACTAGGAGGGATTTGCCTCGGGGGAATCGGGTCTTACAGCTACGGCGAAAGCGGAGACCCTTCCAAAACCACAGGCAGGCGAAGCCTGTGAGCGTGGGATTCAGCGGGCACCCTTTGCGCCCCCCAAATTCGTGGGGAACCTCGACTACGGGTTCCGGAGCGAAGCGGGTGAGCGGCGCGGTGCTGTGAATTGATTGCTTCTTCCCCGGAGTGAAGCCGCACAGCCGTTACCGGAGAGCGCTGACTTCTTCTTGTGAAAATTATAAAAGCAACTACCTGTGAGTAGGGGAAATTTGGAAGTATAAGAGAGACTTAATTTGACACCAAAGCGGGGAAGGTTTAAGCAGGAAGTCCGCCTTCCTCTTTTGTAAATAGATCAAAGCAAAGAGAAAACAAGCTAAAGCCTGGGAAAACTGACTGGAAAGGACTAAATTTCTAACACTAAAATATCGTAACACACCCCCCCCCCCAAGGAAGCAGGGGCAGGAGGGGGGAAGTTTTGGACCGTATATACCTGCAAGAGAGAGGGAAAAATCCTAAAATTCACCGCTCTAAACTTGGGAACGGCTGCCAATAGACAAAGACTGCCGTGCTTTGAACTGAGCTTTGACTGTGAACAGGGGACTTGCTGACAGTTAGTTCAGCAAGAGAGATACATTATGGCCAGTTTCCTCTGCTGCTGCTAAGAAAGAGGGAAAGTAACTGAAAAGTAACAAAAATTTGAACTGTTTATTTCTTTTCTTGCTTGAGTTTAAAAAGAGTTTTTCCTGGACTATTGCAACTTTTTCCCCCTAGAGGAAGATTCTGAAACTGTTAAACTGTTACCAGGGGAATTTTCCACTTGTAAAGACAAACTGCGTAGCTGGGATTGACCTTGGCCTCTCTATTGTTTAAGTGTTATGGCAGATGGGAGAGAAAAAGTAGATTCACAATTCCCAGACAAAACAACAAGGTCTGGGAAGAATTGGGCGCGAAGACAATCAGTTGCTGGCCTTCCCACTTCATCAGTGACTGTACCATCACAACCTAAACCTAGTGGAATGTCATCAGAAGATACTCTGGCGGCTGCATTGGCTAAGATTAATGAATCTTTGGAGAGACTTAATAAAAGGGCTGAAGAGACAAATAAGAGGGTCGAAGAGACAAAGGTGATAGTGGATGAGACAAAATCGAAGGTAGATGCAGCAACTACTAAAATTGATTTAAATACAGAAAGCTTAAATAGTTTGGGACAAAAGGTGAACACCAACACATAATCTATTCAGAAATTGCTGCAGGAATCAACTCTGACCCGACAGACCGCAGAGGAAGCCAAGAAGAAAGCTGATGCCGTGGAATTCAAGACAACTAGTTCAATTGGAAACAGAGAAAGTCCCAGATTTGGAGAGGCAAATTAAGGATCAGAAATTGACGCTTTCTATGATTGAACTCAAGGAAAAACAGACGAACTTAAGGATTAGAGCAGTACCTGAATTGGAGAAGGGCAGTTTGATAGACTTTTTGACACAGGAATTTGCAGAGTTTTGGAAGTCGGATTTGAAACAAGAAGACTTTAAAATCGTGAGGGCCTTCAGACTGGGAAGAGGAGGAAAGAAGATTAAAATAAGAGATTGTCTGATTACTCTCCGATCTAAGGAAGAGAGAGATAAAATCTTGGGTCTGCACTTTCAGACTCCTTTGACAATTCTGCAGTAAAGAGTGGAAATCTTTAAAGATATACCGAAACATCTTTTGGATCTTAGGTCCAACTTTGGAGATTTGGTTGCCCTTCTGAGAAGGAACAAAATTATCTTCAGGTGGGAATTCCCCCAAGGCCTATTCTTTAGCTTTAAAGGAAGGAAGATAAAAATCAGATCAGTTGAGGAAAAAGACAAGTTTTTGAGAGACCACGGAGAAGATCTGCAGAAAGAATTTGGAAAAGAGCCAGGAGTTTTGGACAGAAGCCCACCAAAAGGAGGGAAACCAACATCATTGTTAGAACTAAAACAACTACTAGGTGCTGAAGGAGGAGAAGCAAAGTAACTACATCATGGCACTGCAAGTATTAAGCTGGCATGTGAATGGACTTAACTCCCCGGAAAAGAGACGGAGAGTCTTTCATTTTTTAAAAAATGAACAATTGGACCTGATTTGTTTACAAGAAACACATGTGATAAGGCTACACAGGAAGATTCTAAGTAATAAAAGATTAGGACAAGAATTTATTTCATCATATAAAGTAAAGAAAAGAGGAGTAGTACTTTATGCAAAGGAGAGCCTATTACGGAAATTTTTATTTAAAGATGATCAAGGAAGATTTGTTGCAATTGAAATTCAATCACAGGGAGAGAAATTTTTGATATTAGGACTTCCGGAGGCGGCGCGAAGGGTAATGGCTGCCCTTTCCTAACCGGGAAGGGAGCTCCGCGCGAAAACGGGTCGTCCGCTACGGCGAAGCAGAGACCCACATCGGAAAACCGCAGGCGGCAGAAGCCTGCGGTCTTGGGACCCGGCGGGCGCCAGAAGCAGCCCCCAAAACGCAGAAGGAACCCCGTAAGGGGCTCTGGATCGTGGAGGAGGCTGCGGCGCTGAGGGTCGTTCCGCAATCGGCGGAGTGAAGCCGCAAAGCCGTTGCCGGTGAGCGCTGACCTTTCTTCCTTGAATTGGCACCTTGGAAAGCAGCAACCCGTGAGTAATAAGGACTTTTAATTAAGCTTAAAGATCAAAGCTCCTGAATTTGGCTGAAAGCGGAGGACGTAAAAAAAGGAAGTCCGTCTTCCGCTCACACTAAACTTCAAAGCAAAGAGCAGGAGGAGTGGAGGCAGTGAATGAACTCTTTTACAATTTGGATTTGAGCATTCAGTGCATCACTTTAATGCAGAAAAGGATTTTAAGCATTGGATTTATGCTAAGATTTGGACTGTAGGATCTTTCTCTGAGGAATCTACATTTTAAAAAAGGAAACCCAGGTGCTGGAACTGCCTGGCAACAGTAGCAGTCAGCCTGCAGACATAAATACTTTGAAACAAAATTTGGAAAAAATCTGAGGGGCTTGGACTTTGCTACTTTGACATCTTATGAGGTACCAGCAAGCACTGCTTGAAACATTGTGTTTTTGTAAAACCAACTCTGCTGAAGATTTAGCATTTGAAGGCTTTTGGACATGGGTTTTGTTTTCTCTGTGAACTATATTTATTGATTCCCTTCTGAAAGACTTTTTAAGCTCCCCCTAGAGGTTTTGGACTTTACAGCAGTGACATCCTTATACTTTCTGTTTCCCGGTCTCCTGGTTGAATGTTACCATCTGGGCTGTCTTTTTCTCATGGGAACAACTCAGCTTGACCTTGAGCCTTAGATAAATTTGGAATGAGTGGCGCAAAGAAAAAGGAGCCAAAAGAAAAGGAAAAAGAACAAAGACCGCGAACTAGACAAACAACTTTAGCCTCAGCCTTGCAGCAACGCAGATCTTCGGTACCCACTGTGCTCTCTGAGGAAGCAGCAGCTTCTCTGCCACGTGCAGGGGAAGGAGAAACAGAGGAACTACAATTGGAAGATATGGCCTCAGGAACAGCTGCCTCCATTTTAGAAAAAATATATGAAAAATTGGAATCTTTGGATAAGAAAGTGGAATCCTTGGATAAAAAAGCTGATGAGCAAACTTTTAAAATAGACCAAAACACCGAATGTTTAAATAAATTAGCTGGACAAGTGGCACAGAACGTGGAAACAATTGCAGAATTGAAGGGAGCTACAGGGGAGAACAGAAAATTGGTTGAAGACACCAGCCAAAGGCTGGGAAAGTTAGAAAAAGAGGTGAGGCCACTCAACAAACAAGTTGGTGAACACCAGACCTATCTCTCGATGATTGAACTGAGAAGTAGGGAGACCAACTTAAGGATTAGATCGATACCCGAAGTGGAAGAGGACAACCTGGCTGAGTTTCTGACCAAAATATTTTCCAAGCACTGGAACCTAGAAGAGACGGACTTTAAGATTACATCAGCTTTCAGACTTGGAAGACTGACAAAAAAAGACAAGCCCAGAGACTGTTTGATATCACTGAGATCAAAGGAGGAGAGGGACAAGATTTTGGGCCTACACTACGGAAAGTCACTGGACATTTTAGATAAGAGGATTGAGTTATACAAGGACGTTCCCAAACAGCTTTTGGATTTGAGATCGGAATATTTGGAATTAGCAAGACTTTTGAGGAGCAACGCCATCATCTTTAGGTGGGATTTTCCACAAGGACTATCTTTTACTTTCAGAGGGAGGAAGATCAAAATTAGAACACTGGAAGACAGAGACAAATTTCTGAACCAATACGGAGAGGACCTTCATAAAAAACTTGGATTACCATCGGAGCCCGAAACACCAGAGGTACCTGCACCCTTGGATCCTGAAGATTCAGCGAAAAAGGTACCACCCCCAGAAAAATAACCAGATCTATCCAGGATGTCTCTGCAACTTCTGAGTTGGAATATAAATGGCTGCAACATTCCGGAGAAAAGGAGGAAAATTTTTCACATATTAAAAAAGGAACAATTGGACATTATTTGCCTGCAAGAAACCCACGTGACTAGGCTCCACAGAAAAGTGCTGATAAATAAGAGACTTGGCCAAGAATTTATATCTTCAGACATAGTGAAGAAGAGAGGGGTGGTGATATATGCAAAAGAGAGCCTCTCACCTAAATTTTTATTTAAAGATGAACATGGCAGAATTTTGGCAATTGAAATACAGTATCAAGGAGAAAAAATTTTGATATTAGGAATCTATGCACCAAATGATGGGAAATCGGAATTTTATAAGAAGTTGCATGAAAGCATGCTGGAATATCTGGACTATGACAACATCATAATGATGGGAGATATGAATGGGATTGTATCAACTAACATGGATAGGTCGCAAAGTCAAAAAGTTACCAAAGATGGCAGACTACCAAAGACCTTTTTTGAAATGACAGAAAATATGGGCTGGATTGACATATGGAGAATCAAGAACCCCCTAGGAAAAGAAGGAACATTTTTCTCTGAGGCTCAACTGACTTGGACAAGAATCGACCAAATTTGGATTACTAGAGGTCTGGCACCTAAGGTCAGGAAAGTGGAAATCTGCCCAAAGACATGCTCCGACCATAATGCTTTGAAAATGGACATGACATTATTACCAACCGGCTCCTTTAGATGGAAGATGAATGACAATTTGTTTAGAAATCAGGAGATCATTAAGAAGGCCCAAAAAGTTATAAAGGACTATTTTGAAATAAACCTGAACACCGCGGTGGAAAAAAGAACAATTTGGGACGCAAGCAAAGCTGTGATGAGAGGGTTCTTGATACAACAGAATGCCATAAGGAAAAGGACACAAAATGAAAAGAAAGACAAGATTCTGGAGAAAATTAAAGAACTAGAGAAGAAGCTAAGAGCCAATCCGAAGTCACAGCCGATTTTGAGAGAAATTAAACTTCATCAGGCACAATATTCAAAACTGATAAACCAGGAAATAGAATGGAAGATTAAATCAATGAAACAAAAAACGTTTGAATCGGCAAATAAATGTGGGAAACTGCTGGCCTGGCAGTTGAAGAAGAGACAAAAATTGAACATAGTAACAAATTTGGAAATTGAAGGAAGAAGTATACAGAACCCCGTGGAGATTAGAAAGTGTTTTCAAAAATATTTTTAAAAATTATATACTCAAGGGCCGCAGAATGAAGTTGAGATTGAACAATTTTTGAGGAAAAACGGATTGAAAAAATTGTCACAAGAAAATAGACTACTCCTGAACAGCAAAATAACACGACAAGAGATTGAACATGCCATTCAGAACTTGAAATTGGGCAAATCTCCAGGGCCAGACGGCTTGACCTCCAAGTACTATAAGACATTAAGTGATTATTTGATCCAACCACTGCTGGAGGTCAGCAATGAAATTATGGAGGGAAAGAAGGCGCCAGAATCGTGGAAAGAAGCGTTTATCACATTGATACCAAAATCAGAAACTGAAAAGACACAGCTCAAGAACTACCGCCCCATCTCCCTTTTAAATGTGGATTACAAAATATTTGCTGATGTTTTGGCAAACAGACTTAAAAGAGTTTTAAGTCAAGTAATTCATAAAGACCAGGCAGGCTTTCTCCCAGGCAGACACATGTTTGCTAACACAAGGAACATTATTGATGTCCTGGAACTTTTGCAAACTGACATAAACACTAAAGCAGTGCTAATTTTTATAGATGCGGAGAAGGCCTTTGACAACATCTCTTGGAAATTTATGAAGGGAATTTTAAAAGAAATGGGAGTGGGGAGGGGTTTTGAAAATGGGATTGACGCAATATATTCAGAACAAAAAGCAAAATTGATTGTTAATAATGTGGTAACAGAAGAGTTCAAAATTGAAAAAGGAACACGACAAGGCTGCCCGATTTCCCCTTTGTTATTTATCTCAGTCCTGGAGGTGCTCTTAAACTTGATCAGAGGGGACCGGTTGGTGCAAGGGATCCAGGTCGGAGCGAAACAATATAAACTTAAAGCTTTTGCAGATGACCTAGTTTTGACACTGCAGGAGCCGGAATCTAGTACGAAAAGAGTTTTACAATTGATTGACAATTTTGGTCGGGTGGCGGGATTTAAGTTAAACAAACAGAAAACTAAGGTGTTGGGGAAAAATTTGACAGATATTGAATCAGAACAGTTTCAGAGAGAAACAGAATTATCATTGGTGAAAAAGGTAAAGTACCTAGGGGTGAACATAACAGCAAAAAATCTGAGTCTATTTAAGGAAAATTATGAAAAATGCTGGTCTGAAATTAAGAGAGACTTGGACAGTTGGACAAAATTGAAGCTTTCTTTGTTAGGCCGAATTGCTGTTATTAAGATGAATGTATTGCCAAAAATGTTGTTTTTGTTTCAAACACTACAGATTATAGACAAGATGGAATGCTTCCGGAAGTGGCAGAGAGATATTTCTAAATTTGTCTGGCAGGGCAAAAAGCCCAGAATTAAGTTTAAGATACTGACTGACGCAAAGGAAAGAGGGGGCTTTGCCCTGCCAGACTTAAGGTTGTATTATGAAGCCGCAGCTTTCTGCTGGCTAAAAGACTGGCTACTTCTCGAAGACACTGATGTGTTGGATCTGGAAGGGTTTAATAATAATTTTGGTTGGCATGCATACTTATGGTATGACAAAGTTAAGATCAATAAGGCCTTTAAGAACCATATTGTCAGAAAAGCAGTGTTTAATGTCTGGACAAAATATAAAGACTTATTGGAAAATAAAACCCCAAGGTGGCTTTCACCTCTGGAAGCTAAGGCTCGAAAATGACCCAATATGGAAGCCAATTGGCCAAAATATTGGGAAATATTAGAAAAAGATGGAAATAACTGGAAATTGCAGAGTATGGAAAAAATGAAGGATAAAGTGCGAGACTGGTTACATTACGCTCAGATTAAAGAAGTTTTTAAAAATGACAAAAAGCTAGGGTTCCAGGTGGAGAAATCGAAGTTGGAAACTGAACTGTTAGAACCTAAGACTAAGGTACTTTCAAGAATGTATAACTTGCTGTTGAAATGGAACACACAAGACGAAATGGTTAAATCGGCTATGATAAAGTGGGCACAGGACATTGGGCATAACATTATGTTTGAGGAATGGGAAAGGTTGTGGACCACTGGGCTAAACTTTACTGCATGTAATGCTTTGAAAGAAAATATAATGAAAATGATATACAGATGGTACATGACCCCAGTTAAGCTTGCCAAAATATACCACTCGTCTGACAATAAATGTTGGAAATGTAAAGAAAATGAAGGAACATAATTTCACCTCTGGTGGACTTGCACCAAAGTGAAGGCCTTCTGGGAAATGATATATAATGAACTGAAAAAGGTATTTAAGTATACTTTCACTAAGAAACCAGAGGCCTTCCTTCTGGGTATTGTCGGCCAGAAGGTGTCAAAGAAGGACAGAACTTTCTTTATGTATGCAACAACGGCAGCAAGGATACTCATCGCAAAGAACTGGAAAACTCAAGATCTACCCACGCTGGAAGAATGGCAGATGCAGCTGATGGACTATATGCAGCTGGCGGAAATGACTGGCAGAATTCGAGACCTGGGAGAAGAAAGGATTGAAGAAGATTGGAAGAAATTTAAGATTTATCTACAAAATTATTGTAATTTGATGGAATGCTAAGAAGGATGCTTGATTATAAACAATTGGCCATCACTAAATTAGATGAGTATTATTAGACTATATTGTAATGATTGGTTATAAGATTACAAATAAGATGGTAATTTGCTTGAAAAATTTTATGAACAATCTAAGTGCGAGCGGATGACGCGAGGAAGTCCAAAGATGTTATGAAATTTTGTAAAGACACAAACAATGCTGTTTTTCATTTTTGTATCTCTTTTATTAAAAAAACCTAATAAAAATTTTGAAAAAAAAAAAAGAGAAATTTTTGATATTAGGTATTTGTCAGGGGTTCAGGAGCAGAGACACAGGAGGGGGAGCAAATGGAGAGCGAGGAGGAGGAATCCGAGTGGGGTGGAGGCAGTGACAGTGGCCAGAGTCATTCCACGAGCCTCTCCAGCGAATCGGAAGATTCACAGAAGGGAGCGCCAATGGCCAGGGCAAGGCAAACCCCAGGAGGAAGGGGCCAGCGGGGACTCCCTGAGCAGCAGTTGGAAATCAGGACCAGCTTCCCCACCAGAGCGCAGTAGGGAGGGGAGGTCCCAGGAATCGGGACCAGTGTTCTCACCACCAGCGAGAGGAGATGAGTCAGGTTTTACCACGCCCACATCGGAGAGCGGGGAAACGGTCAGGAGGAAGGTTACTGGCTGGGCGCGCGCGCCAAGTTCAAATGTACAGGCGAGCGGCACAGCAGGGAGCCCGGATAGGGAGCCAGGTCCTAAAGCCCGGCGGAAGGAAGGGCAAGACTCAGGGGGGTCAGCATCAGAAGAGTCCAGGAAGGAGGAAACCCCAGGGGGCAGAAGGACCCAGAGGAGGAAGGAACAGCGCAGGAGGTGGAGCCGGGCTAGGATCTTGAACTGGTGCGGAAGGGATAGTGACTCAGAGGGGACTTCGCCGATCTAGAGTCAAGACGTAGGGCTGCGCGCTCTGGGGTTTGAAATGGAAACTAAACTTCAATAAAGACTTTTGTACATTACATCGACCGTGCGTTGGTCCTCTGTGAGCTGGGACCTAGAGGCAGTCCTGACAGTATTTATGCACCAAATGAGGGGAAATCGGAGTTTTTCAAGAAGCTACACGAGATTCTGATGGACTATTTGGACTATAATATGATTTTGATGGGAGATATGAATGGAGTAGTGTCCACTAATATGGATAAGGCACAGAGACAGGTAGTAACAAAAGATGGTAGACTACCAAAGATGTTTTTTGATATGACTGACAATATGGACATAGTTGACATTTGGAGAACTAAGAACCCCATGGGAATAGAAGGAACTTTCTATTCTGAGGCCAAAATGACATGGACAAGAATCGACCAAATTTGGCTAACTAGGGGGCTGGCCCCGAAGATTAGAAAAGTGGAAATTTGCCCTAAAACTTGCTCCGACCACGATGCGGTGAAGATGGAAATGAAACTAACACCAATTGGTTCCTTTAGATGGAGGATGAATGACACTTTGTTTAGGAATGAAGAAGTGACTAAAAGGGCTCAAAAGAACTTGAGAGACTATTTTGAGATAAATTTGAACACCACAGTTGAAAAAAGAGTAATCTGGGACGCAAGTAAAGCAGTCATGAGAGGGTTTTTGATACAGCAGAACGCAATTAAGAAGAAAACCCAAAATGAAAAAAAGGATAAAATTCTGGAGAAAATAAAGGAAGGAGAAAAGAGACTGAGAGCAAAACCAAAATCACAGGAAATCCTGAAAGAGATAAAGTTATATCAAGTACAATACACGAAACTGATCAATCAGGAAATCAAATGGAAGATCAAACAGATGAGACAAAAGACATTTGAATCGGCAAATAAATGTGGGAAATTGTTGGCCTGGCAAATGAAAAAAAGACAAAAGCTTAATACTATTACCAATTTGGAAGTGGAGGGAAAGAATATACAGAATCCAGTGGAGATTCGGAAGTGCTTTCAGAAGTATTTTAAACATTTATATACACAAGAGACTCAGAAAGAAATTGACATTGACCGATTTTTGAAAACAAATGGATTACAAAAAATCTCTCAAGAAAATAAGCTAATGCTGAACTATAAAATAACAGACCAGGAGGTTGAAGGAGCCATTCAGAACATGCAATTGGGCAAATCCCCAGGGCCGGACGGCTTGACCTCAAGATATTACAGATCCTTGAAAGAATGGTTAGTACGGCCTTTAAATGATGTGTGCAATGAAATACTGGAAGGGAAAAAGGCACCAGAGTCGTGGAAGGAAGCATATATTACACTTATACCGAAAACGGAGTCTGAGAAGACACAGCTTAAGAACTACCGCCCTATATCATAGCTCAATGTGGATTACAAAACTTTTGCTGATATCATGGCTAAAAGGTTAAGAAAGATATTGGTAGAAGAAATCCATAAAGACCAAGCGGGCTTTCTCCCGGGGAGACACTTGTCTGACAATACGAGGAATATAATTAACATCTTAGAAAAATTACAAGTGAATATCAATACAAAAGCAGTTTTGATATTTGTGGACGCGGAGAAAGCCTTCGGCAATATTTCTTGGAGTTTTATGAAGAAAAATTTACAGGGAATGGGGGTAGGCCAAGGTTTTGAAAACGGTATAGGTGCAATTTATTCAGAACAAAAAGCTAAATTGATTGTGAATAACGTAGTTACAGAAGAGTTTAAGATTGAGAAAGGAACACGACAGGGGTGCCCAATCTCTCCATTGCTTTTTATATCGGTCCTGGAGGTTTTGCTAAATATGATTAGAAAGGACCAATTGGTTAAAGGTATACAAGTCGGAGCTAAACAGTACAAATTGAAAGCATTTGCGGATGATTTGGTATTGACATTACAGGAGCCAGAATCTAGTACTAAAAGAGTATTGGAATTGATTGAAGAATTTGGTCAGGTAGCAGGTTTTAAGTTGAATAACTTGAAAACTAAGGTCTTAGAGAAAAATCTAACACCGGTTGAGAGAGAGAGGTTTCAGAAAGAGACAGGATTAACATTGGTTAAGAAAGTGAAATACCTTGGGGTTAACATGACTGCTAAGAATGTGAACCTATTTAAAGATAATTATGAAAAATGTTGGACGGAAGTGAAAAAGGACTTAGAAATATGGTCAAATTTGAAGCTTTTATTGCTAGGCCGAATTGCAGCGATAAAAATGAATGTATTGCCAAGGATGTTGTTTCTGTTTCAAACATTGCAAATTTTGGACAAAATGGAATGTTTCAAGAAGTGGCAGAAAGATATTTCTAGATTTGTCTGGCAGGGCAAGAAGCCCCGAATAAAATTTAAAATACTAACTGATGCTGAAGAAAGGGGTGGTTTTGCCCTGCCAGACCTTAAACTATATTATGAGTCAGCCGCATTTTGTTGGCTGAAGGAATGGCTATTTCTTGAAAACACTGATGTATTGGATTTGGAAGGGTTTAATAATGTATTTGGTTGGCATGCATACTTGTGGTATGATAAAGTCAAAGCACATAAAGCGTTTAAAAACCATATTGTCAGGAAAGCTTTGTTTATTGTTTGGATAAGATACAAGGATCTGCTTGAAAACAAAACTCCAAGGTGGTTGTCACCAATGGAAGCAAAGGCTCTGAAAAAGCTCAATATGGAGGCCAATTGGCCGAAATATTGGGAGATATTGGAACAAGAAGGAGACAGGTTAAAGCTGCAGAGTTTTGAAAAATTAAAAAACAAAGTATGGGATTGGCTTCATTATTATCAAATAACGGAGGTTTATAATTTGGATAAGAAAATTGGGTTTCAGGTGGAGAAATCAAAATTGGAAACAGAATTGTTAGATCCTAAAACTAAGAATTTGTCAAGAATGTATAACTTGCTGTTGAAATGGAATACTCAGGATGAAACGGTGAAATCAGCTATGATTAAATGGGCTCAAGATGTTGGACATAACATTATGATGGCTGACTGGGAACAGTTATGGACCACAGGTATTAAGTTTACGGCATGTATTGCCTTAAGAGAGAATATAATGAAAATGGTGCCAAAGAAGGATAGAACCTTTTTTATGTATGCAACAACAGCAGCAAGAATACTCATCGCAAAGTATTGGAAGACACAAGATTTACCCAACCGGGAAGAATGGCAGATGAAAGTGATGGACTATAGGGAACTGGCGGAGATGACTGGCAGAATCCGAGACCAAGGTGAAGAGTTGGTGGAAGAAGATTGGAAAAAAATTAAAGTTTATCTACAGAAACATTGTAAAATTCAGGAATGTTAGAAGGATGTTGGAATGAAGTAATGTGGTATTAGCAGAAATGATACAAAAGATTAGGTAAAAATTGATTTTTTAACTGTTGAAAGATCAGAATGTAATATTATACTACATTAGGATAAACTATTAGGATAAAAACCAAGTTGGAAAGGATTTGCTGGAATACTTAAGTGAACTAGAGTACAAAAAAGGGAGGTGTGAGAAGGTCAGGGAAATAAGTTAATGAAAGACAAGACATGGAAATGTTTTTAACTGCTTTTATTTTTCTGTATTTTGTATCTTTTTTTCTTTTTTTCTTTTTTTCTTTCTCATTTTTGTAACTTTTTTGAAACTTTAATAAATATTTTTTTAAAAAATGAAATAGAGCTAGAATAAGTGCTAGAGCCAAAGACTGAGACAAAGCCTAATAAAGAGCAGAAGCCTGAGCCTGAGTGCCTGAAACAGTGCTTGATACAGTGCCAGAGCTTGAAACAGAACCAGAGCCACAGCTACAGCCATAGCGCCACAGCCTGAGTCTGCAACAGTGGTTGATACAGCGCCGGAGCCTGAAACAGAGACACAGCCTGAAACAGAACCTGAGCCTGGTTATTAGCATGGCAATTAAAGAAGAGAGAGGCAGAAAGGCTTATAAATAGAGTTAAGTGCGAAGGCAAAATAATAAACAACCCTAAAGAAATAGAGAAACGATAAGGATAAATCTATAAGGAAGGAAATAAAACAAGAAGAAGTTAAAGAACATTTAGAACACAACTGTCTTCCGAAACTTACTAAAGAACAAAAGGAACTGTTGAATGCCCATATTACATCGTACGAAATTCAAAGAGCAATTAAGGAAGCAAAGATAGGAAAGCCACCAGGGCCAGACGGCCTACCGGCAATATATTATAAAAAAATTGAGGACTTACTGTCTGACCCATTAAGAAGTATCTTAAAAGACGGAACCATGCCGGATTCTTGGAAAGACAGCCTTATTGCATTAATTCCAAAACAGGGAATGGACAATCTTATTAACAACTATAGGCCTATCGCACTTCTAAATAACGATTATAAATTATATGCAAATATTTTAGCCGAAAGATCAAAAAAAGTCTTCCAGATGATGATACACAATGACCAAGCTGGCTTTTTGCCCGGGAGGCACATTTATAGCAACACTAGAAACATTATACACTTATTAGCGTATTTAGACTTAAGAATAGAAAAGAAGGCAGTCTTAATGACTATAGATGCAGAAAAGGCTTTCGACAGGGTATTCTGGAAATTTCTGAAAGGTCTATTACACCATATGGATTTTGGTATACAGTACAGTATATAAAAGGGATTGAAGCAATAAAATCAAAACAAAAAGCTAAAATCATAATCAATGGAAATTTATCACAGGAGTGTGAAATCAGTAAAGGGGTCAGACAAGGTTGCCCACTATCCCCCTTAATTTTCATATTAACATTGGAAGTTTTATGTAAACAAATTAGGGAAGAAAAAGAAATAAAAGGGATTATGCTAGGAAATAGAAGTTACAAAATGAGGGCATTTGCTGATGATTTAATTATAACTACGCAGCAACCAAAACAGAGTTTAAGAAAGGCGTTGGAAATAATATATGGCTACGGTAAAGTTGCGGGGTTCAAAATGAATTTAAACAAGACAAAACTATTAGTTAAAAATATGTCGCCAGATGAAAAAGCAGAATTAGAACAAATAATACGCATTAAAATCTACCCCCAAATCAAGTATTTAGGATTATGGATAACACCAAAGAATATTAACTTATATGAAGATAATTATACCAATTGTTGGAAAGATATCAAAAGACAGTTGGAGACATGGACAAGGTTAAATTTATCATTCCTGGGCCGTATTTCGGTAATTAAAATGATAGTTTTACCGAAGCTACTCTTTCTATTCCAAACGATTCCAATTACAGGAAAGACCAGCAGTATCAACAAGTGGCAAAAAGAAATTTCTAAATTTTTGTGGAAGGGTAAAAGACCAAGAGTAAAGCATAAGATATTAATAGATACTGTAGAAAGAGGTGGCTACGGGTTACCGGATTTGAAGCTATATTGCGAAGCCTCATGTCTTCTCCGGTTGAAAGATTGGTATTTATTTAAAAATTGGAATATTTTAGATCTAGAAGGTCATGACACCCGTTTTGGGTGGCATGGCTATCTTAATTATGGGAAAATAAAGACGCATAGGAGTTTTTCAAATCATATAATAAGAAATGCTATATATAAGGTATGGGGAAAATACAAAAGATATTTGGAACAGAAAACCCCAAGATGGAACTCTCCACTAGAAGCAATCGCTGTTAAAAAAAGGAACAACATCAAAGAGAACTGGATAACGTATAACACAATATTAAGGGGGGGGGGAGGGTCAACTAATATTGATAAGTTATGAGAAAATAAAAGATCACTTTTCTAGTTGGCTAGATTACTTCCAGGTGAATGAAGTGTTCAGACAGGATAAGCAGATAGGTTTTGAAAAGGAGCCTTCAAGATTTGAAAGAGAACTACTGAATTGTAAAACCAAATTAATTGCAAAAATCTATAGACTTCTTTTAGACTACGAAGTAATGGATGAGGAGGTTAAGGCTTCAATGATAAAGTGGGCCCAAGATGTGGGCCGTCCAATTATGCTAAAAGATGGGGAAAACTGATGGAATGGAAATTTGAAATTTACAGCCAGCTATAATATAAGAGAGAACATGATGAAAATGGCTTGTAGGTGGTACCTCACTCCTTCCAGATGATCAAGAATGTATAAAAATTTGGCGAATGCTTGTTGGAGATGTGGAGGAAGTAACGGTGACATGAGTATTTTAGATAAAGAGATCCCAAAAAATCTAAGAGAGGATTATTGTTTTGTGTACATTCCATTGTAAGAATGGAAACAGAGCCAGAGCCAGAGCCACAGCCTAAGTCTGAAACAGTCCTTGATAGAGTGCCAGAGCCAGAGCCAGAGCGAGACCCTGAATCAGGCCCAGAACCAAGCCCTCATTCAGAACCAGAGCCTGAGAAAGAGCCAGAGCCAGAACCAGAGCAACAGCCACAGCCTGAGTCTGAAACAGCCCTTGATAGAGAGCCAGAATCAGATAATCAGAATCAGCGTCAGAACCAGATCTTCGGTAAAGACGTGGTCTGGTCTTAGCGCAACTGCTCCTCCCACCAGCGATAACAGAGATTGGGTAGGGAACCTGCCCCAGCCATTCTGTTGGCTGAGGCCCCCTCCCAGGCAGCCCTGACCCTTTCCCCTTGAAAAGCAAAATACAAACTATACAATAACCTAAAAAAATAGTAAAAGAAAAACAAAGCAAGAAACAATTATGCTAAACCGCCCCAACTAAACATTTGTCCCACCCAAGAAAGAAACTAACAACAACAACAACAAACCACCGTTTTTGGTGCAACAGAGACACAGCCAGAGACAGAGCGAGACCCTGAATCAGTGCCATAACCAAGCCCTCATTCAGAACCAGAGCCTGAAAAAGAGCCACAGCCCGAACCAGAGCAACAGCCACAGCCTAGAGCCACAGCCTGAGTCTGCAACAGTACTTGATACAGTGCCGGAGCCTGAAACAGAGACACAGCCTCAAACAGAGCCTGAGCCTGAAACAGAGGCAAAGCCACAGCCACAGCCTGAGTCTGAAACAGTCCTTGATAGAGTGCCAGAGCCAGAGCCAGAGCGAGACCCTGAATCAGAGCGAGACCCTGAATCAGAGCGAGACCCTGAATCAGAGTCAGGAGTCAGGAGTCAGGAGTCAGAGTCAGGAGTCAGAGCCAGGAGCCAGAGCCAGGAGCCAGAGCCAGAGCCAGGTCAACCTTGTGTCGGAACCAGTGACCTTCCCAATGCCCAGAATTGATGACATTTTGACCAGGGTAAGGAAGGGGAAGGTTTTTACCAAGCTGGACCTTCGGGGGGAGTACAATTTGATAAGGATGAGGGAGGGGAATGAATGGAAAACCACCATGTTCACCCCTCTGGGGGCCTTTGAGTACTTAGTTATGCCCTTCGGATTACAATCAGGCTCGGCCTGCTTTCAAGCTTTCATGCACCACGTGTTGGGGTCCCTGCTGTACAAGAATTGCGTGGCTTTCCTAGATGACGTGTTAATCTACTCGGAGAACGAGGAGCAGCATGTTAAGGACGTCAGGGAAGTGCTGAAAAGGCTGCAGGAGCACCAGCTGTGGGTCAAACTGGAGAAATGCCAATTCCACGCCCGAGAGGTGGAGTTCCTGGGATACAGGTTGTCGGACAAAGGCTTAGCCATGGACCCAGGCAAGGTGCAGGCGGTGCTAGAATGGAAGACTCCCAAGAACCGGAAGGACGTGCAGAGGTTCCTGGGGTTTGGGAACTTCTATAGGAAGTTTATCAAGAACTTCGCCCACTTAACTGCACCCATCACCGATTGTCTCAGCAGCAAAAAGAAGTTTGAATGGACAGAAGAGGCACAGCAGTCCTTTGAAAGGCTAAAGAGGGTGTTCGCTTCGGAAGAGCAGCTCTTACACGTGGATCTGCAGAAGCCTATGAGGCTGGAGACCGACGCGTCAGACAGAGCGGTGGGGGCCGTACTGCTCCAGACGGGAAATCAGTCCGAGTGGAGGCCGTATGCTTTTTTTTCAAGGAAGCTGAACAAGTCAGAACAGAACTACACGGTGTATGACCGGGAAGTGCTTGCAATTCATGAAGCTTTTCGACGCTGGATACATTTTCTAATAGGCGCGCAACACAAGATCCAGGTGTGCACGGACCATAAGAACCTGGAATATTGGAGGACTGCACGAGTCCTCAACCAAAGACAGGTGCGATGGGCACAGGAGTTTTCCAAGTTCTTTTTTGAAATTCGCTACGTGCTGGGGAAGGAAAACGTCAGAGCAGACGCCCTCTCCCGGAAACCGGAGTACTTGGAAGGAGAGGGAGCGCCGGAACTACCACATGTGATACCGGAGGACCGATGGGTGTGTGGGGGAGTAGTGGTAGAGTGACGAGAACTAGCCGGGTTGACAAGGAATGACGAGTACGCCCAAACAAAAATCAGGGAGATCAGAGACGCAGAAGAAAATCAGGAGGGTTTTGAGGAAAAGGAAGGGGCACTGTACTATAGGGGAGCATTGTACATACCAGAAGGGGACTTGAGGAGAAGAGTACTCAAACAAATACATGACAACCCCACGGCGGGGCATTTTGGTCAACACAAAACCATGTTGCTTGTCACCAGGCAGTTCTGGTGTCCAAGGGTGAGGGAAGATGTGCGGGAATACGTACGGGGGTGCGAACGCTGCCAGCGGGCTAAAGGGGAGAAGGCAGCACCCGCAGGGTTACTGGAACCCTTACCCACCCCGGAAAGACCATGGGAGGTGGTATCCATAGATTTTATGACCGATTTACCCAAGTCCAGGGGGAAAACAGCAGTCATGGTGGTAGTTGACTTGTTGACCAAAATGTGCCATTTCATTGCTTGCTCGCATGCAGTGACGGCAGAGGAAACAGCTAGGCTGTTTGTAGATCACGTCTTCAGGTTGCATGGCACCCCCTTGAGGGTTTTGTCCGACAAAGGAAGGCAATTTACTTCCAGATTCTGGAGGAAGCTCGTGAGCCTGCTGGACGTCGAGGTGAGCTGCTCGACGGCCAGACACCCGGAGTCCAACGGACAAGCAGAAAGAGCTAATAGCATACACTCCAACAGTACCTACGCTGCTACGTCAACGAAAGGGAGAACGATTGGGTGGAAAAACTAGCGCTGGCCGAATTTGCATACAATAACACTGAACATGAGTCCACGGGGATGAGTCCGTTCATGGCCAATTACGCGTGTCACCCCAGGGCCTTCCCAGGGGAGGGGGAGGGGAGGTGGAGTGTGCCGGCGGCCGAGCGGTTTGTGGAAGAAATGGAGGCTTTACACCAACAACTTAAGGTTAACCTGGAGAGGGCGAAGGAAGCATACAAGAGGCAGGCAGACAAGCACCACAGAGAAGGGGAGAGAATAAGGGTTGGGGACCGGGTGTGGTTGTCAACCCAAGGGCTACCATTCAAAGGGGGTTGTAAGAAATTACGGCCAAGGCGACTGGAACCTTTCGAGGTAACACAACAGGTGAATCCTGTGGCCTTTAGACTCAACTTGCCCACCAACATGAAACTGCACCCGGTGTTCCACAGGTCATTACTCTCACCGTACCGGGAAGGGAGGGAATTTCTGGGGCAAGAAAGAGAAATCCCCATGCACCCACAGGTGGAGGAAAGGGAACTCAGTGGTCAAGCCGCGGAAATTCTCGATTCAAGGTGGAGAGGTGAAGGAATTGGGTTTCCAAAACCCAAAAACTGACTGTGCAGGCAGTTTTTAAACTGCACCAAAATCCCCATTTCTCCTTAGCTAAAATGCATAAACTTCAGCCGTTGAGCAAATGCAAAACAAGAACACAGCTATCTCCCTTATCAGTTTGACGGCAAGACTGGCCTTGACTCTACCAGTAGAACAGACACAGACATATCTTATGTTCTGAACACAAATGATGCAGAGACCCAAGTCTGGGACTAACGCCAGAGCATGTTCTCGGAAGTAGTGACCTCTTGCTCCAAGATAGGAGTAGGAACAGGAATATCCTTTTATGGTCAGGAGTGCAGGAAGGAAGATCCCTTTATGGTTGAGAGTACCAGAGCAGGAACATATGTGATGTCAACCTGTGTACGTACGCCGACGTGGTTGGGCTCCTAGGGGAGGAGTGAGAGGGTGCCTGGAGGATATATAAACTGCATGAAACCTGTCTTTTCTTTGTACTTGCTGTGGACTCACCACGCAGGTTCCTTCTGCTATCCGGAGAGCAGAATAAACTCTTTCTTTGAAACAACCTCGGTGTCATTTTGACTTCCTTCCTCCTGTCCCGGAGCAACGCAGACCCAATCGGTGAACTCCAATAAGGCTACATTTCTTGGTGCATTGGCCGGGAATCCGCCTTCTCTGAGGACAAGGACGAAGGACCGGGGCGTCACTGCTCAGCGAACAGCTCGGTCGGCGTTGGTGGCTCCAAGCGCGCACCCTACATTTTCTAGGGGGAGCCCCCCACCCCGTACCTGAGTGGAGACGCAGCAGAGACGGAAGAAAGACAGCAGCTGCACGGGAGAAGGGTACCCAGGGGAAAGGTAGGCTCCACAGCTTGTTTTGTGGGAGTCAGGGGTTTGATCAGCCCCGCCCAGTAGGAGCAGTAAAGTGCCGCTGGGTTTAGCCAGTAGAGAGCAGTAGTGTGCCGCTGGTTTGCCGGTAGAAGAGCAGTAAAGTGCCACCGGTCTTGGGAAGTTTGTGGGTAAAGGGGATTGGGGAGGTGCATGGGGTTTGTATGTGTATGGGGGTTTGTATGTATGTGTATTTATTTTTGTATGGGGACACTCCAGTGAATGTTTTGAGTGGATGAGACATTGAGGCTCAGAGCCGCTGACGAAGCGAAGTGTGGTCCTTGTAAGGTGCGGTTCCTAGTGACGCGAGTCCGTCTAGGCCACTAACAGGACGCGGAGAAAGGTGACTGAGTGAGAAACAACGTTAGGTGGACGGAGTGTCCCAGAGGTTAAGGGAAAGAAAAAGAAAAAAAAGAAAAGAAAAGAAAAAGTAAACCGACCCCCTTGCAGTGTTTGTTCTTTTTGGACAATTGGAAATCTCAAGCTACAGTTGAAAAAAACCCTTTAAGCTCCTTTCTGTATTCTGGCAGTAACCAGCATAGGTGCGTCCAGTTGGCTTGTATTGTATTGCCAACACGTGGGGTCGGGGGAAAAAAAGAAAAAAAAAGATATGTGCTCTGCAGAGGCACCAGGAATAGAACCCTGCACGAAGGGGTTCTCAATTCTGCCACATTCACTGCGCTGCATGTTAGGGGATTGGGAAACAGACCTTAAAACACATAGAATCTTGCAGAGTACAAGTATAAAAAAGGATTATTTGGTCTTTAACTTTAAAAGTGACATGAGTTGCTCATGAGGTCAAATTTTGTGTTTTCATGTTGAAGGTGGGAAGGTTTCAATTACTAATACAATCATGTAATCATGTACTGGTTTCAGAATTTGAATGTCATCAATTCACTGTGCTTTGAGCTACCTGGTATCTTAATGTTTTTGTTAATAGGTTTGTTTCTTATTGACTCTGTTGCATAAGGTACCCTGGGTGATTTAGAAACCACTTGTTAAATGTTGATCAAAAGTAAAAATGTACAAATGTATGGGAAAAGGTAGTGTTGTCAAAAGGGATGGGGTTTTAACCCCCCCCCCCCATCCCATGTTCAGACAGATGAGAAGAGAAGTAAGAGGGTTACGGGGACAAAGCAGTAAATCATCCCCTTCAGTGTCTGTGTTTAACACAGAAACAAAGACGCTATGCAGCCCTTGGTGGAGTCTGGAAACCAGGTTAAAATGGGGCCAGAGAACACTAAGGAAAATTACAAATTACCAAATATTGCATAGCAATATTTAAAATCAACCAAAATTGATTTTTGCACTACCTTTATATTTTTGAAATGCGTATAATATTTTTATTTGTAAAAGGGATGAACAATTGTATGCAGAAGGTGAAGTAGTGGTCTGTCGGAGAAGGCTCTTCTTTTGAAGAGAGGTGTATGCAGAAGGTGAAGTAGTGGTCTGGGCTGGAGAAGGTAGAGGGAAGTAGAAAAGGTGAGAGGTAGAGGGTAGAGAAGTGAGAATGTTGGAACAGGAGGAAAGTTGGGCAATGGGCTGTAAAGATGGTTGAGTGTTTATGCTGATGAGTATTAATGAAAGCAATATATTAAGATGCTATTATTGAGAGTTTACTAAATATAGTAAAAGCTGAATTGCATAAAGGTGGTGTGTGACCAGCGACACACTTAGTCAAAGTCTTGCATGTGCTGTTAAACAGCACTCAGATTATTGGTTGAGGTTTTCATGAGTAAAAACCAACTTTTAAAGAATTCTGAATTAAGAACTAAGAATATAATATATTATGGAACAGCCCTCTTTTTGGCTGGCTGGACAGCTAACCATCCATAAACTAACAGCAAGAGTAGGGACCTGGAATATTGTTTGTGCTCTTTTTAGTATGTCCCTCCCATGAAAGATACTCCTTGGATATCTATTAATTGAAAATTGAGATGGGCCTTTTTGATTTCTAAGTGTACATGCCAGAAGAGGTCTTAGGCAAAATAACTTTTATTTCCCTGTTCACATTTGACTGTGGAAAGTGTTCCAAAACAAACATCTTATATGAGAAAAGGAGATACTGAAGCTCTTCGTGTTGATTGAACCTCCAAAGTTTTCAAATGCATTAGTGACAGCAGACTTAAGATGTTGATAGACAAATACCTCGATGCTTATTGATACAGTTACCCAGTAGGTGATTCCTCCTAGGTTTCCCTTGGGTGAAAGGCAATATTGAACAAAGTTACCTTATGTATGGTTCCTTTGAAGGAAAAGTGATTTTTAATGTTTGCATGCAAATTGATGTATTAAAGTAAATGGAGAAAGTATGTACAATGAACTAATCACTGGTATGCTACTGAACCATGGTAAATAATTGGATGGAGGAAGAATTTTGTGTTCTGATTGTAACTGCACTTTTCCAGAACCATTTCTATCTGAAGTATGTAAGGTGTAAATGAACTTTTATATGAATGTATCAAAAGACTTTCAAGTTTATATTTGCGACCACCCAGAGGAAAAAGATATGAATTATCTGGGCATTAATTTTGAAATTTCCGAGTAATATCTGCCAGTTTCTGACGCCTGGTGGGGATTATATGCAACTCCAAGACATATTTTCTCTTGGAAAATTGTGCCTTTTATTGTTTAATAATATACAATCTTGCAGCAAGTGCAGAGAAGGTGGAACTTGGGTTTTCAAACCAAAATGCTAAGTAAAACAGAATGTTGTGAACACTGGCCCAACTGAATGCATTATAATTTGTATGTCTGAATTACATAAATGTGCAGAATTTTATTATTTTATTATGTGCAGAATTTTATTATTACCAAACATGGTTACACTGACGCAAATTCAGGCACACTCCAGTTTAATATTCTTGTAACTACTTGATAAGAATTCTGTGTGTGTGAATCCATGTAGGAAGAGTGTTGGGGTGAATAGCAAGTGTGTGTATTGAGAAACTGGGACCTTAATTCATAAAGCAAATAACACCAAGCAAGAGGCCCCACTGCCTGTATTCGTTCATTTGTGGTTTGTGCCTTTCTTTGTGGTTTCAAATATGGAAGTTATCAGGCACTTCTTATCAGGGCTGCTTGTATGCTGTCATAGCCTTCTACGTGGTGTTCTCTAAAATGTTCCTAGTGCTCTAGGTCAGATATTTAGTTTCACATTATGAAAAGGAACAAGCAGGAACCTTTCCCCTAAACAGTGTCTTGGTACCTGCTCTCTCAACCCCCCCCCCCGACCCCCCATCTGATATGTATATAGGATTGAATTGAATAGAAATGAAGAAAAAAGTTGGTGTTAAAAGTTGAGTTGCACCCTGTCAAACTGTTATCAGATGCTTTTTATAAGAAAATTGAGCCATACAGCAGGTGGAACTTAACCTATTGCTGTACCCTAATTTAACTGAAGCACTGTCCCAAGTCAATTAAGTACATGAATATGGATATCAAGGATTAAATAATTTGCAGATAAATAATAGATAATAATACAGAAAACTGGGAAGGACTGTCCTACAGTTTATTCAAAAGTTCAATCAACTTTCAAATGCAGCCAACATAAACACCCTTTCGCAGTAAATATTCTGCAGAAAGAATTTAAAACAGAAGCATATCTTAAAAGGCAAAGGAAGGGTAATCACGGTAATATGCTACCCTCCAAGAGGATCTCATTCTTTTGTGATTTAATTTCTGCTTGCAATTTGTGTGTATATGCTACAATCACATTTAACCCTGGAGAAGAGAGCCAGCATCTGGTATGCTTTTTTGTGTTTTTAAGCTTTCTGTTTGTGTGAATGATTTCAGATGCCAGATCATCACCTGTGTTACCTTGTTAATGTACTTCATCTTTGTGTCAGTGTCACACACACAAACAAGAGAAAGAGAGAGAGAGAGAGAGAGAGAGAGAGAGAGAGGATGAGAAGGGAAAATAATAATAATGATGATGTTGGGATTGAATAATTTAGAAAGGACTTAAGAAAAGGAGGTGAAGTGGACAAAAGGACAGTACAAAAGGGAGCTTCAGGATATAAGATCATATAGCGATAAAGTGGGTGTAGCGCCTTTGGTCCTGAGGGCAGCAGAGTACAGGGATGGGAATTGGCTGAAGAAACAGAAGGCATTAATGGGGTAATGGGGCCCTTTGGAGGTCCAGCAGTCCTTTGTTGGGATCAAATTGTCGTTTTGTGTGTGTGTTGAATATATGCTATATGGTGATTTGTGGACCTAGTAGGTATCTAAAGCCATTTGCACATGGCAAAGTATGTTTTTATCAAGGTAATTTTATCAAGGTAATTGTTAGACCCTGTTGATGACCAACCCATAGCCTATTTGTCTGAAAAATTAACCACTACGGAACAAGGTTTGCCTCCCTGCATGTGAGCAGTAGTGGCGGCTGCCACTGACTAAAAGAGAACTGACAGGTTCACCTTTGGACAAGAAACTACGTGCGTCACTCCTCATGCTGTGCCAGCATTGGTGGACATGAAAGGAACTTATTTTTCTATCCCAAGCAGAGATGATGAAGCGCCTAGCAGCTGACTTATATTGCCCATGCACCCACGGTTGCAGCTGCAAATTACTGAGACTCTTAACCTGGTTACCTATGGGAGAGGATGGGCCTCCAACACCTGACTGCATATATTACAGCAGGCCTGATTTGAAGGATGAAGCAAACCCCAGGCAGTATGAGATTGGACTGCTACGATTGATCTACACCAACCCCTTCGACTCACCATCTCTCGGTGCCCTACAGACATCGCCTCATGCTTCTCCTCACCGCATCGGCTCAGCGCCCACCAAACGACCACCCTGCTGGTGCCACCCCGGGAAACTGGCATCTCTACGCACAGCAAGAGAAAATTCCAGTGTGGACTAAAAGAGGACATTTTCTTTTCTTTCCCCTTGAATGAATATGTAGCTTTGTATATTGCTTTGTGGGAGGTACCCCAGGTATTAGAAGAAGGAAGGTATTAGGAAATAGATATATATCCCTGTGCCCAAATGATGCAGGTAGGGCTGAGGGGGGACATGGTTTTGGCCGGGATGGTGATCTTCTTATTTCTAGCCATCACCGCGCCCACACCACTTAAGGTAACCCAGCGGCTAATGAGAGAATGGGGTGCCCGCAACACGCAGAAATGGAAGCCTATTCTGCAAAACCGAACCAATTGCACGGTCTGCACCTGGAACCTCTCGCACTCTGTGACCTACAGATGCTTTGGGAGGAGTACCCCTCCTCCCTGTGCCTTGGAATGAGTCCTCAGCTACGGCCCCGATTTTGGGTTCTGCCGGATTTTGGGCTGCGTTAAATTTGACAGGAGGAGCCTGTTGCTTTAACATCTCTGACCATGGTGTAGCTATTCGACACCTGGCAACAGAAAGAGAGAAAGTAGCCCATGTTCCTGTTCTTTGACTGAGTGGCTTCCAAACCTTGGGTGGCTTAGAGGACTTGTAATGATGTTAATAGACTAATCTTGCTTCTTTTCTGCTCCTGTATACCCTGCTCAACGCAATGCCTGCAAAATATGATGCATAAACGATGTTACGAATGATTCGGCCCCAGATTACAGCACTGACACGAGAATACCGGCCAGTACCTTGGGACGAGCCGAAAGGCTGTCCAAAAGAAGAGTAGGGAATGAAGGAATGGGTTTCCAAAACCCAAAAACTGACTGTGCAGGCAGTTTTTAAACTGCACCAAAATCCCCATTTCTCCTTAGCTAAAATGCATAAACTTCAGCCGTTGAGCAAATGCAAAACAAGAACACAGCTATCTCCCTTATCAGTTTGACGGCAAGACTGGCCTTGACTCTACCAGTAGAACAGACACAGACATATCTTATGTTCTGAACACAAATGATGCAGAGACCCAAGTCTGGGACTAACGCCAGAGCATGTTCTCGGAAGTAGTGACCTCTTGCTCCAAGATAGGAGTAGGAACAGGAATATCCTTTTATGGTCAGGAGTGCAGGAAGGAAGATCCCTTTATGGTTGAGAGTACCAGAGCAGGAACATATGTGATGTCAACCTGTGTACGTACGCCGACGTGGTTGGGCTCCTAGGGGAGGAGTGAGAGGGTGCCTGGAGGATATATAAACTGCATGAAACCTGTCATTTCTTTGTACTTGCTGTGGACTCACCACGCAGGTTCCTTCTGCTATCCGGAGAGCAGAATAAACTCTTTCTTTGAAACAACCTCGGTGTCATTTTGACTTCCTTCCTCCTGTCCCGGAGCAACGCAGACCCAATCGGTGAACTCCAATAAGGCTACAGAGGGAGACGGGTGGAATATTTGGTGTCTTGGGAGGGGGTAAGAGAGTCTGTGTACTGGTCCAGTAAACGCTTCCGCTGCGCAACCAGCAACAGTTCTCTTTGCAGAGCATTAATTAAGTCCAGTGCAGAGATTCTTGTTGCAGTACAAGCTTCAGAGTCTCAGTAGCAAAGAAATAACGACACAGGGAAGCCTGTCTTTCCAAAGACAGGTTTATTGCAGACAGATAACAGAAACACCTCCGGAGCTTTCAGACATTTTTGCTTCACGCCCCACAGGCAGGGAAAACAAACATTCTTTATATACTGAGCAACTTAACAACTTAACGAGCTTGACTACTTAAAGTCACATGACATTGCTAACTTGCCAGCGTCTTAGGTTTCACACCCTAACACCCCCTCTCGCTGGCAATACAAAAACAAAATTACTTCAGACCCATTTCTTCACAAAAGTTTTCATGCCGCTGAAACCCAAGCGGTTTTGTAAAACCATCAGCTTGATTTTCATGACTGGGACAGTAATTTAATTTAACAATTCCTGCTTTTACCGTTTGACAAACATTTTGAAAGCGGATATCCAAATGTTTTGTACGACCTTTAAACTGCCCATTTTGTGCTAACTTAAGACACGGTTGATTATCACCCCATACAGTGATTGGAGTGATGGCCTTTTCATACATCTCTTGTGCCAAGCATTTGTAAAATTCTAGATCTCTACATAACTCAGATAAGGCACAGAACTCAGCTTCTGTTGACGACAAAGCAATCAGGTTCTGTTTCTTGGATCTCCACCCAATCAGAGAGTTACCAAATTTTATTACACAGCCAGACACTGATTTTCTATCCTTTAAATTTCCCCAATCACTATCTGCCCAACAAGTAATCTGTGCTTGTCCTTCAGAAGATAATTCAAGGCAAAAATCTTTGGTGTATTGTAAATATCTTAACACTCTTTGAATTCCTTTCCATGCATTTACACTAGGTCTTGAAGCTTCTCTGCTGAGTAAGTTAATAGCGTAAGCAATATCTGGTCTACTCCATTGCGAAAGATGAAGTAAGCTTCCCAGAGCTGACTGAAAGATTTCAGCACGCTTTAATTCTGCACTATCCTTGAACTCATTGTCTTTTACAAAACCCATTTCCATTGGTGTTCTAACACCTGCACACTCTGTCATGCCAAACTTTTTCAACATTTGCAATATCTTGCCTTTTTGATTCAGTAGAAAACTGCCATTTTTGGTCCTATCTATCTGAACACCAAGATAGACCTTTACATCACCAAGATTCTTAACTTTGAAGTGTTTATTTAACTCTTTGGCTAGTTTTTTTACTTGTTCTTGTGTCTTTGAAGTATAAATCAGGCCATCTACATAAACAAGCAAAGATTCTTGAGCATCTCCTGAACCTCTGAAATATAAGCAATTGTCAGCCTTGCTCCTGCTAAAACCAATGCCTACCAAAACGTCATTCAAACACTCATTCCAATTATGAGCAGATTGCTTGAGTCCATAAATAGATTTATGTAGTTTCCATACCTGATTTGATTTACCAACTTTCAATCCTGGCGGAAGCTCCATATAGAGCTCTTCAGCCAAGTCTGAATGAAGATAAGCTGTAGAGACATCAAATTGCTTCACTTTGAACCCTTTCTGAGCAGCAACTGCTAATAGTGCCCGTAGGGTTTCACTCCTTGAAGTGGGCGCATAGACTTCAGAATAATGTAACCCCTCTCTTTGCGTAAAACCTCGAGCTACAAGCCTTGCTTTGTACTCTGGTTTCCCCATCGCTGTTGTCTTTATCCTGTACACCCACCTACAACTTACTGCCTTGGTACCTTCTGGCAGTTTGGTGATGGAAAACACACCCAGTTCTTTCATAGAATTCAACTCTTTTTGCATGGCCTCACGCCACCTACTGGCCTCCTCCTGGGGTAATTGCTCAACCTCCTCAAAACTTTCAGGTTCGCAATTTGCCAAACCAGCCCAAACACTAATAGCTTGGTACCTTTCAGGAGGTATACCTTTGTTGGCATGCTTGGAATGCCTTAACAGTTCCTGTGATGTTCCTTCAGTTTCCCCCTCTGACCCAGAATCACTAGTCGTCACCTGTTTGTCACTAGTAGTTGAAGAACTTTCTGATTCTGACTTTACACTCTCTTGCTGTACAGGTGAACTTTTAGAGCTAGAAGATTCTGACTTTACAGGTCTCTCTTGCTGTACAGGTGAACTTTTAGAGCTAGAAGATTCTGACTTTACAGACTTGGGTGAACTAAACGATTTCTCACCCTTGTTCTCAGACTCAAATTCCTCAGCCTGTTCTGGAACTAATACCTGCCCTGGGGCCTGAGTTTCATTGTTACTGTTCACCACGTCAAATAGTATGTCAGGATTTCCATGAATTTTATTCCAACCATCCTGTTCACAAAATTCCGCACTTCTGCTGATTGTGATTTTCGTTTGATTGCCTTCTACATTCACAAATCTCCAACCTTTGGTGTTTGCTTGATAACCACAGAAAAGCATTTCTTTAGATCTAGGATCGCCTTTCCTACGTTGTGCCCTAGGCACCAGCACATAAGCACGACATCCAAAAACTCTTAGATGATCAATTTTTGGTTTTTTCCCAAATAGCATGAAGTAAGGAGTGTTGCCTACTGTGCTATTGTACACTCTGTTAAAAGTATAATTCGCATACAGTGCAGCCTCAGCCCAAAACCGCTGTGGAAGTCCAGAATCAAACAGCAAAGCAGCAATGGCTTCCTGTAATGTTCGAAATTTTCTTTCAGCAACTGCATTCTCCTGTGGTGAATAGGGATTGGTAAGTCTATGAACTATATCTTTCCTTTTTAACCACTTCTCCAGCGTGTGGTTCACATATTCCCCACCACGATCTGATTGTATTTTACGCACCCTGGTGTCAAATTTACACTCGACTTCTTCAATCCAATCCATCAGGATGGAAGCTGCTTGCGATTTTTCTTTCAGAAAGAAAACCCAACTAGCCCTTGAAAAATCATCCACCAAAATTTGCATAAATCTCGCACCTCCAAGCGATTTGACTGGCATAGGGCCACACACGTCTGTGTGCACAAGTTCAAAGGGTTTCTTGCTTACTCTGTCAGATCTAGGATAGTTACATGTCTTAACCTTAGCATGTTTACAAGCACAACAATCCAGAAAATTTGGACAGGGTTTAATGTTACACTCCTCAGCTAAATCTGGCATCTTGCTTACATACTTAAAGCATTTATGAGCTAACCTTCTGTGTAGTAGATGTGCACAACCTGTATGAGGAGCCTTATTTACACACTTAGCTTGCGCTTCACCTGTTGAACATCTACCTGCTGCTAACTGCTCTTCATCCAAAACAAAAAGCCCATCTTCACAGGGAATTTTAACTAGCTCCTTCCCCTGTTTCGAAATGGTGCACACATCATTTTCAAACTCAACCTTAAAACCACTTTTTACCAGGCATGACACACTCAAAAGTCCATTCTTCATTCCTGGAAGAACAAAAACAGGAAGGTTAGTTTGCAAACAATTAACATAAATTGTGCCTTTAAGGCTCATTTCTCGTTTACTATTGTCTGCTATAGTCACAGTTTTTGCAACTGGCAATGTCTTGCAGTTCTTCAAGCTGCCACTAGATGTCGCTGGAACTAAACTGTGACTGGCTCCACTGTCAATTATCCACTTCAAAGTTTGTTGGCTCCTTTTAGGACTCTGTTGTGCTGCCATTGCAGATAGTCCCTTATCAGCACCTGCTCCCCCTCTGGATCGTTGATTCTTGTAGCTCTCACTTCGTCTTCCCCTGTAGCTCCGGAAACTGACCTTGGACTGTTGAAATTCCTGTTGCTTTTCAGGACACTTTGCTATCAAATGAAACCTGCTGCCACATCGAAAACATGACTTGCTGGCCATAGCAGACACTTGTGAGACTTCCTTACAGCTCTGCCTGCTAGTTCCCCCACGCTGGGAATTATCTGAACATCCAACACTTGGGGTATTTGAACTATCAATACGTTTTCGATGATGTTGATATTCTTGCTCACACAATCTACCAGTCACATAATTCATATTCAGCTGCTCCTCTGGCAAAACTTGTAAAGTTAGTACTAAGTTTTCAAACCCTGCATGCAGGCTGCTAAGCAGAGTATAAACTTTAATATTTTCAGGAAAATTCACACCTAGAGATGACAGTCGGTTGAAATACTCAGTCATCTGTGACGTGTGTTCAACCACACTATCCCCTGGCTTCAGTTTCAACTCATACAAAGCACGTATAATGCTCACCTTCTCTCCGGGCGTGGCTCTATGGTGAATTCGCCTAAGAGCTTCCCAAATTTCAAATGCAGACCTTAAATTTTCCACATGAGGTAATTGGGAATCGTCTATCGATACCATCAACATGCATCTAGCTTTAGTGTCCATTTTGTCATGTTCCCTGTTCTGAGCATGTGCAGCAGCCTCTTGCTCTGCTGTGGCATCTGCTGCAACAGCCACAAACGGCTTTCGCCTCTGGACATAGTCAGCCCACACTTCTTTGGCTTCCAACCAGACTTGAGCCCTCTTAGACCACTGCACGTAATTAGCAGAGTTCAACTTTGTAAAGGGAACCTGGAAATTTCCCACTGCCATTCTTGGGGTCTGCTGCTACTCCCTCTGTGTGCCCTTGCTTCTCTTTCCCCTTGGGATTTGTTTTACTCACTTTTCAGACGCCTCCAGCCTCCTCTGAAGCCTTTTAAACTTTTTTCCCTCCGTCTCTTCACTAGCAACCTACCACCGTCCTCTGTTTTTATTAACAAAACAAAAACAGAACGGGAGGTCAAGCTAGCCTTTTGCAGCTAATGAAGCTGTAAATCTTCACTTACGCAGCTCTCTCAACTTTCTGCAGCCTCTCAGTTCCTTTAAGAGCTGGATTTACGACCAAGCCGGTCTTCTCTCATCCGAAAGCTGCTTTCACTTTCTCTGCACACAATACAGCTGTAGAAACGTAGAAGGAGCCATAACCTAAGAGAGTCTGTGTACTGGTCCAGTAAACGCTTCCGCTGCGCAACCAGCAACAGTTCTCTTTGCAGAGCATTAATTAAGTCCAGTGCAGAGATTCTTGTTGCAGTACAAGCTTCAGAGTCTCAGTAGCAAAGAAATAACAACACAGGGAAGCCTGTCTTTCCAAAGACAGGTTTATTGCAGACAGATAACAGAAACACCTCCGGAGCTTTCAGACATTTTTGCTTCACGCCCCACAGGCAGGGAAAACAAACATTCTTTATATACTGAGCAACTTAACAACTTAACGAGCTTGACTACTTAAAGTCACATGACATTGCTAACTTGCCAGCGTCTTAGGTTTCACACCCTAACAGGGGGAGCCCGAGTCGGAAAACAGAAGAGATCAAGGATGAGTATCTGCAGGAGGAGTTTCATCGCAGGTTCCCAAGGAAGCCGAAACCACTAGGGAGGTTCTGGGAGGAGCAATTTGGCACCACGGATGATGAAGAAGATTTTATGGGATTTCCAGCCTCCGAAGAGGAGGAAGGGGGGGGGTATCCGAGGGAGAGGAATCCGACTGGGGAGATTGGGCAGCGGAAAGAGACAGCAGCAGGTGGAGAGCGGTGTTTGAATCATCTGAGGAAGGGGATAGTTCCTTCCAGGGATTCCCCGCATCACCGTCCAAGGAACGGACGGGGGGAGAGGAGGGCCCTGGGGGGGAGGTGGATGTCAGGGAACTGCCATTGGAGCCAAGAGGAGAGGTAAGGCTCCCCAATGATGCCGGAGAGGGAACTAGCAAGGAGAGAGGGAGAGCTTCCGCTGGGGAAGGAAATCAAGGTGACACCAGGAAGAAAGGGGAGGCTGAGAGTACTTCGGAGGGAAGGCTCCGAGACTCTTCCAGTGAGATCAGCGGGGAGAGCACAGGACCTCCGCTTGGCACGCCTACGCTGCACAGAAAGCTTCCGCGCAGAGACTAGGCGGACTTGGAGTCAAGGAATTTTTATGTTGGAAGAAATTCAGGAAACGCCCACTGACGGATTCTGCCAGTGACTGAGACAGCCGCGTTGTAAGGGCTGTCAAGCCAGGGAAAGGTTTAGCCATACAACCAGCTTGGAGCAGTATGTGGCTTACGCACAAGCAACCCCAATTCCCATTACAATAAGGTATGGGGAAAATACAAAAGATATTTGGAACAGAAAACCCCAAGATGGAACTCTCCACTAGAAGCAATCGCTGTTAAAAAAAGGAACAACATCAAAGAGAACTGGATAACGTATAACACAATATTAAGGGGGGAGGAGGAGGGTCAACTAATATTGATAAGTTATGAGAAAATAAAAGATCACTTTTCTAGTTGGCTAGATTACTTCCAGGTGAATGAAGTGTTCAGACAGGATAAGCAGATAGGTTTTGAAAAGGAGCTTTCAAGATTTGAAAGAGAACTACTGAATAGTAAAACCAAAATAATCGCAAAAATCTATAGACTTCTTTTAGACTACGAAGTAATGGATGAGGAAGTTAAGGCTTCAATGATAAAGTGGGCCCAAGATGTGGGCTGTCCAATTATGCTAAAAGATGGGGAAAACTGATGGAATGTAAATTTGAAATTTACAGCCAGCTATAATATAAGAGAGAACATGATGAAAATGGCTCCTTCCAGATAGAGAGCCAGAATCAGAGAATCAGAATCAGAGTCAGAACCAGATCATCGGTAAAGACGTGGTCTGGTCTTAGCGCAACTGCTCCTCCCACCCGCAATAACAGAGATTGGGTGTTCCAATACATCCCCCCGTAGGGAACCTGCCCCAGCCATTCTGTTGGCTGAGGCCCCCTCCCAGGCAGCCCTGACCCTTTCCCCTTAAAAAGCAAAATAGAAACTATACAATAACCTAAAAAAATAGTAAAAGAAAAACAAAGCAAGAAACAATTATGCTAAACTTAAAATAATCCCCGCCCCAACTAAACATTTGTCCAGCCCCAGAAAGAAAATAGCAACAACAACAACAACAAACCACCGTTTGTGGTGCAACAGAGACACAGCCAGAGACAGAGCGAGACCCTGAATCAGTGCCATAACCAAGCCCTCATTCAGAACCAGAGCCTGAAAAAGAGCCAGCCTGAGTCTACAACAGTACTTGATACAGTGCCGGAGTCTGAAACAGAGACACAGCCTCAAACAGAGCCTGAGCCTGAAACAGAGGCAGAGCCACAGCCAGAGCCTGAGTCTGAAACAGTCCTTGATAGAGTGCCAGAGCCAGAGCCAGAGAGAGACCCTGAATCAGAGTCAGAGTGAGACCATGAGCCAGAGCCAGAGCCAGAGCCAGAAATAGGGCTTGATACAGGGCCGGAGCGCAAAACATAGCTGCAGCCACAGACTAGAGCCACAGCCTGAGTCTGCAACAGTACTTGATACAGTTCCGGAGCTGGAGCCGGAGCCAGAGCCAGAGACACAGCCAGAGCCAGAACAAAACCCTAATTCAGAACCAGAGCCTGAAAGAGAGCCAGACCCTGAAATATAGCTGGGTCAGAGGGAGAGGAGGAGCCATCATGAGACCCTGAATCAGAGTCAGAACCAGATCTTCATTCAGAACCAGACCCTGAAAGAGAGCCAGAGCCACAGACGGAGCCTAGAGCCACAGCCGAGATCCACAGCCTGAGTCTGAAATAGTGCTTGATAGACTGCTGGATCCTGAAACAGAGACACTGTCTGAAACTGAGCCTGACGCTTAAACGTAGCCAGGGGCAGAGGGAGAGGCAGAGCCTGATACAGTGCTTGATACAGCGTAGGAGCCTGAAGCAGAGACACAGCCAGATCCAGAGACACAGCCAGAGCCAGAACAAAACCCTAATTCAGAACCAGAGCCTGAAAGAGAGCCAGAGCCAGAAACAGAGGCAGAGGCAGATACAGGGCAGATACAGGGCTTGAAACAACCCCCAAGAAGTGCTTCCTCTGCCAACGGCCAGGACATTTTGCCAGGGTCTGCCCTCAAAGAAAGGCATGGCAAGGGATGGTGGGAGCCGCTGGCTGTGAGGAGGAGGGGGGAAAGGGGCAGGCGCAGGGAAACACCAACCCTTGGCTGCCACTCAGCGGGCACAGCAGCCAGGCCAGCAACCAATAGAAGTGCCCCAGCCAGACCCCCCCAAGGCAGCTATAGCCATAGAAGTGGTGCTAGAACTCCCAAATGGGCACCCAGTCAAGGTGAAGGCGCTGCTGGATTCAGGCAGCTCCTGCAATTTCTTCAACAAGGACTTCGCTCTGGAGCATCAACTCCACCTGCTGCCCCTAGATTTCCCCTTGCAAGTGACCACCATCGATGGCTCCGCCTCTTTTCAAGCTTTCATGCACCACGTGTTGGGGTCCCTACTGTACAAGAACTGCGTAGCCTTTTTGGACAACGTCTTAATCTATTCGGACAATGAGAAGCAACATGTCAGAGACCTCAGAGAAGTGCTAAAGAGACTGCAGAAGCACCAGTTGTGGGTCAAGCTGGAAAAATGCCAATTTCACGCCAGAGAAGTCGAGTTTCTGGGGTACAAGTTGTCAGACAGGGGCCTAGCTATGGACCCCAGCAAGGTGCAGGCGGTGCTGGAGTGGAAGACCCCCAAAAACCGGAAGGACGTGCAGAGGTGCCTAGGGTTCAGCAACTTCTACCGGAGCTTCATCAGGAACTTCGCCCACTTGACAGCGCCCATCACAGATTGTCTCAGTAGCAAAAAGAAGTTCGTCTGGACAGAAAGTGCCCAGCAATCCTTCGAAAGGCTGAAGAAGGCGTTCGCTTTGGAAGAGCAGCTCCTGCACGTGGATTTGCAGAAGCCAATGAGGCTGGAGACCGACGCGTCAGACCGGGCCATCGGAGCGGTACTGTTGCAGCCGGGGCCCCAGCAGAGTTGGAGGCCGTGCGCCTTTTTCTCGAGGAAGCTGAGCAAGTCGGAGCAAAACTACACGGTGTATGACCGCGAACTGCTTGCAATTTATGCAGCATTTCGACAATGGAGACATCTGCTAATAGGGGCGCAGCACAAGATCCAGGTGTGTACGGATCACAAGAACTTGGAATACTGGAGGACTGCGCGAGTACTCAACCAGAGACAGATTCGATGGGCACAGGAGTTCTCCAAGTTTTTCTTCGAGATCCGGTACATGCCGGGGGAGGAGAACGTAAGAGCAGATGCTCTCTCCCGGAAGCCGGAGTACATGGAAGGAGAGGGACCGCCGGAAGTCAGACACGTGTTCCCCGAGAACCGATGGGTGTGTGGGGGAGTGTTGGTTGGGAAACGAGAACTAGCCGGGCTTACTAGAAACGACGAATTCGCTCAAACAAAAATCAGGGAACTCCGGAACGGAAGGGAAAACCAGGGAGGGTTTGAGGAAAAGGAAGGGGTACTGTACTACAAGGGAGCGCTGTATGTACCGGGGGAGACCTTGAGGGGAAAGGTACTCAAACAACTCCACGACAACCCAACAGCGGGACATTTTGGTCAACACAAAACCATGTTGCTTGTCACCAGGCAGTTCTGGTGGCCAAGGGTAAGGGAAGATGTACGGGAATATGTACGGGGGTGCGACCGCTGCCAGAGGGCAAAGGGGGAGAGGGCTGCACCCGCAGGGTTACTGGAACCCTTACCCACGCCGGGAACACCCTGGGAGGTGGTATCCATAGATTTTATGACAGATTTGCCCAAATCAAGGGGGAAGACAGCAGTCATGGTAGTAGTCGATCTGCTAACAAAAATGTGCCATTTCATAGCTTGCTCGCATGCGGTAACGGCAGAGGAAACAGCCAGGTTGTTTGTAGAGCACATCTTCAGGCTGCATGGGGCTCCCTCGAGGGTCATCTCCGATCGCGGGAAACAATTTACTTCCCGGTTCTGGAGGAAGCTCATGGGCTTGCTACAGGTCGAGGTGGGCTTCCACGGGAATGAGCCCGTTCATGGCCAATTATGGGCGTCACCCCAGGGCCTTCCCGGGGAGGGGGGAGGAAGGGGGGAGCGTACCTGCGGCAGAGCAGTTTGTGGAAGAAATGGAGGCCTTGCACCAGCAACTTAAGATGAACTTGGAACGGGCCAAGGAAATTTACAAGAGGCAGGCAGACAAGCACCGTCAGGAAGGGGAGACCATAAGGGTGGGAGACCGGGTGTGGTTGTCAACCCAAGGGTTACCCTTTTAGGGAGGGTGTAAGAAGTTGCGGCCAAGGCGGCTGGGACGTTTTGAGGTAACACAGCAGGTGAACCCCGTGGCATTCAAGCTCAAGTTGCCTGACAGCATGAAAATACACCCGGTGTTCCATAGGTCCCTACTCTCACCGTACAGGGACGGGCGGGAATTCCCGGGGCGAGAGGGAGAAGTCACCACACACCCGCAGGTAGAGGAGAGGGAACACCACAACCAAGCCACGGAAATACTCGATTCAAGATGGTGAGGGCGCCAGGTGGAGTACTTGGTAGCTTGGGAGGGAGAACCCGAGTCAGAAAACACGTGGGTTCCAGCGGAGGCTATCAATGATGGGTATCTTGTGGAGGAGTTCCACAGCCTGTTCCCAGATAAACCTAAACCACTAGCGAGATTCTGGGAGGAGCAATTTGGAACCACAGATGATGAAGAGGATTTTGTGGGTTTTCCTGCCTCCGAAGAGGAGGGAGGAGAGGCGTCAGAGGAAGAGGAATCGGAATGGGAGGGCCACCCCGCGGGAAGAGATCAGAGCGGGTGGGAAGCGGAGTTTGATTCCTCAGGGGATGGCGACAGCTCCTTCCGGGGATTCCCCGCATCGTCGGCTGAGGAAAAGGACGAAGTTGGGTCAAAAGGTCGGGCCGGGGGTGGAGGGGGTCCTGGGGGGGGTGGATGTCAGTGAACTGACATCGGAGCCAGAAGTGGAGGCAGGGCTCCCAAGCGATGCTGGAGAAGGGGCAAGCAGGGAGAGAGGGGACTCAGCAGCTGGGGAAGGAAATCAGCGTAACACCAGGGATCAAGGGGGGCGGATGGGGGAATCGGAGAGAGGGCGCCAGGACTCTTCGCTGGAGACCAGCGGGGAGAGCACAGGTCCTCCGCTACCCACACCCACCCTGCGCAGAAGACATCCGCGCAGGGAAAGTAGGCGGAGATTTGGCGTCAAAGAACTTCTTTACTGGAAGAAGTTCAAGAAACGCCCACTGGCGGATTCTGCTAGCGACTGAACAGCCACAAAGTGAAGGGCTGTCCAGCCAGGAAAGGTTTAACCAGGCTACCTAGCCAGGAGTGGCGGCAACCTACGCACGAGCAACCCCATATAACCATTAAACACAATATTAAGGGGGGAGGAGGAGGGTCAACTAATATTGATAAGTACATCCCCCCGTAGGGAACCCGCCCCAGCCATTCTGTTGGCTGCGGACCCCTCCCAGGCAGCCCTGACCCTTTCCCCTTAAAAAGCAAAATACAAACTATACAATAACCTAAAGAAATAGTAAAAGAAAAACAAAGCAAGAAACAATTATGCTAAACTTAAAATAATCCCGCCCCAACTAAACATTTGTCCCACCCCAGAAAGAAAATAGCAAGAACAACAACAACAAACCACCGTTTGAGGTGCAACTGAGACACAGCCAAAGACAGAGCGAGACCCTGAATCAGTGCCATAACCAAGCCCTCATTCAGAACCAGAGCCTGAAAAAGAGCCACAGCCCGAACCAGAGCAACAGCCACAGCCACAGCCTAGAGCCACAGCCTGAGTCTGCAACAGTACTTGATACAGTGCCGGAGCTGGAGCTGGAGCCAGAGACACAGCCAGAGCCAGAACAAAACCCTAATTCAGAACCAGAGCCTGAAAGAGAGCCAGACCCTGAAATATAGCTGGGTCAGAGGCAGAGGAAGAGCCATCATGAGACCCTGAATCAGAGTCAGAACCAGATCTTCATTCAGAACCAGACCCTGAAAGAGAGCCAGAGCCACAGACAGAGCCACAGACGGAGCCTAGAGCCACAGCCGAGATCCACAGCCACAGCCGAGATCCACAGCCTGCAACAGTACTTGATACATTGCCAGAGCCTGAAACGGAGACACAGCCTCAAACAGAGCCTGAGCCTGAAACAGAGGCAGAGCCACAGCCAGAGCCTGAGTCTGAAGCAGTCTTTGATAGAGTGCCAGAGCCAGAGCCAGAGCGAGACCCTGAATCAGAGTCAGAGTGAGACCATGAGCCTGAGCCTGAGCCTGAGCCTGAGCCTGAGCCAGAGCCAGAGCCAGAGCCAGAGCAAGAGCCAGAGCCAGAGCCAGAGCCAGAGCCAGAGCCAGAACAAAACCCTAATTCAGAACCAGAGCCTGAAAGAGAGCCAGAGCCAGAAACAGTGCTTGATAGAGTGCCAGAGCCTGAAACAGAGGCAGAGGCAGATACAGGGCTTGATACAGAGTCAGAGCCTGAAACAGAGAAACAGCGTGAAACAGAGACAAAGGCTGAGACACAGGCCGAGCCTGAACTAGAGCTAGAATAAGTGCTAGAGCCAAAGACTGAGACAAAGCCTAATAAAGAGCAGAAGCTTGAGGCTGAGCCTGAGCCTGAAACAGTGCTTGATACAGTGCCAGAGCCTGAAACAGAACCAGAGCCACAGCTACAGCCATAGTGCCACAGCCTGAGTCTGCAACAGTGGTTGATACAGCGCCGGAGCCTGAAACAGAGACACAGCCTGAAACAGAACCTGAGCCTGGTTATTAGCATGGCAATTAAAGAAGAGAGGAGCAGAAAGGCTTATCAATAGAGTTAAGTGCAAAGGCAAAATAATAAACAACCCTAAAGAAATAGAGAAACGATTTCTCGAATTCTTTAGAGAAGAAGGAAGGAAATGAAACAACAGAAGAAGTTAAAGAACATTTAGAACAGAACTGTCTTCTGAAACTTACTAAAGAACAAAAAGAACTGTTGAATGCCCCTATTCAGTGGCGTAGCGTGGGGGTGCAGGGGGGGCCGGCTGCACAGGGCGCAACATCTGGGGGTTAGGGTTAGGGGGCGCAAATCCACGGGTTAGGGGGCGCAAATTACTTGCCTTGCCCCGGGTGCTGACAACCCACGCTACTCCACTGCCCCTATTACATCGTACGAAATTCAAAGAGCAATTAAGGAAGCAAAGATAGGAAATATAGGAAAGCCACCATGGCCAGATGGCCTACCGGTAATATATTATTAAAAAATTGAGGACTTACTGTCTAACCCATTAAGAAGTATCTTAAAAGACGGAACCATGCCGGATTCTTGGAAAGACAGCCTTATTGCATTAATTCCAAAACAGGGAACGGACAATCTACTTATTAACAACTATAGGCCTATCACACTTCTAAATAACGATTATAAATTATATGCAAATATTTTAGCCGAAAGATATATAATCTATATAATATATATAATAATATATAATTTATATAATATAATATATATAATATATAAAATAACCGCAAAAATCTATAGACTTCTTTTAGACTACGAAGTAATGGATGAGGAGGTTAAGGCTTCAATGATAAAGTGGGCCCAAGATGTGGGCCGTCCTATTTTGCTAAAAGATGGGGAAAACTGATGGAATGTACATTTGAAATTTACAGCCAGCTATAATATAAGAGAGAACGTGATGAAAATGGCTCATAGGTGGTACCTCACTCCTTCCAGATGATCAAGAAAAGATTACAGGAATTGGTGGAGACGGCTCAATTGACTAGCAAACTCAGAGGAATCTCAAAGCAAAAATTTGCAGGAAAATGGGATGGTTATACAAGATATGTTAAAAAATACAATAATAGTTTTGACTCCGTGCTAGCATTTGAGTGATAAAGGACCTAAAAGGACGTGGACAACAATTAAGGATTTATTATTTTTTCAGAATGTATTGGAAAATTTATATAGAAAGGATTATTGTTTTGTGTACATTCCATAAAATGTAAAAGAAAAACAAAGCAAGAAACAATTATGCTAAACTTAAAATAATCCCCGCCCCAACTAAACATTTGTCCCACCCCAGAAAGAAAATAACAACAACAACAAACCCAGTTTGAGGTGCAACAGAGACACAGCCAGGGACAGAGCGAGACCCTGAATCAGTGCCATAACCAAGCCCTCATTCAGAACCAGAGCCTGAAAAAGAGCCACAGCCCGAACCAGCGCAACAGCCACAGCCTAGAGCAGCAGCCTGATTCTGCAACAGTACTTGATACAGTCCCGGAGCCTGAAACAGGGACACAGCCTCAAACAGAGCCTGAGCCTGAAACAGAGGCAGAGCCACAGCCACAGCCACAGCCTGAGTCTGAAACAGTCCTTGATAGAGTGCCAGACCCTTTATCAAAGCCAGAGCCAGAGCCAGACCCAGAGCTTTCATGCACCACGTGTTGGGGTCCCTACTGTACAAGAACTGCGTAGCCTTTTTGGACAACGTCTTAATCTATTCGGACAATGAGAAGCAACATGTCAGAGACTTCAGAGAAGTGCTAAAGAGACTGCAGAAGCACCAGTTGTGGGTCAAGCTGGAAAAATGCCAATTTCACGCCAGAGAAGTCGAGTTTCTGGGGTACAAGTTGTCAGACAGGGGCCTAGCTATGGACCCCAGCAAGGTGCAGGCGGTGCTGGAGTGGAAGACCCCCAAAACCCGGAAGGACGTGCAGAGGTGCCTAGGGTTCAGCAACTTCTACCGGAAGTTCATCAGGAACTTCGCCCACTTGACAGCACCTATCACAGATTGTCTCAGTAGCAAAAGAAGTTCGTCTGGACAGAAAGTGCCCAGCAATCCTTCGAAAGGCTGAAGAAGGCGTTCGCTTCGGAAGAGCAGCTCCTGCACGTGGATTTGCAGAAGCCAATGAGGCTGGAGACCGACACGTCAGACCGGGCCATCGGAGCGGTACTGTTGCAGCCGGGGCCCCAGCAGAGCTGGAGGCCGTGCGCCTTTTTCTCGAGGAAGCTGAGCAAGTCGGAGCAAAACTACACGGTGTATGACCGCGAACTGCTTGCAATTTATGCAGCATTTCGACGATGGAGACATCTGCTAATAGGGGCACAGCACAAGATCCAGGTGTGTACGGATCACAAGAACTTGGAATACTGGAGGACTGCGCGAGTACTCAACCAGAGACAGATTCGATGGGCACAGGAGTTCTCCAAGTTTTTCTTCGAGATCCGGTACATGCCGGGGGAGGAGAACGTAAGAGCAGATGCTCTCTCCCGGAAGCCGGAGTACATGGAAGGAGAGAGACCGCCGGAAGTCAGACATGTGTTCCCCGAGAACCGATGGGTGTGTGGGGGAGTGTTGGTTGGGAAACGAGAACTAGCTGGGCGTACTAGAAACGACGAATTCGCTCAAACAAAAATCAGGGAACTCCGGAAAGGAAGGGAAAACCAGGGAGGGTTTGAGGAAAAGGAAGGGGTACTGTACTACAAGGGAGCGCTGTACGTACCGGGGGAGACCTTGAGGGGAAGGGTACTCAAACAACTCCACGACAACCCAACAGCGGGACATTTTGGTCAACACAAAACCATGTTGCTTGTCACCAGGCAGTTCTGGTGGCCAAGGGTAAGGGAAGATGTACGGGAATATGTACGGGGGTGCGACCGCTGCCAGAGGGCAAAGGGGGAGAGGGCTGCACCCGCAGGGTTACTGGAACCCTTACCCACGCCGGGAAGACCCTGGGAGGTGGTATCCATAGATTTTATGACAGATTTGCCCAAATCAAGGGGGAAGACAGCAGTCATGGTAGTAGTCGATCTGCTAACAAAAATGTGCCATTTCATAGCTTGCTCGCATGCGGTAACGGCAGAGGAAACAGCCAGGTTGTTTGTAGATCACATCTTCAGGCTGCATGGGACTCCCTCGAGGGTCATCTCCGATCGCGGGAAACAATTTACTTCCCGGTTCTGGAGGAAGCTCATGGGCTTGCTACAGGTCGAGGTGGTCTTCCACGGGAATGAGCCCGTTCATGGCCAATTATGGGTGTCACCCCAGGGCCTTCCCGGGGAGGGGGGAGGAAGGGGGGAGCGTACCTGCGGCAGAGCAGTTTGTGGAAGAAATGGAGACCTTGCATCAGCAACTTAAGATGAACTTGGAACGGGCCAAGGAAATTTACAAGAGGCAGGCAGACAAGCACCGTCGGGAAGGGGAGACCATAAGGGTGGGAGACCGGGTGTGGTTGTCAACCCAAGGGTTACCCTTTTAGGGGGGGTGTAAGAAGTTGCGGCCAAGGCGGCTGGGACGTTTTGAGGTAACACAGCAGGTGAACCCCGTGGCATTCAAGCTCAAGTTGCCTGACAGCATGAAAATACACCCGGTGTTCCATAGGTCCCTACTCTCACCGTACAGGGACGGGCGGGAATTCCCGGGGCGAGAGGGAGAAGTCACCACACACCCGCAGGTAGAGGAGAGGGAACACCACAACCAAGCCACGGAAATACTCGATTCAAGATGGTGAGGGCGCCAGGTGGAGTGCTTGGTAGCTTGGGAGGGAGAACCCGAGTCAGAAAACACGTGGGTTCCAGCGGAGGCTATCAATGATGGGTATCTTGCGGAGGAGTTCCACAGCCTGTTCCCAGATAAACCTAAACCACTAGCGAGATTCTGGGAGGAGCAATTTGGAACCACAGATGATGAAGAGGATTTTGTGGGTTTTCCTGCCTCCGAAGAGGAGGGAGGAGAGGCGTCAGAGGAAGAGGAATCGGACTGGGAGGGCCACCCCGCGGGAAGAGATCGGAGCGGGTGGGAAGCGGAGTTTGAATCATCAGGGGATGGCGACAGCTCCTTCCGGGGATTCCCCGCAACGACGGCTGAAGAAAAGGACGTAGTTGGGTCAAAAGGTCGGGCCGGGGGTGGGGCAGGTCCTGGGGAGGGTGGATGTCAGTGAACTGACATCGGAGCCAGAAGTGGAGGCAGGGAAGAAGAGAGGAGCAGAAAGGCTTATCAATAGAGTTAAGTGCGAAGGCAAAATAATAAACAACCCTAAAGAAATAGAGAAACGATTTCCCGAATTCTTTAGAGAAGAAGGAAGGAAATGAAACAACAGAAGAAGTTAAAGAACATTTAGAACAGAACTGTCTTCCGAAACTTACTAAAGAACAAAAAGAACTGTTGAATGCCCCTATTCAGTGGCGTAGCGTAGGGGTGCAGGGGGGGCCGGCCGCACAGGGCGCAACATCTGGGGGTTAGGGTTAGGGGGCGCAAATCCACGGGTTAGGGGGCGCAAATTACTTGCCTTGCCCGGGTGCTGACAACCCACGCTACGCCACTGCCCCTATTACATCGTACGAAATTCAAAGAGCAATTGTGATGGCCTGGGATTCCGATTCAGAGGCTGAACCAGAGGAATCCCAGCCTGCACAGGAGTCCCCGCCTCCAGGGCCGGCTGAATTGGGGCAGGGCTTGGATTCTGAAGCACCTGCACCTGTGTTAGATCCTCAGGAGCAGGCATCAGGTGATCCCTCTCTGGCTCCAGGAGTGGTTGAGGACTCAGTGCCTGCAGGTGAGTCTCCCCCTGGGCCCAGTAACCCTTTAGCCTCTCCTGATCTGCAGAGACTCAGGGCAGAGAGGCGAAGGGAACTGGTTGCTCCCAGGAGGAGTGCTCGCCTTAAGGCCAAGAGAGGCGGGTCTCCTGGGGGCCGGGGCCGCCCCTAGCCTCAGAATAGATAAAGGCTAGTCGGCCCGGTCCCAGGTAGTGGGAGCAACATCATTGTTGAGTTCCTGTTCCTGCCCGGACCCAGACCTGACTCTCCAGTGCTCCTGTTCCCCGCCCAGCTTCCTGTTTCGGACCTCGCCCCGCTCCTTGTGGACTGATTTCCAGGCTATTGACTCAGGACCGGACTTTGACTACGCCTATGGTAACCTGCCCCCCGGGATCAGCACAGTTTGCTCCCACCAGTCCGTACTCCCCCTTCGTTGGGGTGCGTTCGGGAAAAGCCAGAAGCCATGGCCGACCAAGCAGCTGCCCTGGTGGCATTGGCCCAGGAGAACCAGGCCTTGACCCACACCGTGCAGCAGCTCAGCGATGTGGTCACGGCACTTCAGCAGCGGTTGGACGCCCTACCGGCTCCTGGGGCCGACGCCCCGGCTCCTGGCAAGTACCCAGTGGCTTTGCCAGAGAAATTTGATGGGGACCCGGCCAGCTTCCCCATGTTCCTTGCCCAGGCCAAGTTGTATATTCAAGGGAGAGCTCGGAACTTCCCTGACGACTGCACCAAGGTACACTTTTTGATTAGTTTGTTAAAGGACCAGGCGGCCAAATGGGCGTTGCCGCTGCTCAGGCAAGACTCCCCCTTGCTGATAGACTATATGGGGTTTTGCAATCATTTGGAGGCCGCATTCGGCAACCCCCAGAAGGGGAGTCAAGCCAACCGGGCAATCAGGCGGTTGAAACAGGGCAAGTCCACTGTGGCCGCATACACCACGGAATTCCGGCTGCTGGCACAGGACTTGACCTGGAATGACTCTGCTCTTCGGGACCAGTATCTCGAGGGGCTTTCAGACGAGATACTGGACCAGCTGGCCACAATGGAACGCCCCACCACGCTAGACGCCCTCATTCAACGGAGTCTGCAAATAGACGATCGGCTGGAGGACCGTCGCCAGGCCCGGGGTCGCCGGCACTTCCAGTTCTCGGCGCCAGTTTCTACTAGCAGCTCCACGGCCACAGCCGAGTCATCGGAGGAGCCTATGCAGCTTGGGGCAGTGTGGCCACGCATCTCCCCCGCGGAGAAGGTGCGGCGTCGGGAGGGGAATCTATGTCTCTACTGTGGCGGAAGCGGACACTACGCCCGGTCCTGTCCTGAGAAACGCCAGCCACAGGGAAACCGCCAACCCCCAGTAGCTGATGGCCCTGGCTACCTGGGGTCCCAAACAGCGCAGAATGGGCCCGCACCAATTGAATTGCAACACCTTATGGTTCTGGTACGTCTATACCCTCCAGGTGGGCCCTGGATCCTTACCCATGCTCTGGTGGATTCGGGGGCAACTCGCTCGTATATGGACGCTGCCTTTGCTGCCCATCATCGGGTGCCACTTCAGAACAAGCCAGAACCGGTACAGGTGGAGGCAATTGATGGACGGCTCCTGCGTGCAGGTGCCGTTACTCAGGAGACCCAGCCCTTGGTCCTGTGTCTCCAGCAGCACCGGGAGATGCGAACCTTGGACATTGCCTCCATGCCCCGGTTCCCCCTGGTGCTCGGGATGGACTGGCTGGAGGCTCACAATGTGCAGATTGACTGGGTCAAACGGACTGTGCACTTCCCAGACCCAAGCTCCCACGCCCAAACTGAAATGCTAGCAGCTGCGCCCTCTGAGGAGGCTGCATCTACGCTCCCCGCTGAGTACCGGGACTATCACGACGTGTTCGAGGAACGGGGGGCAGACCAGCTGCCGCCGCATCGGTCTTTTGACTGCGGCATAGACCTCCAGCCCGGAGCGCCTCTACCGGTGAGTCGCTTATACTCTCTTACAGAGCCAGAGCGCGAGGCTTTGCAAGACTTCTTGCGCAAGAACCTGGAGTGTGGTTTCATTAGGCCTTCTACCTCGCCCACCGCCGCGCCAGTGCTCTTTGTTAAGGAGAAATGTGGGGAGCTCCGCCTTTGCCATGATTATCGGGCCCTGAACAAAATTACCATCCCAGACCGGTACCCCTTGCCCCTTATTTCGGAGTTGCTGGAGCGGGTGCAAGGGGCGCAGGTGTTCACCAAGCTAGACCTCCGGGGGGGCTACAATTTGATTCGGATCCGAGCCGGTGATGAGTGGAAGACAGCATTCGGGACCCGGTACGGACAGTTCGAATACCTGGTGATGCCCTTCGGTTTGTGCAACGCGCCCGCTGTGTTCCAACGGTACATTAACCATGTGTTCCAGGACTTGCTAGACAAGTACGTGGTGGTGTACTTGGATGACATTCTGGTCTTCTCCCGTGACCCGGCTCGCCACGAGGATCATGTCCGGACCGTGCTGCAGCGCTTGCGAGAGCACCGCCTGTATGCGAAGCTCAGCAAGTGCGAGTTCCATCAGCGGTCAGTGGACTTCCTTGGTCACCGACTCTCTCCAGATGGGGTGCAGATGGATCCTGGAAAGGTGGCAGCGGTTCGGGAATGGGCGGCACCTCGGAACCGCAAGGACATACAGCGGTTCCTGGGGTTCGTCAACTATTACCGGACCTTCATTGCGGATTACGCTCATCGCACCATCCCATTGACCCGGCTACTGCGCCCCAAGACGCCGTTTTCCTGGGACAAGGAGGCAGAGGAGGCCTTTCAGGGGTTGAAGGCCTGTTTCCAGAGAGCGCCGATCTTGCAACACCCTGATCCCTCTCGACCCTTTGTGGTAGAGACCGATGCCTCCAGTATGGCTCTCGGTGCCGTCTTGTCTCAGCAGTTCGGACCTGATGCGCCACGCCTACCCTGCGCCTACTATTTCCGCCAGCTCCTTCCAGCGGAGCGTAACTATACCGTGTGGGAGCGGGAACTACTGGCCATCAAGGTGGCCTTTGAGGTCTGGCGCCACCATCTTGAGGGGGCACGACACCCGGTGGAGGTGAGAACCGACCACCGGAACCTGGAGTACCTCCAGACCACCCGCAATCTGAACCAAAGGCAGATCCGGTGGGCGTTGTTCTTTTCCCGGTTCCAGTTCCGGATCCGCTACATCCCGAGTTCCCAAAACCAGAAGGCGGATGCCCTGTCCCGGAAACCCGAAGACAACGCAGACACGGTATAGCAAGCAGCACCTACCACGATCCTGCCACCGGCGGCTTTCCTGGCCACCCAGGAGGTGGAACCACTGCAGGCTCGGGTGCTGCAACAGCAGCGGATCGATGCTTGGGCCCAGGAACGACTCCGGGAACTGGCCGAAGGGTCATGCCCTCAGTATCCAGGGCTGGTCTTGCATCAGGGCCCTCTGCTGCACCACGGTCGCCTATACATCCCGCCTGGGCCACTGCGGGCTGAGGTTCTCCGGATGACCCATGATGCCCCAGCCGCGGGACACTTTGGACGGTATCGGACCACCCATCTGGTAAGCCGTGAGTTTTGGTGGCCCCGCCTGAAGGCTGACGTGGCTCGCTACGTCGCTGGTTGTGATGTCTGCCGGCGGGCCAAGGGCCCATCCGAGCGACCCCCCGGCCTTCTTCAGCCGTTGCCAGTTCCACCACGTCCTTGGCATACGGTTTCTCTTGACTTTGTAGTGGACTTACCCCCGTCTCGTGGCTATACCTGCCTCCTAGTTTTCTCCGACCATTTCACTAAGATGGTGCACTGTGCTCCCTGCCCATCCGTACCCTCAGCTAAGGAAACCGCTCAGCTGTACCTCCAGCATGTCTTCCGCCTGCATGGCCTACCTGAGCATGTGGTGTCCGACCGGGGCGTTCAGTTCACATCCTGGTTCTGGCGAGCTTTGCACCAGGCCCTCGGGACAGAGGTCTGTCTCTCATCAGCCTACCACCCACAGACCGATGGCCAGGCGGAACGGGCGAACGCGGTGCTGGAGCAGTACCTCCGGTGTTACTGCAGCTACCAGCAGGATGACTGGGTCGACCACCTAGCATTGGCGGAGTTCGCTTACAACAACGCGGTGAATGCGTCCACCCAGCAGACCCCGTTCCAGGCCAGTTACGGTTTTCATCCACGATTGTTTCCGGATGTGCTGCCGGCATCCGCGGTCCCTGCGGTGACAGAGTGGCTCCAGGAGCTCCAGTCCCAACAACAGCTATTGATGGAGCAACTGCGCCAGGCCAAGGAGGCGTACAAGGCCCAGGCCGACCGCCACCGCCAGGTGGGGCCGGAACTCCATGTCGGTGACCTGGTATGGCTCTCCACTCGCCACCTCCACCCCTCTCGACCTTCCCGGAAGCTGGACGCCCGTTTCACCGGCCCGTTTCCTATCGTGGACCAGGTCTCGCCTGTGGCATTCCGTCTCCGGTTGCCCGCAACCCTGAAGGTTCACCCGGTATTCCACAGGTCCCTTCTGAGTCCGGTGGCCCCACCCGATGAGTTCCACCCGGACCGTCCCCGACCGCAGCCAGTTTTGGTTCAGGGGGAGCCTGAGTACGAGGTGGAACGCATTCTGGACTCCCGATACCGCAGGGGAAAGCTGCAGTATCTCATAGACTGGAAGGGATATGGACCGGAGGACCGTTCCTGGGAACCAGCAGCCAACGTCCACGCGCCTGCTTGCCTCCGAGATTTCCATGCGGCGTACCCCAGCAAGCCGGCTCCAGACCCTCGATTGAGGGGGGGGCTTGGGAGGGGGGATGGTGTGATGGCCTGGGATTCCGATTCAGAGGCTGAACCAGAGGAATCCCAGCCTGCACAGGAGTCCCCGCCTCCAGGGCCGGCTGAATTGGGGCAGGGCTTGGATCTGAAGAGCCTGCACCTGTGCCGGATCATCAGGAGCAGGCACCAGGTGATTCCACTCTAGCTCCAGAGGTGATTAAGGACACAGTGCCTACAGGTGCGCCTCTCCCGGCCCTGCCAGAGGAAGGAGAGTCTCCCCCTGGGCCCAGTAACCTTTTAGCCTCTCCTGATCTGCAGAGACTCAGGGCAGAGAGGCGAAGGGAACTGGTTGCTCCCAGGAGGAGTGCTCGCCTTAAGGCCAAGAGAGGCGGGTCTCCTGGGGGCCGGGGCCGCCCCTAGCCTCAGAATAGATAAAGGCTAGTCGGCCCGGTCCCAGGTTGTGGGAGCAACATCGTTGTTGAGTTCCTGTTCCTGCCCGGACCCAGACCTGACTCTCCAGTGCTCCTGTTCCCCGCCCAGCTTCCTGTTTCGGACCTCGCCCCGCTCCTTGTGGACTGATTTCCAGGCTATTGACTCAGGACCGGACTTTGACTACGCCTATGGTAACCTGCCCCCCGGGATCAGCACAGCAATTAAGGAAGCAAAGATAGGAAAGATAGGAAAGCCACCAGGGCCAGACGGCCTACCGGTAATATATTATTAAAAAATTGAGGACTTACTGTCTAACCCATTAAGAAGTATCTTAAAAGATGGAACCATGCCGGATTCTTGGAAAGACAGCCTTATTGCATTAATTCCAAAACAGGGAACGGACAATCTACTTATTAACAACTATAGGCCTATCGCACTTCTAAATTACGATTATAAATTATATGCAAATATTTTAGCCGAAAGATAAAAAAAAGTCTTCCAGATGTATAATCTATATAATCTATATAATAATATATAATTTATATAACATAACATATATAATATATGATCAAGAAAAGATTACCGTACAGGAATTGGTGGAGACGGCTCAACTGACTAGCAAACTCAGAGGAATCTCAAAGCAAAAAATCAAAGCCATCCCACTAGCGGATCATGCAGTGCCAGCCAGCTCATCCCCAAAATAATGGGCGCTCCTCCCAAGGTGGCCACATTAAACGCTATCAGTTTGGTGTGTCTTGCCACCCTCATTATCATTGGGACAGTCTGTTGGTTAACTTCTCCCCCCAACAGCTCCCTCCCATCAATCGTGGTCACCTGCAACGGGTTGCTCAAAGGGATAGTCTGTATCTGGTGTTCGGCTGCAAACTCCTTACTCATAAAATTGCAGGAGCTGCCTGAGTCCAATAGCGCCTTCATCTTTAATGGGTGTCCGTTTGGCAGCTCAAGCAACACCTCTATTACAAGCGCTGGCCTTGGGGGTTCCGGCGTGGGCACATTCACTGCTCTTTGGCCTGGCTGCTGTGCCCCGATGGTGGCAGCCAGGCGTTGGCTTTTACTTGCTCCTTAACCCCCTCCTCCTCCCCTCCAACAGCTCCCGCCATCCCTTGCCATTCCTTTCTTTGCGGGCAGACTCTGGCAAAGTGACCTGGCTGTTGGCAGAGAAAACATTTCTTGGCGCTCTTTCCCTCCTTCTTCCGCCCTTCGCTGGGGTTTGAAACTGCGCGCGCTGTGCCAATTTCCATCGGCTCTGCTGGCGGGGAATGCTGCTCAGGAATCTCTGGAATGTGAAAATCCCTCCAACGTTCCCCCTTCTCTTCCCGCTTCTCCAAAGCTCTCGCCTCCTGGCGTGCTCCTATGGCCAGCGCTGATTTAGTCAGCTGGTCCATAGACCCCGCCCTGGGCGCCCGGGAAAGTTCGTCCTTCACTGCCGAAGATAGTCCTTCTTCGAACAGCATTTGTATCGGTTCCGCCGATAAATCCCACCCCAATTTATGGATCAACATGGTGAACTCAGTCCAGTACTCACGGACAGATCGGCTCCCCTGTTTACACGCCATTAATTGTCTGCGCACCACTCCCTGCTCAATCTCGCTGGAAAACATCAGATCCATGGCGCGAAAAAACTTTCTCGAGTCCTTTAAGGCGTCATTATTCGCTGCCATCAGGGGCCTCACCCAGTCTTTCGCCCCTCCCTCGAGGTGCCCAATCACAAACGCAACTCTCGATTCCTCATCAGGAAAGTCATCAAACTGCAGATTGAGGGCATATTGCATCTCTGTTCTAAAGTCTTGATAGTTCTTGGGATCCCCCCCAAACTTCTGCACCAATCCTGGCACCTTCCTCGTGAGTGGGGTGGTTTTTCCCTTTTCTGCATCCTGAGCCCTCCTTTCCTCGAGCCTAGCCGTTTGCAGAGCTAGCTGGACCTCCAACATCCTGTACCTTTCTTCCAGGCTTGGACCCTCTCCAGCTCCTCCCGCTGCTCCGGCTCCTGCTGGGTTGCTCATGATGCCTCTCCTTGCACAAGCTGCTTTCAGAGACTGTTGGATTGCTGTGATGGGATGATGAGCTGCTTGTGCGTAAAAGCTTAGTCCCTCAGGGTTTGCTCAGCTTAGCAAAACTCTGTCCTTAGCGGAGCCCTTAAGCATGGCTCCCTCAGTCGCTGGCAGAATCCGACAGTGGGCGTTTGCGGAATCTCTTCCAACATAAAAGCTCCTTAACGGAAACGCGTCTTCTGGACTCTCGGCGTGACAGTTTCCGGCGAGGTGTGGGTGTCCCTATAGGAGGTCCTGAAACCTCCTCACTGTTTTCGCTTGAAGTGTCCCAGAGCCCCCTTTCCGACTCCCTTTCCCTCGGAGCTCCTTCTCTCCCCCTGCTGGTTCCTTCCTCTGCTGTTGAGTCTCTCCTAACCTCCTGGAGCCCTTCCACCACCTGCTCTGATGGCAGTTCCCTGACAGATATGATAGAGGGATTCTATTGATTTGTTGTCACATGCGCATAAAACAGAGGTTTTACCGTTAGAAAATCTATTGCTCAGCACATTTGAGGGGAACACATTAAATCTGGCTCTAACAAATGCGAGTCTATGCGACGCAGCCGATAAAGTAGACAGATATCGAGGTATCTGGGACATAGATGTAATGCCCTGATTTATCGGGGAACATGTACCTCCACCTGTAGTAAGATTTTGTTGCAAATCTACCTCCTCCAATCTTTGTTTGATGACCTTTTTAGCAGTAATTAGATCTAAATTAAGTATATCGGAAGGAGAGATTCCATAAGACAACAGTTTGGAATGGATTTTTGTTGCCCATGGGCTGGTGAATTCATCTCTCCAAAGGCACTGAATAAGATGGTAGTTTGGCAATTTATGCCAAAGGGACAGCCAATAATTAAAGTCATGTCTCCACATCAGAATCTCTAGGGAGGGGATCTTAAGATCTAGGCGAATGGCAGAGTTGCTTACACAGGAGGGTAGTTTCAAAAGGCGTCTTAGAAAAAGATTTTGCAATGTCACCAGAGGCAAGAGGTTTACAAAGGCGCCCCATAAAGGGACCGCATAGGCCATAGTTGCAACCACTTTCGCACTATAAACTTTTAAGGCAGATGGAACATGCATAGCCCCCTCCGTAAAGAAGAAGCGTAATAGAGCATAGATAAGGGCTTTAACCTTATTTTGTAAATATGTGATATGCGCTTTCCATCCCATATTATACTGGAAGTAAATTCCTAGATATTGAAATTTGTAAACTTGTTCAATTGGCTTCCCCTCGAGTTCCCATCTATACAGTTTACGACTCCTGGAAAAAATTAGGACTTTAGATTTGGAATGGTTAATAGTAAGTAAATTTGTTTGGCAGTATAACGCAAAAATCTTAAGGGCCCTCCTCAAACCGATTCGAGAATAAGAGAGGATCACCGCATCGTCAGCGTACAATAATAAGGGGCAGCGATAGTCTGCAAGCCTGGGTGCATGAATGGAGGTTTGGGCCTCAGCTAGGGGCGTTCTCATGTCACTAATATAGAGGTTAAAAAGATAGGGGGCAAGGATGCACCCTTGTCGTACCCCCTTATTTATTGGTACAGGGTTTGTGAGATCGCCCTCAGGTGTTAACCTCACCCTAGCGGCCGTACCTTCATGTAATTTAATCATAAGCCACAACAGCCTTTTATCTATGCCCCACTTTGCCAGTTTTTCCCATAACAGCTCTCTAGAGATACTGTCAAAAGCCGCCTTCAGGTCTATAAAAGCGGCACACAGAAGACCATGAGTAGGGGAAGAATACTTCCGCGCCAAATGATATAGAATTATAGCATGGTCAATAGAAGCGCGATTTGGTCTAAACCCAACCTGTTCATGACCTATCAGATTGGAATCTTCGGCCCATTGGGTTAGTCTGGTTAGCAGGAAGCGAGTATAGATTTTCCCGATGATTGATAATAAACTGATGTTACGATAGTTTCCTGGGTCCTCTGGTGGTCCTTTTTTATATATAGGAATTATGATGGACTCCTTCCATGATCTAGGTATCTGGCCCGTGGCATTGATTGCATCAAAGATTTTTGCAAGAATTTTAGCCCACCATGTTGGGTGTTGTTTAATAGCTTCCGCCGGGATCAGATCGGGCCCTGGGGCTTTATCAGTTTTCAGTTTAGCAATTAAATCTACTATTTCCTCCGGGTCAGTATCTGGCCATATGGGCAAGTGACTTGAAAGAGTATCAGATTGAGTGTTAGAGATATCTGTCTGGGAGAAATATTTTCTTAGAAATTGTTCCCATGTCGGGGCTGGGATAACCGTCAATGGGTATTTCCTCGATCTTTTGTTGATTAAATTCCAAAAAGCGCGAGAGCTGCGAGGCTTAGAGGCAGCAATCAACGCTTGCCAACGTCCTAGCTGCCACTCGTGCTTGGCTGACTTCTGTGCCTGTTTGTAAGCAATTTTGGCCTGCAAGTACTCTGGGGGGAGAGTTTCAGCTCCAGAAGATTTATATCTGTTGTAGATACAACAGAGAGAGAGTCTAGCTTGCTTACATTTGGCATCAAACCAAGGTGCACCGAACCTGGGTTGATCTCGGTTAACCAGGTGAGCCGGCATCGTAAAGAAGCTAGTTAAATCTGCAGAGAAGTGGGAGAACCACTCCAGTATCTTATTTGCTTCAGACAACTCCGCCAATGAAACAATAAGGGATTCGAAGATATTCCTCTGGAAGAATTCTGCATATTTTTGGGCCTGTTTCATAGACCATTTAATGCCTCTTACTTGAGCTGTGGCATTTAAACCTACATGAATTGGGTGTGTACCGCTAACCGGGTGCCAGTCAAGCGTTAGCTTGGCCGCTAGAGGTAGGTGGTCACTGGAATGTACATTATCTACTTTGAAATAAAAGAAGTTTGAAAATAGGTCTTCTGAAACTAGAAGATAGTCTAGGACACTATTTGATGATGTGCCCAAGTGAGTGAATTCACCTGGCACGTCCGGAGGGCAGTTGCCATTTAAAATGTTCAAATTCATACGGATGGCCAATTGATAAAGAAGGACTCCCGCCTCATTCACTCTGATGTCCTTAGATCTTCTTGAGGTAAAAGAGATTAGATCAGATTTTGGGTAGGGGGGAGATACCCACCACTTGGCCTTAATTATCCCATTCCAGTTGGCGGCTGTACGTGCATTAAAGTCACCACCCATTATTGATGGAATATTAGGGTACATAACATAGCATGCCAATAAATGATCTTCCAGAGAATCCCATCTATAATGGAGGTCTGATATAAGACCACTTGGAGGAAGATAAACATTGGTGATTAATAGTGAGAATTTTTCACTTGAGATCAGACCAGTAAAAGCAAAAGGAGGAAAAGTCTGAACTAGCGAGAGTTTAGCTCTCATTTTAAGCGATATGGTGATTGCAAGACCGCCTCTGGACCGGCCACCTTTCTGGGAGGGGACAGCTGGAAGTGATATCAGTTCAAAGCCATTTATATCTATTTTATCTTCTTCCCATGTTTCTTGCAAAAGGATTATCTGAAAAGAGTTTATATAGGACAGAAATTCGGGATCTAATCTTTTCCTTTTCCAGCCAGCAATGTTCCAACTTAGGACTGCTAGCTGGGGACTTCTGTGTTGTTCTTTTAACAGTCAAAACGGAGGGGGGGGGGTCAGACTCTCTGTTAGAGACAGAAGATGTAACAAAAAAGTCAGTTATTTTACTTTGGGAAGATGGTAACTGTGAGGAGCCCTCCAAATTAAAGTTTTTAACAATTTGGTTCGTCTGTTGGCACACTGTGGATGATCCACTGAAAGTAGATCCCTGAACAGGAAATCTCTTCATTTCGAGATTCTTGGTACAACTTGACAGCGAAATACCCAGGGAGGGAGAAATTGAGTCCGTCGGAGGAAACCCTCTCGCAGATTTATCATCCGACATTCGGATGATTTTATTGATGCGTCCCATCGGGTCTTCAATCGTTTCCGACGGCGGGTCCCGAGGTGTAACATTTGCAGTTTCCTTTGAGGAAGGTAATTGAGGGGGCATCACGGGGGCAGGAATTGTGGAAGGCTCTCTCAGGGGCATCACTTGTGGACTACTTCTATATCTGGTCGAAACTGGAGAAGATTCTAGCTCTGGCATAGATGAGTGAGTTAAAGGGGGATTTGAGTCAAGCAGGGAAATCAGAATTTCGTCCTTGGGTATGTTGGTCGATGAATATAGATGAAGGTTCAGTGAGGATGGCAGAGCCTGGTCGTCTCGTGATGTAGCGCACGGGGCAGAAGCAACTTGAAGATTTGAGTCTTGTCGGATGGTTTTTGTTTTCAGAGTGGGGCTGAGCTGAAGAAGGTCAACCACTTCTGTCCGGTGAGCCCAAGTGGGATTATTTGAGACATCGTTAGTATCTTCCCCTCTATGTTGGACTTGCAAAAGCTGAGATTTAAGCGTGTCAAATCTTTGCATCATCACCGACTGTTCTTTCGGAGGGAGGGCTCTGAACGAATCAATAAGTTCCCTTTCGTCAAGGGCAGTCTGCAGATTATCGTCCTCATATATGGCTGTTTGAGAGGGTATCGAGTTTGGTCGAGGATGGCACGCTGCAGAGTCATCGCGGTGGGGCCTGACAGTATTTTGAAGTAAGGCAGAGTCTCTTGTCCTAATGTCCTCACCGCCAGGGCACCTATTTAGAAGGGGTTTGATCTTGGTGTCTGTAAAAACCCTCGTTGCTACGATGTCGGCCATGGACAAAAGCGTTTTCCTCCTAACAATAATAGATGGTATCTTTTCAGAGCGGAACGCAAGTATCACCTTCAAGAAGTTGGACTGCCGAGGAAGGGGCATCACAGCATATAGGTCAATCTGATGTTTCTTAGTTTTTAAAAGTTTGCTTAAACAGTCTTTAGCCCCTTCTAGCGTTGACCATCTTCCTATTTCCGACCTGACAGAAAGGCAACTTTTCTTGGGTTGCAGAGTTAATATCTGATTGTTCAATTGGGAATTTAAGATATATTTAATTTTAGTCTCCTTTATTTTATCTGAATTGGGGTGAGGCAGTAAGTTTTTGACCTCACAAACTGAGGATTGTGTTGTTGATTCAAGTTTTTCGATTTTCAGCAGGATATTGGATAATTGTGAAGATATCTCGTCCAGCCTTTTAAAAATACAGTGAAGGGTCTTAATTACTAAGTGTAACTGCTCACAACCAGGGAGCTCCCCCGTGTCAGATGCCAAGCCATCTTCCTGTGCTGAGAGTTTTTCTTTCGTATTCTCCTTTACAGGCTTTACTTTTGAAACATTTTGAGTCATCGAAATTGGAGTAGCTTCTAAATCAATTAGAGGTAGGAAGCGATTTTGGGTTTCCACTGCAAAGCACTGCTCGGCATGGTCACTCCCTCCTCTATTCCGGTGAGGCACCAACCTTGATAGTTTTGGTTTAGGGGATGATAGGGGCTCGTCAAAGTCTCTCAAGCGTTTTTTCTGACCCATACTTTCCTCAGGCCAGGGATTATACAATTCTTGAAATAACATAGCACTTGACACACAATTAAGATAATGGCGATTCTCAACTCTTTTAGCAGCTAAGAGAGAAACAAAGAGCAGCCTGCAGCAGTCTGCAGCAGGGCCAAATCTCTCAGAGAGTTTCTGCAGCAATTATAAAATACTTCAAAAACTGACTGGGTCAGTTAAGATAAAATATAAAAGATTAAAAGAAGTCCGAAGAGCACCGGTAAGCGCGTCTTACCTCGGCGCCATGTTGGCCCCTCCTCTCCAAGATATGTTCAAAAATGCAATAATAGTTTTGACTCCGTGCTAGCATTTGAGTGATAAAGGACCTAAAAGGACGTGGACAACAATTAAGGATTTATTATGTTTTCAGAATGTATTGGAAAATTTATATAGAAAGGATTATTGTTTTGTGTACATTCCATAAAATGTAAAAGAAAAACAAAGCAAGAAACAATTATGCTAAACTTAAAATAATCCCCGGCCCAACTAAACATTTGTCCCACCCCAGAAAGAAAATAACAACAACAACAACAACAACAAACCACCGTTTGAGGTGCAACAGAGACACAGCCAGAGACAGAGCGAGAACCTGAATCAGTGCCATAACCAAGCCCTCATTCAGAACCAGAGCCTGAAAAAGAGCCACAGCCCGAACCAGAGCAACAGCAACAGCCACAGCCTAGAGCCACAGCCTGAGTCTGCAACAGTACTTGATAGAGTGCCGGAGCCTGAAACAGAGAAACAGCCTCAAACAGAGCCTGAGCATGAAACAGAGGCAGAGCCACAGCCACAGCCTGAGTCTGAAACAGTCCTTGATAGAGTGCCAGAACCAGAGCCAGAGCGAGACCCTGAATCAGAGGCAGAGTGAGACCATGAATCAGAGCCAGAGCCGGAGCCGGAGCCGGAGCCAAAGCCAGTGCTTGATAGAGTGCCAGAGCCTGAAACAGAGGCAGAGGCAGATACAGGGCTTGAAACAGCATCGGAGCCTGAAACAGAGAAACAGCGTGAAACAGAGACAAAGGCTGAGACACAGGCCGAGCCTGAAATAGAGCCAGAATAAGTGCTAGAGCCAAAGACTGAGACAATGCCTAATAAAGAGCAGAAGCCTGAGCCTGAGCCTGAGCTTGAGCCTGAAGCAGAGCTTGATACAGTGCCAGAGCCTGAAACAGAACCAGAGCCACAGCTACAGCCATAGCGCCACAGCCTGAGTCTGCAACAGTGGTTGATACAGCGCCGGAGCCTGAAACAGAGACACAGCCTGAAACAGAACCTGAGCCTGGTTATTAGCATGGCAATTAAAGAAGAGAGAGGCAGAAAAGCTTATAAATAGAGTTAAGTGCGAAGGCAAAATAATAAACAACCCTAAAGAAATAGAGAAATGATTTCTCGAATTCTTTAGAGAAATCTATAAGGAAGGAAATGAAACAACAGAAGAAGTTAAAGAACATTTAGAACAGAACTGTCTTCCGAAACTTGCTAAAGAACAAAAAGAACTGTTGAATGCCCCTATCACATCGTACAAAATTCAAAGACCAATTAAGGAAGCAAAGATAGGAAAGCCACCAGGGCCAAACGGCCTACCGGCAATATATTATAAAAAAATTGAGGACTTACTGTCTGACCCATTAAGAAGTATCTTAAAAGACGGAACCATGCCGGATTCTTGGAAAGACAGCCTTATTGCATTAATTCCAAAACAGAATTATTAACAACTATAGGCCTATCGCACTTCTAAATAACGATTATAAATTATATGCAAATATTTTAGCCGAAAGATCCAAAAAAGTCTTCCAGATGATGATACACAGTGACCAAGCTGGCTTTTTGCCTGGGAGGCACATTTATAGCTGTGATGGCCTGGGAATCCGATTCAGAGGCTGAACCGGAGGAATCCCAGCCTGCACAGGAATCCCCGCCTCCAGGGCCGGCTGAACTGGGGCAGGGCCTTGGATCTGAAGAGCCTGCACCTGTGCTGAATCCTCAGGAGCAGGCACCAGGTGATTCCACTCTAGCTCCAGAGGTGATTAAGGACACAGTGCCTACAGGTGCGCCTCTCCCGGCCCTGCCAGAGGAAGGAGAGTCTCCCCCTGGGTCCAGTAACTCCCCAGCCTCTCCTGAACTGCAGAGGCTTAGGGCAGAGAGGCGGAGGGAACTAGTTTCTCCCAGGAGGAGTGCTCGCCTTAAGGCCAAGCGATGCGGGTCTCCTGGGGGCTGGGGCTGCCCCTGGCCTCAGAGAAGATAAAGGCCAGTCAGCCCGGTCCCAGGTTGTGGGAGCAACGTCGTTGAGTACCTGCTCCTGCCCGGACCCAGACCTGACCCTCCAGTGTTCCTGTCCCCGCCCGGCTTCCTGCTTCGGACCTCGCCCCGCTCCTTGTGAACTGTTTCCAGGCTAGTGACCCAGGACCGGACTTTGACTACGCCAACGGTAACCTTCCCCCGGGACCAGCACAATAGCAACACTAGAAACATTATAAACCTATTAGCGTATTTAGACTTAAGAATAGAAAAGAAGGCAGTCTTAATGGCTATAGATGCAGAAAAAGCTTTCGACAGGGTATCCTGGAAATTTATGAAAGGTCTATTACACCATATGGATTTTGGTGTACAGTATATAAAAGGGACTGAAGCAATATAATCAAAACAAAAAGCTATAATCATAATGGAAATTTATCACAGGAGTGTGAAATCAGTAAAGGGGTCAGACAAGGTTGCCCACTATCCCCCTTAATTTTCATATTAACATTGGAAGTTTTATGTAAACAAATTAGGGAAGAAAAAGAAATAAAAGGGATTATGCTGGGAAATAGAAGTTACAAAATGAGGGCATTTGCTGACGATTTAATTATAACTATGGAGCAACCAAAACAGAGTTTAAGAAAGGCGTTGGAAATAATATATGGCTACGGTAAAGTTGCGGGGTTCAAAATGAATTTAAACAAGACAAAACTATTAGTTAAAAATATGTCGCCAGATGAAAAAGCAGAATTAGAACAAATAATACGCATTAAAATCTACCCCCAAATCAAGTATTTAGGATTATGGATAACACCAAAGAAGATTAACTTATATGAAGATAATTATACCAATTGTTGGAAAGATTATCAAAAGACAGTTGGAGACATGGACAAGGTTAAATTTATCATTCCTGGGCCGTATTTCGGTAATTAAAATGATAGTTTTACCGAAGCTACTCTTTCTATTCCAAACGATTCCAATTACAGGAAAGACCAGCAGTATCAACAAGTGGCAAAAAGAAATTTCTAAATTTTTGTGGAATGGTAAAAGACCAAGAGTAAAGCATAAGATATTAATAGATACTGTAGAAAGAGGTGGCTACGGGTTACCAGATTTGAAGCTATATTACGAAGCCTCATGTCTTCTCCGGTTGAAAGATTGGTATTTATTAAAAAATTGGGATATTTTAGATCTAGAAGGTCATGACACCCGTTTTGGGTGGCATGGCTATCTTAATTATGGGAAAATAAAGACGCATAGCAGTTTTTCAAATCATATAATAAGAAATGCTATATATAAGGTATGGGGAAAATACAAAAGATATTTGGAACAGAAAACCCCAAGATGGAACTCTCCACTAGAAGCAATCGCTGTTAAAAAAAGGAACAACATCAAAGAGAACTGGATAACGTATAACACAATATTAAGGGGGGAGGAGGAGGGTCAACTAATATTGATAAGTTATGAGAAAATAAAAGATCACTTTTCTAGTTGGCTAGATTACTTCCAGGTGAATGAAGTGTTCAGACAGGATAAGCAGATAGGTTTTGAAAAGGAGCCTTCAAGATTTGATAGAGAACTACTGAATAGTAAAACCAAAATAATTGCAAAAATCTATAGACTTCTTTTAGACTACGAAGTAATGGATGAGGAGGTTAAGGCTTCAGTGATAAAGTGGGCCCAAGATGTGGGCTGTCCAATTATGCTAAAAGATGGGGAAAACTGATGGAATGGAAATTTGAAATTTACAGCCAGCTATAATATAAGAGAGAACATGATGAAAATGGCTCGTAGGTGGTACCTCACTCCTTCCAGATGATCAAGAATGTATAAAAATTTGGCGAAATGTGGAGGAAATGACGGTGACATGAGCCACATGTTGTGGACATGTGAAAAGATTAAGATTTGGGGGGGGGGGGATATACGATGAATTAAAAAAGATGATGGGGATAACTTTTACGAAAAAAACGGAGGCATTTCTATAAAGTATTTTAGATAAAGAGATCCCAAAAATCTAAGAGAGGATTATTGTTTGGTGTACATTCCATTGTAAGAATGGAAACAGAGTCAGAGCCACAGTCACAGCCTAAGTCTGAAACAGTCCTTGATAGAGTGCCAGAGCCAGAGCCAGAGCCAGAGCGAGACCCTGAATCAGTGCCATAACCAAGCCCTCATTCAGAACCAGAGCCTGAGAAAGAGCCAGAGCCAGAACCAGAGCAACAGCCATAGCCACAGCCTGAGTCTGAAACAGCCCTTGATAAAGAGCCAGAATCAGAGAATCAGAATCAGAGTCAGAACCAGGTCTTCGGTAAAGACATGGTCTGGTCTTAGCGCAACTGCTCCTCCCACCCGCGATAACAGAGATTGGGTGTTCCAATACATCCCCCCGTAGGGAACCTGCCCCAGCCATTCTGTTGGCTGAGGCCCCCTCCCAGGCAGCCCTGACCCTTTCCCCTTAAAAAGCAAAATACAAATTATACAATAACCTAAAAAAAATAGTAAAAGAAAAATTAAGCAAGAAACAATTATGCTAAACTTAAAATAATCCCCGCCCCAACTAAACATTTGTCCCTGTGGAGTTTGGAACAGACAAGGTTAAAACTCCGTGGTGTCCTGTATCTGCGAGGAGCTTGACGCAGAGAAGTGCGTCACAGTCTGTGAGCAGACTTGCTTTCGCTTCTGCCTGAGAGACACAGCTCAGCTCCGAGGCTGCAGGCTGTGTGTGCTTTTGGCACAGAGAAATGCCGGAAAGCTCTGATGGAAAGAGACTGATTTATGGCTTGTAAATAAACACTACTAGAGATAAGAACCGAACTGTCTCTGGACTTGATTTATCCCTTTTTCTCACACGGACGCAGGACCGCTGCTACTCTGCTATCCTGCTAGGCCAGCTTCGGAGACACAGAGGCTGCGCAGGGAAGCCTGGCTGGACGCAGGATTTATATTCACACGAACAGGTTATGGAAGTTCCGCGTTTCCTGACAAGTGTGAGAAGGGAGGAAGACCGCCAGCTTTGAGTTGCTGTGATCTCCTGCCAGGAAGGGCAGTGGGAGATGCTGGTGATTGGAGCCAAGAGCCAAGAGAGACGGCTGCTTCGGAGGTCCAGCTTGCTGGCAGAGTGAGTACGCTTTAAGCCCCGGTGGGTGGAAGATGGCTGCTCAGGCACAGCAGGGCCATGAGAGTTTCAATATCCCCTTCGAAAGATTAAATGGGGCCAATTGGGAGGCCTGGTCAAGAAGAGCCAGGGGGTGGTTTGTGGCCACAGGGCTCTGGAGTCCAGTCCAGAAGGAGCCGGCCCCACCCACGCAAGCTACTGCTCTGCTGAGGGAGAGAGAGCAGAGGCAGCTTTGCATGTTGCAAGCATCTCTGGACGCTTTGCTGTTGCCTCATCTGGAGGGCATTAAATTGGCCCAGGCCGCCTGGCAGGCGCTGAGGAGTCTGTGTGAAAGCTCAGCGGGAGCCAGACCAGAGGGGGATGGAAGCCCAGGAGGGGCTGAAGGATGCCCAGAAAGCCCAGTGGGGGCTGGCACTGTGTTGGGAAGCTGTTGCAATGCTTCAACACGTCTGTGTGATGGACTGTGTACAGGAGAAAGGCTGAGAGCTGAAAAGAGGAAAGCAGTGGCAAGCTGTTCCTCAGGCAACAGTGCACCCAAGAGTGGGGGTGCAGGCCGATCCAAGAGCTCTGAGAAAGCGAAAGTCTCCGAAAGTTGTTTGTGCTTTGCTGCGACGTCCAACAGCGCTGGGAAGCATCCGCTTGAAGCCCAGGCTGCCAAGGACACCAGCTGGAGTTGAATGTTAACAAAGCAGTTTCCCAAGGCCGGTTCTCAGCAGCGACGTGGGAAAACGGCAGGCCAGGAGAAAAACAAAGACAAGGCGTCTTATCACCTCACAGCTGCGACGGCGTCTCTGGGAAAAGGCAAAAGCCTTGGTCGGGGGGAGGCTGTGTCCATGGCAACCGGTGGGGGTGCGAGCAATGCCATGGCAGCTTTGGAAAACAGCCAGAGAGACACTTTATCTCTTATTATCGACTCTGGAGCTTCTCACAGTCTAGTGCCATCTAGAGAGTTCCTGAGGAACTGCAAGACAGTTAAAACTGAACGCTATGTCAAATTAGCAGATGGGTCTCAGAGACCATTGACTGAATCTGGGTTTTTATATTGTTTTTTCTTGGATCATTGGGTGCAGGCTTTTGTGGTCCCAGAGCTTGCACACTCTCTTTTAAGTGTGCCAGCACTAGATGATGAGGAGTTCGATGTTCTGTTCTCTAACAATTTGTGCTCCTTTTACAGGGATGGGAAGAAGGTCTACAGTGTTGAGCGAAAAAACAGGCTCTTTCTGGTGCAAATGCCTGTTGAAAATGGGACTGGTGGAAAAATGGGGCTGGTGGAAAATGGGGCTAGTGGAGAGTCCATTGAAGATGCCCATGTGCAGTGTGCAAACGTCCCACCACACAATTATTGTATACACATGTGGCACCGAAATTTTGGGCACGCTGGGTGGTCGCTTGTGCGAAAAGCTGCAGAAAACACCATTGGTTGTAGGTTCAAGGCTTGTGACAAATACCTAGATTGTCAAGCCTGTAAGCAGTCGAAGGTCACAACATGCACATATCCCAGGTCAGAGAGGAGAACCAGCAAACCCTTTAAACTTGTGCATGCAGATTTGTCAGGTCCCGTGCCAACACCTTCTTTAGCTGGGTCAAAATGGATTCTGGTTCTGATTGACGATTTTTCAAAATTTTCTTGGGTTTTTGCGCTTAAATGTAAGTCAGAAGCAGCTGCGCTGATCAGGGATTGGATCACAGCGATAGAGCTGCAGTTCTCTACCAGGGTGATTTCCTTTCAATCTGATCACGGGGGGGGGGGAGTTCACAGGTTCTGCGCTGCAATTGTTTTTCAGGCAGAAGGGTATCAGTCATCGACTGACGACCCCCCACTCTCCGCAACAGAATGGGGTTGCAGAGAGAAAGTTTCGCACACTACAGGAATCTGCAAACGCTATGCTGGCAGACTCGGGTTTACCACAGCGCTTTTGGGCTGAGAGTTATAAGACAGCATGTTTTTTGCAAAACGGGGTGTACAATTCCAGTGTAGGCAACACACCGTATTTCTTGTTGCATCAGAAGAAGCCGAAAGTACACTACTTTCATGTCTTTGGTTCTCAGGCTTGGGTTCTCATTCCAAAGGCCATGCGCAGAAAGGGTGAGCCAAGGTCCAGGAAGATGATCTTTGTAGGCTATGAGCCGGGTTCAAAGGCATGGCGTTTTGCATACCCTACTGGCAACCAGTCTAAGCTGCTTATTAGCGGCAGTGCTGAGTTTTGTGAGCAGAGTGGGTGGAAACGTCTTCATGGGAACCCGGATGTTCTGTTAGACTCAGGTGAGAAAGAGGAGGAGGACGAGGCTGAACCTGTTGCTGAGATGCACGGTCCACAGCCACAGAGTCCAGAGCAGGGATCTCCAAGGGGGAGGCTCCGTATCTCTCCAAAAGGGAGTCCCAGGACCCCTCCACAGGTTTCTGTCAAGTCTGAGCTAAGGAGTGAACCATCCTCGCCAGCAGAACCAGCTGTACGCTCGAAACGGCGCAGCAAGTCAGAGGGGGATGTTTCAGACACAGAGGATAGTAGGGCTGATCCAGGTGAATCAGGCGCAGTTCCAGAATTCACGCTGAGGAGGTCAGCAAGATCAACCAAGGGAAAGCCACCTGAAAGGTATGAAGCCACTAGTGTCTGGGTTGGTGTGGCTAGATGTGAACCTGAATCCTTTGAGGATGTTCAAAAGTTGCCTCAGGAAGAAGCCAGCAAATGGCGTGAGGCGATGCAGAAGGAGATGAACTCAATGGAGTCTCTTGGTGTGTTCTCACTCACTCAGCTGCCGGCTAACCAGAGAGCTCTTAGTTGCAGGTGGGTTTACCGTTTGAAACCCACAGAAGCGGGAGAACCACAGTATAAAGCGAGATTAGTGGCCCGAGGATTCACACAGAAAAAGGGTGTCCACTTCACGGAGGTGTATTCGCCAACGTCACGAGCGGAGACTCTAAGAACGCTTTTGGCGATAGCAGCACAGAGAGGTTGGAAGGTGAACCATTTTGATGTAGATGTCGCCTACCTGAACTCAGATCTCAAGGAGGAGTTGTACATGCTTCCTCCTCCAGGGTTTGAAGTCAGTGAGCCAGGCGTCGTGTGGCGGTTGCACAAATCCATCTATGGATTACGCCAATCTGCCAGGAATTGGAATATGTGCCTACATGAAGCCTTAGAAGAGCTAGGTTTTAAGAGATCTCTTGCAGACAGTTGTCTTTACATTAGAGGTTCAGGCGTAAAACAGCAAGTGGTGCAGGTGTTTGTTGATGATATCTTAGTCATGACACAGACAGGTGAACAGGTGGAGAAGTTTGCTAAAGAGCTTGGAAAGCGGTTCAAGCTAAAGCAGCTTGGAGATGTCAAGTCCTATTTAGGCGTGCAGATCACAAAAGCAAGTAATGGAAGCTTCTTGCTTTGCCAGAAAGGTAAGATTGAACAGTTGCTTGAGAAGTTCAGAATGTCTGATTGTGCAGGTGCCAGATCACCCATGGAGACTGGATACGTGAAGGAGTGTCAGCAAGTAGAACGCGTGGTGTTCGAAAATACTGAACTCTTTCAGTCAGCTCTGGGTAGTCTGTTGTATCTGTCACAGTGGAGCAGGCCAGGCATTGCATTTGCTGTCAATCTGCTCAGTAGAGAGGCTTCAAGTCCTAGTGTGCAGGTCTGGAACGGTATAAAGCGGGTGCTGCGTTGCGTGGCAATACCCGCCCCCTTCCCACAGATGGTTAAATAAAGACACGGACAACAGAATTTAGGTTAATGGGCGAAAATGGCCACAACTTTATTGATTACATGTAAGAGCGGTATTGGCCTTAGGCATTGGCCCTAACAGACTATCCGGTACTAACCAGGAAGGGTTAACACCAACAGGGGGAGCCACCCCAGATGTACATCCGTAGGCGCTCCCCAAGGGGTTACCGCTCGGGAGCGCGCTTTAGGCCCTAGCCTCCGTAGGTTTCGGACAAGGCGACGCTCCTCGGAATCCTTTAACGAACCACCCTTCAAGAATTGGGGGAGGTGATGGCGATCCTCCCCCCCGACCTCATTTGCATAACAATACCCCGGCCAATGCCTAACCGCCACACGAGCCAGGCTCGCCGCCAATACCCTCAAACCTGCAACCAATCCCTGATTCCCTGAAAAATGTCTGACAGCCAAATGTCATTCCCCGCATCAGAAAGATGCACGCCATCCCCGCGGTAGAGTGATTCATTCATGGACTGAATGCGCGGATGTTTGATAACCAGGCCACCCATGGCTGCCACTCTCCGCGCCACCGAGCGTTCCAAGATCCTCCTTGCTCTGCTCACTGCCACGGGATTTGCTGCGTCCCGCCAAAAGCGCCTCTCTAGCAAGGAAGACCAGATTATTGTCAAATTAGCATGCCGGGCCCGCAACTCCTCCAGGTCATTGAAAATGCTCCACCTCAAGTCCACCCATTTTCTATAAGCCAGGTCATTCTCGCCTAGTTGTATGACCAGCGCATCAGGTGGACCTTGCACTGTAACTCTTTTTATAACCGTTGGGAGGAACTCCTCCCAACGCATTCCCCGCCGCGAAATCCAAGACACTTCAACATAGCCAGGGAGTTGCAGGTCCCCACACCAGCCTCTGGAGGCCGCACGCAATCTTGCCCAGTGCACGATACTATGGCCAATGATCCAGAGCCGCACCGACCCGGTACCTGAAATAAGAGTGTGAGAAAACCAGGTCAGGGGGGTTGGTGACGTAAGGGGGAGTTAACGGGGGTTGCGGATGTAACCCCTGTATGCACTAGACTTCCACCGCCCCATGTCCATTATTCTCTCGGCCGGTAAACCCATGTGGACTGCAGTGGTCGCAGCTCCAATGCGGAAAGAGTGTGTGGCATACTCCTCGGGTGGAAGACCAATGGCCGCGATCGCCTTGCGCATAATCCTCGTGAACTGGTGTTTAGACAGATGCGCGCCATCGGCATGAATGAAGAAAGGGCCGCTGGCCTTAGGTCTTGCGCACAGAAACTTTCTAGCATCCTTAACTGGGCAAGGGCCAGCCTTTTGAGTTGCCTGCAGACGGATTAGCGCCCCTCTACCCAGCTGATCGGTCTTAGAGCTGCGTATTTTGAGTATTACCTCAGAGCTGGACAAGGTAATGTCCTCCAACAGTAGCCCCCTGTTGCTACTAGACAGCTGGCCCTCACAGACCAACTCGCCTATGCGCAAGGCCCCGAAGAAGGCGAAGGAAAATGCTGCGGAAAACAGCCTGGCCTCGTACTTGGACCAGCAGAGGACCCTGAGCTTCCTGCGAATCTGGGTGAGTATGTCGTAGGTAATGGGCCTCCTGCTATCAGAGCTGGGAGGCCGCGACCTGCGCCACCCCTCTAGCATTTTCCGCACGACGAAATGAGCACAGGGGTCTACTGAGGACAGGGCTTTAGAGAAGAAGGATATTGCTGCTGAATGAATGTTGAGGGTTTTGGGGGCCCGACCCAGATCGCGGAGGCGAACAAGATACTCTATGACCTCTGAACTAGATGGGGGCCTGCCAAGTTTAAACCGCTCTTTTTGTTGGCGGAATGATGTAAAATCTAGCCAGGCCTTGTTATATGATCTTAAGGTTGAGGGTGCCACTGCCGACAATACTCCCTTTATAGCTTCTCGTTGCCAATACTCCAGAGGTGCTCCGGAAACGGTTGCGGCAGCTGCTGCGCATCCGGCGCCAATAAGCGAAAGCTGTCCATCTGAAACCGAGACAGAGCATCCGCGATGTTATTATCGACTCCCGGAACAAATCTGGCTGAGGCATATAAGTTTAGCTGGAGGCAAGAAAGGACAAAATACCGAAGGAGTGCCGCCACTCTGGGGGAATGTGAAGATTGTTTGTTTAAGACAGACACGACTGCTTGGTTGTCTGTCCAGAAGCACACCCTGTGGTTTCTAAATTGCTCTGCCCAGATGTGGATTGCAACTACAATGGGGAAGAATTCTAAGAACGTTAGATCACGTAATATGGGTTTTCCTTGCCAGGCTGAGGGCCAACGTTGAGCACACCACTGACCTCTGAAGTACACCCCGAAACCCAAAGAACCCGCCGTGTCCGAATGCACCTGGAAATCCTCTAGCAAGGCCATGCTGTCTTGCCAAAGCGAAATCCCGTTATAACAATCTAGGAATTGGAGCCAAACTTGGAGATCTGCCTTCACTGCCTTTGAGAGGCGGACCCTATGATGTGGCGATTTTAGCCCTGCTGATAGCTTTGCTAGACGACCACAAAAGGGGCGACCAGGGGACACTACGCGGCATGCAAAATTGAGATGGCCCAAGAGTGATTGAATCTGTCTGAGAGTGACCTTTTTGAGGGGCAATATCTGCGAAATAAGCTCCTTTAGGGCCACCAGTTTCTCGATAGGAAGGCGAGAAGTTTGAGCGATTGTATCGAGTTCTATGCCCAGATATGTCATCTTGGTGACGGGGCCCTCCATCTTATCATTTGCCAGAGGGACGCCCAGCTCCACCGCCAAGGCCTCGAAGGCATGTAGCAGGGCCTTGCAGTGATCCGCATTACTTGCTACCAGAATAAAGTCATCTAAGTAATGCCCCACCCCCCTGGAGCCAGTCTTGAACTTGAGTGCCCATTCCAGAAAGGTGCTAAATGTCTCGAAGGCGGCACAGGCGATCGAGCATCCCATCGGCATGGCTTTGTCGATAAAGTAATAGCCCTGAAATTTGAAGCCTAACCATCGGTGGTCCTGTGGGTGGACTGGGAGAAGGTGGAATGCCGACTCAATATCACATTTTGCCATAAAGGCACCCCTACCGAAAGACCGGACGAAAAGGGGCGAGCCCAGGCCAGCCTGACCTTAAGTGCCCTCAGGAAGGCCCGCCCCTGAAGCCGTCCCATTGGCTAGCGACGCTGCCACTGAATAATAATGAAATCTAGTTCCCGCGGGGCTTTGCTAGCCCCGCTAGATTGTGGGCGGGGTCGTGAGCCCGCAACCCCCCCCCCTCCTGAGATCGGGAGTGGCTTTACCTGCAAGATACCAAAGATTTTTGTCTTAGGTTGCCAGCCCAAGGAGAAGTCAAACTGACATGCTTTGTGGACGCAGATTGGGGTAACTCTGAGAACCGCAGATCAGTGTCAGGCCTAGTGGTGAAGTTTGGGGACTCAGTGATTGGGTGGAGGTCCCAGAAGCAAAATCTCATAGCGCTTTCATCTACTGAAGCTGAGTTCAGTGCGCTATCAGATGCTTGCAGAGAGCTGGAGTTCTATGTGTGTTTGGTCGAGGAAATCTGTGGAGAGAATTGTCTGCCCGTTGTGGTGCATGAAGACAATCAACCGTGCCTTAAATTGGCTGAGACGGGGCAATTTAAGGCGAGGACCAAACATTTGGACATACGTTTTCAAAATGTGTGTCAGAGCGTTCGTGAGGGGCTAGTTGCTCTGAAATACTGTCCCTCAACAAAGAACTTCGCTGATGGTTTCACAAAACCATTAACCTTCCAGAAGCACGAGGAGTTCTGTGAGGGTCTGTGTATGGGGAAAGCATTGTTGGCTATTGTCCCCAGATGCAGGACAAGAGGGGTGTGGAGTTTGGAACAGACAGGGTTAAAACTCCGTGGTGTCCTGTATCTGGGAGGAGCTTGACGCAGAGAAGTGCGTCACAGTCTGTGAGCAGATTTGCTTTCGCTTCTGCCTGAGAGACACAGCTCAGCTCCGAGGCTGCAGGCTGTGTGTGCTTTTGGCACAGAGAAATGCCGGAAAGCTCTGATGGAAAGAGACTGATTTATGGCTTGTAAATAAACGCTACTAGAGATAAGAACCGAACTGTCTCTGGACTTGATTTATCCCTTTTTCTCACACGGACGCAGGACCGCTGCTACTCTGCTATCCTGCTAGGCCAGCTTCGGAGACACAGAGGCTGCTCAGGGAAGCCTGGCTGGACGCAGGATTTATATTCACACAAACAGTCCCACCCCAGAAAGAAAATAACAACAACAACAACAACAAACCACCGTTTGAGGTGCAACAGAGACACAGCCAGAGACAGAGCGAGACCCTGAATCAGTGCCATAACCAAGCCCTCATTCAGAACCAGAGCCTGAAAAAGAGCCACAGCCCGAACCAGAGCAACAGCCACAGCCACAGCCTAGAGCCACAGCCTGAGTCTACAACAGTACTTGATACAGTGCCGGAGCCTGAAACAGAGACACAGCCTCAAACAGAGCCTGAGCCTGAAACAGAGGCAGAGCCACAGCCAGAGCCTGAGTCTGAAACAGTCCTTGATAGAGTGCCAGAGCCAGAGCGAGACCCTGAATCAGAGCTTCCGGTTTCCGTCGCTGAACTGAAAGGGAGTGTGGAGAAACTCCGGAGGAGTTCTCCGAGTAATACAGGGGCTTGGGGGTGTCGCAAAGGCACTGCGCCCCCCCAGAAAGCTCAAGGGGGAAGCCCTTGAGGGAAAGAGCCCCAGCCGTGTGGATGCAGCTCCCCGTTTTTCCGGGTTTCTTTTGTTAAGGAGCTCGAAGCGGAGAGCCTGCTAGCACAAAAGGGGAAACAGCGACCCTGTATTACGATGCCTCTGGCTCCCTCTGAAGAATGCGATGAACCTCCTCAACCATAAGAACGGAACCCTTAGTGTGAGTAGTCTTTTTTTATGCCGAAAAATTTAATGTTACACTAAGAGAACGTCGGATGTTAGAAGATTTAATCTGGGAATTTATCTCGATAGAGGACTAAAATGGCGCTGGCTACAAAGTAGCAAGGAGACAGGAAGTTTTTTCTTTCCGCCCGACTGTGTGAGTTACTAAGTAACTGTCTTGGACTTCTAATGTAACGAACGTAAAAATTTGAAACATTCCACAATCCTGGACAGCCAGCCTCTTTGGAGAGGAGCGGCTTAAATCTAAAATCTAAAAAGAGAGAGAGTAAATAACGGAAGGCTGCAGAGCAGTTTGAAATGGAGCTTTGCAGATCGGGAGAGAAGAGCTGCCTATGGAACTCTATGTAGAAGGGCACGGAAAAAACGGCTCGAGAAAACCGTCGGAAATATTAATAAAAAGAACTCTCCCTAACTTGTTGGCTCTCGTGGACACGCTGGAGGTTTGCTCAAGGCCTCTACGACTGAAACAAAAAACCATACGAAGCTAAAATATATTCCTCCAGCCCACCCTGTCAAAACTGTACATATACCATGCTCATAAGTTCGTGATTATCATTTTTTCCCCCTCCCCTGGTCCCCCCTTCTACCCCACGTTCAGTTATACCATTCATGACATTTACATTTTTGTGTTAAGTCAAAAAATAAATTGGTTACTCTATATTTTTTTCCTTCCCCTCTCCTGTTCCCTCCTCCCTCCCCTCCAACTCTGTTTTACTGTCTGTTTCTCTTTCCTCTTTATTTTAATAACATAAGTAACAACTTATCCAACCTACTTTCTACTCACCAATTTTTGGAGGAACTCTAAATCATCGGAATCATAACATTTAATTTAGGACGATCCTTTATCTCCTGAAAACACAATCAATGGGATAACAGCTAACGGAACATCTGAGGCACCCAGTGTGGTTTCCTGGATATAACTACACCTCACCTAAGACCGAAAAAAGAGACGCATTGGAATTTGGAACTGGAAATTCCAAAGTGCAATAAAACTTTGCACAGCCCCCAGCGAACTGGACTAAATAAATAAGTGGCTGAAAACTACAGGATTATACAAGTGGCTGAAACTACTGAATATATAGAGACTATACAATTTCTTCTCCCCCCCCCCCCCTGGAATATAACAGAATGTCACCAATTTTTGTTTACGCTTTTTTGTTTTTTGCTCATCTCCCCTCTGTCTCTGAAACAATTATACTAATATACTAATACAAAGCAAATATTTAACAACAAAAAGTTTCTGGAAATATAAGCGGGACTGGTTAATATTGTGTGAATAATTGATGTAAGTAAACTGAAATAAGGTATTGAAAGCCCCCTTGATACTAAGAAAACAAAAGAGGATAGGAGGTCAGGAGGGCAAGAGTTTTAAACTAATACAGTTTAAGGTGTTTATGGTGTGGAAAACATAAAAAAGGGGGGGAAATAGATTGTGAGCCCTTTAGGGGAGAGAAATATAAACCACAGGATGTCGGGGGAAAATGGTAAAAAAGTTGGAGGGACCCCGGGAGAAAGAAAAGCATCTCGACAAGAGGAAATTAAAGACTTAGACTTTTTGTGCTTTAAGATTAAAGAGGAATTTAAGCAAAGGGAAACACACATGGAAAACAAACTAGGAGAAATACAGGAGCAAATTGATAGGAAAATAGAAAGTGCTGTAGGCGAACTCTCGAAAAAGATACAAGATTTGACAGTTAAATCAAAAATAATTGGGACTTCCGGAGGCGGCGCGAAACGGCAATGGCGGTCCTCCTCTTGCGCTGAGGAGGAAGCTCTGCAGAATCGGGTCGTCCGCTACGCAAAGCGGAGACCCTCATCGAAAAACCACAGGCAGCAAGAGCCTGTGGCCGTGGGACTCGGCGGGCGCCAGAAGCGGCTCCTAACACCGAGAAGAGACCCCGTAAGGAGCCTCTGACCGTGGAGGGGGTCGCGGCGCTGTGAGTCGATCGCTACTCTGCAGAGTGAAGCCGCGCAGCTGCTGCTGGTGAGCGCTGACCTTTTTTCCTTGAAAAATTTGACTTCAGGAAACAACAGCCCGTGAGTAAAGATGAGACTGTAACAAAATTTTGAGCCAAAATTAACAGAAATTGGGTTGAAAGCGGAGAGACGTCAAAAGGAAGTCCGTCTTCCGCTGCTGCGGTAATATCAAAGCAAAGATCCTGAGGAATGGAGCCTGTGAAGAGGCGTTAAAATTAACTGATCTTGGCTTCCACAGAAGTTGGGTTAGGGCAAAGTGAAGATTTAAGTTATTTTCCTGACTTATCTTTTATGGAACTGTGTCAAACTTCTTCTTTTGGGAATTACAAATTTTGACTGAGAGACCCAGGTGCTTGGGCTGCCTGAACAATAGAACTGTCAGTTTGCAGTTTTAGTTACATGGTATCTGGGATCTGTTATAACCTGAGTGCCTAAAGACTTCCTACTTTGAAACATTAAATTGGCACTTATCAGAAACAGTGTAATATACTCAAACCAACTCTGCTAAACTCAAGTTTGTGAAGGTTCCTGGACATTAAATTGGATTTTATGGACTCTTATCGGTATGGCTTTTCCCCTCAAGACATTTTGAGCTCCCTCTAGAGGATTTTACTTTACTTTCTCTTTCCTTTCCTCCTGTGTGACTGTTTACTCTCTGGGCTGTTGCATTCCCATGGGAACAAGTTGGTTTGACCTTGACTATTAGATAAAATTGGAATGAGCGGCGCAAGAAAAAAGGAGCCCAAAGAAAAGGAGCATAGAGTAAGAACTAGACAAACAACCTTAGCCTCAGCCTTACAGACACGTAGATCGTCTGTGCCTACTCTGCCGTCGGCAGGGGAAGAAGAAACTGTGCCTATTCTCTCACTGGCAGGGGAAGAAGAAACTGAGCAATTGCAGCTGGAAGATATGGCTGCAGGAACAACGGCTTCAATTTTAGAAAAAAACTTGGAAAAGTTAGAATCTCTGGACAGGAGAGTGGAATCTTTGGACAAGAAAGCGGATGAACAAACGGCCAAGATTGACCAAAACACAACCTGTCTAAATAAAATAACTGAACAAGTGGCTCTGAATGTAAAATCAATTGGACAGTTAGCTGAGGACACTGCAGAAAATCGCAAATTGGCTGAGGCAACAGCCCTGAAAGTTGAAAATTTGGAACAAGAGGTAAAACCACTGCACAAGCAAGTTGGAGAGCAACAGACGTATTTGTCTATGATAGAACTGCGAAACCGGGAAAATAACCTGAGGTTAAGGTCAATACCAGAACTTGAACAAGGAAATTTAATTGAGTTCTTGACTAAAGAATTTTCTAAATTTTGGCCTTTAGAGGAGGAAAAGGACTTTAAAATTCTGTCGGCTTTTAGACTTGGAAAATCTACAAGGAAGGACAAGCCCAGAGATTGTTTGATAATTTTGAGATCGAAGGAGGAAAGAGACAAGATATTGGGCCTACATTACGAAAAATCACTGGACATTTCGGACAGGAGAGCTGAAATTTACAAAGATATCCCGAAACAACTTTTGGACCTTAGATCCATCTATCTTGAATTGGCTAGATTGTTAAGGAGTAATTCAATCATCTTTAGGTGGGAATTTCCTCAGGGATTATCTTTTACCTTCAGAGGGAAGAAGGTTAAAATTAGAACACCTGAAGATAGAGATAAATTTTTAATTGCCTACGGAGAGGACCTTCAGAAAGGAATTGAAACACCTTTGGGGTCTGGATTACCAGCTGCACCTTCACCCTTGGAACCTGAAGACCCAGAAAAAAAGATACCACCCCCAGAAAAATAACAGATCTATTCAGGATGTCTCTGCAACTTCTAAGCTGGAACATTAATGGATGCAACTCCCCGGAAAAAAGGAGGAAGATGTTTCACATATTGAAAAAAGAACAATTGGACATTATTTGTTTGCAAGAAACACATGTGCCTAGGCTCCACAAAAAAGTGTTAATAAACAAAAGACTAGGCCAAGAATTTATTTCTTCGGATCGAGTGAAGAAGAGAGGAGTGGTGATTTATGCAAAGGAGAGCCTGTCACCTAAACTCCTATTTACAGATGAGCAAGGAAGAATTTTGGCAATTGAGATACAACACCAAGGAGAGAAGCTTTTGATTCTAGGAATTTATGCACCAAATGAGGGGAAATCGGAATTCTACAAGAAGTTGCACGAGAGTATGCTGGATTATCTGGACTATGATAACATCATCATGATGGGAGATATGAATGGGGTCGTATCAACCAACATGGATAAGTCACAAAGTCAAATTGTGACAAAAGATGGCAGACTACCTAAGACTTTTTTTGAACTGACTGACAATATGGACTTGATTGACATTTGGAGGACAAAGAACCCCTTGGGAAGAGAGGGAACATTCTTTTCTCATTGATATTTTTTTTATTAAGGATTTTCTTGTTTTACAGAAGTGTAGTGCCTCGTATTTTTTTTTTTTCTTCTTCTTCCATGTAACGTTTTTACAAATCCGTTTCATTTGTTGAGGCATTAGGGGGAGAAGAAAACAGAAAGAAAAAAGAAAGGGGGGTGGGGTGAGGGAGGATGGGTGGGGGTGGGGTCGGGTGGTGGTGTTTCTATTATGTTTAATGTATGTAGAGTTTGGTGTCAGCGTTGCTTGTGTTCCTTTGGTGGTGAGAGAGGTTGGGGTTGGCTTAGGGTGTGATTGTTTGCTTGTGATTGGCTGTGGTGATCTTTGTTTTCGTGTGTGAGTGAGGTGGGTGGGTGTTTTGGATCAGGTTAGCCATATTGATTTGTATGCTGTTGGTGGATTATTGTCATTGTCCTGTTGGGCTGTGTATGTGATAAAGGGGAGCCATACCGGGGTGAAGGCGTCTTCTTCTGTTTGTCCCCGTGTCAGTTTCAGTTTATTAGTTAATTTTTCTAGTAGGGCTGTTTCCCATACTATTTGGTACCATTGGTCCATGCTTACTCCTGACAGGTCTCTCCAGTGTCTGGTTATGATGTTTCTGGCTGCTGAGAGCAGGTGGGTTATGAGTTCTTTGTGGTGTAAATGGGCATTGTTGTCTTGGAAGATGTTTAGTAGGGCCAATTCTGGGGTGATGTCTATTACTTGCTTAGTTATTTTACATATTTCTTGTATGGCTGTTGTCCAGAATAGTTGAATTTTGGGACACTCCCACCACATGTGGAGGTATGTGCCTGAGGAGGTGCACCCTCTCCAGCATTTTGGTGAGGTTCCTGGGTGTATTAGCGCTAGTTTCCTTGGTGTTAGGTACCACCTGTAGGTGAGTTTCAGTGTGAGTTCTTTTCTTTTTGTTGATATGGATTTAAAGGGGGGTTTAGACCACATTCTGGTCCATTGAGTAGGGTTAATCTCATAGCCTATGTCATTCTCCCATTGTTTTTTGATTGTGTCTAGGGGATTTGCGGGATTTTGGAGTAGTATTTTGTATATTGCGGATACCGTCCCTTTACCGTTTCCCTTTGTTGTTAGGAGGAGGTTTTCGAAGGTTGTCAGGGGCCTAGTTGCTGCTGATTTTACTGTTGGGTTGTTTAAGAGGGCATGTAGTTGGTGTTGTGTTAACCAGGTCATTTGGGTGTCTTCTAGTTTGTCTTGTATTTCTTGTGTTGACAAGGGTTTGTTATTTTTATAAAAGTCTATTAGGCGATATAAGCCTTTGGTTCGCCAGGTTTTTGTCTGGAGGTTTTGTGCTGCATGGTAGAATAATGGGTGGTACGCCAGGGGGATTAGTGGGCATGGGGTTGGGGATAGTTTGCCTATTTGTGTTTTCCATGCTTTGAGCATGGTCTGTGTGTACCTGTTAAGTGTTGTGGGAATTTTCTTTAGTTTGTTTGGGAGGAGTGGGTATGTTGTGGTGCAGGTGTTTTCAATTGTGTCCCTCTGTAGGTGTACCCATTGTTTTGTCTCATCTTCTAGTATATATGGGATTATATGGCGTATTTGGTTGGCATTGTAATATGCTTCTATGTTGGGGATTCCCCATCCTCCTTCTGAGGTGGGGAGGTGCAGGTATTTGGGGCTTATTCTTGGTTTTTTATGTGAGAAGATGAAAGAGTGTAGTTTTCTCTGCCAACTGCGAAGTTGGGTTGAGGGGATCCAGATTGGGAGGGTTTGGAATAGGTAGATTAGTTTTGGGAGTGTGATCATTTTGATCATGGCTATTTTGTCTGAGAGAGTGAAATTCGTGTTATTCCATCTCTTTAGGTCTTTGTTAATTTGTCGCCACAGGGGCTTGTAGTTGTGGAGGTACAGTTTATTGAGGTTTCTGGTTATTTGTACCCCTAGGTATCTGAACGTGGTGTGGCAAAGTTTTATTTTGGTGACCTTCGTGAGTTCTTTTTGGGTGTGAGGAGGGGTGTTGAAGCACATAGCTTCTGACTTTGTAAAATTTACCTGTAGGCCCGACACCATTGCAAATGTGTTGAGTTCTCTGATGAGGGAGGTTGCTGTGCTTATGGGGTCTGGTGTTGTGACCATTAGGTCATCTGCAAAGAGCCCTAATTTATAGGTTCTGCCTTTTATTTCCACTCCCTTGATGTCTGTGGCTGCTCGGATGCGGATTGCTAAGGGTTCCAGAGCCAGGATAAATAAGAAGGGAGACAGTGGGCATCCTTGTTTCATGCCTCTTTGGATAGCTATAGTATTAGAATCCATATTGTTAGTTCTGCATTTTGCTGAGGCTTGGGAGTATATTTGTTTGAGGATTTGTAGGAAGTTGGGGCCAAATTTCATGTTAGTTAGGACTGCTAATATGTATTTCCACTCCAAGCAATCAAAGGCTTTGAGGATGTCTAGGGACATAATTGTCAATGGGAGTTTGGTTGCCTTGCTGTGTTCGATCAGGTTCAGTAGTTTCCTGATGGGGTCTGTTATATTGCAGCCAGGGACAAAACCAGTCTGGTCTGGGGCTATTAACTTGTGTAGGAAGATTTTTAGGCGGTTGGCCAAGATTGATGTGAATATCTTGTAGTCTTGGTTTATTAATGAGATTGGGCGGTATGATTCTACTTTGAGGCTGTCTTTTAGTGGTTTTGGGATGGAGACTATTTTGGAGTGGGTCCAGGTTTTGGGGATGGGGGCCCCTTTTATGATGTCGTTGAATAGGCGGGTCATGTAGGGCATCAAGGGTTCTTTGAATTTCCTATAGAATTCTGCTGTGAAGCCATCTGGGCCTGGGGCTTTGTGTGGTTTCAGGTTTTTGAGGACCGCATCTATTTCCTCTGGGGTGATAGGGCTGTCCATGAATTCCTGTTCCTCATCAGTTAGGGTAGGCATGGTCAGTCCTGCTAGAAATGTTCTGATTTCCTTCTCTGGTGGGTTATGGGAGGTGTATAGGTTGGAGTAGAATTCTGCAAATTCTGAGGTTATTTCTTCGGGGGAGAATGTTATGTTGCCGTCTTTTTTGGTGATGCAGTGTATTCTTGTTTTGAGTGCTTTTTTCCTACATCTATTTGCTAGTAATCTGGAGTTTTTCCCTCCATATTCGTAGAAACGTTGTTTAGAGTATAGAATGTTGATCATTGTTTTGTTAATTTCTAGGGAGTCTAGTTCTCTCCTTTTTTGTTCTATAAGTTTGAGGAGTTTTTTAGATCCTGTTTGTTTGTAGCGTGATGAGAGGGCTGTGATGTCTTGTTCTATTTTGCTAATTTTTGAGGAGGTTTGTTTTTTAAGGAATGTTTTCTCTTTTATGCAAGCTCCTCTGGTGACCGCTTTCATTGCGTCCCATAGGAGGGGGGTTGTTATATTGTTTACATCGTTTTCCTTGAAGTAGTTTTGGAGGGTTTTTGTGAGACTCTCTCTAATTTGTTTGTTTGTAGTTAGGATGGGACTGAAGGACCATGATGGGGTGGTTTGTGTTCCTTCTCCTATTTTAACGATGACTTCTACTGGGGCGTGATCTGTGATTTTAATGTTACCTATGTTTGTTGATTCCACTGAGGGGATCAGACCCTGTGTGAGTAGAATGCTGTCCAGTCTGGACACTGTATCATGGCGTCCTGATTGGAATGTATGGCTGATGTCTCCCGGGTTTTGCTCACCCCAAATGTCGTAGAGACCCCTGTTTTTTAGCATTTTTAGTAACTTGTAAGAGTTCCTAGTTGTTGGGGGTTTCCTTCGGAGGAAGGTTGCCCATGGGGTTGTGGGGTGGATATCTTTCAGGGATAAACCTTTCATATTTAGATTGAGGTCCCCTCCTAGGATTGCTTCCCCTTCAGAGAAGGAGAGGAATTTGTTTAGTGTCTTCTGGAAGAATTCTAATTGTTTCGTGTTTGGGGCATATATGGAGCCGATTGTCAGTTTGATTTTGCCATCTAGTGTCCCTTTAGCGAAAATGAATCTGCCTTTTTTGTCCTTGAGGACTGTTGTGGCAGTGAAGTTCAGGTCTCTACTGAGTATTATGGCTACACCACGAGCTTTCCCTGAGCCTTGTGCGACCCACTGTTGACTGAAGCGGGGGTCGCTCAGGAGTTTGCTGCCTTTGGGTGGGTTGTGTATTTCTTGTAGGAAGGTGATGTGTGGTTTCATGGTGTTTATGTATGAGGTGATGCGTTTTCTTTTGATGGGGTTTCCCAGCCCCCTCACATTTAATGTAATTGCTTTTAGGTTAGCCATCTTGCTTATCTATTATGTGGGGCGATTCCCTGCCAACCCGTTCGGGTTGTCTTGTGTCTCTCTCTTCGTGTTGTTTAAAGAACCAGTGGGGTTGCGCTGACCTAGGGTGTGGTGGGTGGGGGGCTAGTGGGAGTAGAGTGAGATTTGGGTTAAAGAGTAGGGGGTAGGTTGTAGGGAGTTTCCTATATGTAGACATATAGGTGTTTGTTTGGGGTATTTTGGGCCATCTGGCATTTAGCCGGTTGGTCCTAGGTCTCAGCTGGTGTGGAAGGCCATGTTCAAGGACAGGCCATCCCCCCTGTTGTCTGCGATAGGGGGTGATCAGTGAGACAGTGTGAAGTGACTTTGTAACGTAGCTGTCAGGTATAAGGTTCGTAAGCAATGTTGCCAATGTTATAAGCAACATTGTTGGTGTGTTGGGGTGGGAATGTGGGTGCTGGTATGCTCTGGTGCCACCATATTGCTGGTTGGGTATCAGATTTTAGCCTGATTGTGGGTTGTGTTATTAAGGTTGGAGTTGTTTTTCCTTGGTATGGAGTATGAGGATGTTGAAGGTGTGGGTGATGGGGAATGTGGTTGAGGTCGTCTGGACTGGTGTTGGGGTGGGGGTTTCTGTGGGGGTGCGGGGCTGGGGGGGATGTTGATGGTGTTAACTAAATCTATGTTTTGGGGGGGGGAGAGGGGGAAAGGGGGGGGGAGAAATCACCAGTCCTTCAGTTTGTGGGGTTTTTTCCCCTGGTTGCTTCATTCAGCTGCGGTTGTTGTTGTTGTTGTTGTTGTAGGGTTGTCCATCTGCGATGAATTGGTTTGGTTGATCTTGGTCTGGTTTCTTGTGTCGTATGGCCGGCGGGACGGTTCTGAGCATTGTGCTTGCCTGTATTGGTTTGCGTTGTTCTGCCGCTTCTGTTGTTTCTTTTTGCTCTGTACCGTCGTCCAGTTGCTTGCTGTTGTTTCCTCGTGGTTGGGGCTGTCACTTGGTGGGTTTGTCGGTTGCCATTCCGGTGGGAGGTCGAGTTCAAGGTTCTTTAGTAGTTGCAGGGCCTCAGGTATGTTGGTAACCATGTGTTGTGTTGTATTGGTTGTTACAATGAGACGGAAGGGGAAGCCCCATCGGTATTTGATCCCTGCTTGTTGGAGACGTTGGGTGCATGGGCGCAGGCTTTTCCTCCGGTTTAGAGTATCCTGAGATAGGTCCTTTAGGGCCAGAATGGGGGTTTCTCCATATCGAAGGTTGGTTGAGTTTCTGAGGTTGTTCCATACCTCTTCCTTCTTTTTGTAGCGCGTGAAGCATACAATGATGTCTCTTGGGGGGGGGCGCTGGGTTTTGGCATAGGTTTTAGGGCTCTGTGAGCCCTCTCCAAGTCATCTGCCTCAAGTTTCAGGCCTGGGATTGTGTGTTTTTCAGCCAGCGTATAATTAGGTCTGTTGGGCTTTTCTCCTCTGTTTTTTCAGGAAAGTTGCGGAAGCGGATGTTACAGCGTCTATTGCGATCTTCAAGGTCGGCTTGCTTAATTTTCATCTCTCTGTGTTCTGCTTCCATTTGGTTTACCAGTTCGTCCAGTTTCTTGTTCACACGTGCGTTCTCCTCCCGGTATTGCTCTATTATTCTTTCTTGCATTTGGTTCTTGTTCTCTAGAGCTTCCACTTTGGAGGTTAGATTGTTGATTAGTGCCTGCATGGGAGCCATTGTGGCCTTCAGTGTTTCTTCTAATCTTGCTTCCATTTCCCTCAGATCTCGTTTCGTTATTGGGTGGTCATCATCTTGAAGGGGAGTTACCATCTTAGCATTGTTTGCCATCTCCCTGGTTGGTGTCATCTCAGTCTCCCTGATAGTTTTGGTTTGAGGTTGGCTTGGCGTCCACTTGGGGTAGGGCGTGTGGTGGTTAGGAGTTGTGCCAGTGGTGATTCCTGGGTATTGTTGGGTTGTTGAGCTGATCAGGCTTTGTTGGCTGGTGGCTTTTACAGAGCGTTTGGATTAGGCGGTCATTTGTGTCACTTCTAGCCTGTGTTTTAAGAACTTCTCTTGGGTTTTCTGTAGTTGCCTCAGCGGTGCCGCCGAGGCTGGGGGGGAGGGCAGGTAAGCAGAGGTGGGTAGACTAACGGACAGACAGTTCATATAAAGGGAGGGGGGTTAGCAGGTAGAGATGCAAGAGATTAGAGGGGTGGGGCCAGGGGAAATATGTGTTTAGGAGGGGGTTGTATATACCCAAAAGGGGTACTGGGGTCCAGTTAAGGTGGAAATTGGGGTTGGGAGTGCGCTTAGAAACAGGGACAGACAAATAGGCTATATGTAAAGGGTGGAGGGAGAAAAGGGAAGAAGAAGAAGAAGAAGAAAGAGAGAAGAAGGGGGGAGGCGGGGGGGAGAGGGGAGATTGGAGTAAGAGAGAAGAGAGAGAGAGTGACAAAAAGAGAGTTGAAAGAGAGGAGAGATAGTACAGTAATATCAGAGGTATTAGATTGCAGCAGTAGTTTTAGCTATAGTATGAGGGGGCAAATTATGATAGGGTGATATGAATGTGTGTATGTGTTTCCTTTAGGGGAAGGGGGGATGGAGAGAGGGAGGAGGGAGAGAAAATGAGAGGAGGAGGGGGAAGGGTGGGGGAGGGAAGGAGAAGAAAAGAGAGGGGGAGAGGGGAGGAGGGAGGGAGGGTGAGCTGCTCCAATGGTATGGGGGAAAGTCTTATTTTAAAAGAGGGGGTGGGGGGAAAGGGCTCCCCTCTCAAAAACAAACTGACGGACAGGCTAAAAAGGGGGGGTTGATTTTAAAAAATAAAAGGGATAGAAAACAAAATTGGGGATGGAAAATAAAAGGTGGGATAAGGGGAAAAAATGAGGAGGGGTGAAGAGAGAGAGGGGAGAGCAAAAAGGGAGAGAAAAATAAAAGGGGGGAGTTGAGGGGGAGAGTATCAGTAACAATAGCAGTGATATAGAGGAAATTTTTGTTTTAAAAGAGAGTGGTGGTCGTAGCTGGGGGCGAAAGATTCCCCCCTCAAGAACAAGCCAACAAATAGAAAAGAACGGGCTTTAAAAAGAGAAAGGGGAAAAAATGTGTGGGTTTTTTTTTTTTTAAAAAAATAAAAATAAAATAAATAATAATATTTTCCCCTAATTATTGTTATTATTTTTTATTTGTAAAAAAGTAATTAAAAATGTACAGGTAAAAGATAAAAATGAGAATTAGAGGTAAAAAAAGGGGGGGTTGTCTTTAGATAGATAGAGCTTTTTATTTAAATATAAAAATAAAAATGAGTAAAGTATAGGTAAAAGAGGATAGGTAAAAGAGAGTGGAAAGTCTGGGGCGAAGTGGCATTCCCAGGAAATGGCCTGTGATGGTTCAGGGCTGTTTTCTGGGTACTGCCATTTTAATTCTTAAGAGGGGAGTTTGAGGTGAAAATAAAATGAGGTTTAAATTGAGGGTGGGTGTGTGTGGAAAAGTGTGTCTTTAAATAGTGTGTAGAAAAGATAGAAATAAAAATAAAGATTCAAATAAAGGGTGGTTGCAGCAGCAGTGGCCCCTCTTTTAAAAAGAAAAATGATAAAAGTAGGTATATGGGGGGGGGGGATAAAAAAGAATTTCTTTTTAAAAAACGGGGGGAGGGGTAGGAAGGGGTTAAAAAAAGGATTTTGTTTGTTGGTTGTTGTTGTTTTTTAGAAAAAAGGAGAAAAGAAGGGGGTAGTTTCTTCCTTTCTGTGATCTCCTTTTGTCATGCGGCTTTGCATGGAGGGGTAGGCTCCGGTCGGCTCAGCCACGTGCTTTTTCGCAGCGTCCTTTGCCTTCCCGTGTTCACCTACCTCCCCTCTTCTTTGTCGGCAGAGATGGGGGCGATGGGGGCAGCAGCGGTAAAGTTAGGGCTCCTTCTTCTTTCTTTCTTTTTTTCCCTTCTTCCTTCCCCCTTCTCTTTTTCTCCCTCTCTGCGTTAGCTCCACTGTCTTCCTGGATTTGGAGCTCCTCTCGGCTGTTGGGGGGGGGGGTCGGGTGCCTTTCCGACTCAATCAAGGTCGTGGGGGGGTGTTTTGGCTCCCTTGAAAGACGCCCCGGGCACCCCCGATTCCTCTCCATTGGCAGTGTTGGCAGCAGCAGACCTGGGAGCCCGGGAATCGGCCAGACAGAGCCTTTCACTCTGGCTGGCTTCAGGAGCTCTTTTCTGCTGCTGCAGCCGCCATGCTGCCTCCCGAGAATTTCCGGGAACATTCTTTTCTGAAGCCCAACTGACATGGACAAGAATCGACCAAATTTGGATTTCTAGAGGTCTGGCACCCAAGACCAGAAAGGTGGAAATCTGCCCAAAGACCTGCTCCGACCATAATGCAGTAAAGATGGATATGACACTACTACCAACTGGCTCCTTTAGATGGAAGATGAATGACAATTTGTTTAGAGATCAGGAGATCATCAAGAAGGCCCAAAAAGCTCTGAAGGATTACTTTGAGATAAACTTGAATACTACGGTGGAAAAAAGGATCATCTGGGACGCAAGCAAGGCCGTGATGAGGGGGTTTCTGATACAACAGAATGCTGTAAAGAAAAGGATACAAAATGAGAAAAAAGATAAGATTTTGGAGAAAATTAAAGAATTAGAGAAGAAGTTAAGATTAAATCCGAAGTCACAGCCGATTCTGAGAGAAATTAAACTCTATCAAGCACAATATTCTAAATTGATAAACCAGGAAATAGAGTGGAAAGTTAAACAAATGAAACAAAGAACATTTGAATCGGCGAACAAATGTGGGAAACTGCTAGCATGGCAGTTGAAGAAGAGACAAAAATTAAATACAGTCACAAACTTAGAGATTGAAGGAAGAAACATTCAGAACCCTGTGGATATTAGAAAGTGCTTCCAGAGATACTTCAAAAAACTATATACTCAAGGGCCACAAGATGAGGATGAGATAAAACAATTTTTGAAAAAGAATGGACTATCAAAATTGTCACAAGAAAATAGATCAATCCTGAATTGTAAAATAACACGACAAGAGATCGAACAAGCCATTCAGAACATGCAATTGGGCAAATCTCCAGGGCCAGATGGGCTTACCTCCAAGTACTATAAGACACTGAAAGATTATTTGATACAACCACTGATGGAGGTTAGCAATGAAATTTTGGAGGGGAAGAAGGCGCCGGAATCGTGGAAAGAAGCGTTTATCACATTAATACCGAAATTGGAAACTGAAAAGACACAACTTAAGAACTACCGTCCCATCTCTCTCTTAAATGTGGATTACAAAATATTTGCAGACATTTTAGCAAGTAGATTTAAAAAAGTTTTAAATGAAGTAATTCATAAGGACCAGGCAGGCTTTCTCCCAGGTAGACATTTGTTTGCTAACACAAGGAACATTATTGACATTTTGGAGCTCTTGCAAACAAATATTAACACAAAAGCAGTGTTGATTTTTATAGACGCGGAGAAGGCCTTTGATAATATTTCTTGGAAATTTATGAAGGAAAATCTAGAAGGGATGGGAGTGGGACGGGGTTTTGAAAATGGGATCGACGCAATTTATTCAGAACAGAAGGCTAAACTGATAGTTAACAATGTGGTTACAGAAGAGTTCAAAATTGAAAAAGGAACACGACAAGGCTGTCCTATTTCCCCATTGTTATTTATTTCGGTTCTGGAGGTGCTCTTGAACATGATTAGAGGGGACCGGTTGGTGGAAGGAATTCAGGTCGGAGCGAAACAATACAAACTTAAAGCTTTTGCAGATGACCTAGTTTTGACCCTGCAGGAGCCAGAATCTAGTACGAAAAGAGTATTACAATTGATTCAAGAGTTTGGTCGGGTGGCGGGATTTAAATTGAACAAGCAGAAAACTAAGGTATTGGGGAAAAACCTGACAGATACAGAGTCAGAACGGTTTCAGAAAGAAACAGTTAAACGTGGTTAAAAAAGTAAAATACCTAGGGGTAAACATAACAGCTAAAAATCTGAGTTTATTCAAGGACAATTATGAGAAATGTTGGTCAGAAATTAAGAGAGACTTAGAAAGTTGGACAAGATTGAAACTTTCCTTGTTAGGCCGTATTGCTGCTATAAAAATGAATGTATTGCCAAAAATGCTGTTTTTGTTTCAAACATTACAGATTGTGGACAAAACAGAATGTTTCCGGAAGTGGCAGAGAGATATTTCCAAATTTGTCTGGCAGGGCAAAATGCCCAGAATTAAGTTTAAGATACTAACTGACGCGAAAGAAAGAGGAGGCTTTGCCCTGCCAGACTTAAGGTTGTATTACGAATCAGCAGCTTTCTGCTGGTTAAAGGATTGGCTGCTTCTTGAAAACACTGATGTATTGGATTTGGAAGGTTTTAACAATGCTTTTGGTTGGCATGCATATTTATGGTATGACAAGGTTAAGATTCATAAGGCTTTCAAGAACCATATTGTCAGAAAAGCAGTATTTAATGTCTGGACAAAATACAAAGACTTATTGGAAAACAAAACTCCAAGGTGGCTTTCACCATTGGAAGCAAAGGCCCGAAAAAGACTCAATATGGAGGCCAAATGGCCGAAGTATTGGGAAATACTAGAGAAGGATGGAGATAATTGGAAACTGCAGAGTTTGGAGAAAATGAAAGATAAAGTGCGAGACTGGTTACATTACGCTCAGATTAAAGAAGTTTTTAAACTTGACAAAAAGTTAGGATTCCAGGTGGAAAAATCGAAGTTGGAAACGGAATTGTTAGAGCCTAAGACTAAGGTACTTTCAAGAATGTATAACTTGCTGTTAAAATGGAATACACAAGATGAAATGGTAAAATCAGCTATGATAAAGTGGGCACAGGACATTGGGTATAATATCATGTTTGAGGACTGGGAAAGGTTGTGGACCAACGGGCTGAATTTCACTGCATGTAATGCTCTGAAAGAAAATGTTATGAAAATGATATATAGATGGTACATGACCCCAGTTAAACTTGCAAAAATATACCATTTGTCTGATAACAAATGTTGGAAATGTAAAGAAAATGAAGGAACATTCTTTCACCTCTGGTGGACCTGCCCTAGAGTGAAGGCTTTCTGGGAAATGATATATAACGAGCTGAAAAAGGTATTTAAGTATACCTTCACCAAGAAACCAGAGGCCTTCCTTCTGGGTATTGTCGGCCAGAAGGTGTTAAAGAAGGACCGAACATTTTTTATGTACGCAACAACAGCAGCAAGGATACTCGTCGCTAAGTATTGGAAAACCCAAGATTTACCCACGCTGGAAGAATGGCAGATGCAACTGATAGACTATATGGAACTGGCTGAAATGACTGGCAGAATCCGAGACCTGGGAGAGGAGACGGTAGAAGAAGACTGGAAGAAATATAAGATTTATCTACAAAAATATTGTAAATTGTATGAATGTTAAGCAGGATGCTAGATTATAAACAATTCGGCACCATTAAAACAGATGAGGTGAATTATGAGGTTAAGTTAAACTTAATTAGACAATGATTAGGCTAAACCAAATTTTTTCAAGATATAAAACAAATTCATTTAAAATGTGTGATGTAATATTGGAAAATTAGTTAGTAAGAATGTAAACAAGGTGATAAATTGCTGGATTAAATTTTTTATAACTGGGAACGCAGAAACGGGAGACGTGAGGAAGTCCAAAGATGACAAGAAAATGTGTTATGATATATATTATTGTGTTTTATTTATTTGTATTGTAATTAAAAACTCTTAATAAATATTTAAAAAACAAAAACAAAAATAATTGAAGACTCCAATAAAAAAAACACAAAAAGATTTGAGGGACCAAAAGAAGGAAACAGAAAAGCTGAAGGAAGAAGTAAAAAAATTAAATAAAACACAAGACCAATTATTGGACAATTTAGCTATGACAGAAATGCGTCAAAAACATCTTAATTTAAAATTTAAAGGGATCGCCGAAGAAGCAAATGAAAACATAAGAGGAAAAATAGTTCAGGAACTTGCAAAATGGTTGGAGATGAAAGAAGAACAAATAGCATATACAATAGAGAACGCGTTTAGAATAAGAGGAAAACCACAACAATTTAAGTCCAAAAGAATCCCCGGAGACTGTTTAGTAATATTCAACTCCATTGAAATTAAAAATATAATATTAAGAAATAGTTTTAAAAGAAAGTTGATGATCGGAGACCGTCCAATCACCATCTTTAAAGAAATTCCAATTAGGATCCTGCGCAAAAGGGAAGGATACAGACAGTTAACAAGTGTTTTGAAGAGGAACGCAATACAGTACAAATGGGAATTCCCAGAGGGGGTTTCCTTCTATCATAAAAATAAAAAATTCAAGCTGACAGATATTCATGAAGCAGAAAAGTTCGTGAGAAGATACGAAAAAGACCTGGGTAAAGAAGAAGTAGGACAGCGAGGAGGCAACTTAGTCGCAGGGGGGAGTGGAGGGGGTGGAGTCGAGGAGGGGGGGGAGTCAGAGGAGGAAACGGAGGATTTTAGATCGGAGGAAGAGGAGGAGGGAGAAGACAGAGAGTTCAACGGAAAGGGAAGCACCAGACTTTAAATCAGAAAGTAGGATAAAGTGTACTTAGTCATAACTTGAAATGACCATTAAGTTTATATCGTGGAATGTGAATGGCTTTAATGATAAGTCCAAGAGGAATAAATTTGAAAAAATTATAAAGAAAAAAAATATCGATGTCATTTGTTGCCAAGAAACTCATGTTGCCAAAAAACACAAGCATATTTTAATAAATAAGAAGCTGGGAACAGAATTTATCAACTCAGACTCAAAAAAGAAAAGAGGGGTAGTAATTTATGTGAAAGAAAAATTAGAACCCAAGCAAATATGTAAGGATGAGGAAGGAAGAATCCTAGGAGTACAAATTAAATACCAGGGAGAAAAAATAAATGTGGTAACAGTTTATGCCCCAAACTCAAATAGACTGGAGTTTTTTTAAAAAATTGGAGCAATTTTTATTAGACTTAGATAATAACAAATTGGTCTTACTTGGAGATTTAAATGGAGTACCGACACCAGAACTAGATAGAAGTGTAAGAAAAAAGAAGTTAAACCAAGGGAAATTACCGAAATCCTTCAATGACCTTGAGGAAAATTTAGATCTAATAGATATATGGAGATACAAAAACCCTACGACAAAACAATTCACCCACTTCTCTGAACCACACCAGAGCTGGAGTAGGTTGGATCAGATTTGGATCTCAAGAGAATTAACAACAAGAGTGGTGAATTGCGAGATCCAACCCAGAACTCTGTCGGACCATAACCCAATAACACTACAACTAAAGTGGAACACCCAGGGGCTATACAGATGGAGAATGAATGACTACTTATTTGAAACAGAAGAAGTGATTGAAAAAGCAAAAACTACTATAAAAGACTATTTTGACCTAAATATGAATAAGGGGACAGACATAGATGTAGTGTGGGACGCTAGCAAGGCAGTGTTAAGAGGCCTCCTGATACAGCAAAATATTCAAAGAAAAAAGGCCAAAGAACAGAAAAAAGAAGAAGTAATTAATAAAATGAGAATATGCGAGAAAAACATGATAAAAAATTCGAACAACAATGGTTATAAACAAGAATATAAGATGCTCCAAACACAATACTCAATATTAATAAATCAAGAAGTGGAATGGGGAATCAAGTTAATGAAACAAAAGTTTTTTGAATCTGCAAACAAAACTGGAAAGTTCCTGGCGTGGCAATTGAGAAAAAGGAGAAAACTCAGTCTTATCAACAAAATAAAAGTGGAAGAACAAGTGCTAGAGGACCCCAACGAAATAAAAAAGAACTTCCTTAAATTCTATGAAAAGTTATATAAAATAGAGGAAGAAGACTTAACAGGTATAGAAAAATATTTCGAAGAAAACAGCCCAAATAACATATCGGAAGAGGAAAGAAACGGTTTAAATAAACCTATAAAAGTAGAGGAAATTAGAGAGGCAATTAAGAGGATGAAACTGGGAAAGATTTAAGATAATGGAAAATCAGGAAGTCAGTAAATTTCTACGTAGATATGAAAAAGATCTTGGAGGGTTGGAGGAGAGATATGCAGGGAGGAGTGGAGAGGGGGAGGAGAGGGGTGGTGCGGGATTGGGGGGAGGGGAGAGGACGAGATGGGGGCGGGGGGAGGGGGTGAAGAGGAGGAGGAGGGGGGAGAGACAGGGGGGAAGAAGTGGGGGAGGAGGAAGAAGAAACAGAGAGTAAAACCACCCGAATTTGAATCGACAAAAACCCAAATCGGTAAATTTCTGACTTATCAGTAGATAAAAGTGACAATGAATCTTAAAATTTTAACATGGAATGTAAATGGCCTGAACGAAAAAACTAAAAGGAATAAAATTGTAAATGTGCTGAAAAAGAAAAAACTGGATGTAATCTGTACACAAGAGACTCATGTAGCCAAAAAGCATAAACATGTTTTGTCAAACAAAAATCTGGGTACAGAATTTATAAATTCCACGGCAGAGGAAAAAAAAGGAGTAGTAACATATGTCAATGAAAAATGGGAACCCAAATTGATCTATAAAGACGAAGAAGGAAGGATATTGGGGGTACAGATCAGCTTCCAGGGGGAAAAGATTAATGTGGTAAATATATATGCCCCAAATTCAAATAAGCCAGAGTTTTTCAAGAAATTAGAAGAAGTGTTAGTAAAATTTGAAAACAATAGGACGATACTTTTGGGAGATCTCAATGCAGTGCCTATACCAGAAATCGACAGACAAACAGAAAAGAAAAAACGAAATCAAGGAAAATTACCAAAAGCATTCCAGGACTTGGAAGAAAACATGGACTTGATAGATATTTGGAGACATAAGCACCCAACAGAAAAGCAGTTTACCTTTTTCTCAGAGGTACATAAAAGCTGGGGCAGAATAGATCAAATTTGGACTTCGAGGGAATTTACCTTAAGAACCACAAAATGCGAAATCCAACCGAGAACCCTCTCCGACCATAATTCAATAACATTGGAAATAAAAGGTGCAACGCAGGGGGGCTATAGATGGAGACTGAATGAATATTTATTGGATAATGATGAGGTTACTGAAAAAGCTAAAGCCACTCTAAAAGAGTACTTTGAATTGAATCTTAACACAGGAACAAATATAGATGTGGTATGGGACGCCAGTAAGGCGGTCCTAAGAGGTCTTTTCATTCAACAAAACAATTACAAGAAGAAAATAAGACAGCAGAAGAAGGAAGAAATTCTCAGACAGCTAAGAGAGTATGAGAAAAAATTAATAGAGCACCCGAAAGATGAGCAAAGTATACAAACAATAAAAATATTACAAACACAATACTCGATGTTAACGAACCAAGAAATTGAATGGAAAATTAAACGGGAAAATTCTTAGCTTGGCAACTGAGAAAAAGACAAAAACAAAATGTGATAAATAAAATAATGGTAGAGGAAGAACTGATAGTAGACCCCAAAAAAATACAAAAAAACTTCCTTAAATTCTATGAGGAGTTATATAAGAAAGGAGAAGAAGACCCAACCCAAATAGAAAGATACTTAGAGAATTGCAAAGGGAAGATCGTAACAGAAGAAGAAAGACTTCAATTAAACAGACCCATAAACATAGAAGAGATTCAAAATGCGATAAAAAAAATGAAATCGGGAAAGGCACCAGGGCCGGATGGCTTATCAGCTAAGTACTATAAGGCTCTGGAAAATCAACTGTCACCAGCGCTTTGCGACACCATGAATAATATCCTAAGAGGAGGGAAAATACCTGAGTCCTGGAGGGAAGCATTTATAACGCTAATCCCTAAACCAGATACAGACAAATTAAATATCAAGAATTACAGACCAATATCTTTACTAAATAACGATTATAAAATATACGCCGATATTATGGCAGATAGATTGAAAAAGTGTTTAACAAATCTAATCCACAAGGACCAGGCGGGTTTCCTCCCAAATAGGTTCTTGAAAGACAACGTGAGACATGTCATAAATATAATAGAATATTTGGAGATCAACAACGACATACCTGCGGCACTGATTTTTATAGACGCGGAAAAGGCGTTTGATAATGTCTCTTGGCTGTTTCTATTAAAATCTATGGAAAAGGCGGGGATAGAGGGCGAATTTATGAAAGGAATACAGGCAATATACTCAACCCAATCTGCCAAATTGGTAATAAATAATAATCTTACAAATATATTTAAAATTGAGAAGGGAACGAGACAGGGATGCCCCCTCTCCCCGCTCTTATTTATCATGGTCTTAGAAGTATTGGCGAATAGAATAAGATCGATATCAGAGATACAAGGGATCAAAATAGGAGTAAAGGAGTATAAACTAAAAGCCTATGCGGACGACTTGATGTTATCTTTGGAAGAGCCGCAAGAAAGTATTGGCAAAGCGCTGGAGACACTAGAGGAATTTGGTAAGACATCTGGCTTCAAATTGAACAAATTAAAAACAAAAATGCTGATAAAGAACCTGGGAAACAATGAAAAAGGAAAATTAGAGAGACAATATGGAATTAAGGTGGCTAAAAAAATAAAATATTTAGGAATATGGCTTACACCAAAAAATATAAACCTAATTGAAGACAACTATTCGACAAAGTGGAAAGAAATTTAAAAAGATTTGGACGTCTGGAATAGAATCAACCTCTCGTGGTTGGGCAGGATGGAGGCAATAAAAATGAATGTACTCCCCAAGATGTTGTTTCTGTTTCAAAATATTCCTGTTATCAGAGGAACCAAAATATTTAAAGACTGGCAGAAAACCCTGTCAAGATTCATATGGCAGGGAAGAAGGCCAAGGATTAGATTTAAATTGCTTACGGACAGAAAGGAGAGAGGAGGGTTTGCAGTCCCCAACTTAAAATTGTACTGCGAGGCTGCCTGCCTTTGTTGGGTTAAAGATTGGATAACCTTGGAGAATACCGACCTACTAGATTTAGAGGGGGCAGACAACAGGTTTGGCTGGCATGCCTACCTGTGGTCAAACAAAGAGAAGGCCCATAAAGGATTTTCGAGCCACACTATCAGGGGCTCATTGTACGAAGTTTGGGAAAAAAATAAAAAACTGTTAGAGCGGAAAACACCTTGGTGGCTGTCCCCAACAGATATCCTAATAATTAAAAAAACAAACATGGAAGAGCAAAGATTGACATATGAAGACTTATTGGTGAGATCTCAAGACAGTTGGAAACTAAGACCATATGAGGAATTGAAGGGAAAGCTGACAGGCTGGATACAGTACCATCAAATCAATGCAATAGGGACAGAAGACAAAAAAATCGGAATGAATGAAAAGAAATCCAAATTCCAGATCGAAATAATTGAGAGTAAGTCTAGGCTATTGTCTAAAATGTACAACATACTTTTGGAATGGGATACAAAAGACGAGGAAATTAAGGAAGTTATGGTCAAGTGGGCGATAGATCTGGGGCATAACATAGAATATGAGAAATGGTCAAAATTGTGGAATGAGGGGATAAAATTCACGGCAAGCGCTGCAATTAGAGAAAACCTAGAGAAGATGATATACAGATGGTATATAACACCAGAAAAATTAAGTAGGATGTATAAGACCGGAAATAAGGCCTGCTGGAGGTGCAAAACAAAAGAAGGTAATTTTATACATATGTGGTGGGCATGTGAGGAAACGAAAAAGTTCTGGGATCAGATATATAATGAATTAAAAAAAATATTTAGATACACATTCCCCAAAAAACCAGAGGCCTTCCTATTAGGTGTTATTGGAGAAGAAATTAGGAGAGAAGATAAAACCCTGTTTCCATACTCAACAGCAGCGGCCAGAATGCTAATCGCCCAAAATTGGAAAAGTACAAACATACCAACGGTGAGCGATTGGCAAAATAAAATTATATGACTTTGTTGAATTGGCAAAAATGACGCAAAGAATTAGAAACCAAAAAAATACAAAGTTAAAGGACGACTGGAACAAATTTATGGTCTATATCGAAGGTAACTTTAGAAACCTACCAACTATAGCAGGTCTGTTATAAAACTTCCGATGTATTAACTAATAACCAATACCAGCTGTAAAATGAATTTATGAAAATCAGAAATCTGAAATCAGTAGGGAAGGAAGTCAGGCTTTGTATGTTAATTGTTATTTTTATTTAGTTTTCGTTCTTTTTTTTTCTTTTTTTCCCCTTTTTGAATGTTTTGTTTTTTCGTTTCGTTGTATGTGTATGGTATATGAAACTTAATAAAAAAAAATTTTTTAAAAAAGAGGATGAAACTGAGGAAAGGCCCAGGCCCAGATGGGTTATCTGCTAAGTATTACAAGACCCTAGAAGAATATATAACACCGGTATTATGTGATGTAATGAATGAGATATTAAGAGGAGGAAAAACACCAATATCTTGGAAAGAAGCATACATCACGTTGATTCCGAAACCAGATTCAGACAAACTTAACATCAAGAACTACAGACCGATCTCATTATTGAATAATGATTATAAGATCTTTGCCGATATAATGGCACACCGACTTAAAAAGTGTCTGAGTAATCTTATCCATACTGACCAGGCCGGTTTTCTACCCAATAGACAAATTAAAGACAACATAAGACATACAATAGACATCATTGAATATCTAGAATGCCATAATGAAATTCCAGCAGTTTTAATGTTCGTTGACGCCGAAAAGGCATTTGATAATGTGTCTTGGGTTTTCATGATAAAATGTTTGGAAAGGTCGGGGATAGAGGGCACATTCCTGGAAGGAATGAAAGCGATTTATACACAACAAAGTGCTAGACTAATCATAAATAACAATTTGACAGATCCTTTTAAGATAGCGAAAGGTACCCGACAGGGGTGCCCTCTGTCCCCGTTACTGTTCATTATGGTGCTAGAGATAATTACAAATAAGATAAGGAAAACTCAAGATATTTGGGGTATAAAAATAGGAGTGAAAGAACACAAATTGAAATCATATGCTGATGATCTTATGTTGTCGCTGGAAGACCCAAAAAAGAGTGTTGGGAAAGTATGGGAACTACTAGAGGAATTTGGAAAACTATCCGGTTTTAAATTGAACAGAGCAAAAACCAAAATAATGACCAAAAATCTGGAAGAAAAGACAAAAAATGATCTCGAAACTCAAACAGGGATTAAAATTGCCAAAAAAGTAAAATATCTCGGAATCTGGTTAACCATGAAGAACATAAATCTGATTGAAAATAATTACAAGAACACATGGAAAGAAATAACAAAGGACTTGGATACTTGGAACAGAATACACCTCTCTTGGTTGGGGAGAATGGCTGCGATCAAAATGAATCTATTACCAAAATTACTCTTTTTATTCCAAAATTTACCGATAATTAGGGGAATTTCACTATTTAAAGATTGGCAGAGACTACTTTCTAAATTTATTTGGCAAGGAAAAAGACCAAGCATTAAATTCAAATTGCTCACGGATCAAAAAGACAGGGGGGGATTTGCGGTCCCAAATTTACAGTTATATTATGAAGCAGCATGCCTTTGCTGGGTAAAAGAATGGATTGTCATTAAAAATAAAGATTTGTTAGATCTAGAGGGTTTCAACTTAAGATTTGGATGGCATGACTATCTGTGGTGGGATAAAGGAAAGAAACATAAAGATTTTTCTAACCATATTATTAGAGGGCCACTGTTAGAAGTGTGGGAAAGGAATAAAAAATTATTGGAACAGAAAACCCCCTGGTGGTTATCACCAATCGATATACTGACAAAAAAGAAAATAAACACTGAAGGGGAAAGATGGACATATGAAGATCTATTAGTTAGAAATGAATCCGGGTGGAGAATCAGACCATATGAAGAAATAAAAAATAAGTTGACTGGCTGGATTCAATATCACCAAATTAACTCCATGTGGACGGAAGATAAAAAGATTGGGATAAATGAGAAGAAATCTAGATTTCAGATTGAAATAATAGAAGGAAGAACAAAATTACTATCAAAAATGTATAACCAGTTACTTGAGTGGGACACCAAAGATGAGGAAGTGAAGGAGGTGATGGTGAAGTGGGCAGTGGACTTGGGTTATAATATAGAGTTTGACAAATGGAAGGCTTTATGGTGTAAAGGTATGAACTTCACGGCATGTACAACACTCAAGGAGAACATGTATCAGATGATGTACAGATGGTACATGACGCCGGTAAAATTGGATAAAATTTATAAAACAGGTGATAAAATGTGTTGGAAATGCAAGAGTAAGGAGGGCGACTTTATACATATGTGGTGGTCATGTGAGACACTTAAAATTTTTTGGGAATCTATCTATAATGAATTAAAAAAAGTCCTCAAATACACCTTTAGCAAAAAACCCGAAGCTTTCCTCCTGGGGATAATTGGTGAAGAAATCAAAAAGGAAGATAAAACATTTTTTCAATACGCAACAGTGGCTGCCAGAACCCTCATAGCACAGTATTGGAAAACGTCTAAAATCCCAACGATAATAGAGTGGCAATCTAAACTATTTGACTATTTAGAACTGGCAAAATTGACACAGAAAATAAGAAATCAAAAAAGTACAAAATTTAATAATGAATGGGATAAATTTAAGTTATATATGGAAACAGAAATACAAGGAAAATAAAAATGTTGATAAAAAACAAATATATATTTGAAAAATCACAGTAGGTATGAGATAACGCTTACTACGTAAAAATTGCTTGAAAAATGAGACACTGCGGATAAAAAATATGATAACTTTATTCCGAAATCGAGATAAAGGGAAGTCGATGAGTGTTTGTCAATGTAAGTTGAGTTGTCTATGTTTTTATGTATTACATGTTTCGTTTTTCTTTTTTTTTCTTTTCCTTTTTTCTTGGCTGTGTAACTATGTCTGTGATATGTATGTATGTTAAAAAAAAAAAGAAGAGCTAGGTTTTAAGAGATCTCTTGCAGACAGTTGTCTTTACATTAGAGGTTCAGGCGTAAAACAGCAAGTGGTGCAGGTGTTTGTTGATGATATCTTAGTCATGACACAGACAGGTGAACAGGTGGAGAAGTTTGCTAAAGAGCTTGGAAAGCGGTTCAAGCTAAAGCAGCTTGGAGATGTCAAGTCCTATTTAGGCGTGCAGATCACAAAAGCAAGTGATGGAAGCTTCTTGCTTTGCCAGAAAGGTAAGATTGAACAGTTGCTTGAGAAGTTCAGAATGTCTGATTGTGCAGGTGCCAGATCACCCATGGAGACTGGATACGTGAAGGAGTGTCAGCAAGTAGAACGCGTGGTGTTTGAAAATACTGAACTCTTTCAGTCAGCTCTGGGTAGTCTGTTGTATCTGTCACAGTGGAGCAGGCCAGACATTGCATTTGCTGTCAATCTGCTCAGTAGAGAGGCTTCAAGTCCTAGTGTGCAGGTCTGGAACGGTATAAAGCGGGTGCTGCGTTACCTGCAAGATACCAAAGATTTTTTGTCTTAGGTTGCCAGCCCAAGGAGAAGTCAAACTGACTTGCTTTGTGGACGCAGATTGGGGTAACTCTGAGGACCGCAGATCAGTGTCAGGCCTAGTGGTGAAGTTTGGGGACTCAGTGATTGGGTGGAGGTCCCGGAAGCAAAATCTCATAGCGCTTTCATCTACTGAAGCTGAGTTCAGTGCGCTATCAGATGCTTGCAGAGAGCTGGAGTTCTATGTGTGTTTGGTCGAGGAAATCTGTGGAGAGAATTGTCTGCCCGTTGTGGTGCATGAAGACAATCAACCGTGCCTTAAATTGGCTGAGACGGGGCAATTTAAGGCGAGGACCAAACATTTGGACATACGTTTTCAAAATGTGTGTCAGAGCGTTCGTGAGGGGCTAGTTGCTCTGAAATACTGTCCCTCAACAAAGAACCTCGCTGATGGTTTCACAAAACCATTAACCTTCCGGAAGCACGAGGAGTTCTGTGAGGGTCTGTGTATGGGGAAAGCATTGTTGGCTATTGTCCCCAGATGCAGGACAAGAGGGGTGTGGAGTTTGGAACAGACAGGGTTAAAACTCCGTGGTGTCCTGTATCTGGGAGGAGCTTGACGCAGAGAAGTGCGTCACAGTCTGTGAGCAGACTTGCTTTCGCTTCTGCCTGAGAGACACAGCTCAGCTCCGAGGCTGCAGGCTGTGTGTGCTTTTGGCACAGAGAAATGCCGGAAAGCTCTGATGGAAAGAGACTGATTTATGGCTTGTAAATAAACGCTACTAGAGATAAGAACCGAACTGTCTCTGGACTTGATTTATCCCTTTTTCTCACACGGACGCAGGACCGCTGCTACTCTGCTATCCTGCTAGGCCAGCTTCGGAGACACAGAGGCTGCGCAGGGAAGCCTGGCTGGACGCAGGATTTATATTCACACGAACAGTCCCACCCCAGAAAGAAAATAACAACAACAACAAACCACCGTTTGAGGTGCAACAGAGACACAGCCAGAGACAGAGCGAGACCCTGAATCAGTGCCATAACCAAGCCCTCATTTAGAACCAGAGCCTGAAAAAGAGCCACAGCCCGAACCAGAGCAACAGCCACAGTCACAGCCTAGAGCCACAGCCTGAGTCTACAACAGTACTTGATACAGTGCCGGAGCCTGAAACAGAGACACAGCCTCAAACAGAGCCTGAGCCTGAAACAGAGGCAGAGCCACAGCCAGAGCCTGAGTCTGAAACAGTCCTTGATAGAGTGCCAGTGCCAGTGCCAGTGCCAGTGCCAGAGCCAGAGCCAGTGCCAGTGCCAGTGCCAGTGCCAGAGCCAGAGCCAGAGCCAGAGCCAGAGCCCGAGCCCGAGCCCGAGCCCGAGATCGAGATCGAGATAGGGCTTGATACAGGGCAGGAGCGCAAAACATAGCTGCAGCCACAGCCTAAAGGCACAGCCTGAGACTGCAACACTACTTGATACAGTGCCGGAGCTGGAGCTGGAGCCAGAACAAAACCCTAATTCAGAACCAGAGCCTGAAAGAGAGCCAGAGCCAGAAACAGTGCTTGATAGAGTGCCAGAGCCTGAAACAGAGGCAGAGCCACAGCTACAGCCATAGCGCCACAGCCTGAGTCTGCAACAGTGGTTGATACAGCGCCGGAGCCTGAAACAGTGACACAGCCTGAAACAGAACCTGAGCCTGGTTATTAGCATAGCAATTAAAGAAGAGAGGAGCAGAAAGGCTTATCAATAGAGTTAAGTGCAAAGGCAAAATAATAAACAACCCTAAAGAAATAGAGAAACGATTTCTCGAATTCTTTAGAGAAGAAGGAAGGAAATGAAACAACAGAAGTTAAAGAACATTTAGAACAGAACTGTCTTCCGAAACTTACTAAAGAACAAAAAGAACTGTTGAATGCCCCTATTCAGTGGTGTAGCGTGGGGGTGCAGGGGGGGCCGGCCGCACAGGGCGCAACATCTGGGGGTTAGGGTTAGGGGGCGCAAATCCACGAGTTAGGGGGGCGCAAATTACTTGCCTTGCCCCGGGTGCTGACAACCCACGCTACGCCACTGCCCCTATTACATCGTACGAAATTCAAAGAGCAATTAAGGAAGCAAAGATAGGAAAGATAGGAAAGCCACCAGGGCCAGACGGCCTACCGGTAATATATTATTAAAAAATTGAGGACTTACTGTCTAACCCATTAAGAAGTATCTTAAAAGACGGAACCATGCCGGATTCTTGGAAAGACAGCCTTATTGCATTAATTCCAAAACAGGGAACGGACAATCTACTTATTAACAACTATAGGCCTATCACACTTCTAAATAACGATTATAAATTATATGCAAATATTTTAGCCGAAAGATATATAATCTATATAATATATATAATAATATATAATTTATATAATATAATATATATAATATATAAAATAACCGCAAAAATCTATAGACTTCTTTTAGACTACGAAGTAATGGATGAGGAGGTTAAGGCTTCAATGATAAAGTGGGCCCAAGATGTGGGCCGTCCTATTTTGCTAAAAGATGGGGAAAACTGATGGCATGTACATTTGAAATTTACAGCCAGCTATAATATAAGAGAGAACATGATGAAAATGGCTCATAGGTGGTACCTCACTCCTTCCAGATGACCAAGAAAAGATTACAGGAATTGGTGGAGACGGCTCAATTGACTAGCAAACTCAGAGGAATCTCAAAGCAAAAATTTGCAGGAAAATGGGATGGTTATCCAGCATTTATTATCGGGCAAATGATAAATTTTTGCAAGCTTGACTGGGGTCATGTACCACCTGTACATCATTTTCATAATATTCTCTCTTAGGGCATTACATGCCGTAAATTTAATCCCGGTGGTCCACAACTTCTCCCAGTCAGCAAACATGATATTGTATCCTATATCTTGTGCCCATTTTATCATTGCCGATTTTACTGTTTCTTCCTCAGTGTTCCATTTCAGCAGCAAATTATACATCCTTGATACAATCTTAGCATTGGGTTCTAGCAATTCTGTCTCTAACTTTGATCTTTCCACCTGGAAACCCACTTTTTTGTCCTGGTTGTACACCTCTCTTATTTGAAAATAGTGTAACCAGTCTCGCACCTTCTCTTTAAGCTTCTCATAACTCTGCAATTTCAATTTGCGACAAACCACCGTTTGTGGTGCAACAGAGACACAGCCAGAGACAGAGCGAGACCCTGAATCAGTGCCATAACCAAGCCCTCATTCAGAACCAGAGCCTGAAAAAGAGCCACAGCCCAAACCAGAGCAACAACCACAGCCTAGAGCCACAGCACTTGATACAGTGCCGGAGCTGGAGCTGGAGCCAGAGCCAGAGCCAGAACAAAACCCTAATTCAGAACCAGAGCCTGAAAGAGAGCAAGACCCTGAAATATAGCTGGGTCAGAGGCAGCGGAAGAGCCATCATGAGACCCTGAATCAGAGTCAGAACCAGATCTTCATTCAGAACCAGACCCTGAAACAGAGCCAGAGCCACAGCCAGAACCACAGACGGAGCCTAGAGCCACAGCCGAGATCCACAGCCTGAGTCTGAAATAGTGCTTGATAGAGTGCTGGATCCTGAAACAGAGACACTGTCTGAAACTGAGCCTGACGCTTAAACGTAGCCAGGGGCAGAGGGAGAGGCAGAGCCAGAACAAAACCCTACTTCAGAACCAGAGCCTGAAAGAGAGCCAGAGCCAGAAACAGTGCTTGATAGAGTGCCAGAGCCTGAAACAGAGGCAGAGGCAGATACAGGGCTTGAAACAACGTCGGAGCCTGAAACAGAGAGCCACATGTGGTGGACCTGTGAAAAGATTAAGATTTGGGGGGGGGGATATACGATGAAATAAAAAAGATGATGGGGATAACTTTTACGAAAAAAACGGAGGCATTTCTATGAAGTATTTTAGATAAAGAGATCCCAACAAATCTAAGAGAGGTATTATTGTATGCAACCGCAGCAGCTCGTATACTTGTGGCCAAGGGATGGAAAGATCACGAGGCTCCAAAAATAACAGATTGGCAAATCAAATTACAGGAATTGGTGGAGACGGCTCAATTGACTAGCAAACTCAGAGGAATCTCAAAGCAAAAATTTGCAGAAAAATGGGATGGTTATACAAGATATGTTCAAAAATACAATAATAGTTTTGACTCCGTGCTAGCATTTGAGTGATAAAGGACCTAAAAGGACGAGAACAACAATTAAGGATTCATTATGTTTTCAGAATGTATTGGAAAATTTATATAGAAAGGATTATTGTTTTGTGTACATTCCATAAAATGTAAAAGAAAAACAAAGCAAGAAACAATTATGCTAAACTTAAAATAATCCCCGCCCCAACTAAACATTTGTCCCACCCCAGAAAGAAAATAACAACAACAACAACAAACCCAGTTTGAGGTGCAACAGAGACACAGCCAGGGACAGAGCGAGACCCTGAATCAGTGCCATAACCAAGCCCTCATTCAGAACCAGAGCCTGAAAAAGAGCCACAGCCCGAACCAGAGCAACAGCCACAGCCTAGAGATTTCTCGAATTCTTTAGAGAAATCTATAAGGAAGGAAATGAAACAACACAAGAAGTTAAAGAACATTTAGAACACAACTGTCTTCCGAAACGTACTAAAGAACAAAAAGAACTGTTGAATGCCCCTATCACATCGTACGAAATTCAAAGAGTAATTAAGGAAGCAAAGATAGGAAAGCCACCAGGGCCAGACGGCCTACCGGCAATATATTATAAAAAAATTTAGGACTTACTGACTGACCCATTAAGAAGTATATTAAAAGACGGAACCATGCCGGATTCTTGGAAAGACAGCCTTATTGCATTAATTCCAAAACAGGGAACGGACAATCTACTTATTAACAACTATAGGCCTATCGCACTTCTAAATAACGATTATAAATTATATGCTAATATTTTAGCATAAATTATATGCTAATATTTGCGCCTTTTTCTCGAGGAAGCTGAGCAAGTCGGAGCAAAACTACACGGTGTATGACCGCGAACTGCTTGCAATTTATGCAGCATTTCGACGATGGAGACATCTGCTAATAGGGGCGCAGCACAAGATCCAGGTGTGTACAGATCACAAGAACTTGGAATACTGGAGGACTGCGCGAGTACTCAACCAGAGACAGATTCGATGGGCACAGGAGTTCTCCAAGTTTTTCTTCGAGATCCGGTACATGCCGGGGGAGGAGAACGTAAGAGCAGATGCTCTCTCCCGGAAGCCGGAGTACATGGAAGGAGAGAGACCGCCGGAAGTCAGACACGTGTTCCCTGAGAACCGATGGGTGTGTGGGGGAGTGTTGGTTGGGAAACGAGAACTAGCCGGGTCAACACAAAACCATGTTGCTTGTCACCAGGCAGTTCTGGTGGCCAAGGGTAAGGGAAGATGTACGGGAATATGTACGGGGGTGCGACCGCTGCCAGAGGGCAAAGGGGGAGAGGGCTGCACCCGCAGGGTTACTGGAACCCTTACCCATGCCGGGAAGACCCTGGGAGGTGGTATCCATAGATTTTATGACAGATTTGCCCAAATCAAGGGGGAAGACAGCAGTCATGGTAGTAGTCGATCTGCTAACAAAAATGTGCCATTTCGTAGCTTGCTCGCATGCGGAAACGGCAGAGGAAACAGCCAGGTTGTTTGTAGATCACATCTTCAGGCTGCATGAGACTCCCTCGAGGGTCATCTCGGATCGCGGGTGTCAGGGGCTCAGGAGCAGAGGCACAGGGAAGAGAGGGAATGGAGAGCGAAGGGGAAGAATCTGAGGGCAGCGTGCGAGAAGATGACAGTGGCCCGAGAGATTCCATGAGCCTCTCCAGCGAATCAGAAGATTCCCAGAGGGGGGCGCCGATGGCCAGGGCAAGGGGGGTCCCAGGGGGGGACGCACCAGAAGCAAGGGGCCAGCGGGGACTCCCAGAGCAGCGGCTGGAGATCAGGACCAGCTTCCCCACCAGAGCGTAGTGGGGGTTAAGAATCCCAGGTATCAGGGCCAGCGTCTCCTCCAGGAGGGAGACAAGATGAGTTAGGGCTGACCACGCCTCCATCGGGGAGCGAGGGAACGGTCAGGAGGAGGGTTGCCGGCTGGGCGTGCGCGCCAAGTTCAAATGTACAGACGCGCGGCACAGCAGGTAGCCCGGATGAGGAACCAGGTCCTAAAGCCCGCCGGAGGGTGGGGGATGACTCAGGGGACTCAGCATCAGAAGAGTCCAGAAAGGGCGAGACCCCAGCGGACAGGCGGACCCAGAAGAGAAAGGAGCAAAGGAAGAGGTGGAGCAAGGCTAGAGTCTTAAACTGGTGTCTGGGGGGGAGGAGATTCAGACGGAGCTTCGGCGGTCTAGGGTTTAAGACGTAGAGCTGCGCGCCACGGCTTTGAAATAGAAACTGAACTTCAATAAAGACTTTTGTATATAACAACGACCTGGCGTTGGTCCTCTGTGAGCTGGGACCTTGGGCAGCTCTGACAGTAAGCTCCATCCCCAAAAGAAAATTTACCCTCGCAGCGTGAGTTGGCGCAGCGGGGGCAAAACTCGGTGTTTTGCGAGCTCACGAAGATCGGCAAAGATGACTACAGAGGAGAAGGTAAAACAGCTGCAGGACGCAGTCACGAGGCTTTCCGTGGAGATAGCAGCATCCAGGAAGAGAGAGGAAGAAGCACTAGCGCTCTGCCAGGATCTGCAGACCAGGTGGGAACGTTTGGGCAAGGAGGGACTGCCAGGACCTAAGCCAGAGGGAGTTGGCCTCGGGAAAAGGGGGGGCAGCATCGTATCCCACTTCGACGGGAACCTGCAGCAGTATCCTAACTTCAGAGCAGACATAGTGTTCGCGCTCAATTTGCTTCGGAAAGACTTTAGAGATGAGGAGGAGAAAGTAGGCTTCATAATAACTCATCTGCATGGGGAAGCTAAATTGTGGCTGCGCAATTTATGGCGCGAAGATGACCCTGCCCTCAAAGATTCAACAGCCTTTATTAAAGCTATGGACGCTTGTTTTAAATCAACGGTTGATGTGGATGTGGCCAGGAGGGAAATGCATGGGTTGAAGCAGGGCAAAGCCACGGTGAGACAATATCACGCCCGCTTTTTTGCCTTGGTGAATGCGCTGGGCTGGGAGAAGGACTCCGCTGCCGTCAGAGATCTGTTCTGGGAGGGGCTGAATGGGGCCGTAAAAGATGAACTGGCGAGGGGGGAGAGGCCCCACAGCACCACAGAAGTTGTGCAAAGAGCGCTGGCAGTTGGGGTGCGCCTGGAAGAACGCCCTTGGAGCAGGGATGAGGGACGTATGACACGCACACCAGCCAAAACGCCTCCCTTCCTACCCAGAGAGACAGCGCGTGCCCAGTCCACGCCTCCACTGGGAGGGGGAGAAGAGCCGATGGAGATAGGTGGTGCCAGGGCTCAGACAGCTACCAGAGCCCAAACACCAGGAGCAGTCAAGGCGAAGACTCCTAGAGGGAGCAGGAAGTGTTACATCTGCGACAGTGCACAGCACATGGCCAAAGAGTGTCCCCAGAGGCTCCACAAGCACACTGCAGCCTCGGCAACAGTAAAAGGAGCAGTTCAGCAGGGGGAACAGCTACAGGGAAACGACGAAGCCTGGTTGGAGGCAGAGGCACTGGGGCCCAGCCAGGCGAGTCAGTGAAGCAGTCCCCAGAGATTTTACAGCCCACAGACCCCCTCCCGCCCAAACCAGTGGTGCAACTCACCGCATCACTCCAGCTGCCCAATGGACTCGCCATGGAAGTCCCTATTACCATTGACTGTGGTAGTAATGCAGACTTTATAGGAGTGGATTTCATCAAGCAACATCGCATAGCGCTTTTACCAGCCACGATGCCCCTAAACGTCGTCACGGTTGATGGAAGAGAGCTACTGGGAGGACAGGTGGTACAGCAAACACCGCCAATGGTGATGCAAATTGGAAATCACCGCGAAGTCATCAGCTTCAACGTCACCCACCTGTCAGACACGCCCATAGTATTGGGCATGAGTTGGCTGGACAGGCACAGCCCGGCATTAGCGTGGTACCAGCGTCAATTGACCTTCTGCTCCTCCTACTGCGCAGAACACTGCATCCTGACTAGCCAGGAAGATGAGGGGCAAGAGGATGAACCACAGCTACACTTAGGCATGCTGCAAGCGGTACCCAACACGTACAAGGCGTTTTTGGAGGTTTTCTGCGAGAAGGAAGCGGACAAGCTGCCTCCCCACAGGCCCTACGACTGCAAGATTGACCTCCTGCCGGGGGCGACGCTGCCGACTGGGAAACTGTATTCCATGTCTGAAGACGAACTGCAAGAACTCAGGGAGTTCATAGATCACAACTTGAAGCGGGGATTCATCCAAGAATCCAAAGCAGCGGGGGGCAGTCCCGTGTTTTTCGTGAAGAAAAAAGACACGCCCCAACGGAGGTTGATAGTTGATTACAGAATTATCAATTCCAGGACGAAGCCCACGGCATTCCCCATGCCCAAGATCGACGACCTGCTCGCGACGGTGAGGAAGGGACGCATCTTCACCAAGCTGGATCTTCGAGGGGCGTACAACCTTATACGCATGCGGGAGGGCGATGAGTGGAAGACAGCCATGTTTACGCCTTTGGGCACCTATGAATACCGAGTTATGCCATTTGGTTTGCAAAATGGTTCCCACTGTTTCCAAGCCTTCATGCACCACGTGTTAGCGGGACTCCTCTACAAGAAGTGCGTCTGCTTCCTAGACGACATCCTGATTTTCTCGGAATCGCAGGAGGCTCACGACAGAGACGTCAAGGAGGTCCTGCAGAGACTACGGGAGCACAGACTTTACGCCAAACTGGAGAAGTGCCAGTTCGACATGACGGAGGTGGATTTCCTGGGCTACAAGCTGTCCGACAAGGGACTCGCCATGGACAGCACCAAGGTCCGCTCGGTGTTGGACTGGAAGAGCCCGCGCAATCGGAAGGAGGTCCAGAAGTTTGTCGACTTCGCCAACTTTTATCGCAAGTTCATCAAGGGGTTCGCGATGGAGACAGCGGCCATCACGGACACCCTCAGCTCCAAGAAGAAGAAGTTCACCTGGACGGACCAGGCGGAGCAGTCCTTTCGGAGACTCAAGCGTCTCTTCGCGTCCGAAGAACAGCTGCTACACGTCAACCCCAGCAAACCACTGAGGGTTGAAACGGACGCCTCAGACAGAGCGGTGGGGGCGGTCCTGTTGCAGCAAGATCCGCAAGGGGACTGGAGGCCGTGCGCATTCTACTCCAGGAAACTCAGCAAGTCGGAGCAGAACTACACCATCTGGGACAGGGAGTTGCTGGCCATTCATGCAGCCTTCAAAGCGTGGCGGCACTTCCTCATCGGAGCCAAACACACAGTGCAGGTCCGCACGGACCATAAGAACCTGGAGTATTGGCGCACGGCGCGGTTCCTGAACCAGAGACACATCCGCTGGGCGGAGTTCTTTGCGGATTTCGACTTCCGGATAGAATACATCCCGGGAGACAACAACGTCATGGCGGATGCGCTATCCAGGAAGCCGCAGTATCTCGAGGAAGCGGCACCGGTGGCGGCCAAACACATTTTCGCACCGAAGGCGTGGGCGTGCGCTTCAGCCACCGTGGACCTGGACGCGGTACGTCGCGCGCTGCAGACGGATTCGTTTGCACAATCCAAGATGGAGGAGGTGCGAAGAGGCACTGCGAAGGACGCCGAGTTCCAGATACGCGATGGACTGCTCATCCGCAAAGGAGCCCTCTACATGCCGGGAGACGACCTCCACGCGAAAGTACTGCAGCAGTTACACGACGCGCCCAGCGCCGGGCACTTTGGCAAGGACAAGACGGCGGAATTAGTAGCCAGAGACTTTTGGTGGCCCAAGATGAGGGGAGAAGTTGCAGATTACGTCACTAGGTGTGACACATGCCAAAGGGCCAAACCAGTACACAGGCCGCCGGCGGGACTGCTGGAACCGCTACAGACGCCGCTGGAGCCGTGGGAGAAAGTGGCCCTGGACTTTGTCACAGATCTGCCCAGCTCGCGAGGCAAAACAGCGGTGCTTGTGGTCGTAGACATGTTCACCAAGATGGCGCACTTCATTCCTTGCGCGAAGGTGGCCACAGCGGAACAGACCGCCAAGCTGTTCATAGACCACGTATTCAAGGTTCACGGCTTGCCGCGGTCCATCCTGTCCGACCGCGGTCGCCAATTCATCTCGAGCTTCTGGCAGAAGCTGCTGGGCATCCTGAACTTCAAGATCAATTTAGCGTCGGCACGGCACCTGCAGACCAACGGCCAAGCGGAGAGGGTCAACGCCATCATGCAGCAGTACCTGAGATGCTACGCGAATCAACAGCCCTCGACCTGGGTGGACTACCTACCGTTGGCCGAGTTTGCCTACAACAACACGAAGCACGTCTCTACGGGGGTGACACCGTTCTTCGCCAACAATGGGCGGCATCCCAGAACCTTCCCGGGATTAGAGAGAGTGGGGGAGGGGGAGCCACAGGGAGCAGAGGCCTTGGGCAGCGGAGTTACAGGAGGTCCATGAGCAACTCCGAAGGCACTTGGAGCTAGCAAAACACGCCTACAAGATGCAGGCAGACAGACACAGGAGGGTTGGGGAAGACATCCAGGTGGGGGACTGGGTCTGGTTGGCAGCCCAGGCAGTGCCGGCCAGAACGTTAGCTAAGAAGAAGCTCGGACACAAGCAGCTAGGGCCTTACCAAGTTGAGGCACAAATCAATCCAGTGGCCTTCCGGTTGACACTCCCGGAGGGTTCCAGAATGCACCCGGTCTTTCATAGATCAGTGCTCACACCCTACAAGGAACCCCACAGGTTTCAGGCGCCAGGGAACGCACCAGACCCACTCAGCGAATCGCCCACGAAGGGGAGGTCACCGAGGGGGGCGCCACTCAACGAGGTCACGGAGATTTTAGACTCCAGATGGGGGGAAGAGGGGGTTGAATATCTCCTCGCCAGGGAAGGTACCCCGGCCAGCGCCAACAGGTGGGTGCCGTACTATGCTGTGGAGGAGCACTACCTCAAGGACGAGTTCCATGCACTCTTCCCACACAGACCCATGCCGGCAGATTATTTCGATGAATATCTTTTCACACCCACACTTTCAACCAGCACGTTCCAGGGGTTCTCTTCAGCTGAGCAGCAACTGCTAATAGTGCCCGTAGGGTTTCACTCCTTGAAGTGGGCGCATAGACTTCAGAATAATGTAACCCCTCTCTTTGCGTAAAACCTCGAGCTACAAGCCTTGCTTTGTACTCTGGTTTCCCCATCGCTTTTGTCTTTATCCTGTACACCCACCTACAACTTACTGCCTTGGTACCTTCTGGCAGTTTGGTGATGGAAAACACACCCAGTTCTTTCATAGAATTCAACTCTTTTTGCATGGCCTCACGCCACCTACTGGCCTCCTCCTGGGGTAATTGCTCAACCTCCTCAAAACTTTCAGGTTCGCAATTTGCCAAACCAGCCCAAACACTAATAGCTTGGTACCTTTCAGGAGGTATACCTTTGTTGGCATGCTTGGAACGCCTTAACAGTTCCTGTGATGTTCCTTCAGTTTCCCCCTCTGACCCAGAATCACTAGTCGTCACCTGTTTGTCACTAGTAGTTGAAGAACTTTCTGATTCTGACTTTACACTCTCTTGCTGTACAGGTGAACTTTTAGAGCTAGAAGATTCTGACTTTACAGACTTGGGTGAACTAAACGATTTCTCACCCTTGTCCTCAGACTCAAATTCCTCAGCCTGTTCTGGAACTAATACCTGCCCTGGGGCCTGAGTTTCGTTGTTACTGTTCACCACGTCAAATAGTATGTCAGGATTTCCATGAATTTTATTCCAACCATCCTGTTCACAAAATTCTGCACTTCTGCTGATTGTGATTTTCGTTTGATTGCCTTCTACATTCACAAATCTCCAACCTTTTGTGTTTGCTTGATAACCACAGAAAAACATTTCTTTAGATCTAGGATCGCCTTTCCTACGTTGTGCCCTAGGCACCAGCACATAAGCACGACATCCAAAAACTCTTAGATGATCAATTTTTGGTTTTTCCCCAAATAGCATGAAGTAAGGAGTGTTGCCTACTGTGCTATTGTACACTCTGTTAAAAGTATAATTCGCATACAGTGCAGCCTCAGCCCAAAACTGCTGTGGAAGTCCAGAATCAAACAGCAAAGCAGTAATGGCTTCCTGTAATGTTCGAAATTTTCTTTCAGCAACTGCATTCTCCTGTGGTGAATAGGGATTGGTAAGTCTATGAACTATACCTTTCCTTTTTAACCACGTCTCCAGCGTGTGGTTCACATATTCCCCACCACGATCTGATTGTATTTTACGCACCCTGGTGTCAAATTTACATTCGACTTCTTCAATCCAATCCATCAGCATGGAAGCTGCTTGCGATTTTTCTTTCAGAAAGAAAACCCAACTAGCCCTTGAAAAATCATCCACCAAAATTTGCATAAATCTCGCACCTCCAAGCGATTTGACTGGCATAGGGCCACACACGTCTGTGTGCACAAGTTCAAAGGGTTTCTTGCTTACTCTATCAGATCTAGGATAGTTACATGTCTTAACCTTAGCATGTTTACAAGCACAACAATCCAGAAAATTTGGACAGGGTTTAATGTTACACTCCTCAGCTAAATCTGGCATCTTGCTTACATACTTAAAGCATATATGAGCTAATCTTCTGTGTAGTAGATGTGCACAACCTGTATGAGGAGCCTTATTTACACACTTAGCTTGCGCTTCACCTGTTGAACATCTACCTGCTGCTAACTGCTCTTCATCCAAAACAAAAAGCCCATCCTCACAGGGAATTTTAACTAGCTCCTTCCCCTGTTTCGAAATGGTGCACACATCATTTTCAAACTCAACCTTAAAACCACTTTTTACCAGGCATGACACACTCAAAAGTCCATTCTTCATTCCTGGAAGAACAAAAACAGGAAGGTTAGTTTGCAAACAATTAACATAAATTGTGCCTTTAAGGCTCATTTCTCGTTTACTATTGTCTGCTATAGTCACAGTTTTTGCAACTGGCAATGTCTTGCAGTTCTTCAAGCTGCCACTAGATGTCGCTGGAACTAAACTGTGACTGGCTCCACTGTCAATTATCCACTTCAAGGTTTGTTGGCTCCTTTTAGGACTCTGTTGTGCTGCCATTGCAGATAGTCCCTTATCAGCACCTGCTCCCCCTCTGGATCGTTGATTCTTGTAGCTCTCACGTCGTCTTCCCCTGTAGCTCCGGAAACTGACCTTGGACTGTTGAAATTCCTGTTGCTTTTCAGGACACTTTGCTATCAAATGAAACCTGCTGCCACATCGAAAACATGACTTGCTGGCCATAGCAGACACTTGTGAGGCTTCCTTACAGCTCTGCCTGCTAGTTCCCCCACGCTGGGAATTATCTGAACATCCAACCCTTGGGGTATTTGAATTATCAATACGTTTTCGATGATGTTGATATTCTTGCTCACACAATCTACCAGTCACATAATTCATATTCAGCTGCTCCTCTGGCAAAACTTGTAAAGTTAGTACTAAGTTTTCAAACCCTGCATGCAGGCTGCTAAGCAGAGTATAAACTTTAATATTTTCAGGAAAATTCACACCTAGAGATGACAGTCGGTTGAAATACTCAGTCATCTGTGACGTGTGTTCAACCACACTATCCCCTGGCTTCAGTTTCAACTCATACAAAGCACGTATAATGTTCACCTTCTCTCCAGGCGTGGCTCTATGGTGAATTCGCCTAAGAGCTTCCCAAATTTCAAATGCAGACCTTAAATTTTCCACATGAGGTAATTGGGAATGGTCTATCGATACCATCAACATGCATCTAGCTTTAGTGTCCATTTTTTCATGTTCCCTGTTCTGAGCATGTGCAGCAGCCTCTTGCTCTGCTGTGGCATCTGCTGCAACAGCCACAAACGGCTTTCGCCTCTGGACATAGTCAGCCCACACTTCTTTGGCTTCCAACCAGACTTGAGCCCTCTTAGACCACTGCACGTAATTAGCAGAGTTCAACTTTGTAAAGGGAACCTGGAAATTTTCCACTGCCATTCTTGGGGTCGGCTGCTACTCCCTCTGTGTGCCCTTGCTTCTCTTTCCCCTTGGGATTTGTTTTACTCACTTTTCAGACGCCTCCAGCCTCCTCTGAAGCCTTTTAAACCTTTTTTCCCTCCGTCTCTTCACTAGCAACCTACCACCGTCCTCTGTTTTTATTAACAAAACAAAAACACAACGGGAGGTCAAGCTAGCCTTTTGCAGCTAATGAAGCTGTAAATCTTCACTTACGCAGCTCTCTCAACTTTCTGCAGCCTCTCAGTTCCTTTAAGAGCTGGATTTACGACCAAGCCGGTCTTCTCTCATCCGAAAGCTGCTTTCACTTTCTCTGCACACAATACAGCTGTAGAAACGTAGAAGGAGCCATAACCTAAGAGAGTCTGTGTACTGGTCCAGTAAACGCTTCCGCTGCGCAACCAGCAACAGTTCTCTTTGCAGAGCATTAATTAAGTCCAGTGCAGAGATTCTTGTTGCAGTACAAGCTTCAGAGTCTCAGTAGCAAAGAAATAACGACACAGGGAAGCCTGTCTTTCCAAAGACAGGTTTATTGCAGACAGATAACAGAAACACCTCCGGAGCTTTCAGACATTTTTGCTTCACGCCCCACAGGCAGGGAAAACAAACATTCTTTATATACTGAGCAACTTAACAACTTAACGAGCTTGACTACTTAAAGTCACATGACATTGCTAACTTGCCAGCGTCTTAGGTTTCACACCCTAACAGATAGAACCCACCACTCAATCTTTGATCCCGGACTGCCTTAAGTAATTGAACGGCCACCCTGATTGCACCGCTTAAGAGACATTGTAAGCATTACATTGTAAGCATTACTGCAGACTTCTGCAAAAGAATACCTACTCTTTTAAGAGAAATTTTGAGCCTGTAACTGTTGCTTTTTGAGTAACATTGACATGCCAGTAAAGATACTGTTTTAAAACTATTCATCCAGGATACATTTTGCTACTCTGCTCTCCTAGAGGAACTCTTTGTTATAGCTGGGGATTTTCCGCTGCAGCTGTTATTTTTGTTCACTGCTGAGAAATAAACCTGGGAGCTGTGAGAACTGTGTAAGTGACCTTGACTTTTCTGAGACACAGGAATGGATCAAGACATTCCACAAGATAAGCCGCAGGAGAAGGCACAAGAGAAAGAGAAAGTAATAAAATATAAAACCAGACAACAGTCGCAACTGCAGACACAGCAACAACAACACTCTAGAAGAGCATCTGTAACAGGTCTTTCTGCTTCACAAGCTACAGAAAGAGAAGAATTTAAGGGAGCAAGACCAGCAGGACCAGAATCTACAACACTGGACAAGATCCTTTCAGCTTTACAGAATCTGACAGCTAAGATAGATTTAAACACCTCAACTATCCAAGACCTTGGACAAAAAGTGAATGACGTAGGACAGAAAGTGAATTCCAATACCCAGGCAATTGACAGGTTACTGCAGGAATCCAAGGAGACCAGACAGACAGCAGAGGAAGCCAGGGAGAGGGTTTTGGCGGTAGAGGAAAAAATACCGCCAATAAACAGAAAACTGGATGATTACAAGGCACAATTCTCTCTGATTGAACTTAAGGAAAAACAGGCCAATTTGAGATTAAGATCAGTTCCAGAAACAGAGGAAGCAGAACTAGTAGAGTTTCTCGCATTGGAATTTGAGACCTTTTGGGGTCTAGATTCAGAAGAATTTGAGATAGTGAGTGCCTTTCGGCTGGGAAGAGTCAAAAGGAAGAACAGAGCGAGGGACTGCCTGATTTCACTAAGATCGAAAGAAGAAAGAGACAAAATACTGGGCCTGCATTACAAGAAAGCACTGGAGATTGGAAGTGAGAGAATCGAGATTTTCAAAGATATCCCAAAATACCTACTAGACCTCAGAACTAACTACAGTGACTTGGTTGACCTACTAAGGAAGAACAATATCTTGTTCAGGTGGGAATTTCCACAAGGCCTCTCGTTTACATTTAAAGGAAAGAAAATAAAGATAAGATCAAAGGAAGATAAAGTGAGTTTCCTGGAGGACTTTGGGAAGAACTAAGAAGGGAGGCAAGGACAAGAGATTAGGAGATACTAGGATTGGGACCACCTGATCTAGACAGACACCCCTTGGGGTCGAACCGACTAGAGAAAGAGACACAACCATCAGAAGAAGAACAACTTTTGGGAGCAGTTGGAGGAACTTTACAATAACTACAACATGTCTCTGCAGATGTTAACTTGGAACATCCGGGGTCTTAATTCCCCTAGCAAGAGGAAGAGAATTTTTCATATGTTAAAAAAGGAACAATTGGATTTGATTTGCTTACAAAAAACACATATAACAAGACTCCACAGGAAATTATTGGTAAACAAGAGACTAGGTCAAGAATTTATCTCATCGGACAAAGTTAAAAAAAGAGGAGTTGTGATATATGCAAAAGAGAAGTTGTCACCAAAATTTCTTTTCAAGGATGAACATGGACGATTTGTAGCAATTGCAATACAAATACAAGGAGAGAAAGTATTAATAATTGGAGTCTACGCACCTAATGAGGGGAAATCAGAGTTTTACAAGAAACTGCATGAGACGTTGTTGGATCATATGGACCAGAACATTATTTTGATGGGAGATATGAATGGAGTTGTGTCAACACATATGGACAAATCTGAAAGACAGGTAGTTACAAAAGATGGAAGACTACCAAAGACTTTTTTTGAAATGACAGACAATATGGACTTGATTGACATTTGGAGAACTAAAAACCCCCTAGGAAGGGAGGGAACTTTCTTCTCTGAAGCTAACATGACTTGGACAAGAATTGACCAAATTTGGATTACAAGAGGGATGGCACCCAAGACTCAGAAGGTGGAAATCTGCCCAAAAATCTGCTCCGACCATAACCCTGTGAGAATGGACATGAAATTAACACCGATTGGTTCCTTTAGGTGGAGAATGAATGACACCTTGTTTAGAGATCCTGAAATTATTAAGAAGGCCCAAAAAATTATGAAAGACTATTTTGAAATAAATTTAAAGACAACTGTGGAAAAAAGAGTAATCTGGGACGCAAGTAAAGCCATTATTAGAGGTTTTCTGATTCAACAAAATGCTATAAAGAGGAGACTTCAAGAGGAAAGAAAAGGAAAGATTTTGGAGAAAATCAGAGAAGGAGAAAAGAGATTAAGGTCTAAACCAAAATCACAGGAGATCCTGCGAGAAATTAAGTCATATCAGGCACAGTATTTGAAATTGGTTAATCAGGACATAGAATGGAAGATTAAACAAATGAGACAAAAAACTTTTGAATCAGATAATAAGTGTGGAAAGCTGCTAGCTTGGCAGCTGAAGAAAAGACAAAAATTAAATACAGTGACCAATCTTGAAGTAAATGGAAGGATTATACAAAACCCACAGGAGATCAAAGACTGTTTCCAGAGATACTTCAAACAATTGTATGCACAAGGACCACAGAATGAGACCAAAATTGAGAAATTCTTAAAAACAAATGGATTACAAAATATATCTCAGGACAGCAAATTAATATTGAATGACAGAATTTCTGAACAGGAGGTTGAAGGTGCCATTAAGAATTTACAGCTTGGCAAGTCTCCAGGCCCAGATGGGCTTTCCTCCAAATATTACAAAGTAATGAAGGACTATTTAATTCAGCCATTAATGGAGGTCTGCAATGAAATTATGGAGGGGAAAAGAGCGCCAGAGTCGTGGAAAGATGCCTATATCACGCTTATACCGAAAAATGAGTCAGAAAAGACACAACTTAAGAACTACCGCCCCATATCCCTACTTAATGTGGATTATAAAATTTTTGCTGACATTTTAGCTAAAAGATTAAAAAAAGTCCTAGCGGGAATCATACATAAAGACCAAGCAGGCTTTCTCCCAGGCAGACATATGACAAACAACACAAGGAACTTAATTGACATCTTGGAAAAATTACAAGTTGATATTAATACAAAAGCAGTATTGATATTCATCGACGCAGAGAAAGCCTTTGACAACATTTCTTGGAGTTTTATGAAGAAAAACCTGCAAGGGATGGGGGTGGGAGAAAGGTTTGGAAACGGTATAGGGGCGATTTATTCAGAACAAAAGGCAAAATTGATAGTGAATAACGCAGTTACAGAAGAATTTAAGGTAGAGAAAGGGACACGACAAGGCTGCCCAATTTCCCCTCTGCTTTTTATTTCAGTCCTGGAGGTCTTGCTGAACATGATTAGAAGGGACCAACAGATTCAAGGTATACAGGTCGGAGCCAAACATTATAAATTGAAAGCCTATGCAGATGACCTAGTTTTGACATTACAGGAGCCAATCCCTAGTACTAGAAGAGCTTTGGAAATAATACAAGAATTTGGTCAGGTGGCAGGGTTTAAACTTAATAAATTAAAAACTACGGTTTTGGAAAAAAACTTGACACCAATAGAGAAGGAAAGGTTTCAGGGAGAAACAGGTTTAATAGTAACGAAAAAAGTAAAATACCTAGGGGTGAACATGACTTCGAAGAATGCTAACTTATTTAAAGACAATTATGAAAAGTGTTGGTCTGAAGTGAAAAAAGATCTTGAAATATGGACAAACCTAAAGCTTTCCTTACTGGGTAGAATTGCAGTTATTAAAATGAATGTATTGCCAAAACTGTTGTTTCTGTTTCAAACCTTACAAATAATTGACAAGATGGACTGTTTCAAGAAGTGGCAAAAATAAATTTCTAGATTTGTCTGGCAGGGCAAAAAGCCCAGAATTAAATATAAAATTCTTACTGATGCAAAGGATAGAGGGGGGTTTGCCCTGCCGGACTTTAAACTATACTACGAGGCGGCAGCCTTTTGCTGGTTAAAGGAATGGCTACTTCTTGAGAATACAGAAATTCTTGATTTGGAAGGACATGATAATGTTTTTGGATGGCATGCATACTTATGGTATGGTAAGGACAAAGCTCATATGGCGTTTAAAAACCATATTGTCAGAAAAGCATTGTTCAATGTCTGGGTCAGATATAAAGATTTTTTGGAGAATAAAACCCCAAGGTGGCTTTCACCAATGGAAGCTAAGGCCTTGAAAAAACTTAACATGAGATCGAACTGGCCAAAATATTGGGAAATTTTGGAACAGGATGGGGACAAACTGAAATTGCAGAGTTATGAGAAACTTAAAGATAAGGTGCAGGATTGGTTACACTATTTCCAAGTAAGAGAGGCCTATAATTCGGACAGGAAAATTGGCTTCCAGGTGGAAAAATCGAAGTTGGAAACAGAAGTTAAAGAACATTTAGAACAGAACTGTCTTCCGAAACGTACTAAAGAACAAAAAGAACTGTTGAATGACCCTATCACATCGTACGAAATTCAAAGAGCAATTAAGGAAACAAAGATAGGAATGCCACCAGGGCCAGACGGCCTACCGGCAATATATTATAAAAAATTGAGGACTTACTGTCTGACCCATTAAGAAGTATCTTAAAAGACGGAACCATGCCGGATTCTTGGAAAGACAGCCTTATTGCATTAATTCCAAAACAGGGAATGGACAATCTACTTATTAACAACTATAGGCCTATCGCACTTCTAAATAACGATTATAAATTATATGCAAATATTTTAGCCGAAAGATCAAAAAAAGTCTTCCAGGTGATGATACACAATGACCAAGCTGGCTTTTTGCCGGGAGGCACATTTATAGCTGTGATGGCCTGGGAATCCGATTTAGAGGCTGAACCGGAGGAATTCCAGCCAGCACCGGAGTCCCTGCCTCCAGGGCCGGCTGAACTGGGGCAGGGCCTTGGATCTGAAGAGCCTGCACCTGTGCCGGATCATCAGGAGCAGGCACCAGGTGATTCCACTCTAGCTCCAGAGGTGATTAAGGACACAGTGCCTACAGGTGCGCCTCTCCCGGCCCTGCCAGAGGAAGGAGAGTCTCCCCCTGGGTCCAGTAACTCCCCAGCCTCTCCTGAACTGCAGAGGCTTAGGGCAGAGAGGCGGAGGGAACTGGTTTCTCCCAGGAGGAGTGCTCGCCTTAAGAACCGGTACAGGTGGAGGCAATTGACGGACGGCTCCTGCGTTCAGGTGCCATTACTCAGGAGACCCAGCCCTTGGTCCTGTGTCTCCAGCAGCACCGGGAGATGCGAACTTTGGACATTGCCTCCATGCCCCGGTTTCCCCTGGTGCTCGGGATGGACTGGCTGGAGGCTCACAATGTTCGATTGACTGGGTCAAACGGACTGTGCACTTCCCAGACCCATGTTCCCATGCTCAGTCCGAGATGCTAGCAGCTGCGCCCACTGAGGGGGCTGCATCAACGCTCCCCGCCGAGTACCGGGACTATCACGACGTGTTCGAGGAACGGGGGGCAGACCAGCTGCCGCCGCATCGGTCTTTTGACTGCAGCATAGACCTCCAGCCTGGAGCGCCCCTGCCGGTGAGTCGCTTATACTCTCTAACAGAGCCAGAGCGCGAAGCTTTGCAGGACTTCCTGCGCAAGAACCTGGAGCGTGGTTTCATTAGGCCTTCTACCTCGCCCACCGCTGCACCAGTGCTCTTCGTTAAGAAGAAATGTGGGGAGCTTCGCCTTTGCCATGATTACCGGGCCCTGAACAATATTACCATCCCAGACCGGTACCCCTTGCCCCTTATTTCGGAGTTGCTGGAGCGGGTGCAAGGGGCGCAGGTGTTCACCAAGCTAAACCCCCGGGGGGCCTACAATTTAATTCGGATCCGAGCCGGGGATGAGTGGAAGACAGCATTCGGGACCCGGTACGGGCAGTTCGAATACCTGGTTATGCCCTTCGGATTGTGCAACGCGCCCGCTGTGTTCCAACCCACAGACCGATGGCCAGATGGAACGGGTGAACGCGGTGCTGGAGCAGTACCTCCGGTGTTACTGCAGCTACCAGCAGGATGACTGGGTCGACCACCTAGCATTGGCGGAGTTCGCCTACAACAACGCGGTGAATGCGTCCACCCAGCAGACCCCGTTCCAGGCCAGTTACGGTTATCATCCACAGCCGTTTCCGGATGTGCTGCCGGCATCCGCGGTCCATGCTGTGACGGAGTGACTTCAGGAGCTCCAGTCCCAGCAACAGCTATTGATGGAGCAACTGCGCCAGGCCAAGGAGGCGTACAAGGCCCAGGCCGACCGCCACCGCCAGGTGGGGCCGGAACTCCACGTCAGTGACCTGGTATGGCTCTCCACTCGCCACCTCCACCCCTCTCGACCTTCGCGGAAGCTGGACGCCCGTTTCACCGGCCCGTTTCCTATCGTGGACCAGGTCTCCAATGTGGCATTCCGTCTCCGTTTGCCCACTATCCCCCTTAATTTTCATATTAACATTGGAAGTTTTATGTAAACAAATTAGGGAAGAAAAAGAAATAAAAGGGATTATGCTAGGAAATAGAAGTTACAAAATGAGGGCATTTGCTGACGATTTAATTATAACTACGCAGCAACCAAAACAGAGTTTAAGAAAGGCGTTGGAAATAATATATGGCTACGGTAAAGTTGTGGGGTTCAAAATGAATTTAAACAAGACAAAACTATTAGTTAAAAATATGTCGCTGTCAGGGGCTCAGGAGCAGAGGCACAGGAGAGGGAGGAAATGGAGAGCGAGGGGGAGGAATCCGAGGGGAGCGTAGGCGGTGACAGTGGTCAGAGGGATTCCATGAGCCTCTCCAGCGAATCGGAAGATTCACAGAAGGGAGCGTCGATGGCCAGGGCAAGGGGGGTGCCAAGGGGGAAACCCCAGAAGGAAGGGGCCAGCGGGGACTCCCAGAGCAGCAGTTGGAAATCAGGACCAGCTTCCCCACCAGAGCGCAGTGGGGGGGAGGAGTCCCAGGCATCGGGACCAGTGTTCTCACCACCAGCGAGAGGAGAGGAGTCAGGATTGACCACGCCTCCATCGGAGAGCGGGGAAACGGTCAAGAGGAAAGTTACCGGCTGGGCGCGCGCGCCAAGTTCAAATGTACAGGCGAGCGGCACAGCAGGTAGCCCGGATAGGGAGCCAGGTCCTAAAGCCCGCCGGAAGGAGGGGAAGACTCAGGGGGGTCAGCGTCAGAAGAGTCCAGAAAGGAGGAAACCCCAGGGGGCAGAAGGACCCAGAGGAGGAAAGAACAACGGAAGAGGTGGAGTAAGGCTAGAGTCTTAAACTGGTGTCTAGGAGGCGGAGACTCAGATGGAGCTTCGCCGGTCTAGGTTCTAAGACGTAGAGTTGCACGCTGCGGTTTGGAAATGGAAACTAATCTTCAATAAAGACTTTTATACGTTATTACTGACTAGCGTTGGTCCTCTGTGAGCTGGGACCTAGAGGCAACTCTGACAGTAAGCTCCATCTGCCAAAAAAAATAAAACCTCGCAACGTGAGTGGACGCAGCGAGGGGCGAAGATTGGTGCTTCGCGAGCTCACGAAGGCAGGACAAGATGAATACCGAACAACAAATAACAGCCCTGCAAAACGCGGTGGCACAACTTAACTCGGAAGTACTGGCATTCAGGAAAAGGGAAGAAGAATCCGCTGCTGTCTGCAAGGATCTGCAAATCAGGTTGGAAATATTGGCTAAACAGGGGGCGCCGGGAACCAGACCAGAGGGGATTGGGCTGGGAAAGAGAGGAGGCAGCCTTGTGTCGCATTTCGATGGGAATCTGCAGCAGTATCCTAACTTCAGAGCAGACGTGGTTTTCGCCCTAGAGTTGCTGGAGAAGGACTTTAGAGATGAGCAGGAGAAAGTAGGCTTCATACTAACGCATCTCCACGGAGACGCTAAAGCGTGGCTGCGGAATCTGTACCGAGATAAAGACCCAGCCCTCCAAAATGCGAAAGCCTTCCTTAAGGCGATGGATGTGTGCTTTTTATCGGAGATTGATGTAGATATCGCCAGGAAAGAGATACATGGATTGAAGCAAGGCAGAGCCACTGTAAGGCAATATCACTCCCGCTTTTTTGCTTTGGTCAACGCGCTGGGATGGGAAAAAGAGTCAGCTGCCGTCAGGGACCTGTTCTGGGAGGGGTTGAACGGGGCTGTGAAAGACGAAATTGCGAGGGGGGAGCGACCCCAGACCACTAAAGACGTGATCCAGAGAGCGCTGACGATTGGGGTGAGGCTGGAGGAACGTTTCTGGAGCAAGGACGAAGGGCGTTGGGGACGCACACCAGCAAGAGCACCTCCTTTCTTTCCCAGGGAGACAGCGCACGCTCAATCCACGCCACCATTGGGAGGGGGAGAGGAGCCGATGGAGTTAGGTGGTGCCAAGGCTCAGTCAGCAGCCAGAGCCCTAACGCCGGGAGCAGTCAAACCGAAGCCTCCTAGAGGGAACAGGAAGTGTTACATCTGCGACAGTGCTCAGCACATGGTGAAAGAGTGTCCCCAGAGGATTCACAAGCACACTGCAGCCTCAGCGACAGTAACAGAAGTAGTTCAGCAGAGTGCACCACAGCAGGGAAACGACGGAGTCTGGCTGGAATCAGAGGAACGGGGGCCCAGCCAAACGAGTCAGTGAAGCAGTCCCCAGGGATCTTACAGCCCACAGACCCCCTCCCACCCAAACCAGTGGTGCAACTCACGGCATCGCTTCAGCTGCCCACTGGACTCACCATGGAAGTCCCTATTACCATTGACTCTGGCAGCAATGCAGACTTTATAGGAGTGGATTTCGTCACTCAACATGGCATAGCGCTCCTGCCTGCCACGATGCCTCTGAAAGTGGTAACAGTCGACGGCAGGGAGCTGCTAGGGGGACAAGTGGTACAGCAAACGCCGCCAATGGTGATGCAAATTGGGAATCACCGCGAAATCATCAGCTTCAACGTCACCCAACTGTCAGACACTCCCATAGTGTTGGGCATGAGCTGGCTGGACCGGCACAGTCCGGCATTAGCATGGTACCAGCGCCAATTGACTTTCGGCTCCTCCTACTGCGCAGAACGCTGCATCCTGACTAACCAGGAGGATGAGGGGCAAGAGGATGCTCCACAACTGCGACTAGGCATGCTGCAAGCAGTACCCGACAAGTACAAGGCGTTTTTGGAGGTCTTCTGCGAGAAGGAAGCGGACAAGCTGCCTCCCCACAGGCCCTACGACTGCAAGATTGACCTCCTGCCGGGGGCGACGCTGCCGACGGGGAAACTGTATTCCATGTCTGAGGATGAAATGCAGGAACTCAGGGAGTTCATAGATCACAACTTGAAGCGGGGATTCATCCGAGAATCCAAGGCAGTGGGGGGCAGTCCCGTGTTTTTTGTGAGGAAGCGGGACACGCCCCAAAAGAGGCTTGTAGTTGATTACAGAATTTTGAATTCGAAAACCAAGCCCACAGCCTTCCCCATGCCCAAAATCGATGACCTGCTGGCGACGGTGAGGAAGGGTCGCATCTTTACCAAGTTGGATCTACGCGGAGCGTACAATCTCATACGCGTGCGGGAGGGCGACGAGTGGAAGACAGCCATGTTTACGCCACTAGGCACCTATGAATATAGAGTTATGCCTTTTGGATTACAAAATGGTTCCCACTGTTTTCAAGCCTTCATGCACCACGTCTTAGCGGGTCTCCTCTACAAGAAGTGCGTCTGCTTCCTGGACGACATCCTGATCTTCTCGGAGTCGCTGGAGGCCCACGAGAGAGATGTCAAGGAAGTCCTGCAAAGGCTGAGGGAGCACAGGCTTTATGCCAAGCTGGAGAAGTGCCAGTTCGACATGACGGAGGTGGATTTCCTGGGCTACAAGCTGTCCGACAAGGGGCTCGCCATGGACAGTGCCAAGGTCCGCTCGGTGCTGGACTGGAAAAGCCCGCGCAATCGGAAGGAGGTCCAGAGGTTTGTCGGCTTTGCCAACTTTTATCGCAAGTTTATCAAGGGTTTCGCTATGCAGACGGCGGCCATCACCGACACCCTCAGCTCCAAGAAGAAGAGGTTCATCTGGACGGAGCAGGCGGAGCAGTCCTTTCAGAAGCTCAAGCGTCTCTTCGCATCCGAAGAACAGCTGCTACATGTGAACCCCAGCAAACCCATGAGGGTTGAGACGGATGCCTCAGACAGAGCTGTGGGGGCAGTCCTGTTGCAGCGAGATCCGCAGGGGGACTGGAGGCCGTGCGCTTTCTACTCCAGGAAACTCAGCAGGTTGGAGCAGAACTACACCATCTGGGACAGAGAGTTGCTGGCCATTCATGCAGCATTCAAGGCGTGGCGGCACTTCCTCATCGGAGCCAAGCACACAGTGCAGGTCCGCACGGACCATAAGAACTTGGAGTACTGGCGCACGGCGAGGTTCCTGAACCAGAGACACATCCGCTGGGCGGAGTTCTTTGCAGATTTCGACTTCAGGATAGAATACATCCCGGGAGACAACAACATCATGGCGGATGCGCTATCCAGGAAACCGCAGTATCTCGAGGAAGAGGCACCGGCGGCGGCCAAGCACATTTTCACACCGAAAGCGTGGGCATGCGCCTCAGCCACGGTGGACCTGGACGCAGTACGTCGCGCGCTGCGAACAGATTCCTTCGCACGAGCCAAGATGGAGGAGGTGCGCAGCGGCACAGCGAAGGACGATGAGTTCCAGATATGCGACGCACTGCTCATCCGCAAAGGGGCCCTCTACGTGCCGGGAGACGACCTCCGTGCGAGAGTACTGCAACAGTTACACGACGCGCCCAGCGCTGGGCACTTCGGCAAAGAGAAGACTGTGGAATTAGTAGCCAGAGACTTTTGGTGGCCCAAGATGCGGGGAGAAGTCGCGGATTACGTCAATAGGTGTGACACCTGCCAAAGGGCCAAGCCAGTACACAGGCCGCAGGCGGGACTGTTGGAACCGCTACAGACCCCGCTCGAACCGTGGGAGAGGGTGGCCCTGGACTTTGTCACTGATCTGCCCAGCTCGAGGGGCAAAACAGCAGTACTCGTGGTAGTAGACTTGCTCACCAAGATGGCCCACTTCATTCCTTGCGCGAAGGTGGCCACAGCGGAGCAGACCGCCAAGCTGTTCATAGACCACGTGTTCAAGGTGCACGGCCTACCACGGTCTATCCTGTCCGACCGGGGGCGCCAGTTCATCTCGAACTTCTGGCAGAAGCTGATGGGCATCCTGAACGTCAAGGTCAGCCTAGCGTCAGCAAGACACCCGCAGACCAACGGACAAGCGGAGAGGGTCAACGCCATCATGCAGCAGTACCTGAGATGCTACGCGAACCAGCAGCCCTCGACCTGGGTGGACTACCTACCGCTGGCCGAGTTTGCCTACAACAACACGAAACACGTGTCTACGGGGGGTGACACCGTTTTTCGCCAACAATGGGCGGCATCCCAGAACCTTCCCGGGTTTAGAGAAAGTGAGGGAGGGGGAGCCGCAGGGAACAGAGGCCTTGGCAGCAGAGTTACAGGAGGTCCACGAGCAACTCCGAAGGCCGTTAGAGCTAGCTAAACGCACGTACAAAATGCAAGCGGACAGACACAGGAGAGTTGGGGAGGACATCCGGGTGGGGGACTGGGTCTGGTTGGCAGCCCAGGCAGTGCCGGCCAGATCGTTAGCTAAGAAGAAGCTCGGACACAAGCAGATAGGCCCTTACCAAGTCGAGGCACAGATCAACCTAGTGGCCTTCCGGTTGACACTCCCGGAGGGATCCAGAATGCACCCAGTCTTTCATAGATCGGTGCTCACGCCCTACAAGGCACCTCACAGGTTTCAGGCGCCAGGGACAGCACCAGACCCGCTCAGGGGAGCGCCCACGAAGGGGGGGGGGTCACCGAGAGGGGAGCCACTCAACGAGGCCACAGAGATTTTAGACTCGAGATGGGGGGAGGAAGGGATTGAATATCTCCTTGCGAGGGAAGACACCCCGGTCAGCGCCAACAGGTGGGTACCGGACTATGCCGTGGAGGAGCAATGGCTCAAAGACGAATTCCATGCAATTTTCCCACACAGGCCCATGCCGGCAGATTATTTCGACGAATATCTTTTCACACCCACACTCTCAGCCAGCACGTTTCAGGGGTTCTCTTCAGCTGAGGACACGACGCTAGAGACTAGCTCTCCAGAGGGATCGCTCTCGGGGTTGGGCACAGGGGGCTCCTATTGGTGGGAGGATCAACCTGAGGTGGGGTGGCGCAGAGAACTGCCGAGAGGGCCATTGCACGCAGCATCACCCCAGGCGACGGGAAGAGGGGGTCATGGGCGAGTTGGGGGAAGATCCCGGGTTCGAACACACCGCCCAGGAGATGGAAGCAGAGGAGATCGCCGTCGACGACACCATGGAGGACTTCCCGGACTTATCCGGCTGGCTGCACGCCACGGGGGACGAACTGTATCCTGCACTCACCCCCACAACACTGGAGCACCCAGAACCCGCACCTGAAGAGGGGGAGGGGGGAAGGGGGGCCTTTGAGGGGGGGATGGATGTCAGGGGCTCAGGAGCAGAGGCACAGGAGAGGGAGGAAATGGAGAGCGAGGGGGAGGAATCCGAGGGGAGCGTAGGCGGTGACAGTGGTCAGAGGGATTCCATGAGCCTCTCCAGCGAATCAGAAGATTCACAGAAGGGAGCGCCGATGGCCAGGGCAAGGGGGGTGCCAAGGGGGAAACCCCAGAAGGAAGGGGCCAGCGGGGACTCCCAGAGCAGCAGTTGGAAATCAGGACCAGCTTCCCCACCAGAGCGCAGTGGGGGGGAGGAGTCCCAGGCATCGGGACCAGTGTTCTCACCACCAGCGAGAGGAGATGAGTCAGGATTGACCACGCCTCCATCGGAGAGCGGGGAAACGGTCAAGAGGAAAGTTACCGGCTGGGCACGCGAGCCAAGTTCAAATGTACAGGCGAGCGGCACAGCAGGTAGCCCGGATAGGGAGCCAGGTCCTAAAGCCCGCTGGAAGGAGGGGCAAGACTCAGGGGGGTCAGCGTCAGAAGAGTCCAGAAAGGAGGAAACCCCAGGGGGCAGAAGGACCCAGAGGAGGAAAGAACAACGGAAGAGGTGGAGTAAGGCTAGAGTCTTAAACTGGTGTCTAGGAGGCGGAGACTCAGATGGAGCTTCGCCGGTCTAGGTTCTAAGACGTAGAGTTGCACGCTGCGGTTTGGAAATGGAAACTAATCTTCAATAAAGACTTTTATACGTTATTACTGACTAGCGTTGGTCCTCTGTGAGCTGGGACCTAGAGGCAACTCTGACAGTCGCCAAATGAAAAAAGCAGAATTAGAACAAATAATACGCATTAAAATCTACCCCCAAATCAAGTATTTAGGATTATGGATAACACCAAAGAATATTAACTTATATGAAGATAATTATACCAATTGTTGGAAAGATATCAAAAGACAGTTGGAGACATGGGCAAGGTTAAATTTATCATTCCTGGGCCGTATTTCGGTAATTAAAATGATAGTTTTACCGAAGCTACTCTTTCTATTCCAAACGATTCCAATTACAGGAAAGACCAGCAGTATCAACAAGTGGCAAAAAGAAATTTCTAAATTTTTGTGGAAGGGTAAAAGACCAAGAGTAAAGCATAAGATATTAATAGATACTGTAGAAAGAAGTGGCTACGGGTTACCGGATTTGAAGGTATATTACGAAGCCTCATGTCTTCTCCGGTTGAAAGATTGGTATTTATTAAAAAATTGGGATATTTTAGATCTAGAAGGTCATGACACCCGTTTTGGGTGGCATGGCTATCTTAATTATGGGAAAATAAAGACGCATAGGAGTTTTTCAAATCATATAATAAGAAATGCTATATATAAGTGTCAGGGAACTGCCATCGGAGCCAAGAGGAGAGGTAATGCTCTGAATCATCTGAGGAAGGGGATAGTTCCTTCCAGGGATTCCCCGCATCACCGTCCAAGGAACGGACGGGGGGAGAGGAGGGCCCTGGGGGGAAGGTGGATGTCAGGGAACTGCCATCGGAGCCAAGAGGAGAGGTAAGGCTCCCCAATGATGCCGGAGAGGGAACTAGCAAGGAGAGAGGGAGAGCTTCCGCTGGGGAAGGAAATCAAGGTGACACCAGGAAGAAAGGGGAGGCTGAGAGTACTTCGGAGGGAAGGCTCCGAGACTCTTCCAGTGAGATCAGCGGGGAGAGCACAGGACCTCCGCTTGGCACGCCTACGCTGCGCAGAAAGCTTCCGCGCAGAGACTAGGCGGACTTGGAGTCAAGGAATTTTTATGTTGGAAGAAATTCAGGAAACGCCCACTGACGGATTCTGCCAGTGACTGAGACAGCCGCGTTGTAAGGGCTGTCAAGCCAGGGAAAGGTTTAGCCATACAACCAGCTTGGAGCAGTTTGTGGCTTACGCACAAGCAACCCCAATTCCCATTACAATAAGGTATGGGGAAAATACAAAAGATATTTGGAACAGAAAACCCCAAGATGGAACTCTCCACTAGAAGCAATTGCTGTTAAAAAAAGGAACAACATCAAAGAGAACTGGATAACGTATAACACAATATTAAGGGGGGAGGAGGAGGGTCAACTAATATTGATAAGTTATGAGAAAATAAAAGATCACTTTTCTAGTTGGCTACATTACTTCCAGGTGAATGAAGTGTTCAGACAGGATAAGCAGATAGGTTTTGAAAAGGAGCCTTCAAGATTTGAAAGAGAACTACTGAATAGTAAAACCAAAATAATCGCAAAAATCTATAGACTTCTTTTAGACTACGAAGTAATGGATGAGGAGGTTAAGGCTTCAATGATAAAGTGGGCCCAAGATGTGGGCCATCCAATTATGCTAAAAGATGGGGAAAACTGATGGAATGTAAATTTGAAATTTACAGCCAGCTATAATATAAGAGAGAACATGATGAAAATGGCTCCTTCCAGATAGAGAGCCAGAATCAGAGAATCAGAATCAGAGTCAGAACCAGATCTTCGGTAAAGACGTGGTCTGGTCTTAGCGCAACTGCTCCTCCCACTCGCGATAACAGAGATTGGGTGTTCCAATACATCCCCCCGTAGGGAACCTGCCCCAGCCATTCTGTTGGCTGAGGCCCCCTCCCAGGCAGCCCTGACCCTTTCCCCTTAAAAAGCAAAATACAAACTATACAATAACCTAAAAAAATAGTAAAAGAAAAACAAAGCAAGAAACAATTATGCTAAACTTAAAATAATCCCGAGCCCCAACTAAACATTTGTCCCACCCCAGAAAGAAAATAACAACAACAACAACAAACCACCGTTTGTGGTGCAACAGAGACACAGCCAGAGACAGAGCGAGACCCTGAATCAGTGCCATAACCAAGCCCTCATTCAGAACCAGAGCCTGGGTCAGAGGCAGAGGAGGAGCCATCATGAGACCCTGAATCAGAGTCAGAACCAGATCTTCATTCAGAACCAGACCCTGAAAGAGAGCCAGAGCCACAGCCAGAGCCACAGACGGAGCCTAGAGCCACAGCCGAGATCCACAGCCTGAGTCTGAAATAGTGCTTGATAGAGTGCTGGATCCTGAAACAGAGACACTATCCGAAACTGAGCCTGACGCTTAAACGTAGCCAGCGGCAGAGGGAGAGGCAGAGCCTGATACAGTGCTTGATACAGCGTAGGAGCCTGAAGCAGAGACACAGCCAGATCCAGAGACACAGCCAGAGCCAGAACAAAACCCTAATTCAGAACCAGAGCCAGAAAGAGAGCCAGAGCCAGAAACAGAGGCAGAGGCAGATACAGGGCTTGAAACAACCCCCAAGAAGTGCTTCCTCTGCCAACAGCCAGGACATTTTGCCAGGGTCTGCCCTCAAAGAAAGGCATGGCAAGGGATGGTGGGAGCCGCTGGCTGTGAGGAGGAGGGGGGAAAGGGGCAGGCGCAGGGAAACACCAACGCTTGGCTGCCACTCAGCGGGCACAGCAGCCAGGCCAGCAACCAATAGAAGTGCCCAGCCAGACCCCCCCCCCAAGGCAGCTATAGCCATAGAAGTGGTGCTAGAACTCCCAAATGGGCACCCAGTCAAGGTGAAGGCGCTGCTGGATTCAGGCAGCTCCTGCAATTCCTTCAACAAGGACTTCACTCTGGAGCACCAACTCCACCTGCTGCCCCTAGATTTCCCCTTGCAAGTGACCACCATCAATGGCAGAGAACTTCTGGGAGGGGAAGTGACCATTGCCTTTCACGTAGCGACACTGGCAGGACCCCCAATAATATTAGGGATGAGCTGGCTGGCACTACATGATCCAGTAGTGGCATGGCATCAGCGGACGGTCACCTTTGGGTCAGCTCACTGCTTGGAACACTGTCTGGGGGGGACGACCCAAGGATGACCGTGGCCAGGGTGGCTGGGATGGCTGTGGAGCCAAAAGGGGAGGTGCCACCACAATATGCTGACCTACAGGAGGTCTTCAGCGAGAAGGAGGCGGATAGACTACCCCCCCATAGGCCCTTTGACTGCCACATCAACTTACTCCCAGGGGCTCAGCTGCCAGTGGGTAAACTGTATGCCATGTCTGACCGGGAAATGCAGGAGTCGCGGGAATTTATTGACAAGAACCTGAAAAGAGGTTTCATAAGAGAATCAAAGGCGGTGGGGGGCAGTCCGGTGTTCTTTGTGGACAAAAAGGATACTAATCAGCCTAGATTAGTCGTAGATTTCAGGGCCTTGAACCTTGTATCAGAACCCGTGACCTTCCCAATGCCCAGGATTGACGACATTTTAACACGGGTGAGGCAGGGGGAAATTTTTACCAAGCTGGACCTCAGGGGAGCGTACAACCTGATTAGAATGAGGGAGGGGGACGAATGGAAAACCACCATGTTCACCCCCCTGGGGGCCTTTGAGTACTTATACCATTTGGATTACAGTCGGGCTCCGCCTCTTTTCAAGCTTTCATGCACCACGTGTTGGGGTCCCTACTGTACAAGAACTGCGTAGCCTTTTTGGACAATGTCTTAATCTATTCGGACAATGAGAAGCAACATGTCAGAGACCTCAGAGAAGTGCTAAAGAGACTGCAGAAGCACCAGTTGTGGGTCAAGCTGGAAAAATGCCAATTTCATGCCAGAGAAGTCGAGTTTCTGGGGTACAAGTTGTCAGACAGGGGCCTAGCTATGGACCCCAGCAAGGTGCAGGCGGTGCTGGAGTGGAAGACCCCCAAAACCCGGAAGGACGTGCAGAGGTGCCTAGGGTTCAGCAACTTCTACCGGAGGTTCATCAGGAACTTCGCCCACTTGACAGCACCTATCACAGATTGTCTCAGTAGCAAAAGAAGTTCGTCTGGACAGAAAGTGCCCAGCAATCCTTCGAAAGGCTGAAGAAGGCGTTCGCTTCGGAAGAGCAGCTCCTGCACGTGGATTTGCAGAAGCCAATGAGGCTGGAGACCGACGCGTCAGACCGGGCCATCGGAGCGGTACTGTTGCAGCCGGGGCCCCAGCAGAGCTGGAGGCCGTGCGCCTTTTTCTCGAGGAAGCTGAGCAAGTCGGAGCAAAACTACACGGTGTATGACCGCGAACTGCTTGCAATTTATGCAGCATTTCGACGATGGAGACATCTGCTAATAGGGGCGCAGCACAAGATCCAGGTGTGTACGGATCACAAGAACTTGGAATACTGGAGGACTGCGCGAGTACTCAACCAGAGACAGATTCGATGGGCACAGGAGTTCTCCAAGTTTTTCTTCGAGATCCGGTACGTGCCGGGGGAGGAGAACGTAAGAGCAGATGCTCTCTCCCGGAAGCCGGAGTACATGGAAGGAGAGAGACCACCGGAAGTCAGACACGTGTTCCCCGAGAACCGATGGGTGTGTGGGGGAGTGTTGGTTGGGAAACGAGAACTAGCCGGGCTTACTAGAAACGACGAATTCGCTCAAACAAAAATCAGGGAACTCCGGAACGGAAGGGAAAACCAGGGAGGGTTTGAGGAAAAGGAAGGGGTACTGTACTACAAGGGAGCGCTGTACGTACCGGGGGAGACCTTGAGGGGAAGGGTACTCAAACAACTCCACGACAACCCAACAGCAGGACATTTTGGTCAACACAAAACCATGTTGCTTGTCACCAGGCAGTTCTGGTGGCCAAGGGTAAGGGAAGATGTACGGGAATATGTACGGGGATGCGACCGCTGCCAGAGGGCAAAGGGGGAGAGGGCTGCACCCGCAGGGTTACTGGAACCCTTACCCACGCCGGGAACACCCTGGGAGGTGGTATCCATAGATTTTATGACAGATTTGCCCAAATCAAGGGGGAAGACAGCAGTCATGGTAGTAGTCGATCTGCTAACAAAAATGTGCCATTTCATAGCTTGCTCGCATGCGGTAACGGCAGAGGAAACAGCCAGGTTGTTTGTAGATCACATCTTCAGGCTGCATGGGACTCCCTCGAGGGTCATCTCCGATCGCGGGAAACAATTTACTTCCCGGTTCTGGAGGAAGCTCATGGGCTTGCTACAGGTCGAGGTGGGCTTCCACAGGAATGAGCCCGTTCATGGCCAATTATGGGTCTCACCCCAGGGCCTTCCCGGAGAGGGGGGAGGAAGGGGGGAGCGTACCTGCGGCAGAGCAGTTTGTGGAAGAAATGGAGGCCTTGCACCAGCAACTTAAGATGAACTTGGGAACACCACAACCAAGCCACGGAAATACTCGATTCAAGATGGTGAGGGCACAAGGTGGAGTACTTGGTAGCTTGGGAGGGAGAACCCGAGTCAGAAAACACGTGGGTTCCAGCGGAGGCTATCAATGATGGGTATCTTGCGGAGGAGTTCCACAGCCTGTTCCCAGATAAACCTAAACCACTAGCGAGATTCTGGGAGGAGCAATTTGGTACCACAGATGAATAATAATAATAATAATAATAATAATAATAATAATAATAATAATAAAATTATTTATATCCCGCCTTCCCCAGCCGAAGCCGGGCTCAGGGTGGCTAACAACAATAAAACAGTACAAAAGTACAGCACAAAAAACACTCTAAAATCATTCATTATAAAATTGGTTCAAATCAAGCCACTGGTAACCATTGTGCCAGAGCTCCACGAAGATTGCCGAGGGAGGGAGTCAGGCTGTGCCCTGGTCAAAGGCCTGGTGGAACAGCTCTGTCTTGCAGGCCCTGCGGAAAGATGTCAAGTCCCGCAGGGCCCTAGTCTCTAGTGACAGAGCATTCCACCAGATCGGAGCCACAGCCAAAAAAGCCCTGGCTCTAGTTGAGGCCAGCCTAACTTCTCTGTGGGGCATACCAGGAGAGGCGGTCCCGTAGGTATGAGGGTCCTAGGCCGTATAGGGCTTTAAAGGTTAAAACCAGCACCTTAAACCTGATCCTGTACTCCACCGGGAGCCAGTGCAGCTGGTATAGCACCGGGTGAATGTGGTCTCGTAGCGAAGACCCCGTAAGGAGTCTCGCTGCAGCATTCTGCACCCGCTGGAGTTTCTGGGTCAGTCTCAAGGGCAGCCCCACGTAGAGCGAGTTACAATAATCCAGGCTGGAGGTGACCGTCGCATGGATCACAGTGGCTAGGTCAGGGCGAGAGAGGTAAGGAGCCAACTGCTTAGCTTGGCGGAGATGAAAAAATGCTGCCTTTGTTATAGCTGCAGTCTGTGCCTCCATGGAAAGGGAGGTGTCGAAGATTACACCCAAACTCTTAACGGATGGTGCTGGCACTAATTGCACCCCCGCAAGAGATGGGAGTTGCCCCCCCAATCCCATATCGTCCTGTCCCAGCCACAGGACCTCTGTCTTCGAAGGATTTAGCTTCAACCGGCTCCCTTGTAACCATACAGACACAGCTTCCAAACATCTGGTCAGTGTGTCTGGGGCCGAGTCAGGATGGCCATCCATCAACAGATAGAGTTGGGTGTCATCAGCATACTGATGGCAACCCAGCCCAAAACTCCGGACAAGCTGGGCGAGGGGGCGCATAAAGATGTTGAAAAGCATCGGGGAGATTATCGCACCCTGAGGTACTCCACACACCAAGGAGTGGCGCGATGACAATTCCCCCCCAAGCGCCACCCTCTGTCCCCGACCAGAGAGAAACGAGCGCAGCCATTGAAGGACTGTGCCCTGAATCCCCACATCGGCAAGGCGGTGGTCCAGTAGTTCGTGATCGACCATGTCGAAAGCTGCTGACAGATCTAGAAGAATCAGCAGCCCCGACCCGCCTCGATCCAGCTGTCTACGAAGATCATCTGTTAGGGCAACCAGAGCCGTCTCGGTCCCATGACCCGTGCGGAAGCCGGACTGGAATGGATCCAGAGCCGATGTTTCATCCAGAAACCTACCAAGCTGTTCGGCAACCGCTCTCTCAATCACCTTACCCAGGAACGGAAGATTCGAAACCGGGCGGTAATTGAATAGATCTAAAGGATCTAATGATGTTTTCTTTAAGAGCGGGCGCACCACTGCCTCCTTCAGTTCTGCAGGGAATGTCCCCGTGCCAAGGGACAAATTGATGATATCCCCCAGGAGGGCCCGCACCTCGTCTGGACACGCTCTAATCAGCCAAGACGGGCACGGGTCGAGAGGACAGGTGGTGGGCTTTCCAGCTCGGAGGAGTCTGTCCACATCGGCTGGGGATATCCGGTCGAAGTGGTCCAATACTGGACCCGAGGACAGTCGAGGGGCCTCCAGTTCCTTTATTGTATCCAAATTGGCAGGGAGGTCATGGCGGAGCAACAAGACCTTCTCCGCAAAAAAGCTTGCAAATGCCTCACAGCTATGTGCCAAATTATTATTTAAATTTGGCTGTCCCTCAAGGGACGTTAAAGACCTGATTATACTAAATAATTGTGCCGGGCGATAGCTAGCGGATGCAATGGAGGCCGAGAAGTAAGACTTCTTAGCAGCCTTCACCGCCATCTCGTAGGTTTTCATAAAAGCCCTATAAGATGTTCTTGAGGCTCCGTCACGGGCACCCCGCCATACTCGCTCTAGCCGTCTGAGGTCCCGCTTCATTTTCCGGAGCTCTTCGGTAAACCAGGGAGCCCTGTTTCTGCGGGGTCGCAGAGGGCGCTTAGGTGCGATCTCATCGATGGCTGCCAAGAGCTGGATATTCCAGCCCTCAACAAGCTCAGTCAATGAGTCGCCAGGGGGAGCAAGGTCCCGCAAGGCTTGACGGAATCTATCAGGGTCCATCAGCCTCTGTGGGCGAGCCCAAATTGGCTCGCCACCTAAGCAGGGTGGGGGTGGAAAGTCAATCCTGGCTTTCAGAGCGTAGTGATCAGACCATGGCACTTTCATCGAAGGAGACATGATCACATCTATACCTACGCCAAAGATCAAATCCAGCGTGTGGCCTGCTTGATGTGTGGGGCCCGAAACAAACTGGGAGAACCCTAGTGTCGCCATGGAAGACACCAGGTCCAGAGCCTATGAGGAGGGAGTGGCATCAGCATGGATGTTGAAGTCCCCCAATACCAATAGGTTAGGGAACTCCAAGGCCCAGCCAGCCACCGCCTCCAATGGGCCTGACAGGGTGGCTGCTGGTGCGCTAGGTGGTCGGTACACCAGCCAAACAGCCAAGCTCTCCTCGGAGCCCCACACTAGGCCAACACATTCAATGCCAGGGATCGATGGCGATGGTAGAGCCCTGAAAGGACAATCTTGAAGAGGATTTTGTGGGTTTTCCTGCCTCCGAAGAGGAGGGAGGAGAGGCGTCAGAGGAAGAGGAATCGGACTGGGAGGGCCACCCCGCGGGAAGAGATCGGAGCGGGCGGGAAGCGGAGTTTGAATCCTCAGGGCGACAGCTCCTTCCGGGGATTCCCCGCATCGTCGGCTGAGGAAAAGGACGAAGTTGGGTCAAAAGGTCGGGCCGGGGGTGTAGGGGGTCCTGGGGGGGGTGGATGTCAGTGAACTGACATCGGAGCCAGAAGTGGAGGCAGGGCTCCCAAGCGATGCCGGAGAAGGGCCAAGCAGGGAGAGAGGGGACTCAGCAGCTGGGGAAGGAAATCAGCGTAACACCAGGGATAAAGGGGGGCGGATGGGGGAATCGGAGAGAGGGCTCCAGGACTCTTCGCTGGAGACCAGCGGGGAGAGCACAGGTCCTCTGCTACCCACACCCACCCTGCGCAGAAGACTTCCGCGCAGGGAAAGTAGGCAGAGACTTGGCGTCAAAGAACTTCTTTGCTGGAAGAAGTTCAAGAAACGCCCACTGACGGATTCTGCTAGCGACTGAACAGCCACGAAGTGAAGGGCTGTCCAGCCAGGAAAGGTTTAACCAGGCTACCTAGCCAGGAGTGGCGGCAACCTACGCACGAGCAACCCCATATAACCATTAAACACAATATTAAGTGGGGAGGAGGAGGGTCAAGTGATATTGATAAGTTATGAGAAAATAAAAGATCACTTTTCTTGTTGACTAGATTACTTCCAGGTGAATGAAGTGTTCAGACAGGATAAGCAGATAGGTTTTGAAAAGGAGCCTTCAAGATTTGAAAGAGAACTACTGAATAGTAAAACCAAAATAATCGCAAAAATGTATAGACTTCTTTTAGACTACGAAGTAATCTAAGAGCAGAGCAGAGCAGAGCAGAGCAGAGCAGAGCAGAGCAGAAGAGCAGAGCAGAAGAGCAGAAGAGCAGAGGCAGAGGCAGAGGCAGAGGCAGAGGCAGAGGCAGAGCCAGAGGCAGAGCCAGAGCCAGAGCCAGAGCCAGAGCCAGAGCCAGAGCCAGAGCCAGAAATAGGGCTTGATACAAAGCCGGAGCGCAAAACATAGCTGCAGCCACAGCCTAGAGCCACAGCCTGAGTCTGCAACAGTACTTGATACAGTGCCGGAGCTGGAGCTGGAGCCAGAGCCAGAGACACAGCCAGAGCCAGAACAAAACCCTAATTCAGAACCAGAGCCTGAAAGAGAGCCAGAGCCAGAAACAGTGCTTGATAGAGTGCCAGAGCCTGAAACAGAGGCAGAGGCAGAGGCAGATACAGGGCTTGAAACAGCGTCGGAGACTGAGACAAAGCCTAATAAAGAGCAGAAACCTGAGCCTGAGCCTGAAACAGTGCTTGATACAGTGCCAGAGCCTGAAACAGAACCAGAGCCACAGCTACAGCCATAGCGCCACAGCCTGAGTCTGCAACAGTGGTTGATACAGCGCCGGAGCCTGAAACAGAGACACAGCCTGAAACAGAACCTGAGCCTGGTTATTAGCATGGCAATTAAAGAAGAGAGAGGCAGAAAGGCTTATAAATAGAGTTAAGTGCGAAGGCAAAATAATAAACAACCCTAAAGAAATAGAGAAATGATTTCTCGAATTCTTTAGAGAAATCTATAAGGAAGGAATATAGGGACGCAGGTGGCGCTGTGGGTTAAAAGCCTCAGCGCCTAGGACTTGCCGATCGAAAGGTCGGCGGTTCGAATCCCTGCGGCGGGGTGCGCTCCCGGCTGCTCGGTCCCAGCGCCTGCCAACCTAGCAGTTCGAAAGCACCTCCGGGTGCAAGTAGATAAATAGGGACCGCTTACCAGCGGGAAGGTAAACGGCGTTTCCGTGTGCGGCTCTGGCTCGCCAGATGCAGCTTTGTCACGCTGGCCATGTGACCCGGAAGTGTCTCCGGACAGCGCTGGGCCCTGGCCTCTTAAGTGAGATGGGCGCACAACCCCAGAGTCTGTCAAGACTGGCCCGTACGGGCAGGGGTACCTTTACCTTTACCTTTATAAGGAAGGGAATGAAACAACAGAAGAAGTTAAAGAACATTTAGAACAGAACTGTCTTCCGAAACTTACTAAAGAACAAAAAGAACTGTTGAATGACCCTATCACATCGTACGAAATTCAAAGAGCAATTAAGGAAGCAAAGATAGGAATGCCACCAGGGCCAGACGGCCTACCGCCAATATATTATAAAAAATTGAGGACTTACTGTCTGACCCATTAAGAAGTATCTTAAAAGACGGAACCATGCCGTATTCTTGGAAAGACAGCCTTATTGCATTAATTCCAAAACAGGGAACGGACAATCTACTTATTAACAACAATAGGCCTATCGCACTTCTAAATAACGATTATAAATTATATGCAAATATTTTAGCCGAAAGATAAAAAAAAAATCTTCCAGATATATAATCTATATAATCTATATAATAATATATAATATATATAATATATAAAATAACCGCAAAAATCTATAGACTAAAATTCTTTTAGACTATGAAGTAATGGATGAGGAGGTTAAGGCTTCAATGATAAAGTGGGCCCAAGATGTGGGCCGTCCAATTATGCTAAAAGATGGGGAAAACTGATGAAATGTACATTTGAAATTTACAGCCAGCTATAATATAAGAGAGAACATGATGAAAATGGCTCATAGGTGGTACCTCACTCCTTCCAGATGATCAAGAAGAGATTAAGATTTTTTTGGGGGGGGGATATACGATGAATTAAAAAAGATGATGGGGATAACTTCGGACCTCGCCCTGCTTCTTGTGAACTGTTTCCAGGCTAGTGACCCAGGACCGGACTTTGACTACGCCAACGGTAACCTTCCCCCCGGGACCAGCAGTTTGCTCGCACCACACCCGCACTCCCCCTTCATTGGGGTGCGTTCGGGAAGAGCCAGAAGCCATGGCGACCAAACAGCTGCGCTGGTGGCATTGGCCCAGGAGAACCAAGCCTTGACTCACACAGTGCAGCAGCTCAGCAATGCGGTTACGGCACTTCAGCAGCGGTTGGACGCCCTACCGGCTCCTGGGGCCGAGGCCACAGCTCCTGGCAAGTACCCAGTGGCTTTGCCAGAGAAATTTGATGGGGCCCCGGCCAGCTTTCCCATGTTCCTTGCCCAGGCCAAGTTGTATATTCAGGGGCGAGCCCGGAACTTCCCTGACGACCGCACCAAGGTGCACTTTTTGATTAGTTTGTTAAAGGACCAGGCGGCCAAGTGGGCGTTGCTGCTGCTCAGACAAGACTCCCCCTTGCTGACAGACTATATGGGGTTTTGCAATCATTTGGAGGCCGCATTCGGCAACCCCCAGAAGGGGAGTCAAGCCAACCGGGCAATCAGGCGGTTGAAACAGGGCAAGTCCACTGTGGCTGCATACACCACGGAATTCCGGCTGCTGGCACAGGACTTGACCTGGAATGACTCTGCTCTTCGGGACCAGTATCTCGAGGGGCTTTCAGACGAGATACTGGACCAGCTGGCCACAATGGAACGCCCCACCACGCTATACACCCTCATTCAACGTAGTCTACAGATAGACGATCGGCTGGAGGACCGTCGTCAGGCCCGGGGCCACCGGCACTTCCAGTTCTCGGCGCCAGTTTCTACCAGCAGCTCCACGGCCACAGCCGAGTCATCGGAGGAGCCTATGCAGCTTGGGGCAGTGCGGCCACGCCTCTCCCCCGCGGAGAAGACGCGGCGTCGGGAGGGGAATCTATGTCTCTACTGTGGCGGAAGCGGACACTATGCCCGGTCCTGTCCTGAGAAACGCCAGCCACAGGGAAACCGCCAACCCCAGTAGCTGATGGCCCTGGCTACCTGGGGTCCCAAAGAGCGCAGAATGGGCCCGCACCAATGGAATTGCAACACCTTATGGTCCCGGTACGTCTATACCCTCCAGGTGGGCCCTGGATTCTTACCCATGCTCTGGTGGATTCAGGGGCAACCCGCTCCTATATGGACGCTGCTTTTGCTGCCCATCACCAGGTGTCGGGAAATTCAAGCCCTTCTCAGGAGAAGCTGGCAGCAGTCCCAGGCACCTGGCTTGATTCCCTGTTGACCTCCCTGGCTGCATTCCCGAGCAAGCGCAGGCAAGGTCTCGATCGGCGATTCTTCTCAAACGTGAGAAGAACACACCCCCTCTTCCCCTGGCAGGGGAAAGAGATAGACAGAAACGTATTTACATGCTTTTATTTCTGTCTTTGCGGCGTTACAAAAAACATGACTGCTCTCTCCATACTCCAGCAGTGTTGAGACAAAACACTTCCTGTACTTCCTGTACAGCTCATATTACACTCTGAGGTAATTCCAGTGCTTCGCACTGTGAAATGACTGCCCCTCTGTTCCCACAGACAGTCCCAACATTCCCATCAAGTTTACTCTTCAAGCTAGGACTTTGCAGCAGCATTGCTTCATTATCGTAACATACTCCCCCATAAGAATCAAGGTGCGCTGCGAACATAGCTTGATCCAGAGAAGAAAACAAACAGTTGTTATACATATAACACTCCCCTGTTGTTTCAGTTCCACCCTTGGAACTGCCCTCCACTGGTTTCCCCAGCGTACCTCTCTGGTTGTCTGACTTCCAAGGAATGAGTGCATCTGCATTACCTTGGCTAGGGAATGTAGTGTTACGCTTAGCAACTCCCTGTTGTGTCTTTGTCTCTGACTTAGACACAGCTTCAACCTGTCTTGAGTTGTCAACAATAGTAACACATGCAACAGCTGAGTTAGCAAACTCTTTTGAATACCTCTTGGGTGGTACACCCTTTGTAACTCTCTCGGACCTGCGTATGAAGTGCTGATCCTCTCTGCTCACTGGTTCAGTCTCAGGACTCTTTGGAGAACCAGTTCCAATAGTAAACAGTGGTTCGTCCTCTACCTGTGAAGGTCTAGCCATTGTGTGAGATTTCTTCTCAATGACTGTGTCAACTGAGCTCCTTGAGCTATCACTGTCACTCTCAGTACCACTATAGTCAGTAAAATCATCATCATCATCTGAATTATCCTCAGTGGGAAATGTGTGAACAATTACTCTCTCCTGTTCAGGAGCACTCTCTATAAATTTTGTGAGAATCACCTGACCAGATTCAGACAAAATTACTCTGTAGAGACCCTTTTCATAACCCATAAAAATGCCTCTGGCATTCTTTACTCCACCTGGAGCTTCAGTCCTGACTTGAGACCCAAAAACCTTAAAATGGGCTACAGAAGGTTTTCTGTGAAATAGCTTTTCAAAAGGAGAACATCCCAAACCTTTTGAAACCTTTCTCAACCACAAGTAACAAAAACACAATAGCGATTCTGCCCAAAACTCATGTGGCAAATGTGAACTCAGCAATTGCGCCTTCATCCCATTTTGCAATTCTTTGTTCACTTGCACACAGACACTTTTTTTCCATGCTCCTGCAGAAACAGCAGTCTTGTGCCTTATCCCTTTCTTATCCAGGAAATCCTGAAAATCCTGTAAAAGAAAAACTGGCTTTTCATCTGTGAAAAGACAATCAATGTTAGCATCATGAACAGTTTTAACCTTGTCACAAAACTCTTTAAACCTTTCTAAGGCTTCTTGTGGTTTCTGCAATATGTATATCCATACATAATGAGTGAAATAATCCACACACACAAGATAATATCTTGCATTGCCTCTAGATGGGGCTAGAGGACCAATCACATCAGCATACACTCGCTGAAATGCACTGCTAACTTTGGTCGCCTTCTGGACGTCGTTCGCCATACCTGCAAGATAAATTATGTTAGATTCAGATGCATTACACTTTATGCAATCACTTTGATCAAAAGTCAACAAATACAGTCCATCTTTCTCTCTGGCGGAAAGATACAGCTCTCCATCTTTGAAGATTTTGCAGCTTTCTCTATCATAGGACAAAGTCAGTCCTTTCTTTGTGATCTGCGAAACACTCAGCAGATTGAACTTTAAATCAGGAACCAAATACACATTGTTAATAGTCAAGTTCAGACTTTCAAGATACACAGTTCCAAACCTGGTCGCTTCCAGCTCCTGGCCATTGGCCTGTTTCACAGCGAAGCTTTGCTTCTTAAACGTAGAAAACAGTCCTCGGTGCGACGTCATGTGTTGTGTCGCTCCAGTGTCCAAAACAAAAGTGTTTTCCACTTCTGGTGTGGCTTTTAGTGCCATCAAAGCCTTTGCAGGTTTCACCTGGGACTTGGTACGACTTTTGCCTGACGCCTCAGGCTTTGCAGAGCTCCCTTTAGCTCCTTTCTGTTGACGCGGCCTCTTACAGTTCCGCTGAAGATGCCCAGTCTGTCCACAATTGAAACAACGGACAACGTTCAAAGCAACAGCCTGTTCTTCACTTGCACTAGCAGTGGGGGTGTCAGAACTCCGAGCTTCTCTCCCCCTGTCTTTGACAACTATTGCAGCAAGTCTGTCTCTTTCATTGAGAATCACGGCACAAATTCTCTCCGCCGTTAGATCTCTGGCTGGTAGAGAACCCAGCTGACTTGCAACCGTTTTATAAGTCCGATTAAGGCTGTTAATAATCATGAAAGAGAATATCTCTTCCTGTAGAGGAAAATTGCGTTGCGCCATCTGCTGGCGTAAGAATTTCATCTCTGTCAGATGCTCTTGTACATCCCCATCAGGCGTTAGCCTAAGATTGGTCAGCTTTTCAAAATGCAGCAACGCTGAAGAACCAGCATCTCTTTGATGTATTCTACGCAGCGTTTGCCAAATCTCACGCGCGTATTCCAAATCCTGAATATGCACAAGTTGATCATCCGAGACACACAGAATTATGGCCGCCCTGGCTTTCACATTCTGTGAATTCCAACCTGGTGTTGGTGCAGGAGGGATGGGGTTATCAATCACCCCAAAAATCCTCTGATTCTGAAGCAGGGCTTTCATCTTTACAGACCATGAGGCATAATTGTCATTAGTCAGTGGAGGTGGGTAAGGTAAGCCTCCCCCCTTCTTGGTATCCACTTTGAATCCAAGTCTGAGCTCTCACTCTCGAGCCTTCTAAAATCCAATAGCTGGCTGTTTACTCTTTGCACCTGGCAGGTAAACGCAGGCTGCTTTGGAAAGTCCCTCCAAGAGCAGTGAGATTGGCAGACAAAACAAACGTTGTTTTTCTTGCCTCTTACAGTCCCAGCCTCACTTCCGTGTTGGCTAGTAACTTTCCACTTTTCAAGCTGAAAAGACTGACGTCTCGTTGCTTAGCAACTGGACATTCCAGGCTTTGAGCAGCAAACCGTTATCAGCCCCAAGAATGCCAGGAATGTGGCACTCTCCCAGTGCTGTTTCCTTATCCAAAAAACAGCTTTTGTGAACCAGAGAAGAATCAATCTGCGTTCACTCTTTTTCCCCATAAATCGGCATACCTTGGGGGTTCCGTTGCTCCTTGCTTATCAGCAAAAACGTCTGCTCAGGTGTTCAGCCGTTCGTTGTAGCCTCCATCCGCACGCTACCACAAACTCCTTTATCTCCCTGCAGAGGATGAAGTACGATCCATCAAGCTCTTTAGCTGCTTTCATGGATCGATGCCATCGGCTCGGTGCTACCATATGTCGGGAAATTCAAGCCCTTCTCAGGAGAAGCTGGCAGCAGTCCCAGGCACCTGGCTTGATTCCCTGTTGACCTCCCTGGCTGCATTCCCCAGCAAGCGCAGGCAAGGTCTCGATCGGCGATTCTTCTCAAACGTGAGAAGAACACACCCCCTCTCCCCCTGGCAAGGGAAAGAGATAGACAGAAACGTATTTACATGCTTTTATTTCTGTCTTTGCAGCGTTACAAAAAACATGACTGCTCTCTCCATACTCCAGCAGTGTTGAGACAAAACACTTCCTGTACTTCCTGTACAGCTCATATTACACTCTGAGGTAATTCCGGTGCTTCGCACTGTGAAATGACTGCCCCTCTGTTCCCACAGACAGTCCCATCATGTTTACTCTTCAAGCTAGGACTTTGCAGCAGCATTGCTTCATTATCGTAACATCAGGTGCCACTTCAGAACAAGCCAGAACCGGTACAGGTGGAGGCAATTGACGGACGTTTCCTGCGTTTAGGTGCCATTACTCAGGAGACCCAGCCCTTGGTCCTGTGTCTCCAGCAGCACCGGGAGATGCGAACTTTGGACATTGCCTCCATGCCCCGGTTCCCCCTGGTGCTCGGGATGGACTGGCTGGAGGCTCACAATGTTCAGATTGACTGGGTCAAACGGACTGTGCACTTCCCAGACCCATGTTCCCATGCTCAGTCCGAGATGCTAGCAGCTGCGTCCACTGAGGAGGCTGCATCAACGCTCCCCGCCGGGTACCGGGACTATCACGACGTGTTCGAGGAACGGGGGGCAGACCAGCTGCCGCCGCATCGGTCTTTTGACTGCGGCATAGACCTCCAGCCCGGAGCGCCCCTGCCGGTGAGTCGCTTATACTCTCTAACAGAGCCAGAGCGCAAAGCTTTGCAGGACTTCCTGCGCAAGAACCTGGAGCGTGGTTTCATTAGGCCTTCTACCTCGCCCACCGCTGCACCAGTGCTCTTCGTTAAGAAGAAATGTGGGGAGCTTCGCCTTTGCCATGATTACCGGGCCCTGAACAAAATTACCATCCCAGACCGGTACCCCTTGTCCCTTATTTCGGAGTTGCTGGAGCGGGTGCAAGGGGCGCAGGTGTTCACCAAGCTAGACCTCCGGGGGGCCTACAATTTAATTCGGATCCGAGCCGGGGATGAGTGGAAGACAGCATTCGGGACCCGGTACGGGCATTTCGAATACCTGGTTATGCCCTTCGGATTGTGCAACGCGCCCGCTGTGTTCCAACGGTACATCAACCACGTGTTCCAGGACTTGCTAGACAAGTACGTGGTGGTGTCCTTGGATGACATTCTGGTTTTCTCCCGTGACCCGGCTCGCCATGAGGGTCATGTCCGGACCGTGCTGCAGCGCTTGCGGGAGCACCGCCTGTATGCGAAGCTCAGCAAGTGCGAGTTCCATCAGCGGTCAGTGGACTTCCTTGGTCACCGACTCTCTCCAGATGGGGTGCAGATGGATCCTGGGAAGGTGGCAGCGGTTCGGGATTGGGCAGCACCTCGGAACCGCAAGGACCTACAGCGATTCCTGGGGTTCGCCAACTAGTACCGAACCTTCATTGCAGATTATGCTCATCGCACCACCCCGTTGACCTGGCTACTGCGCCCCAAGATGCCGTTTTCCTGGGACAAGGAGGCAGAGGAGGCCTTTCAGGGGTTGAAGGCCTGTTTCCAGAGAGCGCCGATCTTGCAATATCCTGATCCCTCTCGACCCTTTGTGGTAGAGACCGATGCCTCCAGTACGGCTCTCGGTGCCGTCTTATCTCAGCAGTACGGACCTGATGTGCCACTCTTACCCTGCGCCTTCTATTCCCGCCAGCTCCTTCCAGCGGAGCGTAACTATACCGTGTGGGAGCGGGAACTACTGGCCATCAAGGTGGCCTTTGAGGTCTGGTGCCACCATCTTGAAGGGACACGACACCCGGTGGAGGTGAGAACCGACCACCAGAACCTGGAGTACCTCCAGACCACCCGCAAGCTGAACCAAAGGCAGATCTGGTGGGCGTTGTTCTTTTCCCGTTTCCAGTTCCGGATCCGCTACATCCCTAGCTCCCAAAACCAGAAGGCGGATGCCCTGTCCCGGAAACCTGAAGACAACGCAGACACGGTACAGCAAGCAGTACCCACCACAATCCTACCACCGGCTGCATTCCTGGCCACCCAGGAGGCTGAGCCACTGCAGGCTCGGGTGCTGGAACAGCAGCGGGTCGACGCTTGGGCCCAGGAACGACTCCGGGAACTGGCCAAAGGGTCATGCCCTCAGTATCCAGGGCTGGCCTTGCATCAGGGCCTTCTGCTGCACCACGGTCGCCTGTACATCCCGCCAGGGCCACTGCGGGCTGAGGTTCTCCGGATGACCCATGATGCCCCAGCAACGGGACACTTTGGGCGGTATCGGACCATCCATCTGGTAAGCCGTGAGTTTTGGTGGCCCTGCCTGAAGGCTGACGTGGCTCGCTACGTCGCTGGTTGTGATGTCTGCCGGCGGGCCAAGGGCCCTACCGGGCGACCCCCCGGCCTTCTTCAGCCGTTGCCAGTTCCACCACGTCCTTGGCACACGGTTTCTCTGGACTTTGTAGTGGACTTACCCCCGTCTCGTGGCTGTACCTGCCTTCTAGTTTTCTCCGACCATTTCACTAAGATGGTGCACTGTGCCCCCTGCCCATCCGTACCCTCAGCTAAGGAAACCGCTCAGCTGTACCTTCAGCATGTCTTCCCCCTGCATGGCCTACCTGAGCGTGTGGTGTCCGACCGGGGCGTTTAGTTCACATCCCGGTTCTGGCGAGCTTTGCACCAGACCCTTGGGACAGAGGTCTGTCTCTCATCAGCCTACCACGCACAGACCGATGGCCAGACGGAACGGGCAAACGCGGTGCTGGAGCAGTACCTCCGGTGTTACTGCAGCTACCAGCAGGATGACTGGGTCGACCACCTAGCATTGGCGGAGTTCGCCTACAACAACGCGGTGAATGCGTCCACCCAGCAGACCCCGTTCCAGGCCAGTTACGGTTATCATCCACGGCTGTTTCCGGATGTGCTGCCGGCATCCGCGGTCCCTGTGGTGACGGAGTGGCTACAGGAGCTCCAGTCCCAGCAACAGCTATTGATGGAGCAACTGCGCCAGGCCAAGGAGGCGTACAAGGCCCAGGCCGACCACCACCGCCAGGTGGGGCCGGAACTCCACGTCAGTGACCTGGTATGGCTCTCCACTCACCACCTCCACCCCTCTCGACCTTCGCGGAAGCTGGACGCCCATTTCACCGGCCCGTTTCCTATCGTGGACCAGGTCTCGCCTGTGGCATTCCGTCTCCGTTTGCCCACTATTTCCCTTAATTTTCATATTAACATTGGAAGTTTTATGTAAACAAATTAGGGAAGAAAAAGAAATAAAAGGGATTATGCTGGGAAATAGAAGTTACAAAATGAGGGCATTTGCTGACGATTTAATTATAACTACGGAGCAACCAAAACAGAGTTTAAGAAAGGCGTTGGAAATAATATATGGCTACGGTAAAGTTGCGGGGTTCAAAATGAATTTAAACAAGACAAAACTATTAGTTAAAAATATGTCGCCAAATGAAAAAAGCAGAATTAGAACAAATAATACGCATTAAAATCTACCCCCAAATCAAGTATTTAGGATTATGGATAACACCAAAGAATATTAACTTATATGAAGATAATTATACCAGTTGTTGGAAAGATATCAAAAGACAGTTGGAGACATGGACAAGGTTAAATTTATCATTCCTGGGCCGTATTTCGGTAATTAAAATGATAGTTTTACCGAAGCTACTCTTTCTATTCCAAACGATTCCAATTACAGGAAAGACCAGCAGTATCAACAAGTGGCAAAAAGAAATTTCTAAATTTTTGTGGAAGGGTAAAAGACCAAGAGTAAAGCATAAGATATTAATAGATACTGTAGAAAGAGGTGGCTACGGGTTACCGGATTTGAAGCTATATTACGAAGCCTCATGTCTTCTCTGGTTGAAAGATTGGTATTTATTTAAAAAATTGGGATATTTTAGATCTAGAAGGTCATGACACCCGTTTTGGGTGGCATGGCTATCTTAATTATGGGAAAATAAAGACGCATAGGAGTTTTTCAAATCATATAATAAGAAATGCTATATATAAGTGTCAGGGAACTGCCATCGGAGCCAAGAGGAGAGGTAATGCTCTGAATCATCTGAGGAAGGGGATAGTTCCTTCCAGGGATTCCCCACATCACCGTCCAAGGAACGGACGGGGGGAGAGGAGGGCCCTGGGGGGAAGGTGGATGTCAGGGAACTGCCATCGGAGCCAAGAGGAGAGGTAAGGCTCCCCAATGATGCCGGAGAGGGAACTAGCAAGGAGAGAGGGAGAGCTTCCGCTGGGGAAGGAAATCAAGGTGACACCAGGAAGAAAGGGGAGGCTGAGAGTACTTCGGAGGGAAGGCTCCGAGACTCTTCCAGTGAGATCAGCGGGGAGAGCACAGGACCTCCGCTTGGCACGCCTACGCTGCGCAGAAAGCTTCCGCGCAGAGAAGCTAGGCGGAGACTTGGAGTCAAGGAATTTTTATGTTGGAAGAAATTCAGGAAACGCCCACTGACGGATTCTGCCAGTGACTGAGACAGCCGCGTTTTAAGGGCTGTCAAGCCAGGGAAAGGTTTAGCCATACAACCAGCTTGGAGCAGTTTGTGGCTTACGCACAAGCAACCCCAATTCCCATTACAATAAGGTATGGGGAAAATACAAAAGATATTTGGAACAGAAAACCCCAAGATGGAACTCTCCACTAGAAGCAATCGCTGTTAAAAAAAGGAACAACATCAAAGAGAACTGGATAACGTATAACACAATATTAAGGGGGGGGGAGGAGGGTCAAATAATATTGATAAGTTATGAGAAAATAAAAGATCACTTTTCTAGTTGGCTACATTACTTCCAGGTGAATGAAGTGTTCAGACAGGATAAGCAGATAGGTTTTGAAAAGGAGCCTTCAAGATTTGATAGAGAACTACTGAATAGTAAAACCAAAATAATCGCAAAAATCTATAGACTTCTTTTAGACTACGAAGTAATGGATGAGGAGGTTAAGGCTTCAATGATAAAGTGGGCCCAAGATGTGGGCCGTCCAATTATGCTAAAAGATGGGGAAAACTGATGGAATGTAAATTTGAAATTTACAGCCAGCTATAATATAAGAGAGAACATAATGGAAATGGCTCATAGGTGGTACCTCACTCTGAAACAGTCTGAAACAGTCCTTGATTGATTGCCAGAGCCAGACGGAGACTCTGAATCAGTGCCAGAACCAAGCCCTCATTCAGAACCAGAGCCTGAGAAAGAGACAGAGCCAGAACCAGAGCAACAGCCAGAGTCTGAAACAGCCCTTGATAGAGAGTCAGAATCAGAGAATCAGAATCAGAGTCAGAACCAGATCTTCGGTAAAGACGTGGTCTGGTCTTAGCGCAACTGCTCCTCCCACCCGCAATAACAGAGATTGGGTGTTCCAATACATCCCCCCGTAGGGAACCTGCTCCAGCCATTCTGTTGGCTGAGGCCCCCTCCCAGGCAGCCCTGACCCTTTCCCCTTAAAAAGCAAAATACAAACTATACAATAACCTAAAAAAATAGTAAAAGAAAAACAAATTAAAAACAATTATGATAAACTTTAAATAATCCCCGCCCCAACTAAACATTTGTCCCACCCCAGAAAGAAAATAACAACAACAACAACAACAAACCACCGTTTGTTTGTTTTTTTATAATAATATTTTATTAAGTTTAAGGAATAGTAACAAGCAGAAAAAGGAAAAAACACATACGCAAAAATATAAAGTTACAAAATACAAAAAATACAGACATTTAACTTATAGAAAAAGAAAAGCAGAAAAAAACACTAAAAAGAAAAAACAAAAATCCCTCTTTTTAATTTCTCATCTTTGATTCACTTATTTTCCTGACTTCCTCACGTCTCCCTTTTTTGTATCCCTTTTGAAAATTAATTCAGCAAATTCATATCCAATTAATTTATCTATTATCAATCCAATCTTATTTTTAACCTTGTTGCTAGAACCCCTTCAGTTCATTTCAATGTCATCAACATTCAAAATTTTTGCAATATTTCTGTAAATAAATTTTAAATTTCCTCCAATCTTCTTCCACCAACTCTTCTCCCTGGTCTCGGATTCTGCCAGTCATTTCCACCATTTCCATGTAGTCCATTACTTGCATCTGCCATTCTTCCAGAGTGGGTAGGTCTTGTGTCTTCCAATGCTTTGCAATAAATATTCTTGCTGCTGCTGTAGCGTACATAAAGAAAGTTCTATCCTTCTTTGGCACCAATTGGCCGGCTATGCCCAGGAGAAAGGCCTCTGGTTTCTTAGGGAAAGTGTATTTAAATACCTTTTTCAATTCATTATAGATCATCTCCCAGAAAACCTTAATCCTTGGGCACGTCCCCCAAAGGTGAAAGAATGTACCTTCATTTTCTTTACATTTCCAGCATTTATTATCGGGCAAATGATAAATTTTTGCAAGCTTGACTGGGGTCATGTACCACCTGTACATCATTTTCATAATATTCTCTCTTAGGGCATTACATGCCGTAAATTTAATCCCGGTGGTCCACAACTTCTCCCAGTCAGCAAACATGATATTGTATCCTATATCTTGTGCCCATTTTATCATTGCCGATTTTACTGTTTCTTCCTCAGTGTTCCATTTCAGCAGCAAATTATACATCCTTGATACAATCTTAGCATTGGGTTCTAGCAATTCTGTCTCTAACTTTGATCTTTCCACCTGGAAACCCACTTTTTTGTCCTGGTTGTACACCTCTCTTATTTGAAAATAGTGTAACCAGTCTCGCACCTTCTCTTTAAGCTTCTCATAACTCTGCAATTTCAATTTGCGACAAACCACCGTTTGTGGTGCAACAGAGACACAGCCAGAGACAGAGCGAGACCCTGAATCAGTGCCATAACCAAGCCCTCATTCAGAACCAGAGCCTGAAAAAGAGCCACAGCCCAAACCAGAGCAACAGCCACAGCCTAGAGCCACAGCACTTGATACAGTGCCGGAGCTGGAGCTGGAGCCAGAGCCAGAGACACAGCCAGAGCCAGAGCCAGAACAAAACCCTAATTCAGAACCAGAGCCTGAAAGAGAGCAAGACCCTGAAATATAGCTGGGTCAGAGGCAGCGGAAGAGCCATCATGAGACCCTGAATCAGAGTCAGAACCAGATCTTCATTCAGAACCAGGCCCTGAAACAGAGCCAGAGCCACAGCCAGAACCACAGACGGAGC